>NC_143085.1:6087500-7337500 GCF_052426305.1 Pelodiscus sinensis
TACTAAACGAATTATGTACTTTATCGTTTTGTAGCTCTGGCGATGGGCCTGTGTGTTGCAATGATTGCCTTTGTTCGGCTGCCGAGCCTCAAGGTTTCCTGTTTGCTGCTTTCGGGGTTACTAATTTATGATGTCTTTTGGGTAAGTCGCCATTCCTTTTTAAAACTCCTTTTTTCATATTATAATTGGCCCTTTCATTCTTGTCAACTAAAACAAAACTGAACATAGAAAATTTTGAGCTCTGTCAAAGCCAGAAGATTAACTCAGTTTGGCTAGTTCTGAATCTTATTTAAAAAGTGTGCAGTAGGATGCAGAAAACTTGTTACATGCTTCAATCATGGCATATTATGGGGAGTGGAAGGGAGAGAACAGACTGGAAAATAAAAACAGTGTTGCTGCTGCAGACCAGATTGAACATATCTAAACAACAGTGAAGCCTCGTGTACACTAGGAAGCCAGTCTCTTACTGAATGTGGTTACCTACATTGGGATCCTTAAGCAATTTTCAAAACTGGTTTATCTGCTGGTATACATGGGGAAAAGATCATTTTCAGATTAGTTACACCGGCTCTGTTACCATTTTTTTAACACACGTTTGTAACAGTGCTGAAAATGTTGGTGTCCAATCCGCATTAATAGCTAACTGTTTTAATTACTGGCTCAGGGTAACTATTTGCCAACAAGTGCTGGGGTTTAGTATTATAAGATGCTATTTGTTCCTGAATGGAAAACTGCAAACTCTGAGTGCCTCTGTTCAAAGAGAAGACATCCCAAATCTTTCTAGCTTTCTACAGCCTCAGTGCCCAACCAGTGATTTAACATTAATATTCTAGTATGCTAGTGTCATGTTCAGTCTTCTTGAGAACATCTGCAACCAAAATTTTGTTTATTTAAACCCTTGCAACTCTTGCTTTTATTTCCCCATCCTACAGGCAGTTCCCATATATGTATTTCCTTTTCCCTTGGACAGAGCAGAAGCCAGAGGAGTGACCAGGGAGAATGACATATTTGAGTTGCTTTCTAGTTGAAGTTTGCTTGGTCTGTAATTATTTTTCTACTCCTTAGGTGTTTTTTTCTGCCTACATCTTTAATAGCAATGTTATGGTGAAAGTGGCCACACAACCAGCTGATAATCCCCTTGATGTTTTATCGCGGAAGTTACATCTGGGACCAAATGTAGGTAGAGATGTTCCCCGCCTGTCACTGCCCGGCAAACTTGTATTTCCAAGGTAAGAGTGGCAACTTTTAAACTGTACTACAGAACAAAAGATAGCAGTGAGGCTGCAAAAGTTTATAGACATAAGCTCCTGTTCCTGGTCACTTTCTCTTCAATTGTTACTTGTAGAAATCCTGCAACACAGGACAATGCAGAGTTTAATAATGGGCATGCAGAATTTCCTTTTTTGCCCACAGAAACTGACAGCAGAGATGTTGTCCACCAGAGTCCACCTTGCAAATTGAAGACAAGTCTGGGGGAAGGGAAGGGAGATGGAGGGGTTCCCAGCAGCTGCAGCTCCCAGCATGTTCTGCAGTAGAGATGTAATAGTGTAGTTGATTAACCAATTAACCCATAAGCAAAAGCTTATCAGTTTATGCTGTAAACTACATGCATTTCCACACATCCCACGCCTCCCGACAGCGCATTTTTAGCCAGCTGGCCAGCAGCGCAGCTCAGTCCTAGCTTGTGCCAGGTCCGGGACCTACCCCTGCTACAGCCCTCCATTTGAAGTGTATTAGGAGCCAGGTGGGCAGGCAGCCTGGCTCAGTTCCAGCTCATTCCAGCCCTGGGAACGCAGATCCTTTCTCCCCCGGTCAGGGATTGCCACTACCCCATGCTGCTGCTGTCTCTGTATCAGAGGCAGCAGCACAGAACGATAGGCAGCTGGTCCACAAGGGGAGCTGATTTTTAAAATGGCTCTCCTCGCGGCCAGGTCCCCTTGCCACTGCATGCTGCAGTATCTGATGCAGAGGCAGCAGTGTGAAGTGGCAGTGGCTCCTCAGGTGTGGGGTTGGGAGCACACTGGCTGCTGGCCCCACCCCCGGAGACTATAATAGTCTAGTAACCAATAAGAATTCCTGAGGCTAATTGACTATTCAGCTAACTGATATTGAACATCCCTGCTCTGAAGGAGGAAGGCAGCATGCAGAAAACCGCACCCCGGTACCTAGCATCAGGCTTTCTCTCCCTACAGATTCCTGGGCTCTGGGATGATAGAAACAAGTGCATGCATGTCAGGACCGAGGGGCCACTGAGGGTTAGGGTCAGATGTGAGGGTCTGAGACGGGGGAGTGGCCCCTAGCTGGGCATCAGGAGCGTAGAATGTGCTGGTGTCTAGGGTGGGCAGAGCAGTACAGCGAGGCTGTGTTGGAAAGGGGTGTGAATGTCTAGGGTAAAACATGGACGAAAAAGGCAACTCTGTAGCTGTTAAAAATCTTAGCGGTTACACACAGTGAGGTCTCTGCAGCGTAAAGCTTATTTAAGTTTAAATAAGCTTTATTCTGCAGAGCATGCAATGAAACTGTCTCCCTGGGAACTGGGCCATCAGGGGCTGCCATCCCCACTCCTGGGGAGGAGGCTGTGCTGTGATCTCTGCAGCCAGTTCCCTGAGAGGCAGCAGCACTGGGTGCCAGATGGGAGCCAGTCTGTGAGGGGAGCCAGTTGAAAACAGACAGCTCCCCATGCAGGCTGGCTAGCTGCTGCCCTGCACTGCTGTTTCTGATACAGAGGCAGCAGTCCCTGTGTGGTGGGGGGAGGTCTGAGCTGAGGCTGGTTCGTGGCAGCCTCCCCTAACTCCCTTCCCCCACTCTGATGCCTTTGATAGGCAGCAATATGGGAAGCCAGCAGCCCCTGTCTGTGGGGGTCCAAGCTCCCTGTGGTCTGAGGCTGCTCAAAATGATCTGGACAAACCGGAGAAATGGTCTGAGGCAAATAGGATGAAGTTTAATAAGGACAAATGCAAAGTGCTCCCCTTAGGAAGGAACAATCCATTTTACACATACAGAATGGGAAGTGACTGTCTAGGAAGCAGAACTGCAGAAAGGGATCTAGGGGTTATAGTGGACCACAAGCTAAATGAGTCAACAGTGTGACGCTGTTGCAAAAAAAGCAAATATGATTCTGGGATGCATTAAGGGGAGTGTTGTGAGCAAGACACGAGAAGTCATTCTTCCGCTCTAATCTGTGCTGATTAGGCCTCATTTGGAGTATTGTGTCCAGTCCTGGACACCACATTTCAAGAAAGATGTGGAAAAATTGGAGGCGGTCCAGAGAAGAGCAACAAGAATGATTAAAGGCCTAAAAAACATGAGCTATGAGGGAAGATTGAAATAATTGGACTTCTTTATTTTAGAAAAAGAGAAGACTGAGAGGAGACATAATAGCAGTCTTCAGGTATTTAAAAGGGTGTCACAAGCAAGAATAAGAATTGTTCTCTGTGGCCTCTGAGGATAGGACAAGAAGCCTTCGGCTTAAACTGTAGCAAGGAAGTTTAGGTTGGACATTAGGAAAAAGTTCCTAACTGCCAGGGTGGTTAAACACTGGAATAAATTGCCTAGGGAGGTTGTGCACACCCCATCGCTGGAGATATTTAAGAGCAGTTTGGATAGACATCTGTCTGGGAGGATCTAGTCTAGATGGTGCTTTGTCCTGCCATGGGTGCAGGGGACTGGACTTGATGAAGATCTCAAGGTCCTTCCAGTTTCAGTGTTCTATGATTTTATGCTTTGGTTTGTTCTGTTTCATTCTGTAAATGTCACATTTTGTTTTCATTTTCATCTGCCAATATGGTGCTCATTCACCTTGTTTTTGTTAGGTCCCTTCCGAAGAGCCTCAGTTTTCCCTAGTTTTGACTAATCTAAATTATTATCACCAATAAATCTCCTGCTTTAACTTTTTGACTCATTAGCCAGGTCCTCAGCATAATACATAATTATGCATTTAATGTGTTAAAATACTGAATTAATCTATATTACATTTATATTTAAATAAACTACATCTGGTGAGAAAATATGTGATATGAGGAATTGGCAGCACCACTGCTAATGTTTTTCCATGTTGAAAATAGACCATTTATTCCCATTATTTATTTATTTCCTCCTGGTTCCATGGCGTCCAACATGCTAGCCACAAACTACCATATAGTTATTTGGCCGGTTGAGTATGGCTAGTTGGCTTTGAACAATGTGGCTGGTTGGACACTACAGTCCTGGCTGGTTTCTAATCATCACAGTACCCAGCTCTGTTCCTCCCATGCTTGTTACCTTTTTGTACAATATTTTTTCAGACTCCTTTTGAAAGTTCCAGTATCAATCAGCTCCTACCCTTTTTTCCATTATGTTTCTTGACCTACTCAAACAGTTTTTCTAAATTATAGACATTCTGTTTTTGCAATAGTCAGGTTGCTTTACCCGTATATGATCATCTAGGGGGGTTAATTCTTTTCTTAATTACTGTTTTTAGCAGTTCACTAAGATTTGAAGTAAAGGCGCGTTAGCCTGTCAAGCTCACAGTCTTTCCATATGGCTCCTTCAAATTATATTTGCTGCCCTCTGGTCCTTTGGTGTAGTAGTCAAGAGAGTGCCTGTTTCTGGGATTTCAGCTACTTCATTTCTTGACAACTTTCAGAATTCTTGGTCCTGGTCTTCAAAATTTTTCATAACCTCTCCAATTTTTATTTTAAAATTGTAATCTGCAATAATATATCATCTGGATTCCCCACCCCCCCCCCTTTTTTTTTTTTTTAAGGATGTTTTGTGTAACTTGAATAACATCTTGCATCTAACCGTTTAATCATATTTTTCTTGTCTTATCCATTTTTTCTTTAGGCTTCTGCCTACTTTCTGAAACTGCTACATCTGTTTTTCTTGTAGTAGGGTTAGAACTGAGTTGTGTAGCTTGTTTTCTTTGGTATAATACTTCCTCCAAAGTATTGAGCTTAATTAATTGTGGTCTATATATTTTAATGGCTCAGTTGTTTACTTCCTAATCCAACTTCTGTGTGTAATTTAGAACCACGACTTAAGTAGATTCTCTTCCCGTCTTCTAGGATTTGCTGTTTTTAGAAGTAGATATTGAAGGTGTTCTGAAATTGCTGTTCTAAACCTTGTCCTAAAATGATGCTTGAACGAGACCTGGGTATCAGTATAGACAACTCATTGAAGACCGTGGCTCGTTGCGAGCTGTGGTCAAAAAAGTGAGCAAGGTTTTAGGATTCATAAAGAAAGAAATCATGAAAAATACAAAAAAAAAATGTCTTTACATAAATCAGTGGTGCACCCTTATTTGAAAACTGTATTCAAAACCAATAAAAGGAAATACATTTATACGTGTAATTAAATTGTGAACCTGCGTCAGGAAGTTAAGATCAAGATTTTATCATGATTTTAAAAGGGATTAGCTATTTATATGGATATAAAAAATATGTAGAGTTGCTATAATTAATTAATAACAAGAATTTAGGAAAAGCTGTTAAACCTCATGTTCCAGGACTTAACAAATCTATTAACTACTAGAGATCAGAATGTATTCCTCATCTACCTACTGCAACATAGATCCTGGGTCTGATCCAATAAGACAGTTCCTTTGAACAGCATGTATATTGTAATTGAAGGCATAGACAACCAGTCCCTACCCCCAAGAAGAGGAAACTAAAAATTGTTCAGCTTGCTGTCCTTTTCTCTGACTTATTTAAACTGTACTTCACTTTTCTTGGTTAGTGGCTCGTATTTGGGAAGTAGCTGAAATCCATTAGTGTCAGACGAATATTTAGTGGTCTCTATAAAATGAGATCAGGGGTTTGACTACACCATAAATTGAATTGTTCTCTTATGCTCGAGTTGTTCTCCACAGCATGGATTGGGATGTATTGGCGGGGCAGCATGAGGAAGATTTTGCTGTTGCTGACAATGAGTACTGTAATTTAAGCTGACAACACTGTCCAACACCTCCCACAAACATTAGATTAATTCCAAATAGAAATAAGAGAAAAAGTTGAGTGAAGCATCTGGAATTCACTCACTGGTTGGATGCCACAAAAAATATTGATATGCATTTCTTCTAAGTACTGTCAGGGTTTCTCACAACTGGAAAGGCTGAAATGCTACAAATTAGGGTGTTCTGATATGAAGCAATAGATTCTTATTGTCAGGACATCTGACCCTCCAGAACCAAAAGAGTAAACAGAACTCAGAGTGCCTTATACTGCAGTAATGATGGGATCACATAGGATCACAAGGTCTCTTTGCCAGCTGGCAGTTTTCTTCTTCCAGTCAGATCAGTCGTGCCAGGTGGCATATAAAGAAGCACAGAAGAAATTAAGGAGTCGAGATTTGGTCATCCAATGTCTTGGACATGCACACTATTTAAATTGTTATGTAGTTCCACAGGCAGCCACTTCTCTATGTTGGGGATTGGAGACATTGTGATGCCAGGTCTTCTGCTCTGCTTTGTCCTACGTTATGACAACTACAAAAAACAAGCCAGCAGTGATTCCTGTGGTACTCCAGGACCTGGGAACATCTCTGGACGTATGCAGAAGGTCTCCTATTTTCACTGCACGCTCATTGGATACTTTGTAGGTAAGAAAATGAATAGCAGGTGCATTTCTTACAGGAGTTGGCTGGTCATATTAGGTTACAAGATAATGAAACTAGTTATGAAGGACTTCCTCTTTTTTCCCCTTGATAAGTTCCTTGGACGTTGGGATGTGGACCTGAGGGAAAATCTCCTTTTCTCTGTAAATAACTGCTTGAATTAGAGTAGAAGGAGTTTGTGACCGTTTACATCAGTCGTGGGAAGATATTGGATTTGAGGCCAGGGCTATGGAGGGAATGCAAGTGTTTCCAGATGAATTGTGTTGCATATGGGATCTGGAAAAGAATCCCTGATTGGTCAGAGTGCAGCTGTATAATTTTTATTTCTGTATGAGCCCTTCTATCTCAACTTTCTACATCTGTTACACTTTTTAGTATTTGACTCGTGATCCTGTAACACTTCTAGAAAAAGTAGGAACTTCAAAATAGTAAAACTACGGAGTTATTTTTGTAATGTAGCAGGTTTCCCTCCCCCCCTTGAAAAATTCTTCCATAAAGCTCAAGGCGCATTCACCTAATTTAACTCCTCCAGTTCTTTCAAAATGGATAGGAATGACCATTCCCTACCAAAAAACAAAACAACAAAACAAAAACCACTCCCTTCCACCCGAGCTCCCTCAGACAAATTCCTGAGAGATGGTTCCTGACATGAGAACTCTTTACCCTCAAACTACTTCTGTTTCAGTCTAGAGACTTCCAGGTTGAAAACCTCGACTAATATCCTGGAAAGTGCAACAACCCATTCCAGCTATTTTGTTAATGACTATAGCTATAGTTAGGTTAACCTGTGGACTGTTAAATCTTGAAATTGTGGTTACAACCAAGTCTCATCTTAAAATAATTTTAAATAAAATAATTATTTTATGTAATTTTTTCATATCTATGTTGGGAAATATAGGCACACACAACATAGTTCGCAGCTAAACACAGTCCACAGAAAGAGTCCCTAGGTCTCTTGGCTCCTAATTAATGCTTCTCCTGTAACAGAACTGTGAAGGAGGAATCCAGATGTGGCTAAAAAAGTAAAAACATCATATATTACCAGTAGACACTTACCATATTTTTTTTGTTAAACTCTTTGTAGGTCTATTAACTGCAACAGTGGCTTCTCGAATTCACCGGGCTGCACAGCCTGCCCTGCTGTATTTGGTACCATTCACTTTATTGCCACTCCTCACCATGGCTTATTTAAAGGTGAGATTAGCACGAATAGTCTGCAGGAAGTTTTAGTTCAGTTGTGGATCCTGCACAGGAAGCTGCAGCAATGTTAATGTGGAAGCAGGTTCTATTGCATTGATTCCTCTAAGGCCGTGTTTCTCAAACTCTGCGTCCCGACCCCCGGGGGGTCGCGAGCAATTTAGAGGGGGGTTGCAGCAACTTAGAGGGGGGTCATGAGCAACTTAGTGGGGGGTCGTGGTATCACAAAGTTTGAGAACCCCTGCTCTAAGGATATGATATGATGTGCTGTGCTGTTTGTATCACTGATGTTAATGATCAAGAGTTGGGTTCTCACTGCTGTAGCTATGCAGCATAATGGTAATATGAAGAGTTACTGTTTTGTGAAGAGTAGATTTCCTATCTAGGACATAGGATTAATCATGTTTTTAAACTTCCATCATGTGATCTGATTCCAAAGCAGTAAGGGCCATTCTATCTAAACAAGACCTGGCTTAGTGAGTTTGTCTGTATTCTGTTCATCATGAGAGAATTAATACAAGTTCTAAATGTGGAGGAAGAGCAGATTCTTCCTGCTTCAATTTCCTTCCAGAAACTAGTCTTGGAATTTAAATTGAAAATGGAAGTTTTGAGTTTTAGAGAGACTGTTGAAATGCAAATCTATTTCTCCAAGCAGTCTGGCACAACAAAAGCAGAATTCCCTATATCACTCTCCATTGAATTTTCTCAGCAGAAATATCTATCAGGTGGAATAGCTTTAAAAATACACAAGTCTTTGTTCTGGATAGAAAGGATTTTCTTCCTTATTGTGTCAGAGTATAGTCTTTCCTAACAGCGAGAGAGCAAATATTCTTTAAGACTGTAGTGTTGAACTAGTTTTGAAGCAGTAGCCAAATTGGCCACACTCAACCAGCCAGATAGCCACATGTGGCTCATGACTAGCATGTTGACACCCCAGCTTTAAGATGACACCTAAAACAGAGGACTTAAACAGTTGCTGAAATTTCTGGACTGTTTCTGAAGAGCTTTCTTTGTTTCTTAACATTGTCTAGGGTGATCTGCGTCGCATGTGGTCTGAACCTTTCCACTCCAAGTCCAGCAGTTCCCGTTTCCTGGAAGTATGATGGAATACATGGAAAGTGACTGGAACTTCTGCCTTGGTCCTTTTCTCTTAACTTGTGGTTTTGTCTCCTAAAGCTGGACTGGTACTCGGGAAGATACCAGTTTATGGACTTTGATTTTTTTTTTCTTTTTAATACAAAGGTTCTGGAGTTCCATTGGATTCCTTTTCTCCCTGCAGATGTGGAACTGGGGACACTTTGTGCAACTGCAGCCACCTTCCACTGCTCCTCCCCCTCTTTTATGGATTAGTACCAGACTGTTACTTTTTGTGAGAGAGGAGGAGACAGACTTTAAACTGAAAACGGCATAAAGTCGTTCAGAAACTTGTGAACACTAAAAGGAAAAACAATTAAGCAAACTGGAGTTTCTTCAGAGAGCCCCCAAATACTTTGGGACCAGTTTCCTGCTGGACTTCAGTTTTGGAGAGAATGGAGACAAACTCTGTCGCTATATTCTTTTTTGATTTATTAAATATTTCCTGTGGTGTGAGGTGACCTATTAAATCCACAGACATTGAGTGACTTATTGCAGTATACATATAAGAATTTGTTGTAGCGCGTTACATTTCCACCCAGATGTCATGTTGCAGTGAGCAAGGGCACACGATTTTTATACATATATATACATACACATGCGTATAGATATATATATGAATAAATAAAAAAGAAAACCTGCTAAGATCATGCTATGTAGCAGTCAGGGGCTTGCTGTAATTTTTAGCATGTAGAGCAGTTTACTATGGCTTTCTTGTATATGACTCTACGATAAGCTGCTGTCTTTTTCCCCCTCCACAGCTGAACCCACAGTTAAAAACCAGTGTAGTATTTGTACTGATTGTACTCATGGACTTTAGGGGAGTATTTGATTTTTGATCAATGTAGCAAACTAGGGAAGAAAAAAGTTTAAACCCTTACCCTTTTCTTTTTTAATGAACTTCTCTTACAGGTTTTTTAGTAGTTCCTTCTTGACCCAATGCATGTATTATAGCAGCAGTTGTCTTTGTGCGTTCTGATCATAGTAATGTACCACTTGTAAATACATTTTTTCTATTTTTTTGTATTTTTTTGCATTTTGTTTCATTAGTGTACTGTATTTTTTCCAGACCCCTGCCCTTTAAAAAAAGAAAAAAAGAAAGAAAGAATTGTCCTTTTGTTGCTGTGATTAGTCAAAGTTTGTGTGTTGACTGCTTTGTACATGGGAGTCTGTTAAAATGTGGATTTTTCTAACCAAACAGTTGCAGGCATGTTATTTAACTGACTGAGAGAGACTTTCTGAGGGCCCTAGGATTTTCCTCTCCTGCCAAGATTAAAATGTTTCATCACACTGGTTTTGGGGCATTCACCTGTGAGCGAATGACTCCTGATGGATTTTGGTGTCTGCTGTTGCCTCGTTTGGGAGAAACAGGAGTATTTAAGAGCAAAGTCTTAACCTCCTTCTAGACTCTCAGAATCAGTGATGTCATCCTGCTTGGTGGTAAGAGCTCATTATGAAGAGTAAAGGAAAACTCTGCAGGATTCTTGGTAATTCAGTGAACCTGCACTCATTACATATTGTGTCTGTCTTACTTTCTTCAAGTGGTCTCTCATCTGACTGGTGTCTCTCTCACTACAAACAGAGAAACCCTGGGTACACAACAGGATGCAAGATTTAGTCAATTCTTCCTTTTGTATCTCGGTTGCTTTCAGCTTACTCGTGTCTTGGTGCAAGGGGTGGGAGATCTAGATTGTCTACCTTTAGTATAAAGGTTTACTATGGCTTTGTCGATGGACAATTTCCTCCATTCTGGTCCATGAAGTGATGGGCAAATCTGTGCAGTTTGCCATGAGCAATAGGATATTATATAAATGAAGATAATGGTGTGCGGAGGGTATTCAAAGGGGGGGGGAATCTTTTTTCTTCTGCAGGTCTTGAGCCATAACAAGAAACACTCTATCTTCTGCCCTGCAGATAGCAAAAATGGTAGGCAGATAACATGGAAGATGTCTGTGCTCATCCATTTTTTAGGAGGGGGGAATATTGAAGTTCCTTGTGGAAGAATTGTGCTGAATTTGCTTCAGGCGGCTTTATCCTTCATCACTGAAGATGTGACCTGAGATCTGAATCAGTCCACTGTGGAGAAGTCACAGAACGCGATCACCACCAGGGATCAACCATGCATTTCCTATGCTCCCACATTGTAGTTTGTCAGTGTCCTAGATAAAAAGGGAGACCAGAATCAGACACGCCTCCAAAGATGTAAAGGCTAATTTTGGGGCATAGTCTCAGAATGCACTCTACAAGCCCACTATTCATGGTAGAACCACTTCTATTTCTCTTGATGAGGCCAAATGTCTAAAGGGGTTTCGTTGACTGCAAACTGAATTAGGTACAACTACAACATTGCTAAAAGTTGCACTGAAACTTTGGTCTTATTCCTAGTTAGTAGGTATGGTTTAAAAAAAAGAAGAAAAGTAAGGTTTAAGTCCTCCTACAACACTAGCAGATACAAGAGTAATATTGACTGAAGAGTCATCAGTCTGTCCTGTTGGAAGAAAAAATGTACCCTTTCAACAGCTTGGGAATGGGGCAGTGGTTCTGAATTGAGTCAGGGGAGTTGAACTCCTAAGCAAAGTAGAGGCTGCCCTTTAAGAGGCAATATCTCTCTGGGACATATTGGACAAAGCTTTTCAAGACCTAGCAAAACAATGGAAGACCTCTCTCCCAGATGACCTCTTTCTAAGGTACTGTCCTTCACAATAATAGGAATCCAATGTCAGGTAGGAAAATGCAACTGTTATTTCTGCAAGATCTTTCCCTTGGTCTAGAAAGGCCCATAGTTCTTGTGTGATGAAAACTCTGTGCAGCATATAGAGCAACTGTGGAGATTGCTTGTACATATGAATTGCTAAGGGAGAAAGGACTTCGGCTCCAAAACTTTGCATGTTGATTTCTCTAACAGAACAATTCCTTCCAGCCAGAGCGTGCCTCTATCAGAAAACTCATTACCAAGTAGCAACATTGAACTTCTTTACTTTCTTCTTTTCCTTGCTCTAAGTCTTTGGTTTCGCAGTCCTTGGGAGATAGAGGAGAAAACATATTCTAAGGGCCATAGAGAGAAGTAGCCAACACCCACTTCCTAAGTCATTGGCCCTTTGGGAATTTTTATTGCTTCTGCTGTAAATAAACTGGTTCTTAAATATTGAAGGATTTCATTGTACCTTTAGCCCTATTTAGGCTGTAAAATATGAGCTTGTTAAGATTTGCTTGACTGAATTAAGCTGACAGCGAAGAACAGAAAAGATTTGTGGCTAGTAAGAGCTTTTAAAATATTAAGAGGATTGAAAGATTGGGAGGCAGGTTTCTTTAAGGTTTGCGGCTGCACAGTGTGGTGACCCCACTGCTGATGGAAACCTTTCCTGCAATTTCACTGCCTTACGCCACAGCTTTGTAAAACAATCTTGTCCTATATTGGACACACCCACTTCATAGCTAACAGTGATGCTTGCTTTGTATTGGAAACAAGTAATCTCTGAGGTAGGATTGTTACTGAAAATTTAAATTGGAACAAACATGCAAGGCAGTTTAGTTAAAAAACCCATTGGGTAACATGGCCCCCCGTTTGTTTGTTTTTAACCAACATAAAATAATGCTTAGGAAGTGTTTGTTCAGTAAACTAACTGCAAAAATAGCATGCTTCAAAGCTTGCTTACTACTTATACTCAAATTTCAGTTTTACTAAGAAAATTTCTTTATGGTCCAAAACCTTGGCTTGTGTGTGAATTTCACAGAAATAAAGACACTTCATGTACAGTATTAAGAGGTAAGCTTATTTAACTACATGCACTGAATACTGCTCTGGTAATGAACAGTTTACTTTGATGACAGTGAATTATTTTCTCTACTCCAGGTAAATATTCCAGTTCAGAATATTCCAGTTCTGCATACCTCAGTTGCTGCTAATCCAGTGGTTTACACCCATTCTACATCACCTGTGGCTGACTGATGATCAGCAATGAGTCCTGCTGAATTGGTGCTAATAAATTCATCTGCTAATATAGATGGGAGGGAACCATTTTACAGCACCTTTACAGACATTTTTCACCAGTGGTGCTGAATATAGTAGCTGAGGGGAGGAGATGGTGTTCTGGTCAGAGTGTGCTTTTATGGAGTGGGGATTATAGAAGGGATAAATATCTAGGAGGGGTAGCTGGAAAGAACAAGTGTTAGATCCAAGTTCTTCACCCTAGTCCAGTACCTGACTTGCCGAAGAATAAATTATCCTTCTCCTATAAGTTAGGACCTGATGCCAAACCCGTTGAAGTAAATGGAAAGACACCTACTGATTTCCATGTGTTCTGGATCAGGCCAATAACATTTAAGTCATCAAAAATCTTGAGTCATTACATAGCTGTGGTACATTACACTATTGCACGCATCTCTTTGCATGCAAAGAGCCTTTGAAATGTCTGCCTGTAGAACAAATACATAAAATAGGAGGACTTAATGGAAGTTACAGTAAAACTACACCTGTACACAGTTAACTGATAAACAAGGGCTTGTCATTTAACCTTTACAGCTGTAGGGTTGCCAGGTGTCCGGTATTGTACCGGACAGTCTGGTATTTGAGCGCTCTGGTAAAAAAAAATAAAATCAGAAAATATCGGACATATGCAATGTCTGTTTTTTTTCTGGCTGTGCACTGGATGGAAGCCTGGCGTGGGCAGAGGGAGCGGATGGGAGTTCCAGCTGGGGAGTGGGGCCGCGATTGCTGCTGGGAGCTCTCAGCTGAGTGTGAGGAGGGGAAGCCACGGGTGGGTGCCGCGAGCCCAAGACACACACGGGTGGAATGACCCTGCGCCTCTAGGCCCTCCTTCCCCACCCGTTCCTGGGAAGGAACTCTCAAGACACCAGAAACGTGCACCCACCTCTGTCGCCTGTGCCACAGACACGGCCAATTCTGTGCGTGTGTCGGGGTCTCTTCCCAGATGTGGAAGAGCAGTTTGCTGTGCGGCAGGAGGGCCATGCAGAGCCTGGCATGGCAGTCTTAGAGAAGCCATGACCCAGGCAGCAGCATTTAGCTGGTGGCAGCACAGGGCTAGGTATGGGGGGGGGCGAGGCTAGTGCTGGGGGGCTGTAAGAGGCAGGGGGCTGGCACTGGGGAGTTCTGGGGGTGGGGCTAGTAGTTGGGAGGTATGAGGGCAGGGCTGGCAGGACTGGTGATGGGGTTAATATGGGGGCTGGCTTTGGGGGGAGTCTGGGAGGAGTTGGGTTCAGTGGGGTTCTGAAAACAGGAGGCTGGTAGGGGGGCTGGCACTGGGGAGGCTTTGAGGATTGGCTGGCACTGGGGGGGTTGGTGCAGGGGACTCAGTTCAGTGGCTGGTAGTGGAGGGGTGCGGGGCTCTAGGGATTAGGGTTGGCACTGGAGGGCTTTGGAGACCAGGACTCTTGACGGACAGGCAACATTTTATTTGCATACTTGTATATTCATTATTTGTGTAATGAATATGCAAATGTGCAAATAAAATTATGCCGGTTTGTGAATAGATTTGCCAGTCTCTGGTATAAAAAAAAGGTTGGGAACCACTGCAGTAGGGGACTGGCTCCAGTACCCCCGGGGTGGTGTGCTTGTACCGCCCAGATTCTTCTTGCCACCAGTGATGGTGCTTGGAACTGCGAGCTCCAGCTTCTGCTGTCATTTTATCTTAATGATCCTTACTCAGCTGTAAACGGCTTCTCTCTGTTTACGAAATTGTAAATAGTTGTAGATTAGCAATGAGACCTCAGCCTGGTCCTATCCAGGCTGACAGGCCCCGAAGCATCAACCTGAAGCTAAATGACCACAATAGCGTTTAGCCCACAGAGTATGTCTACACTTGCACCCTCTTTCGAGAGAGGGATGCAAATGAAGACATTCAAAATTGCAAATGAAGCTGGGATTTAAATATCCTGTGCTTCATTTGCATATTTGCGTTATGGTGCTATTTTGAAATAGCAGATGCTATTAAGACGCGGTTATTTCAAGAGAAAACCTTTCTCTCGAAATAACTGGTAAACCTCATTGTATGAGGAATAAGGGTTATTTCGAGAGAAGGGTTTTCTCTTTAAATAACCTTATCTCTTAGCCTCTTGAAAGAGGGTGCAAGTGTAGACATACCCACAGCCCAAGTCCCGCAAGCCCAAGTCACTTGACCCGAGCTTTGAAGCTCAGTGCAGTGTCTTTGTACCCTGAGATTACTTAACGTGTCGCTGAACTCTGAGACAGATTCACTAAAGCATAATTTCTCTTACTACAAGATGGTTATACTTGCCCATATGAGATCATCCTTTCTAGGCTTTTTACTTTATTTTAAGCCCTTTGTCAGGGCTGTTCCCTACCCTGACACTCTGAGTGCAGAACATGGGGGCCCTCAAGACCTTAAAAATCCCTTGCCTCTATAGGCTTCTGCTTAAAAGCTCCCCAAGGACACAGATCCCTTGGCCTTGGGAGGTAGCAGCCACCACCAAGTGAACCAAAAGAGACTCCTTTCTACTTGAACCCGGAAAGGAAGTGGTTGGACTTCTTCCAGTAGAGTATCCCCAAACTCCTTTGCCACAAGAGAGCTTGGAAAAAAGAGAAATGGAACTACAGTCTGGTAGTTGACCTCTCAAGTCTTTCATCTGAAGAAGTGGGTTGTACCCACAAAAGCTCATGACACCATCTACATGTTTTGTTGGTCTTTAAGGTGCTGCAGCTACCCCTCTGAAGTGCTCTGTCTTAGGCATGCACACATGGACACAGACCTCCTGTTTCCTTCCAGGGTACAAGAATCAAATCATCACCTTTAAAAAGGGGATTTTATTAACGAAACAAAAAGATATACTTGATAAAACATACTTGGTTGCTCAGTGTTACATAGCAACTAAGAAAAGAGCAGATGAAAACACGGAGGAAAAAAAAAAGATGTGTCTAGGCACAGCGTGAATGGATTTTATAAAAAGTTTTACCAAACAGAAAAATAACCTGATAACGACTAAATATACATTTTCCCTCTACTCACAGTCCGTGCTGATGGGTACTTCAAGGCCCAGTTCACTCCTATATCCAGTATTTTTTATAGTCATGGTAATTCTGATTATTGCATCTTCTCCCTCCAGCCCTTAACTTATAATTTTTCCCCCCAAGAAAGCAGGCAAAGTATCTATGTGCAATTCAGATTGCAGGAGTGTATTCCATTGGTTCTTCCGGCCCCCCTGCCAACACCCTTGCTAGCTAAGTTTAACCCATTAGTCACAGGGTGCTGGCCAGCACTCCTCCCGTCCATCATAGCCTTAAAAGTATTTTTCTCCTGTGTAAAATCAAACAAAACTCTTAACAGTTGAAAGTAAAAATAGCCCTCTTGTTTCACTTTATGCTATCAGGCCTTCTCTGAGCAGAATACTGTCAGTCCTTGGCTTTTTATCTGTCAGACTCTATTGGCATCTCTCACGTTGATTGTTAGGCCAGTCTACAAGCTTCTTTGCATTTCTGAAGTTCATAAGCTACCCATGTTGCATGGTCACAACTAGGGCCCATGTGGCAATTGTGGTGTTCCTACCTTTGGGGTTTTTATTGGTTCAATCTGTCCAGTGTATGTTTGACACCCATCTCTTCAGTGCCCTCTAGAACTGACTGCAATGTCCAGCAGCTCATTTGGTTCATATGACAGTTGATTGCATCTAAGCAGAGCGATTTTTTTAAAAATGTGCAGCTTAGGATATTTAAAAACTTTGCTTAATTAAAAAACATGAGCAAAAATCTTTGCCAAGTACAATCTCCTATATATTTGAGAGAGTTTCTCTGTCTGTTCAAGAACTCCTAAATGGTAAGAGATAGGACCCCCGAATTTGGTAGGCAGCCTCCTCTTATAACTGAAAACAAGGTCAGGGCTTGGCTGTGCTATGACAATGGACTGTGCCCGGAATGGGATTACTTCTCATAAAACCACACAGAAAAGAGACAATCACAGGGTAGGTGAAAGGTGCACGCCTGCCCCCCGCCAGGACTGCCCCAAAACTGAGCCTTGCACATCCCAGGCGTCTTTTGGGGTGACTGTTCCCCTTTGTCAAGGAGCGAGGGGAAAGTGCCTAGTTTGCTGCATTCCTCACTCTGCCACAGGCGGCAGACGAACCTGAACCTGCCTCAGTCACAAGGCATGCACCCCGCCTCCAGCTGTGTCCACGGGAGAGACATTTCTCACCTCGCCCAAAGCTGTTACGGTGAGAGAGGGCTGGGGCAGGCTGAACCCCACCTCTCCAGCAGTGCCCCCCCCCCGGAACAATCATTCAAATGAAGCACAGACATTTTCATTTTATCCCCACCCCCTGCCCCCGCACAGTGGGGAGCCAGTGTTGTGGCTCAAGCTGCAGCTGCAGGCTGGGGCACCGGCACCAGCTTCCTGCTGTGGGGAGGGCAGGGGAGAGGGAGAGGGGCGCGTGTCCCTAGGGCTGCCTCCTGCTTCGGGAGGGGGTGTGGCTGGGTGGCCGGTTGGGAGCCCCTTCTCCAGTACCCCACTGCACCCAGCCAGGCGGGAGCCAGCCCTTGTTCTGCCTGCCCCGGCCACAGTCTGCAGGCAAAGGGCTCAGCTAGGTAGGGACGAGACTGTCTCTCTCCCCTCCCACACCCCCATTTGGCGCTGCTCCTGGGGGCTGCAAGTCCCAGCACTGCTAGCCTGCTGGTGACTGTGCTGGGGGCACAGGGACATGGGGATAGGAGGGGGAGAAGGAGGATGTGGGGGCAGGAGTTGCACTGAGGGGCATGGAGTAATGCAGGGGATCAGGCTGGGGAGATCATGAGGCCAAAGGAAGCGAGGCTGGAGCAGAGGGAAGATGTGGGGGGTGGGGGCAGGTTTCCAATTTTACTTTGCAGAAGCTTCACTTTCCTTTCCACTTCTTGGCCTCCCTCCCCAGCTAGCTATTTGGCTGCATTCTCACCGGCTCATCTTTTCCGTGTTACTTCCTCAACCCCATCCTGCGCCCAAACGTCCTCGTGTACCCCCACCCCTCACCCTCTCCTGCTGCAAAACTCCCTTCCAGACCTTGCCCTCCTCATACCATCCTGGACCCCACCTCCCACCCAGATCCTACACCTCCATCTCTGTCCCACCCATTGTACCACTCATTTTTGTTCCCACCACAGAACCTAAGGGGGTCCATAAAATCCACTAACTCTGGAACCCCAGAAAAGTAAATCTGGTCTATGGGAAGCCCTGAACCTCAGTCCTCCCTGTCCCTTCCCTCACACCGAGGGCACTGGAGTGCCAGAAGAGTGAGGTGTGTCGGAGATCACATCAGTGAGGGTGAGGAGGTTTGGGAGGAGATTTTTGCTTCTCACTTGTGTGGTCCCCAAGTGATTTTTTTCTGTGGGTCAGTGACCCACGACCCAAAAAAGGTTCCTCGCCCCTGTCATAAATAAAGAAAACATTGAAACCTTTTGTTGGACATATTTTACTTTAATTAAAATGAAGGTTGATAAACTAACATGAGACAGTTAAAATGCTTGATCTGTTTAATAATTTAAATTAAACCATTCTCCCTAGCAGCAGCACTAGCAGAATGGCTCAGGCATAATTATGAGTTTCCATTAGCAACTAGTAGTCCACAAAAAGGTTTGCATTGACCCAGGTGGTCCATGGGGTGTGCAGTGGAGAGCAACCACCTACCCTGGGAGACTGGCACTTTGGAAAGGTTGCTGATCCCTGACTTAGATAAAGCTATCAGAGCCTGTTGGCAGAAGTGCTATCTGGGACATCATTAGAATGTGATGTGACTACATCTCTCAAGTAAAATACAGGACTATGTAGCACTTTAAAGACTAACAAGATGGTTGATTAGATGATGAACTTTCGTGGGCCAGACCCACTTCCTCAGATCCAGGATCTGAGGAAGTGGGTCTGGCCCACGAAAGTTCATCATCTAATCAACCATCTTGTTAGTCTTTAAAGTGCTACATAGTCCTGTATTTTACTTCAGCTACACCAGACTAACACGGCTACATTTCTATTATCTCTGAAGTAGGATGGCTGGAGTTCATAACTCATCAGCGTGAAATTTGCTGTGTGATAAATGCTTTACAGTGCTTGTTTCAGGGTATTCAGCACCCGACTATAGTTTCTTATCATGTGGGTCACCTGGAAGGTCACATTCCTTCTGATGTTTGTTGCATGAGAGAATTTTTTATATTGAGAAAACACCTGCAACTTACTATCCACTGCACTTGTCTGAAATGTAACCTCAGCACAGTTCCAACCTCTCTGCTTTCTTGCTCATACAGTGTCTTAATTTTCTTCCTATTTTTTATTTTCTTTAATTAGGGTGTATAAAGACTTTAAGTTAATCGCAGTTAAGAATCTGTGTTTAAATTCCATCAAAACAGAGGTCTGGTTAAATCTGTTTCAGATTCTTTGACCAGCCAGTGTGTAGCAATACAAGCTGATCACATTATGGCCGATACTGTCCAAGCAGTGTTAGAAAACAGCTCTGTTGGCTCCCTGCTTATGCACTGTTTCCAAACTCTATTACTAGTCTCACTAAGAGAAGCCAAGAGTGCAAAAGTTGCAGAGAATAACGTGGTGCTCTGTGCTACAACTACACGGACAGAGTTGTGCACAATGCAAAGTTAAAGAAGAACATAAAAATGGCCAGACTGGGTTACACATCTAGCACAGAATCCTGTCTTCTAGGCTAGGGCCAATGCCAGCTGCCCTAGATGGAATGAACAAATAGGAGAACAGAACAGATCAAATGATCCCTCCTTTGTTGCCCATTCCCAGCTTCTGACAAATAGAGATTAGGGACATTATGATTAATACCCATTGATGGATCTATCTTCCATGAATTTATTGAGTTATTTTTTGAACCGTTAAAGTCTTGGTTTTCACAACATCCTCTGACAAGGAGTTCCACAGGTTAACTGTGTATTGTGTGAAGAAATATTTCCTTTTGTTTTAAATCAACTACCTATTAATTTCATATGGTGACCCCCTAGGTTTTCTGTTATGGGAACAAGTAAATAACTTTTCCTTATTTACTTCTCCACACCAGTCATGATTTTAGAGACCTCTATCATATCCCTCCTTATTAGTCTCCTCTTTTCTAAGCTGAAACATCTAAGTTTTATTAATCTCTTATCCTAAAAAGCCATTCCAAACTCCTAATCATTTTTGTTGCCCTTTTCTGAACTTTTTCCGCTACCAATATATCTTTTTTGAGATGAGGTGACCACAACTACAAACAGTATTCAAAATGTGGGCATACCATGGATTTCTAGAGGCAATAAGATATTACTGACTTATTCTGTATCCTTTTTTAAATGATCCCAACATTGTTTGCGTTTTTGACAGCTGCTGCACACCACTGTGTGGATGTTTTCAGAGAACTATCCACAATGATTCCAAGATCTCTCTCTTGAATAGTTATGGCTAAATTAGTCCCCATCATTTTATACAAATCAATGGGATTATGTTTTCCAATTGCATTACTTTGCATTTATCAACATTAAAATTAGGGCTGTCAATTTATCTGTGTTAAAGCCTGCAATTAACGCAGTGCAGGATTAACTCCTTAAAAAAAATGTGTTAATAGCAGCTGTTAATGCTTCTCTGCCTCTTTGAAGTGCCACTCTGGCACTTCAAAGGGACAGTGCATTAGGAGCCTGGGATCAGCTGGAGTCCCCAGCTGATCCCCAGCTCTGTGCAGCGCTGCCCCTTTGAAGTGCCAGAGTGGCACTTCAAAGGGGCAGCAACCCGGAGCCAGGGATCATCTGGACACTCCAGCTGATCCCCAGCTCTGTGTTGCGCTGCCCCTTTGAGACACCAGAGCGGTACTTCAAAGGGGCATATCCACAGAACTGGGGATCAGCTGGATTGCCCAGCTGCACTCAACATTCCACTGCCCCTTTGAAGTGCTGCTCTGGTGCTTCAAAGGGGCAGCGCTGCATGGAGCCCAGGGTCAGCTGGGGACTCCAGCTGATCCAGAGCTCCCACGGCTGCCCCTTGGAAACACCACCACATCATTTCAAAGGGGCAGCACATGCAATTAATCACAATTAATTTTTTTAATCACTTGTCAGACCTAATTAAAATTCATCTGCCATTTTGTTGCCCCATCACCTAGTTTTGTGAGATCCTTTTGAAACTCTTCACAGTCTGCTTTAGACTTCATCTTGAGCAGTTTAGTGTCGTCTGCAAATTTTGCCACTCACTGTTCACCCCTTTCTCTAGAACAGTGGTTCCCAAACTTTTCAGCATCACGCACCCTTTTTGATTTTTGAGAAACCCTCACTCTCTCCCCCCCCCCCCCCAATAGCAGCAAAACTTAAGCAAAACAAAAAAAGGAATTGACCGGAGCTGAAAAACAAATAGCAGCAAAACTTTGGGGGGGGAGGGAGATTGTGCCCCCACTGGAATTTCTTCATCCCCCCCCCAGGGGGGCACGCCCCCCAGTTTGGGAATCCATGCTCTAGATAATTTATAAATAAGTTGAATAGGATGGGTCCCAGGATAGACCCTTGGGGGACACCACTAGTTACCTCTCTCCACTTGAAAAACTGACCATTTATTCCTACCCTTATTTTCTTATCTTTTAGCCAGTAATTAATCCATGAAAGGACCTTCCCTTTTACCTTATCAGAGCTTATTTTGCTAAGAGCCTTTGGCGAGGGACCCTGTCAGAGGCTTTCTGGAAATCTCAATACACTGTGTCCACTGGATCCCCTCATCCACATGCTTTTTGACCCTTTCAGAGAATTCTACAGGTTGGACCTCCCTTATCTAGCACATTCGGGGCTCGATCGGTCCCGAATAAAAGAATTTGCCAGACAGGGGGAGATCTGCATCAAGCTCATGCTGCCAGCAGGCTGCCCCAGCAAGCACCTTGCCTCCCTCTCCCCCGCAACTGGCTGCACTGCTTGGACAGTTGTTCCTGCATGCTCCAGTCCAACCCTGCGCTCCCAGAGGGCTGCTGCATGGGCTCTGATATGGTGCTCCTGGGGACTGCCAGGAGACTCTGGCCCCACGCGCTGCTGCTTTCGCCCCAGTCCTGCAGCTGAGACACAACCCTGTTTTCCCTAGACTTGGCTGTCTCTCCTGCCCTTAGGCTCCTGGGCTCTCTGGTCCAGGAGCATCTGTGATCCGCTGGACCAGAGAGTGCTGGTTTTTAGAGGTACATCCTGTAGTGATTGCTGAGGCACGATTTCCCTTTACAGCCGGAGTGGGGAACCTTTTTTGGGTCGGGAGCTGCTGGCCAGTGTTCCAAGATTTTTCCATCCATGAGTGGAGTGAGTTTTGCCTTGTGCACCAATATTGAGGTCGTGTGCGCTGGTTCAGATGTGTGCCACTGCGGCACCCAAGCTATAAACCTCTCCCTTTCCCCCTCCGCTGCCGTGTCTCCCACCCTCCCCTCGCCCCACCTGCTCCCCTGGTACCTGCTGCCCCTCACTCTTCTGCTGTCCCGGCTCCTGCCCTTCTCACTCCCCTCAGCCCTCCTGCAACCTCTAGAGCCCTTTTTAAATATTGGCATCACATTAGCTACCTTCCAGTCAGTAGGAACAGAAGCTGATTTAAAGGGTAAATTACAAAGCACAGTTAATAGTTTCACGATTTCCCATTGGAGTTCTTTCAGAACTCTTGGGTGAATGACATCTGGTCCCAGTGACTTGTTACTGTTAAGTTTATCAATTTGTTCCAAAACCTTTTCTGAGACCTCAGTCTGAGAGAGATCCTCAGATTTATGATCTAAAAAGAATGACTCAGGTTTGGGAATCTCTGTTACATCCTCAGCCATGAAGACCGATGCAAAGAATTCATTTAGATTCTCCGCAATGACCTTTTCATCCTCGAGTGCTCCTTTAGCAGCTCAATTGTCCAGTGGTCCCACTGGTTGTTTAGCCAGCTTCTGATGTGGTTTAAAAACAGTTTTGCTTTTACTTTTTGAAGTTTTGGCTAGCTGTTCTTCAAATTCTGTTTTGGCCTTCCTCATTCTATTTTTACACTTCATTTAACAGTTTGTTTCTTTCTTTCTGTTTTCCTCACTAGGATTTAACTTCCACTTTTTAAATGATGCCTCGTTGCCTTTTTATCTCTCTCTGCTTCTTTTACTTGGTTAAGCCACTGTGGCACTTTTTTGTTCTCTTAATGTGTTTTTTCATTTGGGGTAAGGAAAAAAAAAACACTTCCCATAAGTGATGCATAACTAACCTATTAAATGCCAGAAGTACTTTGTTAAAGCTTTGCCTTCCTTGTGCCCACTGATAAGCAACCTTGAAAATACCTGTCAAGTATGGCCAAGGTATATGTGGCTCCCAATGTAGCAGGCTGGACTAGATGACCTCCTTTCAGCCTTGCATTTCTGTCATTAAGAAATACAGATGTATGTAGATCACATAATCACCTAAATATTGACATCTTTTGGTGGAAAAACTTAAAAAACAACAAATGGTCTGGTAGCACTTTACAGCCTAACAAAACATATAGATGGCATCATGAACTTTTGGGGGCACAGCCCACTTTCGGTGGGACAGGGAAGGCATCTGCTACATATGATGATGTCTCCTATCAAGTTTGATGGATGAACAACAGTCACTTATTGGGGAGGAGGGTCTGACATAAGATCAAAGACTGATTTTTGGGCCTGCAGCTTCTTCTGTAAGTGCCACAGATAAAGACAATTGCAGATTAACTTGTGCTGTTGCAGCTTATGACACCGCCAACATTTTTTCCTTGCTCACTAGCTTGCAGTTTGAGGTGGCAGGGTAGCTGTGGTGAGATCTTGTCATGGGATAAGAGCTCCCAGGTGCTGAGATCAACAATGCTAAACTGGAGGTTGGTTTTCAGTGTTGTTTTTCTCTAACATTATTCTTAGTGCTCCCCTAAAAAGTTCCAGTCCGCAGTTCTCCATAGAAATGGAATGTCTAACGAACCATGGAAGTTAGACATCTATTGGGATATCTAATCAAATTTACCTTCCACTGCAGAATTGTTTCCTGTTGTCTATTTGCTTGAGTCCAGGCTATTTAGAAATGTTCCAAAGGGTAGCATTGCTGTCATTTCCCTTAGAGAATATTTCTTAGCAGGCATGGCTTTTGGGCAAGGCAAGCAAGGTGGTTGCCTTGGGCCCTGTGCATTCAGGACCCTGTGCTGCCCATCTCCAGCCCACCCGGCTGCTCACTTGCTGCCTTAACTGGGAGCTGCTCGGCAGTGCTGCTCAGCAAACCACACACAGAGTGCTGCCGTGGGGCCCCGCAAGCTCTTTGGCTGGGTGTGTTTCATAGCCTGATAGCTCTGACTGTCGAGAAGTTTTTCCTGACATTCAACCGAAAATAGTGGTGGCATTTTTTTGGGGAAAACTTTTATGCTGGTATTCCTTAGTTATTCCCTTAGTCGTCCTCCCTTGAGTATAGAGGACTGGGTAAAATGACTTATTAAGGTCCCTTCTAAACCTACAATTTTATGATTCCCCCATATATTGTCTTACAAGCAGCTAAGAAGTGAAAGCAATGTCTTTACATGTTTTGACTTGTTCTATCCTCCACACAGCTGTTACTTAGTTAAGACTTATGACACAATTAGTTACTGAATATTGCATTGTAAGTCAAAACTTCGTAACTGGGACCTAGAATTCACTTCATTGTGGGACTGAGCGTCATAACTCAAATCAGACAGTCAATTCAGAAATGTCATAAGAGCCACTTATCTCAGGTCAAACATTGGACAGCCAAGGACTGCCTGTTTTGAATATATTGGATTAGTTTTACCCAAATGACAGTAACTTTTTCCAACTAGCATCTCATTTTTTTCCTAATGTCTGGGTCTAGGTCCATGTTTGTTTCTTACTCTCATGGATTTTTGCCACCTCTCCAAATTTACCATCCTTTGCAAATTTAACTTCTTCACATTGCCACTCTAAATCATTGATGAAAATATTAAGTAAGAGTGGACCTACCATCAACCCCTCTATGTCCTAATGGAGATCTCTGTTAGAAAGTTCAGTTACTGGAGGAAAAATAGCAACACTCCTTTTTAAGCTGCATTTGGGGGAGAATGCATAGGTAGATTAAAACATATTCCTCCTGTGGTGTTTTCAGCTTGGTCACAATGAGAATTGTTTACATTTATTCTCCTCAAACTGCTGATGAGACAATGCCACAAAAGTGCAAAAATAATGTCTACAGTGACTCACATCTGAAGCTCTCATGCCCTTTACACCCACATTGTAAATCTAAGATGTTTGTAAGTGTTCTCCTCTCTTTACAGATCTCTAATCTGAGCCATGCAGTTAAGTGTCTTGCCCAAGGCAATTCAGCAAGGCAGTAGCAGGGAGAGAGGGAACTCATCATCTTGATTTGCCAGGCCTCTGTTCTACCCATGGGACCATTTCTCTCTGTCATGGGGGTGCTGTTCAATTGCTGAGGATCACTCATGCTGACCAGATGTTTAGGGGGGGTGTAATCACTACGGATTTAACTTAGGACAAGTATTGATCGTGTCCACACACTCAGCTCCCTCACACAACTTTATTCACATGCATGTTGATTATCCTTTCCTACAATTTCCCCGTGCTCAGAGGACATTCCTCACAATTCACTGGGGAGGATCAGCAGCTTGCTGCAGCACCAATATAGGACATGCCCTGAGAAGCCCTAGTGAGCCACACAGGGCAGTGCAGCTCCACCGAAGATACGGTAACTCCTTTATGGCTTTGCATACCCAAGCGCTGATCACCCCAGTGAGCTCTACAGTGGAGACATAGCTGGGTTTTACCGGAAGAAATAGAAATGAGAGTAAGATCGGTGGGGTCTTCACTCATGTGTGATGAACACTTCCACATTTAGATGTGATGAACCAGAGCCATTTGCCTCTGGCTCCAGCTGAATGGCCTGCCTTCTGCATGTATGGGTATACGTACTCTCCCTGGCACGAGGAGAGGGAAAACATTGAAGACAAGCAGCTTGAGAGGAAGGGGATGAAGTTTCTGCAGCATTTCCAGGGCAGAACCAGGAGACTTATACCTTCTAAGGCCTTTCCCAAACACAAGGCAAGCAAGAGCAGCCCAGCTGTTTTTATCTGGAGCACCTCTGCCTCTTTGCTAACATGTTCCTCATCCTGGGCATGAAAATCTCTTCAGGTGTTGTCCCTCATTCCCAGTCATCTGCCTAGTAACTAATTTTCTGTTCATTTACAACTTCTTGGAGGAAAAAGCCGAAGTCTTGTAAAAAATAGAATGGAAGGCATATCTGTGTTTTTCTCCGCCTCCTGGGTTACCTGTCCATGACCTGATTTTCCCTTTTTAGGGCCCCAGCTCAGTTCATAAACTGACAAACATATGACTTCACCCATTAACAGAGCCTCTTCTGAAAGGCTGCCTGGACCCACCTATGCTTGTTCCAGATAGGTCAGTGCACCCTGAGGAAGGGTGAATTATACCTCTTCTTAACACCCCGAATCTTGCAAAACTTGTTTGTGTATATAGCAGTTTTTTCTTGCTTTGTCTGTAACACACGCTGAAGAGCAGACTTACCTGAAAAAGCAGCTTATTGCAAACAGTAGCTGCTAAGGAAAATGAGTGTCACTTTCTCCAGTCAGATTATTGCCATGGGAGCTGTTTGGCAGGTTTTGCATGACGGTACTTTCGTGGTTTACTTGTCCAAGTATATTCAGTTGGCTAGCATACTGGGACAGCAGTGGTATTGTAAGAATTAAGATACACTGGTCCCAGTCTAAAATTATTGCAGGGAGAGCTGGAAAGCTCTTTCCAGCCCCTTTCTCATCCCACCCTCTGTAAAGCATGTGGGAGGTATCAGAACAGGGAAGTAAAATAGCATATTTTAAATACTCATAGTCTCATAAGCACGGACCTGGCTTGTGTGAGTATGTTCATGTTACATGATTAGTCAGCCATTCTCCAAACTGGGTACAACCTATCCACAGCAAAAGCTTATCATTTGATGTATGGTTTTTCTGGTCAGCGCCCAGCAGTGTGGGATCCGATGTGCTGCTAGTGTCCTCCAATCATTAGTTTAAACTGTAGCATGTGACATTGCAGATCATGATGGTAGGTAAGTCTGTGCTGCTGTTAGGCACCTGTGACTGGCCTGTGCCCACTGACTCTGGTTAAGGGGTTGTTTAATTGTTATGTGGCTATTTGGGCTTGCATGAGCCCTAGGACACTTCAACCTCAGAGTGTATAGACCTAGGACTCTACGGCTACGTCTACACTGGCCCCTTTTCCGGAAGGGGCATGTTAATTTCACCTATCGTAGTAGGGAAATCCGCGGGGGATTTAAATATCCCCCGCGGCATTTAAATAAAAATGTCCGCCGCTTTTTTCCGGCTTTTAAAAAAGCCGGAAAAGAGCGTCTACACTGGCCCCGATCCTCCGGAAAAAGCGCCCTTTTCCGGAGGCTCTTATTCCTACTTTGAATAAGAGCCTCCGGAAAAGGGCGCTTTTTCCGGAGGATCGGGGCCAGTGTAGACGCTCTTTTCCGGCTTTTTTAAAAGCCGGAAAAAAGCGGCGGACATTTTTATTTAAATGCCGCGGGGGATATTTAAATCCCCCGCGGATTTCCCTACTACGATAGGTGAAATTAACATGCCCCTTCCGGAAAAGGGGCCAGTGTAGACGAGCCCTACATGTATCAAAATCATTATGAATGTTCTAAAAGAGGTTGGTGGAAATAGATTCCTGTTAAAATTCACTAATGATACTAAATGGTGAGGAAAAGACATGAGAACTGAATAACACCGAGGAGCTTAAAGAAGTTAGAAACATAGCTAAGAACAAAAACTAATTAATTTTGGGAAGGTGAAAATGTAAAAGCACTGGAGGGGGGGGAATAAACTGATAAGAAGATCAGAAATGGAAAACAGAACAAGGCAGTGCTAAAGAAGAATTTGTGGGATGAGACTATAAAGTAAATTAGACATTTGAGGGGATTTGGCTGAAAAGAAGTTATTAGCAAGTATTAGGAAAGTTCCTGGTTTAGGAGCGTCAATATTAGGGTGTCATAACTTAATCCCTGGACTTCTCTGTTGTCCTTTTACTGCAGAAGGAAGAGAAGGGATTGACTCATGAAAAAATAAAAAGTAAATAGCAGTTTGATGCAACAAAATTCCCATTTGTTGCTTTTATTCACATGCTCTCCTATCAGATGTTGAATACTATTACCCTGTGGCAGTGGGAAAGGTCCATGCAAAGTGATGTCATGTGGACAAAGTTTAAAAATGAAACAAAAAGGCCAACAACTTGGAAGAAAAAGTAGAAAAACTCTTCTCTCAAATTTCAGTAATTTTAGGTGAAGTCGCTTTTGGATAGTGACTGTTTATGTTGACTGTCCCATTGTAAGAATCAAATACATGTAACTTATAGTAAACAAGGTGGGACATGGTGGGTCTATAACCATTTGGAATATGCCAGGAGGCAAGGATGAAGAGAAATAATGTATGGTAATACACAGGGCTATAAGTATGTTGTGAATGGGAGCTGCAAAGGAGACCCTCACTTACCTGGAGAGTGAGGGAAGGGTTAAGCTAACCTTAAGCTATTCTGCACCTGAGGGAGAGGACTGGTCAATGAAATGCAATAAAGATTTTCAAACTAGGGGAAGCAGTCTTCTTTATTTGAGAGGGGAATCTTCTCCAGATGTGGAGAGAAGAAATCAGCTCCCCCAAAACAGATCCCCTGTATTCATCAGAATGGGGGAATAGGGAAAAGTTTAAGTAGTCCGTCAGGTTTATTTTTGTTTAGGGTTTGGAAATTGTCTGAGCTGGTTAATTGTTTTTCTCTCTTGTAACCAAGAATAAATCCCAGGGAGAATCCCTGGCTACATCTACATTGGAAAGATTTTGCGCAAATACTTTTAATGCAAGAGGTTTTGTGTTGAAGTATTTGCGTGAGAGAGCATCTACACTGGCATGTGCTTTTGCGCAAGAGCATCCATGCCAGTGTAGACGCTCTCTTACGCAAGAAAGCTCTGACGGCCATTTTAACCATCGGGCTTTCTTGTGCAAGAAATTCATGCTGCCTGTCTACACTGGTTCTCTTGCGCAAGAACAGTTACGCAAAAGGGCTTATCCCTGAGCGGGAGCATCAGAGTTTTTGCACAAGAAGCCCTGATTTCATACATTAGAACGTCAGTGTTCTTGCGCAAGACCTCCCCACCAGTATAGACAGGCAGCATGTTTTTGCACAAAATCATGCCAATGTAGACACAGCCCCTGAGTTTTGTTCCAATTCATGGCTTTTTAACACCAAATTTAAAAAGTTACTATGCTTGCAACAATGGTCTTGTTTTGATAAGTGTGGGGTTTTTTTGTTCTGTTAACTGGTATTGGTTGTTCTTTTGTGGCCTTAAACTTAAGTGCCTGGCTGCAGACACATTATCAGATAGAGCAGTGGTCCCCAACCTTGCGGGGCTGCTGGGCGCACGGGGGCGGGGCTGCTCATGCACCAGGCACTGGGGGAGGGGCCACACACATGCCTGGGGGAGGGGCCATCCATACACCACGTGCCTGATGCTGGCGCCACCCATTCGCCGCACTCCCAGGGCTGGTGCCGCTCCTGTGCCACATGCCCTGGGGTGGGGGCTGCCCATACGCCACATGCCCGGGGCCGGGTCGCTCCTGTGCTGCGCGCCCAGAGGTGGGGCTGCCAATATGCCGTGTGCGGGGGCTGGAACAGCCCATGTGCTGCACCCCTGGGGGCGGGGCCATCACTGCCCGTGTGCTACATGCCTGGGCCAGCGCCACCCCTGTGCCACGCACCCAGGGGCTGGCACAGCCCTTGCACCACGTGCCTGGTGGCGGGGCCGCCCAAACACTGCATGCCCGGGAAGGCAAGTCGTATGAGGTGCACCCTGGGGCAGGGCCACCCAAACACGCACCCGAGGGTGGGGCCGCCCATGTGCTGCGCGCCCGGGGCCGACGCTGCCCATACATTGTGCGCCCAGGGGGCAGGCACCACCTATGTGCCGCGCGCCCAGGGCGAGGCCAGCTCCGCACCAGCAGGCACCGCGTTGGGGCCCACTGAGATAGAGAGCATAGGCTAATTGTTCTCTGTGCAAGTATGCTTGTTTTCCAGCTCCTTGGGGAAAGGAGATTGGGTAGTTTTGCCCTTAGGGGAGAGATTCCAAGCAATTTCTTCTCTGGAAAAGGATTTGGACAGTTGGTGGTGGCAATACTGAATAGGTGTCAGGGGAAACTGAAATCAGGAAATCTTTTTTTTTTGTCTCTGGGAACTGCAGAGACAGGCTCTGACAGCATTTTATTTTACTAGCCTGCCCCCAGTACCTATACTCCATGTGCGAGGCTGGGGAATTCAACCATGATAAACTAGGAGAAAACAGCAGCCACAAGACTTAATTCAGTCTTAAAACTGTAAGAAGCAACTTCTACAAGAATTGCTTTGTTTCAATTGTAAGAAAAACAGATCTGTGGAAATGGCCCTGCCAGAACCTATGGGTCCCAAATGTTGTAGAACTGTTTTCTACTTCTAGTTAGAAGAAATGAGAGAGTTGCACATAAGGCTGTCTACACTGATGGCTTCTTGTGCAAGAATATCTTGTGAAAGAACACGTCCACACTGCCATGGGTGAGCTGTGCTTTTGCACAAGAGCATCCATGGCAGTGTGGATGCTCTCTTGCACATGGCCACACTGCCCTCTTGTGCAAGAGCCCCTGCACAAGAGGGCTTACACCTGTTAAAAAAGAGCATAGCTCTTGCGCAAGGAGCCCTCTCTTACCACACTGTACTGTAAATTTCCTTGCACAAGAGGAGGCGGGCAGTGTGGACGCTCTGCGGATTCTTGCACAAGAACGGCCTTTCTTGCGCAAGAACCGGCCAGTGTAGACCTAGCCTAAAAGTTTGACAGGGTCAGGAAAGCTACAAACACCATAAGTCCTAACACAAATGAGTGATTTGATTTCTGCATGTTGCTAAAGTAAATTGTTTCCCTTGAACAGGTTTTGAACTTCCAGATGCGACTTCTGTGGAATAAACATGCAGCCTTCACTTGACTGACCTGATTGATTAATATTTACATTTATGTGGAATTAACCAGAAATATCAGGTATGTTCCATTTCGTGCCTGGTTAGTCTCCCTAAGCTTCCATTTTTGCTCAGGCTTTCTTTTTTCCCCAGTGTTCAGTTGCCCCCTATTGGCCTTCAGGAAAATAACATCCTTGTATAAATTCCTAGGACCACTGAAAAATCTGCAGTAGTACATGCAAAAGCAAGAAAAAAATGAGACATATTCTGACCTGGTATGTCTAAGGAAAGACTGGAGTTAACTCCACTGGACTTCAACAAGGTTACTCTGCATTCGTACTGGGGTAATCAAGATCAGTCTTGACCGTGCCCACGTCTGCTTTCCTCTAAGTCTCTGGCAGGAAAGAAAGCTGATAGCACTTGAACCTTTCTCCAATCCTGAAGTGAAACACAGCATTACACTTCTCTAGAAATATGCTTGTGGAAATCTGACCCTTCATAGTTTTTAATTTTGTGTAATGACCAATGTGTCATGCTGTACCTTTCTGACGTGCATATAGTCTGATGGCTTTTCCGCTCTACACGTTTAAAGAAATGTATCCCATGGCTTCACTGGATCTCAGCACAGCACTCAGCAGCCTTCACCCATCTAATATTTCTTTAGTTTTTTTTTTAAACAAACTAAAATCTTCATGTGAGCTTAACCCACTACAGTTCAGGTTCAACCTCAATTTCTACTAAAGCTGGGATTTGATATTAGCTTGTAGGCTCCTGCCCATGGTGTTTGCTGCCACTCCAAGAGGCACAGTTCATAAACTGAGGCTAACAGTGAGGGATGTTGAAAAAAGCTTTTACCAGGCAGTATTGCCCCAAAATGGGCATGAATTGTGATCCACCTTTATATAATGGCACAGGACCCTTATCTGACCTCAAAGTTCCAATGTTCTTTCTTTAAACGAAAGAACACAGCTGTTTACAGGTAATGTTCTACAGCTGTAATGTTCTACAAGTAAGCAATGATACCAACCCCATTAATAATTGTCCTGCATTTTGCTTCAGCTACCCCAGACTAACACGGCTACATTTCTATCATTAATAATGAGTACTTCTTTAATTAGTGACACTTTTTTCAAAAAGGAAGGACAATACTCTTAAGTCTAAGACCAGCTGCTGTTGCATCCTTCCATCTAGCCTTGTAGCAAGGTTTTCAGTCACCTTTGTGTATGGATGATCAGTGTATAATTAGTGAAGCAGCACAACCTTCAACAAGAATAATTCCATGAGGTTAGCAATTAGGAACAAGTGCTGTGATCCTTTTCAAGGAGAGGGTTAGAGTTTGTGCAGTTTAAAAATATTTAGGATAGAGCAGAAACTCACTGAAACACAGCTGCTGCTTTCAACAGTACCCTAACATGAATGAAATAAGGTCTGATGGATTTACTTTTAGGAAGAGGTTGCTCTCAAGCAATGACTCACCGAGATTGAGAAAATGCATGTAACTATTCATTCTCTACGAATTTTAATGTCACTTAGCATAAAGGCAACATTCTTTATGTAATCAAGGTGTGCAGTGCTTAAAAAAAAAAAAGCCACACTGAAACTGGAAGCACATTAGCTCTTCTTGCTGCCATCCTGTGAGAACAAGCCGCCTACTACCTGTTCTTTGCTGCAAGAAGGGAAAATTCATGAGAGAGCTCACAGCGAGCAAGGTCAAACACTTGGAATTCATTAGGGACCAAACCTGAAGAGGTTGTGTAACAATCATTCTGAGGCAGTACAACCAGATCACCCACACCCTCTTAGAAAACATAGCCCACATTCTTGTCCCTAAGTAATAATTCTGAGTATCCTGCCTGTGATTTATACCTGCATAAGGACTTGACAGTAGACATCCACAAGAAAAATTGGGCTGTCATCTTCCTGTAATTTCATTAATTACTAAGCACCCTATGAGGGGAATTAAATCTTAGATAGCAGCCAGTAGAAATAAAGCCTGGCTCTGTGGATTGTGTGTGTAAGAGAAGAGAGTTGAAACTAGGCCTGCTTAAAGCAAATTGGGCTACAGTCCGACGGTACTGCTCCTTCCCCGCTTTCTCCCTGTGTGTCCCCCTAAACCCTTACAAACGCACAGAAGGCAATTCAATTAACTTGGGTTGGTCAATCCCCTTTCTTAAAGAGGAGTGATCATTATAGATATGAGGGAATTTCCATCTTCTGTCAGCCTCGGTTCATCCAGGACAAAGGCCAGAGGCTCTTCTGCAGCGGTTATAAGGCACTGAGGTTGCTTTTGCACACTACTTCAGCCACGATAGGCCTTCAGCAGTTGCCCTGCTATCACTAGTCTCTGGATCTCACTTGTCCCCTCATAGATTTCTGTGATCCGTGCATCCCGGTAGTGGCGTTCCGCTGGCATCTCCGTCACATAGCCCATCCCTCCCAGGATCTGGATGGCCTGAAATAAAACCAATAAGTCACCTTTCCCCTCAAACTTCTGGGCTCCCACTGCTCCAAGGGACATTACCATCATCCTACAATCCTTATGGGAGTGACCCTTGTCACCTGCACCCACAGAAGGGCAAGCAGTCACATGATGTATCCATTCGGATTCAGTCATGCAGGCACCTAGTGGACTCCTCTCTAGCAAGACTCGTTGATCAGTCACCTAGTATAACAGCAGTAAGGATGATGCAAGATGGGGGCAAACTATACTGCACAAAGGATGCAGCCTGTTGTGATTTGCCCTCCCTCCTTTCACTACTTGCCATACTCCAGGGACTGACGCTGTTACCAGCTGCACAGAAAGGCAAAGAAACTGAAGTGTTGTTTGGGTAAGTAGCAGAGTATTTCCCCACTGCCCTGAATAACTCTGCTAGGGCGTCAAGCCAGCCCTGCTCCCAGACAGTTTTATGCCTGGCTGATGAAGGGACTTTACAGAGGGGACCCAGTAGCGCACTGCCTTTAAATAGGTGTAAGCACCAAAGGCAGAGGGGAATTCTTTATGGCAGTTCCTCCACATATAAGTTGAGATCTTTCCTTTACATTACTTAACCAGCACATTTACCCGGCATGATTTGGGTCCTTAAAGGGGGCTCTGGACAGGGGAGAGTGAGTATGTGCATGCCAGATTTGTATTGGGGCTGCTGGCTCTACCCCTTCCTGCCTCTGTCAAGGAGCAAAGCAAATAGCATAGCTTCTCTGCCCCAAGCTCCCCAGCCAGAGCAAGGATTGCAGCAAACTGTGCACTTTCCCTCGCTTCTTGATGAAAGGGAACAGCCAGAAATGTCTCCATACAAGTTGGGGGGAAGCCTCAGCCCCTCCTACCATCTCTATAGGTCTCTTGGGGCATAGAAGGCTCGAGAGCATCCCCAGTCATCCTCTTTCACCTGCTTGGTGATGGTCTCATTTCTATTTTATTTTATGAGAAGCAATCCTATTCCAGGCTAGGGATATAAGTGTCTAGCTGAGTCACTATTCAACTAGTTCCTCCCCTCCCTTGCTGTCTCTGATACAGAGGCAGTAAGGGAGGGAGCAAGAGCTGGAGCTGTGGAGAGCCAGCTTAAAAGCCAGTTCCCCCCAGCACCATCTCCACCAGGGGGCAGGAGAAGCAGAGGCACAGCAGGGGAAATGGTGCATGTGTGGAACTCTTTGTCCCTGCTGTGCCTCTTCCTTTGAAATGTACAAGAGCTGTAGGTGGCTCTTGTACATTTCAAAGAGAGAGGCGCAGCAGGATAGCAAGTGCCCCCCTTATCGAGTAATTGAGTAGATGATGGAAATTCCATTAGCTACTCAATTAGCTGATTAATCAAAATTTAACATCCAAACACATCCAATAGTCCTGACACAGCCAAATCCTTATGTTGTTTTAAGTTTAAGAAGAAGCTGAATACTAAATTTGGTGGTTCTAGTTCTTACTGTTCAGGAGGAGTACTTGAAAAGACAAATGTATAGTAGATTTTAAGACTGGAAGGATTAGGTTCTCAAGTGAGTAAATATGCATTTTACCAAGCACCTCCCTCCAACTGATATCAATGAAAATATTTTTATTGAGAAGACTTAAAATGCTGCTTAAGAACATTTACTTATTATATTTTGGCACATGTTGGCAATTGCTGTTTTATATTTTTTAATGTCATTAAATCATTGTCTCTTTCCTTAGATCATAAAACTTCAAAGTGAGCCGCTGTAAATATAATTGATAGATAATAAGTTCAATGTGGCCAAGCCTATTTATTGTAATCCAGAGGAGGAGACTGGACAAGCTTATCCCCAAAGCTCCCTTTATGTGTTACAGAAGGCGTAGAGACTCCCCCCACCCTACCTCCTTCAGGCTAATCTGAGTGGAGACAGATGGTTACCTGATGGGAAATGGCAGTTGCAGCCTCTGATGCAGCTAACTTGGCCATTGCGGCTTCCTTTAAAAACAAAAAAACAAAAAACTATTTGTAGGGTTATTCTAGCAGGGCCCTAGTTGTATGTGTTGCCTGAAGCTCAAGTTTGTGTATACACCCTCAAGCTAGAATTCGCACCCAATGTGTTTAAAATGTACATCTCATAATAGTCACATGCTGGAATTTGAGCATTCAAGCCATGTCCCCTTCCAAAAAAAAAATCACCAGATGTTTGATTAGAAGACTTAACTGTAGATAGGAGCTAGAGCCAACCCTGGTGTTGCTGACAGACAGCCAAAGAGAACAAAGTGACACTGAAGAGAATGAAAAACATATTGTGGTTCCAGTACACACAGGAAACACACTTGGGTTGCCCATGCAGCAAGAGAGCTTCTTTTTCTGACTAATCTTGATTTTTTTAGTGTAAGTATTGTTAGGATGCAACAAGCTGTACTTTGGTTATAGCAGATAGGTAAGTGACAGATTCTGGGTGACAGAACCAAAACTTCATTTAAACAGAAAAATGATTAAGCAAGCAGACCTACAATTACCATTTACATAGGTACTACAATGATACTCCATCTTTGCATGTGTATATTAATGGGTGATGAGGCTTCTAACATCAGAATCCAAGTGTTATTCTGTAACCTAATCACACCTCTAAATTTAGCAATCTTTAAGTAATGCATACTAATTAACATTAAATCTAGCCATTACCATGTCTGCCAGCTTTTGAATTTTTTTATGTAACATGATTTAAACAGCAGAACCAATGCTCTTTTTTATGCTACCACTAAGTTTTAAAAAAGTTAGTCAAATCATAGGTACAACATAGCTATGGCTATGTCTACACTCACGGCTTCTTGCATGATTAATATGCAAATGAGGCTAAGCATGGAATATTGCTGAGCCTCATTTGCATACCTAATGAGCCACCTTTTTTTTCAGAAGAGGCTCTTGCACAAGAAAAACCCTCTTGCACAACGCCGTTACATCTATTACTTTTCAGGAAGAATGGCATTGCGCAAGAGGGTTTTTCTTGCACAAGAAGGGGCAGTGTAGATGCTCCTCCTTGTGCAAGAGCCTCTTCTGAAAAAAATGGTGGCTCATTAGGTATGCAAATGAGGCTCAGCAATATTCCATGCTTAGCCTCATTTGCATATTAATCATGCACGAAGCTGCCAGTGCAGATATAGTCTGTGTCGTCTTTACCAAGTTTTCCATTTGGCAGACTCCAACTTAACTTTATATAAACTTAGGTTAAAAGTAACCATAAAGATGGAAAGCTGAAGATTAGACATTATTATGCAGCACTTTTGAAGATGGGCATTGCCATATTAGATGAGAACAGTAGTCCATCTTATGCTGACAGAGGTCTAGACTAGGAGACTGTGTCTAGACTGGCCAGTTTTTCCAGAAAATCAGCCGCTTTTCTGGAAAAACTTGTCAGCTGTCTACACTGGCTGCTTGAATTTCTGCAAAAAAACTGACTTCCTACTGTAAGAAATCATTGCTTTTTGCGGAAATTCTATACTGCTCCCATTCGGGCAAAAGTCCCTTTTGTACAAGAGGGCCAGTGTAGACAGCTGAGATTTGTTTTCCGCAAAAAAGCCCCAATCGCAAAAATGGCGATCGGGGCTTTTTTGCGGAAAAGCACACCTAGATTGGCCACGGATGCTTTTCTGCAAAAAGTGCTTTTTGTGGAAAAGCGTCTGTGCCAATCTAGACGCTCTGTTCCAAAAATGGTTTTAATGGAAAACTTTTCCGTTAAAACCATTCCAGGAAAATCATGCCAGTCTAGATGTAGTCGGAAGCTATAAGACTCCAATAGATAAGAAATTATGTCCAAAGATGTTTCTTCCTCATCCCAGGTGTGGGCTGGCTTATGTCCTCAAGCAAAAGGTTTTTGTAGTCATTTAATAATCTTTCTAATTTTTTTTAAACATGCTAATCTCTTGGCCTTGCTATTGTTGTGGCAAGTGAATTCTATAACTTACTGTTTGTTTTTTTTTAATACAATTATGAAAAGTTTTTCCCTATATTGTATTATTGAAATATGGGACACAAGAAAAAAACCTTCCTTTGTGTATTGTAGTTCAAGACAGTGATACAATTTACAGGTGTGGCAGACTGGCATGTCTTTCTCCATTAGTGATGATAAACATTTGGCTGCATGCATTTTTGAGGACTCCCTCGGTATATCAGACCAGCGCTGCGCAGGTAGCTAGCATAAGAGACTTCATGAGAGCCCCCCAAAGACCACAGACTCAGATAAGATATGAAGGCACCCCAGACATGTTTATTATTGAAAAGTACAGGAATAGTTGCTGGTAGCCAGATGGCCTCTGAGCCCCTCCATATTTGTACCTAAGACAATGGACATGGCTCACTTGATAGTATGGATTTCAGAATTGCCCCCTAGGCTGTCCACAGAATTAAGTTGAAGTGCCCCAATATTTATAGAAATTAATCTGATACCCACTACATAGATCTTATGCACTAATGACACATTTGGTACTGCCCCTTGTACTTTTCTCCAAAGCATTCCTATTCACTACCCATTCTTATGTTTTCACTCGTTTCAAACTATTTTAATCAGCTGGATGTTCTTATACTAACCTGGTGGAATGTATTTATATGAGTCGCAGCAGTGCTAGTGCTGAGAGATACTGACTTGCCAGCCAACATCTGCTTTTGATACAGCCTGTCTGTTACTTACCAAGTATAACTCTTCCTTACTTGGCTCAAGCACCGGGCCCATGCTTCAGGCTCTTTCTTTCTCTTACATGTACATGATGCATTCAACAACTCTTGAACTCGTCAGTTTTTAAATGAGTTTTATTCGAGCTTGTCATAGGAAAAGTGTGACTTTAAAATAAAAATTGGTAGGGAAGATTACAAGTGGAACCTAAGACTAAAACATGCTTTTAATTATGCACTTTGCAGTAGTTTGGCTCAAATTTGTACATGGCTCGTGCAATGATAACAACAGTTAAGTAACTGGCAGTTGCACTTGTTTAGACTATATCAAGGGGTAGCCGTGTTTGTCTGAATCTGCAAAAGCAGCCAGGAGTCCTCAGGCACATTATAGACTACCAAGTGTTTGGAGCATAAGCTTTTTGTGGGCAAAGACCCACTTTGTCAGACACATGCATGCATCTGACAAAGTGGGTCTTTGCCCACAAAAGCTTATGCTCCAAACACTTGGTAGTCTATAAGGTGCTACAGGACTCCTCGCCGCTTTTGCTTAGAGTGATGTCAACTAGTTTTCCTTGCAAAAACCCATCCTTACCTCATCTGATGAAGTGGGTTTTACCCATGAAAACTCATGTTAGTCCTGTGCACTTTAGAGACTAACTGTCCTGTTTCTTTTTTGCAATGGAGTCTCCATCTTGGCCAGATGTACAAAGAGGTGCTACTTGAGGCTCTCGCATCCATGCTTACCTAGCAAGCATTTTAAGTGAGCTCTTCTCACTAAGCAGTCAAGACTAGCAACGGCAGAGGGCAGAATCCCATTTTCACATGCTGTTAACACACGTGCATGGTGTGCATGGTGCACTTTAGAGGGCAAGGTTTCTAGTCCAGTTGTCAACTACCTTTCAAGGGCAGCATGTACACACACAGCCAGGATAGCTCAAAACCAGTAGTGAAACCTTGGGTATATGCTGGACCACCCACTGGTTATGATCTAGCTTTGATCTAACATACATCATCCACTCTCTTCTGCAAGAAAGCTCTGATGGCCATTTTAACCATAGGGGCTACTTGCGCAAGAAATTCATGCTGCCTGTCTACACTGGCCTCTTCTGGAAGAGCTCTTGCACAAAAGGGCTTCTTCCTGAGAGGGAGCATCAGAGTTCTCGCGCAAGAAGCCCTGATTTTCTACAGTACAATGTTAGTTTATGGCCAGTGTAGACAGGCAGCATGTTTTTGCACAAGAGTGTGCCAGTGTAGACACAGCCTGGAAGATAAAAACTGTAGGAGACAACCCACAGACCAGGTAATTCCTTAGGGTTTCCACTGTTTAAGACAAGGCTACTCACTGTGGAAGCCCTGGGGGCCATGATACTCACAGCACATGCCAAGGGCTGCATGTGCACGCAAATATATATATGCAAATATAGCTTCTCTCACTGACAGGAATGAATACAAATGCCCTGGTGCTCTTGGCACCTTCTCCCTGGGACTAGAAATGTCAATACCCTGTACTTGTCTGTTCCAGCCAGCCCATCCGCTTGTGTCTTTCAGTGTTCACCCCTCCTGGGAGATGTCTTACAGTTGTGAAGCGTGTTCCCAGTAGAGGCCATCTTCAAAGGATCCCACCTGTGAACCACATGTTGAGCCCTGAGTAAATCCAAACCACCCTGAGGCTGGGTGTTGAGTAGCCCTGGTTTAAGATATTACATGTGTGCCTTGTGCCTCTTGTTGCTAGATCAACAGCAGACTACAGAAAGCAGGAAGTACCTTTGTATAGGGTTTCCCATTGTCCTTCAACATGGCTGCTCTCCAGGTCAGCAAGCGAGCACTTTCCAAGGCCAGTGCCATGTCTGCCAGCTTGAACTGCAAAAGACAAACGTAAGAGCAGATGCTCATTTGCTTCACATACCAGCATGTTCTACCTCAGACTGTGTTGACAAACCTCTGAAACCTAAAGCAGTTTCACCACTGGAAGGGGAACATCACTTAACACACAAGTGCCCAAGCAGCTGAGCTAGACCTGTGCATGTGCATGGAGGTAGCTATAAATTTAGCTTGCCTGCACACATGGTATGTCCAGAGTTCAAAGGGCATTGCCTTCTCCAGACCAGCAACTGTGCTGGTGCCTGTGCTAACACAGCAGTGCCCTTATCAAAACTCTCAGAACTAATGTCACCAGACAAAGGATGGTATAGTATATTCAGCCTAAATCATACCTGAATAGCCTGCAGCTTAGAAATGGGTGAACCAAAGGACATCCTCTTCTCAGCGTAATCCACAGCACAGTCCAGAGCACCCTGAGCTATTCCAAGTGCCTGTGAGGCAATCCCTATCCTGCCCGAATCCAAGGTTTGCTGAGACACACACATAAAAAAGTTATATATCTCTAGTGCCATGGGCTGAAAGGTGAATTTACCTCCACAGCCTTCCAGACCAGGGTGAGCTGGCAATCTGCAGTCATGTTGGCATCCCCTGGATAATCCCACAATATATGGAAATAAAAAGCCTCAGTATATTACAACATCCCAGACAGTTATCAAGGTCAGAAAAAAGGAAAACACAACAGAGGAAAAAAATAATATAGTGGAGAAAGGGCTGCTTTGCAAAGAATGTGGGGGAGGGAGAAGGGAGAAATTAGACAATAGAGAGATACAAAACTAGATTTCCTTGTTTCCCTACTTATATTAGCAGCACTAGTGCTTGTCGGTCTCTCTCTCCCTAGAGTCAACACTGTGGCTAAAGTCTCCAAAGAGGATAAGTGACTTTGGATGCCAAATCTGACATCTTAGAGGAACCCAATTTTCAGAAAGTGCAACAGTTCCAACTTCTGAGCCTTTGGCTCATTTATGGTGTCAAGTATTTTACACACACACACACACACACACACACACACACACACACACACACACACACACACACACACACCCCCTCTACTCACTTCTGGAGATCTTGGCCCAAGACTGTCTCAAAAGACAATGCCCTCCTGTATTCCCCATACATTATCTTCCTTGTTAACACTACAGTTCCTCAGAAGTCACACATGTTCCTCGCATAAGATATATTATATGTCTGGATGAACTCCAGCTGGTGTTCTCTCTACATTACAGGTGTGAGGGAAGGCCCTCCTTCTGCTTCCTATGTGCTCAGTTTCTACACCTGTTGATTGTCAGATAGGTCTTGCCTTTCTGGAGTGTACCAGTGGTGCTCCTCGATTGCCAAGAAGGGTCACTACATACACCAGACAACAGGTTTATAGATGTTGTCCTGCACCCAGACTGTCTTCCCACAACTCCAGCTGGCTCTCACCATAGCAATTTTGAAGCCCATCCCCTGTTGCCCCAGAAGATTGGCTTGGGGGATCCGGCAGTCCTCAAATATCAGATTGGCTGTGGAAGAGGCTCGGATTCCTAGTTTATCTTCTTTCTTCCCCAACGAGAGTCCAGGTGTTGGCATAGGAACCAGGAATGCACTAATGCCCTGCAATCAGAGCCAGGGTTTTAAAATGGCCTCCAACCTCTCATCATGCAGCAGGGCAGAGCTCTTCCAGGAAGCACATGAGGCTAATCCCAACTCAACCCCCCATTCCATCGGGCCATGGGAAGGCAGTGGGACAGAAGGAAAGTGATTCATTGGATGGGAGATTAAGGGGCAATGAAAGAATCCTCCCAACAGGAAGCTCTGCTCCAGTTGGTCTCAGATGAACTCAAGAGCCCTATGGGATAGGCCATGCGTCTGCACCCTTCTAACAGCACTGTGGCCATCTCAGCCACCACTACTGCTTTTCTGAGGGGCACAGGCTTCTCCCAGCTCTTGGTCCTGACTCCACAATCTAGAGTAAGTTTATGTAACCCTTTACCAAGTGCTCTACACCTCCTTCCCCCCCCACCAAAGTGTGCTCCACATGCTGCTTCTAGAACTGCATGCCAGGCTATCGCCCACTGAGCTCACCTTGTGTTTCTGGGACTTGTCTGTAGTGGCAAACACCACAACAGCAGAGGCATCCCAGGCATTGGTGATCCAGGCTTTGGTGCCATTCAGGACCCATTCGCTGCCCTCCAGCCGTGCCATCGTGGAAGCAGCTCCTGCGTCACTGCCATTTCCTGAGCAAGGTACCATGCAAAACCAAACCAAAATATTCCTGGTCACAACAGAACCAATTACCTCTGCATCCAGGGGATTGGGCCCAGGGTTCCAGAATAGGTCCTGACCTCACATACACACACACTAGTAATAGCAGCATGGGCTTTAATGGAGGTAGCTCCAGCTCACCTACCCTCACAATAACCTAGAAGGAGAAATGCCACCTTTGCAGAGGCTTCTCTACTCCAAGTGCCCATCTCTTCCCCTGTTCCCTGGCTGATGTTGCAAAAAGGAGGGAAGTTTACACAGGGAATTCATTCTGTCAACATCCCAGGAACTTTAACATGCATGTTACCTGGTTCACTGAGGGCAAAGCACCCTATTTTGTCACCGCTGGTGAAGGGGGAAATCCACTGATGCTTCTGCTCTTTAGAACCAAATTTCAGTATTGGACCTAAATACAGAGACTTCAAGGAAACAGGAGTCATGTTAATTTACACTGCAATGAGAGTGGTGGACCAATAACTCCCGAATGTCCAGCCCCATCATGACCAGCATACCAGGAGCCACCCTTCAGGCTCAGGGAAGGCAAATGCCATTCCCCATCAGCACTAAGATTCACATTACTCAATTGGCAGAGTTACACTTCACTGCTAGGACTGGTTTCACACACACCCACCCCCGTTTCCAAGACAGTGGAAGAGTCTTACGTTATTGACACTCATGATAACGCCCGTGGACGCACAGCCCCTGCTGATCTCCTCGACAGCGATGGAATAGGCCAAGTAATCAAGTTCCGCCCCTTTATATTCCTCCGGCACATCCATGGCCAGCAACCCAAGAGCACCCATCTTCTTCACCTGCACAAGGAGAAATGGAGAAGAGGTCGTGTCTACACAGCAGAGTATAGTCAGCCAAAGACAGCTTCTGGCAGCAAAACAATGGAGGCGCACACATGGAAAGGCCCCTTTTGGCAACAGAACTCTCCAGTTTTGTCAATCAAAGCCACCTCGATATGAGCTAGTGCTTTTTCTGCAAAGGCCATCACCAAGGAGCTAGTATAGATGCTGATGTTCATTGTCACCATAACACTACAGACATGCACCCTTCCCCTTTCAAAGCTCTCGGAAGCCTGGAGCTGCTGAGGTAACTGCAGGAAAAAGGAGAAGGAATTGCAGAACTGCGGGCAGGCAGAGCGGGCTCCTGGTGGGAGGGAAGAGGAGAAACTGCTGCACAGAGCTGGGGGCTGATATGGGGGTGTGTCTTTTCCCCAGGATTGGTTGTCCAGGCTGCTGTCTGAATTTAAAGAGACAGCATGTCACACACTCTGTATCCCGTCCTCATGCACGCGTACACACACAGATGTCAGTTGAAAAATGGCTGGCAATCTGGTAGGATGCCCATGGAATAAGGGGACTGAGTAACTTGCATCATGTGCTGTACGTGCTGCATGAGGCACAGCAAGCCCTTCCTAAAGTGTCATGAGGGCAGCTCCACAGTCAGATAGCTACACCTCCTGCATTGCTCTCTGATGAAGATGCAAGAGTGGCTACGCTCAGCCAACACAAGGAGTGCAGGGTTGACACACAACAGCAGTTAAAGTGGCATAATCTGTGTCAACAAAACCCTGCAGCATAGACAAAGCCAAAGAGTCTCTGCCTTTATGATGCCTTGGCAAATCCCCAAGTACATATGTGCAGAAACATGCAGAGCCTCCATCAGGGGTGTACTTGAGCACAAGCACACTTCAGAGTCCCTGGTCATTCACCTAATGCAAACAACAGAAGCAACTATTTCTACCCCCTGCTGGGGTTCCAGGCCAGCTCCCACCTATGCACATACTAGCCAATCATGGTAGGTCTGGTAATAGCAGCGCTCTCTTACTGGGTCAGCTCCTGGCCACACAGATGTGCCATAGTAAGCCTACACAATGTAGGCACCTTGCCTCTGATTCGGCTGGAGAGTCAGATCTCAATAGCTGCTGAGCAGACTCAGCTCATAGTGGCTTCAAGAGGAATTACAGGTGCTCCGTGTTGATATTGCCCTTGCTGTTACCTCAGGTTGACTATGCAGCAAATACTAGCCCTTTTTGAACCAAGAATCATAACTTAAAAAACAATAGTCTAGCAGCACCTTAAAGACTAACAAAACATGTAGATGGGATCATGAGCTTTTGTGGGCACAACCCACTTCAGATGAGTGAACCAGAACATTAGCTTATTCTCTTGCTTCTAGCAAAGCTGTTTATTACACTGTACAGAGGTGACTGAGGAGAAACCTAGCATATCCAGTCCTTGCAACTACACCTTTAATCTTTTACTCAAAGTTTATACAACATCCAAAACGTGCTTAAGAAAAGGGCTTTACAAAGCTATTGAACCATGGATAGTTCACAGAAAAGCAATTTTATAGCTGTCTCACTGAAGTTGTCTTTACAAGGAGTTAATTATTACCAGCACAATACAAGATATTCCCTGCCATTGGGTACTTATGTTCTGCCATATCAATCTTAATGTCTTTGGGCAATGATTTTGGGTGTGTATCTTGTACATTGCTAAGCAACTGTCATGGATTAACAGGATTGAGTTAGCATTTTATGACATTGCCTGGCAATCTGGTATAGCATTTAGCTGCTGTAAAAATTAAATATTTGAAATCTAGACAGGATAAAAAAAATTCCCCTTCTTGTATTTGCATCCCAAATATTGTAGTCTTTAGCCATTACATGAAATCCAGAATGGGGGACTATAAGATGATCATGAACAAATGACACTGATTATTTTATCTACAATGCCACAGAATGGAATGGAAAATGTACAATAGAGGAAAACACATTTGAGTTATAAAAACTTCAGGTGCGATCCATAAGTCAGGCAACGATACTCCTTTTAATTTATTTTCTTAGAGTATGACCTTTTCAGATGGTCAGTGAATCAAACTACAGAGAGAGAGAAAAAAAGTGCCTTTTATTTCATATATATTCAGTTTGAAGCCTACGGGCTAAGGCAATAAAACTTTGCTTTTTAAGTCAACTTATTTGATTACTAAAAATCTAATTAGTGTTTTAAGTGATCCAGCTGCATCAGTAGTGCAGCAAATGATGTCTGAGCTTATTTCACAAAAGTGACACATAGGACACTGGTACAATGGAACCCCGAAACAATCCCTTCCTGTTTCTATTGGCAAAAAATAAAGATGTGCAGCTTCTCTTTAGCAACACAATTCACTCTAATTTTCATTCACTTCATCAGCTGAATTATGCTCAGAGCATGCACATTTTATTGTTACACGGTATTTTGTTGCAATGTGTGACCTGTCTCTTTTCACTAAAACATTTTATTGATTTTCCAAGTCAGACGCATCACATGCAGCAGCCTTGGGGAATGTCACTGGGAGAGAAAACTCAGTAGTACCAAAGCCCAGAGGGGAAGACAAAGAAGGGCAATCAACATGAACAGCTAGTATATTGTATGGTTTTCAGCTAAACAATAGCATGGCCTAGAGGCAGTATTATACACTGAAAGTCCAAATATGCCTGACAGAACCCCTTGAAAGTCACTCTAAGCTTTATCGTGCTGATTTGTGCAATGGTAACATACAGAGACTGCCCACCACAATGGAGTTGGAGAACAGCACACCCAATATGATACATCAGGCAGCATATCACATGCACGATCCCAATTTAAACTGAACATATTCTGTGCTGAGGTCAGGGCTAGGCCATGTGTATCTGTAGGGAGACATGTAGAGGTCATGCACTGTATTGGTGAGGCTGGGGCACACGGTCATAAGAACAGCCATACGAGGTCAGACCAAAGGTCCATCTAGCCCAGTATCCTGCTTTCTGACTGGCCGATATCAGATGCGCCAAAGGGAATGAACAGAACAGGGAATCATGAAGAGATCCATCCTGTTTCACGGATTCCCAGCTTTTGGCAAACTGAGGCTAGAGACACAATGCCTGCCCATCCCAGCTAACAGCCATTGATGGATGGATCCTCCATGAACATCACTGTTTTTTGAGCCCTATGCTAATTTTGACCTTCACAACATACTCTTCCAAAGAGCTGCATAGGCTGAATGTGCACTGTGTGTGGAAATACTTCTGTTTGTTTTTAAACCTGCTGCCTACTAATGTCACTCGGTGACCTTTTCTTGTGTGATGAGAGAGTAAACAAATAGCACTTCCATACCCACCTACTCCACACCAGTCAGGACTGTACAGACCTGTGTCATATCCCCCCTTTAGAGTTTCTTTCCCAAGCTGAAAAGCTCCCATCTTATTAATCCCTTCTCCTAGGGCAGCTTTTCCATCTCCCTGATCATTTTTCTTGACCCTTTCTGAGCTTTTTCCGTTGTCCAAGTATCTTTGTGGAGACCAAACCCCCCCCCCCCAGCCCCTTCCTCACCTGCTCCGCGGGGAAGCGGTGCTCCTTATCCAGCTGAGCGGCAATAGGAGCCAGCTCCTTCTGGGCAAAGTCCCGGCAGGTCTGGCACAGCATCCGGTGGGTCTCGGGTAACTCCGCGCTCTGGTAGACGCTGTGCAGCTGCCGCCAGCACGCCGAGGCCCGGGCTGGGGAGCGAGGGGACGGGTGAGGGGCGCCCCTCGCTAGCCCAGCCCTGGCAACGGGATGTCCCAGCAGAGCGGGGGGAGGGGTCCCCGCAGGGCCGCGCTAGCCTGGCCCCAGCGCTCTCCGGCCCGCGGGCCAGGCCGGGCCCAGCGCTCTCCGGCCCGCGGGCCAGGCCGGGCCCCCGCAGCAGGTTCGCCCCTTCCCAGGGGCCGCTGCCTCCGGCTGCGCAGGCCGTGGCGCTGCACGAGCTGAGGGGGAACCGCTCCGGGCCCCCTCCCTCCCTCCCTGCGCGGGCCACACCGCGCGGCTCCGACCCCGCGGGCCCCCTCACCTCGGGCCGCTGCGCCGCCGCGCCGGGCCAGGAGCGCCGCCGCCATGCTGGCACCCCCGCCCCCCCGCCGCGCATGCGCCCCAACGGCACGCCGCTGCCTTCATATTCAGGAGCCCCTCGCCCCGCCCCTGTAGATTCCTGGGCGGAGCCACGCGGGGGTGGGCGGGGCCAGCGCAGGGGCCAGCGCAGCTCCCAGCTGCGGCCGCTGACCGCACCGTGGCGCGATCGCTGCGGGGGGAGCGGAGCCCCGTGAGCCGGCAGCTGTCCCGAGGCCGGCCCGCTGCAGAGACTCGGTCTAACCGGATTTCCCCCTCTCCCGTGCACATGGAGGGAAGCGGCTGCAGGGCCTGGGCTAGGGATGGATTAATTATCCAAGGGAATAGGCCATGGGATGGAGATAAGGACTAGCACAGGTTCCACTCCAGTACCCCCGCTGCCTCCCAGGCACCCCTCTGCTCCCTGTGGCTGTGATTCCGGCCAATAGGAGCAGCAGGGAAAGTCCCAAGTGAGCCAGATCTGGAAGGGTCCCCCCTCCCACAGCAGGAAACCAGCACTACCACTCCAGTCTCACAAGGGGGGTGCCTGCAGGGCTGGTGCACCAGCAGAGGCTCCCTGCTGCAGGGCCAGGGCAAATCCACAGTCCACAAGAGGTGTATGGACCACACTTTGAGAACCACCCCCCTCATGCCCAGACCCCACCTCTCCTCCCACCCAGACCCCTACCCTCAGCCCTCTCCTGCACCCTCCCTCCCAGACCTCGCACTCCTATCTGCCCCATTTTATCATCCTGGGTGGTTGGCTGGTGGTCTGCAGAAAGGTCTGCATTGAGCAAGATGAGCCTCAGCCAAAAAGTTTTAGAACCGCAGCACTATAGTAACTATAAAGAGAAGTAAATCATGACTACCCTTTCCCATTACAAAGATAGGTTCCCCAGTTATCACCCCTAATGTCATTACCTCACAGAAACTTCCCCTTTTATCACTATGTCATTACCTCAGAGACACTAACCTTCCCTCCTCACCCCCACTCTGTTCTAAAATTTGATTTGACAGTTTCACATGCCTTCATTTTTTTTTTATTGTATCACTTTGGTATATATGTTGTGCCGATTTTCTTCTACATATTGATCAGAGGAAGTGGGTCTGGCCCACGAAAGCCCATCACCTAAATTACCATCTTGTTAGTCTTTAAAGTGCTACATAGTTCTGCCTTTTGTTTCAACTAGACCAGATTAACACTGCTGCATCTCTATCACTTTCCATCATGAATAGTGACTGAGATGCAGCCGTGTTAGTCTTTTTATGTGTTCACTTTTTTTAAATTGTATCACTGATATATATGGTCATGCCAATTTTCTTCCACAAATTGATCTGAGGAAGTGGGTCTGGCCCACAAAAGCTCATCACCGAATAAACCATCTTGTTAGTCTTTAAAGTGCTGCACAGTCCTGTCTTTTCTTTCCATCATGCAGTGCTTCATTTGGAGGTCAGCAGTTTCAATGTGCATTGGAAAGTAGAAGCCGTAGTCTCAGCTTTCTTGCCAGTTGCAATTCTGCACTACAGATTCAAGGCGGAACATATCCAGGTTTTCACTGTTGTCGAGTGTGTCCAAAGATACGAGTATTGAATTTTAAGAGTTTAATAGAAGGGTTGCAACTTATCAGGGAGTCAGGAAATTACAACTTGGGGTGTCATAAGCTATCAGCCCCACCAGGTGTGGGACTGAGAGCCTGAGCCTGTTAATTACATTTTAACCTCCATTTTAAAGAGTGGTCACACTCAGAGGCTTACTACTTGATAGGGGTTGCCAGTACAAAAAGTTTGAGTACCACTGATCTAATGTGAGTCTGAACTGGGGAGTCTGCCCCTGTGTTTAGAGCTGGTGAAATGCGAGTGAGCCAAGAAACCACTCAGTTCCATTCTTGTGAAAATTCCGGTTTATTACTATTGCTTGGGACAAAATAATATTTTACACAATCAAGTCGGCTAGTTTACTCTGACAAGGAGAGAAATGACAAGATACAGCGGAATGAGGATCCAAAGTAGGACAGCAGGGGAGGGAAATATCTCAAGCAGTTTCATTGATGCTTCTTGCATTCTCTGTGAAAAATATCTTTACAAAGAAAAAATATATTTCTGTTAAATCTCCACTAAATTGCTGCTGTCCTTTGTAAACTAAGGATAACCTGCAGCACCCAAAGATCATTCTTGGATCTAAAGGGACAGACATGGAAGATATGGAAACAATATAATGGACCAACACTTGGAGGACTCCCAGATAAAGGGCATGATCAAGTGGAGAGGCAGTCTCAAGTACAAGCAAATGCTGGACTTGTTCAAATATCTGATTCACAAAATGAATTAAGTATGGATGCTGGGTTCCAATTTCCCTCAGGCAAACTGCTCATATGAAACTGTCATACCACCCATGCCCTGTTACAAATGCTCTAGGGCACAGAGATGCATTGGCAACTTGCCACCAGACCAAAGTCCGTATTTAATGTGTCTATAAAATTTACCTCATTAACCAAAAAAAACCGGAAACAACACAGAAATCAATACCAATGACCACCTTTGCTACTGGTTGGTATCTTTCTTGACACATTAAGATAAATCACTTGTCAGGCACTGCAAGCTATCCATTAGCTCTGTCCTCACCGTTAAGTCTCAGGGAGGGGGCAATGTTCTGTGATTCCAAGAATTACAACTGGTACTTGAATCACACATTATTTGACAGCAGTCATCTCTGTGTGTGGCAGAGTGGATGTGGGCTCCTAAGTGAAAAGTCCTGCATTAGGAGGGTATTACAAAGCCAAAGTCACGTGACAAAATAGTGGTCCAGAAGACAAACTATTTGGGCAAACTTATCTTGCTGCTTCATCACTTCATCATAAAATATTATTCACCAGTTTCTTGATCCATTTTCACTAACATATCCTGCTTTCAAACACTTTGTGCATTATACCTGAATATTGACTAGAGAAACAGAATGAAAATCCCAGCCCAAAGAAGCTGCAATGGAAGAGACTTCCTGCTCTTTTCCTCTCTGATGAGAAGCACTTCAAACCACAAGAGAATACACAAAGGAAAACAGTTCATAACTAACATAGAAAACAGGGACATTGATAGCTGGTCAAGTAATACTACAAAACACTACCACTCCAGCTGCAATACAAAGTCTTCAGTCACCCAGGGAACAGTAATCCAGGAAGTTTCCTCTCCTCTCTTGCTCAGCACAAGGGCCTGAAACACTCACCTTGAGAATGCTTCAGACTGGTCCCAAGAGGACAAATACTTTATAGAGAGAGTTTCTCTTTGCATTTTTGGCCCTTTTAATTACAGTGTAAGTTTATCTCCGTACTCCCCTTCCAGACTAGTGTATACTAACTGAGGGAGGCCAGTCTCACTCTGATCTCCCACCTATTAACTCCTTAGCCAGCATTATAGAAACGTTTGCCTCATCTCATTATCATCAGCTCTGTACACATACATAGCACAAATGGACAGTAAACTTGAAGGGCGAAGGGGGGAAATGGGTGGAGATTCTCATTCAGTACCTCCCAAACACACTTTCAGAAGCAGAGAACACAGACTGAAAATGAAAAAGATTCTCTGCTGATCATATGTACCAAGGGCAAAGAAGTATTTTATGGACCCTCTTCTAAATGGAGAAGCAAACAGCAACCAGGAGACAGGAAACACTAGATTGTGCTCAACAAGAATTTCATATCCATGACTTGTTGGGCCTGACTAACTCTCTCTGAATAGTGTTGAACTTTTTAATATGAGTTTTTCTCCTCAGCATGCCTCTCTGTGGCTAGCCTTTTAAATCTGAAAGAACTAATGCAACTGACAGCACTTCTCTTTCCCAACTGGTATGATCTCCTTCCATATTCGCTTTCTTGTTGCTGAAGAGATGGCACATTCACTTGAGAGCCACTCAAAGCATAGGTCCTTCCCTTTTCCCTGACCTCTGATGCTCAAGATGATCACTACAGATTGGAATAATTTTTTCTACAGAAGCTAGTAGTTAGTTACTATCTGCCAAATTCTCCTAACTGCCTTAGATACTACATAAAAAAATTTGATAACGCATCTTGTACATGCTGGGATTTGGGTGTACAAAATATTCCTTTTTGGTGGCTCAGATGATAACACATCCCATCTAACTCCTTACCCATTAGACTTGGAACAAATACATACCATCACATTCATAAGAACAAACAAGAAATAATTGCTTTAAACAGATAATTAGACAAAAGTCATATTTAAAGGCACCTGGATTTATACTATACTCAAGTTCAGCTAGATTTGCCACCAGCTCCTCAGGTTAATTAGTTATCTCAGACTGCTCTCTTGAGCATCCTGGAACACGTTAGGACAGAAACCACTTTTCTGGGGGCAGTTATGTCTTGCCAAGAGAAGTAATGGAGTACTGTATGAAAAAAGATCTGTCAGTAACATCATGGCACTGTGCAAGGAGCTCTGGAGACAGCCCCAGCAAAAGGAGAATTAGATACTGTTCTTAAAATACACTAGCTCTACTAATTCCTAACTAACAAGCAAATAGAGTTACACATCTCTGAGGAAGCTGATAGGTATAAATGGCAGGAGAATAATTTTTTTTAATCTCCCAGCATTCAAATACTACAGCCAAACACCCCCATTGACCACGGTCACTTTTATCCTAATCATGCTCCCAAGGTATATGTTGTGGTTGCTCACTATAAATGCCCTTTCCAAAACAAAAAGACATTTGTGGTATCATTAATAATTAACATCCTCCCCTATAACTGAAGATTCTTTCATGATCCTTATTCCACATTTATTCTTACTTATTACTCTGTAGCTAGTTAGTCCTTTATACTTAGTGCTAACAGTATTTATCTTCTGTTACACAAATGGAACAATGACTTCATTTAACTGTTTATCTATTAACAGGCCCTAGGCAATAACGTGTGCATTCTCACAACTGTGATTTAATCAATATTTAGTCCTGTTAAAGCATAGTTTACTTTGGATATTTCTTAGCGTGACTGGTAACCAAGTGCAGTTACTGTGAGTAGGGCCACAAGAGGTATTTCAACTGTTTGAGGGCAGGGGATACTGGCACCCAGTGCTTTTTTAGTATTTAATAAAAAAAAAAAAAGGTGCTGGTACTCAAAGGGAAAAAGTTGTTGAGAAAAAAACAAACATACAGGGTGGGGCCAGAATAGCCCTTTTAAGATACGTGGCCCAGCCGACTGTTGGACATTTGTGTACAGAGGTGCCGGTACGCATCGTTCTTTCCAGGTAAGCTCTCACTGGAGGTTCACGTACTGTGTACCGGCCAGTACCATCACAAAAAAACCACTGCTGGCACCAGTCAACTTGTCTAGCATAAATAAGGCCAAGCTGTTAGATAAAAGAGGCAGACCTGATCAGCAGTAGGGCTAGAATGAAAATGAATGGTGGGATATCAGTATATCCAATATGACACCCAGAGAGAAGCATTTCACTAGTGCAAATTTGCGTGGCAGAGAGCTAGACACCCGCCTCACTGCCAGAGACACACACTGTGTTGGTGCCTGACACAAATATTTCTTCCCACTTCAATGCTACAGGCGCTACATAGGTTTGAAACACACACTTTGGTTTGGCTGCTCTAATAGCTGTTGTAATTATCTCCACAGAAGAAGTCATTAGAAGTCTTCTATATCAGAAATATAAATGATCCAAGCAAATAATCAAAACACTGGCAGAGGCCCACACTGACATGGTTTAAGGATAATATCACATTAGTTCTTTCTGTTGGGTCACTACAAACAGCCACCTCCCAACAGTGCCTGAATGTTTTGGTCTGGGCAGTATTTAGGGCCCAGTTTAATATTAGCACAAACCTAAGCACTGACCCAAGTAACTCAAAGTAGGTGAGAGGTTTACACCATTGCCTCGTATTAGAATACTTCTAATGTGTCACTTGGGTTTAAAAATATATAAAAACTGAAGCTTAGGAAGTTGCCTGTTCAGCAGAATGTTCTTCAGGTGACTCCCCTCCCCCACACACCCAAAACAAAAGCTAAATAGACAGACCTCTCCAGACAGTGAAGCTTGAGCAGAAAAATCTCTTGCACATAAATGCAAGAGAAATGATGAAGATTGCAGTATTCACCACAGCCCTATGGCCAAGCCCCACTCATAACCCAGTTATTCTCTCACAACAGCTCAAAGAGTAGGGAGTTGGTCAGGTTGATTTAGCAGTCAATTTAGTGTCATCTCTCTTTCAAACATCCTACACTTCAATTCAAATCCCTTGCAAGATAGATTTGTAACAGATTAAGGAATTTTAGCAGTGCCCCAGGTCCCTGGAAGCAGAAGGAAGATTCTACATAATTTAACACTAGATTCATTCCTTCTTATAACTCTTCCCTTGAGGAATGGGTGTGTGCACACACACACTGGGAACCAGTATCAGTCATGCATACAGACTGAACCATCATACAGTGAAGATGATATCTGCCTTTCAGGCTCCACTGGCTACTTAAAGAAAGCACTCTGGGCAGGGGGCAGTATGCCCACTGGATGGCACAGAATGTAACCTAACAACAAAAACCATGACACCAATAATCTGCTAGCAGAGCCTTAGAGTCCCCAGTCCAAAATCTCACCAAAGTATCATCAGAAACAGAGAGAAAGCCAGAGTCAAGGTACATAAGAATGCCAGGGAGGGGAGCGCTGTAGGGTGATTTCCTTTACTGTCACCTCAAGCCTTCTTACTTCATGTTCTGAGTCCATGGGGGAAGAAAAGGTTCAGCAAGAGGCCCTGACAGCAGTACTCCTCCCTTCTTGCACGTCTGGAATAGTTAGGGATAGCATCATCCTGTGGACATGAACGCAATGATTACTGTCCCCCGTTGTAGGCATAGTCAGCCTTGTTGTGCATGATCAGCTTGTTATCCACAAAGTAGAAGCTGTCTGAGCGGGTCTCATAAGGGTGTTCAACCATCAGGCGGACTGTAGGAGAGAAAGGTCAGTTGCACTCATGAGTACTGTGTTTGCAACATCCCAACGGACAGCATCGTTTCAGAGGAAAACACACGAGGTAAATAACCCCTTTGCCACTTTGAAGCTCTGCCCTCAAGGAGAGGTAAGAGAAGCAAACTTGTGTAATTGTGAGAACCACAGAAGCTCTGTTCAGCCTATTCAAAGAATGCAGGTCTTCAGGCTATCAAAGCAAACTGGAAGAGGGTGGATCAATATCACACAGATATCCTGGAACCTGGGTCAGGCTCAGTTCAGCAGCACTAAACAAGAACATTCCTCCTCTGTGACCTGGCTGGTGTAGAGTAAGTGGAAAAACTAGTAACATTTGCACAACCCAGATTGCATACTCAAGTCATATACAAACACAGTTCACCCTCCCTTTGCCAGACATACCAGGAGAGTAGTAGAAAGCATTCAACTGTTCCTGCCCAGTCTAGCTCTCAATGGCAGAGCACATCTTATAACAAACCCATACTGGGAATATTCAGATCTTGCCGTTGCAGATGGCTCTCCACAGGCTCTCACAAAAGAAACAACCCCAGTTTACAGCTGGCAGGCTCAAACCCCAAACAATGGGTAATATAAATATATATCTTTGGTCTTTAAGGAAATATTCTCTTCAAGTTACCAGGGTTACCTCTTTGACTATGTATTGAAGCATTATGTGCTAAGGCCACTGTGATTCTAAGGTCACAAGCTGCCGATAAAAGAAAACACCAGACTTCAACCATGTGGCACATGAAGGCAATTTGCTCAAGACTACACAGTGAGCCATCAGCAGAGCCATAAACTGAATTGAAATCTACCTCTTCCTAGTTCGCACCCTACCACGTGACCATCTATCCCAGTGTTTCTTAAACTATGTTCTATGAACAACTCTCAGATGTGCTGCAACCTCTTCTTTGTTTTTGTTACTTCTTTGTTTTAGTCTTTTTTTGTTTGACAAACATTTTTTTAAAGAAAATTTTCATAGGTGTTCTGCATAAAAAATATTACTATTTGGTGTTCCGTGGTCTCAAAAAGTTTAAGAAACACTGATCTATCCTCTCAAGGAGAGCATTTGAATAAGCACTAGTTCAGTGATGGAAGAAAGATACCTACTGAGGTCCTCTGAGAGCTGGGGGAACTCATAGATGTGTTCACATGTGTTCCTGCTGCTGGGGATGCAGAAACCAAAATCAAAATCAAAGTTCTTCAGCAAGCGATCCCGGAAGTAATGTCTCTCAATCATTCGGAAGTTTGACACTGGCTTGTCTCCCACTGTGAACTCCACTCTGCAGACACAGGGCAGGAGAAATACACCTCGTGAGAGTACTTCAGACTGGTGGAGACACAGAGCTGCGGTTATGCAGAATCTAAAAACAGGGTTGATATCTCTCCTAAACAGAGTCAGATCTTGGAATCTTTCCTGTCACTATTAGCTTCTTTTTCATCTGCATTGCAGACTGGGTTTTCATCAGTGCATTCTTAAGTTCATTTATGAACTAACAAGATTATATCTAAAGATCCACATAACTGTTACTCCTCCCTCCTTGTATGAACTTTTACTCACGTTGCACCAACTGTCCGCAGACGGAGAAATGCTGGGGTGAATTGATAGCGAACAAAGCGGCCTGCACTGGTGTCCACTTCTCCACTGTCATCTTCATCCTCATAATCTTGCTCTAGAATTTACCAACTCAGAGTTAATCTTCTGATGTTCTAGGAGTAATATGCTGATAACTTGTAGCTGAGGTACAGAAACCATCCAAGACATTGCTCAAACACCTAACACTACCATATTAAAGAACTTTTTTTGATATGCTGCTGGCTTGTCAGAGAACAGTTTCATAGCAAACATTCACAATTGATTACACGGACCAAGAGACCCTGTTCACAAAGATGCATGTCCAGGAATCAACTACAGAAGTACATAGTTGTTAACCACTAGTTTTTTATTTCCAGGATATGGACTGCAGATTTCCTTTGGCTACCTGCACATAAAGGGACTTTTGGTAGGACTTAATAATGGAATAAAGATAAATCTTGGTCTAGTGTTCAGGGGAAAAAATTAAATCATATCAGCCCACAACAACAGCACCACATCAAGGGAGCATGAAAGCCCACCAAACACTGGGCACCATCTGTATCACCTTGCTGAGCCAAGAGGATAAGGGCTCTTCAGGCACAGTATTCACATTCCATCTAGCTCAGAAGAGGAAAAACAGTACCTGACTGCAGCTACTCAGCTGCGACTTTGAAATGTATTGCCTATATGAGATCACTTCCTAACAACCAAATGCCAGTAATATAATTGACACTGCTGGCAAGTTCAAGACTGAAAGGATAACAGCGAATGAACTCCCCTTTCACCCCTACAGCAAGTGCTCATGGTCATTGTTGAGGCATATTTACAGGATTATATGGACAAAGCTCTGTGATACACCAATCCCATGGAAAGAGGATTTCAGACTCCCAAGACACCTCTCTCTATCACTATATTCACTTCATATTCTTTTTTTAGACTGTAACTAGAACATTTGCAGGCAGAGAAGGTCTCAGTCCTGCAAGGAGTCTAAGGGATAACACAGGTGAACTCAGTTCACTATGAATAGTGAGTATCTTTGTATTTGGCCTCCATGTCTCCTTCCCTGCATCCAACCAGATCGCATAATAGCTAGCCAATTCCACACTGTCAGAACAGTCTACCTGAAGCAGAAGGCTTGGCAATTTCAAACAGAACTGTCCCTGTCTCCAGGTCCCGGATCTTGAATCTGGTGAAATCAATATTGTAGATGTTGTCCTCAGGTTTGCATAAATAATCTAGGAAAGAGGGGAATATATTAGGGAGATCCTTTGCTTACAATAATCTGGATGAGGAGGAGAAAATATGGCCACATAGCCAAAGATTCTCCTCTTAGATATCAAAAGTCCTTCAGCTGCATTCACTGAGTCCAAACACTTAAGAACATTCAGGAATATTTCCCAAAAAATTTTTGGGAGAGTTGAGAAGGGCAAATAGCAAGGAAACCAAAAAGAAAGTTGCTAATTAGACTAACTAAACAGGACAACGCAGTTCAGCATTTGAACTTAGTATCGACTGAGCCAATCAAAGAGGGAAAACTAATCCAATTAAAGAGGGAAAACAAGATTATTCATTTACTATACCACAGTTTAACACAAGCACCACCTAAGCAACATCACTCCTGCAACAAAGCAAACAAGACAGATTGCCAAAGCAAAGAAGATCTTGGCTTTTGCATCATCTGAAACTACAGAAAAGTGAGAGACCAACAAACTCCAGAAGTAGATTTGAACATGGCTACCAAGCAGTCTCAAAGTTTCAGGGATATTTGTCTTAGGTAGGCAAGTAAAAACAAAATTTGATGGTTCTAGCTAACATGGAACCTAAAACCAAAGATATAGCATCTATATGGTCATGCTGGTGGAATTTCACAAGCAAATCTGGGTTCCTATTGACCAACACAGTCTCAATACTCCAGACCCTGACAAAATGTGTCCCCCTACTTTTCTGTCTGCCTGGTGCTATTAAACAAGAAAAGGCTAGATACCTGAGCACTAAGATGAACCCAACTGAAAAACACAGATCTGTTGCTTGACAACTTCTGCCTTTAAACCTTTGAATCTAGGAATCAGAGCCGTCCTTCACCTACTCCTGATAAGGATGTTTTCTGGAAGGGATATTGAGACCCCCAGGAATGAGGCTCCCTGTCATGGTTACTTCTGGTGTCCTCAGGAGATGGTATGAAGCTCTGCAGACACTTGGGGCAACAAGAAGGTTAAGGCAAGGGTTCTCAAACTTGTGATACCGCGACCCCCCTCTCAGTTGCTTGCGACACCCCTCTCAGTTGCTGCTGACCGCCCAGGGGGTCAGGACCCACAGTTTGAGAGAAACTGGGTTAAGGTCTATGGCAGGGGTCTGTTCTCCAGCCAAACACGGCTCTGTACAGAACCAACTATGACTCTTTTCGTCATTCCCCAAACACAGGCAACTTTTTTAAATTAAAACGAAAATTTCAACATTTAAAAAAAAACGTGTCCTCGCTCGTGCGGCTTGACTGCACGGCCTGAAGCAGAAGGCGACGAGCGATGTCCCTTGCAAAGACAGGGGAGCGAAAAGGCGCAGCGGGAGTCCCACGCCGGGAGGGCTGCGGGTCCGCTGTGTCACGGATGCTGCTCGTCATGCGGGCCGGCTCTCCGAGCGGCTGTGTCCGAACGGCGCCGGGCTGCGGGGTCCCGCGGAGGAGGGGTCCGGGGGGGGCCCAGGGTGAACCCCGAGCGGCGCCCCAGGGGAAACGGACTCGGGTCCCGCGGGATGGGGCGGGGCGCCCGGGAGGGGGGCGGGGCCCCCCGCGGCAGCAGCCCCCCCCCCCGCACTCACTCTCCGTGACCCGGCTCAGCCCCAGGACGTGCTCGGGCCGGACGGTCTCCAGCGCCAGCAGCTCCGCCTCCGAGCGGGGCAGGGCCGCCCGCGGCGCCGCGTCCCCCGAGCCCCGCCGCCCCCGCAGCCGGCTCAGCACCCCCCCGGACCCCGGCGGCGGCGGCTTCTTCTCCGGCCCTGGCGCCGCCGCCCTCGGCCTCGAGCCGCTCATCGCCCCGCCACCTCCGCCAAGATGGCCGCCGCCTGCCTCCGTAGCTATGGGAGCGAGGGGCGGGGTCAGAGGGCAACGGCGCGATGCTTAGCAACGGGGGCGGCGGCAGCGACGCCGGAAGTTCTTCGGCGCCCGGGCAGAGCCCAGGGCGGGATCGAAGCTAAGCATGGTCCGTGGCGTGCGGCGCTTTGGAAGGGAGACCCCATAGGACAACGCGTGGAGCCGTCAAAGCGTGCCCGGGGCGCTGAGCTGAGGCACGCAGGGTGGGGTGCCTTGGAGATGGCTGTCCCTACTGCCAGCACCCCGTTCCCTAACCCGCTGTACAACGTTATTCAGCAGCAGCTGCCTTCCCCCTCCAGGCTACAGGGCAGGTCACAGGACAGGAGCTGCTGCTGGGTCCCATTGCCGGGGACCCAGCCACTCCGGCGAGCCCCCAAAGCGATGCGATGGCGCTTCCGCCGCACATAGGGGGCTCACTGCCCCGCTGCCAGTCTGGGGCAGGGGCGCTGAGCAACTGGCAGAGGAAGGACCAGCAGCAAAGAGAGCAGGGGAGGGGGAGAGAAGAGGCGCCCGCACTCTGGGACTCCGACACCAGGGGTGTCTCTCCACAGCACGGTTATTCCGAAATAATGCAAGCGTCTCCACCGCTACTCCGTTATTTTGAAATACATTATAAATAACCGACAGCTTATTCCAACTTCCGTAAACCTCAGACCACGAGGAATAACGCCTATTTTGAAATAGCAGTAGGGTGGATGCGCCAATGCGATTTCGAAATAGCTCCACCCCAGGGCCATTCAAAGTAATTACTCCCCCGTACTTCCTGGGGCTCTAAGTCGCAGTAGCCTGTTCACATAAGGGAAGCCTGCCTCCGACTAAATTGCAGGCTTCCCTATAGTATAGATGCGCTATTTTGAAATAAGCTATTTTGGAGTATTTCAAACTAAGAGCGCAAAGAAATAGCTTATTTCAAAATAAGTGTGCAGTGTAGACATTCCCCAGGTCATCAGAACCAGTTTGATGGGGGATCTAATGTGTGACAAGAAAACTAGGAATAAGGGCCTTTCTTCATGCCCAAGAACAGCTTTGTATTCTGCACTGTAGCTGCTTTAATCACCTCTCCTCTGTCTCCCATTGGAGGCACAAACATGCCTCTTCCAGCTCTACCCCAATATCCAGCAAGACATAGCACAGCTAGCCAGGGGTCAGAAATAACGATCAACATGCCGGAGCACCCAGAGCACATTTACATTTCAGAACAGGTGGCACAGAGCGCATGGAAGGTGGGGTTCACAATGACATTTCATTCCGAACACCACCTTGGGACCCGTCAGCACAGGGCTGCAGTTCATTCATTTTAACATTAACATACTTTTTGAGGAAGCATCTGCTTCCAGCAGTCACAGAGTAAGTCACTGCGGAGATTCTAAGGCTGATGAATTTGGGCTGGCAGTGCAGACTCCTAGGAATTAGTTAGAGATGAAAACAGCACTGCTCCCACACACAAAGCTTCAGGGACTAAGATGTGTCATGAGGCCCTATTCCTCCCAGTAGCTGCTGTTAAAGAGGCAGAGCCAGCCCTTTGCAAGCAGAGGCTTATAGCAAACAGAAGCATTATTATATTACTTGTTAATTTAATTAAGGAAAGTATCTTCTGGGGCAATATAATTACAGAACACAGGTAGCTTCCAGCCCTGAGTAGAGAGAGGAATATGTACTTTCACCGAACAGTGTTAAATCATTTCACTTAATCTAGTGCTTACAAAATTATACTTTCTCGATCTCTCAAGCACTGATTCAGGCAGCCACTTGATGTCTGAACCCTTGAGTAAGAATATGATCTTGTCATGGAATCTGTGACTTTCTGGGACCTCTTCCACTTCAGCCAGGAACAGCAGCGGCCAGGGCCAATAGTCAGCCTCTGCTGCCAGGGCAGTGGCCCTAGGGTAGGGTCATCTCCATCTGGAGCAGCAGCAGTCAGCCCCCGAGGAATAATGGCAGTACTGGAGCAGCTGCCAGGATCAGCCCCGGCACAGCTCTGTTAGTCCCTCCAAAAGTATTTTTAGTAAAAATCATTGACAGGCAGGTCATAGACTTCCATGAATGTATTGCCCCCGCCTCTCAGACTTGTATTAAAAATATCCATGGCAAGATCTGAACCCTACCTTTAAATATTCTATATTTGTAAAGGACCACCTCAGCAGCAGATTTACAGTTGGGCACCTCCACTCATTACACCAGCCTCCAAGCACCTGTCCTGACCGCACACTAAGTGGCGTTGCTTTTTACACCTCCCATCCTTCCTCTGCATATTTATTGAGGAAGTAAGCTGTATGGGACAGAGCCAAGACTTCCTACAGCTCTGTAAAGCCTCCAACATACCTCCTGAAAGTGAATAATAGTTATCTGGGCCAATGGTTGATACTGCTTCAAAGAGAAAGCATAAATTCTGTGCTTTTCTACCCAAAAAGAGCAAATGCCTATACCACAAGTGAGGCAGGGTACTCTGCTGTACCCAAATCTTCTTGCCTTCTCCTTTTTCAGGTTCCCAGTAGCTTCCCTTCCCTCAAACTTACCATCAATTACTACAACTTATCCATAGCAGAGGTTGACTGGATCCTGCAGATAGACAATGTTATCCAGCTATTTCATGTGGCAGCTGCTACATCTTCATGGGAGGTTGTGCCATTTGTACCATCAGGCACAGCAGTGACATCCCAATGCAAAGGAATCTAACCAAGATTGATCTTCTTAGCTTTTGATAATGCTATATGTAGGTGTTCACAAGTCACTGAGATGAGTGTGCAGTTGATCTTGGTGAAGGGGTGGGGGACACAAGAGGGGCAAACTATGTGTACTTCAGACATAAGTGTTTTTGGCCCATGGATGTCATCTGTGGTAGGGTTCATGGGAGCATCATCCTGAAAAAGAGAAGAGTCACCAAAGACAGTGAAAACAACCCTCCCTCTTCATTTTGGGGGGGGACAGGACTGGGATGGGACAATATTAAGGATCTTTCAGAAGCCACCTCCAACTTAAAAGGATGAGTGCAAGAGGCTCTGTCCTCTCATTTCACCACCCTTCTCCCTTCCTGCAGCAAGTTGCTGTGTGTAGGAAACGGATAGAGCTTTTCCTTTCCTTCTCACAGGCCTCACCTAAAATGCTGTCTGTGATGTTTAATGAGGACTTATCTCCATATGAACACACAATGGTGGGATCCACCATACACCCACACCTTCTCCCAGCAGTGGTTCTCTGGGCATCTCTTGGGTAAAGTTGCCTTGTGCCAAATTATCCACCCAAAATCCCAGATATTGGTTGCACCCCTCAGCTTCAGCCAAGAAAGTGCCTTACACTCAGCTCAAACACCCAGGGACATTAGTGCTGCAAAGAATCTTTACTGAATCTGGACCCTGCTGCTGGATCTTTACACACTATGTGTTGATTAATAGCAACTGCCATGCCACAAATGCTGCCCTGTAGAATGGGGGGGAAGGTGGTAACCCCCTGAATAAGTGGATACCCTGACAACCTCTTGGTTCAAGGCTGGGTCCCATTTTCCCTCCATCTCCAGCTAAGATCAACATATATCAAATGACATCCATGAGGCAGAATCTGCCTTCACCCTGCCTGATCTGAGCCCAGAGCCTCTTCTACAGGTGGAACTAGATAGAAATAACTAGGCCCACCTCAGCACTTCAGGGAATCTTGTGCAGTATAAACACAAGTCACAGTTTCCCCCTATCTTAATGAAGATGGGGAGGGGAGGGCGAGAATAACCCAGCTGCGACAGAGCTGGGCAGTGGAAAGCAGGAAGAGAAGAGCCATGGTAGCTTTGGGGGTTCAAGGATTCAAGTTGCAGTAGCGGCGGGATGTTCAAATGTATCTCATCGATGGCTTCCAATCCACTGTTCAGTGCAGTCAGGGCTCCAGCACAGTAACAAGATATCATATGCCCCTTCCCTCAACGCAAAGAGAGACGTTATAGTTTTCTTTAAGTACTAGATCATCCGAGTGACAATATAATTTTGTTTATTTTCCTTTAATACACTGCTGGTTAAAACTGCCAGGCAGTCGATTTCAGAACATTCCCTCAACCAAACATCCTGGGAAAGTTAAAAAATAAACAGCTACATGTACCAAAAATAAAATAACCCTCCCACACACCCAGCTCTTCTCTCCAAAATAACGAGTCTCTGCAAAGCCAGTCTAGTCAGAAACAGATCTGTGCTTTTAACCCAGGGCCCAAGATTGATACAGTCATTGCAAGTTGTTATAACTCAAAGCAAAGGACAGGAAAAAAAATTCTTCTTCAAAACCCATTAGTACTGATTATGAATACAGACAAAGAATTACCTCAAAAGAAATGGATATTTCTCCCCATATTATTATTTCCTTCATGGTCACTCCAGTCTTACAGCCTTGAGTAACCTGCAACTGTGCAGCCCTTTGTGCTCAAAAAATCAGCTGACTGCATGAAGCCAGTGTTCCCTTAGCAAGAAGGCACATGCAAGGAGCTCATTCAGGCCTTGTCAAAACAACCATACCCAAGTCTTGAGACCCACTTTCAACACAGTTAAGAGTTGCTGTGCAGTTGCGACCCAAACACTGCCACTATAACGGAGCTAAAAACTCATGCAAACCAGGATTCTGCTCTGAAGACCCTGAGAACGCTACTTTTATTTCATGCAACCTGGAACCACCTTACAGACTGGTTAGTTTCTTAAGTAGGAAGAGCTTGAGTGGAAGAAGTCCCTAGGAGCAGCCCTAACCTCTAGGGGGTGTTTTACTAACTTGAGGATCCCCAACTGAACATGTTTGGATTGAAACTGAATCACTGACAGAACAAATAAGTACACCCCTAACAAAGATGAATAAGAAATAACTATGGCTCAAAGATTCTGCATTTTCTAGATCCACACACACTAAGAGGAGTTTCTGGTTAAACAAAACTTGTTAAAAAACTGCTTGACATCTGTCTGAGCTGCTATTTCCCCATCCCTAGAATAAATCTCTACCATACAGACTTCTGAGCCCTTGCTGTTTGCTGTGGATTATTCATATTTCCTGAGCAGACAGCACTATCTCTGGGAGGGAAGAAAGCACTCCCCCGTCCCCAATGAAACACTTCAGGGAGAGGCAAATAATAACAGCAATGAGAGTCGTGCTGGCTAGACTAGGCGCAGAGCACCCCATGGCATTTCCCTGATCTCTTCAGAAACAGTGCTTTAATATATACCTATAAACTTTGAGCATGCCAGAGTCCAGGAAGCCTACCCTGGTTGTAACCTCCTTCTCACAGACCAATGCCAGAAGCTAAGTGCAGCTGCTACCATCTACCATATTCTTGAGATGAGTCTGTTCAATTCTGATGTGAAATAATCACAAGTTTCATGGGTCTGAAACACCCCCTAACTGTTACATCACAATCAGGAACAAAGAACACAGTATAAAGGGGCTTATTTATTAAGCTCCATCTTTTCCTGGGAGGAGCTCTCAGTTCCAACCCACATTATACATTCCCCCTTCGAGAATTCATGCCTAAGCCTATTTAGAATTAATCACTGGAGACAATCTGGTGAAACAGAGGCAAGTATGAATAAAGCCTCAAACCTACTCCCATTAGACCTGTGTATGCATTTGTCACGGAGATGTAGCATGGCCTGAATGGTGGAACTGACTCAGTGAGATTCCAGACCCTACTCTCCCTGGGGATCCCACTAAGCTGAATTCTCTCTTGCTCTAATGGGCACAAGGAGCAGACAGATGCCTTAGAGGGTCTGCTACCTGTAGAAGTTTAAATCCCAAAACACATAGACTTTTTCAGATGTTACAGATGCAAGTTGCAGCAGTTTTCTCTCTCTTTCCAAAGGGACTGTTCAGGCTACAGCTGACACTGGACTATGTTTCCCAGGGTTGCTGCTAGTCCAGTTTTAAGCACAGCAAGGCCAGGGATCAAGTACTGTATTCTGCTTCTGGTTTAGAGTCTCTGCCGCAATAGCAACTCTGGGGGAAGCCCTTTGCTAGCAAAGTCTTTATACAGGATGGGGTTAATTTCATGCCAGCAACGATACCGGTGATACAGAAGCAGGACTGAAGGCATGCTGAGGGCCGTGCTCCTTCCCAAAATCCAACTGACTCATCGAGCCCCTGAAAACAATGGACAGATGAGCACAAAGTTTCCTGGGAGCTCCCCTTTCCTCTAGCGATTTCTTTGGGGCAAGCAAGCCTGAAGGGAGCCCACCAGTTCCCCTAGCACATCCATTACTATACATCCAGACAGCAAAAACTGTATCAGCAGATATTTACATGTAGCTCCGTATTTCAGCTAGGACATTCCAGAGCATTCCAGGATGGCAAGATAATGCCCCCTGCTTTTAGAGGGGGATGTGCCTGGATTAGGGACCATCTCCTCCAGGAGACAGATTTAAAGAGGAAACAGAAGTTCCTTAAAACAGAAGCTTCTTCAAACAGATTTTTGATCAAACCACAACAAAAAGGCACCAAAAAGGAAATAAGAATTTGCTTTGGCATTCCTTTTGCTTCCACCTGCAATTCCAGAGGGAAAGGTTAGCTATCATTCCATTCGCACAAACACGACAGTACAAAGTTCCAGGGCTGGCTTTACGCTACCAAAGACCACTAGATCCAGGGTTAAGGATGAAACAGGTCCTTACTCTCCCAACCGCACTGCAGAAGACACACACCAGAGCCTTGCAAGGATGCCTGCTCTTCTGAGATACCAGACAATAGGCACAGCAGGTGGGGAAGAAAAAATCAAAGAATCTCCACCTACAATTTGAATACCGTGGGCTGGGAAGGTTCAAGTCAAGCCATATCATCACATTGCTTTTCTTCTGTTTTTAGGGTCAACATTGACTAAGCCTTTTTTCTAAACAATCTGTTCCACAGAACTCAACTGCCTGTCTTCAGGCTTCTGAAGGGACACTGAGCTGTGGCCACCACATACTCACCTCACCCTGCCCACTGTTGCAAGGATGCACACAGAGGGACCAGGTCCGTATCTGCCTACTGCTGTTTGTTTGCATGTGATATAGAGTTGTTATCCTTCCTTGTTTCCTAACTGGTCTCCCAACCTTCCCAGGCACTAGCCTGTATTATAGACTAGCAGAGTGTAAGGCTGTGGGAAAACTCGTTGCTTAGGGAAGCAGAAGAGCAGACCAGCATTTCCAAAAGCTAATAGACAGGATTTGAAGCATGACATGGAAGCATTCACTGCCTCGCCCCTCATTTCTACCAAGCAGCAGTCTCTCCTGCTAATTTAGGGTTCCCCAGGGAAGGGATCTAGGTTTACTGTAATGTCACAAGTAGCACTGCATTAATAGTTACAGGCTTGGACATGCAACATGGTTCACACTACTTGTTCTTGCTCCACCCTCCATCTCTAAATACAAATGGAAATCAACATCAGTGAAAAGCAATGGCCCAATGATAATCCAACGTAACAGAAAAATAAAGTAGCCCTAAACTCACCCTAAGCCCAGCCCCCAAGTAGTGTGTGCACCTCTTGCCAGTCTTAGCCAGCCGAAATGCAGATGCAGCTATGAAGAGAGCTATGTAAAAGTGAGCAATAATCAGACTTCAGCATCCATTCATATGTTGGATGGGTCCCTCTGGTCTCTGCAATCCATCCCACCTTAGCCTTCTATAGTCCCTATTTAAAAAATTAAAAAAAATAAAGCACTTGCTTCATTTATCCCAAAAGGATCCTTCAAGTGAAATCTGAAGCTGCCAGAAAGGGAAGAGTTGGAACAGGAAAGCAAAAAGGAAAACTGTCTCATTATAGTACCATAATGGTGCCAGTGTACCCAGCAAAAAGATAAGGGGTCAGGGCACAAACCCATGTAAGTACCTCATGTCTAGTACACAGGATAAGGCCTGATAACTAACCTAAGGGTAAACAGAGAAAATCACATATCACTTTAAAAAAAGAATAAAACTGAATTAATTTTATTTAAGAGCCCTGGGCTGCAACACAAAGCAGAAGCCTTAAAGACATGTTGTTTAATCCTCACGTGGGAGTCTAGCACAGAATCAGTGCATTGCCCCTACCAGCAGAAACTTCCCTTCCCTGTCCTTGCAGAGCAGAGAACTAATGAAACAGGCCTCTTCATCTCTAACTCCTATGATCCTACCTCACCCCTTGAGCTCAAGTTACAGGAAATCAGAGGTACTGAAGGCGGCCCAGGTCTAAGAAATGCTGGTATTTCAGGGGAAGGGAAGAGCAGAGCATACTCCTCAATTGGAAGGGGGGTTGTTTTCAAGACTAAGTTCTTGGTTTGTCTATTGACTAGGGGCAGTTTGTGATGAATCCAAAAAGCTCCTGCTATTTGATTAAGGCCCCAAATCTTGTGTTGTTCTAGTGTGTTGGAGTGACCACATACTGGGCAGAGAGATAAAGGGAAATCATACAAGGATAAAATGTTAGAGGCATTGTCACTCTGAATAGAAATTGTCCTCAAAATACACCTTTAATTGGCTCATACATTAAAAAAAATAAGCATTTAGGAGTGATAAGGGTCCAGGAAGATACAGCTGAATGAAGTTGTTAGTCCCAGGCCTCCCACCATTTCAGAGCTTGGCTTGCTCTGGAGATCTACTACGGGCCTCTCCTCCCAGTGGGGAGCCAAGCATTCTCTGACTGTTTTACGAACTCAACTACTTGTGTGCAACGGGAGAAAGATCAGCTAGATCCTATATTCTGCATTGGCCTGGCATAATCAGAATTCTGGTTAGATATAAAGCAGCAATGCACGTGCTCACAAAGATGGCTGCTTTGCAGACCAATGCTCTATTAGTGCTCTTCACTCCTGTCTTGCCTTTCATGGCTGAGCAACACTTTCCACAGCTTGAAAATAGGAAGAAAGCAAAGACCTTGGCAGCTGTAAACAGATTATTCACAGAGTGCCACTGACCCTTTGCAGAGAGGCTCTGTCTAGCTTATCAAAAGGCCAGGTGTGAGTAAAGCAGGTGTGCTCAAAAGCAATGGATAGGAAAAGCCAGAATCCACGGAGGAGCAGCCGGGGGATTACCACTCAGTCAAGTGGCAGAAGAGACAGATTTAGCCCAAGGCAAAGAGAATTCTGCCCTGAGGATCTAGAGGATGGATGTTATTACAATGAAAGCAGACACGGATTGTGCCTCAAGACTTAAGCACCAAAGAGTACCCCCTAGCCTGACTCTGCAAGTTGCTGGGCACTTCCTGTGAGGAAGGGAGCACTGACATTTCCCATAAGTCAATGGGAGCTGAAGCTGCTCAGCACCTTGCAGAATCAGATCTTAAGTGGAGCCTGTGGCCCAAGGTCCTCCAGTTTCAGATCAGGAATTGTGTGGATGGCACATTGCAGGCTTTTGTTTCTCCACACTGTTCTCCTAATTACACCAGGCTCAGACCCAGAGCCAAGGAGCCCTTCCTGCCACCTCCACTTTGAGAACACATAATTTCCAGGCTGGAGCAGAGCTGACTTGTTAAGCTATCAGTGGTGGGAAGCAAACAGGGTAGCGCAAACCCATCACCAGTTGACCATGGAAGCTGATCAGATTGATCTACAGCAGTTTCCAACTGTGTGCTTCTCCACCTTGAATGGACATGCTCTTCCATTTCAAGAGGCACTTGTCAACCTCCAATTGTCTGGCACAACCCTAATATTCCGAAGCCTATGCAAGATAGTGAAGGGTAGGTACAAACTGCAGCCTCATATTATTGCAGAGTGGATCAGGTCACTGCAGCTGATGCAGAAAGAGTAGAGGGCCAGTGCCAAGTACCGGTAGGGTTGTACTACCCTGTCTTATGGTTGCCAGATGGCTGATCATAACAGGGTTGCACAAGCACTTGGGGTTCAGAGCCTCCATTTTTTGGTCACCCAATTCTCTGCTCCGTCATGGGAGACATTGTGTACTAGAGGGCAATGTGGGCTTGAAGTGAGTCATTGCACAGAAAAATATTAAAAAGGAAATAAAAGCCACAACTGATACAGCAACCAGATGCCTCTAGGGCAGAGACACTGCAGCAAGAAGCCAGGCTATTGCAGGTCACAGCAAAAAAAACCCAGCAACACTGCAATTCTCAAACTCGGAAAGTCTCTCCCAACAGGTGCCGAAAATCAGGCGTAATAAATCCCTCAGCTCTTTCTGCAACTCTCACTCTGAAGCTGAAGCCTTTCCCATCAGCAAGTCTGAGCCTGTGTATCTTTAGGACAGAGAAGTACCATGCATTTAGTTACACACATTCAGGTAGCTGTTGAAAAGCCAGTCTCTTTCCCCTGTCACTGTTAGTCACTCAAAGGCACCAGAACATCTGTGCACACTTCTGACCAAAGCACATATCTAGGCCTCATGTCAGAGGCTGGTTTTCCAAGCAACATTCAGAGAGTGCTACCCTGCTTAGCTTCTTAAACTGTGAGCAAGTATCCCCCTGAATAAGGGCCCAGTGCTTGGATCACGCAGCTTCCTCTCCATGTGGGATATGGATCAAAATTTGCGAGCATCAGCTTCTTACAGCCCAGACAGACAGCAAAGATCCAGTTTAATCTCAAGTGCCTTGGAAAGGAGGGGATGCTGCTTATGGTGCAACAGGGGAAGCCAAGGCCTCGCTGCTCGGTGGCTGGGGGAAGGCAAGCACCCCCCTTAATCTGTACCTGCTGTTCATTCCAAATGAACTTTTTTTTCCCTTAAATTATGAAACATATGGAGAAACTGAAAGCAACCGCATTTGGTCCAACTCCTTTCCTCCTGGCCTGCGGCCCCTGCTACTGAATCTCTGCATGGGGCTTGCCCTCACAACCGGCAGAGGCAGAAGAGGGTAGGAATGAAGACACCAAAGGCCACCAATATAGGAAACATGAGGCTGCTGTTGTCCGAGGCGTAGGGGTTTGGTGTCCGGGGGCCTGACTGAACCCGATTCTTATTGGCCTGTTTTTTAACGCTGGAGCCTTCATCATACTCTTCTTCATCTTCTTCATCCTCCTTTTTCTCAAGGCCAGGATGAGGCTGTAGCTTTGGAACATCTGTTGGAAGAAAGAAATTCCATACTGTGAACTTTGCAAGGAGCTGTCAGGATCGCAACAGGCAACTGATTCCAGCTGTTCCTTTGTGATCTGCCCCATCCCACATCCTACCAGCTGGAATACAGTCCCACACTGCCAAAAGCGCTCACTCCAATGTAAGTGCCCTAATTCATAGATACCTGGATGGCTCCTTTCAGTAAGTGAAGCAAATATTAGTATATGATGCAGTACCTGCCTGTGAGGACAAAGCAACATCACTCTCCAGCCTCTTATTAAGGAAGAGCTTTTACACCACAGAAGCACATCTGCCCTAATCTCTACTGCTTCTGGTGGCCTTATAAAAGGAGTGGGGAACCTAATCCGCCGCTTGCCTGGATCCAGCCCCCAAAGCTCAGGGCTCCCCTCCAGAATTGGGGAGCCCGCACTGGCACTCCAGCCCCATTGCCATCTTCTCTGGGGGCTGGAGCACACAAAATCTACTAGGCTGGGCCCCCCCAGATCTGGTGTGCAAGGAGAATGGGGGGGGAGTGTCTTTCTCCTTTTCAGTTGGGGGCCACATCAGTGAGGACTTGGTTTGTTTGTTTTGTTGGTTTTTGGGAGGTTTTTTGCTTCTCACTTGAGTGGAGCCCCCAACTGATTTTTCTGTGGGTCCGCAGCCCCAAAACCCAAAAAAGATTCCCCACCCCTGCCTTATAAGATCCCAGGCAGGACCAAGACTTACTGCTTTGATAACCAGGTGCTTGCGAGTCAGTAAAGGGAGACCTATCTCCCAGCAGTTTCCCCATAATCTGCCATTGGCACTCTGCGTATCTATCAAAGCAATGTGAATCCCAACCCACAACTAGGGATGTAACAGTATAGTCGATTAACTGATTAAACAATAAGCAAAAGCTTATAGGTTAATGCTATAAACTACACGCATTCCCCTCCCTTCCCCTCCGGTAAATAAATTTTTTAGCAGGCTGGCTAGCAGCCCAGCTCAATCCCGGCTTGTGCCAAGTCTGGGACCTACTCCCACTGTGGTTCTGCATTTAAAGTGTATTAGGAACTAGGTGGGCAGGCAGCCTGGCTCAGTTCTGGCTTATGCCGGGTCCGGGAACTCAGGCCCCCTCCCCCATCCCAGGTGGTGGCTGCTCGCGCTGCTGCCTCTTCATCAAAGGAGCGTTTTTTTTAATACAGAGGAGCTCTGCGAGAAGAGCTGTTTTTTAATACAGAGGCAGCAGCAGCACACAGTAGCAAGGTGCTCCTTGGGAGCAGGGCCAGAGCACACTGGCTGCCAGTCCCACCCCCAAAGGACTATAGAATAATCGACTAACCGGTAAGAATTCATGAGGTTAATCGACTATTCAATTAACCAATATTTAATATCCCTACCTACAGCCCAGACTTTTCTGGCCTGAGACCTAAATTCAAATACCCACACAGCAAGTTACAATGCTGCCACCAGACCACTGGGCCAATTCCTTGCCCACTGGGTAACAGGCAGACCCACCATTGGACAAAGATCTCAGTTGAGTGCTCTGACTCTAGCAAGTCCTGTGGTTCAAAATGCTGTGATAAGTTGGGCCCTACCAATTTCACATGAATTTAGCCCTGCCTAGTGAAGTCTGATCTCTTGGAAATCAGCCAGGCTGGAGAGGGACAGGATCTTTCCTTCTACTGCTCAGCTGTTATTGAAGGGAGATCAGACCCATCCCTATAGGCAGCACAGAAATTAGGTCACTTCTGTGCTGCAGCAGCCCCAAAGCCAAGCTTCAGGCTCTGCTCAGGCTTGGGGAGCCCAGACTGGGGGCTGCTGCTGCTGCAGTTTGCAGCTTCAGCGATGACTCTGAGCTGCTACTCCTCACAACTACTTCTGGGCTCAGGGCTACCACCCCATTGCAGCTCCAGCCCCTGATGTTTCTGCGCAGTTTGGAGATCCCCTCCCACAATGGCTCCAGAACTTAAGACTCCAGCTCTGGGATTGCTGCTGCTATCCCCTTTCTCTTTTCCTGGTGGTTTCTGCTGGGACTTCTGTTCCCTCCTTTCCTTGAGGTTCCTGCTAACGGCTCAGGAAGACACCTGGGATTTGGTATTGCTGCTGTTGTTGCTCTCAGTTCCTTTTTCCCCGGCTGCAGTTCCTGCTCTGGCTCTGTCCCCTCCTAACAGCTACTCTCTGGGCTCCAGCTAGGACTCAGAGCTTGTGGCTCCTTCCTAGATTCATGGGGCTGCCAGCCCCGGGGGCTTCCCGCTTTCCCCCACACTCCTGACTGAGCTTCAAGCTTCCGTCCCCTTGTCTCCAGCTGGGATTTGGGGTGACTCGGCTCAGAGCTTCAGCCTCAATGGCTCCTGTTGGGACTCAAAGCATCCAAGTTCAGGGCTTTAGCCCCCACTACGCCTACTGGGGCTTGGGGCTATCATCTCATATCTCCTGCCAGGACTGAGGCACTCATTATTTTTAAGTTAACACATGGGCCAGGGGCCCCTGGACAATACATCACTCACCTCTGGGAGCCTCCTCCAGCTGCAGGAAACTCCACCACTGCTGCCTTCAGAGCTGGGCTCTGCAGGCAGCACAGAAGTGAGTATGTAATCCTGCAACCCCTCTACAATACCCTTTTGGATCAGGACTCCCCCAGTTACAATACCCTGAAGTTGAGTCAGTTGTTAAAGTCTGAAATCATGAAACTGACTGATTGTCAGACACACCCCTACCCTTGGTCATGAAACAGACACGCATCCTACTTCCCAAATGAAGCAGCCTCCTGCTCTTGGAGTGACAATATATCTGTGATGTGCTAGAACAAGTCTTTACAGGGGACAGCTGAGGGAGATGGGCCTGGCTGAGACAGGTCAGTGAAAGCTGCCTCTATGCATATGGTTTAAAAGGCAATGGGTTGCTACCCAAGCTAAAGGAAGGGTTTTCAGTTAAACTTACCATCCACTGTTCCTTGCAGAATGTATAGTGCACAGATTTTTGGATTGTCATAGTATCCCTAGAGAAATGGAAGGCAGAGGTCAGGGCTGCATGGACAAAGAAAGGAATACCTCCGCCCACAAGAGTCACCTCCTTTCCCTCTCCTTATGCACAACTGCACCACATGGGAGGGATTAGCTGGAGATGAGAGGGGGGAGAAAGAAGAGAATTTTCACTAGTCAGGATTTATTACCTTGACGAACTCAATGTGGAGCTTCCCTGTGAACGTGGAAACCTCTCCCTGGACACTCAGCTTCCCCTTTCTGATGCTGATGGGAATGATCTCATCATGGGCTGTGCTATGTCCAACTCGGTCAAAAATGTCCAAGTCCTTCACGACCACGTGACCATTCAAGCGCACGTCAAACACCTTTGGGAAGGAAGAGATTGCAGAGCGTTATCAGGCTAGGTCTATACCTCACATAGAAGGTCGGCTTAAGGTACGTAGAATACGCAGCTGCAGTGGACTTACCTTAAGCTGAGCATGGCGGCATCCCCACAGCAGGAGGCCGACGGGAGCAAATGTTCCCGTTGGCTTCCCTTACTTCATGCAACTTCCAGGAGTACAGGCGCTGGCTGGAGCTGCCCTCAGCTTTCTATTTACGGGTCTTAACTAGATCCACTAAATCGAACACCCGAAGGTCGATCTCTGGAGCAGCAAGTGAAGACGTACTCTCAGAGGGGAACCAGGCTCATGAAAGAGGCGACTAGAGGTGTAAAATCCCATGCAATTGGTTAACTGGTTAAATGTAATGTTTACTTGGTTAACCAGTTAAAGAGGATAGATGGAGTGCCTCCCCCGACGGCTGGGCTAGAACACCTTTCCACCTGTGACGTGGCTGGATGGGGCCTGTCACCAACAAGGGCTGGTTCAGCCAGGCTGGAACACCCTCTTCCATCTGCAGCACACCCCATAGAGCTAGAACAGCCCCTTGCCTACAGCAGGCCAGGAGTTGATCCAGCCCACACCAGTTAAGTGGAATCCGTAAGCCTCAAAGAGATATGACTGCACATGCCAATGCAGATTCTCTGTCCATATGGAAGCGTCTCCACCCCCTAGATGAGAAGGGCCCAGCACCCTTAAATAGACTGAAATTAAACATTTAAGCCCTTCAAATGGTTTCAAATACATAAATTTGTATCCTGCCTCTAACATGTCTCCATCACTGCTGTTCAGTACTGAGAACTGAATGGAGTTTTACTCAGCCCTATGCTTAGAGTTACCATGCACCCATACCTCTGGTTTACTTGAGTGAGAGCTGTGCTCAACATCTCTGAAAATTGTGCTCTTGCCTGTTTAATTCCAGTTTGGTTGTAAAATGGGGGAGGGAGAGATGTGAGGGAAAGAAAGAGGAAGGCTCCTTGCCAGAGGATGTGGTGAAGGCCAGGACTTTAACAGGGTTCAAAAAAGAGCTAGATAGATTCCTGGAGGTTAGGTCCATCAATGGCTATTAGCCAGGATGGGTAGGAATGGTGTCCCTGGCCTCTGTTTGTCTGGAGGTGGGTGACAGGGGAGGGATCAAGTGAGGATTACCTGTTGTGTTCCCTCCCTCTGGGGCATCTGGCATTGGCCACTGTTGGCAGACAGGATACTGGCCTAGATGGACCTTTGGTCTGACCCAGTATGGCTGTTCTTATTTAAACAAATGTTGATGAGACTGGGGCAGAAGGAAGAGGATGAGTTAGAGAAAAAGACTGAATAGCTGACAGAGTGGAAGTTAATCTCTGGGCTGTAGTGACTCAAGCTTGGGATACCATCACAACTGTGTAGTGAAAGCAAATAAAGTAGGTTTGTCCTTGAAAATCCTACAGAATTCTATTTGATCAGGAAAGGCTTCTGTTCACATCCAATTATTTCCATGCTCCTGATCAGCTTCTATAAATTAATGTTGCTGCTTGAAATAATCACTAAATAGGGAAGCAGCACAAACTAGGAATCAGTAGATTTGAGTTCTAATTCCGGCTTTTCCATTAAGTTATGGGGTGGCCTTGATCCCCATGTGCCTCAGTTTCCCAAATTGCAAAATGCGAATTACAAAGGTGGGCAAGAATCATTATGTGTTTTGATGTCTCCAGAAGAAAGATGCTGTATAAAAATTAAGTGTCAGTCACATTAGGGATATTAGATAGTGTGTAACTGAATAGTCATGTAATCACATCAAATTTTAGTGGTTACACAACTATTCAATACTCTCTGGGGGTGCGGCTGGCAGCCAATGCGCTCCCAGCCCAATTCGCGGGGAGCCTCCTGTTACCTCGTGTTGCTGCCTCTGAATTGGGGCAGCAGTGCAGAGTGGCAGGTGGGAGCTGGTCCATGAGGGGAGCCAATTTAAAAAACAGCTTCCTGTGCAGACCAGTTCCCACCTGCTGCCCTGTGCCACTGTATATGAAAGAGGCAGCAGCGCAGGGTAGGAAGGAAGCAGGTCGCATCACAGAGCTGGTGGAGCCAGCTTTTAAGGAGGCTTCTCCCCTGCTCTGGCTCCTGCTTCCCTCCCCCCTGCCCACCTCGGTAGGAGGTAGCAAGGGTGGAGGGGTCAGGTGGGTCCATGGAGCTGGCATATGCAGAGAGCTGGCTTTGGCTCCCATGCATATTGGCTCTCATCTGCCCCCCTCACTCTCTGCACTGCTTCCTATCAGAATTTGCAGTATGGGGAGGGGGGGGCCACTGGCTCCTGCCTCCCCCCGACTTGCTGCCTCTGATAGAGAGCCCAAGATTAACAGTTAATCATGTAGTTGTTTACACACTGCCATCCCTAAATCACATTTCATGTTTGAAGGCATGACTTTACAAACAAGTACATCCAGTTCTACTTTATATCAGAAAGGTATATGGGAATTCAGCATCACTTTGGAATGCATACTTAAGAGCAAGTTCATCCCCAGGGCACCAGTGGAGTTATGTTAGAGATGACTATAACCCCTTAGTACATTTCTTTCACCCCTTTCTGTGGCTTCTCTTGCTCAAGCACTTCACCATCTGTTATATGTTTTATATGGCAGAAGGCAAAGGGGAGCTGTGGCCCTAAGAGCCCCTTAATGGCCATTGGGGCAAAGGATTCACTATCATGTAACAGCAATTCCTGTTGGGCCTGACAAACTCACTATACCTAACACATTGCAGTCATGGTATTTATCTGTAAAGAATGCCCTGTAAGCAGTGTAAAGTATCAAATGAAAACTTACATCACACTGGTTATCATAATTAAGAACAATTAAGAAATGGCATGCATATACTGAAAACATGCTTAAACCCAGCAAATCAGGCAGGATTAATAAACAAGATTTTCCTAGACAACGGAATTTTGATTAACCTTTCTGCCTAAGTCTCTGATGTAAATCAAGCTTCATTTGCATATTAAGTCAACAGAAAAGGCAAATTAACAAAAGGATGAGAAAGACAGCATGAACACCACAACACCTGCACACTAGCAGGGGACAAGAACTCTGCCTAGGGCTACCCTTCAAAAGAATACCCTTCAAAGCTTTGCTCTGGGGACCTGTTTTACTGAGGAACACTCCTGATAGAGGGGGAAAATCTGGATCCTGATTTGACTGAAAAAATCTATAAACGCGGTGAAAGGATTTTGAAGGTAAGAAAAATGCTTCAGCCAAAGGGCTAGAGCTAGAGCCCTGCAAATTTGAGAAAATTTGCAGCTCCTTTTTGCAAATACAGATGCAGAGAGAAAATGTTGTATCTGTTCAGGGCTCCAACTATAGCTCACTAAGGTTATGGTTAGATTCTCAGAAGCATGTTAATCTTTTGTATTATTTGTAAATGTATCAGTTTCCACTAACTTTTTACTAAGTAATATTTACATCTCTGCTCTTAATCCACTTTTTCTTGGGCTTGCTTTACATTAACCTGAGTGCTGTGAAGTAAAGTATGAATATTCAACTTAGTTAACAGGTTGGTGTGTAATATGCATCCCTCAACACAACCAACTTGGTAATTTCTGAGCATGTCCAATGATGGGGGCTAGATTCTGCAGAGCAGTGTTTTTCAAACTTGGGTTGTTGGGCCACTAGGGTAAGCCATTGGTGGGCCTGCACCACTTTATTAACTTAACATGTCTGTAGCCAGAGCCTCACATCTCCTATTGGCTATGGTTGCCATTTCCAGCCAAGGGAGCTGCAAGGTTCTGTAGCCACCGACACATTAAGTAAACAAAGCAGCATGGGCATGCCAGCAGCGTCCCCTGGTGGCTCGCAATCCAATCTTGAAAAGTGTTGCTGTACAGCAGTGGTCCCCAACACGGTGCCCGTGGGTGCCATGGCGCCCGCAGGGGCATTTGTGTGTGCCCGCCAAGTGCTCAGGGCTGGCCTGGCCCCAGGCACATGGCGCACAGTGAGCGCCAGCCCCGGGAGCGCCGTGGATTGACCGCTCGCGTTCGGGGCACACGGCGCATAGGGGGAGCGCTGGCCCCGGGCGCGCGGCGCTTGGAGGGGGGGGGGCGCACGGCACTTGGGGGAGGGCGCCAGGCCCGGGGGCACGGTGCTTGGGGGGGGGGGGACACGCGGCGCTTGGGGGGCGTGCAGCCCTTGGAGGGGGCACCGGCCCCAGGAGCACGGCTATGGGAGGGGGGGGTCCCGCCCCCGGGCACGCGGCTATGGGGGGAGCCCCGCCCTCCGGCGCCCGGCGGATGAACGGCCACGCCCCCTGGCGCCCGGCAACCTTAAATGGCTGGGGACCACTGCTGTACAGGAACGCTTCACAGGGTATTTCAGGGAGTGAGGATTACCTGAAAGGTAAAGTAAAGGCCTGCAAAGCACTCGGGGAGGTTGTTTAGGTGGTTAGCAGATCAGAGTGCAGGGAATGCAGGGAACTCACACAGTGTAGCTCCCACGAGATCCTCACCCTCAGCAGAGGGGGCAACAAGGTGATTTTCAGTCCTGAATTACTTACAAGAACTTGGCACACACAGCCCTAGTCAGAAAATAGCACCACCAGAAATAACCAAGAAAGGCTCGTGGGTCAGGGAGAGACTTGGCTTACCTTCTGTTGGGACTGTGCAAAATAGACTTCAGCAAACTTCAACACCACAACGTAGTCACCCTCCTCCTTGACAGGGACTTCATAACCAAATGTCTCCTCATTGTAACGCTCGGTCTGGTACAGAATCTGATCCTCTGTGTTCGACCGCAAGATTGGCAGCTTCATGCCATAGTCAGAGGCTGGGTTCCAAATATAAATCAACAAGAATGAAAGGGTTAACTTTTGAGTCCTCAGCAGAAGACAGCTCTGTAAACAACCTCCAAACTCTTTCAAAAGGACCAATTCTCTTGAGGCCCCATATTCCCTCCTAATTCTGACCAGTGGGAGGCACTGCTTTCAAAAATTCCCATTCCCACTTTACCAACAGCATACTTTTTTTGAATCCAGTACAGATGGGGGGACAGGATGGACAGTGGCTGGAAGAAACCCAGAACCCAACAAAATCCTACAGAAACAGAGCATTTAACACATTACTAACAGTATAGCAACCAGCCCCAAGCCAATTAGCAGAGAAGAGGCCTATTTCATGGATTGAGTACACTGGGTTTCTCTCATATCTCTTCCACTCAGTTCCCCACAGTCCGAGTTCAGCTCCAGTCTCATTACTCAGCTTCCTTTATTTGACAACTAGACTGAGTTGATCACACCTTACACAGCAAATCTCTTCCTTTATATAGGTGTACAAATTACTCTCAATCAGCCATTTTGTAACTGGCTTAAATCGCTTTGTACAAATCAAATCCTGTACAGCATTCACAGTCCATTCACAATTTACACTACCTCAGCTTACGTGCCAGGTTTATGTTATCCATTGCTACCCTGCCCATCCTAAGTGTTTCCCTGGGCATTCCCCTTATCTTACCTCGCACAGACATTCTGTTTCTAGCCTGCTGACCCACTTACCTCCCTAATCCTCTCTTCTAAGAAATAAAGCCTGGCTGGACATGGGTGAGGCCTACTGCATCACAGGACTTGGCCATGAAATCCGACTTTTCTAGAGAAGGAGCAGGCAGAACTTCTAATGTCTTAAACAGCCTGATGCAGTGCACAAATGAAATGAAGTCAATTTAGGACTGAGTCACCTCAGATAATATAATCCCATTCCCCTGCAACTGACTTGAAATTAAAATTCTCATTACAATTTCTCCTAAAATACATTAAAAGCCATGCTCCATTGAAAACACACAGTCTGGGAGCATGGGGCATGTATTAGAGGGATCTTAATAAAACCCTTTTTTCTTTGCTAATTCTCCAAACACCAGGTGGGGAACGTATATCAATAAGGATGTACATACATGTGGGCCCTGAGGACCATGCAAACTACCCCAGCTATGATTCTGTGGGCTATACATTAGAGCCACATGTGTGCAGTGACTGCTATCTGTACACCATGCACCATGCACAGTTAGGAAAAAATTCCTAACTGTCAGGGTGGTCAAATATTGGAATAAATTGCCAAGGGAGGTGGTGGAATCTCCCTCTCTGGAGATATTTAAGAACAGGTTAGATAGACATCTGTCAGGGATGGTGTAGACGGAGCTTGGTCCTGTCTTGAGGACGGGGGGCTGGACTCGATGACCTCTTGAGGTCCCTTCCAGTCCTATTATTCTATGATGACTCTTTTAAGAATGTTTCCAGCTGTGCCAGTCTCTGAAGCCACCATGGAGGTTAAATACTTGTTCATCCTTCCTTGTTTAATATCTGTTTTATAATGGAATTAAAGGGCCTCAATCAACAACAGAGCCGTATTGCACTGGGCATGCCACAAACACACAAGATGGAATGAGCCCCAAAGAGTTTACTATCTAAAAAGCTATTTCCATCACATTGAGTAGAGGAGTTGCTGGATGACATCTGCACAGCTAGCACTTCCAGGCAGCCACGAAAGCTGACCCAAGCTTTCAGTTGTCAGCCGATAGTTGCCATTTCCACTCCTATTTCCATGGAAACAGACATTGGTTTGGTTTGGTTTGGCCAAAAGCTCTACCCAGTTGCACAGTGCCAATGTACAAGACAATGGACATGACAGAGAGGAAACTTACACTAGTTCTAAATCTTCAGTGACACACCTACCATGCTACTGAGATTACAGCTCAATAGCTACACTGAGAGAACCCTGGTGTAAAACTGCTATTGTTCTGTAATCGTGAGTGAAGGTCACGGAGCTTTGATCATCACAATCACAGGAGGTGAAGAGCTCTCACTGTTCCTCTCTTTTTCCAGTTACGTTAACTAATTATAGTTGTTCAAATAGCTCATAAACACTAGCTCAACTCCTATTTATCCCAGCAGGTTAGCAACAAGTGTACAGAGCTTGTGATAGGTTGGATTAGAGAGAGCCTCTTGAGACCGTGTGTGATTGGGTGAGTTCACTCTGATGGTTGCTGTGACACTGGCCCCCTTATTTTTGATGGAAACATGTTTTTAAATGTGAATATGCATAGCAAAACGGAGCAAGGAACCTATCATTCATCTCTGCCCTCTGGGGTACGTCACCATCCTGTTCTGCTGAGCCAGAAGCTCTGGTCTCCCACAACCAAGGCACAGAGTAGGGGTAACAGCCCCTCAGCAGAGTAACAGAGACACAGAACAGCTCAGCTCTAAGAGCTCAATGACAGGGATTTGATAGCACCCAGAACTGCAGGCCTTGTGGGATCAAAACCCCAAATAAAGCCATCTTATTCTGTATAAAAGTTTACTCTTTTTTATTACTGAAAGAGATATACATAGCTGTTGTTTCCCTCCCTCTACCCTCTCGGTAACCATTTCAATTGGGTTTTATAATAAACAAAACTGATTTTATTCAATATAAAAAGTAGGTTTTAAGTGGTTGCAAGTGATGACAGGCAAAGTAAGTTATTAAACTAAAATAATCAAAACATGCCTAAGCCAAGCCTAATTATATCAGAGATTATTACAAATAATACTTTCTCATCCTGGTCCTTATTTCAGGTAGTCTTTTCTGGCCAGAGCTGATCTTTTTCTCTGACCTGGGTCTAACAGCTTCTCCTCTCGTCAGAGTTCTTTTCTTTCCAGGTCCTTTCATGTGTCCCTTTGAGGTGGGAAGCAGTCAGTGAAACCAGCTAAAGGTAGTCACAATTTGCTTCCCATTGCTTAAATACAATTTCCCCAAAGAGGGAAGTCTTTATCCCACCTCCCTCACCTCTGTGGTGCAATACTAAATTCAAGATGGATTCCAGAACCATGTGGCATTGTCACGTTTTTGTAGGACCAACCACAGTTTAAGCTTATAGGAAAAAACAAGACTATTCACAGATCCTTGTCATGAGCACCAGGCCATTATGTTCCTTGAGTACCACTAATGACTTTCACTAGACAACCTAGATTAATAAACAAGTTTACACTTTATATTTCTAACTTCACATACAAGAATGATTCATGCACACAAATGGAATTTACACACTCAGCTCTTGAATGATTGGTTATTTGTCCCTTTTTTCTATGTATATTCATATTTTAAAAAAACCTATTTCCATAAAAATATGGGGGCACAGTGTCACAGTGGTTATGAGAGTGAAATCACCCAATCCCACAAACAACTAATTCATTTGTATGCTACAGTATGCTAGGGATGTTATATATAGGTTAATTAACTAATCGACCAGTCAATGGATTTTCCATAGACTAGTCAATTAGTCGATAAACGGGGAAGCTGCAGTGGGTTTAGCTCCCGGCCCCAGGAGCTAACTCTGCTGCAACTCTGCATTTTAAAATGTTTTGAGAGCCTGCCAGCTCTTAATATATTTAAAAGTCTGGTATGCAGCGAGGGGACCTGGTGCAGTCCAGCCATCTGATTCCCGGCTTGCATCAGGTCCCCACTTGTTGCGCACAAGCCTTTTAAATGTATTAAGAGCCAGTAGGTTCTTAACATGTTTAAAAAGCAGAGTTACAGCATCTGGGACTGGGCATGAGCTGGGAATCATCGGATTCCTGGTTCGCGCCTGGTCCCCACTATTCCTCAGCCCCTGCAGAGACAGTGCTGGGGGCACCTGAATTTTGAGCCGGCTCCCCCCAGCACCGGCTCCTGCTCACCCTCCTTGCTTCCTCTAATAGAGGCAGCAAGTGGGGAGGAAGCAACTATTTGAGGGACTAGTTGACTATCCAATAATCTTTTTCAGACTGTTGATTAGTTGCTTATATACCTACAGAGTGCTATATGATGCAATGGAGGTGGATCTGAGTTAGCAGCATTTTAGTGATGGTGAAGAATGAATGAAGCACCAAGACAGAAACAAACCATTACACATTAAAAATAACAAAAGTGGCCACAATCTTTGTTTATTTGGCATCTGGATATGCTATAAATCCCTTAGCTATACTTTCTCCTTTAAATCCCATGCTCATAATTTGAGTCTTGAGGGAAATAACGCTAAAAAGCAAAGCCACCCCAGGACGTAAGCTATCAGTAGCTGAATTCCTGTTGTAGCCATTATCTGCTCATCTATACAAATGAGAGCAGAATGAGTAATTCAGAGATTCAAAATGATGGTGCAATAAAAACCGTTGAGGGAGAAGCAAGATAGCAGTTGAACTCCTGGGTTAAAGTCCCTCACTTGCTAAGCCTGACAATGTGGTTGCAGCAGGGTTATTGTAACAGACTGCTTGTTCCATGAACACTCTTTTAGGAAGAGCAAACCACAACTCTGCTGCACTGTTTGAAAAGGAACCTTTTTTCCCCTCCTGAAAGAGATAGCAAGAGTCCAAAGAGACATTTTCCTTCAGTTTGCAGCTGTGTTAATCATATAGTTGTTATGTACAGCTTCCCCTTAAAATAAATAATGGTATTTGAACACCTACAGCTAGGGAAAAATGGGCCACCAGCAGATCAGCCTTTAGTGGAGCAAACTAAAAACGCTTATAAGGGGAGAGGAGGGGAAAGATGAGAGGAGAGAACATTTTTCTTTCACAGGCCATTGACCCACAGATATAAATCAATTGTGGGCCACACACAAGTAAAAATCAACATAATTTAGCTGGGGAGGGGAGAGACAGATAAATATAAAATGTTAAACTCACCCAGTAGGGCAAGCTAGTACCCACAGCTCCACCCCCATAGGAGAGAAGGGCAGGCTTCGACTTCCTGACTGCGGCAGGCGAAGCTGGCATTACCAGCTCAAGTCCCATGGGGCTGGAGCAAGAGAGTATACCAAAACCTGCCACAGGCTGGATGAAATTAAGCAACGGGCTGGATCGAGCCCATAGACCATAGATTTTCTACCCCTGCTTGTCACTGTCTATATATTTAAATGGCCAACACCTCTGGGCTGTTGTGTGTGTGTGTGTGTGCAAGGTCAGTTACATTGAGGGCACTGTCCTCATTGCAAGGAGAACTGCACCAATAAGCTGTATGTTGCAGCTGCAGCAGTGACAGGCAGGAAACTAAGCTTTGAATGGGTAGTTCACCTTGTTTGCACTACAAGAGATGCCTTAACAGTTAGCCCTGTGTCACACTTGCATCTAAGTGATATTGTGCTGCCTGCATTATCAGCAGCAGGCAATTTCCAAACTACAAACAAGGCTTTACAAGCCTAGCAGCATCTGCAACACCAAAGCTTTGTCTACAAAGAGTTAGATAAAGGGTAATAAAATCTTTGATTAACGGGTGAATTCTTAGTGATTATTCTACTATTCTACAGTCCCTGGGGGCAGGGCTGGCAGTGAGTGCAACTCGGGGAGGAGTACCCTGCAATCCCATGCTGATGCCTCTGTATGCCATTGTAAGGTGCACAACCGTAGACACAGCCTGAATCTGGACATTGGGAATTACAGCACCTGACTAGAACAGGGATCAATGTTCGCCACCATCAGTCATTATCATATTAGAACATCCAGAAGTGGGGCAAAGGAGAACAGTAACTTCGTTTCCAAGAGACACCATTCACAATGTGGGTAAAGAAAGAAAGAGGGCTTAAGGGCTGACTGCTTCTCCCCTATCCTGGAATAAGAGGGTCCAAGATGCAGCTGTAATACATTCTGGCTGTGTCTACACTGGGCCACTTATTCTGGAAAAGCAGCCACTTTTCCGGAATAACTTGAAAGCTGTCTACACTGGCCGCTTGCTTTTCCGGAAAAGCAATGGCGATCTACTGTAAAATCATCAGTGCTTTTCCGGAAAAACTATGTTGCTCCCGTTTGGGCAAAAGTCCTTTTCCGGAAAACTGTTCCGGAGAAGGGCCAGTGTAGACAGCAGAGATTTTTTTTCTGCAAAAAAGCCCCGATCGCGAAAATGACGATCGGGGCTTTTTTGCGGAAAAGCGCGTCTACATTGGCACGGATGCTTTTCCGGAAAAGCATCCTGACAATGTAGACGCGCTTTTTCTGGAAATACTTATAACGGAAAACTGTTCTGTTTTAAGCATTTCCGGAAAAGGGTGCCAATATAGACACAGCCTCTATGTCCTATCCCCTCTGGTAGATTTTTGGTTTCACTGCTTCAGCAACTACATCAATGCCACATATCCCATCTAACTGGATCCCCATTTATGCTCGTGCCCAGTGCACAGATAACAGAGAATGCTATTCCTGCCATGACCTCATGAGCTCTGCTGCCAGAAATGATAGCCAGCAGCCACGTTTTCCTTTAATCTGCACTCCCATGCAATATGTGCTAGAGTTCCTCCTTCACCAGCAGGCCTGTTGCTCTTTGGAAGAATTCCATCATTGGATTAGGGGTGCTGCCAACATGCAATTCAGCTGTGGAAAGTGACTTGACTCCTGTACTTGTCTCACTTAGACTGTTCCCTGCTGGGCTCCAAATTTACAGCCCCTGCTGAAGCAAATGGAGTTTTTCTCTGGAAAAAGCAAGCTGTTGCATGCTCCTTTTGGGGTCCGGCACGTGGCCAGGTTAAGTCAGCCCATATCTAATGGACTCTTTCCCATACTACAGGGAGGATCCATAGAATCCTGGAGTCCAAATGATTTCATGGGACAAATCAAAGAAAAAACAGCAGAGGGTGTGAAAGTCAAAGGGCTAAAACGAGGGAACTGGACGGGAACACCGAGCAGAGCACCCCAACAACGCCAACTGCCCCTTGAAGGCAACAAGAGAGCCAGTGGAAGCTGCCCAGTGGAACTCTGCACTGGATGCACAAATATATACAGAAACAGGCCCCACAGTCGCTCCCTCAGCCAACTTCTGCTCCCTGGTATTATAAATGCCCTCCTTAGCCATAGCCAGAAGGTGGATGATTAAATCCCACATTTTTGCACACCCCATCTGTAACCCCACAAAGACCAATAAGTGAGGGGGAAAGTGCAGCTCGAAGCTCAAAAGAGGTTCTGGAGGAGCTGAAAGAGGGGCTGCAACTTGGCGCACTCAAGACAGACATGCACCAGCGTCTCCCTCATATCACAGAAGGGGCAAGTGTCAGAAATATGGATGAACCATGCTTAGTACATGCCTTCTATCACAGCACTGTGGAGGATTCTTCAGCTAATATCTCTGCTGGATCGCAGAACCAAGGGGGGAGTATAAACTGGCCCAGCAGGGCTCCCAACTGTTTATTGGTGGCAAGAGTTCCTTCCCTTTGGTACGTGGTTGGGATATGAGGGTGGGGAAGTGAAGAGTGTGAAGCATGAGTACGTATAGATGACATTTTGGCATGGCTCGAAAGGGGACTGGCTGCAATCCATGCAGCCAGCTCAGATAAGGGGGTGGGGTGGCTGAGAAGGCACACAGGGCTGGGAACTGAGGGAGAAATCTGGAAAGCCGGAGTGAATGCTGGGGCACACCCTCTCCTAGGACCCAGTCCAGATAAACCCTAGCAGCAGGCAACAAAGTGTCCCTTCCTCCTGAAGTACACTCCAGGAAGTACAGGTAGAAAGCCCCATGCTCTGGACAAGCGCTAGAGGATCCACCCAGTCTCTCTGGTTGTAATTCAGGATGTCTCCAATCCTGGTGACTTCTGCAAGGACCAACCTCTGGAGCACTGAAGGGGACTCCGCCACCTGCACATGGAGATACAGATTGTGTAGCAGGGGTTCCATGAGGTCTGTCCCCATGGTGGCCTCCAAGGATTTGGTCACTGAAAGCAGCATCCTGGTACTGCGGAGGTCCTCGTAGAAGGCCAGCAACTCAGAGAGGTCTCGTGGAAGACCTTCAGATGGAGATAAAGGTACTACCGGTCATACTGGAGCAAGCTGTTGCATGTTGCTAGTTTGGTAGCCTGACTATGTAACATCACCTTTCAAGAGTAAGCTCTGCCTCAGTCCATAAGGACAGACTTCTCAGATGATATGCCTGTAGTCTAAAGCAGGGATTTTGAATTTTTACAAAGCTAAATGCTCCAAGTCTTATCCAGTTAGCAGGGTGCTGCCATACTTCTGGTGAGACACAGGGCATGTTAAACAAGGCTCTTAAAAAAAAAAAAAAACAAGCTAGTTTTGCAGGCAACAGCCAACATGGCAGTCTATCAGCTCCTGTAGCCATTACCCTCACCTCCCCAAGGCCTTGGTTACAGAAGCTAAGTAACTTATTTTTAATTTTTTGTTGCTGATAATCATCAGTTTGAGATTTACAGCTTTCTGATGGACAACACAGACAGCTCAAGGTCTCTGCTCCTGTGAGGTCTAACACAGGGTGCCTAAAGTGATTATTTCCTTTTTCTGTCTCTCACTGGAGGCTTCCCTCTCAGGAGTTAAATCGAGACTCTTCTCAGAGAGAAGATTGCAGCCTTTCAGAGATATGAACAAATAAGCAACTTTTGCTCAGTTAGGATCACATGCTAGGCGCATGACATAATCAGAGATAGTTAATACCAGCCTCCCAACTGTTCTGCCCTGCCTACTGAAACAGAACACATGCTGTAAAGTCAGACAGCACCTCTGCAAATAGTTGCTTTGTGTAGCCACCTGACCAGAGAGGCAATCATGATAGCAGAAGATACTAACTTGTAGAACACTCAAAAGTGTGGCCAACACTTTTAAGTCTTAAGCATTCAGTACTATCACTTTGTCGCCTCCCTCAGCTGGAGAGCAGTAAGGGCATAGTCCTGAGGGCAGCCTTCCATTGCCACATGGCTCATAAACAAAGTACTAAACTGTATCTATTCCCTTTCCTGTCTCTCTTCACACCCCCTAGCAAAAGTCCTCCTCAGTGACTGAAAGTTACCGAAGAGGGACTGACGGAGCAGAATGGGCACTCAGCAAGGCCAGCCTGTAAGTTATCAGCGGGAAATGGCAGCCGAGGCAGAGAGAGGCCGAGGAACCGTTATCACTTGAACAGACAGGAGGAGGGTTCAGCGCTTTCTAGGTGAAGGGAGAACTGCTGAGCCAGGGAACTCCGACGGAAGCGCCTGGCTCCCCCACAGCCACGGCCCCAAAGGAGAGAAGCCAGGAAGCAGGAGGGGAGAAGCCAGGCTGCGGGGAGGCTACGCGGGGAGTTAGACCGCGGGGAGGCTGTGAGGGGGCCGGGGCCAGCAGGGCTCGGAAGTCCTCCCGGGGCAAAGACACTGGCTAGGGGCCGTTACCGGCCGCCTGCCCCTGCGCCAGCCGTCTCCCAACAGCCCCGGCTCGGGGGCCCTGGGGGAGCTCGGGGGGGGGGGGGGGGAGACGGCTGAGTGCCCTTCAGGCGCCGCGGGGCGGGTCGTGCCGGGGCAGGGGGAGGAGGGACGGGGCAGTCCGGGGACAGAGGGGGGCGGGACGCGGCCAGGCCTCCAGCCCCCGGGGCCTCACCTCGGCCCACCCGGCCCTCGAGCGGGTCCTTGCGGAAGTGGATGCCGTGCACGTCCACATGGGCCTCGCCGCCCGCGTTCACGGCCCAGATCACGTTGTCGGCCAGGCCGGCTCCCGAGGCCCCCAGCAGGGCCGCGAGCACCAGAGCCGCCCCCGGCGCCCAGCGGGCCCCGGCCGCCCCCATCTCCGGCTCCCGGCTCCTGCCTGAAGCTCGGTGCGGCCCCGCCCCGCCGCACATGCCGCCCTCCTCTTCCTGCCGCGGCAAGGGGCACCCGAACTCGCTGGCCGGGCGGCAGGAGAGCAGCCAGCCACTCACCGCCCGCGGTCTTGCATGCTAACGACCTGCCCGTCTCCCATTGGCTGCCGGAGTGCCCATATTTGCGTATTAATAAATCGGCGAGCCAATGGGAGCGAGCAGGCTTGGTTGAGAGCTAAGCAGGTAGAAGGCGGCTAAGGCTGTTGGGTTGGCAAAGGCCGGGTGAGCGGGGACTGGAGCGCACCATGTGCAGGGGGTGGATACAAACCCTCGACGCCTCCTACTCCCGAGCGGGTGATAGGTTCCTCCTCTCTCTGGGTTCTACCATCCGCTCGGGAGGGGGAACACGGAGCGCACCACTTGCCCGAAAAGGGAGAAATTTCCCCCAGCCGGACTGGGTTTCTTGGCCTCGACCATTGGGACTTAGAGGAGGAAACTGGCAAGGCACTGCCCCCCTCAGAACTTCCTCCCGCCGCTCCCGGGCCAGACCGGCCCCTCGACGCTCGCTCCCCACGCCGAAGAGGTGGTGGCTCCCAAAGGCTCCTCCAATCAAGAAGCTCCAACGCGGCTGGAGCGTGATGCATGGCGGGAAGGCAACAGAACGGAAGCCGGCGGCTGGCTGAGGCTGTGAAGGTTCCCATGGCAACAGTCGCCTTCCCAGACGCCCGCGGAAGGACGATTCTGGTCCGAGCCGGATCCCGCCTCGGGGCCCGCGTGGCTGCCGGGCCCCTGTAAGCGAAGGGCGGCGGGAGCGGGGGCCCGGCTGGTGAGGAGGCCCCGCGTTTCACCCGCCACGGGCTGAGCGCCCCAGCCCGCCCTCAGGGATTCGCGCCCGTGTTCACGGGGTCCGCCAGGGAGCCACGTCGAGGCCCCACACAAGGGCCCGCTCTCCGGAAAACTGCGCTTGGTGCCCCTCCCCCCGGCACACGTGAGTCGCTGGGCGCTCCCCCTCCCCCCGTTAGATAAACGGGAACATGTGGGAATCACGTGATCCCCGGTCCTAATCATCGGTTCATTTGTGTACGGACACAGGACTACATCCGGCCACGTGACCGAGTTCTCTACACCCCCACTGCTTGCCCTGGCTGGTATTAGCCACCAGGGAGCGGCAGCCAGGAAGAGGCACGTCAGTGCCAAAGGTGGTTAACACCCCTACTCTCAAACACACTGCACCGGGTATTCCTAAAAAACAACAAGTCCAGCAGCACCTTACAGACTGGCAAAACATGCAGATGGGAGCATGAGTTTCGTGGGCACAGCCCACTTCTTCAGATCCAACACTCCCCTCATCTGAAAAAGTGGGCTGTGCCCACGAAAGCTCATGATTCCATCTACATGTTTTGTTAGTCTTTAAAGTGCTACCAGACTATTTGTTGCTTTTTAAGTTTATCCTGTACATACTAACTTGGCTACTCCTCTGAGGTTATTCCTAGTGAGATGGGACTCTTGCTTTACAAACTTATAAGTGGCTTAGCCTAGCAGGTGGATCTTTTCTGAAAACATCAGAGCAGAGTGGCTACGTCTAGACTGGCATGATTTTCCGGAAATGCTTTTAACGGAAAAGTTTTCTGTTAAAAGCATTTTTGGAACAGAGCGTCTAGATTGGCACGGATGCTTTTCTGCAAAAGCACTTTTTGTGGAAAAGCGTCCGTGCCAATCTAGATGTGCTTTTCCACAAAAAAGCCCCAATCGCTATTTTCGCAATTGGGGCTTTTTTGCGGAAAACAAATCTGAGCTGTCTACACTGGCCCTTTGCAAAAGGACTTTTGCCCGAACGGGAGCAGCATAGTATTTCCGCAAGAACACTGACAATCTTACATAAGATCATCAGTGCTTTTGTGGAAATTCAAGCGGCCAGTGTAGACAGCTGGCAAGTTTTTCCGGAAAAGCGGCTGATTGTCCGGAAAAACTGGCCATTCTAGACACAGCCAGTCTGTTTAAACTCTTTTCCTTCCATTCTCTGCTGCCATAGTTAATCCTGCCTCTGCTTGTCCGTTTTTATTCAGGTGCCCATTACCATTACTATGTTGAGTAGATGTATGGGAAACTACCGGTAGTTTGTTAGTGTGTAAACTATACTGAAACAAGACTGGAGTAAGCAGTTACTGAGAGACTCATCAGGTGTAGTTTTTCCATCAGATCAGAACAGTGCTTTTTTGTGTGTTTAGACTCTTTACAGGCAATCCCCGGGTTACGTACAAGATAGGGACTGTAGGTTTGTTCTTAAGTTGAATCTGTATGTAAGTCGGAACTGGCATCCAGATTCAGCCGCTGCTGAAACTGATCAGTTTCAACAGTGGCTGAATCTGGACGCCAGTTCTGACTTACATACAGATTCAACTTAAGAACCCCAGGCGTCCCCAAGTCAGCTGCTGCTGAAACTAATCAGCAGCTGATTCCAGGAAGCCCGGGGCAGAGCAACTCTGCCTCGGGCTTCCTATAGTCAGCACTGGTCAGTTTCAGCAGAAGCTGCCACCTGGGTCCTCTGCGGCTTTGCTCTGGGTCTCCCTGGTCTGCCAGGGAGACGGGGAGCAAAGCCTCTGAGGACGCCAGCAGCGGGACAGCCACGGGGCGTCTGGGCTGCTCCGCTGCCGGCTTCCCCGAGGCTTTGCAAAGCCGCGGGGGGGCTCCGGAAACAAGGCAGCCCAGGTGCGCCTGGGCTGCTCCGCTGCCGGCTTCCCCGAGGCTTTGCAAAGCCGCAGAGGGGCTCGGGCAGCGAGGCAGCGCAGGCACTCCTGGGCTGCTCCGCTGCCGGCTTCCCTGAGGCTTTGCAAAGTCGCGGGGGGGGGGGGGGCTCGGCTTCCCCAAGGCTTTGCAAAGCCGCGGGGGGGCTCCGGAAACAAGGTAGCCCAGGTATGCCTGGGCTGCTCCGCTGCCGGCTTCCCCGAGGCTTTGCAAAGCCGCGGAGGGGCTCGGGCAGCGAGGCAGCGCAGGCACTCCTGGGCTGTTCCGCTGCCGGCTTCCCTGAGGCTTTGCAAAGTCGCAGGGGGGGCTCGGCTTCCCCGAGGCTTTGCAAAGCCGCGGGGGGGCTCCCCGCAGCTTTGCTCCGCGTCTTCCTGGTCCGCAGTCCGTGTCCTCCGGGGGCAGCCCCGTTTGTAACTGCCCCGTTCATAAGTCGGATCCGCGTAAGTCGGGGACTGCCTGTATAGGGATTATTTTAGACCAAGCAATGCACTATTCCTATGCAAAGCACTGCTTAGAATCCAGGACAGCATAAACATAGGACCCAACAAAACAGACAGTAAATGTCTGGAAACTGGTGGAAATGAAAAGACTTTCTGGATGTTATCTACAAATAGAATTGGTATGAGAGGGGAAGCAAAATGTCTCTAGGGAAAGTACAAAAGGTGGTGAGACAAGGAAGTGAAAGGTATCTGGGGGCGATTGCAAAAAGTGAAAATGGTGGGAAATCAAAGGTGTTAGGGACAATAATACCTTTCTGATCTTCATAATAAATCCAGTTGGAAGGTGAACTGCCAGGGAAAGAAGGTATTTGTGTCCTTTACTGCTTCTTAAAGTTACTGCACCCAATCCGCAACCCCCCTCCTCTATATTGTGTTTACAGGAGAATGGTCAGGTTCTGTGTCCTTTTGCTGTCCTAGAGGACTATGGCAAGATCTTAAGAGGACCTGGCATGTGACTTTGCACCTGAAGTTTGGATAAAACCTGATTTTTTAAACTAAGTTCTTGCCCAAGATAAATGGGGCAAAATAGTCTCATGATTTTCACATTTCCCCCTGTATGACCATGAATATCATTCTTGTTGCTGTCCAATCTCTGACTTCTAGACTAGAGGGTACCCTGTTTTGGTTGTACTATGAAAGCAGCCCATATGATAAAAGCAGGCTGCTATTTTTAGAAAATCTGCATGATCCAGTTATACCCTCCACATCAGTTTGAATAACTAGTGTTAAACAAAAGTGTGCAATTTGGACCAGAGGTGACCCAGGCTAGATCTCAGTAGTAACAAATCAGTCCAATAGAACCAGCTTCCCTAGGGTTGGAGCTGATATCAGCTGAAGGTAGGGGGATAAGGCATCTTCCCTACCTATTTGGCTGGTTGAATGAACTAGCCACATTCAACCAGCCAAATATCCACTTGTGGCTAGTGTGTTGGACACCACGGCTCTAGATGAGTCTGGTTCACTTGACCTGAAACTGATGTAGTTGGGCCCACACAGCATCATGCCACAAAGAAGGGCTTGTGAAAATTGCAAGAGGCAGAGATGCAGAAAAGGACTTGATTGTGAGACACCATGAGCCCCAGAAAAATCAATGGGCATTCCACATGCTGAGCCCCTCTCAAAATCAAGCCCCATGATGCTGGACTCTTACCTGTTCCTGACAGTCCTTCATACCCATCAGGAATCAAAATTACTTGGATGGCATATACCCTGGCTCAGGCAGACCCAGTGCCTGGATGTATTACATCCAGTCTAATCTTGCTGTGCCTGTGACCTGCTGGTTGTCCCCCAAATTCAATTAGCAAGAGAGTGAAAGCAGCCTGTCCTGGAAGAATGCCATCCTATTGGCAGGGCAGAGGGAGGCCTCGTTAGGCTCATTTATACTGATTACAGATTATCCTCACTAATCCCTTAAGATTTCTCAGTTTAAGCTGTGAGAAGCTTGGGTCAGCTGCTCAGCTTCTAAGCACTTAAAATCTTTGTGTGTCACAAGTTACAGTAATGAGTCATTAGCTAAAAAAGGGAAATGAAATGGCTAAGAGGAAAGTGAACAAGAATAGCCTGTCTGTGAAACACCCATGAAAAGGAAAGGGATGTTTGAGATATTAGCTTGAACCTGGAATTTATCTTTTCATGGTTTCAGATCCATACAGGATCCTGAGCCCTGAGATCATTTTGAGTTATATATACTGAGCACCAGCTATTTTATTGTCTGGGGGACCTCAGATCAAAGAACCTTCAAACCAGAGCCCTTCTGCGCTGTTCATGGATCCTCTGGCAGTTTTGTGGCAGTAGGGAGTTCGCCTCTGCTGCTTTAGCTAAAATTCTCTTCTTGCTGCCCCACACGGCTAAATTTTGGTGGTGCCTCATGTCAACGTTTATAAAGGACTTTGGAGTTCTAAAGGGTGCACAGTGCCTATAGCATATATACATGTCAGCTGGTATCCATTAGAATCAGAAACCCTCTGACTGGCCAGCTTCAAGCAATCAAAAATCATGAGTCAGACCCCCAAAAAATCATGAGATTTTAAAAACATATGATATTGTGGGTTTTGGTCAGTCTTTCAATTTTTGAAGCTCCTCTGCAAAACCACTGTGCATATATGTGTGGCAATTAGTGTTGGCCACTGTCCCAGTTTTACTGGGAAAACCTCCAAACCAATCATCACATCAGTTCTGCCTCCCCTCCCCGCCCAGCTCCCACTTCATTTCTGCCCCATAAGTTCAGCACTTCCATTATTTCCCTCAGTGCAGCCCCTTCAGCCTCACCTCTGCTCTTGGTGGGTTCTTCAGCTGTACACATGCACCCGTGCGGCTGCATTGGGAACCTCTCTTTACTGCTATCCTTGCCCTTCCCTAGGCTGAGTGTTGCAGAGGCAGAGTAGAGTATCTTTCCCCATTGCTCTTGTTGCTTCCTTCTCTCCTCCCCTGAGAGTTGCTTCTGGGTAGTTGAGGAAGCTCTTTCTGTAACTGCTCTGACTGTTGCTGAGCCCCAGAGCAGGTAAGGATGGCAGTCAGCCAGCCAGCCAGCCAGCCAATAAGGAGATCTGGATCAGTTCCTCAGTAAGGGCTCAATCTTGTTGTAGGCCTGAAGCTTTTCACCTCATCTTCAGCCCAACCAGTATCCCCTCCGCGAATGGCATGGCAGGAGCTAGCAGCACCGCTGGTGATGGGCATTGCTGGCTGACATCAGCCATGAGCAGTTAGCCAAGCCAATGTCAAGGCGAAGCAGCCTTTGCCTGGGAGGGCACAGAGCTGGGTTGCATTCTATGAAGAAGTGACTCAAACACAGGTCCTACCTCACAGGGACTCTCTCCAGCTCCATTGGTAGTCCTGAGGTGCAGCCCACAGAGGGACAGAGATCACCCTGCCTTGCTTTATTCTGTCCAAGCAAGTTATATTGCATGCTGGGAGCTCCTCCTACCCTATCCTGCACTGCAAGCTGGTATGTGTCACTCAGGATTGCACAGTTGCAGGTGAAGAGCATTTTCATTGGAAGCGTTTGGAGGGGATTTCACAGGGCTCATGCTTTTCTGTATCAGTCCCACTTCTGCTCCCCTGTAGGATATGAGGGAGCAAAGTTGGTCCATCCCACCCTCCCTGGCAGTATATCACATGAGGGCATCCCTTCCTCTGAAACTAATCTTGGACGTCCTTCCTACCTGTCACAGAGAGAGGTGCTACTCCTGATGGGCTGGTGCTGGACAGATCTCAGGATGTTAGTGGCCTCTTTATTATCTCTTCTACTTTTTAATTCTAAGACTTGGAAAGAGTCAAGAGTCCTTGTTATGAACAGGAAAAAGGGCTAGTGGCATATTGTTGTCTCTTACTTCTTCAATACTACACACAGCTATCCAGTTATCTTCCTCTGCACCAGCCAGATTGCATATTACTCACTGAGTAGCAGGCTTGCTAGCACCTAGTTTGGCAAAAGACGGGAGGGGAGCGCTGGGAGGTTGGTCTAGTTGTCAGAGGGGAGTTTAGTGTACATGTGTCAGTCACTCTCAGGAGGGTTGTGGAACCCAACGTTCACTATTGAGGCTGAGCCCGTCCTATCCCCACCTGTGATAGGTCACTGAAGTTGTCTGTAACATCCAGATGCTAGCAATTTAGATGGGAACTGATGCCATAGACACAAATGGCTCTGTGTCCTATTACTAGTCTACTGAACCATTCAGTCCCCTGACCTACGCTGGTTTTAACGTAGTAACCTAAAAATGAAAGGCCCAGTGTCTTCTTTCCAATCCCTCAGGTTATCCCCATCCTCTGAAAGCTGCACTGAAATTACATGAGTTCATGAGCTGGACCTACATTTATTCTGCATGGATGGTGCCTTCAGTTAGTCCTCTAAAGGCACCAGTCATTTACTGTGGTGGGAGGTTACAGGATGTATTATCCACTGGAATTATCAATAGTCTGGGTGGCTAAAAACAAATAATAGAGACACATCAATGGGAGGCAGAACCAGGGCTCAGTGAACATGATAGACTGAAAGAGAACTGGGGCTATCTAGAGACACAACAAGGTCGCATTCAGCTAAGCACAAAAACACTTGGAGACAGAAGTCCTAGGCCTTGGGGTTCGTGCTGATGAGCACAGGACTACAACATGAGAGAAAGAAGGGATATGGACAGAGTCTTCCTTATTTCATATTGTTCTGCAGGGTTATTTGGAAGCCTTCCTGGCACTGGCTGGGAGATGAAAGCAAAAGGATTATCCCTGGAATGAGATTATTAGATTGAAGATTTAATCTCTGACCCTGTCAGCACAAAAAAATAGCAAAACTTGCAGGGATTATCCGAGGATACACGGGCAAATAAAACCAGCCCTGAGGGAAGAGTTTCTGCTGGAAGTGGAACCAACAGCAATCACTGTGTGCATCCAGACAGGCCTTCTCTGACCTATCATAGGGTTGATCCTTCAGTGAGAAGCTAGAGGATTTATGGGAAATGCCAAGACTTTGTCCTCAACAGATGCTTTGGGCTTTTATGTCTACTCTAGCTCAGCTAGAGCCTCTCCATGCTCTACCCCGATATATAGCAGAGCTGGACTCAAGCTCCCCAGTGAAACTGGTTTTTATTATATTCTTTACTTCTGGACAACCCCAGATCAGAGTGAGAAAATCCCCAATCTCTGCCGTCACCAGACAGGAAAGGTGCCTCCCTTTTCTTTCATCTCTCAGACCACCCTTCCCTACAGCACATGCACTGCATGCACCTTCATCCCACAGGAGGATGCTTTGGCAGAGTTATTCTAAGCATATGTGATTATTTGTAAATCCCCAGCAGCAATAATGAGCAAAGAATGTGCCCAGTGAGCGAGATTATACATTCTGGAGAATTCTATGCAATTTGGACTCTGGGCAACCTCCATGAATGGGCTTATGTTTTTAAATAAATTAAGACAGTGTCCCTCCATCTGTTGCTGCAAGCAGAGAAGCCTCTGTGCAGGGCCAGACAGCAAGCAGGCAGCTAAAGAGACAATTACTCTGACTACTTTATCCATTCACTCAGTGGCCACACACATGTGAACTCATTCCTGCAATGTTCCTATTGCTCAGTATGCTGTGTGCATACATGCTTACTATTATCACACATACATGCAAGCTTCTATCACTTAACACCTGTGCAAACATTCTCATCACACACATACATAGGCCACCCATGCCCATCACTCACACATATACACTGTTGCATCACTTCATGCATCCCCATTGCACATACACACAGGGCTTGCATGCCCATACATTCCCAAAGCATAGGGACGTGACTATACAGACACTCCAGTTGCATGCATGCATACACTCCCATTGTACTGTGCGCATCACGAGTGTATCTGTGCACAACCCTCAGACACCATCTGCACACACATACCACAGGTCTGCATGCTTACTTGAGCATCATGTGCAATTACTTATCCATACACTTTCCTTTCACTACTGGTGGGCATACCCACATAGCTAAAGTAGTATTGTACATGCACACCCAGATATCTCTCATGCAAACAGCCATGTGCCCACTCTCATGCATTCCCTGCACACACACACATACACACTCACAATCCTCTCCACACACGCCCCCACTGATGTCATGTCAATTACAGCCAGATTAATTGGCACAGCAACAAACAAAAGAAAATCCACCCCATTCAGAGCATTGCCCCTTTGGGACAGGCAGCGTTCTGGATTCTGATAATCTAAGGGGAATGAAGAGAAATAGCTACAGTGGGTTAACAGGAGGTTCTTGTGCTTGGCCCCTCCCCTGGGAAGTGGGACAGTCAAGGAGAAGGAGATACTCCTAGCAGGCTGTGAGAAATACAGGGAGTGGGAATGATGCCCCTTGAACTATGGTGACCATATTTCTGTATGCTGCATATGGGACACCTGGTAAAGTTACTCATATTCAAGTGAGTTCAGCAGCAATCAATCAGAACTATGCAGTACAAACGTTAAAATTAACATCAAGTTAACTGAGCCCCTGTTAAAAAGAAATAGTAGTAGGGATGTGAACAACTAGTCAACTATCCGATAAGCAAATGCTTATCAGATAGTCAACACACTAGTCAACTAGTCACTCCCCCCACCCTTGCTGCCTCTATCAGAAGGAGGCATCAAGGAGGGAGAAGAGATGGGGTGCTTCAAAGAAGCAGCACCACGTGGAGCCCGGAGCCAGACCCTGAGCTCCACGGAGATGCTGCCACTTTGAAACGCCACATGCAGCCCCCGGCTGGCCTGGGCTACACTTGGGCTGTGTCTACACTGGGCCACTTATTCCGGAAAAGCAGGCGCTTTTCTGGAATAACTTGCCAGCTGTCTACACTGGCCGCTTGCTTTTCCAGAAAAGCAATGACGATCTACTGTAAAATTGTCAGTGTTTTTCTGGAAAACTATGCTGCTCCCGTTTGGGCAAAAGTCCTTTTCCGGAAAAACTGTTCCGGAAAAGGGCCAGTGTAGACATCCCAGTAGTCTTTTTGGAAAAAAAGCCCCAATCGCGAAAATGACGATCGGGGCTTTTTTCCGGAAAAGCGCGTCTACATTGGCCACGGACGCTTTTCCGCAAAAAGTGCTTTTCCGGAAAAGCATCCTGCCAATGTAGATACTCTTTTTCCAGAAATACTTATAACGGAAAACTGTTCCGTTTTAAGCATTTCTGGAAAAGGGTGCCTGTGTAGACATAGCCATGATGTTTCAAAACAGCAGTGCTGCATGGAGCTCAGGGTCAGCTGGGGACTGACTCCAGGCTCTATGTGGCGCTGCCATTTAGAATGCCAGGGAGAGCATGGGACCAGCAGGGGACTGCTTGAGCCCCCCGCCGGCCCTGTGCTTCCCATAGCACTTTCACCTTTGAAGTGTAGCAACAGCTCTGGGAATGTTGCTACATTTCAAAGGCGACGGGGCCTTATCGACTAATTGAATAGTCAATGCAAATTGCACTGACTATTTGATTAGCCAATTAATCTAAATTTAACATCCCTACTGAGTAGCTGGAGTTTTTTTATGTTCTTTGAGGTTTGCATGGGGAGAGGCAACACATGCTCCCATGTATTTCTCTCATACAGGGATACGGGGTGGCCGACCAACCTAGCCCAATCCTCCCTACCCAGTGTTCTTTATCTGCCATGCCCAGCTGGGCCCCCAGGATGGATTCGCCTCTTCTGGTACCTGGTACCATGTCTTCTCCGGGCAACATGTGGGGTCATGTAGTCTCATAGCCCTGTCTCCTCCCCAGATTTCTCTGAGGGGATCTCACCAGAACCTAGCCAGCAGCAGCCTTTCAGCACTATGCAGGAGGGAAGGGACAGGAGCTGCTTCCAGCCAGAGGGGTCTGAGGTGGGGGAAGTAATGATTTGGCCCATGTCTGCAGAGATCATCTCTTCCCTCCTGCCCACCTACCGCACCTCCCTGTGGCTAGAGGCAGCTCATCCCTTCCTGCCCATACAAAGGCAGCTAATGCCTCCAAGTTGATGCTGGCCACTGACAACACAGCTGCCTCCTGTTTCCCCAGCTACAGCGCAGGCTGAAAGGAGTTATGCCCTAACAATGCCTTGTGCACCAAGGCCCAGGGATCCTGACTGCAGGGGCTTCAACGAACCCAGCCAGAGAGGTGACTTAGCAGGGGAGGTGCCTAGGGAACAGAGCAGCACCACACTGCCTGGGGGCAAGACCTAGGACAGGGGCAACATGTGAAGACCATGCTAATCCTTTGCCTGGGGAGTGCTGCGGAGCCTGCAGGGGTTGGGCCCAAACAGATTGCAAACAGCTTTCTCCCTATGGCCACTCCAGAGCCTTGCTGAGGGGTGGAGAAGCTTCCCCGTGCCAGTGTTGTGCAGGGCTTTGGCACATGTGGGGTTTGGCTCCTCCTGGCAGTGCTCTGGGGCAGAGGGATTGAGCTTTCCACAGCTGCCGGCTCAGACAGAGGCAGCAGGGGGAGGAAGGAGCCTGCCAGCCTGGCTGTTGGTGAGCTGAATGGGCTAATTTTCCATACAGTGCTTGGAGCAGAATGCACCCTGCCATGGGGGGTATGAAGGAGCAATGCGAGTAAGAGGGTGAAGGGGCACAGTGGGGAGAGAAGAGTAAGAGGGGGACCATGTGGATGGGCAGTAGAGGTAACACATAATCATCCAACACCTGCCCACACTCCCCAGCCACCCAGCAAGCAGCCAGTACTGCCTGGAAATGGGATAAGAGGAGCCTTTGATGAACTGGGATACTGGAGCCTGGAACTTCCTAAGCCTCCCCCCTCCTTCCCAGCACTTTCGGAGGAGCTGTGACTCACCTGATTCACGCTTTGTCCCCATTCCTTCCCTCCCTCCCAGATCTGGAATGCCACAAATTAGCTGTTCCTGACGTTCCAGCTCTGGAAGGGAGGGAGAGGAGCAGGGATCCGATGATTTGCGTGCTCTGAAAGTGCTGGGAGGAAGGGGGAGGAGCAGGTAAGTGCAGGCCCCAATGCATGTGAAGCACATGGGGAAGGGGGGCAGACAATGAAGCTGCGGGGCTGCAAGTGGAACCCCTGTAGGCCATGGACTGCTGTGGCCCATCCCTGCTGAACAGCCTCAGACACTGGGCCAAAGTAGTACCTGGTGTAAGTCCACTGACTTCAAGGAAGAATTTAGCCCATTAAGTCTTTGGTAGCTGGCAGTATGTGTTCCTTGTGTTGGTATTTCGCTGCCTGGGTCTAGAATGGCTGCAGGTATCACTCATGCTGAACAGCACCCAGTCATGAATCCTGTAACAAGCAGCATCTGCCTCTCCTGGTTCCAGCTCATCCCCCCAGGAATCCCAAAGTAAACTGGTTGGAGTGGGTTGGTTGGCAGATGCTCCTCTCTCCAGCCCACCCTTCACTCCCCCAGAAAGGCCAGGACTGCACATGGCTTCAATTTACACATTTATCACTTTTTTTTCCCAAACATGTATTTGTAGTTGCTCTTGGTAAACATAACCACAGGAGACATGAGAATGTACCAGGAAGGTATAAATAACTCCTGACAGACACACAGCAAACACAGACACAGTTCACCAAAGGAATCCGATAGAGTGTGACCTGCTGCAACCACCAGTCCCAGATGGCTTTGCTCTCACCCTCCAGTCCAGGAGGGTCTCTCCTTCTCTTGCTTTGCAGCAGTAGGTGGGAGAATAAAAGCAGGAGAGAAGGAGTCTAAAGTTGCAAACGTCTTGTGAAAACATTGTGGTTTGTCCTGGCTGCAGTTTCCTGCTGTCGCCAACTCTGAGGAACAGTTCCAGTTATAGGAAGTTGTGAGTCTTTCACAGTGTGGAAGGTTGCGGGGACCACTTTGGGATAAGAGAGGTGGGTCATCTTGCAGTGCCTCAAATGCATCCAGCCTATAAACCTTTGCACGGGAACATTGGGGCTAGATGCTCCACTCAGGTCCTCTTCTGCCTTCACTGAGGTGCTGGTTCCTCTTTAGATAAGTGTAGTCTTCAGCGGGACATCATCCTAACAAACTCTGCAGCCATTAACAAACAGAAAGCATAGAATCATAGACTACTAGGATTGGAAGGGACCTCGAGAGGTCATCAAGTCCAGTCCCCTGCCCCCATGGCAGGACCAAATACTGTTTAGACCATCCCTGACAGACATTTATCTAACCTACTCTTAAATATCTCCAGAGATGGGGATTCCACAACCTCCCTGGGCAATTTATTCCAATATTTGACCACCCTGACAGGTAGGAACTTTTTCCTAATGTCCAATCTAAACCTCCCTTGCTGCAGTTTAAGCCCATTGCTTCTTGTTCTATCCCCAGAGGCCAAGATGAACAAGTTTTCTCCCTCTTCCTTATGACACCCTTTTAGATACCTAAAAACGGCTACCATGTCCCCCCCCTCAGTCTTCTCTTTTGCTAGAGGCAAATACACCAAATGCACCAACACATCCACATCTCACCTCTCGTCATCCAGCAGCACTGAGAACAACTAGAAATCCCCTCCCACACAGCTCACTGGTTTAGTTTCTTTACTGACTGTGGAGAGTTTATGCAATGAGTTACAAGAACCGATGAGCCAGGGCAGTTTATCATTTGGCACACCCGCCCTGGCAATGACCCAGCTTCTGAGCCGAAATCTGGCCTGGCCCCAGTGGAGAAGGACAATGGTGCATTCTCTCTTACCTTCAAAATCCACTCGCCCATCCCCGTTCAGGTCCACATCTCGGATGATCTCTTCAATATCCCGATGGCCCACCTGCTGCCCCAGCAACTTCTTCATGGCTTCCCGCAGCTCACTGGTGCTGATCTCTCCATCGCCGTTGGTGTCAAACTGCAGGGAGGCCATAAACCACAGCGGAAAGAGCAGTCAGCTAAAGCAGAGCCTGACCTACTTCCTTGGGTACCTGCTGTTTCCAGACTTGAATCCCACGGCTTCCTCCCAGAGTACATATATATCCAGGATGTCCCGAGTCCCCTCTTGGCTCCTTCTCCTCCCTTGGGCCTCTTCTCTCCTCCTGCTCCCTGTGCCAGCCTGTTCCCTCAGGTCCTTTTCCTCTCTGGGCAGACCCATTTGGCACATGTGGCCCATCTTCCCTCTTTGTTTTCTTTTGGGCCTTGTTTCTCTCTGTTTCTGTCTTTGTGCTCCCTTCCTTTCCAGACAAGATTTCTCTTCTTTCCTTCCCAGGGCCCCCTTTACTCACTCCTCCTCCTCCTCCCACTCGTCTTTTCTCTTTCCTGCCTTTGCTCTCCCCTTATCTCCACATTCACTATTTGAGAATGGGTCCTCACTTCTCAATGGGGGTGAGGCGGAACAGGGGACATTCACCTCTCTGAAGGGGGTCGTGCAGCATGGGTTTGAGGGGGGGGTAAGAGTGCTCACCTCTCTGAAGGCATCACGGAGCTCCTTTACACCAATCATGTCTGCAGTTTCCGCCAAAAGCTTTGGTCCCATCAACTCCACAAAATCTTCAAAATCCACATGGCCGCCCACTAGGGACCAAGGGGAAATGTGTGGGTATGACATTAATAAGCCCTTCTGCCTCAGCCCAGCCAAGCACCCAGGGTAATACATCCATACACGCTTCCACTGGAAACCAGCCACCTATGGGAGGGTCAGGGTCTGACTCTAAAGGAGTTCAGGGAGAGGAGAAACCAAGGTGGCTTTACACCATCTTTGCACCCTCTGGATTGCGGACTGTGCTGAAAGGGTCCCAGCGCTTCTAAATTACAGCAGCCCACCCCAGGCAAGCAGCCCAGAATCCCCGCAGCACTGTGTCATGGGTTTGCTCCGAGCAGACACCACACCTCAGGGCTTGGGAGGGGGTGAGCACAGGGCAGCCCTGTGCTGGTGTTTCAGAACCAAGGGAATTCTGCTTCAGCCAATTGCATCTCCAGCATGGGCCCTATTCCACAGCAGAGGAGAAAATCTGTCCCAGAAGCTCAACACCTCCTCTGGACAAGTGCATCTCACAAACTCATTCGTTTCCCTGATTATGAAGTAGCTGCCATTGGTGAAAAGTTCCTCAGATTCCTACCCTTCGGTCAGATCACCAGCTTGATCTAATTATATAGTCTCTGGCTCACATGGCAATCTGGGCCCTGGTTATCTGCTGTTTGTGATGTGTTACTCTCCCATCCCGCTTCCTCACTGGATGATTAACCCTCTCTAGCCCAGAAAGTGCAACAAAGAATGCCCCGGCAGGCACCACACTGCACTGCTGCCGACAGGTGTAAGGGCAGAGAATTGACAACAGAAGGAAAAGGCGCACATGCAGCCACATCCTATCAAAGACTTGTTTGAGAACACACTGCCCCATTATTCTGCCTGTCATGTGAGACCAGATGGACAGAGTAGCCCCTCAGCGCATCGCTACTCATCCAGAGCTATTTCCTCCAAACACTCACGCCTCAGACTGAACACCCCAGCATGCTGATGCAACATAGCACCCTCCTCACACCAAAAAACTTCCTTCCTCTCACCTCCCAGGCTCCCTCCTCTGCACACACCGCCTAGAGACCTGGCAGCAGCTGCACACTAATGTCTTACACACCCATATCACCAGGCAACGCTGGACCATGCACATACCAAGGGCAGTGCCATGTTGGTGTGTCTGTCTCAACACCTTCCTCTTTATCTACAAACCCAGATAGGCTGGAGACAAGTGAACTGACTGATGCCAGAAGAACTAGGCAAACAGACAGCAGAGAGGTGGGGTGACAGGCAGCCAGGAGAACAAAGGTAGAGGAAAGGAGGAACAGACGAGAGCAAAGGACTGGCAGCTAAAGCCCAAAGCATGGAGCCAGAGCATGGCAGTGGCAGGGGAGGGAGCTCACTCACAGTTCATGTTGATTTGCTGGGATAGTTCGATGAGCTCCATCTCGGTCGGCATGTAGCCCATGGTCCGCATGCAGTTTCCCAGGTCCCTGCAGTTGATAAACCCGTCCTTGTCTTTATCGAACTCCTTAAAGGCTTCTCTCAACTCTGCAGAAAGGACACTGCTGTCAGTGATGGCATTGGGCACCGTTCCCAGAACACCCTCACCAGCAGTCCAGGATGCTAGGAGGATTTCAGAGATGTTCTCCAGGAAGGGGCACGTTCCCTCTGTAGATGGTATGTGAGCTGCCCTAGTGCCGGCACGACTGCACCATTCCCTATCAGGTCTACTCCGGGAGTGGCTAGAGTGTGAACAGCCGTGAGCTCATCTACCTTGTCTTACCCCAGATTTCACCCCTCCCCTCCTTTGCAATCAGTCTGGCCCTGAGCAGAGAGAAAGAGAGACATGGAGAAGGGTCATAGCCTTACCTTCGATTTCTTCTGGCCGCAGTTCTCTGTCCTGAAAGGAGAGAACATTTTCTGTTAAACCCCGCTGTTGGATCAGGAAGCGGTGGCAGACTGCCCTTGTGAGAACAGGCCTGGGAGCACCACATGCAAGCCAGAAAGTGACAGAAGAAACAAGAAGGTGATGACATGTTTATTTCCATTTACCTGGCAAGGCTTTGGCATTGCTCCCTGTCCTATTAGGAGGGTGCCAGCAGTTGCCTGCACACTTCTCTGTGGAAACCCATCTCCATGTCATCTGCTGGCCAGGTGGCCAAATAAAAATATTGTTCCAAACCCCAGTTGCAGGGCAACACAGGCTTCTCAAAGAGACCCCAGCACTGACTCCAGATGGAGAAGCTGGCCTTGAGAGCCTCCACTGTGTGCCTGTAGCATTCCCCTACAGTGTCTCTGGGTGCTACTGAGTCTGGCACTGCTGCAGTTTGGAGCTCCGTTGAAGCTCTTACCGTATTCCCTACAGCAGCTCCTGCTGGGAACATCTGAGTCTGGAAATAGCTGTGAGCTGCCCCACAACCAGCAAGCCTGTGGCGATTGCTGCGGGGACGGAAAGCAGCCATGAACTCTCCAATTCTATTCCCTATAGCCACTCCTGCAGGGAGGGACTGGAACTGTAGAAGCAGTGAGCTCACCCCAGATACAAACATTTCAAAGCCGGGTATGTAGGCTGAGAAACAAAATATACAGTAGCAAGGTCATTTACAAACAAAACAGGACAAGGATTCACCATGATCAGGAAACACTGCAACTTCAAACATCCAATTTGTGGGGGGGGGGGGGTTTCAGAGAGGGGAGGGATGCAAAAGAGTATAGGAAAGCTCCAGAGACTGCACCAAGAGGAAGAAAAATTGAGCATGAAAATGCACTGCTTTCTGGTTACTAAAAACCCCTTCTAACTCCACTTATGGCTCCCAGGCAAATCCAGAATATCTGAGAATTTGGAAACAGACAAAATTTCCCTTCTTGTCTGAGTTCTGGCTTCTCCCCTCATCTCTCAGGGGTCTGCAGCTTCACCACAGGTCCCTGGAGACTCTGCCCTTGATCTGTTTCATAAGGATGAGCTCTTTGCTAATTAACCGCAGGCTTCTGTGTTAACTCTAGTGGCGGCTGCCCGGAGAATACAGCAAACTAGGACACACACTCATTTACATCTGTGCAAAAAGGGGCTGTGCCAGAGAAGCAATCAGTTTGCCATTCATAACCTTCCCAGAGGCATCTCTGTGCTGCATGAAACTTTCAGAGTGCCTGGCTCTGCAGTTTCATCCTCCACAGATCTGATATTTTCAAACATGTCATCCCATTTCTTCTGCTTTCATAGACACTGATTCACACACTTTAAAGCAGGCACAGGAGGCCTTCCTCTCAGTGGTATTGTATTATGGAGACATAAGATGAATAACACAGTACTTAATGTGTGCCAGGGTTTGCCAGGGCTGAGCCTTGGCACTTCTCGGCATGGCTGTCCATAGCCCCAGCACCTCTGGCCCTATTGTGCTAGTGATGAAAGTAAAAACATTTCCGGAGCCCCGGCATCTCTTTCATTACAAGTCAAACTCTTTTTGCATATCTCCAGCCCAGAGTCTCCAAGCTTGTTATGAACATCAATAGCCCAGGAGTCATTCTTGAGCACCACCAGTCTAATCAGAACTGTTTGAAATACAAAGGTATCTTCACCAACTCCATTTTACTGAATAGTAAATTGAGCCATGCAAGGTTACTCCCTGCATCTGTAGCAGCATTTGGCTGAGAACACAGGTCTCCTGTCATCTAGGCCCATGATGCAACCACAAGGACAGGTTCTAGCACAGTAGGTACCTGACTCCCCATTTTAGCCAGTATTATTAACACACCAACATGTCCATGAGAAAGCCTCAAGACTTTTTCAACTTGACCTCTATTTTTGCACACAGAGGCATTTGCATGTGCAGGGATGGGCACACTTCTTTGTGTGTGTGCAGATTCTATCGTTGGAGAGAGCCAACAACTACGTGTGCAAAAGAAGAGGCTACACCAGATCCCTGGGAAAATCTAGCCCAAGCTGTACCTGGTGTCAGGAGATTTTCTGTTTGAAAGTCCAAGGAAGGAGCCCTTAAAAATGATTTACTAGAGAAACATCTGCTTAAGAAGAAATAACCTGAATCATTGTGAAGCTTTCTGAAGAAACCATATGGCAAAAGCGATACATATACCTGTTCAAAGTACTCAGGTCCTAGGAATGCACTAAAGGAATGCAACCCTCCATCATAAAGAACTTTCTTGCATTCATTTATTTCTGTCCTATGCACACTAAATCCTACTGGTTTAAAGAGCCAGTGAGGAAAACAGCTGTTTATAAATACATTCACTCTGAACGGGGCTGTTGTCAGCGCTCCTCTCTCTGGAGCCTCTTTGGACATTATGAATTTACAGGCTCTGAACATGGTGGATATAATCACCTGCAAGCTATTGAGACTGTAAATGGAATTTGGATCCAGTTCTTTATCTAAGCACGTGATTTTGTAGATGTTTGTGCCAGTATATATACGTGTGTGTGCACTCACTGTCTTTGTGTGTTTTAATGTACTGACTAATGGTGCATCTACACAGCAGTGTTATTTTGGAATAACTGACGTTATTTTGAATTAAAACAATGAGCAGCTACACGGCAAGCCATTATTTCAAAATAAAGTCAAGATGGAAGACTTCTTCTTCTGACCCCTGTAATCCACATTTCACGAGGAGTAAAGGAAGTCGAAAGAAGCGTGTGCTTCCTTCAACTTCCTGCAGTGTAAACAGCTCCAAAAGCTGAATTAAGCTATTTTGACTTCCGCTATGCAATTGACATAGCTCAAGTTGCATATCTTAATTCGACTTTTGCCCTGCAGTATAGAAGCGCCCTAAGGGAATATGAGATTGTCTGCTAGTGATTAGGGACAGCAGAGGATAAAAACTTAACAGTGAGCAACAACTAATGGAGACTTGTTTTCCTCTCAAGTGGAAGGGGACTAGGTTTTGGAACTAAAAGTCCTTGATTCTATTCCAGCTATGGAACAAGTGTGTCTTTACATGTGAGTGTACAGAACAGAGATTTTATGCAGGGATTCTGGACAAATGGATTTTAACTGCCATGAATCTCAGACATTGAGAATGAGCTTGGTTTGACTGGAGATGCATGTAATGTACTGGATGAGTGTATGCAAGTGTGTACAACCAGGGGTGTCCAAACTTTTTTCAAAGAGGGCCAGATTTGATGAAGTGAACATGCGTGAGGGCCGACCATTTTGCCTGATGTTCTTTGAACCATTAAAATTAAATGCAAATTAACTATTTTATGCAAAGGTTATTGCAAACGGCATACTTTTCATTTTGTCACATGGATGACAAATCTAAACAGGTGTTAAATCATATCTGAAGGCCAGATGAAAAAAAAAATCCAGAAAGCTGAAATATATGTCAGGAACATTGTAAAGTACATTACATATTATTGGTAATAAAGGTTGTCTGTCAACTTTTAAGTTCAAAAAATATGAACAGGAACATAACACCAAGTATACATGTTGTGTCCAAATATATTTATAACTGATTTAGACCAACTGACATTAACTGAGATTTTACAATGTATTCATCTCAATACATATGGATTCGTTGGGGGCCATAAAAGATAGATATTGCCAAATTACCTGTGGGGCCGTATTAAACCAGAACACGGGCCGCAATTGGCCCGCGGGTCGGACTTTGGACATGCCTGGTACAACTAATCATCAATAGGAATATATGTGTGTTAATAATATGGTGTCAGTGTAAATGTGTTTAAGTGTATTTTAGAACAGATATTAAATGCTGGTGTTTAGGGATATGTGCTTTATGTTCCTGTGAATGTACAGTTTGTAAGCACATCTCTGTACATTTGACATGTCTGTGTGTGTATATTAGTGCATATTTTTAAGGTTTCAGGAATGGCTGTGTATGTATGCATATATGTGCTTGGATGGATGGAAATATCAATATGGGGAGTGCTGTATATTACTGAGTGTATTATATACACTGTATATTAATGAGTGTACCTGTTTGTGCATTGATATTTGCAAGTAGCTGTTTTGGGGTTTGCATGTATGTGTTCTCCTGTGCAAACATGAGAGAGTGCATGGGTGTGTGTCTGAATGCGAGCTTGTGTGTCAGTGGTATGCATTTCAGGGCATACTTGAGTGTGCTTACTCACCTCTGTGTATTAATGGGCCCCATTTTCAAATGTGGGTGCCTTGGTAGCCATTTAGGCCCTATGTAGTAATCTGAGCCTCCCTATATGGGATTTGGATGACTCACGGGAGTGTCATATTAGAACATTGGACTCCACAGGAATATCTGAGTCTGTGTGAATGTGAGAGTGCTTCATTGCGCACTGATTTGTCCATTTGTACGCGTATTTCTACAATGTCTACTACCTAGGTACCACAGTATCGCTGCCCATCTTCCACTTCACATGCCTAAACACGGAGGTGAATCTGTAAATCTGCATTTGAATATCTGAGGCTGTACATTTGTGACCTCTGGGTAGGGGATCTCAGAGTCCCATGTAAGTAAGCACATGTGTGACAACACGTTTGCAGCAACGTGGGCACTGTGTTTTGTATAGTTCTTGCCCAGCAGGGTGTAACTTACGTACAGGCTGCCTGTTTTCTGCGAAGCCCTTCCTCAGGAAGATGCATGCTGGCCCCAGCAGGTTGTGCATGACGGCGCAGTTCTGGGCCAGCACCATGAGTGGACCTTGGAACTCGCAGGCTGACGGCCCCTCCTCACTCGTCTGGACAGCCTTATAGCACGTCTTCTCCTCATGACGGATCTTCCCAGTCAATCAGCAGCAAGTAAACAATACAACAGAGGAAGTTACCCCCTCATGTCTCTCAGTCGTTGAGCTGATGTTTTATTGGGCTGCCTGATAGAGAAATTAATGCTAGATTTCCTTCATCTCACCATGCTGGGTCCCTCCCACCAGTCTGTTACAGGTTTGTATAGAAGCCGTAGATACAGGAATTCATTGTCAATCACTGATAGAAATCCAGCCAATCAGGGAGTTTTTACTTGGAAAAGACACCAGACTCGCTCAAAGACATCATGCCTCCAACTACAGATGAAAGGGCCAAGCTAAAAACAAGCATCTCCCATCCCTCCCGTCTCCAGCCCCAGAGTGAATGATCTCATGTGTGGCCTGCAACGGAATAGCACCACCAGCCATAACATTCTGGCTACGTCTACCTTGGCAAGATTTTGTGCAAATACTCTTTAACACAAGAGATTTTGCGTTAGAGTATTTGCGCAAGAGAGCGTCTACACTGGCATGTGCCTTTGCGCAAGAGTTGTGCTTTTACACAAGATCATCCGTGCCAGTGTAGACGCTGTCTTGCGCAAGAAAGCTCTAATGGCCATTTTAGCCATCGGGCTTTCTTGCGCAAGAAATTCATGCTGCGTGTCTACACTGGCCTCTTGCGCAACAATAGTTGCGCAAGAGGGCTTATTCCTGAGCAGGAGCATCACAGTTCTTGTGCAAGAAGCCCTGATTTCATACAGTAGAACGTCAGTGTTCTTGTGCAAGAACTCACCACCAGTGTGGACAGGCAGCATGTTTTTACGAAAAAGCGGCTGCTTTGGCACAAGATCGCACCAATCTAGACACAACCTCTGTGTGGCTGGTGGTGCTATTCCCTTGCAGTCCACACATGAAGGAGATTGCTGAGAGAGAAACTTCCATGAACAGGAGCTGCACAGAGAAACCAAATTTGGCTTCAAGTCACTTTCAATCAACACAGTTCTACTGGTCAGTATAATAGCTGTACCAAGGCCATTCTAATGCCATCAGAAGGCCATTTACAGTGTTAAGGAGCTGGGTTCAAGACAATTACAACCCTAATTTGTTAAAATAATTGACTGAGACTATGAGAATGTAGTCTATTCTGGTCACTTAGGTGCATCTACACTGCACTGTAACTTGAAATAAGATATGCAATTTGAGCTACGTAAATTGTGTATCTTATTTCGATGCTATCACAAAATAGTGTATTTTATCATTTGGTGCTGTCTACACTGTGCCAAATTTTGAAATAAAGCACTATTCCAAAACCTCCCTTACTCCTTATGGAATGACATTTACAGGGATGTCAGAATAGTGAGCCCGAAATAATGGGCTTGCTGTGAAGACGTGAGATAGCTATTTTAGGATACTCCGGTATCCAAAAATAGCATTGCAATGTAGATGTAGCCTTACAGTCCCCAAGTCCCTTTCCAACAGTCTTGTCTGCTCTGCATTTGCACAGACCATTCTCAAGCAGTCCACACACTCCCACCAGCTGGGGTTCTAGAATAGAATCCGAGGTTGGAGCTCCAGGCTTCCCTTATATAGAAATGTCTCACCCTGGTATTCCCATGCAGCTATAAAAAGCCAGCACTACCCACAGAACCTTTGGTTTTATGCAATAAACATTAACAATCATATTTCTGCTTCAGGAATGAGCTCCTGCTTGTCATGGTGGCATTCCCAGAATTCATCAGGGCTACCATGGTCTCTCTATATTGGCTCATCCTTTAAAATAAAGCATGAACTTCTTCCTTTCAGGGCTAAGCAGCAGGCCACCTGCACTCCCCGCTCACACTTGCTCACAGTCATTGTAGCTATTTGCTGCGTCTGCCATATGTTACTGCACCACACACATGCTTTGTAGTTGACATTTTTAAACACAGTCTCGAGACAATCTGCTCATGTATAATCTCACATGACTATCCAGCAAAGCACCAAAAACAATATAACGCAAAAAGAAATGCACAAGAGGGCAGCTAGCAGAACAGGTTTTTAACTTCATTCACAGCAGGGAAGGAAACCCTTCCCCTGATTATACATGGCAGATGGGAAAGATATCCTTGCAGCTATCACAGACTAACATCAGCCCACACCTGGCACATCACGCACGCAGCTATTTGTCATGGCATTTGTGTGACAGCCACGTAAACATTTGCCACTTTGGCACAACATATTTTGCAAGTCAGCAGTTTTATTTCCCAGAGCCTTTTTCAAAATATAATAGAAGAGATTGAAAATATACCTTTCAGGGCAAATCTGTCAGAGGGGTAATTCCACTGAAGCCAAATGAAAGGTGAAAGGTTCCAAAGCTTATTCCTAATCCCATTGTGAGCCACCTGGTCCCCCGAGCTTTTTATGAAGTGAGTGGGGTTCCACCAAGGATAAGATTAGGGCAGAAATCACAAGCCTGAGGAGAGAATTGCCAGGGATGCAGAACAGACTGATCCACAGAACTGTAGCTAGTGCTGGAAAAGGGAATCTCTCTCCTAGTGTGACACCATGTGAATCTCCCCTCCATCCTTGTCTGCTAGTGACCAGGGTCATTTAGAGGGCTCATCAAGATCTGCCCTACAAAGAACCAATAGCTGCTGCTGTCCATTTTGCACTCCTCCTTCCCAAAGCAGTGCTGCAAAGTCTCCCTTCCTTCGTGTACCCCATAAACACACCCAGCCAAAGCAGAGGAGACCTAGGCAAAATGAGGCCAGATACCCGCTAGTGGCTGGCCCAGGAACATGCAGACCTGAGTGCTGATACCAGCAAGGTAGCAGAGTGGAAGGGTCTAGCCCAGTGGTTCCCAAACTTTTCAGCATCACGCTCCCTTTTTGATTTTTGAAAAACTCTCACGGCCCCCCCCACCAGCAAAACTTGTTGAGCCAAAAAAAAAAAAAAAAAGGAACTGACCGAAACTTGATGGGGGAGAACTGGGTTGCCTCGCACCCCCCCTGGAATTTCTTCATGGCTCCCAGTTTGGGAACCCATGCTCTAGCCCTTCTTCCCTCCCCTCCCCAATAAAAAGGCCACAGCTGTTTCTGGGATGGTACTAGCGCTTGGCCAGGTTTGGCCAGACTCCTGCTGAGTGCCTGGGAGGGTGAAGCTTTCCATTTAGCCACTGTAGAGACAGAAGCAGAGCAGGCTTCCCCGCGTCCCCCTGCCAGGGTGCTTCTGCAGGCCAGTACGCAGGAATTTTGGTGGTATGGGGGCTTTTTTTCCCTAAATGTGGACTGCAATTTTTTTTTTAAATATAAAGGAGTTCAAAATAGTGATGCAATGAGTGTGCATAAAAGAGATTAATGGAAAATTTGAGCAGGACCCCTGACTGGTATTTTGTTATAAACATACTGAACATTTGTACAGTAATACATGTTTTATAGTAATTACCTTCTGGGATCATAGCGGGCAGTGTGGCCGCCATGGTGCCCCGCTCTCTCATCTGGCTGCCTGATGCTGCCCTCACTGCTTGGCGAGGCCAGCGCCCGGTGAGTGCAGGCAGGGCTTCCAGCCAGCGGGGCCCGGGCCGCTCCTCACAGGTGGGAGGTGCTGTTCCCTCAGCCCTGCTGCCCCGCCACCAGCCCCGCCCACCCTTCCCCCCACAACACAGCACTCTCCCTTCCCCTAACAGAGCCCCCTCACGCTTATTTGGTGGGTCATGGGGGATGCGTTGCACCCTTCGCACTCCCCTTGCGTCCGGGACACAGCCTGTCTGAGGGTCGCTCTGAAGTGCTCAGATTTATCCCATGTACACCCAGACACCTCCTCTGAGACTACCAATTAGTGTAACGGCAGCAGTGTTTGCCGCAGTGCAGACAGGGGGCACTAAATAAAGGGCTATCCACAAGAGACTGGACGGGACTAAATTTTGATCGCTATCCACCAGCGGCGGCAGTGAACCAGAGGTGAAAAGGTTGATATACTGTTCCCAAACCACATATCTCTCAGCCATCCTGTCCCTCAATTTATTCTGAACTTTCTGTCCTGTCTGCCAGAGATCAAAGGGAACCCATTCCCTGCTCTCTCACGACACTTCACATCCAATATTTCCAGGGCTGCCTCCTCATAGGGCTGCCAATTCTCCTGACCAGACGGTCCGGAGGCCATTTGCAGCAACTGTGTCTGGTCCATCCAGTCAGGAAAACTGACAGTCTTACAAGTCTCTGTTTGTCTACGTGGAGACCCTCTCTCCTATACACACAGCCTCTCATGCTGCCTCCACACTAGAGTGCTGGGTACACTGCAGTGAGAGATGCTGCCGGGGAGAGTTTGGATGGCAGATGATTATCTGTCACCATGGCTCTGCTTGCCCCCTTGCCTCAATTTGAAACAATGCCCAAGGTGTTCAAAAAAGGGCAGGAGGCCTCATCTCTGTCACGCAAAATCCATCCTTCTACTCCCCCGGGGAGGTTCATCGAAAGCAAGAAGCCTCCAGGTTCCTCACTGTTCTCCTAGTCACAGTAAAGTCTCTGTGTCCACTCGACTGGCTGTGTACGGATGGAGCAAATGGAGGGGACCAGCAAGAATAGGGCCCTGCTTGATCTCGTTCTAGTAAGGGTCTGATTCTGCAAGGTACTCAGTGACTCTAAGCAGCAGTGAGGTCAACAGCAATAGGAGACTCAGCACCTCACAGTACTGGGCTCTAAGGTCCTAGCAGCAGGGCCAAAGTGGTGCTTGCAGGATTCTATAATGGGGCCTGTGAGCATCTGCCTCTTTAACTCCCCCCTTCCCCCATTCCTCGGTTTTGGAACTATGTGCCGAATGCGTCACTTTAAAATGGCTGTTTGGAATGAGGGATTAAATGCAATGAAGACAGGGCCTCGACGGGCTACCTGATCAAGAGCAATGATCTGTGTTGACCGTAGCCGCCAGGGCGTGTTTCATGCTGGGCCCTGTATTCTCTACAAGCTGCATCTCCCCATGGGAGACCAGCGCAGGTACCCTCTGTTCCATTGTCAGGGGTATGGGAGGCAGGCTGTAAATCGCCAGAACAGCCCTTGGAGCTGTGCAAGGGTTAGGCTCCTCCAGCTGGCTGCATCCCAAGTGCTTCTCTTGCTTCTTCCCCAGTGTCACTCTGACCGAAAGGGAGAGCTCAGCACTGTCTAGCTGCTTTGGAATGAATTGCCTCATTTCACTCCTCATAAACCAGCTGGGCCTGCCGGGGGAAGGGGGCTCCCTCCCACACAGCAGTCTCCAAGTTTAACTTACATTTGTGCCTTGATAGTGGTAGCTGAGCTTACAGCAGGGAGCTGCCTCACAGCAGTGACAAACCCAAAGCCAGGAAAATGTCACTGCTAGTAAGGCCCCCATGCCATGCCATGAACTCCCCATGGGCAGGGCCATGTCATGGGTGTCACAAGGAGGAAGGAGAAAATTTGTTCCTCTTGGTTTCTGAGGACAGGACAAGGAGTAATGGGCTTAAAGTGCAGCAGGGGAGGTTTAGATTGGACATTAGGAAAAAATTCCTAACTGTCAGGGTGGTCAAATATTGGAATAAATTGCCAAGGGAGGTGATGGAATCTCCCTCTCTGGAGATATTTAAGAACAGGTTAGATAGACATCTGTCAGGGATGGTGTAGACGGAGCTTGATCCTGCCTTGAGGGCGGGGGGCTGGACTAGATGACCTCTTGAGGTCCCTTCCAGTCCTATTATTCTATGATTCTATGATTCTATGGCTGGGGAGGCCTCCACACCTTTAATGTCCTTGTGAGAGGGCAGGTAACTCAGTGCTTCCATAGTGATAGAAATGTAGCCGTGTTAGTCTGGGGTAGCTGAAGCAAAATGCAGGACAATGTAGCACTTTAAAGACTAACAAGATGGTTTATTAGGTGATGAGCTTTCGTGGGCCAGACCCACTTCCTCAGATCAAATAGTGGAAGAAAGTAGTCACAACCATATATACCAAAGGATACAATTAAAAAAATGAACAAATATGAAAAGGACAAATCACATTGCGGAACAGGAGGGAGATGCAGGGGGGGGAGGGAAGGAAGGAAGGTAAGTGTCTGTGAATTGATGATATTAGAGGTAGGGAGAGTGGGATGTTTGTGAGTTAATGGTATTAGAGGTGATAATTGGGGAAACTATCTTGGTAATGGGTGAGATAGTTCAAGTGTTTGTTCATTCCTTTTTGGAGAGTGTCGAATTTTAACATGAATGACACTTCAGAGGATTCCCTTTCAAGTGCAGATGTAAAAGGTCTTTGTAGCAGAATGCAGGTGGTTAAGTCATTGAGAGAGTGTCCTTTCTGGTTAAAATGGCAAGAAACTGTTTTTTCTTTGTGATCTTGTCTGATATCTGTTTTGTGGGCATTAATCCTTTGGCGAAGTGTCTGAGATGTTTGTCCAATGTACATAGCAGACGGACACTTTCGGCACATGATAGCATAGATTATATTTCTGGATGCGCAGGAATATGTGTTCTTGATCTTATAATGCCATGAGCATCCTCACCAGCTGTGCCACTTCACAGCCAGAGAGGCCACTGCTGTGAGCTCTTTCATAAGAGCCAGACCAAAAGTCCCTCTCCTAAGTGGCCAATGCCAGATAAGGGAACAGTGACAGATAATCATCAAGTGATTCCCTCTCCTGTCATCCATCCACTCCCAGACACACAGAGGCTAGGGACACAATTCCTACTGGCTAATCCCCATTGATAGATCTCACCTCCCTCTATCTAGCTCTTTTTTGAGTTCTGGCCTTCACAAGATCAAATTTCTTTGTCACTGACAGGATCATTGCAGTTGTCACCCCAGATGGGACTTGAACCCACAATCTCTGGCTTAGGAGGCCAATGCCTTGTCCATTAGGCCACTGGGGCACACATTACTGCTATTACCTATTATGACTTTCTCCTCTGAAAGGCACAAGCAGCCTGTTTGGTGATGAATCATTATTTGGTTCAGAGTCCCCCACTGAATTCTTCCCTCCAGCTGGCCTAACGGGCATATTCTATCTCAGTGCCTTCCTCGCCCTGAAATGTACAGTGTCCAAGGAGAACAATTCCCACTGCCAATTCAGCTCATAGTGGTAGCACAGTTTCTAAATTGAATCAATCCCTGAACTATTCTGAGATGTAAGCACACAGCTGTCTCCAGGTAAAAAGCAAACAGACCCATATGGCAGCACAAGTGGGCATGAGGGCGTACACACTGGGCTTGAGAATGCATGAGGGAAGGCGCGAACACACACCTGAGCAAGTGTGTACATGCTCATACATGGCACAGAAGGCAGGCATGCACACATACATAAATGCACACAAACATGGATACCTACAAATATGCAAATATACAAATACTCAGAGCCACACATATGTGAGGACTCCCAAGAATAAATGCACACATGCAAGCACAAATGCACCCATAAGATCATGTGCTCACACTTATACATGTGGACACACACTCATGCATATACTTACCCACACATCTTCACTCACACTCTCAGATGTTGCACACATACACATTAGCATGCACACATGTGCAAAGTGCACAGACGCAGCACACATTCATGTGCTCATTTGCATGCTCACAGAGAGGGATATGCACTAACAAATGTGTGTGCTCCCGCATATCCACATGCATGTTTGCATACATATAGAATAACAACACAAATATTCAATCCTTCACATGCACTCACATTAATAGAGAGATATATGTTAATTTGCACACCTGCATACCAACACATATGTGTGCACATCCTCACACATGTGCATGTATAATGAAATAGTATGTACGCAAACATGTGCCCACATGCTTGTGCGCACACACATGCACAACATGAAGATGGACAAAATGCATGTATATGTACATACAAACTTACACATATGGATGGAAACATGCCTACCCGCATGCTTACATATGTACACATATATTCACAGACCAACTGTGGCATTCATCCTCAAAGTTCTGAACAGTGCACTTCTTAGGAAATGGATTTATGGAAGGAGCTGAACCTTTTGCAGACAGGTCTGCAAGTTCCTCCCTCCTTCCTTTCCCATCTGTCCGTGATGTCACCCGTCCCAAGAAGCAGGGTTTGAAACAATGTACAACGCACTTCCATTCAGGGAACATACCTTTTTCGAAAGATTTCTCAGTGGAGACTTCACACAGTTGCCCATAATATGTTGAGTCTGCCTTTCCGATGGACTTGGTTATAAAGGAACCGAGGCAATTGATTCCATTAAAGGTATTCCTTGGGAGCAAAGCAAGAAAGGCAGCACCAGTCAAATCCAATCAGCTATTGGCTGCTGGGGCTTTACTTTTCAGGGAGCTTTTTTTCTCCGCCTCTCTCTGTGCTTTTTTACTTTATGTTCACTTTCTTGAAAAGATGAAGCAGGACAGAGAGGGAAGGGAGAAAAACAGAAAGAGAGAGGAAGAGAGAGAGGGAGGACAGAAAGAGGGAGGCGGAGGTATAATCTACATCAGATTAATGCTCAAATCCCTCCCACTCCCCTCAATCTGCAGTGAAGATTGTTTCGCGCATGGGAAAGGGACGATTCAGGGGAAATTAAAGCAGAGAAGTGATTTCAATGATGAATCCAGAGAATCTGGCTACTTTGGATCCACATAACCAGCGAACATCTCATTCTGTATCCCCCCCCCCCCACATCATTATTTTCAACTCCTCTGAGCTTTTCAATTAACAAAGAGCAAGGCTAGATGGGAGGCAATCCACTTAGAAGCCCTGAGCAGAGACTGGCGCTCAGACCAGCACAGTAATGGACCATTTATCTGACTGGGACCTGATCCTGAACTACAAACAGTAAAAGACCTGGGAGCTAGCTCTTTTTCCTGCCATGGCCAAAGCAAGCAGCTGAAGACAGCCCCCGGTGATTGTAGGCCCCTCTTCACCTCTTCATCATGAAGTGCCAGCAGAATGCTAGAGTCTCCCCTGCCTTCTGTAATTAGAATCGACTAACAACTAAGTGGCTGGTTTTCCCCAGAACATGTGTAAGCAGAGATGGCGCAACACAAACTCCTGCCAGTGCCATTGCTTAGTCTGCTTACGTCTGGCATGAAATCTGCCCCAAGCCTGGACTGCACCAAGTTTTGGGGCTGTAGTGGGAACAAAATTCAGATTCCAGATTCAAAGTGCATAGATCACTCCATCTCTGCAGTGAGCGGAACCAAAAACTCAGCTACAAACACGCTGGAAATCTAGTGCACAGAGATAACAGAATCTTCCTCCTTCCTCATCACATCCCAATGCAATACCCACCCCTGAAACAGTCAATATTTGAGTCTCAGACAAATCTTGTCTCAGACTTTGGGATGGCTGAGAACATTCACGCTGAAGGGAGGTTTAAATTTCAGAAAGGATCCACCATTATCCCAGGCAATGGGGCTCTGAATTTAGTGGTGGATGCTTCTTTAGCTATGAAGCCACCACAGCTGCAAATCCACAAGAAGAACTTATACCGTAGGACGGAGACCCACTTCCGTCCATAAGTGCAAAGGCGGAGGTGATGCTGGAGCTGCAGCTGTACTTTAAAACATGCATTAATCTGCCCCCCTTCTGAAGGGCCCAAAGCCAGCTCCCCCCAGGGTCTGTCAAAGTCTCTCATCAGCCCTGCCAGCCTCTCAGTGCTCTTGAGTTCCTTCCCCATTCTCGGGGACAGCTCTGACACATGCTTATACTAGCAGCCCCTGAAAGACACAGGAGTTCCAAGATGTAAAGTTCACCAGGGAGGAGGCTGTGGTTGAAGAAATTGCCCCAAAACTGCTGACCATCCAGGCCTGAAGAGAAGGGCTTGGGCAGGGGAAGTAGAGATCAGGGCGTCTCCTGAGCAGAATCCATGAGCAGCATCCCTGATGAGAAATGTAGATTCTCTTGCCTGAACATTCCCAATCTCTGCAGAAGCCCTTTAGGGCCCCCAGTGCTGGTTACACAGCCAAGCCCAACTTCGGAGTAGAGGGGGACTAGGTGTAATTAACTCCTCCCTGCAGCAACGTCAGTGAATGAGATCTGCTTTCTGTGCTGTCCTTTGGAAGATCACAGTTTGAAAATCACAGATGCAGGGGAAAATGCAGGACCATGTGCTTGAGAGGGAGTTTGCTCTAGCCCCAGCCTCTCTCAGCAGGAGAGCAATAGGGAGCACAAGTCGTGGGGGGAGTGGAGCTCCTGGCTCCTCACAGGGCTGGATTACCCAATAGACAGACTAAGCATGTGCTTAGGGCACCACCAAAGCAGGGGCACCAAAAAAAAAAAAAAAAGAGAAAAAAGAGATTTTATGGTATAGTATTGTTTTTATTTTGAATTACATAAGGGGGGGCACCATAATCTTTTCAGTGCTTAGGGCCTCTACAGGTCTTAATCCGGCCCTGCCTCCACTCCACTGTGGCTACCGATCACAGCCTGCACTGCGCAGAGATGCTAATGAAGTGCTGGTCTATTCTGGGCCATGCTATTGGCCGCTAATAATGTTCTTTGAAGCTGGAGCCATCCCTGGGCTCCTTGTTTACTGACAAAGTGCCTGTCTCCCTTGAGCAGACACTGCCACATAGCAAGTGAAGTGTCTCAGCTCCTTCCAGAGACAAATTACTCCAATTCCAGCGCAAAACTACAGGAGAATCACCTCCCTGCTGCTCATCAGTCTCGCGGTGACAGGCAGGACAGTGGCCAGGAACTCCCTGCAATGGATAAATATCTGCCTTCTTGTCCTCCAAGAGGGGAAGGAAAAGGAGAAATTTATCCAGGCTTCTGTCCCCAGAGATGGCACAGGCAGAGGACTAATCAAATCACACAAGCTGCTACATGAGAGAGTGGAAAGGCAGGAAACTGCAAAGGGGACAGGACAGATGACAAACAGGGCACAGAGGAGAGGCCAGGCGAAGCACTTTCAGAGCTGGAAGGGAGCGGTGTGGCCAGGACTGGACACATTTTGCATTTGGATGGGCAACATGGGCATAATCCTAAATCTTCAACCCTTTTCACTGTATACGTAACTCCTCTGAAGTCAAACACACAGAGCACCAGTCCAGCAAGCCCCCAGTTTAGGAAGTAGAGAACCTATGCAAGTGATACTCAGACGGAGGCTCATGAGCTTCAAGTGATTCTTTAATGCACGTCCTGCAGCTCTTTGCAGCACTTGGGATTAAAACACTTTGGTGATTTAATTATTAACCAATCTAAGGTGTTAACCAATCAGGATGCTTTCACTATGTTATTAATGAATAATTGTAGTTGATAAAATAATACTTGGCTAGTCATTTTGCTGTGAGAATTCAGTGAATTCACACTACTATCGCTCTTCTGAGTAATGTCGGTTGCTAATTTGGCTCCTGAACCACTAAGGTCTGAGTATCACTGGCATAAGCATACTGACAGATGCACATCCTCAGCAGCCAGTTCATTTGTACAGGCTGTGGTCCGGGTCCCATTACCATCCCTCGGCACTTCTAGTGATGTGCACTGAGAAGTGGCATCAGAGCTGGAAGAAGAGGCATTCGGACATCTAGAAAGAGGGAGCCAGAAATGCAAACAGGCTAGTGAGGTCTACCTTTACTGCTCCTCTATTTCTGAAGCGGCTCTGCCTGGGAGAAAAAGAGGCCTAGGAGTCACGAGAAGGCTACATCTGTGCCCAAGTGTTGTGTGTGGGTGCACGCAGTGGGTGGATTTATATGGGTGTGGGTGTGGGTGCAGGTAGAGGTGAGCATTTGTGTTTGTCCACACACATTGGCTGTGTCTAGACTGCATCCCTTTTCCATAAAAGGGATGCAAATTAGACACATCGCAATTGCAAATGAAGCGGGGATTTAAATCCCCCCGCTTCGTTTGCATAAAAATGACTGCCGCTTTTTTCCGGCTCGGAGCTTTGCCGGAGAAAAGCGCCAGTCTAGACGTGGATCTTTCAGAAAATAAAGCCTTTTCCAAAAGATCCTTTATTCCTTATTTTAAATGGAAATATTTCAGAAAAAGCTTTATTTTCTGAAAGATCCACGTCTAGATCGGCGCTTTTTTCTGGCAAAGCTCCGAGACTGAAAAAAGCGGCAGTCATTTTTATGCAAATGAAGCGGGGGGGATTTAAATCCCCACTTCATTTGCAATTGCAATGTGTCTAATTTGCATCCCTTTTACGGAAAAGGGATGCAGTCTAGACACAGCCATTAGCTTTTCTTTAGAAAAGTCTGGAATTGTTTCATAGATTTTTTTTTTTAAAACATTACTGAGCTTTGTGAGAGTCAAACCTAAGCTGAGTCCTGGCATCCCCACTAAGAATTCCAAGGATGGGGCTTGGTGCCTTGCTTGGAGTATTCTGGCTTAGAGTTGGATTTTATCCTTCAGGAATGAGGAACTTGCTATGGAGACATATGGAGAAGGAAGAAGCCTGGCATGAAGGTTGGGACAGACCCAGAACAGAGGGATGGATTAGCTATAAGAGTATGTCTGCACTGCAGAGTTTTTCCAGAAAAACGGCCATTTTTCTGGAAAAACTACACTTACGTCCGCACTGCAATTGCGTTCTTTTGACAGAAAGAACAGAGGGTTTTTTTTTCTGACAACGGTTAACCTCTTTCGACAAAGAAGAAGCCTTTTTCTGAAAGAGCACTTTTGGAAAAAGGCATGTGTGGATGGGGAAGAGATTTTTTTTTCTAAAGAAGAGGCTACTTGGAAAAAGCACAGGTGCCCTGGTGGCCACTCCATTCCTAGAAATCAAAACTTAAATGCGAGATAGCATCCAATGAATGTGACGATATCTGTCAAAAAAGCAGATCGCTTTTTCGTTGTGCTTTTGCTGAGTGGATGCTCTCTTTTGAAATAAGTTTTTCCAGAAGATCTCTTCCAGAAAAGCTTCTTCTGAAAGAAAACTCCAGTCTAGACACAGCCTAACAGACTACTGTCATTTTCCCCATCTCTAGAGTCTATGATCAGAACCAATGTTGTTCTTCAGAGAAATGAGGACTAGCAAACTTGGTTTTTCACTCATAATAGGAAGTATTGATTATAAGACACCCCTTCCTGCTTAGGAACAAAACATGGAACTGACACCTTAGGCTCAAACATTAAAGAGGATTTTCTTTCCATAGAAAAATGTTGCTGGTACTAACTCTGATTAGTTCAGTGATAGCTGCTAGGAGCTACTTCCAATAGCAGAGAATACTCAGCTGCATAAGAGAGAGCTCTAAAGCCAACTCAGAATTTGAGATGGGAGAGGGAAGATGGAGAATTTGCTTTGTCAGATTGCAACTACTTTAGCAGCATAGAATACAAATGTTTCTACTGGTCTCGGAACAGTCTCCAGATGACAAAGTATTTCTGTTCCTTATTTAACACCACGGCTGTGTCCAGACTCCGGGGTTTTTTCGGGAAAAGTAGCCTTTTTCCGAAAAAACTTCCCCTGCGTCCAGACTCAAGCCGCGTTCTTTCGAAATTAAATCGAAAGAACGCGGCTTTTCTTTCGATGGCGGTAAACCTCATTTCACGAGGAAGAACGCCATCTTTCGAAAGTTCCTCTTTCGAAAGAAGGCGTTCTTCAATGTAAATAGGGCTTCTTCGAAAGAGAGCATCCAGACTCACTGGATGCTTTCTTTCGAAAAAGCAAGCCGCTTTTTCGAAAGTTCAACGTGCAGTCTAGACGCTCTCTTTTGAAAGAGGCTTGCAGTCTAGACATAGCCCAGGTCCCTTACAATATGTGGTCTTTCATCTCCTGGGACAGTAAGTCAGATCCTTGTTTGTAACAGGAACAACATCAATGTTAATGTGATGGTTTAATCTCTGATGAGAATATAAGAATGAGGGTCAAACTCATGCCCAGTGAAGTCAATGGAAGTCTACCTAAGGGAGGATTTGAGCCACTATGTACTTGGAATATGTGACTGTTTTGTATTTTTATATTGAGAAATCCCATCTGACTCCTGCCTGTTTAATTTCCCCCTCTTGTACACATGGTTTCAACCTGAGCTGGTATTGAATTCTTTCTCTATTTTGCCATGATTTTGCCTCTGGATTGGTATTTTTCAGCTTTGTTCCTGCTGAACAAATGGGCTGTTCCTGCTCTACAATGGGGTGGGCAAAAGGGCCTCCACAGGCCAGATCCAGCCCACCAAGCAAGTTGATCCGGCCCATGGAGGCCCTGCCGCTCCCCCACCCTCAGGCCAATTGGGGCCTGGGTGCGAGGGAGCACGCAAAGCTTCCTCCTGCCCTGTGAGCAGCACACAGCACTTTGAAGCACCGCATGCTGCTCGCAAGGCGGGAGAAGACATTACGTGCTCCCCACCCCCAAACCCTAATTAGTCTGGGGGCAGGAGCAGCATGCGAAGTTTCCTCTGCCCTCTCCCCTCCCCCCGCGAGGAGCGTGTGGCACTTTAAAGTGCTGTACGGTCACACAGGGTGGGAGCAGGGCGAGGGAAGCTTCACACAGCTCCCTCACCCCCCAGGCCAATCAAGACTTGGGGGGGAGGGGAGCGCGTAATGTCTCCTCCCGCCCTGTGAGCAGTGCATCGCACTTTGAAGTGCCGCATGCTCCTCACAGGGTGGGGGTAGGGCGGGAGGAGGCTTCCCACGTTTTCCCCGCCCCCAGGACAATCAAGGCCGGGGGGGTAGGGGAGTATGTGAAGCCTCTTCCTACCCTTCCAGGTGGGAAGAGGGGCAAAGGGGTTCCTCCACCCCCAGGCCAATTATGGTCTGGGGGTGGGGAAGCCCAGAAGCATTCTGGCCCCACCCCTTCTGGCCTGGTCCAGGGCCACTTCAAAGTATTTTGAAGTGGCCCCCGGACAAAAATTATTGCCCACCCCTGCTTTATATGGTGGCTATATGACTCTGTGTTTTAGCAAGAAATGAGGCAGTCTTGTTTGTTGAATGACTTTCAGTGAGCCTGTTCAAATAGGATTTATTCACATCCTTGGAGTTACATTGTCATTGGTATCAGGGCTCCTTCTGTGCTACAGCTCCCAACCACAGGTATCGGTACTGGGTCTCCAAATAGCTGAGACTGGTCATCTTCCCTTCTTCTGCATTAGGCTATGGCATGTTATTGCTTCCTATTCAGGTTGTGCGTTTTCCAACCAGGAATGGAGCTTGGACTGTACTGTTTTCACTCAAACAAAAGCAGTTACAAGAGAATGGGGCTGAAAGGGGGAGGCTGCAGCAGCAGGCACAGGCTAATGCAGGGAAGGTCTTAGTCTAGCAGTCAAGAACAGTTGCCTGAAGAGTTTGGAACTGTCTTCATTCTTCGGGGTCCGTTGCTGACTCATGCTGACCATAATATTATGTGCATGTTTCTCTTCTGCGTTACACTACTTGGATCAGATTCAAACACAATCAGAAAGTCAGTTAACAAAATTGAACCCCCACTGATATTTCCCACCTATCCCAAGATACAAGAACCCTGACCTGCCACTGCTGCTCAGTTCTATCTCTAGTTCAAATAAAAGTAGTGGGCCGGAATCTCAGTTATACATTGTGCAGTGGAAATGGCCTTCTAGTTTACACAACCCTTCCTGTCCCCCCTCTCCTTGGCCCATCCTTGCCCTAAACTCAGAAACAGGGAAATCAGAATCAGCCACGCTGTCTGGAAAACACTTGAAGCTCTACCTATGTGCCAATCCCAGGGTGAGTACTTGGTGAAACTCTATGTGATGCAGTCAATGGTGCTGGCGACTCAAGAGCTGGTGTTCTTCTGCAGAGTCAGTGTGATGCTGCAGATTGGCATGAGCCTAGAGGTGCTCATAAAACCAAGGTCCTGATTGTGTGCACACATTCAAGATCCAATGGCTCATTTTGTAAGGGTAGAAGTGTTAATCCCAAAATGGGGTCTGCTGATCATAATCCACCTGGGCTGATCACAATCCAGCATAGTCTGCCATTCTAAATCCCCCCTGTAGGTTTTTAAGTGAATATGGGTTTCTTCTTTACTTCCTTTCCTGAACAGTTGTCTCATGTCACTGTGCAACATGGATTGAAGTAATTCATGTTCTACCACGGAGTGAAGGCTGTACAGCAGCACGAGATGAAATGATCCGTGTATATCCCTTCCCAAGGTGGTTGCAAAGGATCTAGAAATGCCACATATGTCAAGGAAGGGAAAGGTAGCATAGAGATTAGAATATTCCCAATGCTCTTTATTTAATAATGACTTCAGTCACAAGTGTATTGATTTTTTTAGCTTCATCTTGGTACTAAGCAACTGCATAGGAACACACCAAAATTAACAGCCATTTGCCACTATTCCAAGAAGGGAACTAGAATAGAAGGGTGATTTAGGTTTATGAACCGTGCTGACTATCTGCAAAGTCAGATGACAAATGTCACTAGATAATTAAAAGGGAGCCCAAAATTAGCTAAGAATCTTTTACTGGATATGCAACATGGAGTTGCTTGTTATCGGAAATCAATAGCACTCATGGCTCATCAGAGGAAAACAGCAACTGGAGCTGTCATGCTGGAAAGAACCAGAAGTAATTTTGGTGACAAATACATATGGTCTGCATTGTACCTGGTGCTAAACCCTTCCCTGATTTACACCTTGTGCAGGTCCATTAACTCCAATGAGATTTTGTGAAACATAAGTCAATGCAATAAAGGCAATACATAGTCCTTGTAATCGACATTGGGCTACTTAAAAAGGCAAATAATTTTTTTCTCTCCCAAAAGATGAGCTTGATCCAGCCAGCAGGTTTATGCATTTCAATGGGTTAGACCAGTGTTTCTCAACCAGTGGTATGAGTACTCTTAGGCTGGGTCTACATTGGCATGATTTTGCGCAAAACCAGCTGCTTTTGCGCAAAAACATGCTGCCTGTCTATACTGGTGGGGAGTTCTTGCGCAAGAACACTGACATTCTAATGTGTGAAATCAGGGCTTCTTGCGCAAGTCCTATGATGCTCCCGCTCAGGAAAAAGCCCTCTTGCGCAACTGTTCTTGTGCAACAGGCCAGTGTAGACAGGCAGCATGAATTTCTTGCGCAAGAAAGCCCGATGGCTAAAATGGCCATTGGAGCTTTCTTGTGCAAGAGAGCATCTACACTGGCATGGATGCTTTTGTGCAAAAGCAAATCTTTTGCGCAAAGACACATGCCAGTATAGATGCTGTCTTGCACAAATACTTTTAATGGAAAAACTTTTCCATTAAAAGTATTTGTGCAAAATCATGCCAGTCTAGACGCAGCCTTAAGAGTACTTGAAAGAAGTCTGGGGGGTACATCAACACAGCTGAAATTTGGAGAAAACAAATGTTTGTTGTAAGTTTTACATCGCTTTATTATTTTTGTACTTTTTACACCCAAAAATTTCATTGCCTTCCCGGCTATGATTAAGTTGTTTAAACAGATGTATTGCAATAGTAGAAAAAAGTGTTGTGTGTCTGAAAACTGTAGGTACTGGGGGTACTTTCAATTTCTTAAAGGGGTACTTTATAAAAAAAGGTTGAGAAACACTGGGTTAGTCACAGAGGGGTTGTGTTAGTCTGTAACTTTAAAAACAACAAGCAGTCCTGTGGCCCCGTGGAAACTGACATGTGATCATGAGCTTTCGTGGGTAAAGCTAGAATGTTGTATATTTGATGAGCAGAGCAACGAGGGACATTTGTTTCGCTTGGTTTTACTTTTATGTTTTTATCAAATCCTTTTAAGATAAAGACCTATTTTAAAAATACGTCACTCACAAAGATTAATGCTCTCTGGCAGAGCTGCTGTGCATAGGAAGCTTGACCATTGCCTGTCAGTGTTTCTGTGTGCCTGGCTTTCCTACCTCTAGCTTTTTGGAAGCAATTAATGTGGTAAATTCTTCCCCCTGCTGTGCAAAGGGTAGACTGCCTGGATGTGCTCAAGTGTTTTTCTGTGTTCATAACACACAGGGGGCTCTGTGAATACAAGCTGCATATTTTTAGTGCCTTCCGGCTGAGAAGCTGAAAGACATTAGTGAATTAACCCTACAAGCCCCACTGGGAGGTTGGAATTATGCCCCCTGGACAGACAGGGAACTGAGTTACAGCAGGGTGATTTGCTGAAGGTCTTTAGCATAGCTAGAAGCCATGTGAATAGCCTGTCTTCCAATTCTGCATGTTAGCCACAGGTCCCTGCTTCTTGTTACAGTGGTGCTCAGCACAGCTGCAAATCATGCTATTTTTCTTTGGGCCATTGTACATTGACATGTTCAACTTTAAGAACTAAAATGTGAAAATTGTAGCCTTTCTATGCATACATCTTGCATATTCATGCTGGGGCATGTACATATGTATTGGATTGCAAAAAAACTATGCATATATGAAGAGGTGAGTGTATGGGTATTTTTCCATAGAGGGAATTGTGTCTTGTGTGCATGTGTGTGTGTATCTTTCTAATAGAATTTTGTGTATCTGTATATTTATGTTTATTCATGGAGAATACTCTGTGTGTAAACATAGATGTTTGTGTGTGTGTATGTGTTCCGAACTACATACATACATAAGGTTGCACGAACACTACATAAAATGATTTTGTGACATGATGCAGGCTGTGTGGATATACATTGGAATGTTTGGAAAGCATTTGTGTGTGTGTGTGTATACACAGCTTGTCTGTGGACATGGGGCTGCATGTGTATGTGTATCCACCCAGAGTGTATGTATGTAGCGTAGGCTATATGTATGGATACAAGCGTGCTCATATGTAGGTTGTGTGTATACATACAGAGAGGCATTATGCAGGGTTGTTCCTAGAGGAATGTGGGCCCAGAGAATCCCCCCACCACAGGCCACTGCTCGGTCTGCACCTGGGCCCCACTCCACCCCATTCTCCAACCCCTGCCCCTACTGCATCTCCTCCCACCTCCCTTGTACTCCTGCTATGCAACCTGGGATTACCAGAGGGCCTAGCAGGGGGCAGTGGCCACCCTCACTCTCACTCCACTGGGCCCTGCAGGCTCCAATCAATATAGGACACCCTCCTGTCCTTAGGATAGTTGGACAGCTACTGCAGGGACCCGCAAAGTGCAGAGCCCAGGGCAGCCACCCCGAACTATCTTATGGGTGGGATGGTTCTGTATGAATGTATATGTTGATTATGCATATACTACACAGGATGCATGTGTGAGTGTGCACACAAACATATACTTGTAGAGTGGCTGTGGCCAGGTGTGCTCTTCTACCATGCAACACGTTCTGTACTAAACACCTATTGGATGATGAGGGCGGATAGTCATCACAGCATCCTGCAACCCGGGGGGAAGGAGCTATCGAACCTAAATACCTGCCTATTGTCCTTCTGGGCAGGACTTAGGGGGCCACATACGTCACAGCCTTGCACAATGCATCACTGCCTTCCTGCTGTGAAAACTTGATAAGCTGGGGTCAATAAGGGGAAGAGCCCTTGAATGTTTGGGAGTGGAGACTAAGCTAGAATATAAAGAAGTTGTAGGAGGAACCTACACCGAAAACGAGGTGAATTCTGCTGGCCAGCAGCAGAGGGCGCCTTGGTGACATTGACAGAGCAGAAAGTCCCTCACTGGAAAGTTTCATAAAAGGCAGGGTCTCTTGGAAGGATGAGGCCCCAGACAGGGACAGAAAGCGGGGAGGGTCTCAAGAATGGAATGTGGAAGAGAGGAAACGTTTGGGGCAATGAAAATGAAATAGAGAACTGGAACAGGTGAAGATTTTCTATGGATCACAAAACCCTGACCCTTCCCCTGAAAGACGAATCACAGCACTGGATTCATGTCAGATTCCTGTGTCAAAACCAGCTGTTTCCCTTCTGCAGGTTTGCTTTAGGCTACCACAACCTCCATTCTGGGTTTGGAAACCAGTTCTTCCTATCCTCTGATTCTGCCCCAGGCATCCATGGTTAGGCGCTCAGCGTTGTCTCTACACCAACAGCCTGTTTCATTCCCTCGCCTCTCTAGTTTCACATTCTGGTCTCAGAACTGATCCTTGCCCTGCATCAGGGCTTACTCAGGGTACCCACTTCCATGGCTCAAACAGGACCTCACAGGTACCACAATAAACGCAGCCGGAATAATAATCCAGTCAGAGAAAGGCAGCTGGCGAAGCGATTATGGTTCCCTCTTCTGTTTTATTCTGTTATACTGTTCACTCATGTGGGGACTGGACTGTGACCCCCTGAAAAAATCCCCCCCCCCACAATGATTCTGTGACTCTGACCTCTGAAATGTGCAGATGTGAGAACTAGTCACCTCAGTTAACCATAAACCAGGGGTGTGGAACCTCAGGCCTGGGAGCCGGAGGTGGCCCTCGGCTTGCCTGGGTCCAGCCCTGAGGTTCAGGCCCTCCCCAGCATTGGGAAGCCCGTGCTGGTGCTCCAGCCCCACTGCTGCCCCCCTAGGGGCTGGAGCACACAAAATACACAAGGCTGCCCCCCCCCCCCCAGCTCTGGTGTATGAGGTGAACTTGGGGAGTGTCTTTCTGCTTCTCAGTCAGGGGCCACAGTGAGGGGTTTTTTTTCTGCTTCTCACTTGTGTGCAGCCCCCGACTGGTTTTTCTGTGGGTCAGTGGCCCCCGACCCAAGAAAAGGTTCCTCACCCCTGCCGTAAACATTGCGACATGACTGCCCATCTCTTTGGCACAGCCTGAGACTACATCCGAGAGCCTCTATCACTGCAACACAATAACATCCCTTCTATTAGAGCACAACACGGCCTGCAGGACTTCCCCCTTCCCTTCCCCACATCCCTCACACACCTCGGTGTTAGTCTGGGATCCAAGAAACTTTATAGTGGAAATATATAAGTGACCCTCTCCTCTCTCTCTCTCATCAGTCAGATGTAAAAGTGTCCTTGTACGTTTCTGCTTGGAGGGTTCTTAAGTTGTGGGCCTGAAGCAGCAGTTTTTACTCAGGCAACACTCCCATTTGAATCAGTAGGAATTCAGAGTTCCCAGTGTCATTGAGAGTTTTGCCTTAGTGTGGACCTCAAGGTAACAGGGAGAACAGGGAGAAAGTGCTTATCCCTTCCCTGTGGGTGTCTGGGAAATACTCTCTTGCCTTGCAGTTTCTGGCTCCTTTTGGAGAAGATTGTTCCTTAGGGTACTCATCAGCCAGCTGATAAGCAGGGCTAATTCCCTTCACTCTGGCTAGTGCCATGATGCACCAGGGTGCCATTGCTTTTCTATGAGTAAACTCCAAAGAGATGCAAGAAGATAGACAAGGAAAGGAAAAGAAAAAGAAAAGAGCCAGTTGCAAACAAAATCTTTCTCCTCCTGTTTAATGTTTATTTGGGCACTAGAATTAAAACCTGATCTGGTAATGGGACGACACATGCCGAAAAGAGAGAGCCTCTCATGACCCCTGGAGATGGAAATACAACAGGCCCTTTGGCCTTGGGCACTTACAAAGCCGGTAAATATTTGATAGGCCCTTATGGCTTTCTCTGATCTGCATGATCCCCAGGCTATTAGAAAGCAGTTGTCTGAAAACTGTGTTAGGAAATCACTTCATTAAAAAATTTAACAGCCAGGCAGGGCGTGAAAGCAAAACAGCCCTGAAAACTGCCGGGTCTCACATGGCGGGATCACTTACACATTAATATTGCATGGCAAATGCCAGGAAAGGCTCCGCTTAAAGGGCCAGGACCATGAAGCCAACAGAACGAAGAAAGAGAGAACTGGAGTTCTGTGCCTGCTGCGCTGCTCTCCTTGCTGCCCCAGTGTGCCACCGGGCTATTGCCACTGTGCTGTCCTGCTGCCACGCTGCTGCTGCACCAAGATCCCTGCCTTCATGCCACTTCTGCACTGATGTCCTGTGGGCACGTCACTATGGATCACCAGCCCTGCCATGCTGCTGTTGGTGCAACACTGTCCCCGTTAACAGGCCACTGCACTGCTGCTATCCATGGGGATGTCACGCCTGACACTTTCCCTGCTGATGCATGGATGATGCACCTCATCCCCTGATGTCAGGCTACCCCTAGATGGCTATTTCTGCTGCCAAACTACTCTGGCACCTTATTCCTGCTGCCCTGCTAAGGCTGCATTGCTAACTCTTCTACTCTGTTATCCCTGAGCCACCATCCTTGCTGCCACATTAATGCTGCATAGCTGTTCCTCTGTCACAGCTAACGTGCACCTCTCTCCCTGCTGCCATGCAGATGCTGCTTTGCCACCCCACCTCCTACACTGCCACATTCCTGCTATACCAATATTGCGGTGCCATGCTTCTGCGCCACTGCAGCATCCCACTGCCAAGCTGCCACATTCCTGCTATATCAATATTGCAGTGCCACGCTTCTGCACCACTGCAGCATCCCACTGTCACACTGCCACATTCCTGCTATACCAATATCACGGTGCCTCGCTTCTGCGCCACTACAGCATCCCGCTGCCATTCATTGCACCACTATTCTTGCAACGTCCTGCCAAACTGGGCCCCACCCCCCCAGCAGACCAGGGAGACGAGGAGCAAAGCCTCGGAGGACGCTGGCAGCGGGACAGCCCAGACGCACTGCGGTCCCGCTGCCCACATCCTCCACAGCTTTGCTCCGCGTCTCCCTGGTCTACTGGGGGGGGGGGGAGCCAGCAGACCAGGGAGACACGGAGCAAAGCCGTGGAGGATGCGGGCGAGACCGCATCACGTCTCGGCGGTCCCACCGCCCGCGTCTCCCTGGTCTGCTGGGGGGGGGCGCAGCTAGTGCGCCCCCCCCAGCAGACCAGGCTTTTCTCGCCTCAGATGCCTCGGGTAGAGCAGCTCGGGTGCTGCTGGGTTGGTCCCGCAGCGCGGCTCCTCAGCGCTACTGGACCAACCCGGCAGCACCCCAGCTGCTCTGCCCCAGGTGTCCCCAAGTCAGCCGCTGCTGAAACTGACCAGCGGCTGACTACAGGAAGCCCGGGGCAGAGCAGCTGGGGTGCTGCCGGGTTGGTCCCCGCAGCGCCGAGGTGCGGCGCTGCGGGGACCTACCTGGCAGCGCCCCAGCTGCTCTGTCCCAGGCATCCAGATTCAGCCGCTGCTGAAACTGATCAGCGGCTGATTCCAGGAAGCCCCAGGCAGAGCAACTCTGCCTCGGGCTTCCTGTAGTCAGCCGCTGGTCAGTTTCAGCAGCAGCTGAATCTGGACACCAGTTCCGACTTACATACAAATTCGACTTAAGAACAAACCTACAGTCCCTATCTTGTACATAACCCGGGGACTGCCTGTAATTCCACATCTACACAACCAGCAATTATTTCAAAATAGTGTTGAAATACTGTCAAGCTGGAGGACTTCTTACTCTGACTCCTGTAACCCTCATGGTAAGAGGAGTAAGGGAAGTTGGAGCAAGAGTGCTCTATTTCGAAATAAGTGCTGTGTAGATGCTCCTTATTTCAAAATAAGCTAGGCATTTGATGTAGCTCAATTTGTGTAGCTTATTTTGAGTAAAGCCCTGCAGTGTAGACACACCCTGAGAAGCTGCTCCTGGACTGCATTCAATTCACTGCACAACATTTTATTTCCATAATACTGTGTTAATTCTGCTTGCACTAATTTACCTTAATCCTCCCCTCCAGCACTGTATTAACATCACACTCACTGCCTTATGGCTTTACAACAACCCCACACTGCCAGACTAGCACAGCTCTGTACTAACATCATACTGAATGCCATTGCCATGTGACTGCACCGGATACCATGCCTTTGCAATATGATATTACTCCATTATCAGGCTGCCAACATGCTAGTTACACTAATGTGCCACGAAGCTACAACATACAAATATCACACCCTTGAACTGCCTAAATATACACACATTGTGCCAGTATCACTTCCTGGTACTGCTCCAGGAGCATGTCACAATGTTACTGCATTGTCAGGAGTCAGGGCTTTACTATCAAGTCTCTCTGGTGCTGGTACTTACACCCAAGCGTAAGTACCACACTAACATGCTTTTCTCATATTATGTGTTACTCCACAAAGCCCAAACACTAATATGTCATTAGCCTACTGTGACACAGTGGCTTATACTAATACACTATTACACCACCCCACATCTATTTATACATGCACCAGTGGACTACTACACAACAGTATGATGCACTGAAATTGCATGATATTTCTATATAGAATACCAATGCACCTTGAATGTAGTTAATAAAAGACTTCTGCATTATCATACTCTGACAGTACATGCTTTCACACTAGACTATAGCAAACACCACCAATGCACCACTGGGCTGGGCTAACACACCAGTTATATATTTACAGCACTTCTGCCCATGCTCTGTATTTCCTCTTGTACAGTCACAAATCTGCCTGAGACATCTCTGGAGTGCTGGATTACTATCTCACGCTGCTACTGCAACAATGACATACCGCGTGAAGTCATCCCTGCAATGTTTTCTGCCTGTCTCATTGTACCACCGTGATATTCTGCAACCATGGCCATATCATAGCACCACCGTGTAAGCACAGGAGGATGTTTTGCTTGTGGAGCACTGTCCTCTGCAGCATTGTGCTCTCCTCCTAATGTATAACTGAACATTTATTTTAACTGCTACATTCGCTGTGTGATAACAATACAGGGGGCTGGATGTGTTAGCTGGAAGTTCCTGGACTAAAGAGACTGCTGCCTGGTGCTGTTGCTCTCATCTAATTACAGTGTATATTAAATGGGTGCTGCAGTTCCTGCAGCATTACATTGTATTCCTGGACATTACTGCACTTCTGTGACACTGCATCCACCCACGATTGAAACTTGGATTCCTACAGGTATCATTTCCTGTCCTCCCTGACTACTGCAAACTCAGAAATCTAGCCAACTGCTAACATTCTTTGCTCCACTCTTGGGAGAAAGCCTTCATCCCTTCTGGTACCATGCAAAACTTGCAACTACTTCTGCCCCAGGGCCTCTACCCATTTCTGAACTTGACAATTACAATTTTCTCTACTATGTGCCTTTGATTCTTCACCCCACTATTTCTGAATTCTGTGCTGCAGCTATATTCCTGCATTGCTGTGTCTACCCATTCCCATATGTCCTTACTGCAACCCACTCCACACGTCTTAGATTACCCCTTGAGGGGTCATTTCATCTGAGCTCTTTCAGAGAAGGCAAGAGGCAGAGAGACACAGATACGGAATGTCAGGCTATGAAAAAAAATCTCTGTTCACAAGCACAGGGGCTATGCACTGGGTAAAAGAAGAAGCAGAAGCAGTATTTAATTTGTGCTCTTTTTTGTTAAGAAAGCCAGCATTATTGTACTGGGATGAGGGGGCTAAATCTTGCCGTTTATGGCATTCAGTAGAAATGTGACACCTGAAAGTGGGTAGGCAATACTGGTATAATAAAAGGTGCCATTCAGAGCCAGTTTACAGCAGTGGGAAAAGATCAGCTCAAAAGTAAGTGGACCCTTGATTTTGTGTTGAGGACCTAGGCGTAGATTTTTGTTGTTGTTGTGATTCTGATATTTTGGGGCCAAGCAGTGCTGCAGAGCTAAATTCCACACTCAGTTACTTCCCCACGGATATCAGCAGTATTGCAGAGATGTGACAGAACAGAATTTAGCTCACAGATTTCCAAATATGCTGGTGGCATATTGCTCTTTGTCACCTGAGCACCGGTACTGACCGGAACCTTAAGACTTGTTACTGAAAAATGTTATCCCTGACTTTTGATGTCCAGTTTTGTGGGGCTAATTCTGAGCTGACTGCAGCAAGAATATTCATATCCCAACAAAAAGCTGATGCAATGTCCTGGGGAAAGGCAAAAGGTTAGATTTGATCTTCTCCAGTGCAGTCAAGGTTGTCAGAGGCAGACAGCACTTTCCACCACTGAACTAAACAGACCTGGCTCACACAAGTCCTTGCTCTTGAGCACTAAAGTTCTGCTCCTCCCTTCCTCTCTCCACCACCCCAACCGGACCCGATAGTCTGCAGAACCTTCCAAGCCAGCTTGTCTATAAAATAAAACCAGAGATCCTAATTCTGGTGTCACTGATCACTCTCTGTACCGGAATTTACTCTTCAGGCCACCGCTTCATGCAAGTTGTGCTGGGGGGAGATTGCAGTTCCGTTAATCTTCTTGGAGATTACATCCCCCAGTAACATCCCATAATGGCTCTAAATGAAAATTGGAAGCAAGGCTGCCTTTGCCTCTTCTCTTTTAAAGAGTAGCCCTGTCAGGGGTAATTTCATTACCAGGCGCAGTCAAAAACAACCGCTCTGCGCCGACAGAGCCTGCCAGCCCTGCACGCATCTGTTCCCTCTCAACACCCTGACGGCAAGGGCTCCAGAACTGGGTCAGAAGGATTTTTTTTGTCCCCCTCCCGTCTTCTGGCAGCGCTGCCACCCGACATGCTCCCTATTTCCAGTCTACAGCCGCGTGCCTATGGGAGAAGCGAACACAGCGCGAGGAGAAAGGGCGCGCGAAAGAGAGAGGTCATTTGTTTTTCAGATCAGATGCTTTGGCTCTGTCCTCCCCCCAGACACAGCCATCCCTGAGCCCAAACAACTGGGTTATCGGTCAGCCAAGGAGAGAGGGGGGTGGGGTGAGGGGCTCACTTTGGCGCTGGGCTGAAACAGAATCTATTGCCTGCTACCTCTCCGTGCGCCCCACTCCCTCCGCGCCGCGGGGCGCAGAGCCAAGCCAGGCGAGCGTCTGGTGTCCCAGCACACAGTGGCCGGCTCTCGGGGTGAGGGGGTGCTACGAGCCATGGGTCTGACGGGGGCTTGGACTTTCTTTGGGGAAGTCACAAAGTGCCCAAAGTGTCTCTCCCCCTCCCACCCATTCTCAATAGACACCCGCTGCGCGCGCTCCCAGCCCGCACACCTGAGCCTATCCGGTGCCCCAGTCCAAACCTGCCCGCCCCACGCAAACACACGCACCCCTCGCCCGCAAGCTGCGAGGAACTTGGCGCCCCGGCGAGCCCGGTGGCTCGGCGAAGTTTTGCAGAGGCGGCCAGGAAGCAGTGCACTGACAGCTGCGAGCTTCTCTCTCGGGCTCAGGCGGGCTCCGAGTCCGAAAGCCAAAGATGGGGAGGGAAAGGCGGAGAAAGCCGCAGGGGCTGGGGAAGGCAGAGAAGGGGGACGGGGGACACCTGCTCCTTACCTGGCCAAAGACGGAGCTGAGGATGGGGTGTAGCTGGTGGAAGAGGGGGTCTGCTTCCCGGGACCGGTCGCTGCTGCTGGACTTGGTGGAGAACTTGCTGCTGGATTTGGACAGAGGGGACGAGCCTTCGGAGAGCTTCAGGGACTCTCTGCTAGACCCCTCTGTGTGACCGAAGAAAAAGTCCTCCTCCCTCTCCTCCCCATCCCTCTGGCAGTGCTGCTGCGCTTGGTCCTGGCTGGGATGCTGCTGCTTCTGGTGGGGATGGGGAGGTGGCTGAGGATGCCGAGACGCCCTGGCTTGCTCCTTGCTGCTGCCTCTGCTTGGACCTCCTTCTGCTGGCTCCGGCTGGCTCTCGCGCTGCGCATGTGACTGCTTCTTGATCCCCTTCACTCCAGCCTCCTTGGCTCCGGGGTGGCAAAGTGGCCTCCTGGAACTGGGGTCCCCATGGAGCGGCTCCTGGCCGCTCAGCTCCCGGGCCGGGTATCTGGGCTGCCCTTTCCCGTCGCGGGCATGGCTCTTCCTGGGCTGGGGCTCCGAGCCTGCCGCAGCCCTCCGGCTCCCCCCGGCCTTCAGCAGCGAGGTCCTGGATTCGCTCTTTGCAATGGGCGAGCTCATGGCGCGCGGGGGGCCCGGCCGTGGCCGCGGGCGGGCGGGAGTGCGGGTGGCATGTCCTCCAGACACCTGCTTAAATTCAGCACCGCAGCCCATGTGACAGCTCCAGACAATGGGCCCGGGAAGGCTCCTCCGCAGCCGCCCCCTGGCTGCCAGTCCCAGGGGCAGACGCGTGGCGCCGGCAGGTGAGGGGGGCACAGCCCCGCTGCGCCCCTCCCCAAAGAGGGGCCGGGCCGGGAGCGGCGGGGGGCGCGGAGCTGCGGGGCGCGGCTCTCGGCGCAGGGCAGCCGCCGGCTCCCAGCCAGCCCCGGCGGCAGGGGGAGGGTGGAGACCGCGGGCGGAAAGGCGCAGCGGAGTCCGAGCGCCGGGAGTCCAGCCGGGTCGCAAGGGAGCCCGGCCCGCCCCGGCCTCCTGCCCGGCAGGAGACTCAACTTTCCCGGCCCGGCGCTCTCGTGAGCCTGAAGCCGAAGAGAGAAAAGTGACCGGCAGAAAAGGGGACTGCGCCAGGACACTGCGGATAGGAAAGGGGAAGCGCACACTGCACAGTACATGGGCAGGGCACTGCTGTGGGGAAACACACTGCTGAGTGCAGGGCACTGCAGTAGGGAAGCTCACACTGCACAGTACATGGGCAGGGCACTGCTATGGGGAAGCGCACACTGCACAGTACATGGGCAGGGCACTGCTATGGGGAAGCGCACACTGCACAGTACATGGGCAGGGCACTGCTGTGGGGAAACACACTGCTGAGTGCAGGGCACTGCAGTAGGGAAGCTCACACTGCAGAGGGCATGGTCAGGGCACTGCTGTGGGGAAGCTCACCATGCACAGGGCAGGGCACTGCTATGGGGAAGCTCACCATGCACAGGGCAGGGCACTGCTATGGGGAAGCTCACCATGCACAGGGCAGGGCACTGCAGTAGGGAAGCTCACACTGCAGAGGGCATGGTCAGGGCACTGCTGTGGGGAAGCTCACACTGCAGAGGGCATGGTCAGGGCACTGCTGTGGGGAAGCTCACCATGCACAGGGCAGGGCACTGATATGGGAAAGCTTGCACTGTAGAGAGCAGGGGCATGGCACTGCGGTGAAGAAGCTCACACTGCAGAGGGCAGGAGAGGGCACTTCTGTGGGGAATCTCCCACGGCTGAGGTGCTATAAATGATTGTATCTTATACTCATCCACCACTTTTTATCGCTGGATTTCAAGACACTTCCAAAGGAAGCTCAGTGTCATCGCCCCCAGTTTACAGATGTGGGAACTGAGGCACAGGCAGAGGCAGGACTAATTGTCAGAGCTGCCACGGCTCCCATGATCTTCGGTTCTAGCTGCTCAGCATTTGTGAAAATTAATTCTCAAGTCTATTTCCCAAGGTCACAATACAAGTCAATGACAGAGCCAGGATGAAAGAATTAACATGGCACTGCTGTGAGGAAGCTCCCCTCGGTGTAATGAAGGCTACCCCTGGTTCGCTGCTGAGAAGATGCCACAGCCATGAAAGTGGCAATTAACTTTGCAGCCCAGGATGGCACATCCCACAGAGTGCTAGCAAGCATCTTCCCAGCTCTGTTTTTAGGGCACTCAAACTGGTCAAGCAGCACATCCCTGGAATCTTAGACCTGGGTTCCAAATTCTTATTGCTCCAAATGGCTGGAACAGATCCCTGGATCAGAACAGGCCCAAAGGTCCTGATCCAAATCCAACGTTCTTGAAGTTCCAGAGGGCGAGAGTCTGTGTTCAGACTATTTCAGAGGTCGCTGCTGCCTGTTCACACAAATGCAATCTTGGAGATGGGTCTGGGGGCCTTGGTTCATGGCTACTCTACACATAAAGAAATGCTTGTGCCTAAAAATGGGTGTCTCAAGTTTTGCGGTAAGCAAACCAAGGCAATTATTCTCAAAGGGTGACAGGTTTGAAAAGGGGCTTTAACAGTTCATCAGTTTTTCTTAGTCAAAGATAAGCACTAAATATTCTAATCACACACACATGCATGTTCTCAGAGAGTAAAGGCCACATTCTCCCCTTCCCCAATTTTTGCAGCTGTGCTTATGCTTCATTGACAGCCCTGGAGACTGAAGGCACTTAGCTACAGAAGGGGCACAGCATATTCAGCTGCAATGTAACCTCTCTTACAACGTGCCTCCAGACTGCCCGTAGTAGGATCCAGGGGAGAGTCCAGTTTCTATGGCTAACTAGTGCCAGTTGTGGTAGTGACTTGCCCAGTGGCAATTTCCTGCTCAAATCTACAGGATCATTCTGGCACTTAATTAAAGCCCGCTGCCCACTTGTATAACTAGCTGTTCACATTTTGTGAATGGCGCTCCAGAAGCAGTACAGTTACATGTGTGGTAGGCAGAGTCCTGGCTGGAAGAACTCATGGACCCTGAAGAGGCAAGGAAGAGCACTAATATGAGAATCACCCCAACATTTAGCTTGCCTTGCAGAAGCTGAGGTGTGCTGGAGTGATGATATTGACAAGGTGCTGCTTTTGGAGAAGCTGGCATGTCTTGGGTTCCAGCAGGCATGGACAGGGCACTGTTGTGAGGAAGTTCACCCCATTGGCGTTCTGTTTGACATTGCTTGCTGCGAAAAAGCATGAAGTTCTTGGGGCTATTTCCAAGGGCTATGGTGATATCTTGCTAGTCCCCTGTCTCAATCAACTGAGCACTGCAGAATTTTGAGCAGATGCCTCATTAGTGGGAAGGGAGTCACTTATGCAGGTGTGTGATTCATCACTTTGGAGAGCATTTCAGGGATGAAGGTAAGAAACAGCTCCACTAACTGAGCCAAAAACAATGCAGGCTGAGCCATGTTATGGAACAGAGCAGCAAAGAAACAGGCAGCAGCTGAAGCAAGTGCAGAAGGGGACAGAGCAAGAGCATGGACCCTAGTATCTGCTGGTTCTGAATCCCAGGTCTGGATCTCAGCAGGGAAGGGACATGTTTGGAGAATCTGAACTAGACTCTCCTTTCATATCTGCTTTTAAAGTTCTTTACTTATCTCCTCTTGCAGAAACAGTTTAATCTTGGGATCACAGTGTAAGGTAAGAAGCTGTGTGGCATTGACGGAATACTAAAGAGCTGGCTGGTCTGGAGGAGCCAAATGCCAAGGAACAGCAGTGCCCAGCTGCAGAGTGAACGACCATAAATCCAGCTGATAGATGTATATGAACATATCTCCAGAGAGTATGAATATTTCATGCCATCTGGCAGTACAAAAGAGGACAGAACAGAATCCTTGAGACACTGAGATTATGTAACATGTGCACTCGTCCTGCTTCCTGAGATGGAACTAATGTCAAAGCTATTTGTGTAATTCAAAATCAGAGGCTAAACCAGAAAGGGGATGGCATCCCATCCCCAAGGTCATGGGGATCTCAATTTTAGCTGGCGACATGCAGGTGCCTGTCCCATTCCAGCAGGTAACTATGAACGTGGTACTGCTTTGAGGTGGTAAAAATCCTCTCCGGTCTTTTATAAAAATTACCAAAAGATCTGAATCTTTTTGCCCCTCCTTAGCACTAGTTAGAAGAGCCGGCGGGAAAATGGGAAAGGATTCAAAAGTACCAGCGATGTATTATCTGTCCTAAAGGGAACTCTGTTTTTAGCAGTGGGGAAAAAAATTAATTCAAAACGAAGTAGTTTTGTCTTGGGGGCCTGGCATGGATTTATTTTGTGCTTGTGATGTTTTGGGGGCATGCAGAGCAACAGACCTGTTAAGCCCTGTTAAGGGGCTGCTTGACAGTGAGATGAGTGTGAAATGCCCCAGGACAAGATGTGAAGCCACAAAAAGCCTGAGGAAAGAGAGGCCATGGGCTTTTTGGTTCACTGGGACAGACCTTTCTGCAAAATTATATTTCCCTGGTCCTTGTCTTTCTTGCATTTTCATTTGTCATGACACTGCCTTTTTCTCTCTGGGAGCACTGCCATCTAAGTATCTCAAAGTGTTTTACAAACGTACCTACTCATACGGGACAGGGAAGTCTCACCCCCATTTTACAGGTGAAGAGACTGAGGCACAGAAAAGTTACATGACTTTTACCCAAGGTCACATAGCTGGTCAGTGACAGAGCTGGGAACAGAAGACTCCTGACTCTCCAGAAGTCCCTGTTCTATCCCCTCCTGAGCATTTCTTTTCTATCATTCCCCCACTCCCCTGTTCGTACCTTCTTCCAGAGACCTGCTTTGGCTTTGAACTTACTCACTAACCTTGTGCTCTTAAATGAATGCTCTCTTCTTATTAAGATCCCCATTGTGCACTGTGAACGCCATTCATGGCATCCTGCCAAGGGACCAAGGGTAGGCCGTTACCTTCAACAAAAGGATAAATCCCTGCTTGGATAGCTGACAAGCATCGATGACATTACGCAGCCAAACTGTACTTGTTGGTTAACCTACATTCTAAGTTCCTCGGGTGACAGGCTGGTCTCACTCTCTAAGCTCTGTACCCAATATTGTTGCTCGTGAAATTGCCACTGAATCACTCCACAACACTCTGGACCAACCCCTGATCCTCGTTGCTATTGAGGGTGATGGAGCCAGCATTTGGCTCATATACTGCAATTGAAAAGGCGTCTGAACTGATAAGGATAGAAGGGTGTTTACTAAGGATTGTAACAAACTGGGTTTCATTTACAAGTTTGACACCTTGAATAGAGGTTCAGACAAAGACCTGACTTGGATAGACTGCTGCTTTCCACAGCCGAAGGACATAAAATGCTAAGCACTGGGTATACTTATAGCCCACTCTATTAGCCGCATTTAGCATGGACACTTTCTAATTGACAGCATTTTTTTTCTGCTTTTTCCCTTTTCTTTCCCTCCCCATTTTCTCTCTTTCTCTGCTATTTATTTGCAACCTGGACCCTTTAAACTCCAGTCATCTGAAGAAGTGGGCTGTGCCCACAAATGCTCATTATCCCATCTACATATTTTGTCAGTCTCTGAAGAGCTGCAGGACCATTTGCTGTTTTTCAAGTTTTTTCAGTGACAGACTAACATGGCTGCCCCTCTGAGACTAAGGATAGTGTAGGACAGTGTTTCTTAAATTGTGTTCCGTAGCACACCGGTGTGCTGCGAAGCAGTCAGAGGTGTGCAGTGGAGAACAACAGAGTTCAAAATGGCCGCCTTTTTTTTTTTTTTGCTCAATAACTTTTCCCTGTCCCCCCTCCTCTGTTTTTTTTTTTTTTTTTTTGCTTAACAAAAATCCTTGGTGTTTCTCATAAAAAAAATTATTGTTTGGTGTTCCTTGGTCTTAAAAAGTTTAAGAAACAGTGGTTTAGGAACAAGGATTCCTTTCCTGAGGAAAGTGAAGAGAAAATTGAACTAGTTCTAATCTTGAAAGTGAATCCCTTCATGGGGATTTAAGTCCTATAAGAGTGTGTGAAAGACGCCTACACCAAGGCCCATTTTGGTATAGGAAAGAGTTATGTACTGAAGTTCAAGAAGTAAGGGATAGGATAGAAACAGAAGAGATTGTTTTAATTCCAGCAGGTCATTTCCATTATGGAATTATACATCAAAGGAAGGAGTGAGAAAGACGAACAAACTGAAAGCGAAGATGGACTAGGCAGAGCTGCTGGGCTGCTAGAGAGGAAATTTGTCCCATGGCAAAAGAAGGCCCTTCACATCCTCTACCATGTCTCGGTTCAATGATGAAAGCACTGACAGCTGGTGGTTCTGTTGGCTTGACGATGAGGCAATGTGCTTCAGGTCTTACTCCACAGGAGAAGAATAATCCTCACAGCATTACAAAGGTATTATTGTTCTGGCTGTAATCCCTGTGCTCAAATGCACTCTGGTTCCTGACACACGCAAGCTCACTTCAGCCAGCACTAGGTGAAGGGCACCAAGCAGACAGGAGAAAGCAGGGTTCTGCAATCAATACTCTGAAGAGGAAAGGGACAGAAGAGGCTCTGGGGGGAGTTGAGCAGGGGGATGGGAAAGGAAGAGAAGTTTAGAAGCAAGTGGGGGCAGAGATGGAAAGACAGAGACCTCAGCCAACACGAGAGAAGAGAACCTAAACGAAGCAGAGAGTCTGTGAGAACCAGGAGCGATTGAGAGAGAAGAGGAGGAGGGGAAAAAAGGCAGGAGAAAAAGCAAAGCTCTGTCTTGTCCTCTTAGCTACAGGAGGGGTTAGTGAGGCTGCAGGGCTTGTTGGAGGGAGAATCAGATTGGGCCCCTCTATCAGGACCGTGGGGACATGGCAGATGGGCACAATCTTCAATGGGGTGAAGGAGAAAGGTATGGGGCAAGGAGCATTTCTTGTTACAATTATGCTAGAGAAAGACACAGACCTTTGCCTGGCGAGGGCCTTGTGTTGCTAGCATGACAGGCCCTTAGAGCAAGAAATGATACTGCACATGTTAAGGAATCGTCTTTGCAGTTGGCCACACAAAGCACAAAAGGAAATTTGGCAAAAGTCCTGCCCTTCTACAGGGACAAATAGCGCAGGGCTGCCTTGAGCCAAAGTGCCAGGTTCCAGAGAAGCAGCAGCTCTGCCTAGGTCCATTCCGTAACAAATCCAGGACTCTAGAGCTGCTTTCCTCTGAGATCCCTCTACAGACCTGGCACTAGCCCCACACAGGTTGGAAGGAAATTAATTAAGTCCTTAATGCTGGGTGGGCCCTGCAGATCCATACACTCAACGTAACCAGCTGAGGCCCTTCCTCTAGACACTTGTCCCTGCCAAACTGGGATATACTCCACCGTGCACCTCTACCTAGCAGCGGTCCGGGGAGAAGTGGAGGGCAAAGTACATGGCAGCTTCGGCAGCACATTAAGGTGTAGATTTCTGAGTCCTTGTGTTAAAAAGAATTCTCCATGAAAAAAAAAGCAGTATTGACATGGCTCCAGCAGACACACATGGTGCCATTCTGTAGATGTCAAGGGGTCGTCCCAGGGCAAAAAAAAAAAAAAAAAGCAACCCCCATCCCCTACATACACACAAAAACACCCCCAAAACCCGACGTGGTACCAGAGAATAAATAGAAGAAGAAAGGTCTAACAATTGGCTCATATTTAGCTCAAACTGAACACAACGGTGAACACGGGAGGAAAAGATTTCACAAGAGACCTCTCAATACACCACTTCCAGATTATCCCAGATCTCCCAGACGCCCTCCTCCTTTTGGGAGCTTCCAGCCTCCAGCCTGTGGGAGGGTGAGGCAGTCCTAAGAAACCAGGTCATGCCACAGAGAGATGGAAGGGAAGAGAGAAAGGGCTAAAATGACACCTGGGTCACATGAGCAGTGACCCTTTTCAAGAGACAGGTGGAACTGAGCAGAGGTGAACATTTCCCTGCCTGTTGGATAAGTGCCTTCCATTTTTGCCTGCCTAGGCATATTTTTAATATGTGCCAGCCAGGAACAACTACTATCTATTTATCAGACCCTTTTTACCAGACATTGAGGGGTTGCATTTGGAGGGCTTCTCGAGGGATGGAATGGAAGGATCTGCACTGAGGAAGGACAAAGATAGCCTATTGCTATCTTATAGGCTAGCATGCTGCTCTTTGCTGCAGCCAGTCCATCGTTGGTAGAGGATACGGCTCCACCGGCTGCTAGGAAAAGGTTCTTTTCTGCAATTCAGGACTCACTGGGAATGAAAAGTCCATGTGTGCCATTTGCAGAGGATGACAGATTCTTGTGCCATTTCATGCTGCCACCCCCTGCCGGGTGTTTGGGAATTTGGGACACAAACAGTTGCTCCTTTTCATCCATTGGTGTCTCCAATATAACAATTCAGACATGAGCTGCAACTGTGAAACTGCAGGGGGAACTCAGTTATTACAGCAAAGGAGCTAAGGGTGTAAAATAAATATCCAGAAGCCAAACTCAGCTCGGATTGGCCTGAGTGAGTCACTCATTATCTCCAGACTCCAGGGCGGCTGTTCTCTCCTCACTGCAATGACTTTACATAATGAACATAGGCTAATGGTACAAAGTCAACAAGGTGGTGTTAGAACATAGCTCCGGAAAGACAATTTGGCACATACAGCTCATAAGCAGAAATGAAAACATCAGTCTAAAAATATGGACATGACCTGAGCAGCGTCATCTCATTCCTGTCTACTGTGAGGAAGAGGATAAACCACAATCACTAGAAGCTTCGTCAAGTCAGTTTGGGATCTGATTAAAATCAAGGTGATTCTTGCAGGATCAGGACCTGATTAACACACAGTAATCAGGTTTAAAGGTTTTCTTTAGAACTTAAGAGCTGTCTAAAGCAATCCCAGGTAACTGCGAGAGTTGGTGCTGGTGACTCAGGTCAAAAAGATCAAATCTGGGCATTAAAATGGTGCAAGACCACAGCTTGGGCACATCAGGAAAGCGACCTGATCTTCAGAGGGGCTGAGCATCCACAACTTCCAGAGAAATGAATACCAGTTGCAGCGGCTCAGCAGCTCTGAGAATCAGGCCTCTTTTACTTAGGTGCCTAAATATGGATTTTGGTTCCCAACTTTCGGCACCCAAATATAGAGTCACAGAGTTCAAGGCCAGATCAAGGCTGACCTCCTGGGTAGCACATGTCACCCACACACCAAACCCATCCCCTGAAGAGAGACTGAAGTAAACGAGACCTAGGAATGAGACTATTTTATTCCCCAGGGAGAGAACAGGAGGGTAGAGATACAGCATTTTGTGAGGCCTCTGTAATGGCAAGGAAATAAGTAAATGAGATATACCCAGATAATCCTAGGAAGTGACCTACACCCACGTGCTGCAGAGAAAGGCAAAAAACAAAACAAAACAAAACAACAACAAAAACAACCCCCAAACCTAGGTCATAACATGAGAAGTTCGAGACTCAACAGCTCTCTTTCCTCTGAGTCCAGCTCTACCCTGGGAGTTTAGGTCAAACTTAGCTGCATTAGGTCGATTTTCTAAACGAGTCCACCCAACCAGGCCTGTTCCGCTGACTTTAAGAGCCGTTCAAGTCGATGTCTGTACCCCTGCTTTCACAAGTCAATGCTGAACCAGCACCCTACCACACTGTTAGGGGCACCATGCTCTTGGAGATACCTGAAACACAACCCAAAGATGCTGAGGGTTCACACTCACCGAAAGATCCAGTAGTGAGTTTGCAAGAGTGTGAGTTCTGCCCTGATTTCCTAGGCAAATCATAGTTTGAATAGCTATCTTGGCCCAGAGTCGCAGTTATTTCAATACTTAACTATCATTAATTTCAATTAACAAGGAAGAGTCTAGCAGCACCTTAAAGACTAACAAAACATGTAGATGGTATCATGAGCTTTCATGGGTACAACCCACTTAGATGAAGAAGTGGGTTGTGCGCACAAAAGCTCTTGACACCATCTACATGTTTTGTTAGTTCTTTAGGTATGGCAAGACTATTTGTTGTTTTTTAAGTTTTTCCAGTTACAGACTAACTCAGCTACCCCTCTGAAGCTATTAATTTCAATGAGAGTTAAGTACTTAAATACCTTTGAGGACTAGGGCTATTCTGCCTTACCTTCCCTTCAATTTCAGCTGAAGTCACTACTCACTTCTCCGCTACAGTACTGTTATAAGTACAGAATGCTTGTGGTGTCCCACCTCAACTGTGGCTGAGTTTCAGTGGTGGGAGAAAAGAGAATTGGAATTTTTCAGGGTGAAAAGTACTATTGAACTAGAAATTATTATAATAATTAGTAGTGATGTTAATAGGCCAAATCTTGTGACAGTCAAGTAAATTTGAATTTTGTATGATACCTGCCTCAGGCCATAGCTCTTATTTGGCTCCCTGTTCCCTGGAAATTTAACTCCCATGTCACTTAACTGAGCTTTCACTGACTCCTATATACTAGAGCACAAACTGAACAATAAAGAGGATACACAATAAGAAATGTTCCACACTGGAGACAAAAAGCACAGAATCGTGTTTTGGAACTACCACCCAGACCTGAGTATGTACTACATCATCCAGGATGTCATCACACTTTCCAAAGGAGGGTAAGAAACACTGTCCATATTTTATAGGTGGGGAAACTGAGGCATGTGATTTTTGACATGATTTATTCATCACACGTACCATGATAGCAGAGAAGCTGGTATATTAAATCCCTATACCTTACATCCTTTATGCCCCACTTGCAGGCCTGCAAAGAATCTTGTATACTTGTGCACCCAGGTATATTTTTTTTAAAGTGAAGAACCAGGAGCTATGTGTTAGTACATTCTCAAATGTCACAAATTCACATTCACACAGCAACACACAGAAACTGCCAGCACCTTGTCAAAATGGGGTAGCTACAAATCCTATCAGGCAAACCTAAACAAGTTCACAGAGTATTGGTGTGAGGTACTGGTAGATACTGCATGGTACCGAAATTAAGTTCAGTTTCCTAACTTGTCTCTAGAGGGTTGGATTGGAATGAAGGATCCTAACTTTATGGAAAAGTCCTATAGCTCCAAATAGAAAATTATAATCTAAGCCTAGATTTTTTTCTGAACCATCCTATGGATTTCTATACCATGGATAGCATTTGCTATTAAATTCTATAGGATGATTTAAAAACATATACTGTAAGGCTGTCATTTTCTATTACATTTTACTGGGTTTTGCAAACCAATTTTTACAGAACCCTACTAATTACCAAGAGAAATGTCTTGGTTTCATTGCTATTAAACTCTACAGTATTTTTCCATATGGCAAGGAGACACGTACTTATAGGAGCAAATTAGTGCATGAGGAAAGAGCAGCTGTTGTATCTAGGTCTGTACAACGGAGCATGTTTTAGATCGGGGTAGGGAACTTTTTTGAATTGGAGGCCACTGATGGACAGAAATATTAGTCAGAGGCTTCACACAAGTGAGAAGCAAAAACAAACAAAACCCTCACTGATGTGGCCCCCAACTGAGAAGGAGAAAGATGCTCCCCACATTCCCCTTGCACACCAGAGCCTGGGGGGACCCAGCCTAGTAGATTTTGTACACTCCATACAGGCAGTGAGATGGAGGGGGAGCTGGAGCGCCAGCATGTGTTTGATGCTGGAGTGGGGGGGTTCTGAGCCTCAGGAGCCAGATCCAGGCAAGCCAGGGCCCACATCTGGCCCATGGGCCTTAGGCCCCCACCCTTGTTTTAGATGAAAATACAACACACAGACCATATTTGAAGAGAAAACACAGGTGCTCAAAATTACTTGCAATGGCAAAAATCACCTCCCTATTGTTGCTGTTTTTTTAAGGCAGTACAGATTAGCATACAGTGGAGGGACTGAAAGTCAGGACAGCTGGGTTCTAGTGCCCTCCCTGATCCCCCTGAGACCTAGTATTAGATAGTTAAAGCCAGATGCTAGCAGCTTTTTCTCATACTGAGCGGCACCTAAAACAATTTGCCCCTTTACTTCACTGTACCCTGGTCACTCTATATGCAAAATAGGTAGTTACACTTACCCACTTTTAAAAAGTGTCCTGAAACCATTTGATTTCTATTTAAGGTTTTCTATTTGTACAAAGTATTAAGTATTGTTGGTTTTTTAGTGATTTTTTTAGTGTCATGTTGGGCAGCACTCAAGCCAGATGCAAGAAATCAGGGTCCTTTTGTTTTTTGATAGGACCCTGACCTGGACTGAACTATACATGATGGTCCAGATCTACTCCCTCGTCCATTTGCAAATTGGAATGAAGAAAGAACTTCATATCTGATGTTCAAACTCACTTCTCTAATTTGCCTAGTTATTAATAACACTGAAGTGTATGAAACTGAAATAATTTCCAAAATCTAATGTAGCATTCATGCTTTTTGTCAACTCGTTGCATTTCTTTCAGGCTGCACAATGAACTGAAAAGGGTAGTCACTCACTCTGGCTACCTAGTCAGTTTCAAATCAGCTTCACTTTCAATTTCACATGTATTATCTCAGTGTAGCAATGTTTGGATTGTGAACACTGGAGGGTGTTGTTGATTTTTTAATGAACCTACAACACTGTTTCTGCTGAATTTAATGTAATTTTTAATTTAACAGAAACAATTATCTTGATTCAGGTCTTATCAACTTTTTTCTTCCGCCCTACATACCACCTACATTTGAGCCAAACTTAATCTGAAAGCAATCTATTGAAAATGAGTTTTGGCGGTGGAGTCTTTTGGTCAGTGGAAACAGGATCCCGATTTTGAACTATTTAGTCTAAAAGGGAAAAAGGAAGCCCTGCAATGACAAAGGAATGTTCTGCATGGGCTAATAGTGGGACAATATCCAAATATTAGAGGATACTGAGCTCATGCCAGCTTGCTTCCAACAACTTCTTCCATAGGGCTACTCATAATTTACACCAGTATGACTGAGAAAAGGATCAAACTCTTGGCGTTCAAGTCCAGTTTTCCTAAACACCCAAATATTAAGATGCTTTACAGAAATTCCTCCAGACAACTTTATTCTGCAGAATCTGTCCAAAAACCTGGTGAGAACAGATTTTCAGTCCAACATATCAGCTGCTGCTGTTATTCAATTATGCTGAGCTAAGGGCATGTTTGAACGCTCCATGAGTCTACCACCTAAAGAAAGTCTTCTACAAGGAGCTACAGGAGGGCTCACATCAGTGAAGAGGCCAGTATTTGTTTTAAAAGAATACTTCAAGCACTCACTAAAAGTTAGTGCAAGCATTGCAATTGACACAAGGGGTACGGCTAGACTGTGAGGATCTATTGGAAAAAGATACACAAAATACTCCCATTCCCAAGAGCTGTTGCAGATAGATGTAACAAACTGGGGATTTTATTCCCTTTGGCTTGTTGCATGTGATTTCTACTGTCCTGTAGTAACCCCGTGTGTGTACCTCAATTTCCCCAGGCAATGCATCAATACCTAGAGGGGGATGGGAATTTCCAGCGTGACAGCTTCCTGCACATACATAATGGCAGAGGCCCTTCCTAACGTGAGCCCGGGAGGGTAGCAACCAAGGCCGTGTCCAGACTCAGGGGTTTTTTCGGGAAAAGTAGCCTTTTCCCGAAAAAACTTCCCCTGCGTCCAGACTCAAGCCGCGTTCTTTCGAAATAATTTCGAAAGAACGCGGATTTTCTTTCGATGGTGGTAAACCTCGTTTCACGAGGAAGAACGCCTTCTTTCGAAAGTTCCTCTTTCGAAAGAAGGTGTTCTTCAATGTAAATAGGGCTTCCTCGAAAGAGAGCATCCAGACTCGCTGGGTGCTCTCTTTCGAAAAAGCGGATTGCTCTTTCGAAAGATCCACCTGCAGTCTAGACGCGATCTTTCGAAAGAGGCTCTTTCGAAAGATGCTTTCGAAAGAGCCTCTTTCGAAAGAAGCCTGCAGTCTAGACATAGCCCAAGTGACCCCTTATTCCTGGGAAGCAGGACAAAAGCCAGAGGAGGAGCTGGGAGTGAATCAGTCTTGGCTGGCTCGGGGTGCAGGTAGGGGATCAGGGCCCTGTTTCTTGTCCCTCCCCTCTCTCCTAGGTGGATTGTACTGACTGGTTCTGGTTTCTGTGATGATAAGGGTTGTGCTAGGCTGTGTCCCTGTTGCTTAATAAACCTTCTGTTCTGCTTGCCGGCTGAGTCTCCCATCTGGCTCCGGATGGGGGTGTAAAGCCCGGAGACTCGCCGCCCCTTGGTGACAATAGAAAGTTAGCAACACTCTGCACTTTGTGAAAAAACTCCTCTCTCTATCACATAGGTTTCTATGCTGTACCTCTTTGATGAAACTGGTGTCTCTGAGCCGCGCGACTGGACCCCAGCGCCTGCTCACGGCCAGCCACTGTGAGCAAGCATCCCGGCACTGGAGGGAGAGGCGTGTGGCGGCGGCGGCTCCAGGACCCAGGCATTAGGTTAGAGTGGGGGACGGGTGTGCTTGGCTCTGGGGGAGGTAAGGGGGATTGAGTTGGGGGGGTGCCTTGCTCTGGGGGAGAGGAGGAGGATTGGGTTAGAGAGGGGGATGCAGGACAGGGGGGATTGGGTTAGAGAAGGAGGGGAGGTTGAAGCACCTTAAACTCAAAATTTTCGTGGATGCAGAATAAGGCAGCCAACACAGATGTCATATTTAAATTCCAGGGCAAAAAAGATATCAGCGTGTAGCTGGTCTACACAGAGTTTCTTTAAAGAAAATTCAAAGGCTATTGTTTGCCAGGCTGAAGCAATTAGACTTTTTTAATTGTTTTTTGTCCAAAATATCCTGTAATGTTATTTTCATCACTACATTTTGTGTGCTATATCTAGATATATATAAATATATAATACACGGCTCTCCGCATTCTATCCACTGCTATTTTGGCTCTTCGTCTCTAACTGGTTGGCCACACCTGCTTCAAGATATCAAAAGTTTTCCCACGTGAATTAAGTCTGCATAACAAGATCCCTAAAAGTCTTCTGCAGTACCCCTGTTGCTGCCGGCTGCAGCCCTTAAATAAAAAACATGACAGCAACTCACATTCCATAAAGACAGTGGGATTGGTTAAAAATATACATTAACTGATCTTAAACATTTGAAATACATTGTACATTTTTAATGACTTTGTGCATTAGAGGCACTAGGACTCATGACAGACCAGGGAGATCAAAAGAGAGAGGGAGTTATTCCCTGGCACTCCAGATCTGAAGGACTCAAGTGTGGATAAAGACGTTACGTAAGACAGATTTTCAGATGTCACTAAAATGCATTACAATTAAGAAGGAATATTAATAAATGGTTTAAAATGAAAACTTCCAGCTATTAAAAGGATTAAGGCTTTGCTCTGATGTAGGGAATACGCACAATGTCAGAGACATCTGCAAGACGGTGATCAAAGGCAAACGAGGAGGTGGGAAGTGATATCTTTGGCAGTGTGGGGCAAGAGAAATCTCTAGCATCAATGCAAAAAATTCTGCAGAGGTCAGGGAGCAGCACGACAAAGAAAAGAAAACTGGGAGAGGACACGGGGATTTTTCCCTTCTTTCAGGCACATGCTCTCTGTGGTCATGTCTTCCATTGCATAGAGGGGTAAACTCATTGCCTGTGCAACCCTACTGGCTCTCATGGAGCAGCAAAAAAGTAACTGAGGGTACGTCAACACTGCAATACTCTTTCCAAATCACTAGCGCTATTCTGAAATAACTTACTCCGCATCTACACAGCAGGCAGGTATTTTGAAATAATGTCGAAATACTGTCTGGCTGGAGGACTTCTTACTCTGACTCCTGTACCCCTCATTGTATGAGGAGTAAGGGAAGTTGGAGCAAGAGTGCTCTGTTTCGAAATAAGTGCTGTGTAGATGCTCCTTATTTCGAAATAAGCTAAGCAATTGACGTAGCTCCATTTGCACAGCTTATTTCGAGGTAAGCCCTGCAGTGTAGACTCATCCTGAGAATGGAATCTGGCCTTCTGTGTTTGTCATTAAGCCTTGACTTTGCTTCCTACCCATAAGGCTAGACAGAGAAGTTGATGGTAGCACTTATGGGCCAATATATATATAATGTGATACAAAGTGGTAATGACAATAATAACAAGCTGAGGTCATCAGAGTGGCTGTCTCCTGGACAGCAGCAGGAGAGATGGCCTGGTCTCTAGGGGAGCTGATTGCTCATGAAAGATATTCATAAATATGAATTTTCATATATATATAAGCAATTATCTCCCCTAGAGGCCAGGCCCTCTCCCCTGCCACTGTCCAGGAGACAGGATGACCTCAGCTTGTTGTTATTGTCACATTATAACTGGGCGAACAGTACTGATTTCATTTAAAAAATACATTTTACTTACCCAATAGTTGCCATCTGGGAGATAGATAGGGGAATTGGAGCAGCTCTGAGCTTCTCCATAGCTTCTATGGCTACACTTTTCCCTAGAGCACCTCCTGCTGGGCAAGTCTGGGTCTGGAACAAGTTCGTCGTTCCCTTCCGTGACTTCTGCTGAAGGGACAGCCTGGGGACTAAAATAAATAACACTCCCCCCTTCTACAGTTCCACCTCCCTGAGGATCTCAAACCACGTTAGAAGCCTGGGTTAATCTTCATCATCCCGGTTTTGCAGTCAGAGAAACTGAGACACAAGGAGAGGGCGTGGCCTGCCCACGGTCATGTGGGCGAGCAGGGGCGGCCCGTCCATACAGGCGAACTAGGTGGTCACTTAGGGCACCAAGTTAAATGGGGTGCCAAATGGTGGCGCAATGTCATTGAGGGGTTTGGAGGTGGGGGTGCCAATTGCATGGTTCACCTAGGGCGCCTATCGCTGGGGGAGTCAATGGCAGAGAGGGGAATAGAACTCAGCTAAGGGGATGCCAGGCTCCAGGCTGCGACTGCTAGTCTCTCACACATGCTATGTTTCCACTCCCCGCAAAGATTCCTATTGTGGTCAGCCAGGGCTGTGGAGCACACACATTTTCCCACAGTCAACCACCCCATGCTAGTGTTGGTGATTGTTTTATTTGTGTCCACATTTGTACTAAAAACACTGATGTGAGCATGGGAAAGGGAAGCTGATTACCCCCCTCCTCCCTCTGAAACAACAGCTCTCCTATGGGTACTGCTGTGATCTAAGAGCCAGAAAGACAGCATGAGAGGGATCACCAGTAAGAAGCTCCTAAATGAACTGCATTTCCCTTGGAGAGGGGGATTATCGGAATGTAACGAAAACAAGCCCCAGCCCTCCTCCCCTGCCTGCACACACACCCTAGAGGCTTTTGCAAAGCCACAGGAACGGAAATAATTTAGTTTGAATCCATCAAGCATTAAAATCCTTTCGCTGAGGGATTGAAGTGAAAAATGAGCCATAGACAGGAATTAGAAGCTCTCCGCCTGGGCTGTCAAAAGGGATTTTCCCCAGATAGAAAACAAGCAATTGGAATTGCAGGAAGGTAAATCCCTCCTGAGCCTCTGACATGTACACACTCCTGATCTCCCCTCCATGGCTCTGAGAACTCTGGGATCATGGAGAGTGACCAGGGACAGCTAACATTCGGCACTTAGATCCTGGTCTCCTGAGCTTGGAGGGAATAGTCGTTCTGAGCTTTCCTGAAGAGTGTCATCAACCCTAACTCCAAGAGACAATTATGAGATATGCAGGAAAGTACTTGGTCTGAAACAGGTGAGATAAGTGCCAGCTCATGTCCGGAGCAGAGAGGGATTGGAAGCTGCTGGAAAGGGTAAACTGTGACCAGGATCCCAGGACAGCTCTGGAGACCTTCCCATGGCCTAGGCAAGATGAGTTGAGACATGAAATAGCCTTTAGTTTATCATGATTAGTCATCAGAGTTAACACCTCACTGAGAGGAATGGTGCAGTTCCCATCTATCAGAAATATTGATCCAAGCTCTTTGCAGGCTCATGTAAACATCTCTGCCCATTACTCGTTTCACTTTCTTTAGTTTTTCTTTGCAACCATTACCAACAGCCTCTTAGGCCTACTCTACACTAAGAGTTTACACCGAATTTAGCCACATGTGGTCGATTTTCTAAACAATGTGTCCACACTACCAAGCCTGTCTCCTTGACCTTTAGGGCTGCTGAAGCCAATGTCAATTACTCCTGATTTCACAAGGAGTAATGCTATTTCTGACCTTGCCTGGTCGAGTTTATGATAGTGTAGATGCACCGTTGGCGAAAGTTGAGGCTATTGGCTACTGGGAGTGTCAGGGCTGACTGCCAGTTACCTCTATACCTTATTGCAGATGGTCCAGTTAGAGTCAATGGTGAGCTGGATTTAACTGGTGATGAGTTGGCCCAAGGCCTCCTTAGTTGCATAAACAAGTTGTGAGATAATTAGGCCCAAGGACATGATGTGTGAGAATTAGATAGTGGTGGTGTTTCCTGCCAGAATCTGCTTGTGGATGTTTACGCCCCTAAGAAAGGAATAATTATAAGACAGCCAAAAGGCACTGATTGGGCAGATAGTCTCACCTGTGAACCTAGATTGTGTGGGTGCCCAGGGATTCCCCATGCTGGAGCAGCGCCCGCTACTAGCCTTCTAGAGCACAGACGGAGAGTCCGGGACTGTCTGTAGCAGAAGGGGTGTAAGCATTGGATTCTTGCTTACCTGCTAGCTTGCTTGCTTAATTGCTTGTTTCTCTGCAGTGAGAAGCATGTATTTAGTAACATGCGAAGGCTGTGAGGCATAATATGCCCTGGCAATAAAACCTCTTATATTTATGCACCCAATGTGGCTTCATTGAGTGTATCTGAACCTTCTGTTAGAGCGACAAGGAGGCACTTCACAGTGCCCCACTCTGACTGCTCTGGCCAGAACTTGTACCTCTACTACTCTCCAGGTGAACAGGAAAAGCCCCCGGAAAGTTTGAGTTTTATTTCCCGTTTGGCCAGCACTGCGAGCACATCTCAGAGAAAGCAGCAAACAGAGGCACAAGTGGCCATGACTTCTAATAGCTCTAATACCTCCATGATTTCAAATATTTCAAGTCCCAGGAGCCCCAGTTCCCAGGGGCGCAGAAGAGCCCCAGCATGGAGTATCTGGGAGATCTTGGACCTCATCGAGACGTGGGGAAAGGGATTGTAGTGGGGCTGAGTGACCACTCACTGAGCTGGAGTCAGAGCAGCCCCTCCAGGAGCCATTTTGAGCTGAACCTAACCCCTCCTAGTCACCTGACCGGAAGCCAGGAGGCGGGGCCAGAACTATAAAAGCCCAGCCTGAGCGCTCAGTCTGGGCCCAGCCTCTGGAGGGACCAGAGGTCTGCCCTGCACTCCCTGCCTGAGAGGCTGAGGACTGGCCTGGGCCACTGGGCATGCTTGACTTAGAAGGCAGATCTGAACCCCTGTGCTTGTGGACAGGCCTAGACCTTCAGCTGAGCCAGACCCACAGGATCAGCCTGAGTGCCTGCACCCAGGGACTGGCTAGGATGGCAGGACCTGCAAAGGCCTGAGGATTGGCCTGGACCTTCAGCCGTGCCTGACCCAGACAACTGGCCTGAACGCCTGCACTGATCGGCACCAGAGAACTGGCTGGGACTGCTGGACCTGCAAGCGGCCGACAACTGGCCTGGACCTGACCACCCTCAACTCCCTGAGAGACCTGCTGGAAGCCCAGGTGCGCACCGAGGGGGTGAAGGGAAGTGGCCGAGGGAATTTGGAGGGTAGTTAAGTGCCTCAGGTCAGTGGGTTTCAGGCTGGAGCCCCCCTGACCCAGCAGCAGACTGAGCTGCTCCTCTTAGGGCCCTGGGCTGGGGTGCAGTGGAGTGGGCAGGCCTGCATCCCCCCCTGCTACCCCCCTGCCAGGCAGCAGTCTCCCCGTCTCCGCCACCACAGGTGAATTGCCTGCACCACTCCTGAGCCAGGAGACAAACTATTTCAGTACCTAACTGTGTTTGTCATCGCTCCACCCAGACTGAGGGCCAGGGCCTTTGCCTGGGTTTGTTTGCCGACCGCCTGAACCAAAGCCTGGGCTACTGAACCCTGGAACTGACTAGTTGTTGCCTGTCCTGACCTAGGGCCAGGTTCTTCAACTGTGTTGTGCTTGCTGCCCTACCTAAAACAAGGCTTGGGCCACTGAACTACTGTTTACCCCAATTGTTTGTTGCCCGGCCCTGGACTAGGGCCAGGGCCCCTGAATTCACTGTATAGTGTTTGTGGCCCGGCCCTGAACCAAGGCTAGGGATCCTGAGCTAACGGGGTTTGTTTGCAGCCCCGCCCTGACCGAGGGCCAGGACTCTGGACCTGTGTGTCTTTGCCCGTCACCTGCCTGAAGCAAGGCTGGGCCTCTGAACTGTTTGCCTCTTGCCCTGCCCTAAACCAAGGCCGGATTTATTGAACCACTGAACTGGGGGTTTGTTTTAGTGCCCGCAGTAGTGGGCAGAGTGGCTGCCCATTGACCCGGAGGCGGCGCAGACCCTCCGGGAGCCGAACCAGCGACAGGGATCCATTTTCTCTGCGCTCCGAACCAGCAAACGAAATGCAGACATTTCCATGAAGATCACAAGCTCCCTGGCAGCCACAGGGACCCAGAGCCGTGCCGAGTCAAAATCAAGGCACTGAGGCACTCCTCCCACATGGCAAAGGAGGCTAACGGGTGGTCTGATGCAGAACTGCACACATGTCGGTTCTAGGAGCAAGTCGGTTCTAGGAGCAGCTCAATGAGATTCAGGAGGGGTGGACCTGACCAGTGTCTCAAGCCGGACCGTGGAGTCCAGCCAAGACACGCCCGGCATCAGTGTGGTGGAAGAGCAGGAGAAGGAAGAGAACGGCCTGCTGGCGATCAGGGAGAGCCGAGAACTTTTCATCACGCTAGAGCTGGTCCCCTCTTCCCAGAACGTCTCCCAGTCGAGCACCGACCCCGAGGAGGGCACTTCTGGGGAGTTCACAATTTTTTTTCTTACTTTAACAGGGTTCAAAAAAGAGCTGGGTAGATTCATGGAGGTTCAGTCCATCAATGGCTGTTAGCCAGGATGGGTGGGAATGGTGTCCCTATCCCCAGTTTCTCTAAGTGGGAGACAGGGGAGGGATCACGTGAGGATTCCCTGTTGTGTTCCCACCCTCTGGGGCATCTGGCATTGGCCACTGTAGGCAGACAAGATACTGGGCTGGATGGAGCGTTGGTCTGACCTAGTCTGCCCATTCTTATGATCTAGTGGGTGAAGGTAATTGGGTGTGATGTGCAGTGCTCGCTGTGTCTACACAGCACGGCAGGCCCGGAACAGCTTGCTAACGTGTCTGCAGATGGAGCGGGAATCTTCCCTGCACATCTCCATGAAGCCGTAAAAGGTTTGGCCTTATCTCGTAGTGTAGACAAGGCCCTAAGGTTTGGAGTACACCAGCAAGCTGTGCAGTCCTGAGCAATGCTGTTATACCATCCTGAAGGCCTGGTGCAGATAGCAGTAAGGCTACATCTACATTTAGGGTTGCCAGATGGTTTAAAAAAAATACTGGATAAAAATTTGTTGAGCAAAAAAAAAAAAAAGCACCAGGGGGATCGGGGGGGGGGGGGGAGGGAGGAGTAGGGAGTCGCAGCACCTTTAATTGTTGCGTGTCCTGAGTGGGCTTCCGTTGGGCATCACACCGCACCTAGGAAAAGCAGAAAAACTTTGTTAATTAAAGAATATTTTCTCAATTTTGTTAATAGGACACAGAGTCCAAATACTGGCCTGTCTGGTTCAATACCGGACACCTGGCAACCGATCTACACTACACCCAAAGTTAGCAAAACTTGTGTTACTCAGGGATGTGACTATTCCACCCCCCTGAGCAACATAGGTTACACCACCTTAAGAGTTTGCGTGGATAGTTCTACATTGGTGAGAGCTTTTCCCACAGACCAAGCGTCTACCACTTGCAAAATGTAGGGCAGTTGTCACCAACCTGTACATCAGGATCCACTGGTAGATCTTGGAACCTCTGACAGGTGATCCTGACTGGTTTGGCCACGAGGCTAGCAAGTGCTGGCACTTCAGCTGCCCCTTCCCCACTGCTGCGCATCTCCTGCCCTTTGCCTTGAAGCTGCCTCTCCCAGCCCTCGGAGCCTCTGCTTGGTGTGCAGGGCAGGGGAGGGAGAAGAGGAGCGCTGATGTCAAGGTGCCCCCTCTCCCACCCTGTATCCTATCTCCACAGAGCAGGGGGGGTACAACAGGACTTGGGATGGAGTTTGTTGGTTGCTTTTGGGAGTGGTGCAGGGCCAGGCAGGGGTGAGCCTGCCTTTACTCCACTGCACCACCACCCAGCAGCCACCTGAGGTAAGGAGTGCCCTATCGAGCCCACATCCTGAAACCCTACCCTAGTCATGAACCCCGTCTTGCACCCCAGGCTCCTGCCCCAGCCCCAAGCACCTCTGCATCCAAACACCCTTCCAGAGCCTGCAACTAGAACCCCCTCTAACACCCGAACTGCTTGCCCACGCTCAGCTCAGAGCCTCTCTCACACTCCAAATCCCTTAATCCAAGATCACAGCCTGCACCCCCAACCCACTGCCACTGCCTGGTGAAAGTGAGGGAGGATGGGGGAGGAAGGGAGAATGGAGTGAGCAGGGGCAGGGTCTCAGAAGGGGCACAAAGCAGCCAGGGCCAGGGTATTTGAGTTTGAGGTACATCTTGGATTGCATTTAAATTTAAAAGAAGTGATCTGATACTTAAAAAGGTTGGAGACCCCTGATGTAGGAGTTTTATGCCAAAAGAAGAGCTCTCTTCTACTGGCAAAGAGCATCTTCACCGAACTGCTACAGTGGTGCAGTTGCGACACTGCAATATTTTAGGTATAGACATGCCCTTATTTTAAAAAAGAGTGAACGCTGAGCTTTGGAAAAAGATAGCACCCTGAAGGATGTGCCTGTGTGCCATACCACTGCCTATCAGCCCAGTGCAAGCCCTGGTCACCTGCTGAAAAATACCAGGATTTTTCACATTTATGGGTCTCAAACTTCACAGTTGGACACTGGGAAAGAAATGCTTCCTGCAGCATCATTGCTTGGCTGTTTTATAAGCGTGGGCTATTCATACCGTTCATTAACGAGAACTCAAAACAAGTCAGTTATTTATATTATGGCTTTTGGGCCTAGACTAGGAAAAAAACAGCCTTGCAAATGGGCTCAGGATGCAGAGATTTGAGGCAGCCAGGAAGGGGAGCAGCCGTGAAAAGAGTTGGGGGAATTCTGAATTCCAGTGTAGAGTTAGCAGCTGTGGATGTGTCCGGTGGCCTATGATGGCACTGGTACAATATGATGGCTATGCACAGTGAAGGGGATGTGGTCTTGTTGGCGGAAATGGACGTGAAAAACAAGCACTGGGAAGGAGAAGAGAGAAGGCTCCAGGTGAAGGGATACTGTAAAGCCAGTGGAGAAGTGCTGATTCTGTGTGGCAGAGTTCCAGAATGCTGAGAGCCATGCAACTTTTTGGCCTCTGAGTTGTTCCCAAGATGAGGGTTGGTGTAGAAATACGGTAAGGGGGACATACACTAAATGTCAGGGCAATAGGATCTTATTGGGCTGGTGCAGACTTGACTTCAAAAACACAGTATAGGACAGAGAAATCAAAACCATTTTATTTTAACACCAAATTCAGAATCCTAAAATGCTCAGAATCTACATGATTCAATCAGCGAAAGTACCCAGATCTAGACAGAGAGGTGGTTATCTTACTATATAATTTAAAAGTGTGCATCTGTCTGTCATCTGTCTCCCACCCATGCTGAGTCCGTTTGTTCAAGAACTCCTCTTCAACAGTAAGGGTTAGGACCACCACATTCAGTAGGCAGCTTCCTTGCAATAACTTAAAGCAAGCCCCGGGGTTTGGAGGTGCCAGGACACTGGGATGAGCCTGGAATGGGATGGTTTTCTGAAAGGGAGGGGTGTGGTAGCAGAGCGAGTTACACTCATGCACGGCCACAGGGACGGGGCAGGCAGCAAACACGGGGGACAATTATACACCAGAATGACCACAGAGGATAGCGAGGCATCTAGATAGACTTATGTGTAGTGCTGGGGAGGAGCCAGTGGTCATGGTACATGTTGGTACCAATGACATAGGGAAGGGTAGGAGAGATGTCCTGGAGGCTAAATTTAGGCTGCTAGGAAAGAGACTGAAATCCAGGACCTCCTATGGTGACATTCTCGGAATGCTTCCAGTTCCACGCGCAGGGCCAGATAGGCAGGCAGAGCTTCAGAGTCTCAATGCGTAGGGAAGAGGGGTTTAGATTTATTAGGAACTGGGGACGATGGTGTAGGGAAGAGGGGTTTAGATTTATTAGGAACTGGGGACACTTCTGGGAGAGGGGGAGCCTATACAGGAAGGATGGGTTCCACCTAAACCAGGGTGGAACCAGACTGCTGGCACTAAACATTAAAAAGGCCATAGAGCAGTTTTTAAACTAAGAGATGGGGGAAAGCCGATTGGTGCGGAGAGGAACGTAAATCGGAGGGAGACTTCTCTTAGAGGAGAATCCATTGATAGAGATTCTCTAAGCTGTAGTCAGAAAGAGAGGAGGGGAGAGGACAAACCATGGGCCAGAGCAGACAAACAACCGCATTCTAAGGAATCCAATGCATCAGGGAAGGGCAGACAAATAAGCAGTGGCAAATTTTTAAAGTGCTTCTACACAAATGCTAGGAGTCTGACTAATAAGATGGGTGAACTGGAGTACCTCATATTAAATGAGGAGATTGACATAATAGGCATCACTGAAACCTGGTGGAATGAGGAAAATCTGTGGGACACAATCATACCGAGATATAAAATATATAGAAAGGATAGAGCAGGCCGGGTGGGTGGCGGAGTGGCACTGTATGTGAAAGATAATGTAGAATCAAATGAAATAAAAATATTAAATGAATCAACACGTTCCATAGAATCGCTATGGATAGTAATTCCATGCTCCAATAATAAGAAATTAGCAATAGGGATATATTACCGACCACCTGACCAGGACAGCGATACTGACATTGAAATGCTGAGGGAGATTAGAGAGGCTACCAAAATAGAGAACTCTATAATAATGGGGGATTTTAATTACCCCCATATTGACTGGATACATGTCACCTCAGGAAGAAAAGTGGAGATAAAATTTCTCAATGGCTTAAATGACTGCTTCTTGGAGCAGCTGGTACAGGAACCCACAAGGGGAGAGGCAATTCTCGATTTAGTCCTGAGTGGAGTGCAGGACCAGGTCCAGGAAATAACCGTTACAGGACCGCTTGGGAATAGTGACCATAATATAATAACATTCAACGTTCCTGTGGTGGGAAGAACACCTCAGCAGTCCAGCACACTGGCATTTAATTTCAAAAAGGGGAATTACACAAAATGAGGAGGTTAGTTAAACAGAAATTAAAAGGCACAGTGACTAGAGCCAAATCCCTGAAAGCTGCATGGAAACTTTTTAAAGACACCATAATAGAGGCCCAACTTAAATGTATACCCCAAATTAAAAAACATAGCAAGAGACCTAAAACAGTGTCACCGTGGCTCAACCACCATGTAAAAGAAGCAGTGAGGGACAAAAAGGTATCTTTTAAGAATTGGAAGTCCAGTCCTAGTGAGATAAATAGAAAGGAACATAAACACTGTCAAATCAAGTGTAAAAATGTAATAAGAAAAGCAAAAAAAGATTTTGAGGAACAGCTAGCCAAAAACTCAAAAAGAAATAACAAAATGTTTTTTAAGTACATTAGAAGCAGGAAGCCTGCTAAAAGACCTGTGGGTCCCCGAGATGATCGAGCTATAAAAGGAGCAAACAAGGACGATAAAGCCATTGCGGAGAAACTAAATGATTTCTTTGCTTCAGTCTTCACGGCTGAGGATGTTGGGGAGATTCCTGAATCTGCACCGTCCTTTGTGGGTGATGAATCTGAGGAACTGTCCCGGATTGAAGTGTCATTAGAGGAGGTTTTGGAACAAATAGAAAAACTTAATGTTAACAAATCTCCGGGACCGGATGGCATTCATCCAAGGGTTCTAAAAGAACTTAAATGGGAAATTGCTGAGCTATTATCTGTGGTTTGTAACCTATCCTTTAAATCGGCTTCAATACCTAATGACTGGAAGGTAGCCAACGTGACAGCAATATTTAAAAAGGGCTCTAGAGGCGATCCTGGGAATTACAGACCGGTAAGTCTAACTTCAGTACAGGACAAATTAGTCGAAACAATAGTAAAGAATAAAATTGTGAAGCATGTAGAAGAACATAATTTGTTGGACAAAAGTCATCATGGTTTCTGTAAAGGGAAATCCTGTCTTACTAATCTATTAGAGTTCTTTGAAGGGGTTAACAAGCATGCGGATAAGGGGGATCCAGTAGATATAGTATACTTGGATTTTCAGAACGCCTTTGACAAGGTCGCTCACCAAAGGCTCTTGTGTAAATTACGTGGCCATGGGATAAGAGGGAAGGTCCTTTCTTGGATTGCGAACTGGTTAAAAGACAGGAAACAAAGGGTAGGAATAAATGGTAAATTTTCAGATTGGAGAGGGTTAACTAGTGGTGTACCCCATGGGTCAGTCCTGGGACCAATCCTTTTCAACTTATTCATAAATGATCTGGAGAAAGGGGTAAGCAGTGAGGTAGTAAAGTTTGCGGATGATACCAAACTGTTTAGGATAGTCAAGACAGAAGCAGACTGTGAGGGACTCCAAGAAGATCTCACCAAACTCAGTGATTGGGCAGCAAAATGGCAAATGAAATTTAATGTGGATAAGTGTAAAGTAATGCACATTGGGAAAAATAACCCCAACTATATGTACAGTATGATGGGGGCTAATTTGGCTATGACAAATCAGGAAAGGGATCTTGGAGTTATCGTGGACAGTTCTCTGAAAACTTCCACGCATTGTGCAGCAGTGGTCAAAAAGGCAAATAGGTTGCTAGGAATTATTAGGAAAGGAATAGAAAATAAGACACAGAATATCTTACTGCCCCTTTATAAAACTATGGTACGCCCACATCTTGAATACTGTATACAGATGTGGTCTCCTCACCTCAAAAAAGATATTTTGGCCTTGGAAAGGGTTCAGAAAAGGGCAACTAAAATGATTAGGGGTTTGGAACGGGTCCCATATGAGGAGAGGTTAAAGCGACTGGGACTTTTCAGTTTAGAAAAGAGGAGACTGAGGGGGGATATGATAGAGGTCTATAAAATCATGAGTGGTGTGGAGAGGGCCGATAAAGAAAAGTTATTTATTAGTTCCCATAATAGAAGAACTAGAGGACACCAAATGAAATTAATGGGGAGCAGGTTTAAAACGAATAAAAGAAAGTTCTTCTTCACACAGCGTGTAGTCAACCTGTGGAACTCCTTGCCAGAGGAGGCTGTGAAGGCTAGGACTATAACAGAATTTAAAGAGAAATCTAGATAATTTCATGGAGGGTAGGTCCATAAAAGGCTATTAGCCCGGGGATAAAATGGTGTCCTTGGCCTCTGTTTGTCAGAGGCTGGAGAGGGATGGCAGGAGACAAATCGCTTGATCATTGTCTTCGGTCCACCCTCTCTGGGGCACCTGGTGCTGTCCACTGTCGGCAGACAGGATACTGGTCTAGAAGGACCTTTGGTCTGACCCAGTACGGCCGTTCTTATGTTCTTATGAGTGCCTGACCCCCAGGGAGCAGCCTCTGGCCAGCAGCATGGACTCTGCCAGCCCAGCATGCTCCAGGGAGCAGCTTCTACAGTGATGTAGCCCCCACTGCTCTGGGCCAGCCTTCTGCCCTGGGCTGCCCCAGGCTGGCCCTGTGGAGAATCTAGCAGACACCATATGCCAGACACAGGGAGAAGCCAGTGGGTGGCGTGTACTGCCCCATGACCCTAGGCAAGCCCTGGGGAGAAGGCGGAGGCCACCCCCCTGCCGTAAGGCTCCCATTCTCTCCCCTGAGCCCTCCACCCCTTTGTCTGAGTTCCCTTCCTCCACCCCCTGCCCTGATTCCTGTACCTCCCCATCCCTGAACTCCTGCCCGGAGCCCTCATATCCCCAAACTCCTGCCCTGACTCATGTACCCTCTCCCCCCCCCCCCCCGCCCCCGCCCTGAAGGACTATGCCGAGCAATGAGGTAAGTCTTCTAGTAGCAAATATTTCTCTTGAACATGCTGTTCCCGGCTTTTATGTGATCTGATTTCTTATTAGTCTGTGCCCTTTTCTCCAGTAATAACAACTCAGGAGTGCTTTTCATCCACAGACCTCAGTATGATAAACAAAGGCAGCCATCATCATCCCTATCTATTTTATATATATATATATATATATGAGAGTCCGCCTGTCTGTTTGTCCAAGAACTCATTCTAAACGGTAAGAACTAGTGTACCTGTCACCGGGTGGATTTGAACCTGGAACCTCTGGAGTTTAGTATAGAAGCCTTGATAGCTTCTCAGCTTAGTCTGTACAGCTCCCTTGTTCTTATCTCTGGCTGTAAATGGCTTAAGTGCTATTACATGGGACAGTGAACTACACTAGGTGTGTGTGTTACACTAGGGCCACCACATTCGGTAGACAGCTTCCTCTTATCCTAACAAAGTAAGGTCAGGGCTTGGCTGTGCTAGGACAATGGGCTGTGCCTGTAATGGGATTGCTTATCATAAAACCACACAGAAAAGAGACAGACTCACCTGGTGGGTGAAAGGGCTGGCTAGTGGTGCCATATACCCAGTCCTAACTCCGAGCTCTGACGCCCCGCCTCCCCCAGCACTCTTTGGGAACATTGCTGGCTGTTCCCCTCAATTCCTGACAAAGGGGAAAGCACACAGTTTGCTGCATTACTCATTCTGGCTGGGGAAAGCAAGGGGCAAATAAACCTGGACCTGCCCCAGATGGAGGACATGCACCCTTCCACCAGCTGTGCCCGCTGGAGCTGCAAGGGCCATGGACAGGCATTTCTCACTTAGCCACAAGCATCTGCAGTGAGAGAGGGCTGGGGCAGTCCTTTCTCTCTGGGGCAGCCTGTGTACTGAACTCCTCATCCCCAGCCCCACCCCAGAGCAACGATTGAAAGGAAGCACTGACGTTTTCATTTTATTTTCCAAAAACCTCAAAATGAATTAAGGATGCAAGCAATCTTCTAGTTTAACATATGGAGAAACTGAGGTACAGAGAGATGAAGTGATTGTGTAGCAATGTCAGGAAAATAACACAGAAATCTCATAAATTACAGCATTAGCTCCTATACAAGAGACACAGTAGGGCTGCCAACAGGCCCTTTGACAAAGAACTTTCTTTATTTTTTATTTCTGTTCAACAAGATAGGGAATTGCTAAGTGCTGCAAAAAGCAGCAAGAATTACCCTTGGTGAATGTAGGTGAGTACAGCAAATCAAATCAAATCAGGAGGAGGAAGGGGTGAATATGCTAAGAAATCAGTCCCTTATTTTTGAAATACAGGGTATGCAACCCTACTTCCCATGGATTTTAGGTGGGTTCTTGTTGGCATGTAGACTGAGATTGTCAAAAAGGGGGGAAAAGTGCTTCAATGACAAAGACAGGGTGACGTGAGTTTGCTGGGACCACCGGCAGTGTGCTGAGCAAGGGTCAGACGGAAGGGATGGCAGCTAAACTAGTGGCAAGATTCTGCATTTTGTACACATGGGTGACAGGCAGATTCCCAAGGTGGGACAAGACTACATGCATTGCTGAGAGTTGGGCAGAAGACTGAGGTAGAGGACTGGCTGAGGTCAGCTGCTGGCTGGCTGCCTCTGGAGGCACTGTCATGTTTATATTTGTAACTGGAAAATTCCCTTCCTTTCCCTCTGTTGAAGATGCTGCTGCACTGAACCTGAAAGGGCTGGTTATAAATAGATTCTCCCTGCAGCTCCTGAATGAGCCATTGAGGCAGAATGAGTCATCCCTGCCTGCTCTGTGGTTCCCCCCAAACCAACTGTGTCAGGTGGAGAGTGGCTGCCAGGAGCAATTAACACACTGTTCTTTCTCAAAGGACAGAAACCTGGGGGACAGAGAAGCTAAAAAAAAGTCCCAACTCCTACCCACGTGCACCCAAAAAAGCCCATCTCTGTGTGAGCTAGAATAATGCTTCTTCCAGAGAAACTTTCAAGAGGATCTAGAAATAGACACACCACTTCCTTGAGACTCTTTTGTCTGCATCATCTTCCTTCCCTGCGTTGCTTTTGGTAGAAGCGTGTGGCCCATTACTCAATGTGTGATGGGCAAATGGACCCTCACTAAGGAAGGACCAGCCCCAAACACAAGTTAACAGGGGGAGGAGGGGGAGAGGATAGTGACCTCTGAGTTGCAGGAAAACAACCTGTGTGAGAGACTGAGGGTACGTCTAGACTACCGCGTTTTGTCAACGGAAGTTTTGTCGACAGATACTGTCGACAAAACTTCCATCGACAAAGAGCGTCCAGACACATTGAGTTCTGTCGACAAAGCAAGCTGCTTTGTCGACAGAACTCCGTAGTCTGGACGCAACGTTACAGGCAATAACACCTTCTGTCGACAGAGTTCTGTCGACAGAAGGTGTTATGCCTCGTAAAATGAGGTTTACCAGCGTCGACAAAACTGCTGAGTTCTGTCGACGTTATGTCGACAGAACTCAGCGGTAGTGTGGACGCTGGTATAGTTTTGTTGACAAAAGTCCACTTTTGTCGACAAAACTAGGTAGTCTAGACACACCCTGAGAGCCCAAGTATTAGTGTCTGCCAGAGACATGATGAATGATGGGAGAATTTCATTCATTAGGGGAAGGAGAGTTGGGGCAGAGTTGGAATTAAAGAATACTAGGGAGGAAGTGGGTATGGATCGGATGCTGTAGGAAAGGAACACACAAGGCCTGGGAAATAGGTCTCCCTGATGTGCAAAGGAGCAGGAGCAGAAAATTAGAGTATCATGTGACACTGGTCTCCGGAAATGGAGCATTTAAAGTAAAGGGAAGTAGGGAAACTTTTCTCCTGTGTCTCACAGATTGCCCTGGATGACTGTGGCAGGTCTCATGAGAGACGTGTGGGAAAGTGAGCTGTGTGTAACAGTGAGTCAGGCTGGCAAAAGCTGGCAATTCTCTTCAGTGGTATCTGGTGGGAGAACTGATGCTATATCTGTCCTGGCAGGTCTCCCAGGAAGCTTCACCTATGAGTTGAAGGGGGAAATACCCATGTGGCAATGATTTGAAAAGGAAAAGAAAATCCAGCAGGTCTGATGTTCAGGATGGAGCCAGTCAGTTTCTCAAGACTCATTCACTCAGTATTTAGGCTGAAATACATGAGAGGTCACCCACCTCTTTCTCATGACAAGCGGCTCCGTGATGCTCCACCACTGTCACCGAAGTGATGCAGTCACAGTCACATCTTGGTGATGAGAGGTCCTGGGTGCTGTGCTGTGATACAGAAGAGGTGATGGGTGTTTTTCTGACAGAAAGAGTGATGTAGTCATCTTTCAGCGATGGCGAGACCTGAGTAACGCAGTCATGGCAGGATGGTAAAATAATCTTCTCAGAATGTTTCCCACTCAGTTTGAAATCAACTCCCTCTGCCTTTATTCCTCCAAGTTTCTAATTTACCACCAGAACAAGAAAGCCTCCTCTGCGAAATGTTAATGTCTTTGTTCTCATATCGTTTAAAACTTGACCTACTTCTGAGTTTTCCAAGTTCATCATGTGCAACCTCATCATTCCGCTGTTCCACATTCACGTTGCCTGGCAGCATTTTGTCATTGCAAAGATTTTTTTTTTGTCTCTGAGCAGACGAGAGGCTTTCCCAGAGAAGAAGCACTTAGAAAAGTCCCCTACCCTTCCTCTACCTTTGCCCCTTAGTGCCTTGAAGATTTACCCCAGTCTGTCCTGGAGTCTCCAGGAAGTAAAGATAACTCCAGTCATCTGAAGAAGTGGGCTGCGCCCACAAAAGCTCATGATCCCATCTACATGTTTTGTTAGTCTATAAAGTCCTACCAGACCATTGGTTGTTTAAGTTTATCCTGTGCAGACTAACTCGGCTACCCCCTGAAGCTTCTTTAATTAAAGGCTATGTCATGTGATACAACCTCAGGAAAAATGTCCAACCAAAATTAGCAACCCTCCTCTTAGCCCATGTGGATTGGAAACCCATCTCTGCTTCCCACTCCCAACTTCTCCTTGCTTCTTCCCTCCTCCCTTCCCAAAAGCTGCAGTGGGGAGATTTTTTTTGCCTTGCTCCTGTCAATGCCTGAAAACTAAAGACTTTAAAAAAAAACAGCACTTAAAAAAAAAACACCTATCTGCATTACCGTGGGCCTTTATATTTCTTGCAGAATGTCTGGGATATCCACCCCGTTCCATCCTATTTCTATTTTTTACTGACAATAAGCTTGGTTAATGCAGAGTTAAAGTTGCTTGGTGATATGTTGTGGCCTTCCAGAACATTGACCTTAGCAAAACTCAAACCTGTGAAAACTAGGAATTAAGGTATTTCTGAGACACTTCTCAAATCCTGGAAAATCAGTCATGTACCCACAACCTCTAACTCTGCTGAAGCTGTCAATAATGAGTGGGAATTACCGGCATGCACTCCAGCTGCATTTCCTTGGAGCTATGATTGTAATACAAAGTGATTTGAGGGGCTGTGCCCTTCTAGGGCTGAATGTGAACCCCTCACCCTGATTCCTGGCCGGGCAATCAATGGGAGGAGATACATGTGTACCTTGAGAGATCCAGTATGCCTCATTATGTAACTTGCCAGCTGTGGGGCACAGAGGGTTGACAGCCCTTCGGTAGAATGTGGCGTTCTTTCTGTGGAGTGACTGGCTCGGTCTAGACTACGGGGGTTTTTTGGAAACTTTTTCCAATAACTTTTCTGAAAGAGGCTTTTCTGCCATTTGGCCCAGTCCAGACAGGGCCAAATGGCAGAAAACCCTACTCTTTCGGCAGAACCCTTATCCCTCATACAATGAGGTATACAGGGCTCTCCCAAGAGCAAGCATTTGCTCTTTCGCAAAAAAAAGTGGAAGAACAAACGCATTCCTTGGACGCAGCAGAGTTTTTCCAGGATACCGGAGGTAACCCAGAAAAACTCTGCAGTGTAGACATACCACAGCAGGGCAGGTATAGGTAGCTCCTGTTCTGTGCAGCACAAAAGAAGGGTGCATGAATGTGTTATGGGTGAAATGGGGGCACTGCTCAAAGTGGACAGAGTCTGCTATAATAAAAGTTGTGTGGCAACTGGTTAGGTGCTTCCCAGGCATGTATTTCCTATGGCTGTGCACAAGTCCCATTCCCAACTGAAATGTGGTCTGATGGGTGAGTAAATGAGTGGCATGGGCTGATTCTGTAGAATCTCTCTCAAGCCCAGATTTCTATTTCATAGTGGGAAAAGAGGCAGGGTAGGCATCTCCCGGCTACTTAATGAATTCCTTAGCACCTGATCATTTTCTCACATTTCTAATTAAGGGAATTTTATTTAAAACCTTGAAAAATATTCCCTCCCCAGCTTTATTTATAGAATAAGAAATTTAGCACTTTGCTTCTTTGTTCTATTTGGAGGCTGGTGAGATTTATTTTAGATGGAGCTATAATCCTGTTACTTCCACTCAGACTCAGCAAAAAAAACAAAAAACTGGGGTAGGGGAAGAGGAAAAGATACTGTCAAAGGAGGGAACTGATGGAGTTTCTCATAGTCTTTGGGAGGCCATAAAAAGATACAAGATTCACCACAGGGAATCAAAAAGCTCATTAGCCTAACACTGGTGCTGTGTAGGCTCACAGCCCAGCTTTCAAACACCTTGGCTGGTTGCTCTTGCTACCCCATGGTCTCTCTTGTTTCCTCTTCCATCATTTTTTCTTGTGACAGAGGTGACTTTATCCATGGATTCTGGGACTGATCCTCAGTTTATGTAAATCACTGTAGATCGGGATGGGCAACCTGAGATGTGTGCGCCACATGTGGCCTATCAGATTTCTATGTGTGGCCCAGGAGATATTTTGTTTACTGATGCCCACGCACAGGGATGCCATCTAAGTAGGTTTTTTCCTACCGGTGTTACTAAAGTGACACACACACGTAAAGCCAGGGCACATCACACTGACTGCGAGAGCCGAATAAAGAGCATCCGATTAAAATGCTGCTACGGTTCAATCAGCACACACCCCCTCCCGCAAATTCCAGGTACACAAGTGCTGTTAGTAAAACTACTCTATCCCGGCCCACCCAGTTGAAGAAGGGCTACTCATGCAACCCACTTGCTAGCCTAGGTTGTCCATCGCTGGAGTAGCTCCACTGACTTCAGTGAAAGGTGATGCAGATTTATATCTGCACACAGTGTGGCTCCCTGTCGCCATGCGAATATTTTTTGCTATAAAGAATGAGGACAATAAAAATGGAGAAAATAGAGAGCACGTTATAATAAAACTCTGCACATCTCTGGTGTCTGATATACAGGACTCTTAGAATGTTATAATCTTTTCTATCCTGTTCTTAGCTTGTCCAGCATTTACTGCAGTGCTGCTGACCTGCTCCCCTCAAGAAGTGTGGGTCAGCTACAAGCAGAACCCTGAGTACACACTGCTCTCCGGACATCACTGGGGCAGCTCCATATTCTTTTCAGCTAGTGCAGAATCAAAAGAATACAGCTACCAGTTTGCAAATAACTTTCTCCAGGAAAGTACAGCCACAAAGATGGTGGGCTTTTACCTTCACCCAGGGTAGCATGGAAGAACACAAGGGACTGAATTCTTCTCTTGTGCCCAGTGTTCTGTTCTATTCTGCAAGCTCCCATGATTCCAATGGGGTTGAGAAATGTAAGAGGAGCACTTGGCCTAAGAGGAGGAAGTGCTCAGGACACAATTCTCACTCTGGCCACTGGGCAGCAGGCAGTGATCTAATTAATGATCAAGAAGACAGGCAGGATCCTGTTGGGCTAGCAGGGAGGCAGAAGCCTCAGCATGTTAGAGGAAAGGTGTGGGTCAAAAAACCCGGTGCACTAAACACATGTAAAAATCAGCTCTGAACAAACTGGTCTGTTGCAGTTTGGCCTTTCTGGCACTGACAAGTCAATGTTAAGCCCTGCAAGGAGCATGCTCATCTGTGTCCCGAGACTGGAAGGTTCCTACATCCTCTTATGGTTACATAGAACAATCTCAGAGATTAAAGATGCTGGTGAGCAAATGAGACATTTCCAGGAGAGGAATTGTAGCCTTCAAGGGGCAGCATCCCCACAGCTCCAATTGCTATCAGAAAGGCCTGGATCACCTCCAGGTGAGAAATCAGCTTGGAAGAGATCTATTGGAAGGGCTGATCTTCATGGGGCTGACATCTTCTAGCTCGCTTCCTACCTATGGTGAGGCACTTCTTCTCTACCCCTTCCAGATATCCATGTCTTTTCCTGCCTGTGATGAACACTCAGGGCATGGTGACATCCCTGCTTACCTATCCAGTTAGCTCCACAGTCTTTGATGACCTCCCATATGGCCAGAAAAGCAAGGAGTGAAGGAAAGTAATTCAAGAATCCATGCCCCGCCCCCCCATGGTCAAAGGAGGAGTACAATTTGGCAGTAGCATGCTGGCTTGCAGATGGGGTGGGACCTACTCCGGTCTATGGAAGAGCAGAAGCAAATGGCACCAAAACTGCCTGTTACACTTCTTAGTCTATTCCCTGGGAGCCTGTGCAGTGTCCTTATACCAGGATTTTTAGTGCTGCATGCATCATTGTTTTCAATGCCACAACAAAGAATTCCTGTAGCGGGCCCAGCCAGCTTTTCTTGCTGGGTTCTGTCCATGAACATGGTCTAGGAGTGGAAAAATAGCCAGGTCACTTTGGCAGGCTCCATCCTTTTGCAGCAGATGCAGCCTCTTCTTGTGAAATGGTCATTAGAGGGGTTTTGGAACAAACTGGAAAATTAAATGGCAATAAGTCACCCAGACCAGATGGTATTCACCCGAGAATTCTGAAGGAGTTCAAATGTGAAATTTCAGAATTGCTAAATGTGGCATAACCTATCATGTAAATCAACTCTTTACCAGCTGGACTGGAGGATAGCTAATGTGACATCAATTGTTTATAAGACTCCAATACTTAAAAATGTTTTATAGCTCCTGGTAATTATAGGCTGGTACTGGTAATTTCAGTATCTGTAGTGAAGAACAGAATTATCAGACACATAAATGTACACAATTTGCTGGGGAAGAGCCAACATTGTTTTTGTAAAGCAAAATCGTGCCTCACCAATCTACTAGTATTCTTTATGGGTATCAACAAACATGTAGACTAAGGGGATCCAGTGGATAGAGTTTACTTAAGTTTTCAGAAAGCCTTTGTGAAGACACCTCACCAAAAGCTTTTGAGCAAAATAAGCAGTCATGGGATAAGAGGGAAAGTCCTCTCATAGGTCAGTAATTGGCTAAAAGATAAGAAACAAAGGGTAGGAATAAATGGCCATTTTTTTCAGAATGGAGAGAGGTAACTAGTGGTGTCCCTCAGGGTCTGTACTAGGGATGTAAGTGAGTAATCAACTACTCCACTTTCCCACTCCCTTTTTTTGCTGCCTCTGTTAGGTAGCTCTGATTACATATAAATTCAGAACCACAGCAGCCCCAGCTCTGTCCTGCTCACACCAATCTGGGACCTACCTCCATGGTGGCTCTGCAGTTTAAATGTAGGAGGAGTCAGGTTGCCTGCACACCCAGCTCCTACTATATTTAAATTGCAGAGTCTCAGCAGAGGTAATTATTGGACTGGTGTGAGCCAGGACACAGCACCTTCCCTTATCAACTAATCGTGTAGTCATTACAAACGATATTGACTACATGATTAGTCAATTACCTGCCTCTAATCATCCTTAGTCTGTACTTGAACCAGTGCCGTTCAGCATTTTAATAAATGATCTTGAAAAAGAGATAGTCAGTGAGATGGTAAAATTTGCAGATAATACAAAATTACACAGGATAGTAAAGTCCAAAGCAAAGCATGAAGAATTACAGAGTGATCTCATAAAAGTGAGTGACTGGGTAACAAAATGGCAGATGAAATGTAATGTTGATAAATGCAAAGTAGTGCACATAGGAAAACATAATCCCAGCTATACATATAAAATGATGGGATCTAAATAAACTGTTACCACTCAAGAAAGAGAGGCATTGTGGATAGTTCTCTAAAACATCCATTCAATGTGTAGGGGAAGTCAAAAAAGCAAACAAAATGTTGGGAATCAATAGAAAAGGGATACATATTATGACAGAAAATATAATTTTGCCTCTATGTATATACATTGTATACCCACATCCTGAATGCTGCATGCAGATGTACTTTCTCCATTTCAAAAAAGAATTTTTGGAACTGGAAAGGGTATAGAAAAGAGCAACAAAAATTATTAAGAATATGGAAGAGTTCCCATACGAGAAGAGATTGATCAGACTGGAACTTTTCAGCTTGGAAAGAATCATAGAATACTAGAAATGGAAGGGATCTTGAGAGGTCATCGAGTCCAGTCCTCTGCCCTCACAGTAGAACCAAGCACTATCTGGATCATTCCTGACAGATGTCTGTCTAACCTGCTCTTGAATATCTCCAGAGATGGAGATTCCACAGCCTCCCTAGGCAATTTATTCTAGTGTTTAACCACCCTGACAGGAAGTTTTTCCTCATGTCCAACCTAAACCTCCCTTGATGCAGTTTAAGCCCATTGCTTCTTGTCCTATCATCAAGGAGAACAATTTTTTCCCCTCTTCCTTGTGACCTTTTTAGATACTTAAAAACTGCTATCACGTCCCCTCTCAGTCTTCTCTTTTCTAAACTAAACAAGCTCAATTCTTTCAGTCTTCCCTCATAGCTCATGCTCTCTATACCTTTCATCATTATTGTTGCTCTTCCCTGGACCTTCTCCCATTTCTCCACATCTTTCTTGAAATGTGGTGCCCAGAATTGGACACAATACTTCAACTGAGACCTAATCAGTGCAGAGTACAGTGGAAAAAATGACTTCTTGTGTCTGGCTCACAACACTCCTGTTAATGCATCCCAGAATCATGTTTGCTTTTTTTGCAACAGCATCACACTATTGACTCATATTTAGCTTGTGGTCCACTATAACCCCTAGATCCCTTTCTGCCGTACTCCTTCCCAGACAGTCGCTTCCCATTCTGTATGTTTGAAACGGATTGTTCCTTCCTAAGTGGAGCACTTTGCATTTGTCCTTATTAAACTTCATCCTATTTGCCTCAGACCATTTCTCCAGTTTGTCCAGATGATTTTGAATTATGAGCCTATCCTCCAAAGCACTTGCAACCCCTCCCAGCTTGGTATCATCTGCAAACTTAGTAAGTGTATTCTCTATGCCAATATCTATGAAGATATTGAACAGAACTGGTCCCAAAATAGACCTCTGCGGAATACCACTTGTTATGCTCTTCCAGCATGTTTGTGAACCATTAATATCTACTTTCTGAGAATGGTTCTCCAGCCACTTATGCACCCACCTTATAGTAGCCCCATTTAAGTTGTATTTGCCTAGTTTATTGATAAGAAGATCATGCCAGACCGTATCAAATGTATATCGCATCCACTGCTTCTCTCTTGTATACTAGACTTGTTATCCTACCACAGAAAGCTATTGGATTGGTTTGCCATGATTTATTCTTTACAAATCCATGCTGGCTGTTACCTAAGACAGCCAAATGTGGTTAGAGGTCTGTGAAATCATGACTGGTGTGGAGACAGTGAATAAGGAAGTGTTATTTATTCTTCTCATGACACAAGAACTAGGAGTCACCAAATAGGCAGCAGGTTTTAAACAAAGAAAAGGAAGTATTTCTTCACACAATGCACAGTCAACTTGTGGAACTCCTTGCCAGAAGATGTTGTGAAGGCCAACAGGGTTAAAAAAAAGAACTAAGTATAATCAGGGAGGCTAGATCCATCAATGGCTATTAGCCAGGATGGACAGGAATAGTACCCCTTGCCTCTAGTTACCAGAAGCTTGGAATGTGCAACAAGGATGGATCATTTGATGATTCCCTGTTCTGATCATTCCCTCTGGGGCACCCAGCTTTGGCCATTGTCAGAAGGCAGGACACTGGGCTAGATAGACCTTTGGTCTGACCCAGTCTGGCCATACTTATATCAGCATCTGAAATGGTCACAATACTTTAAAATAATGCTGTATAGCTAAGTATATTGTAGATTCTGTTTTGGGGAATTTTTTATTGTAAATTCTGTAGGAAGAGGGATGTGTATGGAAATAACAATGCCAATCTGCAGCATTATGGAAAAAGCACATTAGAACACAAATGGAGTTTGCTGGGCTTACATGGTAAGCATGCAGGACTCACACTGCTTAGCTGACATGCTCATTCACTCCTGTTTCTGTCTCCTCTTCTGGCATCCTCCCTTCCCTTCCTCGCTTCCTCTTTTTAATCCTTGCTCGCTCACCTCTCCCAGCTGCCCCATCTCCCATATTGAGCAATAATGCACAGATTGTGCAATGGCCTTTTTAAAAGATGCCCTGTGGTTTGTTTGGATCCAGGACATGTGAACAAAAGATGAAGCCCACAGATGGAACCAAGAAGTCAAACCCAGGTGGCCAGCTGCTTGTGCCCCCGATGGCATTTCCAGTTGCTTGGACGTGCTGTATGGGAGTGGCAATGATGGGGAGGCAGGCGTTCGGAGGGAGAGAGTGCTCCACTGCGCTGAGCTCCCCACCCAATGCCAGCGCTGATTTACAACAATCGCAGGGACCCAAGCCCTGGTACTTGCTGCTGTTGGGGCCTGTCTTCCCTCTGTGCTATCTAGGGACATTCAGTTTGTTTTAGGGCCTAGATCTAGGTAGGAAGATTGGTAAAGTAATTTTCCCCTCTGCACAGGGAATCTGAGACAGGGAACAATGTGTGCAGTTGCTTATTATTTTCACCTTTTTATTGTAGTCTCACACCTATCAGTCACCATGGCCAGCTCCAGTGGAATAGAGATGTCTCAAGCTGCCAAAAGGCGAATCCATCTCAGCTACACCTTGGACAGCACTGATCACCTACTCAGCCAGTCCCTCCTTCCTCCCCTCTCTCTATCACAGAGCTACTCAACTTTGGAAGCCCCGGGGGCCACAATTATACTCACGGCACATGCCAAGGGCCGCAATTTAAGTATGGTTGCATACACATGCAAATATGTAAGCAAATGTATGCAAATGGCTTCTCTCACACTGATAGGCATGAATAACAAGATTAAGCCTTAAGCCACAGTGCCAGACCCAAACGTGGCAAGTGTGATCCAGTCAGCACCTCTCAGGCTTTGCCCACGAAACTAAGCAGCCAGCACTTCCCACAATGCCCTGACACACCCAGCACCTCCTCCTGCGGGGATAGAAATGCCAAAACCCTGCACCCATCTGTTCTAGCCAGCCCGTCCACTTGCTTCTTTCACTGCTCACCCTGCCTGGGAGACACCTCACCATTGTGGAGCATGTTCCCAGTGGAGGCCACGTTCAAAGGATCCCAGCCATGGGCTGCGTCCTGAGCCCTGTGTAAACCCAAACCACCCTGCGGGCCATAAACAAACCATGGGCTGCATGTGGCCCCCGGGCTGTGTGTTGAGTAGCTCTGCTCTAGACCAGTGTTTCTCAACCTTTTTTAAATAAAGTACCCCTTTTAAAAAAAATTATAAGTACCCCCAGTACCTACAGTTTTCAGACACACAACATTTTTTTCTACCATTGCAACACATTTGTTTAAACAACTTAATCGTAGCCGGGTGGGCAATGAAATTTTTGGGTGTAAAAAGTACAAAAATAATAAAGCACTGTAAAACTTAAACAGAAATTCAGTTTTCTCCACATTTCAGTTGTGTTGACGTACCCCCCAGACTTCTCTCGAGTACCCCTAAGAGTACTATTACCACTGGTTGAGAAACACTGGTCTAGACCATCTGCCCCCTTCTGATGTTGCAGAAAAGGAAAGCCTCTGCCACAACAGTGGGAGAGCCAGTTCTTGTGCAGTTTGACCGCCCTGCAGGTTCTTTTGACAGAGCATCTCAATTTCTGTTTGAATACTGCTCAGCCTGTCCCTAATTTTTTGGCATAGCATGAAAAATATACCTGGACCTGCTGTTGTAGCTAGGGAGCCACTGAATCATGCACTGGAGTTAACAGCAACTGTGCCCCAGGAAAGAAGGGGTGCTCAAGCAATAGCTGGGGGAAATTTTCCCTTCTTTTTTTTGCCTTGGAAATCTCTTCCTTGTTTCTCTCTCACAGTTTGGGTTGGGGATTTTCTTTCTGGGCAGTGGTAAGGGGTGGGGGTGAGCTGCTATTTTATATCAGTTGAAATTTAGCCCATAGCTGCATCTCCAGATCCCAAAGCCCTGGAAGAAAGCAAGCGGGAGATGAGAGCGTCCCTGAGGGAGCAAGATTTCCCTAGAGGAGCTGCTGCAGTAGCAAAGCTATTAATAAATGTTTGCAATCACTTAATTGCTCTGCTAAATTGCCATCATGCTCCTGCAACTCCATAGTGTTGGTGCAGCTGCCTCCTGTTACCAACCACCCCGTGTTCATGCATGTGAGTGAGGGGGCACATGAGGAAGATGATAATCTGTGAGGGCTGCTGCAGAGTTAGAGGGAAACCAGTTCTGACAGGTGACTTTTTAAATCTCTCGTATTCAGAAGTAATCAGCCCTATTCATTGCATCCATTAACCATAGTTTCCCCTGGTTCTCTTTCACCAGTAGGCATTGCTTCTACAAGCTCAGTCACTCAGCCTATTCTTGAGAAATATCTCTGTGAGTCTTTCACATCTGATCTAAATGACAATCTGGGCCCCTGTCTTGTCTTCTTTAACTGGCTGTCACACTAATTTAAATGTGGAAACATCTGGGAGTTCTCAGCACTGGAACAATTTCCCCTGCTTTTTCCAACAGTCCTGATGTGATGGCCATCAGGGCACATCTTGAGGCCTACACAGTGCTTTTTTGTAAGAAAAAAGGTGCTGGTACTCCAGGGGGAAAAAAAAAAGCCGTGCCAGGGGCCAAAATGCAGTCGCAGCCCCTTTAAGAGCCATGCCCACGTGTCCCAAGCAGGCTTCTGTTGGGAGCCAAGCCGCCCCAGAAAATAGGTGCTAGTAGGCCAGAGAAAAGTCCCATTCAATTAAAGTATGATGGGAAAATAGATGCTGGTATGCTGTCTGGGGCGTACCATCACAAAAAAAGCACTGGACCTATGTATTTTCTTGGGTTTCTTCTAATGTGGTGAGCTAGTTGAGACACACACAGGCTAGAGAGGTGTAAGTGGGTGATGTTATTTATGATAGTCAACACTTCTCCATCTGAGCAAACAGAATTAATAGTTTAATTATCTACCTCCCTCCTTGTATATCCGACTGTATTCCTGTCAGGTATCACATACAGAACAACTCATTCACATCATGGTGGGGTTCAGCTTACCGTTCCATTCACTCCCTCCCCCAACTCTTCATCTTTGTCCTAATTATAAGAGCATTTGAGATGAACATGCTTTTAAAAAAAAAGACACTATCACTTATATAATGTGCTTGCTTATTCATGATTTCAGAAAGGAGAGCAAGCCAGCTTGCATTATGGGAATTATGCAAACTAAGGCTGATCCATAATTTGCGGGGGTCTGCTGATTCCTTACATGGATATCTGATGCATGAGGATTACCATGTAATAATAGATGTAAAGGCTTTTAGTGAATGACAAATCTGCCTCAAGCACTTGAGCAAGAAGACCTGACAAGCATCACATTTTGTGGTGATTTGCCTTCAGTGCTTGTCACAGGCAGAGGACTCATGGTGGAGTGACTTTAAACACCCGACAAGAGTGATAATCCCCAGAACAGCACAGCCTGAAGAGTCTGATTGCTGTTAGGAAGGAAAGCTTATGAGAAATAATAAAGGAAACATCAGACTGGGTACTAGAGACATAGTATCAAGTACTGACAGCCAGAAAACAAGACCAAATGGAGCCTTAACTCCATTGTTTACAGTGAACCCTCGTTTATCGCGGTAGATAGGTTCCAAACCCGACCGCGATAGATGAAAATCCGCGAAGTAGGATCCTCAAAGCCTCGGGGGAAGCCGGCCGGGGGGCATCCCAGGCGCGCCTGGGCTGCTCCCCCGCCGGAGCCCCTCCGCGGCTTTCAAAGCCTCGGGGGAAGCCGGCGGGGGGGCATCCCAGGCGCGCCTGGGCTGCTCCCCCGCCGGAGCCCCTCCGCGGCTTTCAAAGCCTCGGGGGAAGCCGGCCGGGGGGCATCCCAGGCGCGCCTGGGCTGCTCCCCCGCCGGAGCCCCTCCGCGGCTTTCAAAGCCTCGGGGGAAGCCGGCGGGGGGGCATCCCAGGCGCGCCTGGGCTGCTCCCCCGCCGGAGCCCCTCCGCGGCTTTCAAAGCCTCGGGGGAAGCCGGCGGGGGGGCATCCCAGGCGCGCCTGGGCTGCTCCCCCGCCGGAGCCCCTCCGCGGCTTTCAAAGCCTCGGGGGAAGCCGGCGGGGGGGCAGCCCATGCGCGCCTGGGATGCCCCCCCGCCGGCTTCCCCCGAGGCTTTGAAAGCCGCGGAGGGGCTCCGGCGGGGGAGCAGCCCAGGCGCGCCTGGGATGCCCCCCCGCCGGCTTCCCCCGAGGCTTTTTAAAGTTTTGGTAAGGATCAATTTTATGTTCACAGTACAGTGAACCCTCGCTACTTCGCGGTTCGACCATCGCGGATTCACGTATATAGATAATGTAATGAAAAAAGTCCGCGAAGTCGTGAATCCGCGATGGTCGAACCGCGAAGTAGTGAGGGTTCACTGTAATCCAAAGTTACCTTTGCATGAGCCCCTAAACACATTCATCTGTAGAAGAGCAAATTATGACAATTACTAAAAAAAAATAAATTTGAACTTTAAAATAGCCTTCATATGCAGGATAGGACACACATAGGACACTATGGTACCTGCATGGCAGGGTAATAATATTTACTATCTGGAGAGTAATGGGCTGTGTCTAGACTGGCCTCATTTTCCAGAAAAACTTGCCAGCTGTCTACACTGGCCACTTGAATTTCTGCAAAAGCACGGACGATCTCATGTAAGATTGTCAGTGTTTTTGCGGAAATACTATGCTGCTCCCATTCGGGCAAAAGTCTTTTTCCGCAAAACTTTTGCGCAAAAGGGCCAGTGTAGACAGCAGAGATTTGTTTTCTGCAAAAAAGCCCCAATCATGAAAATGGCGATCGGGGCTTTTTTGCATAAAAGCGCGTCTAGATTGGCCACAGACACATTTCCGCAAAAAGTGCTTTTGCGGAAAAGCGTCTGTGCCAATCTAGACGCGCTTTTCCGAAAATGCTTTTAATGGAAAACTTTTCCGTTAAAAGCATTTCCGGAAAATCATGCCAGTCTCGACGTAGCCAAGGTGTATTCAGTGTTGCCAGCTCTTGTGGTTTATTGCGAGTCATGCACTATTGGTTTCTCTTTTCCTTCAGCCCTCAGGTCCCGGTATAATGTGATTTCATGAGTTTCTCAACTTTCCTTTAAAAGAAAAAGTATACCTCTAGGCTACGTTTACACTGGCAGTTTCTTGCACAAGAACTCTTTTGTGGAAGAGTTCTTGTGTAGAGAGTGTCTACACTGGCATGTGCTTTTGTGCAAGAGATGAGCTTTTGCGCAAGAGCATCCATGGTAGCGTGGATGCTCTCTTGCGCAAGAAAGCTCTGATGGCCATTTTAACGATAGGGGCTTCTTGCACAAGAAATTCATGGTGCCTGTCTACACTGGCCTCTTCTGGAAAAGCTCTTGTGCAAGAGGGCGTATTCCTGAGCGGGAGCATCAGAGTTCTCACACAAGAAGCCCTGATTTTCTACAGTACAACATCAGTTTACTTGCAGAAGAATGCACAGACAGTGTAGACAGGCCCATGTTTTTGCGCAAGAGCGGCTGTTTTCGTGCACAAACGCACCAGTGTAGACACAGCCCTAGACTTTATGTTTGTGAAGAAAAACTTGAAGCTGTGCCTTATATGCACCCTAAAGATTCAGACATCAAAAGGCAAATAGAGAGAACCAATAAATGTTTTTTAAAAAATTAAAATCTCATTATTTTTAAGCCAATCTCCTTAATATGCATTATCTATCACATTAATTTTGACTCCTTGGGGCTGGCAACACTGGGTAGCTTTATATAATAAGTTATGGGTCCTTACTCAGGGACCAGGGTTTTATACAGCATAATATGGTAGGTTTTTCAAACAATTTAAAGGGAAGTTATGGTTGACAATGTTTCAGTGGAGGCCAGCTAACACACCAAACTATTATATTACCACTTTCCCACCAAAAATCCTACACTGCTTTAAAAAAATATTAAAATGGCACCTTAATGTAGGCACCAACTTCTGCCATGAGCAATAGACCATGCAGACAGAATGAGATGGACAGGTCTTCTGCTAGCCCTGTTATTGCACCAGCAAGCACCCAATGTACAATTCGCCCTGCCAAATTGTCATGATACTGGGATAACAGTGTAAGAGGAGCTGCACCGTGTGAAATGTTAGTTCCTCTGGATGTGCTGGATGGAAGCTTTGCTGCCTATGCAGCACAGAGAAAAACTTTCATTGGTGCTGGGTTGGATTCTTGACCCACCAGTGCATACGGTGTTTGAAATGAATCTGACCCATAGAATAGACTCCTGATCTGCATTTCCCACCCTAACTGTAGCGCCTAGGTCGTCCTGTGAGCACTGGGTCCAGAGGATGGTTCTCTTTGGTTGGTTGGCACTGAAACACAGGCAGCCATGAGTGCTTATGCACCAAAAGAGCATGCTGAAATGTGTGGCAAAGGCAGCTCTGCTGGCAGAAGGAAAGTGAAAGCAGATACCACCTGTGGTGTAAAGAGAATAGGTATCTGGGGCGCTAGCTGACTTGAGGGAAGTTGGTCAGTTCTGAAGGGGCAAAATCATCCCTGGTGAAAGCACTGGATTTATACCAAGTAGGAACATGGACCTTCAAGCCACACAAGCATGGGATCAGGGCTGGAACTCCTCCATTATATAGCACCAATTCTTTGGGTTTCACAAGATATCTGGAGGCCCAGTTTAGGTGGCAGGAGACAGATGCCTTGGGTCTGTCACACTCCCCCTAGTTTCCTCTCTGTGGCTGAAGACATCTAGTTCTTCAAGGAGGCTACCATATCCATCACTTGGGCTATGTCTACACAGCAGTGTTAATTCAAAATAACTACTGTTAATCTAAAATAAGAAAATGAGTGTCTATACAGCAAGCCATTATTTCAAAATAATGGCGAGCTGGAGGGCTTCTTACGCCAACTTCTGTAACCCTCATTTCACAAGGGGTAAGGGAAGTCGAAGGAAGCGCATTCTTCCTTCGACTTCCTGCTGCGTAGACAGCACTAAAAGCTGAATTAAGCAATTTTGACTTCAGTTACGCAATCAGCATAGCTCAAGTTATGTAGCTTAATCCGACTTTTGCCCTGCAGTGTAGACATGCCCTGGGGAACCCTGGTGTAGGACTAGCCAGCAGCAGCAGGAATCATTCCAAGCGCTGTTCAAACTCCATCCCCTTGGTCAGGCAACCAGACTTTTTAGTTATTTCTATCCTTGTGAAATACAAAACTAAAGAAGCGCCACAATTTCCAAGCCCTTTGACTCAGGTGCAAACACATCTTGAAAAAACTGATCGTATTGAACCCACAAACCCTCAAAAATGGGTCAGACATCTCTGGAGTTCTCTGTCTTCAATCTAATTACAGCAGATGCCCCCCAGAAAATTGCTTCCTCTGTGCTGGACCCCGTCGGGTCCTGGCATTGGCATGTGTCCCAGCCCCATCAGCTGCCCAATCAGCAGCAAGGAAAAATGGCTACTGATGCCCTCTCTGGAAGCTTCAGTCCCATACTGCTCCCCACTCTCCTTCCCAGCAGTTCTCATTCGCTGTGGTCGGAGTGCAATGCTGCAGCTAGAATTTGAGCAAAGCTGGAACAGACAGATGGGCAGCTCTCTTTCAGAGAGGGTCAGCCACGATGTTTGGATCTGTGCATGCCAATTCGCCAGTGAATGGCATACTCTTGGCACTAACCTGACACTAGAACAAGCTGAGACCTTCCAGCTGCCAATCAGAGCCCAGCCCTACCACGCCAATCCTCTGCAGCTCCCCTCGTTTCTGTCAAAGGCTGCCACTGCCCTGCCAAATCCCATGTATCAAACACAGATTATATAAATTCATCCCTAGTTGCCTGTCCCAGTGCCCTCCCTCCCCCCCCCAGCTGCCTGAATGATGGATGCACAGGCAAATGGTTTTCATTGCCTGCCTCATTAGGGAGAGAAGCAGTGTTGTGTGGAAGATATCACTGACGCTGGGCTGCAGAGGTTGGACACTGGACACGGCACTGCTAAGAGAGACACCAGCAGCTCCATTCTGCAATACACTATGACCCTCTCCTAATATCCCTATGAGAATTTGGGAGGAGATATATGGGGGGAGGGAGCCAAAATCTGTGTATTCCCTGCTTCAGAAGACTGAGCCCCCTAACTTCAACACAAATGTAATGGGGAAGGGACAGGGCCTAGGTTAGATACTTAATTATATGGGTCACATTAGCATAATCATAGAATCATAGAACACTAGAACTGAGAGGGACCTCAAGAGGTCATCAAGTCCAGTCCCCTGCCTTCATGACAGGACTCAGCACCATCTAGACTATCCCTGATAGATGTCCCTTAAATATCCCTAGTGATGGAGATTCCACAATCTCCCTAGGGAACTTATTCCAATGTTTGACCACCCTGACAGTTAGGAAGTTTTTCCTAATGTCCAGCCTAAACCTCCCTTGCTGCAGTTTAAGCCCATTGCTTCTTGTCCTATCCTCAGAGGCCAAGGAGAACAATTTTTCTCCCTCCTCCTTGTAACCCTCTTTTAGATACTTGAAAACCACTATCCTGTCCCTTCTCTTTTCTATACTAAACATGCCCAGTTCTTTCAGTCATGAAGAGGAACCATTTTGGAATTCCACCTAATTCATTAATAGTTTGCATTTATCTTCAAAGCCAAAAACAAAGATCAACTAATTAGTCCCTCTAAAGCAGGTATTAAATATGTATTTATAGTGTTTGTGGCTAAACTGTAGACCTGATAAGTTGCAAAGTTTCCATACTAGGAACCGTGAACAATCTCACACTACTGCAACTAATATTTTATCCTTCGTCCTAGGGCCATGTCTACACTAGGAAATTATTTTGAATTTACTAAATTCGATTTATGGACTCCCAGTTTAACAAATTCGAACTTCCGTGTCCTCACTATGGGGAAGCCTCATAATTCCCCTATGGAGAAATTAATCCAAGGCAGGCTCCGTTAATATGGACGTACTACCTCAGACTAAGCCCCAGGAAACATTCTGGGAAACTGCAGGAGGCCTTTGTTCGAATGAGAAGCACCGGAGCATTCACACACATGTAAATTAAGAATTAGCATTATTCCTCATGAAAAGCAGAAGTACAGAATTCTAATTCTGCGGCCCCTTATTTTGGAATAACAGGCTTGGTAGTGTGGACGCATCACTTACAAATTCAAATTTGGGGGGTGGGGTTATTTTGGACTAAGGTCCTAGTGTAGACCAGGCCTAAGTGAATTAACTTTCTGTTTCAGAAGGTTGAAAAAGCTACCAGAGGAGAAGCTGTTCTGGATTTGGTTTTAACAAATAGGGAGGAACTAGTTGAGAACTTGAAAGTGGAAGATAGTATAGGGGACAGTGATCATGAAATAATAGAGTTCATGATCTTAAGGAAAGGTAGAAGGGAGACCAGCACAATTGAGGTAATGGATTTCAGGAAGGCAGATTTTGATAAGCTCAGAGAACTTGTAGGTAAGGTCCCATGGGAAGCAAGACTGAAGGGAAAAACAACTGAGGAGAGTTGGAAGTATTTCAAAGGGACGTTGTTAAGGGCCCAAAAGCAAACAATTCCGCTGTGTAGGAAAGATAGAAAATATGGCAAAAGACCAGCTTGGCTTAACAAGGAGATCTTGCATGATCTCAAAATAAAAAAGGAGTCATATAAAAATGGAAACTAGGACAAACAACAAAGGATGAATATAGGCAAGCAACACGGGAATGCAGGGGCAAGATTAGAAAGGCAAAGGCACAAAATGAGATCAAACTAGCTACAGGCATTAAGGGAAACAAGAAGACCTTTTATAAATACATTAAAAGCAAGAGGAAGACCAAGGACAGGGTAGGCCCACTACTTAGTGAGGAGGGAGAAGCAGTAACAGGAAACCTGGAAATGGCAGAGATGCTCAATGACTTCTTTGTTTCGGTCTTCACCGAGAAGTCTGCAGGTGTGCCTAACGTAGTGAATACAAGCAGAGAGAGGGTAAGTTTAGAAGATAGGATACACAAAGAACAAGTTAAAAATCACTTAGGAAAGTTAGATGTCAGCAAGTCACCAGGTCCTGATGAAATGCATCCCAGGATACTCAAGGAGCTGATAGAGGAGGTATCTGAGCCTTTAGCTATGATTTTTGAAAAATCATGGCAGACAGGGGAGATTCCAGAAGACTGGAAAAGGGCAAATATTGTGCCCATCTATAAAAAGGGGAATAAGAACAACCCAGGAAACTACAGACCGGTCAGTTTAACGTCTGTCCCAGGGAAGATAATGGAGCAGGTAATTAAGGAAATCATATGCAAACACTTGGAAGGTAATAAAGTGATAGGGAATAGCCAGCATGGGTTTGTGAAGAACAAGTCATGCCAAACTAAGCTAATAGCTTTCTTTGATAGGATAATGAGCCTTGCGGATAAGGGAGAAGCGGTGGATGTCATATACCTAGACTTTAGTAAGGCATTTGATACGGTCTTGCATGATATTCTTATTGATAAACTAGGCAAATATAACTTAGATAGGGCCACGATAAGGTGGGTGCATAATTGGCTGGATAACCGTAGTCAGAGAGTTGTTGTTAACGGTGCTAAATCCTGCTGGAAAGGGATAACAAGTAGAGTTCCGCAAGGGTCTGTTTTGGGACCCGTACTGTTCAATATCTTCATCAATGATGTAGATATTGGGATAGAGAGTACGCTTATTAAGTTTGCAGATGATACCAAACTGGGTGGGGTTACGACTTCTTTGGAGGATAGGGACATAATTCAAAATGACCTTAGCAAGTTAGAGAAATGGTCAGAGGTAAACAGGATGAGGTTTAATAAAGAGAAATGCAAAGTGCTCCACTTAGGAAGGAACAATCAGTTCCATACATACAAGATGGGAAGCGACTGTCTAGGAAGGAGCATGGCGGAAAGGGATCTAGGGGTCATAGTGGACCACAAGTTGAATATGAGTCAACAGTGTGATGCTGTTGCAAAAAAAGCAAATATGATTCTAGGTTGTATCAACAGGTGTGTTGTAAGCAAAACTCGTGAAGTCATTCTGCCGCTCTGCTCTGCACTAGTTAGGCCTCAGCTGGAGTACTGTGTCCAGTTCTGGGCGCCACATTTCAAGAAAGATGTGGAGAAATTGGAAAGGGTACAGAGAAGAGCGACAAGAATGATTAAAGGTTTAGAGAACATGACCTATGAAGCCAGGCTTCATGAACTGGGCTTGTTTAGTTTGGAAAAAAGAAGATAAGGGGGGACATGATAGCGGTTTTCAAATATCTAAAAGGGTGTCACAAGGAGGAAGGAGAAAATTTGTTCCTCTTGGTTACTGAGGACAGGACAAGGAGTAATGGGCTTAAAGTGCAGCAGGGGAGGTTTAGATTGGACATTAGGAAAAAATTCCTAGCTGTCAGGGTGGTCAAATATTGGAATAAATTGCCAAGGGAGGTGATGGAATCTCCCTCTCTGGAGATATTTAAGAACAGGTTAGATAGACATCTGTCAGGGATGGTGTAGACGGAGCTTGGTCCTGCCTTGAGGGCGGGGGGCTGGACTCGATGACCTCTCGAGGTCCCTTCCAGTCCTATGATTCTATGAACTGGTTTGCAATAAGCTATGCAGAAGAGGAGCTTGAGGGCTGCTCATGAGTAGTGTGCTGCCCTCCATTCCTGCTCAGATCTCTCACTATGAAATAGGTTATCTAGGTTTTATAGGAGTTAAGACTGTCCAAGAAAGTGCTTTATACACTTTCAATATATACTGGTGAATAAAGTATTACTATTATTCCTGTTTTACACATGGAGAAACATGGTGTTCAACAGTTCAGGCTCAAATCATCAAGTGGAGTGGGGGTGTCTCCAATTATGGGTATCTCGGTCAAGCTTGAAACACCTTGAAACTAATTTTTACACATGCTGAACACACATGCCTCCCATTCACTTGAACTTGGTCTTTAGGATGCTGAGCTCTGTTAAAAATAAATGGTAACTTTTGAACATTTTGGCCAAAGTCACAAGCCCGAAACCACATTTTGAGTCAGCGAAACTAGGGATGCAAAATCCAGTTTAAAATATTAACTGGTTAAAGGATATTTTTACTGGTCCATCCTAGCACACCATCATGGAGGAGAGTTGTTCTGGCTGGGCCAGACGTCAATTAACAGGTTACTCTGGTAAGGATGCTTAATGGGTAACTAGACAACCCTAAGCGAAACAAAATCCAGGAGCCCAGACTCTCAGCCTGCTGCTCTAATCACAAGACCATGGAATCTGAAATAAACTTTTGCATGGCAGGATAGAAGGAAAGGGCTTTGAAGATGCGCTGAGCAACATCCTTTGGCAGTTTCAGATCTGCCACTATAACTGAAAAGGGGCAACAGAAAAAAGAGTGTAGTGCCAGTTTTAAAAAAGAAATAATAAGAGGTCACATCCTCTTTCACCTGAAGAAGCTTCCTGTTAATTAGCAGCTAGCTTGAAAGGCTAATGAGCAGCAGTGACATGTAAGCAGGAACTGCTTGCATTCCTAAGTGTAAAGGTCAGGACAAACTCTGAGGTCCGTGATCTCAAGGGAATAGGGTGGGTGGGGAAAGATGGAGAAGAAGGAATGGAGAGAAAGTGACTAAAAGCTGAAAGAGGACTTTCCTGCCCTTAAAATGCAAGTGTCTGTGCGGAGGCCAATGTGCCTGAAGAAAGTGCTCTTCTGTCTCAGTGACCTTGCAAAATGAGAAACAGAACAAAAAGCTTCAGGCAACAACAGACGGAAGCCTTAAAAGGCAGTTTTAATTTTAGCCAGATTGTTATGTATGTTCAGTCATGGGGTTATTTGGGGATAAAATGTACTTGCACTGGAATAAGATAAAGGAGTTGTCACACACACACCTCCGACATACCTGGGACTTAAAATAACAACAGGGCCAGGCCTGTAAATCCAAATCAATTCTTCCATTCAGAAAGCACAGCCCTCCAGAGTGACAGTTGCCTCAGGAGGAGAAGAAAAGAATTCCATTCTCCACCTTCTGCACTCGTACTACTACCATGCACTCAGACCACACCCTTGATTTGAGGGTCTCAAAGCCCTTGACAATCTTTAAGTTACCTTTGCAATTCCTCTGTGAGGCATGCAGATATTCTTAACACAGTTGCATGCATGGAAAACAGACACACAAAGATGTGTGTCCTAGCAAGACAGCGATATGTGCTTCCTTTTTCAGCCCTAATATGCTGTTATGAGGGATACTTGCATTATGTCATACCACACTGCAGTCATTCTGGGTCTCCTCTCTCCTTGAGCTGCCAGTCCATTTGATGCTAATGAGTGATCTTCTCTGCCTGACCTTTTCGGACTGGTCTGCTCGAAAGGATCCAAGTATCAGCCACCCAGATGTGGAATATAGTACCTGATCCCCAAACTGACCTCCCTCCTGCCACAAAATGCTCAGAAGCAACTGACTGGAGAGGGGTGGGAGGGGGATGGATGCTGAGCAAACTGATTGGAGAGACAAATGGATTAGAAAATCCCATCTAAAAAGCCCAGACAGAGTCTTGGTGCTATTTTCAACAGCTGTCATGGGCCACTCAATTAGTGGCTTGCTCTACACCGTAGATTGAGGCTGATCCTAAAATGTCACCCCTGCCAATGCAACTTGCCCACTGCACCAACTTAATAACACTGCCTCTGTGGCCCACAGTCAATGTCAATTAGATTGACACGATGTCAGTGTAGATACTCTGTTGCTTACATTGACTATTGCTGCCTTTTAGAAGCCATCACACAAAGTCCCACACTGACAGTTAAATCCATGCAAGCGCTCCTGGTGAGGACATGCACTGCCAACATTAGAAGCGTAGGATGGCAGAGGATGCATGTCAACATAACTTAGGTCGACATAATTTTGTTCTATAAGCATATCCTTAGACTCTGCTAACACTAGAATGTCCTTCGAATAACTTTCATCACTTGGGGGTGAATAATCCACACCCTTCAGCAATAAAAGAGATACCGACCTACACACTGGTATAGACGGCACTTGTCGGCAGGAAAAGCTCCGTTACCAATATCGCTGCTACCTCTCATGGGAGGTGTAGCAGCTAAGTGGATGGGAGATCTCTTTGCTGTCAGCTTAACACATCTTCAAGAGAGCCCGTCCCATCCATCAGATAGTTTGGGGCGTCCGTCCTGGGCCCTGTACTATGGCAGGGCTCCGAGAGGCCTGGGAGATTGTGGATGTGCACTGGGGAGGATGACACCAGCAGCAGTGGTGGAGCAAGCCAGCAGCCTGCTCTGGTCTTCTAACGGGATGGCTTTGCTTCACCATGGCTGTGGGAAGCAGAGTGCCCCAGCCCTCTCTGCTCCCCTGAATTGTGCCAGGCCCCTCACAATAATCCCTTAGGTCACATTACATCCCTGAGGGGAGAGGGCTTGAGTGATGGGATACAATGGAGGCGGGAGGAGCAGAGCAGGGAGAGAAGGTGGGGGAGGGGCATGGCTTGGGGGAAAAAGTGAAGGGGAGCCAGAGCAGGAGTGGGAAGAGGTGTGGCAAGGTCAGGCCCGATGGCAGAGGAGGGGGTTGTCCTGGGCCCCACGACCCGCTAGGGGTGGCACTGTCTTCACCAGAAATACTACAGTAGCATCCTTGCTTTTGAGCAGCTGTGGTGCTTCTAGTGTAGACACTGCAGGGGTGGATCTTCCAGAGTTTGATTTAGCGGGTCTAGTAAAGACCCACTACATCAAACACAGAGGGTGCCTTTGTTGACTCCAGATCTTGTACTCCTCATGAGGAGTAAGGGAAGTTGACGGGAGCATTTCTCCCATCGACCTTCCACTGTGAGGATGGCGCTGAAGCTTGGTTTAAGGTATGTCAGCTCCTGCTATGTTTTTTAATATAGCTGAAATTGCATTTCTAATGCTGACCGTCGGCTGTAATATGGACCTGGCCTTAGTCTAGAGCCAAATTGGCTGTGTCAGATCATGTTTTAACACCATTTGATCTTGCATTATGATCAAAAAGTGTTATATTAAAGAACAAAGCTCTAACATGGCTTGATGACATGGTTATTATATGGATTTGTTCTACCAATACAGGAAAAATCAAACTGCATTACAGCAAGGATGGAGCATTATTATATACAACCTGACTTCTAAACCCTCTACTTTGAGTGTGTTGATGGAGACAGGAGATATTATGACAGGTGCACAGAACAGATACTCCTATTACAAAGTTGCTCCAGTTCTGCCTTCCTCTTCTCATTGTGTCCCTGTACTACATTCCCAGCTCTGTCACTAACTTACTATGAGCAACTCTCTTAAACTTTGTGCCTCAATTTTCTCATCTACTGTTTGAATGCTTACCTGCCTCCATGGTGGGTGAAGATTCATTAACTTGTGTCTGTAAAGTGCCTGGAATTCCTAAATTCTAAGCCTAGATCTGATGCTGACCCTTTCTGGTCTTGAGCAAGTCACTTAGTCGCTATGTACCTCAGTTTCTCCTTTTGTAAATGAGGATAAGAATAAGATCTGAGCCCATAGTGGGGAAAACATTCTCAAATATTAATTCAGATCTGAAAGGGAATTTTATTTTAACACTATTCACCTTCCATCACATTCAATTCCCATGAATATTGCCAAAAGTCCTCATGAAAATGAATTTTGAATAGTATATTCATTTGTAAATGTAACATTTTGCACTGATTTTACATAAGTCATCCAGTCAGGGAACGGAAACAATACCACATGACTTACGGAAACAGATTCACACAGCATAAATTGCAAATTTTGAATGGAAAGTACTTCACAATTCAGAAACTATCCTCAAACTAGGAATTTTTCCAATGAAGATACGTATCAGTAATTTCAAATAGCAAATATATTTGCTAATTCTAAAACCTGTTTGCAAATAGAGAAAAAAATATATATTCATTGTGTAAATTGCTCATTGCAGTTTGTTCACCCAGCTCTTCCTAAGATAAATCCAATCCTACACTTTTATATTCTAAACAAGGATGGCTTGAGGAATAGGCAGGTACTATCTCTAAAGACTCTTGAAGATTAAAAGCAGCGAGGAGTCCTGTGGCACCTTATAGACTAACTGAAGTGTTGGAGCATAAGCTTTCGTGGGCAAAGACCCACTTCATCAGATGCATGTAGTGGAAATTTCCAGAGGCCGCTATAAATATGCAGGCCAGAATAAGGCTAGAGATGATGAGGTAGATCCAATCAGGGAGGATGAGGCCCACTTTTAGTAGCTGATCTGGAGGTGTGAATACCAAGAGAGGAGAAGCTGCTTTTGTACTTAGCTAGCCATTCACAGTCTTTGTTTAATCCTGAGTTGATTGTGTCAAACTTGAAGATGAACTGTAGCTCAGCAGTTTCTCTTTGAAGTCTGGTCCTGAAGGTTTTTTGCTGCAGGATGGCTACCTTTAGATCTGCAATCAACCTCAGCATGGACCAGTCTACATGGGAGGTCCATTTCCTGGACACCACTGTACAAATAAGTGACAGTCACATAAACACCACCCTATAGCCTACCGACCACTATGCTTACCTGCATGCCTCCAGCTTCCATCCCGGACACACCACACGATCCATCATTTACAGCCAAGCACTGAGGTACAACCACATATGCTCCAACCCCTCAGACAGAGACCTACACCTACAAGATCTTCAACAAGCATTCTGTAAACTACGATACCCACACGAGGAAGTGAGGAGACAGATTAACAGAGAAGCCTCCTGCTATGGGACAAGCCCAAGAAAGAAACCAACAGAACACCACTGGCCATTACCTACAGTCCTCAGCTAAAACCTCTCCAACGCATCATTAGTGATCTACAACCCATCCTGGACAACGATTCCTCACTTTCACAGGCCTTGGGAAGCAGGCCAGTCCTTGTCCACAGACAACCTGCCAACTTGAAGCATAATCTCACCAGCAACTATACACCGCACCATAATAACTCTAACTCAGAAACCAATCCATGCAACAAACCTCGGTGCCAACTCTGCTCAAATATATACACCAGTAACACCATCACAGGACCTAACCAGATCAGCAAACTGTCACTGGTTCATTCTCCTGCACATCCACTAATGTAATATATGCCATCATGTGCCAACAATGCCCCTCTGCTATATACATCAGCCAAACTGGAAAGTCCCTATGTAAAAGAATCAATGGACACAAATCAGATATTAGGAATGGCAACATACAAAAACCTGTTGGGGAACACTTCAATCTCCCTGGACACACAATTGCAGATCTAAAGGTAGCCATCCTGCAGCAAAAAAACTTCAGGACCAGACTTCAAAGAGAAACTGCTGAGCTACAGTTCATCTTCAAGTTTGACACAATCAACTCAGGATTAAACAAAGACTGTGAATGGCTAGCTAAGTACAAAAGCAGCTTCTCCTCTCTTGGTATTCACACCTCCAGATCAGCTACTAGAAGTGGGCCTCATCCTCCCTGATTGGATCCACCTCATCATCTCTAGCCTGATTCTGGCCTGCATATTTATAGCTGCCTCTGGAAATTTTCACTACATGCATCTGACGAAGTGGGTCTTTGCCCACGAAAGCTTATGCTCCAACACTTCGATTAGTCTATAAGGTGCCACAGGACTCCTCGCCGCTTTTGCAGATTCAGACTAACACGGCTACCCCTCTGATACTTGAAGATTAAAAGTGATTTATTAGCCAGGGAACAGGACCTACATCTTGAAGTCAACTAGGAAGGCTTAAACCATGAATGCAATTGATGACACCACACTCAGAACCAGTTGGGTTTGTTTGGAGATGAGCTTTACTTGAGCACCCCCTCAAAGGAAGTTGGGGGGATAAGAGAGACTTCAGTATCCATCCCTTGTTCAATTTTCCAATATCCAGTCTAATGCCATAAAGTCTAGTTTTTAATATCCCTAAATGCAGGCAGATATGGCAGGAGTCACGGAAAAGTCAGAGCCAGTTTGCGTGAACTGATTCTCCTGAGGACCTGAGCAGACACACTGAAAAGGTGAAACACATTATGTCAGTTCCTGGAGGCCTGGCTGAGAGTTTCGACTGCTGAGCACCAGTGCTTTGGCTTCCTATCTCTGGAGTGGAACTGTTTAAAGGTCAAGGACGATAAAGGATGCTAGAGCTCCATCCCCCCGCTGCATTACAAGAAGTTTCAGAATAAGAAAGGGAAGGTCATAGGATCCAGGATACTCTGAATGTTACTAACAGACTTAGACATTGGGGGAGGAAGATCATTGGGGTTTAACTATACCTAACTGCGGTCCCAGAACAAGCCCTGATGCTCGCTTATGGATAATAATTCTGGAACCTGCTATGGCAAATCTGAAATGCACTTTCTACAATTCTCCAGAGCATATGGGTTTATATCAGCCACTCCTTGCATGCTCTGTATTATTCATCAAATGGAATCAATATACAGATTACAATTAAAGGCACTCAGCCTGCTAAACTTTCCCAAGTAACCAGTTTATTCTGTAGCAATCCTGTAGCCAAAATGTATTTTTAGTATTGGTTATAAAACTGTAAATATATATAATGTATGATGTATAATGATTTGCTTATAAGTTCTGTATGCTTCTATTTCACCCTGTCTCTCGTGATTCGGCTCTGGTGAGGCCACATCCGGAGTATTGTTATCAAATCAGCAATGGAAAATTAGACACCACTCTCTACAGAAAGCCCATTGACTCATACAGTTACCTACATGCCTCCAGCTCCCATCCAGAACACACCAAATGATCCATCATCTATAGCCAAGCCTTTCGATACAACCGCATCTGCTCTAATCCCACTGACCGAGACCAGAAACTTCAGGAGCTCTACCAAGCATTTATAAACCTCAACTACCCACCCGGAGAAATAAAAAAGCACATTGAAAGAGCCAGACGAATACCTAGAAACCATCTACTTCAAGACAGACCCAAGAAAACCAACAATAGAACACCACTTATCTACAGCCCCCAACTTAAACCTGTCCAAAACATTATCAATGAACTACAGCCTATACTGGAACAGGATACTAAACTCCAAGAGGCTCTGGGGGAGAGACCCATAGTCTCCTATAGACAACCACCTAACCTCAAGATGTTTCTTACCAACAACCACAGGACATACCACACTAATTCCAATCCTGGTACCTTCCCTTGCAACAAACCCCATTGCCAGCTTTGTCCACATATTCACTCTGCTGATACCATTATTGGACCTAACCAAGTGAGTTATAAGATCAAGAACACATATTCCTGCGCATCCAGAAATATAATTTATGCTATCATGTGCCGAAAGTGTCTGTCTGCTATGTACATTGGACAAACATCTCAGACACTTCGCCAAAGGATCAATGCCCACAAAACAGATATTAGACAGGATCACAAAGAAAAAAACAATTTCTTGCCATTTCAACCAGAAAGGACATTGTCTCAATGACTTGATTATCTGCATCCTGCTTCAAAGGCCTTTTAAGACTTCACTTGAAAGAGAATTCTCTGAACTGTCATTCATGCTTAATTTCGACACTTTATGCCTAAGTTTGAATAAAGACTCTAATTATCTTACCCATTACAAAGATAGCTTCCCCAATTATCACCTCTAATATCATTAGCTCACATTTACCTCCCCCCCCCCCGCATTCCCCTTCTGTTCTGAAATTTGATTTGTCCTTTTCATATGTGTTCATTTTTTTAAATTGTATCCTTTGGTATATATGGTTGTGACAATTTTCTTCCACTATTTGATCTGAGGAAGTGGGTCTGGCCCACGAAAGCTCATCACCTAATAAACCATCTTGTTAGTCTTTAAAGTACTACATAGTCCTGTTTTTTGTTTCATCCCTAGAGGTGTTTAAGTCTCGGCTTGACAAAGCCCTGGCTGGGTTGGTTTAGTTGGGATTGGTCCTGCCTTGGGCAGGGGGCTGGACTTGATGACCTCTGAGATCTCTTCCAGCTCTATGAGTCTATGATTCTATTAGATAATGTTTACAGTAAGACCTTGCTTCCTGTTAGCTTTACAAATTAAGCTGTAGCCCTTTGTCTGCATTGTAAATTAAGTTGTGTCTTTCAGTAACTATGTAATCCTTGTCTGAAACTCTGCAAAATTGTGTGGTGTGAGTGTAGGATTTGTGTGTAAGTCATCACAAATGCCCAAGTGGTCAAGAAGTAGGAAATTTGCAGATAATCAGGAAACATGCATTGTATCTGAGGCTGAATTACATTTGCAGTATCGACAACCCTGGAGACAAGCGGAGACCCCCTTCTCCCTAAGAGTGAGAGACAACAATGGGCATCCTGACAATCACTGTCAAAGGATAACTCTGGAAAACACAGATTAACACCTCCTAAGGATGGATGATTACAGCATGACACTGCAAAACCCCATAGACCCAAATGGGAACTTAAATGTATGAGAAGGGGAGCTCTGGCCATTGGAACTCTGGGTTTGATCCTGCATGCCAAGCCTCAGAGGAGCCTCAAAGGAACCACAACTCCTCGCTCAGTCAGCCTTGTCTGGCCAGTAAGACTCACTTGAGCCACAAGTGACTGGTAACTATGCACCATCTGCAGGACCTGGGGGAGAGAGGGGGAGGCTTGTCTTTATGAAGCATATGCTAACTGCTTCTCTACTGTATTCTCAATAAAAGTGGCATATTGCCTTTTCTCCTGAAAAAGATCCTATGTACTTCTTAGCATAACAATCCAAGATAAAGACTTATGTTTATAGATCATTTTTATTCCAAAGTTCTCCCAATGTTTTACAGGCCATCTACAACATGTTTACTAGGCAACACTAAGAGGGTACACTCTCATTCTCCGTCTTCCTTAACAGTGTGTGATTCCATTTTGAGGAGACACTCCGATCAAGTAAAGCTTGTTTCCTTTAGCGTCTTTTAAGGTATCCCACAGCAAAGCAATCCCTACCCACTGATGCAGCAACTCTCTATTTCGTCTTTATCCTGACCTGCTCTCCTGCTGAACTTCTCTGTCTTTATCTTTGATTTCCTTTTATCAGCAGACAACACTCTCTCCCCATGGCTGCTTATCCCATCCTTCATCCGTCTCTACACTGATGCATGAATTCAAGCTAGTGCGGTATGTTTGTTGAACTCGGCTTTGAAAAGCAAACAGTGGTGACCAACACTATTTTCAAGGTCAACATGCCCAGTTATACAGAACGCTACATCTGGAAGTTATACAGAAAACACGCCAGCTGTTAATGTTCCTGAGAAGAGAGAGAACCAACGTTGCCATAGCACAGACATACCAGATCCATGAGGATCCATCTCAATTCTATCAGCAAGGTCAGTGGAGATTTGTAGCTCAGCAGAGGTCAGGTGCTTTGGGCATCTTCATACACTCACAAGAATGACGTCAATGCCCACAAGGACATGCTCCCATAGTTAGAAATGAGCTGGAAGTCAGGACTTCTTGATTCTATTTCTGGCTCTCTCACAGACTTGTATGCAAGTTGTTTCATTTTGCTCTGATTTGCATTCCCTCTCTGCAAAATGGAAATCATACCACCCTCACAAGGAGGTTAAGAGTCTTCATAATTCATTACTTCTTGCAAAGTGCTCTGAGATTCTCAGATAAATGGCACCAGAGAAGGGCATTTCATTATCAGAACAAGTTCGATGCTCAAAGAATTTTTCTTCCCAAAGCTGTGGTGTAGGTGTGTAAATTGGATTACTAAAGGAAGCCTCGTTGCAACCTAAACTGTGAAGAGATTATCGATCCCTCCATAATCATTACAAGGTGATGAAGAAATGAACAGAGCCCAGGGCAGCCAGGCCAGTGTTGTCCTGCCAATTACTTTTTCCTGGATCTCCGATACTGGTTGCAATGCTATGTTGACAAGTGTGCTGTGCAGCAAACATACATGCTCTCATGGTCTCCCTGAGAGATTCCTACACTGAGTTCCCCTGTTCCAAGCAAGATCAGTGCTCTGTCGAGCCTGGCCAGAGTCATTAAGCATGTTCTAACAATGGCATTAATTGCAGCTAGTACAGGGATAGCTCAGGGCTTCTCTGCCTCTGTGTATCTCTACCACATCAGGACAGTGAAGCACAAGTGACATTTTGCAGGAAATGAAGCAGGACAGGACTCTCTCTAAACACTGTTTCCCCTTTGCTTTCTGTGTCTCTCCTAATCAGCCTCCTGGACTGAAAACAGAAGCCTTCACTTTGCACAGGGCCAAGCCCTGAGCATGCACGGTGCACATGTCCTATTGGATTACAAGGCAGAGCACTTTCACGTGACCCAGTCTGTCAGAGACCCAGCTGTGTCTCTGCAGAAAGTAAGGGAATGTGGGAGAAATGTGCATAAGCAACCTGAGTCCGCACAGTACAGTCAGAAGGCTGGACACAGGGTTCCTATATAAACAAGTTGCATAAGCAAGCTGATGTCATTTGGGATTTTCTGAATGGGGGGAGGGCACTTATGGATTATAACTCAGGACCCCAGTCTATAGGAAGGAAAAACATGAGTCTTGGTGTATCTAAAACATAACATCAGAGACCTTGATGAAACTAAAAGCAGAAAGAACAGATCAATATCACCTGGGAGCTCACTGCATCTATATGGGGGATGAGTTGCAGACACAGTGAATTTCCCTGACAGCCAGATTGTGGGAGAATTAGATGAAATCAACTGGGTACTGAAACTCAAGGTAATACAGCAGAGACCCGCTCAATACATCCTATCTTATGAGGGAAGCAGACAATCTATGACATTGTCAGGGCAAGATGATATCCTCAGATCTCACCACCTGTAGCAGGCAAAGGCGAAGGGCTGTTCACAAACCTATATTCAACTCCATGCTCCCCTCAAACCTAGTCATATCACAATCTGTAACTGCCATCAAAGCTTGGCCCAAAAACATGTGATCGCAGGTGGAGAGGAGTGAAGAAAGAAAAACCAGATCAGGAGAGCTGGCATCCATTTCAGAGGGCAGCAGTTTATCACCCACAACAGTATTTCCACTGAGTTTATCGCCATTCTCTCCGTCTAGAATTCAGGTCATTAGCGGCGATGTTTCCACATTGAATTAGCAATGAGCTCCCACTTTCTTCTATATCTTTCCCTTACAGCATGCCAATAGTTCCACGTGATTTCATTCCAAAGACCTCACTCTGTGAGGAGTTTATCCCATGAACCACAAGCCAGCCCCGTGAACTCCTCCTCCTCCTCCCCCCCACAATGCTCTACTTTCTCAATCTTTCATAATTAAAAACTCTACCTGGCGTCCCATTACACACCTTCTCTTTCGGCCTCCGCCATCCTCTCCCTCTTCGCTACCTCTCAAGCATTATTTCCTGCTTTCGCAGGTGATCTATCAATAGGCCAGAGTCAGGCTGAGAACAACTACTTTAGTGCAGCTCTGCCACTTGTATGTCTGTGGCTGTTTTCACCCAGTTGGACAGAGAGATACAAACCGGAGACACAGTTCCAAAATAAACAGGCCTCCTCTAAGGAGAATCTCCATTAGCTGGTAGTAGAATGGTTTTTATCCTGTGGACCAGTGGAGTAACCCACAGGCTAACATTCCATCTGGCATATGGGCAATACTGAACACACACACCGGACAGTACACAACTACAGGTATGTTCCACAAGGGGTGTTGCAAACAGCGTTGATATTCTGTCACTGGCTCTGGGTCTCCCGACATCAAAGCCAGCACAGGGCAGGAAGTGGAAAGATCCAACCATGGATGTGGCAGTGAGAAAATCCACTTCTACTTATAACAAAATATTCTCCAAGACATCTGGTCCTGTGGAGGACTTGCTCAGATAATGGTCTGTAGTACATCAGCCCTACCAGGGTCTCTGTGTGGAAGATGCAGGACCACCTGGTAAGCAAAATACATTGTTTATTTTTTTAAAGAAAGGGCTTCTCATTTTTTTTTGTTCTGAATAAATAGTATTTTGTTTCATGAGAGCTGGCTGATCACTGTATAAACGATGTCATTGTTCCTGAAAAAGTAAAACAGCAGGTGCTGAACTGAAGCCTGATTGGTTGAGGAGATCACTGTGAATTACAGTAGTTTGAAGCCCAGATCCCTGGTATGCAGGAAGATGATTGCAGGATCCTACATGAAGAAAGATGACAGCCTGAGACCTAAGTGCAGTGTCCTCAAGAAGGCCATGATGGAGTCAGAGGTGCGCTTAACATGGGAACTGTGGAACACTCCCATTAGCTTTAATAGAGGACAGGACAAAGCTTGCAGGATATCTCATTCACAGGCTTCAGTGCCAACTCAAACTACTTGTGTTTGTATTAATCATTAAGAGAGTGCATGAGAGTGGCATCAAAAGGAGAGCAGGCCAGAGGGCTGCACACAGGAGAGGGCAAATTGAGGGCAATAGATAGGGATGATTCATGTGTGATGTCCTGTGGAGCCATCTCATTCCTCAGGCTTTTATGAAACTTCCAGGTTTTGTACAGCCCAATCTGGACTTAGTGAGAAGGGAGTGAATGGCAGAGAAGCATCTTTTCATGTCTGCAGATTAGTACCACAAGCACAGACAAGCAGATTTTGAAGTGTAAATGAGGTTCCCCACAGGACCAGGCAGGCAAAGAAATAGAAGCCACAGGACACTGCCTTCCTCTCACTCCACTTGCTCAGCCAATTGTCTCTCTCAGAAGCAAGCAGTAAGCTTCTCTTGCATGAAGCCACCACGAGGCACAGCAGGCAGCCTGGGGAGCAGAAGAAATAGGGGAGAAATGGGAGTTATTTTGCTTGACAACCAGATGTGCTGTCACTGTTGCCATTGATTGTCAAACCCAAGACGGAAATCTAGGGCTGAAACATCATGTGTATCTAAGTTCCAAAGACAAGTCACAAAGTTTAAGGGCAAAAAGGATCGCCAAATCATCTAAGCCAGTGATTCTCAACTGAGGGTATGTGCGCTCCTGGGGTAGGCAGAGATCTTCCAGGGGGTATATCAACTCTTCTAAATATTTGCCTAATTTTATAACAGGCTACATAAAAAGTACTAACAAAGTCAGTACAAACCAAAATTTCATATAGACAACTACTTGTTTATACTGCTTTATATACTATATACTGAAATATAAGTACAATATTTATATTTCAATTTATTTTATAATTATAAGGTAAGCATGAGAATGCAAGCACTATTTCAGTAATTCAGGAAACTCCCACCTTACGATGGCCCGAGTTCCAATCCCCTGTACTTAACGGCCATTTTTTTAAGTGCGGAAGGGGCTGAAATCCCCACCTTATGTCCTCGGCCTACTGTAAATGTGGGTTCGAGTTACGATGCCCCCAACTTGCGACACTATCCCAGGAACCGATCGAGTCGCAAGTCAGGGGCAGCCTGTAGTATGCTATGGCTCTTTTGAATTTTTATGTCTGATTTTGCAAGCAAGTACTTTTTAAGTGAGGTGAAAGGGTTGCACAAGACAAATCAGACTTCTGAAAGGATTCAGTAATCAGGAAGGGTTGAAAGCCATTGATCTGGGACAACTGCCTGTATATATCACAGGCCACTAAACATCACCCAGTCACTCCCACACTAAGCCTAACTACTAGAATTAGACCAAAGTATCTCAGCTCTCAAAAAACAAACTATTATGCACCACAGGCAGAGAACACAAGGGACTGAGATGCTGGAGCAGCTGGAAATGGAATTGGTTAGAGATGGAACCTAAAAATGGCGTGGAATTGTATGTAGTTAATGAATAAAAGATCCCCTTGCTCACTGCCCTAACTGGAGCCTCTTGTTGTTACTTTATGTTCTTGTTCTTACTCACTTAATTCAAAGGACAATAGGATTGCGGGAAGCATTACAGGCAGGACTCTGAGTTGGAACTCAGCAGCTCTGCAGGTGCAAACCAATTTAAATTGGGGAGCTGGCTTGGTTCCCTTCAATCAGGAATTGAAGATGGAGGGGAGTGGCGACACAGTTGGGATTCCCCCAATTCTGCACCCCTGTAGCAGCAAGAACAGATTCCACCAGCAGTAGAATAGAGGGGTTTTATTGCTTTTCTAGGATACAGTACAGCATAGACGTGATGTGATAAGAATCAGGGCCAGGATGTTTCAGACCCCTTGGGTTAGGGGCATAGGTGTGCACAGCACATTTCATTAGGGTGTGCACCCAAATCATTTTTTTTAAATGTACTCTTTGACCCCCATTCGCCACGCCTCTGGAGCTAATACTTTCAGGGCAATATGGACACATGACCAGAAATAAAAGGTTTCATGTGACATCCCCCCCAAGGACTTTTCCCACCATCCTCCTACCAATAGGGATAAGTTTGGCCCTCACCAAACCCCCCTCATGCAACTATCCCACGACTGCATTAACCCATTGGCTGAGTCTACATTGGAACCCTTTTCCGGAAAAGGGATGCTAATGAAACCAGTCGGAATTGCAAATGCCGCGGGGGATTTAAATATCCCCCGCAGCATTTGCATGAACATGGCTGCCGCTTTTTTCCGGCTCGGGGCTTTGCTGGAGAAAAGCGCCAGTCTAGACGGGATCTTGCGGAAAATAAGCCCTTTTCCGGAAGATCCCTTATTCCTACTTGAAAGCCTTGCTCCACCCCTGCCTTCCTCATGCCCACCCCTTCTTTCAAGTCTTCTCCCAGCACCTCCCTTTCTCCCCTCTAGCCCCCAAAGCCCTTCCTCTCTCCTCTCCTAGCATCATCCTGTCCCCCGCTCTCATTGACACTTCCCCTCCTGCCCTTTTCCTCATTGTCTGCACTTGGCCCCCTGGCATTTGTGTCTCACCTCCACCCTGTCCCTTGGTGCCATCTCCTTTCTTCTCCTGACCTGTCCCCCTCCCCTCAGCACAAGCCCCTTCCTCTCTGACCCTTTCCCCCTATTTTTCCCTGCCAGATGGTCTGTAACAGAGTTCTAGGGTCGCCCTGACTATCACCCTTCTGGTGCTCCCCCTACTCTGTCTTTCTTAGGTTTCTCAGCCTCCTTTTGGGCCACAAACTCCCACCCCACAGTCTCTGGTTCCCAAAGTTCCAGCAGTCTCCCCATCACTTAGTGCCTGCACCGGGTCTGACTCGTAGGATTGCCAGGACAGTCTGGTTTTTGGGCCCTCTGTCCGGTAAAAAAAATCCAGAAAATACCCGACACATGCAATGTCTGGTATTTCCTGGTTTTCCGGCTGAGCGCTAGACTGAAGCCTGGCGGCAGCGGGGGAAATGACTGAAAGGTGGGGCGCAATCGGCACTGGGAGCCTCTAGTTGAGTCTGACTTCTTGGGGAGGAGAAGAAGCTCTATCTCTGAGCATGTTGTGGAGCTGCAGCTGGTAGGATTACCAGGTAGACCACCCCCCAAAAAACCGGACACACTTAATCATGGACCGGGGGGAGGATGGCCAGGAGAAAGGGGTTTGGTGGGAAGCAGAGCTGGTCGGGAGGCCAGGGGCCGCAGGGCTGGCCGAGAGGAAGGGGGGCCAGGGGAAGGAGGTGCAGGAAGCAGAGCTGGGGGGAAGTGTTGAGGAACGCCAGGTTGGCTGGGAGGAAGAGGGGGGATGGGAAGCAGTTCTTGGAGTGCGGGGGCCAGCCACACTGCCCCCGACCTCAGCCCCACTCCTCCCCGGACCAGCCGCGCTACCCCCGACTTCGGACCCCCCCCTCCCTGGGCCAGCTGCGCTGCCCCTGGGTTCCCCCGACCCAGCTGTGCTGCCTCCGGGTCCGCCCCCGACCCCAGCCACGCTGCCCTCGACCCCGGCCCCCCTCCCTGGACCAGCTGTGCTGCCCCCGACCTCCCCACTCTGGGTCAACTGTGATGCCCCCGGACCAGCCGTGCTGCCCCCCGATTCCCCCGACCCTGGGCCCAGCCGCACTACTCCTGACCCGAACCCCCCCAGCAGCTGCACTGCTCCCGATCCCCTGCCCAGAGCACGCCCCCACCTGCCCGGGGTTTAAACTTACCTCTCTTGCCTAGGACGCGGGGTGAAGATGCTGCTCCCTGCCACCTGTTTCTGTGAGGTCCTAAGACCCGCTGGTTTTGGCTGCGCATGCGTGGCAAACCCTGCGCAGCGTCCGTTCCCCAGCGCACCAGGGCGGCCCTTTGAAACATTTGGGTGTGCCTGGGCACACCCGGCACACACCTATGGTTAGGGGTCTATCACCCCTAGCCCTCAGCCCCAGTAACCTTAGTCTCTCTCCCTCATGGTTCCAGCCTAAGACTGACCTTTCCCCCAGGGCACACTTCCTTTGTCCTGTCTCTTTCCTTAAAAAGTAGAACCGGTTTGGCCACTGTCCTGAGGCCCCTCTTGCTGGGCTGTGCTTACAGACAATCGCCAGCGGGGATCCTCCACAGCCCACCGCCCAAACATTGCAACCAGCAAGGTACTGACACTACATCACAAAATGTGGGGGAGTCAGTGGGAATCACACATCACCACACAGGGGGACCCCGGGATACAGAGCCAACATCCTCCCCACTATGCCACAAGGGGTCATGGAAATGTGGCAGGGGCAGATGAGGACAGAGGAGCTCGGGGAGGGGGCCAGGGGAAGATAAGAACAGAGGGGCCGAGGGAACGGAGGAGGCGGGGCAGATGAGGACGGAGGGACCAAGGGGGTCCAGGGCAGATGAGGATAAAAGAGCCGAGGGGGGGGCGGGGCAGATGAGGACAAGTGGGCTGGGGGGGGCAGGGCAAATGAGGACGGAGGGGGCAAGGGGGTCCAGGCCAGATGAGGACAAGAGGGCTGGGGGGGCAGGGCAGATGAGGACAAGGGAGCTGAGGGGGGGTCCAGGGCAGATGAGGACAAGGGGTCTGGGGGGGCAGGGCAGATGAGGACAAGGGGTTTGAGGGGAGGTCCAGGGCAGATGAGGACAAGGAGGCTGAGGGGGGGCGGGGCAGATGAGGACAAGGGAGCTGGAGGGGGCGGGGCAGATGAGGACGGAGGGGCCAAGGGGGTCCAGGGCAGATGAGGACAAGGGAGCTGAGAGGGGGCGGGGCAGATGAGGACAATGGAGCTGAGAGGGGGCGGGGCAGATGAGGACAAGGGGGCTGAGGGGGTCCAGGGCAGATGAAGACAAGGAGGCTGAAAGGGGGGCAGATGAGGACAAGGGAGCTGGGAGGGGGCAGATGAGGACGGAGGAGCTAAGGGGGTCCAGGGCAGATGAGGACAAGGGAGCTGGGGGGCAGACAAGGGAGTTGAGGGGGGCAGACGAGGACAAGGGGGGGCAGGCGAGGGGACTAAGGGGGCAGGCGAGGGGGCTGAGGGGGGCAGACGAGGACAAGGGGGGGCAGGCGAGGGGACTAAGGGGGCAGACGAGGGGTCTGAGGGGGGGCAGGCGAGGGGGCTGAGGGGGGGCAGGCGAGGACAAGGGGGGCAGGCGAGGGGGCTGAGGGGGGGCAGGCGAGGGGGCTGAGGGGGGGCAGGCGAGGACAAGGGGGCAGGCGAGGGGGCTGAGGGGGGGCAGGCGAGGACAAGGGGGCAGGCGAGGGGGCTGAGGGGGGGCAGGCGAGGACAAGGGGGGCAGGCGAGGGGGCTGAGGGGGGGCAGGCGAGGGGGCTGAGGGGGGGCAGGCGAGGACAAGGGGGGCAGGCGAGGGGGCTGAGGGGGGGCAGGCGAGGACAAGGGGGGCAGGCGAGGGGGCTGAGGGGGGGCAGGCGAGGACAAGGGAGCTGGGGGGGCAGATGAGGGCGGGGCGGGGCCGCCTCTCACAATTGCGGTCGGGGGGGGGTAAGTCTGCCCGGCGCGAGAGGGGAGGCGCTGCCCGGCCGGAGGCTGCGACCGGCCCCTCGGGCCAGCGGCGGGGCGGGGCGGGGCGGGGCGAGGCCGAGGCCGGCGCTCGAGAGCCGCTAGCTGCCGGCGGGGGCCGACGCTGGAGGCGCCCGCGTGTGGCCCCGCCCCGGCCCGGCTGGCGCAGGCGGCGCGAGCGGGAGGCCTGGGCGCTGCGCGAGACTCTGCTGCCCCCGCGCGGGCTGGCGCCGGCCGCAGCGGAGGACGGGGGCGGGGCTCTGCGCCACCAGGCAGCAGCAGCAGGAGGAGCCCGCGCGCTCGCGCCCCCTACCCCGCCAGCGCCGCGGCCCAGCACGCAAAAGCGCACGTGAGCCGCCGCGCCATCGCGGTGTTTCTCGTCCCTCCCCCCGCGGCGGCGTGCTGATTGGCTGCGGGGGCCAGCGGCGACGCTCCCATTGGCTGAAGCGTGCGGCGGACTCCCTGTCCCGCGCGCCAGTGCGCGCGCAGCCGAGGCGGCGATGGTGCGGTTCAAGCACAGGTGAGGCAGCGCTCCCTGCTCCGCGCGGCCCCGCCCCCTCCCGTCGCGCGCTAACGCGGCTGCCTCGCCTTGCAGGTACCTGCTGTGTGAGCTGGTGTCCGAGGAGCCGCGCTGCCGGCCGTGCATGGACGAGCGGGCGGTGGGCGCGGCGGTGAAGGAGGCCATTGCCCGCGCCCACGGGGACTACGGGCTGGCGTGCTGCTCCATCTCCTTCACAGGTGCGCGCCCGCCGGACCCCCGGTCAGGCCAACGGGGGCGGGGGGTCCTGCAGGCGAGTGGCTGCTAAGGAAGGAGGGCTCGGGAGGGACTCGCCTCGCCCCCTTGCAGTGGCTTGTTTCCTTTTAATGGTGTGGCTGCACGAATGTGGAACTAGAACATGAGCTTTTGCTTCCTCCCTAAAAGCGACTTGGAACTTCAGCAGTATAAGAGAGGAGGTTCTGTGAATAAACCAGCATTTCTGAATTACCCTCTAATGTTAAGCAATTAAATGTCATTTGTACTAATCAGTTATTTTCTGTGCCCAGTGAAATACCTGAATGCCTACACAGGCATAGTTCTCTTGCGATGCCGAAAGGACTTTTATAGGCTCCTCTGGTCAGCTCTTCCCTTTGTCACTTACTTAGAGAACAGGAACCAGCGCTATTCCTGTTTTTTCAACACATTACATGTTGGAGGTAAGGTTTTCAAGAGTGTTTTTGGTAGCTTGTGACACTTCAATCTCAGAACTTTGAGATCTTGAGTGTCTTACTATTCTTGCAATGATTAGAAAGTAGTGAAGAGCCCTGTTGTTTAATGTTTCTAGTTGTGACAGAAGGTGCGCTCAGATTCTGCCTCACTGAGGCTAATACAAATTTCCCTTTAATGGCTTGAAATAGATAATCCAAAAGCTAAAACATTTTTTGTTGTGCTGAGGCCTCTATACCTCTGGTATTTTTTTCATTCTGCTGAATTGTTCACTACTCTGTTCATTATACTGTTTAAAAACAAAAGCCCACCTACTTTGCATGTGTGACTATTTTCCTAACCCCTATGAATTCAGTATTTACATCAAAGAGCTGGCCACCCCCATCAAACTTGGGTACCATCTGTCCTCAGGAAACTTTTGATTAAGTCTTAAATGAAGGAAAACGACACCTGGTATTGCTGCGGTTTGCAAGTTTGGGCAAATAAGTGTTAACAAATATCAAACGGTGGGAAGTAAGAGTTTTCCTTGCTGTTCAGCCTGGTTTCTGTAGTTTATGGTCTGTGATGTTCTTGTTTTTTGATCCATAACACTCCTACTTCCTGGTTGAACAGGGAGAATACATTGTATCATTAAAATGTACTTTTGCTCTGCTCTGTAGTGTTTAATTTGCTTTAGTTCTCTATCATACAGACTTTGTTCCCTTGTTTCTTCAACAGGGACAATAAGAACATGTCAAAAATTTCTAGTTCAGTACAACAGGAAACAGCTCCTGCTACTATTGCATAATTGCACCAGTGAAGGTAAGCGGCTGCTCTATTCCTACCTTTCAAAAAGGACTTTGTTACACATAGACTTTTGGGGACTTGGGTGTTGTTGCAGCCTCTGGTTATTTGGTAGAGCTGGCTGTCTTATCACTGTAGCTATGTAACTCTGTTCTTCCCTCTGAAACCTATTGAATAATGAATTTTTTTCATACTATGCCTCCTCATCATTGTTACAGAGGAAAGACAGTCCATCCAGAAGTCTCTGCTAAGCTGTTCCCTTACAGAAGTGGAGGAGGAGCATTTTCACAGTGGAGATGAAGAAGACTGTGTAGAGACAGACTGAACATAAACTTTAAATCTAATGTGGTGCTTTCTGTAAGGCACTGGGAAAACTACCCTGTTAAAAGATGTCTTGGGCTGCCTGCCCTGTGCTAAGTAAATGAGAATCAAGGCATCTCTAACTGTATTTTGATCTTGTGAAAATAAAGGAAAGGGTAAAACGATTTCTGGTGAAATCACTGGGCAGCAGCCTTAAAATTCAGCTAATGCAGCACTTTTATTTAAGCAAAAGCCTGAATCTCTTCAAGCCAGGAGAGGGGAAATGGAAGGCTACCTTTCAACAAGTTGTCCCCTGGGACACAAATTCTATTAGTTAGAGCTTGCTTAGTTTTTAAAACAGGCCTAAAGACTGCTCTAGGTTAAGCTCCTCCTCCAACTATACCTATCTCTGGGAATCATTCCGGTATTAGATCAGGATTACTTTTTTACAGTAGCTGAGGTGAAACTGAGTTAGTATCCCATAGAGGTTATTTCTTTGAGGATTGTTATAGTGCCCTGCTTCTGAAGTCTGTGGCTAAACCTGTTTGACAGTTAGATGTCTTGAGTAGCTGCCCTGCTACCATCAAGAGACAATACTTATGTCTGGGTATTGATTAAAATGTGTTGGTAATGTATTCAAACTGCTGAGTAAATTGTACTGAAGGAAAGATGCACCATTGCTGCTTTGAGAATGAATCATCCTGAGAGTGGGTGTTTTGCTCTCCACTATTTATGGAAATTCAACCTTCATAAAGTTTAGGCTGCAAAACACCCAGGGCTAAAGCGCATAGCACATCCAGGTTAAAATAGTCATAGCTGTCAAGGGAGGATTGGAGGCATTGTTAAAGGAAAGTTCTATGCATATTTTTATTCAAATTGCCTCAAACTAATTCAGTTTCTCAAGTGGAAGAGCTGGTATAGACAAGCTTGAGAGGGTGCTTGACCAGAACTCATTAAGTTTCTCTTATTTGCAAGAATATGTTGTGGGATGTTTTAGGTGAATGCTTTTATAAACAAAGCAGTTTGTACTCACATGAAGAGACAACCAGTTGGTGTTAAGTAAAATGGGAGCACAAAGGAATGTATAGATTTGATGTTTTATGACCGTGAGAAACGTTCAAGTTTCCTTTTATTCCCATCTCAAAAAAACCTCCACAAAACTGGGACTGGAAAAGAAAAGGGCAACAAAAATCAGGGGTCAAGCTGTAACAGGTTTCAGAAAGGTAGTGGTGTTAAGTCACTTTCAGCAAAAACAAGTTGGATGACATCTAAAAGTGAATTATCACAAAGGCTTATGTTCTAATTTCTTGATTAATTAGTCTAAAGTACCACTATTCCTTGTTATGCTTCCTTATGAGTGATTAATAGGATTGGACCTTGCAAATTGGAAAAGAAAATGGGGGGGAGGTTTCAGCCTATAAAATGACTGGTGTGGAGAAAGTAAATAAAGAATTATTTACTCACAAACTAAAGCATCAAGCTTAACAAACAAAGGATTTCTTCACACAACACACAGTAAACCCATGGAACTCTGCGAGAGGCTGCTGTGAAGGCCAAGACTGACAGGTGAAGGGAGGACAGGTCCATCAGTTACAACTAGGCAAGATGACAGGGCACTGGGCTAGACAGACCTTTGGTCTGGTGTAGTATAACTTTTCTTAAGTTACTAGAAAAAGTCTGGCAGATCGTTCTGATATTAAGGAAGAGCTGAAGAGGAACTGACTGTAGTTCTTCATACTAATAACATGCTAGAGAAAAGTTCAGACACCTTTAAGAGTTCAACAGCTCCCCTTTTCTTAAAGGGGGGGTGAGATTCACTGCACAGAGCAGTGGTTCCCAAATTTTTCAGCATCACCACCCCCTTTTTGATTTGAGAAACCCTCATGCCCCCATCCCAAAAAAATAGCAACACTCAGGGTGGGATTGATGGGGTATGTGTAGGGCTGGGTTGCCTCACACCCCCTCTGGAATTTCTTCAGACACCACAGTTTGGGAACCCATGGCATAGTCTCTTCCAGCATATCCAAGACAGACAAGACTAGGGATGCCTCCCTCATCCCTGCAATGCTGCTTCCTGCTGCCAGAATGCTTATTCCCCAGGGTTGGGCAATGGGGCTAGGGTGCATATTAAAGTACAGGGTTAACGTAACACAGAAATAGGGTTACAGGCCCTATGCTCCCCCTCAGCTAATCACACACTGCTCAGAGGGGACTACATATTGCAGGTTTGGACCCAGTACCTAGGTAGGTGCTGCAGCATGCTCCACCCTGGGCATTTGCTTACTTGGTATCTCTTTCTGCATCCTTCCCCTTCTCTAACACCCAGGTAGTTCCCAAGGAAGCACTTCATGTCAGCTCCCCAATTCTTCCCTTAGCTCACTTTTCAGCTGCAGGCTGAAGTCCTTATTTTGTGCTGCAGGCTGAGGATGCTGCTTTGCTCCTGACTCAAGTAGGTAATGATATCTGGCTGCTCTCAGAACTGTTTCCTCCTGCCTCTGCTGCCCCACACGGGTTTATTAGTGACTGTGTTGAACAGTACAGCGATTGGCATTTCTTTGCACCTTCAGGAAGGGAAGGGCATTGGGAAGTAAAGGAGGCAGAGAAAGGCAGGCAAGGAGAGGTAAACCTGCCTCAGCCCCAGGGAGCTTGAGCTTGTCTGGCTCTCTTGATGGATTTTTACCAGTGTGTTTCTTACTCCATGGAGCTTGCAAGGCAGAGGGAAAATGGACAGGGCTGGGGAGCTGAGACTTCAGCCTTCCCTCCCCACTTTATACAGCTGCTGCTTTATTGTTTAGCCTCATCTTCTCCTCCCCCTGCCCCCTCCCCCCTTGGTCCCACTAGTCCAGGACTGCTGTTAAAGTGCAGAGCTGCAGCTGAAGCAGTCCCCTCACCCTCATATTGACTAATCAAGTAGTCAACTGAAATTGTTGATTTGATTAGTTAACCAATTCACATCCCTAGACAAGACTTGGACATTCCTGATAAGTTAAGGAACTTAAGAAAACTCAATATTTTGTAAGGAAGAGCTAGAAGCTTAGGGGCACAGCTACATTCTTTGCCTTTACAACTGGCTGTAAAGGAAGCCTTTTCAGGCAGCATCTGCTCAGCCTAACAGAAAAAACACTTTTCAAATCGAGCTCTAACAAGCATGCCAGAGTACAGAGAAAGAACCTCCCCCACCACCAATTCCAGTTGTGCATGATTTATTGCAACTGTTCACCACTGCTGGTACATTACACCTACAGTTCATTTTATTTAATGAAAATCCATACCACTTAGCTCATTAGCTTCAAATTAAACCACAGGCAATGCAGAATGAGACCACTCCCAAAAAAAAGTGGGTGATGGGGGGGGGGGGAAGGGGCAGGGAGAGAGAGAGAGAGAGAGAGAGAGAGAGAGAGAGAGAGAGAGAGAGAGAGAGAGAGAGAGAGAGAGAGAGAGAGAGAGAGAGAGAGAGAGAGAGAGAGAGAGAGAGAGAGAGAGAGAGAGAGAGAGAGAGAGAGAGAGAGAGAGGAAAAAGATTTGTTTATAGTAAGATGAGCCTAGAACAATCCAACTTACATCCCTACAAAAAGCAAAATAAGGCCCCTGTCCTCAAAAGATAGGACAGCCTGGTTTGCTACTGTGAGGTTAACAAATCTGCAGATATCAAAGATGTCACCTATTCCCTTGATTCAAATGCAGCTGGTCTCAAAAAACCACCCAGTCTAGTTATCAAGAGCTGGTGGTTTATTCCAGATCATGCAGACAAAGAAATTCTTTTTAACCTGTGCTGGCTAAATATTGCAGTCTTACCACATCCATGTGGTCACAATAATGTAACCACTTTGCATTCCAATGTAAAGTTACTTTGACATAAATCCTGGACTCTACATTTCAGAATGAATTGTAATTTGAGGTTGATAAAAAAAGATCTACTTTATTTCCACCCTTGGTCTAATCCTTAGGTACCAGAAGGAGTGAGTATCATCAGCTATTTGTGTCATCATTTTGAAGATTAAGACCCCTCCTTCCTCTACAATTTAGAATCAGGAATCTCTTCATTATTGCATCTTTCCAGCAGGGGGCGAACTGCACTTGCTAAGAAAAAGAATTTGCTTTACAGCAAACTGCACCTATTGCCAGATACTATGTACTGTTTCTCTTATACACAGGTAGGGACAGTAGAGGTTCTCTGCCTTTTGAATGAAAAACCACACTGCAACAACTGGCAATGCCACAGATAGCAATAGAAATATTTAAACTGTTGATGGGCCAAAAGAACTGACTTGGCACAAACTGGAAACCTTGGATAAAGGTAGCCAGGTTCAGTTTCTCTTAATACTTTAATTTTGGTATAAACCATCCAAATGTGCTAGAATTAAATGATGGGCCTTCTTCCCTCAAGGCCTAGAAACATGGATTTAGTCTGATCAAGCTTAAATACTTAAACTATAGCAGCAAAACAAAAAGCAAATGAAAACCAGGAAACAGAACTTTTAGACAGCAGCATCACTTTGTGTGGACAACTGAGGTGCTAAATAGCAGCTTCTGTTTCTGCTTCTTTCTTTTCTTGCCTCCCTTTTCCTCTGTAAAAAGAAAAAAAACTGGCTTAGATCAAGCCATATTTCTCCCCAGGTCCTGTGATTTTTCCCACTTCATTGTGAATAAATTGGGAGAAGATTTAGTTCCAATGTATGTACTTAGAATCTTGTTTTCTATTGTTTGGCAACAGAAACCCCATTCATAAGGGTTAAGAACAAGTGCATTTGCAACACACTGCAACTGCAAGTTGGATGGCAGCATTTAACAGACTAGTACATCATTCAATGCATATTCATTTAAATGACAGCATCAATATATGAATTAGTTAGGGAACTTCTATATAACTACAGTTGGCTGCAGAATGTGTCATGGAAGTTCCAGAGACCACAAAAAACTTTGGGATGAGCTAAGCCCATCTTACCACAGATGACCAATCCTTGCTCATAGGGCAAAGGCAGGCAAATTACAGCCTGTGGGTTGACCCAAGCCCACCAAGCTGCCCTATCTGGCCTGTGGTGCAACAGGAGCCTCGGGCAGGCTTCCTATCTGCCCTGCTCTTCAGAGTGGCCAGTTGCTGGGGCAACATGCTCTCTGCCTGGGCAGTGTTTGCAGGGCAGGCAAGCCACAAAGTACCTCCCTGCCCCCAGAACTAGCCGTGCTCAGAGAAGTACATGGTCTCTGCAATCAGCCACTCTGAGCACGTGGGGGCATGGAAGGCAGGGAGCCTGCCTGAGGAACCACTTTGGCTGCCAGCCAGGAGCCATATAGGTAAGTGCCTCCTAGCCAGGGCCTGCCTCAAGCACCCTATCCCTTCACTGTCCCTACCCACTCTGCTCCCCCTCCTGTACCCCTGACCTATATAACCCAGATTCCCAGTAACCCTATCACCTTCCCCAGGTCACAATCCAAACCCCTGTACCCCCTCCTGCATTTCTGACCTACGTCAGAATCTTCTCCTGCACACTCCCCTACACCCCAATCCTCTGTCCCAAGTCCTATACTTCACCCAACTTAAAGGATTCCACACCCAATCCCCAATGCCAAGTTCCCTTCTGCATGCCACCTCCACCCCAAACCCTGCACCTCCTCCATCAATAAAGGAAGAGTGCAGCTCTTGACCCCTTACCAAATTCTTGGAGTGCCCCCAGGGCCTGCCTGAGCCATTCGTGCATCCCAAGACCCCAGCGCATGCAAGGCCCCACCCCCGGCAATAGCCCAGCAGCCCTGCACGGTGCCCCTTACAATGGGGCACCCCAGGCAATAGCCTGGTTGGCCCATACCTTGGGCCAGCTCTGAGTGTACCCCATCAAAAATTGCCCACCCTGACAGTGAGCAGCAAGAAGATGGTGCATGGTGAATGCTGAAGATACAATTGTATGCTGTGCCTCTCAGGACCAACTCAGGTGCAGTCCAGGAGTAAGAGAATGTGGTTTTAAGCCATCACAATGCTTATGTGATTCTGGGCCTGTTAAGGCAGGTGTAACTTCCACTGTAACTTAAGAGTAGCTCCTTCAGTTTGCCTCTGAGCAACTCTGCAGCTTGGCACTGCTCAGAATGGTTCTAGTGTTGTTACAATTCTATCCCCAGCATACCACTACACTGCTATGCAAAGACTTGGGTGGGGACACCATATAACTTATGCAGTGCCAGCACTGGGAGAAACTTGCCCAGCTACAAATGGGGCTTTTATGGTTCCTGTACACTGGGAGGAAGGATTCCTTCTATCAAGGAACAGCAAATGGTAATTGGTCACCTGAAAAGTTTGCTCTGCTCTTACCAGAAAGGGAGTCCGCTGTGGACGGCTTGTCCAACTTTAGGAAGGCTGCCTCAATAGCTTGGCTAAAGGAGTTCTGGAAGCTGGGCACAGGTATACGGTCAGAGTTGTCACTCTCTCCATCACTATCTGCTGGAGCAGGAGGTGCCAGGGTATTCTGATCTGGAAGGAAGAAGATTTCTAGAAAGGCCAAAAAATTAAGGCCTTACCTACCAAATTCACAGCCACAAAAAGTATGTGAAGATCATGCCATCTGATCTTGTGCACCTTTCCCTTGTGAAGTCTGTGTAGTAGAGGATAGCAAATTGGGGGGTCCTAACTCAAAGGGCATTGCAGAGGAGGGGTGTCACAGTATTGCCATTCTCACTTCCGCACTGCTGCTGGTACCAGCTCTGCCTCCAGAGCTGGCAATCCAGCTAGTAGCTGCTTCCCTCCAGCTGCCCACTGAAGGCAGCAGCACTGCCAGCAGTAATGCAGAAGGGAAGCAATATCATAACCCCCATACAATAACCTTGCAACACCACTCATGCCTCCTTGTGTGTCAGGACTCCTACAATTACACCAAGAAATTTCAGATTTCTGTAACTAAATCATGAAGTTTACATTTTTAAAAATCCTATGACCATTAGTTGGTCAAAACAAACCATGAATTTAGCAAAGCCCTACAGATGATGGAAGAGTTGTATTGCCGAGGTTGTACAAGAGTGCTTTTATTCAGTAGCGATTACACCTGAAATTATGCAGGTTAGAGCCCTACCAATTTAATGGCAGTGAAAAATGTCAGAATGTGAAATCAGCACGTCCCTGTGAAATCTGATCTCCCCTGCGGCTCCTAGATGCTGTTCTGGGGAAGGACAGGAGTTGTTCCCCCTCATTAGACCCACCTCCAGAGGCAGTACAGGAAACAAGGGCAATACTCCCTCATTTGTATACTGCAACAGCCTGGAAGCTGGGCTCCTGCCACAGCTCCAGATCTAGGTGCCAAGGTTGGGGCTTTGTCCTGCAGCAGCTTCTTCTGGGCAGGGGACTCCCTCAGCAGTAATAGCCTGGGCTCTGGCTCTCCTCCCCTGGGGGCATCCTACACCCAGCCACTCCAGTCCAGGCTTGAGGCTTCTTCCCCTATAGCTGTTTAGTAGGAAGAAACCTCTGAGGTCCAAGGCTGGTACAACCATTTTTCCTGGGGGGGAATCTCAAGTTGACGAGGGGCACCTACCTTAATCTGTCTCTGGCATGGAATGAACTCCTGCAGGGGTTCTCCCAACAGTATGGGGGAGATTCTACCCACCTCCACCTCCCAGAACTACCTCTAACTGCTAGAAGGGTGCTGCCTTCAGAGCTCAGCTCTGAAGGCAGCACAGAAGTGAGAATAGTTATCTTGGGGACCCCTCTACTACAATTTTGTAACTCCACACTCCTAAATCCCATTTTAGGACAGGACCTCTATAGTTAGAACACTGACATTTCAGATGGAAATATCTGATATTGACAAGTTTTAAAATCCTCTGGCCATGAAATTGGCCAGAATAGGGGCTTGCCAAATTCAGTCCAAATTTAATCACTGGAAATAGGCTTTCAAAAGGAGGATTTCCTTACCTCTTGTGTCTGAGGCAGCTTTGGGCCACTTTTCTGGCTTTGCTTTTCCAACCCTCAACATCTATCAAGTATGGTGAGAAAAGAGCAGAGGAAAAAGCATGAGAAAAAAAGCATAAAAAAGCTTACCAAGACCTATCTGCTAGCATCCCCTTCCATACCCTAAGGAAGTTGTACGGAAATGATGCAGTTTGTATAACACAACCTTCAAGGACTGTTTTAGTATTACGGGTCTTTTGCCAACATCAATAAACTCGGAGAGGTAAGATCCTCCCATTTTAGCAGCCAGTAGGCCTTGCTTTGAGGTTTTAAACTTCAGGCCAGGGAGAAAACATCAAGACAGTCAGTTGGGGGGTTCTGTTGCATATGCTATTTTAGAGAAAGGAGGATTTACCTGGGCAAAAGAGGGGAAGGTAGATTCTTCTTCCAGGCTCCCAATACATAATGATGGGCTAACCAGGCTAGCAGCAGTTGACAATGGAGTCGAGACAGATTCTGCAGAGACTAGATTATCAGACCAGGAAAGTCAATTACATTAGCAAAATCCCACATTTGTGGAACTAAGGGCATGTCTGGCATTGGAGATTTCAAAATAACTCCTTATTTCAAAATAGCAAGGCGAGCATCCATACTACCAAGCCTCTTATTTCAAAGAGACTCCTGTTTGTGAAGAGGAATAAGCTTATTTCAAAATAACCTGGTAATGTAGACATACCCCGAGGAGAAAGAAGTGAACGAAGCAGTCAGCAGAGTTAACTAATGCATTATAGCCTATCATTTCTCAATGCATGCGGTCTATATTTTCCCATATGCTATTTTGCATCTTATACAGACTGTCCTAAGATTGTCCTTGTATAAAACTCTTACTAGAAAGCAAATGACTAAGGACTGTCCCTGAATGCTGGAAGGAGACCCAAGATGAGACTCACCTAGAGTGGTAGAGTCATTGGCCTTTGTCCTTCTCAGAGCTAAAAAAGGGAAGCCTCCTATATTCAGCGTTAAAGGTAGCAGGTCTCAGGTTACAATGCACAAGAAAAATAAATGGTGGTTTACTCAAGGCAGAATTACACAGTTACAACCTTTCCCAACTCCCCTTGAGAGTGAGGTGCATTTCTTGGAAGTACCTGTTCCTTTTCCTCCAATATGAGGTTTCTTGTAAGTGGTGGCCTCAATGCAATGCTCAGACCCACGATCGAGACAAGACATAGGGATGATAGGCAAAACACGTATGGAGATATTAGGGCTGTGAAAGGTTAACTGTTGGAGGGACTAGAGCAGCTTCCTGTCCATGGCAGACTCAGCTGACATGCCTGCACTCGGAGGGGGAAGCCCCCCTGGCCTGGAGCAGCTTCCCTCAACCCCTTTTAATTGGTTAACCATTTAAATGGGATTTTACATCCCTAAGAAATACACTTTAGTCTTCCATTTCTAGAGATTGGACTTTTGGATTTCACCACTAACACACAGATTTTGTGGCTAGCAGTGGAAGTTTAGCTTGGAGTTCTGAATCAGAAAGCTTGGGGGAGGGACTGCATCAATCCATCTATGTCAGGGGTTCCCAACACAGTGCCCGTGGGAGCCATCGCGACTACTGGGGCATTTTTGTGTGCCCGCGCCAGCATTTTTGAAACAGTGATCTCCAAAGTAGGGTGCACACACCCTAGAGGGTGAGCGAGACTACTGGAGGGAGCACATGCCGCTGCGCAACAGCTGAGGGGGAGACGCTGGTTCACAAGACGTCCAAGGAAGCGCATGCACGGCAAACACACCACACATGCGCTCCTCGGATGTCTTGTGAACCAGCGTCTCCCCTCTCAGCTGTTGCACGGAGGGGGTGCGCGTGCCGCCATGCAACAGCTGAGGGGGGAGACGCTGGTTCACAAGACATCCAAGGGAACGCATGCACAGTGTGTTCAAACGCCTGCGCAAAAGTTGAGGGGAGACACCCGGCGGCCCGTGATGTCACAGCCCAAGTCTTTACATTTTAAAACCACATGGCCCAGCTCCAGGCCCAGCACATGGTCTGGGGTCATAGAAGCAACTGGGGCTGGTCCCGATCACAGACAAACTGGAAGGCAGAAGGTGGGGGTGTGAGAAAAATAGGGGGAAAGGGTGAGAGAGGAAGGAGCTTGTGCTGAGGGGAGGGGGCAGGTCAGGAGAAGAAAGGGGAAGCATGGAGGAGAGAAAAATGCCAGGGGACCAGGTGGAGACAATGAGGAAAAGGGCAGGAGGGGAGGTGTCAGTGGGAGGGGGGGGACGACAGGGTGATGCTGGGAGAGGAGAGGGGAAAGGCATTGGGGGCTATGGTGGGAGGGGCGGTGCTGGGAGAAGGCTTGAAAGAAGGGGTAGGCATGAGGAAGGCGGGGATGGAGCAAGGCATGTGTGAGGGCACAGGGGCATGAAAAAGAGGGCAAAGGGGGTGGGGGCAGTGAGGGAAGGGGGAGGCACCAGGAGGGTGCAGGGCTAAGGGAAGGTGCAGGTGCCAGGGGATTCTGGGGGTGAAGCAGAAGGGCAGACACCTGCAGGGGAAGGACCAGCACCAGAGGAGAGAGGCAGGGCAGGTGTGTAGAGGGAGGTGTTAGAGGGGGTAGCTCACCTGATCAGAGTGGGGCTACTGGAGGAGTGGGCACGGTGGAGAGAAGGACTGGTGGAGGGGGGCAGGTCTCAGGAGGGCTGAGGGCAGCGAGAAGGGCAGGAGTCAGGACAGCAGAGGAGGGTGAGGGGTTGGGGGGGCAGCAGGCACCAGGGGAGCTGATGGAGCAAGGGGAGGAGACAGGGCAGCAGATGGTGGGAACATGGTGGGGATGGAGAGAGAGATTTAAAGGTGCCATGATTTTTTGGGGAGGGAGGGTGCATTTTTTGCTCAACATTTGGACATCCCCCCCCCCCCTTTTTATTAATTCAGAAGGTTGGGGACCACTGATCTATGTATTCTCACAGTTACTCACCTGTGAAAGAGACAGAGCTATCAAGAAGTGACAAAGAGGAGCTCTGATTTTCACTGCTGGTGAGTTCTCCTGAGCAAGAACTGAAGGCAGGAAACTGCTGCAGGTTCTCTAAAGCAATGTGGACCTCTGGATCTAGAGAGAAAACCAGAAATAGTGTTTAATAACATTATTCCATATTAAGCAATGTTCGTAAGCAATGGGTCACTAGTGCGCAAGTGTTAAGTTGTTTCAGGAGCTTTGGGAGTGATCTCTGAAGGAAAACAATGATACTGTCATTGACACCTTGAGAAAAACCCAACTAAAAGACCTGCTCCTTGGTAGAGATAATCCCTGTGAAGATGTTTGTTCCTCCTTCACATTTCCAGTTGAAAAGGAGACTTTGGATTTAGACACAGAATCCAGGAAGTTACAGGGATACAATACATCCTTTCCACTGCAAGATCTACCACATTCTTCAGCTTCAATAGGCTGGGCATAGTAGAGAAGAAACTTAATTGTGCTGTGTCAAATGTTTTGACCCAGCTAGCACAACTCATCTCAGTAAAAGGAAAGAATGCTAGAGTTTTACAGCAAAGTTATGGTGAATATGTATTAATCATGGCAGGCCTTCAAACTGTAGCTCAATACAAATCCCCTAAATTCTCAATTCAAATGCTGGGAAGGTGTGAATAGAAGTAGAAATCCACTAGTTGTGCCCAAGAGAGACTTACACTTGCCCTGCTTCTTATTCTCCTCCATCTCAATTCTGCGTTCCCGACGCCGTTCATCACGAGCTTTCTTCTGCCGCAGGCGTTTCCTCTTTTCAATGTCATCTAAGAGTTACATAAAGCATAGGATACCAGGTTAAAAAGCTAATTGGTAAGTCTTTCCAGTTTTGGAGTTACTTATGGATAAGTTAAACAGTAAGTGTAGCATAGTATCCATGTATGACTGGAAATTCACTCACATTAGTCCATACTCTCACATTTTTGTCTATTCCACACACAAAAATCTCACTTGCTGCAGACAAATCAAAAATATTCTTCAGTCTGAGCGGGGCAAATCCCTAGTTCTAGATATGAACATCATGAACAATTAGCCTGACTGAAGAACAAGTGAGCCTTTTATATTCACATTATCCATTTGCCCTCCCAGCTACCCCTTCTTCCAAACTCTTCATGGTCACAGGCAGTGCTTTTTTGGTAAAAATAAGTAAATAACTGAAAAAGGTGCCTGTATCCCAGGGGAAAAATTGCTGAGCTCTGACTGGAGGTGCTGGTACTGTATCTGGAGATGCCAGTACTGCATACCGGGCAGTACAGTCACAAAAAGAGCACTGGTTACAGGGTATGATCCCTACTTGGAAACGGAATGAAAGCACTAACCAGAAAATGTCTCTAGGGTCTCCTTAGATATGACAGGAGGCTTCAGAGCCAGTTCACAGATGCTGAACTCACAGGTGAGAGGCAAGTGACATAGGTAACGATGGCGCTGTCGCACATCCTGAAAGGAGAAGAGATATTAGCTATTTAATTGCAGCAGAACTTATTGGCCTCCAGGCTAAGTCTTTTACTTCCCAACCATGGGTTTCATACAATTTTTAGGACATGACATTACCATCACCCACCACTTGTTCTCAGACCCAGTCTTGGCAATATTTATATTGCCAAGTACTCCACATTAATATGTTCTCAGGAACAGAGAATGAAAGCTACACCAATGAAGTCAGTCAATCCAGGTGAAATCTGGCTTATAGGCATTGCTGCCTCAAAGGTGCCTTCCAAGAAAAGCAGATCCTGACCCTACCCCCCAGCACACCCCCTTCTCCCCCCCAAAAAAAGAGAGGTGCTTCAGTTAAGTATTAGAAATTGCTTGACAACTGCTATTTCCTAGTACTAGCTTTCCAATCAGCCCTCAACTGCCCTCCCTGAGGAAAGAAACCATCACTGAGAATACAGGGGAAGCTATAGCAGTTACCTCTGTCATAGAGTAGCCAGTTATCTCCACCACAGCTGCAGTGAGCTTCTCTGGACTGTTTTCCAGGCTGCCATACTCACGAACAAGACAGCGAACATTCACAGGGTGAAGATACATACACTGTCCATCCTCCGCTAGAAGGGAAGAAACTCACTTGTCACTTCTCCACTTCAGGCACTCTTAACTCCCCTGAAATTATTGTTTTATCAAAGCTATTCCTCCCAGCTGAGTCTCACACATTAAAAAAGAAATTTTAGACTTCCTTGTGTGAAGAAGTTCTTTCATAGGGGATAACAAGCTCATGAATCCATGGAAGCTACAAATGCCGCCTCTGGAGCACTTTTTTCTCCCTCCACAGAGACTCCATTCCACTAACCTTGATAGAAATAGTAAAAAGGAGAGGAGTTGCTCAATCGTCCACTGCTGGTTGTAACATTAGATTCCTGATATTTGCTATCTGATGGACTAGTTTCTTTTGAAGCATTCACATCTGCCAACTTCCTAGTGTCCACCTCAGATATCTCCTCCTCTTCTGCTTCCAGGGGAAGAGGAAAGGAGCTCCCAGAATCAGAGTGTGCTTCCACTATCTCTTCATCAAATGCGGAAAGGTACGCCAGAACACCCTGTTACAGAAGAAACAGCATAGCATCGGTATTCAATTCACATCCTTCCATTCAGAAGAAAGAAAGAATTACAATCTCTGGTATAATGCTCTGAGAAAGGCAGGTATCCTCATTGCCTGCTTATCTTACACTATAGCGAAGAGTTGGATCCCAACTGTGCTTGTTCTAGGGACCAAAAAACCCACCTTTTTCTCCTGGGAAGCTGCAGGCTCCCTGGCCATAGAGCGCTCCATCAGGACCAATTCTTCTACAGCTGCTGTGGCTCCTGCAACATCACTGTTGCTACTCTGGTCGGAAGACGACAGAACCCTCTCTCGATCCTGTAGGCCACCCCCAAAGAACACATTTCAGCTTTAGTCCAGGACAATGACAGAGTGTTTCTATTCCCTCTCCTTGGATCTCAAACTGCCACAGATCAAGTGTCCCTTTATTACAGAACTGGTTACCAGGTGAGTGAGGGACATCAAATTACTCAGAAGTTACCTCTTGGCCATCTGTCACAAATTGGCTCTGAAATAAGCACTTACAGGTTTGGTTAAAGACAAGACAAAAGAACCACTACCCCAAGAATTATTCCTTATCCAAAGACAAACACAACACAACTCATTCTGAAGATATGACACCATTCAGAAGCTGGTGGCAAAGTTCTGTTAGTGATAGGCATGTATGTAGTTATTCCCTTTCTGTATTTATACTGCTGCTTTTGATCAGCAGGTGCCACCAATATCTACCTTGCTAGTATCTAGTGCTCCAAAGCAAGAGTATTTTCTTTAACACATCATTGCTACAGTAGATACTGAATTCCCATATTTATATTGACAGACTTGAAGAATTCTCCCTCTTCCCTCACCAAATAATACAAAAAAAGTCACTAAATATGTGGCCTTCATTTAAAAAACCCCCACACATAATAAGCATAAAGTAACCATTAACAATCTACCACAACTGGAGGGTAGTCCTCACCTTCAGTTCCTGGATAGCTGCCTCGATAAAACAAGCCTCAGTGGTGTGCTTTTCTTCCTCATACTGTCGGAGTAATGCTGCTTTCTCTTCCAAAATCACCCACTGAAGCACCTGCTCCTTGGATGCCAGCAGCAGCTTAGAGTATTGGCTGTGCTGCTCATCTGGCCAGGGAAAGAATATCAGAAAGACATCCATGTAGACACCCAATGTGAAGCAAGCTCTAATTTCAACTTATCCATTCCTATTATAATCTTATCTACCCTTTGCCGGCAAGTCTATTAAAGATTAGATCTGTGCATAAACAAGGGTGTTGGCAAGAAGTTACTATGACAGGAGAGCAGTTTATTGTAAATTCCCATGGCAAATTATGAAGTTAACAGTCTCTATAGAAATTATTGCAGAATGTTTACACTGTATTTGTTTTAGTGACTTGCTCACAAATATTTGTAGTGTGTGATTCTTTACATTTAAAGACTCTACAATGGGCTTCTATTTTAAAAAAGGGGAGGACCTTTGAGCTCTTTATTAAATAAACTGTCTAAAAGGATTTCCTGCCTTAACCCCTTTACAGCATCAGGAATGACAAGTCTAGTCTTCCCTCATTTTGATGGCTGACCTCAGGATGATGGTTCTCACTGAGGGCTAGGAACTGAACCTTAGAGTTTGGTATCAAACCTAAACTTTAAAATAGTGACCAAAATATTCCTTTCCTCTACCCCAAATTGCTTTTATTAATTTCAGTGTTTGAAAACCCAGATAAACTTTTAACAGGACATTAGGTATCTTCATTCTTCCAAATGCAACCATCGCCCAGTTTCATAGTGTTACTCTGGTGCAAAGAGCAATCTTATATGTGCATTTTGCATCTTTTGCCACATTTAGATTTCCTTTAAGAGCAAGCTTAATACCGATTCTTCTGGGTTTGCAGTTATCCCAGTGCCAAGCATTACAATATCAATATAGTGCTGTATGTCCCCACCCTCAAGAGTTACTGATGCATGCGCAATTGTAACTCTCGATACCTAAGATAAACATCTGAAATTATTCTAAAGGCCAATCCCCTGATATAGGATCCTAGAGCATAGAAATAGTTTAATTTCTTTCCTTGCATAGGAGTGGTTGAAAGACCACACAGGTAAAAATAACCCATAAAACAGTAGTGATAACGTGAAGAACTTATCAGCAGTCACAAGTTGTAACACGATCTTTTCCATTAGTGCTTTAAGTGTATAACACTGTATAAATAACTATGAAGCTCAAACATTATTTACTTGTTCCCATAATATAAGAACTAGAGGACACCAAATGAAATAGGTAGCAGGTTTAAAACTAATAAAAGAAAGTTCTTCACACAGCGCACAGTCAACCTGTGGAACTCCTTGCCAGAGGAGGCTGTGAAGGCTAGGACTGTAACAGTTTAAAAGAAGAGCTAGATAATTTCATAGAGGTTGGGTCCATAAAAGGTTATTAGCCAGGGGGTAAGGAATGGTGCTCCTGGCCTCTGTTTGTCAAAGGCTGGAGAAGAATGGCAGGAGACAAAATACTTGGTCATTGTCCTCAGTCCACCCCCTATGGGGCACCTGGCACTGGCCACTGTCAGCAGACAGAACACTGGGCTAGACGGACCTTTGGTCTGCCCCAGTATAGCCCTTATGTTCTTAATCAAGCCAGAGATAGGAAAACTTGCAGATCCTTGGAAACCTATCACCTATCAGGAGATTCCACTGGTAGAATCATATACATGCTGCTGCTACAATTATTCTGTAATTCATGGTAAAGTCAAATCTAAAATAAATCACTCTCCTGCCAAGTTATTGGTTGAAGAGGAAAAAACCCAGACAGATGAAGAACTAAGACCAACAAAAAGAAATGAGCTCTGCAATGATGCATAAATAGTTATGAAATACAGAACAAACATTCAGTAAATTATTCTGGGATGGCAGGACCTTGCACCATACTAGAGGAACACAGTGTACTGGAGCAAGTTTATGGAAGGAAGGGAGTTCTAGAGTAGCAGTGCGTCTACAGAGAAGACCTTAACATGAAATAAGGTACACAAATTGAGCTCCATCAATTGTGTAGCTTATTTCAACACTGGGAGAATCTACACAGATTATTTTGAATAAGCTCTTCCTGACTTCCCTTACTCATACAATGAGGATTACGGGAGTTAGAGTAAGAAGTCTTCCAGCTTGACAGTATTCAACATTATTTCAAAATCACCGCCTGCTGTGTAGCTGTGGACTAAATTTCAAAATAACGCTAGTTATTTAAAAATAAAGTTGCTGTGTAGCTGTACCTTAGGAGACTGCAATTTAGTAATTTAAGAGATGATAGTTAACTCGATTAAGTACAAGGATTGAGTTACTTTCAAATACTAAAGGTTTCTAATGGGCCATATATAAATGCATCCATAGTGAGCTAAGTGAGGTTTCCCATAGCAACCTGCTTCCACAATCAGGTTTGTCATACATGCAGCCAACATTCCAGAAGAGATTTCATGGAGTACTCACCTCCCAAGTGAATGGGCTGCTCTACATTCACCCACTTGGATTTGGGCAGTGGTATCAACACACTTTTCTCCCTTCTCATTAACTGCATAGTAATGGTGTCACCAATTGCATACTGGCGTGTTTCCATAGCAACAACACTGCAATACAGGAACAAACTAAGTAGCAAGAATCAACTTTACAAACAGATGAAGGAATCTGAGTAGTCTGTAAATCTTACCTCTTGAGATCCTTCTTGTGAATGGACCCATAACAGATGGGGCATTTGCTCCAGGTTCTCTCACTCAGGGAGAGATAGTGTAGAATGCATGCCCAGCAGAAGATATGCCCACAACGGGTGATCTTAGCTGCAGTTGGTGGATATAGGCATATTGGGCACGAGGGCACTTCATGGCTACAGATTCGCTGGATGGCCATAATAGAAGAATAATACAAATAAGTTACTAACATTAGAAAACGGAAATATGTTGAAAAGTCAGTCACTTTCTCTAGAGGGTAGAAATGTTTGGCCAAGACAGACTGGGACCTTTCCAAGAAGGCTGGTGTCACATTATTGGATTTCAATGTAAGTAGGCAGATCACTGTTGCACCCACTGTTGTGTGTTTTCCCCAGATTCTGTACAAAGTAGGGATGCAAGATGCTAGTGACTCAACTAGTCACTTCCTCCCGCACCCCCTCTGCCTTTAGAGAGGCAGTGGGGGGAGCAGCTGGTGCTGGGGGAGCTGGCTTAAAAGTTGGTTCCCACTAGCATTGTCTCTGTGGGGGGAAAAAAGGGGAGTCAGGGGGCACAGCATGGAACTGGCAGCACTTCCACCTTAGAAATGTAGCAAGACCAGGGCTCTCACTACATTTCAAAAGCAGAAGTGCTACAGGGAGCAAGGGGCCAGTGGGGGACTACAGTAGTATCAGAGGTAGCAGCACGGAGTGCTGAGGGGAGCTGGTCCATGAGGGGAGCCAGTTTAAAAACCAGCTCCCTTTGGCTGCCTGTCGCCCTGCACTGCTGCCTCTGATAGTTCCAGCTCCTAATAAACTTTTAATGCGGAGCTGCAGTGGGGGTAGGTCCCGGACCCAGTAGGAGCAAAGACTGAGCCAGGCTGCTGGCCAGCCTGCTAAAAAAGTTTACTGGCAAGGGGAGGGGGAGAATGCGTGTAGTCTATAGCATTAACCTATACACTTTTGCTTATCAGTTCGTCAACTACACTATTACATCCCCAAATGAAAGCTTTGCTAATTCTATTCATGCTAGTAATACTCGTATGATTTTTATATGTAAAGTTATGAATATTGGCTCTGTACTTATATTTTAAATGTTTTCTGTCTAGGAGACTGTGCAGGCACCACTCACCTATTGTGAGGAGTAGTGTCCCAGTGAATACTGCATGGACAATAGCTCTTAAGTCGGGGTGGGCAAAAGGGACTTGACAGTGGATCCAGCCTGCAGAGGCCCTGCTGCTCTTCTGCCCCCAGGCCAATTAGGACCTGAAGGCAGGAGAGCACACGAAGCCCTCTCCGCTCTGCCCCCACCTTGTGAGCGGCACACAGCACTTCAAAGCGCCACTCGCAGGGCAGGGGCAGAGTGGAGAAGGCTTCATGCACTCTCCCTCAAGTGGCCTGGGGGCAGGGAGCATGTGAAGCCTCCTCCCACCCTGCCAGGAGAACATGGCACTTTGAAGCACCACACACTGCTCGCCAGGGGGCGGGAAGAGGGGAGAGCGGAGGAGGCTTTGCACGCTCCCCCACCTCCAGGCCAATCGGGGCTGGGGAGCCGCATGAAGCTTCCTTCGCCACGCCCCGGTCCTGCAGCACTTCAAAGTGCCATGTGTTCCTTGCAGGGCACGGGCTTCCCATGCTCCCCCACTCCCAGACCAATCAGTCTGGAGGTGGAGTAGCCCCACTCCTTCCAGGGTGACCTGGGGCTACTTCAAAAATTTGAGTGATCTCTGGGTAAAAATTACTGCCCATCCCTGTCTTAAGTGTTGCTAACTGACACCTGAGGAGCATACGATGGCCCCCGTCTAAGGGGGACATACCTGGGACCCTTATAGAACCTTTCCCAAAAAGGACAGAGTAATCATGGTGATCAAAATGAGCTCCATTCTGGGAAATGCCACCACTCAAGAGAATAACAGATTTCCCTCTGCATGGGCAAGTTTATAAAAGGATCCTGGGGATGCCTACATCTTTGTTTTCATTCCTGCCCACCTCTCCAGAAACATCTTTGCTAGGGATTGAGGGCCCAGAAGGATTTGTGCTAAAATGTGCCTAAGGTAGACGCATTAACAGGTTACCAGTGTCAGACTTTCAATGTACAACAAAAGCTTGGTACTGCAGTCAATTTAGTTTCCCTTTTTATGTTCACTGATGCCCATCTTCAGGAATAGCAGCATCACAAGATTAGTTACTATCAGATAACAGATAGCAGCAGACTTCTTGGTGTCACCTTAATGACTTCAAAACCTAACTACACAGGTAAACTTTCTCTGCATCTCCCACGACTAAAGAAATTGATGGGACCTAAATTTCTAATGGAATGTTAGAAGAGTAGACAGATGCTTCTGTGGTGTAGTCTTAGAATATAGCTATGGGGGAGGGGGAGGGAGAGGAGTGTGAATGTGTGCATTAGTCTCAGGGTAACAGTACAAATCCTTCCCTCCCAAATGCATGCTCTGCATCACTTAAGTGCATCTTGAAAGAGCCATTTCTAGATCCGGTTGGAATCTTGAGTAGCTACAGATTTTTGTTGTGAAGCAAAAGAGGTTTACCCAGGCATAGGATAAGTGTCTCTAGAGGCATTCTACACAGCACATTTCCAACAACTCCATACCTGTGACCTTGTCAGAAGGCTGACATTACTACATAATGCTCTGGAAAAAGGATGTCAGAACTAGCCTATTCCTAACTAACTTCCATTTATAAAACAAGGAGAAAGAAGTCTTCCTTCCTCCTAACAGTATTTGGCAATATTAAGTTCCTGTCACATGAAGTCTTTCAAAACTTGAAAGGAAAGAGACTGGATAGCAACTAAAGTCACATTATGTCAAAATGAACTAGAACAAATAGGTACTTTTGTATCAGATAGATGAAGAGAAATAAGTTTTTAAAGCCATCCCATCACTACTGACCACTTGTTCCACAAAGTCCCAGTTGACCAAGGTATCTGGGTCAGCAAAGTTCACTGCGTAGTCCTGCTCCTCAGACACCACAAATTGGCAGCTAGATGGAAGACAGAAAGTATTGTAATTAACAAATCACCTATTCCAATTGTGCGCAGGTGTCAGCAGAAGCAAGCTTTTGGATTAAGATCCTCAAGAGACTAAGTCAGTCCTTTTCTTAAAGGTAGTACCCAGGAAGTGCCATACACCAGGTATGTGAAAAGATCTGGCATATAGGCTGACCAATGTCATCTGTTATCAATTATATTAATAGGGCTAAGTTCAGATCCAGCACATTCTTGGACACAGTTCTCCCTGCAGTTTGGCTACGTTGCAGGAAGTTCTTTTCTGAGAACAGGCTAAACAAAAGGGAACTTAAGAGGATATGGCTTTCCATAAAGGAAACTGAAATAGAACACAAGGCAGAAAGATCACATATTATTCACTCAAGTCTTTACACACAAAGTAAGTTCACATTTTACCATAGAACAGCAATTATAGCAGTACTTTTTCTGTATCTGGTCACTACTTTTAAGACTGTGAAAGGTTAAACCTGCCTCAAATTAAAGGTAAAGCCATTAATGTACATGAAACTTGTCTTTCATGCTCTGATAAACTGACTACCGTAAAATCGCAAGTATAATGCACACCCTGACCTTAAAATCTTAGCATAATGAAAAAACTGAACTCCTATGTACAATGCACACCCCATTGTACAGGAGAACGGGAGGTAACCTGTTTCTGAAGTCCAGAATTTCTTGGTCTCTGCATGGGTGCTGTGGGCGGCAACACGGCCTGCCCCGCTGCACCAGGAGCCGACCCACCAGCACCAAGCCCAATCTCACCTGCTTCCCAGAGGCGGCTCCAGGCTGCAGGAGAGCGGGAGAGAAGGCCGTGCTGCTCCTACCTGCAGGCTCGCCTGGGAAATGCACGTGCAGGAGACAGCTGCCTGTGCACTGCGCCAGCTCATGCCTGCCGCGGGGACCCCCAGGCACAGCCTGAAGGAGCACTAGGCAGGCAGTGAGCCAGGGCGCTGCAGCCTGGCGGCGCCGACGACTCCTCGCCTTGTCCAGGAGCCTGGCAGGGCAGCGGCTCCTGTGCTGCACTGAAGCAGGAAAGTTTCCATGCAGAGGGGAGGGGGAAGTTTAAAAACGTTAAAAAAATTGCTCCTATGTATAATGTGCACCCCGGTTTTGAGCCTAAAAACGGGAAAAAAGTGCCCATTATAGTCGTGATTTTACGATACTTTAATTGATGCATTCAGTGTATATTCCTAAAGTACGAGTATAAAAATTACTACAACTTTTACTATACATCTGTTTAAAAACAAAGATCTCTGCATATGAGGATTTAAAATTGAGATTTGGCTTGATCCCAAAAGGAGCACCTTTTAATGTCTTGCTGTACTAAGATGAATTGGGTTGGTTTCATTTATACCACATTACTTGAGCTACAAAGGAAATTGAGTTATTTTAGTGGGAAAGGCACCCAACAACGTACATTACATTTTTACAGGTGGTGCTTGAGTGTCTGTGCAGAAGGATATATTACCCTTTCCATCCACCACACTCAGTCCATTTAATTCACTTCCTTTCAGATACCAGTATCAATTTTTATAATCAAGGATAGGACATCCTTCTCCCTTTTATATAGGCAGAAGGTAATCCTAGTACCAAAGCAAGGGAAAGGCATAACCAGTGGAGAACTTCAGTAACTACTACAAAAAAGCCCTTCTACAAACACTCAGTATAAGTAAATACATAATTTCCTGACAGTCACATACAGAGAATGGAATACACATTTCCTGAGGCAGAGGTTCTTGAACTGCATTGTATAGTAGTCCACTCTAGACAACAAAAATCGTTATACAACTCCAGGAGGGGAGAACAAAGCCTGAGCCCAGCCAAACCCTGCTGCCCTGGATGGTTGGAGGGGGAGCAAAGCCAAAACCTGTAACGTAAGACCTACTACCCACAGCTGAAGTCCTAGGACTTCAGATCTGGCTCTCGGTGGTGGTGCTCAGGCCTCTGCTTTGACCCCAAACTCCAGCAAGTCTAAGCCAAAACTGGCAACTCCATTAAAACAAGGTGATGCAACCCACTCTGGAATCCCAACACAGTTTAATCACTATGGTCTTAGAGTTCAACTGTATAAATGTCTAGGAGCCCTGCTGATCTTCCACTCACTTGGCCTGTAAGAAGAGCTCTTTGTTGAAGGGTTTATGTCCCCATTTGTTCCTTTTCCCCCAGCTGCCATGTCCATTCCCATCAAAGTGACCTGTTTGGCCACGCGGTTCAAAGGTGAAGTTCAGTAAGTGGTTCAGATTAATCTTCTTTGGACCAGAGAATTGGGCAGGGCTGAACTCTGCCCGTTGAACCTCTGCTACCTACAGACAAAGAACACAAAAACCACACACACACACACACCATAGTTCTGATTAGAATTCACTAGAAGCTGGTACTTGCAACTTATCAATACCGATGTCTACTTCATTTCAATGGTATACAAGGAAATGCTCTAGCACTACCTACTCACATTATGACTCCACGTCTGAATAGCAAATACTGCAATATTAGAAATACAAAGGAATTTGAAAGTTACAACTGAGTAATTTTTCCATTGAACAAATAGAAGTGATAAAGCAACCCTATGTCACAAAAAGTGAAACTAGTTTAGAATTAGAGACATGGGTAACAAAAGCTATTTTAAAACTAACAATATCCCATTAAAGCAAATCAGTATTGCAAGTTTGATTCATTCCAGAGGTCTCATGATTTTAAATTAGTTTCCATATAGCTGAAATGGAAAGAATTGAAACTCAAAATATAGTGTAAATATATGATCTCTTTAAATTAGCAATTTAATATACAAGTAACGTGATCATTTACGCCAGAAGGCAGATCACCCACAGTGCCTTCATTCCTCACTAGATCACATCAAGGCTAGTAAGTTTACTTTGGTAATCATTCCATAATGTGGGATTTGAGTACACAACTGACTGGACATATATGTATCTCAGATTTAGGAACTGTAAGCTGTATTACTAGGAGATGGTTTTCATGAAGGAGCTGTGTTTCACAATATGTATATGGCCTTACTATACACCCATTCCTTAGATTGTACTTCTGTTAGTTTCACTTGTCTTCTTATTGAAGAGATCTCAGCCCAAAAAGCATCCTCTTCCTAGATGATGTACAGTTGTTCTGATATCGCTGAGATGCCAGATTGAGTGAGGTTTTTACCTAGGGTTTCTTTCCATTCCCAGCCCAGGAATGGAACTCAAGAGACCTAACTAGCAGGTCACAGTGATCCTCTTGTCTCATGTAAGAAGGACTTGCAGACATGGCATTACAATTCTCACCTCATCTCGTCTTCCACCATTACAAGAGCTAAAAAGTTTGCCACTGCCACTGGTGCCCCCTCTCTGAGGGGGCATCTTGTTAAAAGCTTTGCTTTTCTGTGAATTGGAGCGACGGGATTGACTGGAAAAGTTCTCATTTTTTGAATATGAAGTTTCTCTTTTACGAGTGTAACGTTTGGATCCACTTGCATTCTTTCCATCTGAAAGAAGGGAAAAAGGTCAGATTCAGAAGCTCAGTGAGATACTCCCATCACTTTTGTAGTGGCCGTTCAGTCATTTATGCCTTTCAGATAGAGATGTAAAAATCCCATTCAATTGTTAACCGATTAAAGGGGACAATGGTTGGGGAAGGGAGATCACTCCAGCCAGGCTGGAACAGCACCCCCCCCCCCCCACCGGGCCAGCCCTGCCTGTGGGGTGATGGGAGCCACCATGGACAGAGGCTGCTCCAGCTCCCACCAGTTAAACATTCATATTACTACTTTAAGACATCCAGACCAAATGCTGTCCTCATTACATCTGCCTAACAGCACAACAATACTGACTCTTACCCAGAGTAGGGATGTCAATGGGTAGTAAATTATATGATTATCAGTTAATCTTGTTGACTACATGCATTCCCCACCCCTTGCTGCCTCTGCATCAGAGGCAGCAAAGGGGGGAATCCAGCTTAAAAGCCATTTCCCCCCCTAGCACTGGCTCCATGGTACTGCCGCCACCTCCCCACACCGTTGAACAGAGTGTGGGGAGTGGTGCACACAGGGAAAGCTGCTGCAAAGCAGTCTGTCTGCAGTGAGCTTGAGCTACCTGTACACAGACACTGCTCTGCCTCCCACAGAGCAGCCTCTCTGGTGAGCCTGGGCTTCTGTCTGTGGGGGAACTCCAACCCCCTGCAGACAGGGGCTACTGTTGCAAAGCAGCCTTTGTACATGGCAAGGCCAGACTCACCACAGACAGAGACTACTCAGTGGGAAGAGCAGCATGTGTCTGCGGGGAGCTCGGACCCCCTGTGGACAGGGGCTGCTGCCACCCCATGCTGCTGCCTCTATCAGTGGGAGCAGCAGGCAGCTGGTCTGCACAGGGGGCTGGTTTTTAAGCTGGCTCTCCTTAGACCAGCTCCTGACTGGCACCCCACACTGCTGCCTTATAAAGGCCGAGCATGCACCAGGAGAGGCTGGAATGCACTGGCTGCCTACATTAGGGACTACAGAATAGTTGACTAACCAATAAGAATTAATGCGGTTAGTCAACTATTCAATTACTCGATATAACAACCGGCGTTAAACTAAAATTTTGCTCATACTAATGTAATTACCCCACTATACTGAATTAACAGGCACTAAAGCAATCAATTTAGTTAGTTCCACCCAGCATTAGCGTAGACACTGTTGCTTACACCAAGTGTTATTGGCTTTCAGAAGTCTTATTACAACCTCCCTCACAACAATATAGTCAGTACAAGGACTCCTGGTGAAGATGCTCTCTGCTGACATGAAGTGTAATGTTGACACAAAAGCAATTCAATTACTTTACATACAAAATATGACATTACTTCAGTTGACTGTTTTGTAGTGTAGATACCTTCAGCTGATTGTGACTGTATGTTTAGAATGTGTAAAGGTACCACTAGGCCTGCATTTATCCAAATGGATGTACTATGTTGCTCTATTATGCAGGCTTTATCCTCTTTACTTCCTTTTCTCCTTTGCCTTGATCCCTAAACTTAGGGCAGTACAATGCATAGCTATTCTTAAAAACCCATTTTTTTCAACATGGCCACAGAGTGTCAATCCACCTCAACACACCACTATCACCTGTGATTTCCCAATGCATCTAGTCTGTGTTCTAATCAGTAAATCCCCAAATCCTGTAAGGCAGGCATTATTTGCCTGATAAGAGTGCCAAGGACACTGTTGGCATTTTAACACAGAAAACACTAGCTGCAAGCACCAAGTGGTAGCTTTAATTCTAAAGCTCACAAGAATGGAACAGTCAGATGTTAGTTGGGTATTCTTAATGCATGCCAAATTTGCTAATGCTTCCTATACTATTGTAGAGGATCATTCAATAATATTAAAAACCACTTTTTCCTAAAGTTCTTTGATGAAAAGTAAGAATGTTATAATGCATGTAATTGGTTAACCAAGTAACTGCTGAAGTTTTCGTACAAGTGGGGTGGCAGCCAGCTCCCCAAGAAAGCCAGATTTTAAGACCTGCAGTCCCATGCTGCTGCGACTCCTCAGTAGCTGGAGGCCCATGCAGTCATGTAGCTGTTTGGGCACAGTAATGTTCGGTTACCTGTTTAAATAGCTATCCTCTTCCATCACTGATGTAAAGTCAGATTAAGTCCAAACATGGTAATCATTTTCCTATGCATTAAATTGGTAATGCTACTTGATACATTTGTTTCATTAAGCAGTTGAAAATTAAGCCCTAATTTTAGTCTGTCATTAACACAAAGATAAGCCAATAAACCGTTCCCCTCAAGAAATATTTTATTAATGGACCTGATGCAGTGTTGTGACCTATCAAATCTAATGCCTCAATAGCATCAATAGAACATCTGTTGCATCTTCTAGACCTACATACCAGGAAGTAGCAACCTTCTTTGTCCCTTTTTCCATCACCCAGATTCTGCATGAGTCTTTTGCAGCTGCTTCCTTATTTTAAGATCATATTAGATACAATCTACCATTAATCTTTTCACATTTGACTAATTACTTCCAAGCTACAGAAAACCACCCAACTACATATTCATGTCTATTTTTCCAAACTTTTCACCACAAACTTTGTTTCACCCCCCCTAAACCTCCCCTGGGCAAAAAGTGTGTGGAGCAGTGAGAAAAACTGTGCATACCTCTACAACGGTGGTTCTCAAAGTGCAGTCCACAGGCCACTAGCAGTCCACAACTCCAACTCAGTGTCCCTTTCCTCCCCACCCCCAACACAGTGGGGAGCCCATGCTGCTACTTGAGCCACACAGCCGTGAGGCTACAACACCAGTTCTGGCTTTCCACTCAGAATGTGCAGGGGGCAGTGAGAAGAAAGTCCCTATCTTCCCTGGCTTACCAGGAGGCAGAGCAAGCAGCTCCATGCGCTACAGAGCTACTTGCTCTGCCTCTCTCCGGGAGCTGGGTCTGGCATGGAAGGTTGGGATTGTCTTCACTTCCCCCTACCCCACACACCCTCTGAGTGGGAAGCCAGAGCAGATGCTGAAGCCTCATGGCTGTGCAGGCTTCCTGCTGCATGGGGATGGAGGCTGAGCTCCCTCCCCACTCTGCTGGAGAGCAGTGCAGTGATGCACTGTCTGGTGGCTTTCCACGCTGCAAGGGGGCACGAGGCAGGTAAGCATCTCCCTCCTGGCCAGACACCTTACTCCCAATCCGCTCCTGTTCCCTCTTTCCTGGCCACACAGCACCCTCCCTTGCTCCTGCTCCCTCCACCTGTCCAGACACCCTACTCACACCCTACTCCCAAGCCTGTTTCTGCACCCTACCTCTTATCCAGACCTCACAATCTCTCCCCCTTCGGCACACCACCTCCCTCCCAGATCCTGCACTCCCAACCCTAACCCACTTGCTGGCAGCCCTGTCCCACACACTAAACCCCACATTTCTGTCCCTACCCCAAAGCCTAAGGGGGTCCATAAGATCCACTAACTCTGAAACCCCCAAAAAATACATCTGGCCTATGGGAAACCCTGAACCTCAGTCCTCCCTGTCCTTTCCCCTCACTCCATGGGGAATAGAGCACAGAAGAGTGAGGTGTCTAATTGAGGGCCACATGAACAAAGGCTGGGGGTTTTTGAAGGTTTTTTGCTTCTCACTTCTGGGGTCCTCAACTGATTGCTGTGAGGGTCAGTGGCCCCTTGACCCAAAAAAGGTTCCCCAACCCTGCAAAAAAGCCACATTGAAACCTTTTGTATCAGAAAAATTAATATTTTACTTTATATAAAGTGTAGATTGATGAACATAAGTAAAAATGCTTGATCTGTTTAATACTTTAAATTAAAACATTCACCCTAGCTGAAGCACTAGCAAAACAGCTCAGGTGAAATTATGTAATTAATGCTGAGTTTCCATTAGCAAATGGTGGTCCAGCAAAAAGTTTACATTGAGCCAGGTAAGTCTCAAACTTTTTGGCCTGTGGACCACTGCTATCTGTACATAACTGAGCAGTCAAATGTTTCAATATGTAATAGGCAGGGCTTGACAAACAGCGGTGAAATCTACTTGCCAGTCCCGCACTGCGCATGAACAAGACCCGCACTGCGCATGTGCATGCCGCCAGTGAACAGGGTGACTGGCTGAAATCTACTTGCCTCGGGTGAGTAGAAACAGCGATTTATCGAGCCCTGGTAATAGGGATGTAAGCAACTAGTCAACTAACCAATAAGCATAAATATGCTTATTGGGTATTTGAGTAGCGACTCAACTAGTCATTTCCTTTTCCCCCCTGCTGCCTCTATCCGGGGGGGGAGGAGGGGGGCAGGTGAGGTAAAGCACAACAGGGAAACTGCATGAGCAGGGAGTGAAGCATCCCCTGTTCATGCTGGTTCCTACTGTGATGCTTCAGCCTTTGAAATAGGCACGCATGGGGAACAAGGCAAGCAGGGACTGTTTGAATCCCCGCTTGCCCTGTGCTCCGTGGTGCCCTCCCCACACTTTGCTGCCCGAGGCAGCTAGGGGACAGAAGCCAGTGCTGGAGGGAACTGGCTTAAAAGCCGGTTCCCCCAGCACCATCTCCAGGGTGCTGCCACCCCTTCCCCTGTTGCCTCTGACAGAAGCAGCAGGGGGATAGGGGAAGCTGCTGCAAAGCAGGGGTCCCAGTAGGGAACTCTGCCCCCTTGCAGACAGGTGCTGCTGCCACGAACAGGGGCTGATGCAGGAGCAGCCTCTGTTGTGATGGCAATCCCTGTCCACCACGAACAGGGGCTGCTGGACTCAGTGCAAGGTAGGACTGAGCAGTCCAGGCTTGCGCTGGTCCAGGCTGCTGTGCCTCTGCATTTTAAATGTAGTAAGAGACACCAGACTCTTGCTACATTTAAAATGCAGAGCTGCAGTGAAGGTAGCTCCAGAGCCAGCTCCTGGAGCTATCCCTGCTGTGGCTCTCGAGTGGTCTTATCAACTAATCTATACAAAATATCAACTATATGATTTGCTAGGTAACCACCATTTAACATCCTTAATACATAAGGAAAGCAAACATAAGATGTATCTAGACCAGTTAAAGCTTTCACCTCTTAGCAGAAACAGTGATAGAGATGGAAAGGTGTGGCCACCATATTTTAGAGTTGTAGGGAAAATAAGTTTGAGGTCTACTGCACCAGTTTTCACAGTTCAGCTTTCAGCGGAGTCACAGCTAAAATCCCAACAATTCTGAACTTGTTAGATGTGCCTGTGATTTCTGAAGAATAACAATCTTACAGAAGACCTTCAAAATGGTCCAAAGTTAAGACTAAAGCCAAACATCTTTCAGATTATATTAATAAATTACTGCCTCCATAATTAGTTAAGTAGTGACAGGGAAGCTTGCAAGAGGAAGTATACAATCAATGTCATTGTTTACTGACAGAACTGGTGATGTTCTTGACATAATGGCACAGTCAAATTCAGGATTACTGAAAACTCACCATCGTTCCTACTACTAGAAACACTGCTGCAGTTGCAGTGCACATGGGAGTGACTTCAAAAATCAGCCTGAAGCCTTATGAGTAGAGTATTATCTGGAGAAGCACATTAGCTACAACTACACTTTCAGGGTGTAACCAGGCCTGGCCTATGGTGATTGGACCAGACTTGAGAGTGTAGAAAAGGAGCTATAATTTACACCACTGAGCTGACTCTGGCAGAATTAAAATTTATTAAAAACAAGAAATGGCTGTTGGATTAGGATTAGATTTAGCCGTTTTCAGTTAACTTTAAGGATGTCTATAAAATGTGGAAGAGCTGAAGTCCATCACTGAACAGCTTCCTCTCATCTGCAGTCACAGAACATATTCTGAACAGGCACAGGCCAAAGCAACTTTGGACCTCAATACATGAGCACAAGGGGACAGATAAGTGTGTCTGTAAACAAGGGGCCAAGATTAAAAATACAGCCTCAATCTCTAAACTAGGTCAGATTACTTCTTGCTAGGTGTGTAATCTTCCCCATGGGGAGACAGGGGTGGGGCTGGAGTGCCAGCATGGGCACCCCAATGCTGAGGGGGAGCCCCAAGCCTTTGAAGGCTGGATCCAGGCAAGATGGGAGATGCATCTTGCCCCCAGGTCTTAGATTCTCCCACCCTTGTTTTATAGGAAAGAATCCCTAGTCCAGTAGTTTTCAAACTTTTTGGCCTGAATCTCATCTTGTTTCATTCAAACCTTTCTGCAGGCCACTAGCCAGCCACCCATGACAAAAGGCATTGCTTATCTCTAATGACCTTAAATAGAAAGTTATTCATATTAGGCTACTGGAACATAAAAACAAATATGCAGTTATAACATAAGGGAGCATATATAACTAGCAAGAAATATTAGTAATTAAAATAAGATAACATGATGATAAAGTTAAAGCACTTAATCGGTTTACTAACTTATTCTCAAATATTATTTCCAAAACAAAAGGGTTCAACATTGTCTTTATCTATGGCACAGGTAAAGAATCTTTTGAGTTGGAGGCCCAATGACCCACAGGGGAAAAAAAAGTCACAGGCCACACAAAAGGGAGAAGCAAAAAAATTTCCCCAGTCCTCACTGATGTAGTCCCTGACTAAGACAGCTCACTCCCCTTGCAGTTCAGCCCCATTGAGGGGAGGGAAAGGAAAGGGAGAACTGAGGTTCAGGGCTTCCCACAGATCAGATAACTCTTCTAGAGTCCCAGGGCTAGTAGATTTTGCGGGGCCAAAAATGAGGGGGGGAGGTCAGTGTATGGCTGTGAAAGGTTAACTAGTTACCCGGTAAGCAACACCCTAAATGCATAATGGTTTAGGGTTAGTGGTTACTGGTTCCAGTTAACTGGTGACAGTAAGGTGCTGCTTTTGCCCCACAGGGGGCCTGCGGCAGGCAGATGGGCTGCTCTCATTTGGAATAGTCCCTGTTTGCAGGAGCCCAGACACCCTGCAGGCAGGGGCTGCTCCTGCAGGGGCTAGAAACCAACAGCCAGACCCAAAACAGAGCTGCACGAGCCAGGCTGGAGCAGACCCCACCTCAGATTCTCCTTAATCAGTTAACTGGATTTTACATCTCAGTATGCAGGAGGTGGCTGCCAGGGAGCGAGATAGAGATGGGGTGAAGGTGTGAAGCAGAATGCAGGAACGGGCTAGGGGTGGAGGTCTGGCCAGGAGGCTAGATGCAGGAAGGGCTATGAGTGGAAGGAGGGTGCAGGAGTGGGCTGGGGATGTGGGGTTTCTGCTGGAGGGGGTGCAGTGTCTGGGCACGAGGAGTTTGAAATGCATCCTGTGAAGCTCAGTGCTTCAGCAGGGGCTCTTGTGCATTTCAAAGCAGAAGCACCCACATGAGTCTAGGGGCCGCTGGGGATTTCCCCAGCTGACTCCGGATTCTGCAGAAATGCCACAGGGAGCTGGAGTCAGCTAGGAAGTCCCCAGCTGACCCTGGGCTTCATGCAGCAGCGTTTCAAAGGGGCAACGCTGCACTGAGCCTGGTTTCAGCGGTGCAGCGCTGCCCCTTTGAAACTCCACCAGTGTTTCAGTGCTGCACTGCTACTTTGAGCCTGGGATCAGCTGTGTGGTGCTGTTCTTTTGAAATGCCACCACTGCACTTCAAAGCAGCAGTGCCACATGGAGGCTCCATGTGGCAGTGCCGCTTTGAAATACCTCTTCCCCTTAACTAGTCTTAGCATCCTTACTCCAAACACCTTTTCCTCACTTCAAATATTGAAGATGGCAGTTCCTCCGCTTCAGGACAGTCAGCATGAAAATGCCTAAGACAACAATGAATCACCAAGGTTGTAGTAAAACAAGCTTGATATGAGGAAAGTCAGATTTAAAGCAAAAGAAGCTATGAATGTCTAGTCTTGCCCTGTGCAAAAGTTCATCTTAGACAGGGTTGCCTATTTCCCTACAACTATAGGAAAGGCTGACTTCTAATTGTTTTGGCAGGCAGTAGATCTGTCCACTATCATCTTTCTTCCCTGATATTGCCTCAGTTATGAATTTTAGGTTACTAAATAATGCATCCAGTGACATCTCCAACCAAAAAGTCCTGAATTAATTCAGGATTTTATTCATTGGCCTTAAAAAAATCAATTCCTGTCTATCACCACACATCGCCCCTTCCCCCTGCCCCACCCAGTCATTTTTAGGACTTAGTTTTTAAAAACATGTAATGTTTGCTAGTAGTTGGGAAACAAACATCCCCGTCTCATAGGACCTGCTGTTTGTTCCAGCTCAATGATTAATCTTTTCAAAAGTATTTGTCTTCTAAATGTTAATCCATAACCAGCTCATTTTAATGAAGCAGGACTCATTACTAGTCGTTATCTTTTTATTTCAGATCTATGAACTAGAGGTAAAATAGATGACATTTCTTATCTTTAATTTTAAGAGGAGGGACTTGGACAGGGGAGCATTGTGTTTATATTTTAAGTTTAAATTCACACTATTCTAAATATTATAGTCCTACAAGCGGTTTCAAAGTGCACCTGAATGGGAGCACAAAAGTACCTTATCCACAAATCAGAACAAGTTGATTGTTTGAGGGATTAGAATGGTGCCTGAGTGCATGTATCTTCTGAATCTTGCATAACTTCTGAATGTAACATTTTGAATAAATACTAAGTCTCTGAAGCTTCAGAGGGGTAGCCAAGTTAGTCTGTACAGGATAATCAAACAACAAATAGTCTGGTAGCACTTGAAAAGACTAACAAAAAGCTCATGATGTCATCTACATGTTTTGTTAGTCTTTTCAAGTGCTACCAGACCATTTCTTGTTTTTTAAGTTCAGTCTTTGAAGTCAGGCATAAACAAAATAAAAACAATCCCATTTAGTTTTTCAATATAATTTACATTAGTTCTCTATCTAAATACTCCAGACTACACGTGGACTACAAGCATTAACAAAATAAAGAATTTCAACGAAAAATTCTCAGGCAACCTTTATACAACAAAGATACAACCCCCAATTTTTCCATTTTGCAGTTTAGGGAACATCAGTTAGAAAGCTAAGTTTGAAACATTTAGACAAAAAACAGCCCTTAGTATGTTTAGTATTAGTGTATGGCCTGTATATCATGCTTTTCAAAAGCATGAGGAGTCCATAAAGAAAATAAGTTATTCCTTTATCTTGAAGTGGAAGTAGTATGTACCGGGTGTCTCCAGACCCCAGCTTCAAACTCAGCTAATTATGCAAGAGGATCTTTAAACAGACTGAAAAAAATCAAATTCTACAAAGAATTTGAGTGACTGACACAAAGCTCTTTAAAACACAGGTTTTTAGTTAAAACCCATAACATCAGTTATGGGGCAACCTAAGACACCGGTATTACACATTCAAGTAGTTCCTCAAACACTCCATTTGCTTCTGAAAGAGATCCAGATAAAGTATATGCCAATGCTTCAATTTGACACAGTGAATCACTGATTGCTCCCCAAGAGTGAGACACACTTCAGTTGCCTATGGCTCCTCTTTGAAGTTTATTTTACTGGTAGTCTCATCAAGGTATACACTGCCATTATGCTAATGCTTTTTATACTGTAACTGGGACATCAAGCCACCTAAAAGGAAAGAAACTGAGCACAGTCCATTGCAACACCATTCCAATTAGACCCCAGTGTCCAACGTGCTAGCCACTAGCAGCTATCTGGACCATTAAGTGTGGCTAGTTGGCTTCAGAACTGGTTAGACACCACTGCATTACTGTAATGTGCATGGTCCTGTATCAAAGTGTCCAGCAATATCAAGTATAGTTGCAAGTTTCAATACTTAGAAACATTTATGGCCAAACTGTAGAGAGTTTCAAATTCCAGGCACTCCAACTGCCTCTGGATGGAACTGCTACTGCTCAGCACGTCTCACAATCAGACTCTTAGCTTAAAATAGTGTAGCACAACTGTACAAAAGTGATACACCAGATATTTTATAAACTATCAGCAAGAGAAGCGATGTCAGTGGTCACCAACCAGTCGGTCAGGATCTACTGGTAGATCCTGGAGCCTTTGACAGATGATGTTGACTGGTTTGGCCAAGAGGCTATCAAGTGCAGCACTGCAGCTGCCCCTTCTCCCACTACGGCACACCTCTTGCCCTTTGCCTTAGAGCTGCCCCTCCCTGGGAGCCTCCTGATTGTTGTGCACAGCAGGGAAGGGAGAGGAAGGTGCTGATGTCAGGATACCCTCCTACCACCCTATATTCTACCTCAAAAGAGCAGAAGGGGGGGATGGAGGGAGTTTGCAGGCTGCTTTGGAGACTGGTACAGGGCCAGTGCAGAGGAGAGCCTGCCTTAGCTTCACTGCCCCACCACCCAGGACCCACCGGAAGTAAGCAGTGTCTAGCTGGAGCCAGCTCTCATCCCCTGCCCCAGTCATGAACCCCCTCCTGCCCCCGGCTCAGCTCAGAGCCCCCTTACACTCCAAGTCCCAAAGACCAGAGCTTGTGCCCCAACCCTCTGCCCCAGCCTGGTGAAAGGGAGGGAGGATGCAGTGACCAGGGGTGGGAAGGAGGTGGGGGCAAGGATATTTGGGTTTGAGGAAGATCTTGGATTGAACTTAAATTCAAAAAGTGATCTCGTGCTCAAAAAAGGTTGGAGACTACTGAGCTATTATGTTTAACTACTGTAAGTTTACATAAGATCCTTTAGAATGCAGGTGTGTCAAATATACAGCCTGCAAATTGATCCAGCTTCCCTGATGTATCCTTAAGGCCTGACAAAGATTTGCAGAAGAATTAATTACATTTTTTTTTAATAATCATGGCTGCAAAGACAACTTTCAAAATGAAATCTAAGTGTAAGCTAATAAGGGTTGTCTGTAGGCAGCCTGAAACAATGAAGCATGGATGCTCCACCTCCTATCTTAACCATGTATTAACACAAAAGCTCTGTAACAAGGTTACCTTACTGCTTATCTTTAAGAAGTTAAATGGGGAAGGAGTGGACATGTTCCCCCTCGGAAGAGAGAATTAGGAGCTGCTGCAAGTAAGCAGATCTGAGGGGAAAAACAAAACCACAAATAAGGAAGAGGGAGAATAACAAAAGGGCAAAAATTTAAAGGGTCCTAATGGTAAGCATGTTCTCCCACCAAGTGATACTAAATAAGTAACACTAGTAGCCAGGTGTTCAATTTCCACTTCTAATTTTGGTCTTAGAAGAAGCATCCTGTGTCTTTGAAATACTCTCTCCCCCTGCCCTTTGCTGCCTCTACTGGATAGAAGCAGCAAAGGGGAGGAAGCAACTAGAGGACTCATCTATCCAAAATGCTTATGGGATAGTCAGCTAGTCCTTAACACCCTTATCAAAGACCCTCAAGTTATTCTAAGGAAGGAAGCCACCAACCAAAAGGCAGAGGTGTTCCATTTCAGGTCACATCACTTTGGCATACACATCCTCTTCTTTTATCAACACAAAGAATGTTGCTCACAGGGAATACTGCTGCTGAAAACTTAAGATGAGAGGGATATTTAAAGACCAGTAACAGATCACATGATACTTTTAAAAGTAAGTATCATTTGTGATCTTAGTTCAGAGAGGACTGACAGACCCCCTACAAGAGGAAGGCAGCCTCCATTCCATAATGATGCAGAAGCAATGCAAGCCAGGCATACAATACTTGGCCTTTCCAAAACACTGGGAACTAGCTCGTTCACCAACTCCCTCTCCCCACAGTAACCAGGTACCCTGATAGAGCAGCAGTTCTCAAACTTGTTGGGCTCTGGAGCCCTTTACATGCATCAAAATGCATGTGGCACCCCAGCGGTCCACTGATTCCATGTGCTGTACCTATGCGGACCACCAATGGGTCCACTGAGTCCATGTGCTGTACCTACGCGGACCACCAACGGGTCCACTGAGTCCATGTGCTGTACCTACGCAGACCACCAATGGGTCCACTGAGTCCATGTGCTGTACTTATTGATGTTTCCAGTTTGTCAACCTCACGCAGCCCCTGGAAGTGTCTCAGGGCCAGAGCACAGTTTGAGAAACACTGTGTGTGTCAGAGGCTAATCCATACCACCTAGGCGCAATGTCCAGCCCTCTTGGACACGGCGCCCAGCAGCCACCCCAGGAACATGGAGCCTTCCCACGGCTACCCCAATACCGAGCCCGCCCCTCTCAGTGCGCGGCGCCTGCCAGCAGCCGGTGCCCCCCCTCTCCCCGGGCCCGTCCCTTACCGCCTTTGGGCTTAGATTCCCCCCCGGCGGGGCCGGCCGAGGCGGAGCGGGCCTGCTGCCCTTTGCTGCCGGCGGAGGAGCCGGGGAGACCGGCGCCGCAGGGGCTGCTCTTGTCCATGTCGGAGGCTGAGGCGAGGGCGGCGCTGGGCGAGCTCTGCGGCATCAACGGGCGCCCCGCTGGCGCTGGCGAGGGGGCGGCAGCGACTCGGAGCGGGGGGGCAGGCCGGGAGGCGCCGGGGGCCCAGGCTCATGGCCCGCGAGGGGGACCGGCAGGGGCGGCGCAGCGCGGACTCGGCCTCCTTCATGGCGACATCTTCTCGCTGCTCCGCGGAGACGGGGGGGGCCGGGGAGAGGCCGGGCCGGGCCTGCGGGGCTCCGGAGGGGGAGGGGCGGCGCAGGACGGGGAGCCCCGCGGGGCCCGGCACTGGCTGCGCTGGCGGGTGGTCGGCGCCGCCCCAGGCAGCGCGGGCTCCTCGGCGCCGCTCCGACAGCTGCTGCCGCCGCTGCTGCTCCCCTGTAATGGCGACGAGTCGCCCACAGCAAGAAAAGAGCCCGGATGGACCTGCTTATATAGCGAGCCGGCTGGCCGAGTGCATGCTGGGAGCTGTAGTTCTCTGCTGGGGCTGGGCTCTCGGTTGCCTGGCGTGGGTTCTTGCCAGGCTTCAGGGATGCGCCTGGGTGTTGCCTTGCCCGCTGTTTGAAAACACAGGGATGCCCGCCCATTTCTAAAAGCCCCTCCCCCATTCTTGCGGGAGGGACGACTGGCCCCAGGAGGTAACTGATTCAGGGGGACAAATAATGAAAAACAGGGTCAAGGGGTGCAGCTCTGCCACCAGTCTTGCACACCTACCTCCATCATGGGCCACTGGAGCCCCCCCCACACACTTACCATTGGTGGGCAGGTGTATGGCAAGCAGGGATCTAGAAAGCATTGAGACATGCCAGTATTGGCGGCACTGAGGAAGCGGCACAGGGGGACACCCCTTTTTTCTGTTTCTTCTCCAAAGGGGGGACCCCGCGATATTGTGCTGCCCTGGGCCCCGCAAAACTCTCATCCACCCCTGCCCAGCCCACACTGCTTCTAATACAGAGGCAACAAGGAGGGGGTAAATGTGAGTAGTCAACATGATTAACTGATAAGCCTAAGCTTATTGGTTGTCTAGTTGGCTACTCATTGACATCCTTACCAGAGATCTCTGTTGAATTGCCCACACCAATACTCAGATACTTTTCCTAACCTAATTAATTAATGTAATTCCCTTTAAGGTATTTGGCTAGATCAATTTTTTCCTCCCATGGTGCATTATTTTACATTTATTAATATTAATTTAATCTGCCATCATGTTGCCCTTTCACCAGCTTCTTCAGGTCTTTATAGCATTCATCTTAGTCTTCACTGGCCATTACTGAATAATTCTGTGTGATCTACAAATTTTGTCACTTTCTAGTTCATCCCCTTTTCCAATTCATATGCCTGTACTAGTACTTTAGCACAAGGTAAAAATCAAGGTAGGAGGCAAAATATCAGAAAAGATTGTAGTTATTTCCATGGGGTTAAGTGTGCAGGATTCTGGGTCATGACAGAGATGCCATAAAATGCTGCCTCCCTTGAACAATCTCATAAATCTGAGGCAACATGTCCCATAATAACCCTGAGGGTTTGGGAGTGTCAGCTACTATCCCACATTTCTTGGAATCCAGAAGAAACTGCTTCATTTTAGCATATTAATTTCTAACAAAAAAAAGTATGGAAAGTTTCTAGTGGGTCAACAAATTCTATAGGTAGTGTGTTGACCAAGAAGTGAATGTCTAAATATTAAGATGAATAATCCATCAGAAAAGTACTACTATCTATCTAGATACTTAGAAAGATAAAACAAATATAGTAAGTACAACATTACCTTTATTTAGAAATTTAATTTATTATGTCTGGTCATCATCAAGGAAGTCCAGAGGAAGAACAACATATTTAATTTAGTGTCTCCTTATTTTCATATGTATGAAGAAATCAGATACAACCATGGTATCTGTTTTTCTGCTTCTCCCTCAAGTCTCTTCACTTTCTTCCACACTGACCCATATAAATGGAATGCCCTCTCCAAACTTGTCCCCAAAACCTCCATTCTTTCTTTTAAATTATTCCTGAAGAGCCAATATTTCTACAAAACTGTATAAACTTAGCTAAATCATCAACTTATTTATTTAATCATGAGAGAACTACTCATGTGAAAGGAGTTGTTAAGGAATAAACTTTAAACAGTTGTGAATACTGCTCACTAAGGCAACCAGGACCTACACATTTTTGCTCTCATGGAATCTCAATGAAGTTAAAGAGGCTCAAAATAAAAAAGTCAAAGGGCCATGCAAAATTAAGTGCAGGATTGAAACTTAGTCTTATAAGCTATATCCCTTTGTTTATCTTTTTTGTTTGTGATTCTGCAAATTGTTCTACATGAGTGGATCCCCTGAGCCAATATGGATTTTGTAGAATCAGAGTCCTTGGACAGGCAGAAAATGGGTACCAAGCCTATCAGCTTGCTTTATTCCTCCCCTACCTTCCACTTGGGTCATTATCAGAAAAACATATAAACAGGTACTCTGGGAGGTAATTGAATGGAGGAAGCAATCTGTGAAAAAAATGGGAGACAGTGTGGGTACTCCAGTTAATTGAGATTAATTCTGAAAAAGGAGTAAAACAGGTTCAGAATAAGCCCTTTGAGATGTCAAACTCAATGACAAGGCAGGGGCTGTGTCTTTTTCTGGTCTGGGGAACTGTGCAACACCTTATTTTGCTTGCTAGCACCATGTAAATAATGTACACAGTGTTGGATAGTTGATATTTTCTTAGTTACACAAACTTAAGTACCTAAAAAAGAAATCAATAAGCAGGTCAGACAAGAATGAAGTAAACACATACTCACATACCTGAAATTTGTAATGGCATATTTAAATTTTACATGCAGTAATAATAGGGAATGGCTACCTCTGTGTTTCTACTTAGGCAAGGCTTTCAGTCACATTCAAACATATTCTAAATGCAGTGGTGGTTAAACTGGTTTATCAAGTTATGTGACTAACATATGAACATGACTATGGGATAGCCCCAAAGTTATTTAGGTGGATAACTTCCATTGAAATAAATACAAATTAGCTTATGTAAGTTAGGTTCCTAAATACATGTGTGGATTTAGGCCTTTATAACCATGCATATATGTTAACTATACATTGATACAAATACCCATATATGAAAACAAAATCAGCCTTAAATGAAGCCAGTTAAACATAACTAAAACTTATAACCTGCTAGAGATTCTTAGCTGGAGTGGAATATGAGCAGTTGGAAAGTAGCATACTAATTGCTGCTTTGCCTATATTTATTTTGCAACTCCTTCTGGCTGTGCTTGGTTCACTGATGTAGTGAGGGTTGAGGGCTCAGATGCAGAGGTGGAAAATACCTAAGTAGAAATAAATACTTCATTACACTACTCAAGTACATTTTTTTGGTATTTGTACTTTACTCAAGCAATTTATTTTTGGATACTTTGGCTTTTACTCAAGTAGTTTATTTAGAAATTATTGTACTTTTTACTCCACTACAATTTCTGGAAGTGCTTAGTTACTCACTACATTTATCACCCCACTAACACTTGTGCAAGCCAGTGATTTGCTCAAACGCGGCCACATGCGCATGGGTGCCATTTAAGAGCGGCTAGGAATAGTACCTATTAGAAATGAGCTCTAGAGAGAATGTTATGGATTGCAGGATTTCCTCACTATGCAGAACCTCAGGGACAGGCGAGGGGCCATAGATTAGGCCTTGCCTCTTGGGGCCACAGGGAGAGACATAACAGATATTGGTTGGAGGGCACGGTGAGGAGCCAGGGGGCCACAACCAGGGATTTCCCAACACCCCCCCAGTTTTGTGAACAATGCTGCCATACAGCCCACCTTCCCCCTCAGGGTCTCACCCCTCATCGGCCCTGACACCTCCCCATTGTAAATTCAAACACCTCCCCAAATTCAATTCCTGGGGAGGCTACTGGCCACAACAAAAGGCAGCGGGGCAGGTGCCACAGTGCAGGGCCGCCAAGGTGACCTGCTGTCCCAACCTTTATAGGGACAGTCCCAATCTTTAGCGCTTGGTTTTATAAAGGCTTTGTATAGGCCCCACCCCTATCGGGGGGGGGGGTAGTGCGGGGTGAGAGGGTCGCCAGTTCCTGGGAAGAAGGTGCCATATGGCACTAGGCCGCTGTTTCCTTGGTAACCCCCGCCTGCTCTGACGCGAGCCCCGCTACAATCAGCTAAAACCCGCCCTCGCTTCCGGCCAGTAAGACGCCCCCCTCCATTCTCCCACCCTCCTTTTGAGTTACATACGGGCTTTCTCATTGGCGGGCACCAAGGCGCCCCGTGACCGGAAGCAGCCCTCCGTGAGGGCAAAGGTCACGCTGCGTCCCAAGATGGCGGCCTCCATCGGAGCCGCTGTGGGCCGGCTGCTGCCCAGCAGCCGCCGTGGGGAGCTGCTGTCCGTAGGGCGCGGGCTCTTCAGTGCGGCGCGGTGCCTTGGCGCCGAGCGGGAGACGCACTTCGGGTTCAAGACCGTGTCGGAGGCGGAGAAAGGGGAGAAAGGTGCGGGGGGGGGGGTGTGGCGCTGGGCACGGGCCCCGAGCTCGAGCTTTTAAGCCAGCTCCCCCCGTGCAGCAGGTCAGCCTGCCCTCGCCTCCTACCCCCACCATGGGAGGCAGCAAGGGAGGACAGGCAACTCCATGGAGCCAGCATGTACAGAGAGCTGGCTTAAAAGCTGGCTCCCCGTGCATTTCAGCTCCTGTCTGCCCCCTGTGCTGATAGAGAGGCAGCAGCACAAGGGGCAGGTAGCTTCGCTGGAGCCGATATGTGCAGCCAGCCAGCCTGAAAACTAGCTTCCCATGTATACTGGCGCCCGTCTGTGCCCCAACCCTCTTCCCCTCTCCCCCTTGCTCTCTCTCTATCAGAGACAGCAGTGCAGAGTTGAGGGGGCAGGCGACTCCATGGGATCCGGTGTTGGGGCAAGTCAACTTGAAAGCCAGCTGCTTTCCCCCTCCCTCCCCTCTGCCTGCAGTAAGCCCAGACTTACTGATTAATCATATAGTTGTTTACACATTGACATCCCTAATAAACCTAGGAAGGGGCTAGTAAATATATAAAAGTAAGCTTAAATGGCATGCTACCCAAAGAAATATGTATTGCACTGTAATATAATTTTATTTCAGTTTACCATGTATTTGAAAGTGTGGCCAAGAAGTATGATATCATGAATGATTCAATGAGTCTGGGTATTCATCGTCTCTGGAAGGATACTCTGCTGCATCAAATGAACCCTTACCCAGGAACCCAGCTGTTAGATGTTGCTGGAGGGACAGGTATGTTCCATTTTATTTGTAGTACTACTAGGAATTAATACTATTTGATGGAGTAATGATTCCTTAATGTAGGACAAAAATTCATGTACCTGTAGATAAAAGTGGAAAATATAATTTCTGTTGTGTACACTGTGCTTAATTTCACATATTACAACAATTACATGACTTTAGAATAAGTATCGTATAGTGCATTGTTCCCAAAACTGTGGGGTGCACTGTCTTAGGGAGTTGTGGAGGAACAGTTGGGGGAGGGATGAGGTAGGAGAGCCACCCAGCCATGTTCTGCCCCCAGTTCTGCCCTGGCCTGACCCCAGGCCTGACCCTAGTTCTGGTCCCAGCTTTGGCTTCCATTTGTGGTTTCAGACTCCTGGATGGTAGGGGAAGAGGGACAGACAGATTACATTATGGTTAAGTAGAGATACAAATTACAAAATTTGGAGTCATCTGGTTTAGTGACTAAATGAACCGGAAGTCAGGAATACAGGCAGTCCCCGGGTTACGTACAAGATAGGGACTGTAGGTTTGTTCTTAAGTTGAATCTGTATGTAAGTCGGAACTGGCGTCCAGATTCAGACACTGCTGAAACTGACCGCCAGTTCTGACTTACATACAGAATCAACTTAAGAACCCCAGGCGTCCCCAAGTCAGCTGCTGCTGAAACTGATCAGCAGCTGATTCCAGGAAGCCCGGGGCAGAGCAACTCTGCCTGGGGCTTCCTGTAGTCAGCGCTGGTCAGTTTCAGCAGAAGCTGACTTGGGGACGCCTGGGGCAGAGCAGCTGGGGTGCTACTGGACCAACCCAGCAGCACCCCATCTGCTCTGCCCCAGACGTCCTGATTCAGCCGCTGCTGAAACTGACCAGCAGCGGCTGAATCAGGACCTGGGGCAGAGCAGCTGGGGTGCTGCCGGGTTGGTCCAGTAGTGCCCACGGGCGCTGCAGGACCAATCGGCAGCGCCCCAGCTGCTCTGCCCCAGAGTCCAAAACAAAAGCCTGGTCTGCTGGGGGGGGGGAGCACACTAGCTGCGCCCCCCCCCCCCAGCAGACCAGGGACACGGGGAGCAGAGCCGCAGCGGCAGCGGGGTGCCGCGCCTCTGAGGCTTTGCTCTGGCGGGGGGTCCCGCGCCTCTGAGGCTTTGCCAGAGCAAAGCCTCAGAGGCGCGGGGAACCGCCGCTGCTGCCGCTCCAGTCTGGGTGCCTGTGGTCTGCTGGGGACGGTCCCCAGCAGACCACAGGCACCCGGACTGAAGCCAGAGGCGCGGGGAACCGCCGCTGCTGCCGCTCCAGTCTGGGTGCCTGTGGTCTGCTGGGGACGGTCCCAGCAGACCACAGGCACCCGGACTGAAGCCAGAGGCGCGGGGAACCGCCGCTGCTGCCGCTCCAGTCTGGGTGCCTGTGGTCTGCTGGGGACGGTCCCCAGCAGACCACAGGCACCCGGACTGAAGCCGCAGCTGCGGGGGGGTCCCGCGCCTCTGAGGCTTTGCCAGAGCAAAGCCTCAGAGGCGCGGGGAACCGCCGCTGCTGCTGCTCCAGTCTGGGTGCCTGTGGTCTGCTGGGGACGGTCCCCAGCAGACCACAGGCACCCGGACTGAAGCCGCAGCTGCGGGGGGGTCCCGCGCCTCTGAGGCTTTGCCAGAGCAAAGCCTCAGAGGCGCGGGGAACCGCCGCTGCTGCCGCTCCAGTCTGGGTGCCTGTGGTCTGCTGGGGACGGTCCCCAGCAGACCACAGGCACCCGGACTGAAGCCGCAGCCGCGGGGGGGTCCCGCGCCTCTGAGGCTTTGCCAGAGCAAAGCCTCAGAGGCGCGGGGAACCGCCGCTGCTGCCGCTTCAGTCAAAGCGGCAGCAGCGGCGGTTCCCCGCGCCTCTGAGGCTTTGCTCTGGCAAAGCCTCAGAGGCGCGGGACCCCCCCGCGGCTGCGGCTTCAGTCCGGGTGCCTGTGGTCTGCTGGGGACCGTCCCCAGCAGACCACAGGCACCGGGTCTCAAGGGGCAGCAGCAGCGGTTCCCACGCTTCTGAGGCTTTGCTCTGGCAAAGCCTCAGAAGCGCGGGAACCCGCCCGGTGCCCCTGGTCTGCTGGAGACGGTCTCCAGCAGACCAGGGGCACCGGAGCAGCTTACGAACGGGGCTTTCTCGCCCCGACTTCCGGGGTGAGAAAGCTCCGTTCGTAAGTGCGGATCCGACATAAGTCGGATCCGTGTAAGTCGGGGACTGCCTGTACTGGGTTGTATTTGCGTGCTCACTTGTTCTCACTCACATGCATGCATATGCTATGACCTTAAGCAGGCAACGAATTGCTCTGTCCCCTATCTGTAGAATGAGGATCCCCAAGGGGAAGGATTGAGTCTTAGTTTCCTAATGTTTTGAAGCACTCATGATCCTTGGACAAAACCTCTAGAAAAGCGAAGTATCACACTGATAGAAACTCTTTCAATTAACAGTAAGGGGGAAACAGACTTGTTAATTTTTCATTTAAATAATGAAAAAGAGCATATGGTTCCAATTTACCTAGACGTTAACAATTCTAACTTCCTGTTTAATATTTAATTTTTCAGTATCTGAAAATATTCCATATCTGCCATTCACCTTTCTAAACCAATGCAGGTGACATCGCCTTCCGGTTTATCAATTATATTCGTTCCCAATGGGATCACCAGATCAGACAGAAACTGAAATCCCATCAGAATTTATCATGGCAGGAAATCTCTAAGAGTTACCAGCAAGAGGAAAATGAATTGCCAGGAGGCTCCCAAGTGGTGGTTTGTGATATTAACAAGGAAATGCTAAAGATTGGAAAGCAGAAAGCACAACACCTTGGCTACTCTGAAGGTAATCTCTGTATAATATCACTTCTGTATTGGGTCTCTGAATGACAGAAATTTAGATTTAAAACAAAAATTCCTTGTGTAGCAATTGTCCAAAATTCTACTTCTTTATTTGCCTGGAGCAGTAACTTTTCTGAAGGGCAAATATCAGGTGTAGGTTTTCTTTATCCTCAATAGCATGGAGAGAGTAGGTAAGTAAGCTGTTGCACTGGTGCTGGCCAGTTGTCATGACAGGTCTGCAACCCTGAGTTATGCTCTCTACATAGGCACAGTTAGTGTCTTCAGTACTTGTATCCCTTTGAAAAGGAGAGTCTGGGGATTTTTTACTTCTCCTTCAGTCAGACACTGAGCAAAATACATCAGTGCAATTCCATTGAATACAGTGAGCTGCATAGATATGAAACGGGAAAGTTGATTCTAAGAATGTGGCTATGCCACAGATCTCATGGGCTTAAACTGCAGCAAGGGAGGTTTAGGTTGAACATTAGGAAAAAGTTCCTAACTGTCAGGGTAGTCAAACACTGGAATAAAATGCCCAGGGAGGTTGTGGAATCCCCATCTCTGGAGATATTTAAGAGTAGGTTAGATAAATGTCTATTGGAGATGGTCTAGACAGTATTTGGTCCTGCCATAAGAACAGGGGACTGGACTTGATGACCTTTCGAGGTCCCTTCCAGTCCTAGTATTCTGTGATTCATAAGGGATACTTTAAGAATCAAGACAATAAATAAAAAGTCACTATATATATATATATATATATATATATATATATATATATATATATATATATATATATATATATATATATACACACACACACACACACGTGTATATATACACACACACACACACACGATAACTATAATAATTTCCACAGAGAATAGGTTGTAGTGCTTGGAGAATCTGAATTATATTGGCTATTTAGTTTGCAGGTCAATGGACTAGTGATATCTAGAAATTCTTTTGTGGGGCCATATTCTTCCTATCAGGATTAATTTAAATAAGACTAAAAAATAAATTTTACTTGATGCACAGTATTTGTAGGATAATTGTTTGCCCTCTCCCACTTTTTAATTACAGAAACATTCCTTAAATAAGATTTATTATGTGTATGTAAATGTGGTATATTTTATTTAATGCATTCAGTTTTAAATGGGCTGGTATTACATGTTTTTTTTAACCCATTGTTTCAAATTAAAGATTTATCAATAACAACTGGAAGATGGTAAGTTTCAACATTAAAAAATTATGTACAATATTTTTTCCAAACAAAATGAAGATCTTCTGAAAGTATTCTGGGATCTGTTGCTGAGCAGCTCCTAGTATGTATGTTGTATTGTGGTGGTAGTGGTGTATGTGTTTTTTTTTGTTTTTTGGGGGGGGGGAGTGTGTGGATTTTTTTTGTTTATTTGTTTGTTTGGTTTTTTTAGGCTTGTCCTGGGTGGTTGGGAATGCTGAAGAGCTACCCTTCATTGACAACAAGTTTGATGTTTACACAATTGCTTTTGGAATACGGAATGTAACTCATATTGACCAGGTAAGCAGGGACAGCATGTCCTGGGATATACAGTTCACCTGAGCTTTCTGGGTACCAAAAAAAAGAAGAAAACCTAAATATCCTGTTCTTCTAAGAGCAACATAGTCTTCACATTTTTACCATGGTGACATATATGGTATAAATACTTGCATACATTTTTCTGAAAAGCTGATTAGCCCTTAAAAATTAAAAAAAATATTTGTAATCACTCTAGCAAGTAATATCAACTGTTCTAATTGGGACCTAGTATTTTGAGACTGATTGATTGTACTGCATGAGAGGATATTATTGATCTTTTTTGGGGGGTGGGTGGGAATCTCTTCACAAACTGGTAAGTATACGTAATGTTCTATGCCCTGAGAGATGCTTTGAATCCCTTAAAGTGTAATTACTTGTTCAAACAACTGATGAAAGTCTTTCTGCATGTCAGCTTTTTTTTTGCTTTGTTTTTTGTAATGTTGTTTCACCATCTTCAGGAAGGTGGATGTAGCTTGAAATGTTATGAATCTTGGAATACTTGCTAATATGCTGCGATACCTCATGTTTAATACAGTCTTAATAAAGAAGGCCAATCACTTCCTGAAAGCAAAAGATTTTTATTTAAAAATATAATGATGTGCAGCTATATTGAGCCTCTCTGACCTAACATGAGTGAGTTGAGTTCAACCTGACAGAAAAAGACTTGTTAATTCAGATTTTTGTCTAATTTAAAACATACTTGTAGTTTGAGGCCCATAATGGATAGGTAGGTGGTATTATTATCCAAGTCTAAATATTTAAAGTTTCCTATGAAAATCCCAGGCTATTTGGTAACATTAACCAGAACAGACTCTTTCACTTGCTTGGACTATGCCCAACCCAAAGATGTCCAACATCCATGTTTCATCTCCTTGTGAGATATTAGGCTGGCTGCTTCCCTACAAAACAGTCTGTTCATCTACTTTTGATCTCTCTCAGGCTCTTCAGGAGGCATATCGTGTGCTGAAACCAGGAGGGAGATTTCTGTGTCTCGAATTTAGTCAAGTCAACAACCCCCTTATTTCCAGGTTGGAATATGACAATTTATTTTCTCTTTATTTTTATCCCCCACACAATAGTTTTTCTTGAGCTGTGATAAAAACGTGGAAGAAGAGTCAGAAGTCCTTGAAACACTATCACATGTTTAAATCCAAATTCTGTGGAAGTCCACAGCAAACATGATATACAGAGACTAATTCCACTTTAGGGAAAAGTTAGTCCTAGTAGGATTTTTTTTTTAAGTCTGCATGTTAACCTGTGTTGCTTGTCTTTCTGGGCAGGCTCTATGACTTGTATAGTTTCCAGGTAATCCCTGTTCTGGGTGAAATTATTGCTGGAGATTGGAAGTCCTACCAGTATCTTGTGGAGAGCATCCGATGCTTTCCAGCCCAGGTAAGAAGGCACTGCTTGAATATTTAGTGTATAAATTGATACCATGAGGACAGCTGGATTAAGAGACTAAGCCTTTAAGATACATGGTAGTATTCTTCTTCTAACTGCAAATTAGAGATGTTAGCATATAATTGAATAGCTGCATAATTGCATGAAATTTTAGCAGTTATGTGACTTTTTAATAATCCCTGGGGGTGGGGTTGGCAGCCAGTATGCTTCCAGCTGCACTCCTGGGGAGCCCCCTGTCACCCCATTTTGCTGCCTCTGTATTAGAGGCAGCAGTGTGTGGGGTGGTGCAAATGGCAGAGCTGGTGCTGGGAGAACAGACTTTTTAAGGCGGCTCCCCCCCAGCACTGGATCCTGCCTCCCCTCCCACCTGCTGCCCCAGTACGAGGCAGGGTGGGTAGGTGTGTTCGTAGAGCTGGCACATGCAGGGAGTGTGCTTGAAAGCCTGCTTCCTATACATATCAGCTCCCAGCTGCTCCTGTCACCCTCTGCACTGCTGCCACTCTATCAGAGGCAGTAGCACAGAAGTAGGGTGGGTGGGCAGTTGGATCCACCTTTTAAACCAGCTCCTCATGATCACTGGGTGGTATCCCCCCCACTTCTGATACAGAGGCAGTGGGGGAGGGAAGTGCGTATAGTTAACAAGATTAACTGATAAGACCAGACTTATCCGTTAATCTTATAGTCATCTACACTATTGCCGCTCCGCGTCTCCCTGGTCTGCTGGGGGGGAGAGGCTGGGGCGCAGCTAGTGCGCTTCGCCCCCCCTCCCCCGCCCAGCAGACCAGGCTTTTCTCGCCGACGCCTAGGGTAGAGCAGCTGGGGTGCTGCTGGGTTAGTCTGGTAGTGCCGACCCGCGGCGCTACTGGATCAACCCGGCAGCACCCCAGCTGCTCTGCCCCAGGCGTCCCCAAGTCAGCCGCTGCTGAAACTGACCACTGGCTGACTACAGGAAGGGGCTTCCTGTAGTCAGCCGCGGGTCAGTTTCAGCAGCGGCTGACTTGGGGACACCTGGGGCAGAGCAGCTGGGGTGCTGCCGGGTTGATCCAGTAGCGCCGCGGGTCGGCACTACCAGACTAACCCAGCAGCACCCCAGCTGCGCTGCCCTAGGCGTGTCCGATTCAGCTGCTGCTGGTCAGTTTCAACAGCGGCTGAATCTGGACGCCTGGGACAGAGCAGCTGGGGCGCTGCCGGGTTGGTCCCTGCAGCGCCACACTTCGGCGCTGTGGGGACCAACCTGGCAGCACCCCAGCTGCTCTGCCCCAGGTGTCTCCAAGTCAGCTGCTGCTGAAACTGATCAGAGGCTGATTCCAGGAAGCCCGGGGCAAAGCAGCTCTGCCTCGGGCTTCCTGTAGTCAGCCGCTGGTCAGTTTCAGCAGCGGCTGAATCGGGGACACCTGGGGTACAATATGTACCAGTTCCGACTTATGTACAAATTCAACTTAAGAACAAACCTACAGTCCCTATCTTGTATGTAACCCGGGGACTGCCTGTATATATGAGGGAGAGTGTGTCATGAAAGTAAACTAAGAAGTGTTGTTTGCCCCTTCACAAAACACAAGAATGAGAGGTCACTCAATGAAATCAATAGGCAGCAGGTTTACAACAAACTTAAAGTACTAGAGGTTGAACCTCTCTGGTTTAGGACTCTCTGGTCCAGCAATATCAGATGTTGTTCTGTTGACTTCCTCTTGTAGTATCTAGTACCAGCCACTGTCAAAAGACAAGATACTAGACTAGATGGAGTATTTGTCTGACGTCATATGGCCATTCTTAAATTCTCTACTATGTTTCAGGAGGAGTTCAAGGCAATGATTGAAGATACAGGTTTTCTGAAGGTGGAATATCAGAACTTAACATCAGGCATTGTAGCTATTCACTCAGGTTTCAAACTATAAATCTTCTACACTGCAAAACTCTTGAAGGATAAAGGGTATTTCCCTTAGAAAGCTAAAAGCTATATGACTCCAAAACTTCCCTGCCAAGACAGATGTGGGGAGGGATAAAGGAAGAATTGGCCCCCCTCTGCAGAACCTAGACTTCAGATTCAGGGTTTCTGAAAAATTAAAATGTGTGTTCCTACAACCAGCTGAGGACCTGAAAACCCTCTATCTACTAGGCATTTGTGTTAGTGTGGTTAAAGAGATACCTTGATGCCTGGTATATACTCTCTGTCAATTGATTACTCCCAAAGCCTCAAAGACAGTGACTTTTGTACTTGACAGTTTTTGATAACTTCTAAAGTACTGTGTGAGGATGTGGCAAAAATTAAATCCAAGCTTGTCTGTGTGTATTTTATACACCAGTAAAAGAACTGGTTGAAGGTAGACATGAACCAGTTAGCCTTCAATCCTGCTATCAGTGATTGCCAACCTGTCCATCGTGATCTACTGGTCATTCGCAGAGGCACTGCCACTCGATCTCAACGCAGTGCTCCCACCACACCCTTCTTCCCACCCACTCACAATGAAGAGCCTGCACTGGCACTTCAGACTCCTGCTCCTTGGAGCTAGTGCTGGCTTCTTGCTGCAGGGGAGAATGGGTGAGTGGCTTCTCAAGAAGTGTGCATGCACTCTGCTCCTCCCCTCTCCACAGCAGAATGTGTGCTTTCTTATCTGCCTTTCCTTCCCCTGTGCTGCTGGGGGCAATTTAAGTAGGTGGCAGAGGATCCAAAGTGGCTGGATTTCTTAAAGAAGCCACATGTGCGCTTCTTCCAGCGCTGTCTGCAGAGCCTGCCCAAAAGATCCTTGTCCCTGGAGATCCCCAGGTACTGGCTGAGCTGCCCCGCTCCTTCTCCCCTGCCCACACATCCATCAGCACTCTGCCCCCTCTTCCCTAGACAGACACCCTTCAGCACCCTGTTTCAGCTCCTTCTTTCCTGGCCAGATGCCTACCTCCAGCTTGCTGCTGTACCCTACTTCCCACCCAGATTCTGCACTCCTATCCCATTCGCTGGCAGCTCTGTCCCACAAACTGGATCCCTTATTTTTGGCTCCACCCCGGAGCCTGAGGGCCCCTCACCAAATCCATTAACTTTGGAACCCCAGAAGAGTTAATCTGGCCTGAGGCTTTGAACCTCTGTCCTACCTCCTCTTCTCCTCCACCATCCAATGTGGCTGGAGTGCCAGGGGAGTGAGGTCTCAGTTGGGGCCATACCAGTGAGGGTTGCAGGGTTTTTGAGGGGTTGTTTTTTTGCATTGCACTTGTGAGGTGCCCAGCTGACTTTTCTGTGAGTCAGTGGCTCCTGACCCAAAAAAGTTCCTCATTCCTCCCATAAAAAAAGACAATGTTGAAACCTTTTGTGTTGGATATAATTTAAATATGAAACCTGGACAGCAAGCCCCCAATTGGGGTCCATCCCCCACCTGGCCGAAGTGCCATAACACTCCTGCACCCACAAACACCTCAACCCTGAGCCCATCATACACCTGAACCCCTGGACATCCCCAAACTCCTGCACCCCCACATCTCCAGTCTTGTGCCACAATACTCCTGCACCACCCACACACCACATACCTGTGTCGATAGCCCGTCATATAGCCAACCACCCTGCCCTCCTCATGAACCCCAACAAACTCCTACACCCCCACATCCACAAGTCTATGGCTTGCTCAGCACCCCAACCCTCCATCTCACTCCAACACTCTCCAGCCTGGAGCCCCCTCCCTGAGCCAGCATCCTCTTCTGCACCTCCTCCTGCACCCAAATTCCCTCCCAGACCTTGCACCTCTCACCCCTCACCCAGATCCCTCATTCCCACCCCAGAGCCTGCACCTCCTGTCTCAATCCAGTGAGAGTAAGGGATGGGGACAATAAGTGATGGAGAGGGTGGGGCCTCAACGAAGAGATGGGGTAGATCTTGGCTTGCCCTGACATTTAAAAAGAGATCTTGGGTGTGAAAAGGTTGGAGACCACTGCTCTATATACTACAATGAAATAAAGACTCCAGGGTGCATGTTTGGAAATATGGGTGACTTGAGGCTTTTTGTATATTTATTTTAAAGATCTTATTACATTCTTGTATATCTTTCACTTTTTTATGGTAAAATGTCTCACTGATTTGAGAATTCTTTTGCAGATGTATTTCCTCATTGATAGGGATAAAGTCCTGAAAGTGCCTGCTCACTTTATAGCACTTTCTCTCACAGCATAATGGTGGCTGTGCCTCAAAAGTTAATTACACTATCCATCAAATACATGATATAAGACAAAGGAATCTTTTACTAGTTTACTTCTGTATCCCTTGATTGACAAGTTACTGCAGCAGTCTCTTTGAATTGGGATAAGGAAAAACTAGGAAACTTTTATATTGAAAATCTATCCTCTTATTGTCCATACTTACCCCTTATCAGAGCTGGATTAACTCTTGTGGGGCAGTGGATTTTGTGCAGCCCCGTAGACCAGTTGTTCCCACTGCTGGGCTACGAACCAATGGCTGTGGCATAGTGCCAGGCCACACCCATGCTGGTTGCTCCAGGCCCAGGGCATACCCTTGGTGCATGACCAGCAGCTGCCAGACCTGAAGTTGGCTGTTCAGATACACCCTGAACTCTGGCAACCAGATGCCTGTGTTCTCTGCTGGGTTCTGCCCCAGTCCAGCTGGACCTCTGCTGCCTGCTATGCCTCAGCATGTGAGGCCACCCAGGAAAGGCAGAACTCAGCTCCAAGCAAGTTGGGATGTGTGTTTACCTACGTGAAGCTGAATTTGACCAGTTATTATGTAAACTTCAAATAAATATGTGAAAAGATGCAGTAGAAGTAGTCTCATTAAATAGTGTGTAAGTATGTTTAATTTATGCTATTAATCATATCAATAATATCTTCAGTTATGCAAACAGTATTAATGGCTTAAGATAAGAAAGGAAAGGATTCCTTTAACAACTTTTTTAGTGTTGTATATATCTGCAAACTCTGGTCTTACCAATTTATGCAAATGAATTTTGCATAAAGAATATGCAAATAAAATGTTACCAGTCATCCAAAAGTTTTAATGGATTTGCTAGTATAAAAAAGGTTGGGAACAACTGCCCTCTGCTGAAGTGGGGCCAAAAATGAGGGATTCTATGTGCAGGAAGAGTAGGCTGGGAGTGAAGGGTCTGAGGGGAGGCTGGCACTGTGTGCAAGATCTGGGTAGGAGTGCAGGGCCTGAGTGGGAAGAGATGCAAGGTCAGGGAGGGAAGTAAAGGAGCACAGTAGACATGCATTCTGAGAAAAAGCTAGTTTGCAGCAAAGCCAGCTGGGGCTCTAGCTAGGACACCTATTTGTCATCCTAACATCCTTAGAACTAGTCCTTCTTACTGGGGTTATGTAGTACCTATCCTAATAGAAGTCTAATAACTTTTTGCAAGTGAAATAAATGGCTTATGATTCACTGTTCTGCCACTGGACAATATTACAAGACGGTAGATGTATTGGCACAGAATGATACAGTTGTAAACAAAGTGTTTAGGTGAGCAAATAAAAGGCATATGAGCTTCAAAGTTGATGTCTAGACACCTCACAAATTACCACTCCAGGATCAAAGGTACCATGCCAGTACTGAAGTTTTCTATACGAGTAGTGTTAGCCTTAGAGCGAATTTTAGGTCGACAAATAAGCTCACTTCATGAAATATTTCACTTGTTTTCAGGGGAAGACCACAGTACAAGAATCAATGTAGGGCTAAGTGCACTTATGGGCTCTAAAACTATTAGAATAAACTCTTAAAGGTTGAGCATACCCAACAGTTTTATTCAAAAGGGAAGTAGGTTTCTGGAAAGAAAATAAATACAAGAGACTTTTTTGCTATTTTTTATAGCCACAATGAAAACAAACTGGTACAGAGGAGTACCGGTCCATTACCACAACAAAAGGTTTGAAGAGCAAGGTTTGTTCCCTCAGGAAGCCTTAAGATTTCAGTCTATTTGGAGTCAGTGTGCAGTCCTGGAACTGGAGGCAAGTTTGGATAGCACAGTTTGTGCTCTAACCAGATTTGAAGAGGAGAATAGCAACTTGGCCTAGGTAGAAATAGATGAAGTGCTTAGTTTCATGAGTCACATAGCTGCCGAAGTTCCTTCCCACAATGCAGTGCCAAGTGGGGTTGTACTTCTTGTCAAACTCCTAGAAGGGGGGGGGGGAGGAGAGAGAAAAAAAAGTTACAAAAGCAGAACTGCCATGAACACCTGATCATTATTGTTCTGGTAAAACGTGTGGCAAGATTGGAAAAGATTCCAACATATATTACCAAAGATGTTCCAGCATGTTCTGGAAAGCAGTCAAGAAACAAGTTCCCCAGAGACAAATGTCCAGCCAACTCCTCAGCCTGGAGTCAACTAGCTCAAATGAACCATCAGCTGATTTAAGTGGCCATTCTTTGGCAGGAGAAAGGAGGTAGGGGGAAACTACATTGACAAAGTAGTAGCATAAGATTCCTGGCCATTCTTCAGCCAGAGGATTCCTACTGTAAGAAGGCAAACAGTCAAATCATATCTCATTCTCTATGTACAGCATTAACCCCTGAAGACCAAAGAAAGTAGCACTGGATTGGGGGAAAAATCCTTCCTGGCTTAATCTTTGTCATACTCCTGGAACTTGTGATAGAGACCTTTTCTAAGTATTCACTTAGCTTTTTCAGTTAGGTGAAGTTGTTACATGGAAATAAAAGGTAACTGATTTATACCTGTAGTCAATCTATTTTTCTATAGTTAGATTTGTTTTATCTAAATCACTGTGTTGAGACTGAAGTAGTTTGGGATAAGATCTGTAAATATTTTATATTGATGTCAGACTTCCTATGATCTTGTATAGTCCAGATGGATGCGGAGCAGTACAACGTACACTGTAGGATGGGGAGAGTCAAGGGCTGGAAGTTACTGATATTGCCCTACACCTCATTGTAATTCATGAGTGGCTACCTTATCACACTCATACAGCTTAGATGAGTAATTTACATGTTGGAGGCTGAGAGAAGATCAGGAGTGGTTATTCTCTCAGTGAAGTAGGGTTAAATACCCCAGATTAGGGAATTAAGGGGACAGCTGTCCATCAGTCCAGACTCTACTGATTAGTCACAACTGCCCACTTGCCAAGTCTTGCAGGAGTCAAGCCAGTTTACTTGAAGTACTGTCCTCTTCAATCCAAGAATCTAGCGCACTTCAGTAGATCCTTAGCACACTAGGTTTCAAGCTATGGTTTCTTAAGCAGCAACAGGACAAAGCCTTTGCTAGAGCTCTATAAAAATTATTAGCCAAGCAGTAAGTGAACATGGAGGAGAGGTGACCTAGGATCTCACAAACTGGCACCCATAATTGAAGTGCAGAATACTTAGGGAGTTCCAGTGAGTACATTATGCTAGTTTGCATCATCTTATTTCATGAGATCCTAACTGGAGAGTTAGTTCAGAGCATAACAAACCTTTATACTAAAATACCTTCACTTCATTTAATAGACTGTTTATCCACTCAGGGCTCGCCTGCCGCATGGTTCTGCGCTCTGCACATGCACAGATTGCTCTGCGCTGGCTCTTCTGGGTTGTATTCTACTCGCCACTGGCAAGTAGATTACATTATTTGTTGATCTCTGTACCCACTTATGGCTAGCAAAACCTGAAGGACTAGTGTGATGACCAGAACAATCCAGACTTGTTAAAGTGCTTTATATACGTATCCATACATAATTGCCCTGAAATGTTGTGCTTTGGGCCAAGCAGAGGTGTCCATCTGTTTTGTATTCAACCACTATATTAGGCCTCTAGGCTAATACTTTCACTGTCTTATCACATCTGCCACTGGGAAGGTATACCAAAGTTTAGCAAAGAGATAAAGAATTGTTTTATAGTAAATTAAACTGACATTTCTGCTATAATAAAATCACAAAGTGTTTTTTTTTTTTTAAATGAAAGTTTGCTGTTCTCCTTGGAAATAGCACTAAGTTGAACCAACTCAAAAGACAGTTTAAGGAGAGCATTTGACTGACATTTATTCATGGTCAATTATTTCTGCTTATAAGTCTGTTCCTCTCAGCACTTTAACCCCCTCACTCTTATAGCAGGCCAGTCTCTTCCATTAGCAATTCCAATTCAACAAACTGTAGAAGTATGAATAGTTTCCTAACTTTGTTCAAAGGCAACATCCATGTTCAGCTTCTGCCAATAACTGCTCCGCTCTTAGAATAAGCTAGGATAAGAAAAAATAGCCGAAGGAAAGAAGAGCAGTTACCAAACCCAAGGAAGTTGCTATCTTCACAGGAATGGTGTACAGGCGACCAACTTGTGACAGAATTGGTTCCCAGGGAAGCATTGCAAATCGGGGGTGTCGTAACTAATACCTTCATTGACAATAAGCGCCATGTGCTGTCCTAAATGCAGGCCGAGGACATAAGTCAGGGGTTTTTGACCCCTTCTGCACTTTGAAATATAACTGAGTACAGAGGGTCGCAACTCAGGAGGTCACAACTTGGGGGTTTCCTGTAATATTATTTTGCAAATGAAGGCTTTTGTATACAACTTCAGTTGAGCTGAGCACCTAGTAGGGCTTCATCGTTCTCTTCTGGACTCCTTGAACACTAGGGGAACATCTAAACTACATTCCTCTTCCAAAAGAGGAATGTAAATGAGCTTAATCAAAAATGCAAATTAAGCATGGATTTACAAATTTCATGCTTCATTTGCATAATCAACCAAGAGCACTTTTTCAAAAACATGTTTTTTGAAAAAGAAACCGCAGTCTAGACAGAGTTCTTTGCGGGGGCAGGAGGGTGAGGGGGGGGGAGAGAGAAGAGGACTTTTCGGAAGAACCCATATTCCTGAAAAAAAATGAGGAACACGGGTTCTTTTGAAAAAGGGTTCCTCCCTCCCCCAAAGAACCCCGTCCAGACTGCAGGTTTTTTTGAAAAAAAAAACTTTTTTTGAGTAAAGCGCTCTCGTGCAGTTATGCAAATGAAGCACGAGATTTGTAAATCTGTGCTTTATTTATATTTTTGATCAGGTTCCTCTTTCGGAAGAGGAATGTGGTTTAGATATAGCCTAGGTTCTAAAACATGTATATCCAGCAAGAGAGGAAAAAAGCTATTACAACAGTCATTTACCTTCTTTATGTGAGCTGCAATGTCCTTCTCAATGTTGTATTTCTCCAGGGCCTGAGTGGCACACTCTACTGAATCTTGCTGCATCTCTTCAGACATATCCGCATTCTTGATTACAGCCTTTCGATCACACATGGTTACCTAAGAAGCAGTGCACAAACTCACACAATATAACTTGAAATAGCAGTAGGAGAATCCATCACCCTAAACTCCTATAGACAGTTAAACAGACTTGGGCTTGTACAATCCATGGCTGCGTCTAGACTGTCAAGCTTTTCCGCAAAAGCAGCTGCTTGTGGAAAAACTTGCCAGCTGTCTACACTGGCCGCTTGAATTTCCACAAGAACGCTGAGGATCGCATGTAAGATTGTCAGTGTTCTTGCAGAAATGCTATACTGCTCCCGTTCAGGCAAAAGCCCTCTTGTGCAAATGCTTTTGCGCAAAAGGGCCAGTGAAAATGGTGATCAGGGCTTTCTTGTGCAAAACCACATCTAGATTGGGATGGACGCTTTTCCGCAAAAAGTGCTTTTGTGGAAAAGCATCCGTGCCAATCTAGACGCTCTTTTCCACAAATGCTTTTAACGGAAAAACTTTTCCATTAAAAGCATTTGCAGAAAATCATGCCCGTCTAGACGTACCCATGATTTTTATGGTGCTTATAGCTTAAGAACACACCTCCTCAAATCAAGCAGAACTCAGCTTCCAGCCAGTGATACAAGTCACGGGCAATGAAGTAATCTAGATGTAGTTTCTCCTCTGTAGTATGCTGGGACCAGCTCCTTCAGCTGAAAGGAGGGAGGAAAGCATGCGTGGGAGCATTTTCAGTTTCACTATTCAGGATTTATTTCCTCAAGAGAAAAGGCTGGAATCACTTTTTGGCTTTTCAGCTGCACTGCAAGCTTACCAGTAAACCGATACCAGCTCCGCGGCTGGTACCCGCAGGGGTGGCCGCCTACAGGTTTAAGGCGCAGAAAGGGGAAGCTTAGAAGGCGGGGAGCGGTGCTCGCGCGTGTCCGGCCCCTCTCCCCGGCGCAGCTCGAGCTGGGGACGGCCCCTGACAGTCCCACCGCCCGGTCGTGGGACCTCGGGCAGCCCCGCACAAGCCGCCACGCTGCTATCGCCGCCCCCTAGCCCAAGAGGGGCTCTTCTCCCCTCCCCCCCATCGGAGCCCCCCCCGGCAACACCCCCGCCCCCTCAGCAAGTTCCCCCAGCTCCACTGCGGACCCCCCCATCAGTCGCACAGAACCAGCGCCCCTCCCCCCAGCCTGGGGCAGGGCTCGCGCGCGGCCAGGTGCCCCCCCCCGTGAGCGGTGCTAGGGCCCGGGCGGGACTCACCGTGTGCTGGGCGGCTCCGAGCGCGGAGGGAAGGGATGGGGCGGGCGGGCAGGCAGCGTCTCCAGCAGCGCTCGCGCGGCCAGCTCTCCGATGTGACTGAAGCTGGCGGCGCCGCCTCCCTGTAGTCTAGTACTGCCCGCCACGCCCCCCCCGCCGCTGAGACGCGCCCGCGCGCCCCCGACCATTGGCCGCGGCAACAATCTCCCGCGCACGTCATTGGCCGGCAGCGGCCTCCTCCCGCGGCTGCTTACTGTTGCGTTTTGTTTCAGCCCGGCGTGCACCGCGCTGGCGTCTGTTGCCATAGCGACAGGCCGCGTGCTGGAGGCCTGGCTCCGGGCCTGCGCACCTCCGAGGCCCCCGCCCGCAGCGCCGCGTCCGGTGAAAGGTGCTGGGGATCCCCCCCCCCCGCCCCAAGCAGCGAGGGCCCCGGCTCCGTTTGTCGGGGCCGTGGCGGGCAGCCTTCCCCCGCCCCCGGAGCCACGGCGGGGGCAAGGCTCACCCCCCCGCCAGGGGCCCCCCGCCGACGGGCCCATCTCCCCACGAGCCGGGGGTGTTGACAGGGGGAGCGCCAGGGAGCCCCTCTGGAACTGGGCCCTCGCCGAGGGAGGAGCCTCTGGGCCCAGGCGCTGACAAGATAAACCAGCAGCTGGAGGGGAAACGGGCCCTGCAGGTCAAGTGGCAGAGCCCGTGTGGGCAAAGAAAAGGCCCTTGCAGGTACTCGGGGGGGGAGGGGGTAAGATCTGTCTCTATTGGACAGACCCAGCAGGGTCAAAGTCGAAGATCGGTTTCCAAAAACTTGGACTAAGGTGTTTTGCTGTAAAAGTGGGAAATGTTTTACCTGTGGCTGACTTCCATTTGCACTGGGGTTTTAAAAAAAAATGTATGACATGACTTAAGAGCGGGGAATGGGGGGACTTAGAACACATCAGTTCCTACAGGTGTCAACGACTTTAGTGCGGAACAGATGTATATCGGGGCCACTTATAGCCGGTAGCCAGTTTCCTTCGGCTACAAGTCACTAGAGAGCGAGAGCTGAAATTTGCTCCAGGGATAAAGCTCAATAGATAATAGTCCAGGGGTCTCCAACCTTTTTAAGCACAAGATCACTTTTTGAATTTAAATGCTAGCCAAGATTTCCCTCGGACCCAAACACCCTTGCCCCGCCTCTTTCATGTCTCTTCTCTGAGGCTCTGCCTCTGTTCACTCCGTCCTCCCTCTCTCCCCCATCCTGCCTCCTTTTCACCAGGCAAAGGCAGAGGGTTGGGGCACAGGATCTGGCCTTGGGCTAAAGGATTTGGAGTGGTAGCAGGGCATGGGGGATACCTGACTGGGGAAGGGGTTTGGAGCTGGCTCCAGCTGGGCATTGCCTACCTCAGTGGTGAGTAGTGGGGCTAAGGCAGGCTCGTCCCTATCCTGGCCCTGCCCCACTCCAAAGCAGCCAGCAAACTCCCTCCATCCCAAGCCCTGTTGTCATCCCCTTCTGTTTTGTGGAGACAGAATACAGGGTGAGGGGGGGGGGCACCCTGACATCAGCACCCCTCCTCTGCACAGAAAGCAGGGGGGCAGCTCCAAGGCAAAGGGTGGGAGATGCACAGCAGTGGGGGGAAGGACAGCTGCTGTGCTGCACTTGATAGTCTCTTGGCCAAACGAATCAAGATCATCAGTCAGAGGCTCCAAGATATACCAGTAGATCCTGCTCTACTGGTTGGTGACCCCTGCAATAGACTATGGAATGCTTTGCCATATTCTCTGATGTGAAGTTGCTTAATGGCATCTGCTGAAATCTCTGTGGGAGTTTAGTGACTGAGAAAATAATCATCATCATCAACCATGGGCTCAACGCCCGTTGGAAGGAAATGAGGGAGGGAGGCATCAGACACCATCTTTCCCTGTCTGGTGCAGAGTGGCTTAGTTTCTGCAGACTAGCTCTGCACCAATCTACTATATCATCTACCCATTCTCTGTGGGGTCTGCCTCTCCTATCAGGGATTTCCCTACATCTCCCCCATGGGGGTGTATACCCCCCCTGAATTTCCCCAACTCCCCCCCCCCCGAGTTTTGTGAACTAGTTACATGCCAATTTAGTGATTGTTTGGAAATTTGAATTGAAACATTAATACATACTTTAAAAGCATATACAGTGTATGATAAGATGTGTATCTGAAAAACTATAATAGATTTGAAAAGTATGAACATAGACTAGCGTCCTTATACAGCTGTTGTTTTTTATGACAATGTCAGTGCATTCATTTTGGTGATTCATTTGGTCCCATATGAGGAAAGGTTAAAGCGACTGGGATGTTTCAGTTTAAAAAAGAGGAGACTGAGGGGGGATATGATAGAGGTATATAAAATCATGAGTGGTGTGGAGAGGGCGAATAAAGAAAAGTTATTTATTAGTTCCCTAAATAGAAGAACTAGAGGACACCAAATGAAATTAACGGGGAGCAGGTTTAAAACTAATAAGCGGAAGTTCTTCTTCACACAGCGTGTAGTCAACCTGTGGAACTCCTTGCCAGAGGAGGCTGTGAAGGCTAGGACTATAATAGAGTTTAAAGAGAAGCTAGATAATTTCATGGAGGTTAGGTCCATAAAAGGCTATTAGCCAGGGGATAAAATGGTGTCCTTGGCCTCTGTCTGTCAGAGGCTGGAGAGGGATGGCAGGAGACAAATCGCTTGATCGTTGTCTTCGGTCCACCCTCTCTGGGGCACCTGGTGCTGGCCACTGTCGGTAGACAGGATACTGGGCTAGATGGACCTTTGGTCTGACCCAGTACGGCCGTTCTTATGTAAGATATAAAAGACAGTTACTTACCTTGTAACTGTTTTTCTTCAAGATGTTGCCTATGTCCATTCCGTCTAGGTGTGTGCGCAAGTTCCGGAAGCATTTTGCCCTTAGCAATACCCATTGGGCCAGCCAGGGAGCCCTTTGGAGTGGCGCCAGTATATCCACGCATATAACCGCCTGCTGGCCCTCCACCCCCTCGGTTCCTTCTTGCAGGACATTCCAACGAAAGGGAGGTGGGCAGGTTTGGAATGGACATAAACAACACATCTCAAGGAACTACAGTTACCAGGTAAGTAACTGTCTCTTCTTCTTCTTCGAGTGCTTGCTTGTGTCCATTCTATCTAGATGATTCCAAACAAAACCCCCTTGGAGGTAGGGTTGGAACCCAAAAATGAAACGGACTGCAGCATTGCCCTACCCATCGCTGCGTCCTGACTAGCCTGCTGCATGATGGCGTAGTGCTTGGCAAAGATATGAACCGAGGCCCACGTGACCACCCTGCAGATATCTACAATCGGCACCTGGGCTAGAAAGGCCATCTAAGGCCTGCTCCCTAGTAGGTCTGTCTGAGGTGAAGCCACTTTCCCTTTTAAGTCATAACAAGTCCTAATATAAGTTGTAATCCACAAGGATAGGCACTGAGCTGACACCAGGCGACCTTTCATTCTGTCCACTACAGAAACAAACTGAGGACTTATGAAATTGCCTCATCCTGTCTAAATGTTAGAAGGGATCTCACCTTTTATTTAAAGAATGGAGTGCGCTCTCTCTCTCTCTCGCTCTCTCATCTGCATGTGGTTTCGGGTAGAACATCGGTAGAAAAAGTTCTTGGGACATATGGAATAGTGAAACCACCTTAGGAAGGAAAGTGGGGTGAGGATGTAGTGTCACCTAATCCCTAGAAATTATAGTGTACAATGGCTCTGAGGAAAGGGCTAATAGCTCGAACACTCTTCTAGCAGAGGTGATGGCCACTAAGAAAACTACCTTCCAGGAGAGGTCAGAGCACGTGGCCAGGGGCTCAAACGGAGGCCACATGAGCCCCCGGAGTACCATGTTCAGGTCCCGCTCTGGGACAGGCTGCCTAACATTGGGGGTACAACTGTCCAGTCCCTTCAAGAAATGCTTTACCATGTCATGGATGAAGATGGATCTTCCCCCTTCTCCCTGATGGAAGACCATGATGACCGCCAGGTGCACCCTGATCGAGGAAGCAGACAGCCCTTGCCTCCTGAGGTCAAGAAGGTAGTCTAAAATCAGGGGAACAGGGGCTCTTTCCAGATTCCCCCCTTTCTGCCTGACCCATATCAAAAATCTTTTCCATTTACCCTGATAGGCTGTCCTGGTATAGGGCTTCCTGCTCTCCAGAAGATGATGGAGGCTAGCGTCATCATCCTGAACCTTGACTTCCTTATGAAGGCGTTGAGCCCTCTGAGGTCTAGGATGAGGAGAAAATCCCCTTTGGATTTCAGGATAAGGAAGTACCTGGTGTAGAACCCCTTTCCCCTGAATGCCAATGGGACATCCTCTACTGCCCCCAGAGACAGTAGCGAGGCGACCTCCTGACTGAGCAAGAACTCATGAGAGGGGTCCCTGAAGAGGGGGTGGGGGAAGGAGGTGGGAGGGCAGGTAGGCAAAGAATGGGATAGAATACCCCTTTGCCACTGTGTCTAGAACCCCTCAGTCCAAAGTGATGGTACGCCAGCCACAGCAGAAAGGGGACGGTCTGTGACAGAAGGGATGATCTAAAGTTGGGGCTGATATTCTACCCTTGGATGTTCCTTCAAAATGCCAATTTTGGGCCCTGGGACTTGTTGGGGGGGTCCCTAATTCTGGTCAGAAGTCGATCATGACCTCTTCCCAGCACCCCTGGCGTTATTAGCCCTAGATCTACACCTGTTGTCAAACCTCGGGCCCTGTTGGTATCCCCTTTGCGATCTCTGAGTGAGGGAATGATGCTATGGGGCAGGGGTGTGGATAGCCACGGATTTCAACGTTGCCCTACAGTTTTTAAGACTATGCAGCTTATTGTCACTCTGCTCCGAGAAATTCGGAGCCCTCAAAGGGCAGATTTTGTAGCTTCACCAGGACCTCCCATGGAATACCCGAGACCTGGAGCCATGAGCATCTGCACATAACTATGCCCATGGCCATCGATCCTGCTGCTGAATCCGCAGCATCAAGAGCAGCCTGAAGTGCCACTTTCAAGACTTATCTTCTCCTGCTCCTCCATAAGAGCGGCAAAATCTTTCTGCGAGCTTTGGGGAAGCTGGGACTTGAATTTATCTACTGCCACCCATGAGTTATATGAGTATCTGTTGAGCATTGCCTGTTGGTTTGCAATCCTTAGTTGCAGACCAGCTGTGGCATAAGCTTTTCTCCCCAAAAGGTCCAATTTCTTGGGTTCCTTGCTCTTCAGAATGTGCCCCAACTGTCCTTGCCTCTCTCTCTGGCAGGTGGCTTGGGCCACCGCCAAGCCTGAGGGGGTGTGGGCAAAGAGGTGTTCATGCCCAGTCTGTGGCACAAATTACCTCCTCTCAATCCTCTTGTCGGTCAGGGTTATGAAGCCTGCCATCTGCGAAAAGGTTCTTTGTAATTTTTGCCACCATTTTGTTCAACTCCCTCATGGGAGGGCCATCTTAGCTGGGGCATCGGCTGTAAAGATGTCCACCATTGGGTCAGCTTCCTCTTTAACCTCCTCTGCCTGTACCCCCAAGTTCTGGGCCAGCTGCTTAAGGAGCTCCTGATGAGTTTGAATGTCCATTGGTGGCATACTTGGGGATGGATCCACCAATGCCTCTTCTGGTGATGAGGATGAGGACTCTCTGCTGGAGCTGCACTCCAGCAATCACTGTGGGTTCCACATGAGTCTTATGTCCCAGAGGAGCCCACTAATGGCGGTTATTGCATCAAGTGGGCAGATTCCCTGTCTGATCTAGGGGGACTGGCTCTGGTCTCCGACCCTTGGTCCCCGGTAAGGGGGGTGGCCAAGGGAGCAGCCCCATGAGCTGAATAAGCTAAGGTAACCACTGACCCCAACCTCAATGGGCTGGGACCCTGGGCTTGGTGATAAGCCCAGGGGGTCCAGAAATGCCACTGCGTGGGTGGTTGCCACTGTGGGGGCCATATTTGAGCCATAGCCTGGCTGTACGGTCTCGTTCGGTGCCTAGACGGTGACCGGTGCCTGGACTGAGAATGGTGCCAGTATTCTGATCTGCAGGAGGACCATGGTGCCATTGAGGTGACTGACTGATGTGAGGAAGCTCCAGAGGCCAGGGACTTGCTGTCAGATTTGGAAGAATATTCCAACGAGGACCATAGTGGTGCTGATGATGAAATGTGCTCCCTGTGCCATCTGTGCTGAGCCATGGCCGCCAGTTTCCCCTGATGCGCAGAAGGCGGTGCTGGTGGTGGCATGGCGTCGGGTCCTGGTGTCAAAAGATGTGGTACCAGTGACACCAGGGGACCTGAGGTTCTCACCTGTACCAGCTCCTGCACTGGTGGGGTTGGTGCCATCGGTGCAGCGGGTGTTGGCGGTGCAGTGGGTACCATGCCAGATTCCTGCCTTGGCGACAGCATGGGCAATACCAACTGCAGTGCGGGGCTGACTTAGCCACCTGGCATTCCTGGCTCTCCTGGCTTGTGTGCCCATCCGTGCCACGTAGTGACGGACCTGGGGAGGCTGTGAACTCTATTAGCTCCCGAGCCACCGTAAAAGTCTCTGGCGTGGACAGCTTCTGGACCTCCATCATGGACAGGTCACAGGCTTCTGGAGTGCCCATCCTCACTAGGCTCCATTGCTGGCATGTTTACGGTGAAACCCCCGGGCATCCCTCTCGCAGGCATGTGCCTTGGTCCCGCTTCAAGGGCAACCTTCCTCCTCTCGCCCTCTTGGTAGTGGTCAGTACCGGAGATTGTGATCAGTGCCTTGGTACTGTTCAGTGCTCCAACGCCGCAGAGTGCTTCGACGCATGCCCCGTCAAGGTTTGAAACTCTGGGGCCACAGCATGCCCTCCTTGCGGAGGGAAGTGGGGAAACAACTATCTACAGACTATCTGCTTTCCTACAATGAACTGCTAACTAACACTAATCACACAATTATTTACACAGGAAAAGGCTTAGGGTGCACTTGCAATCGCAAGCGAACCACCACAGGCGGAAAGAAGGAACTGAAGGGGTGGAGGGCCAGCAGAGGGTTATATGCGTGGATATACCAGTGCCACTCCAGGGGGCTCCCCAGCTAGCCCAATGGGTACTGCTAAGGGTAAAAAGCTTCCAGAACTTGTGCATAGGGCATGCACACACCTAGACAGAATGGACATAAGTAAGCACTCGAAGAAGAACAAACATTAAAATCAGGGAGCTTATAGCAAGGACAAAAAATTAACAATTTGGAAATGCAGACAATAATAAAAACAGGACTATGTAGCTACATAGTCCTGTTTTTTGTTTCAGCTATACAGACTAACACGAGACTAACACGGCTACATTTCTATCACTATTAGACAATAATAAGGCAGACTAAAGGTGTAAATGAAAGGAAACAGAAGCCACTAGGATTAAGATCAATAAGAAATTTCACTAAATATACCAGGAAAAAATTAAGTCCTAACAAAATAATAGCTCTAATATGAGATAAACAGTGTCAGTTGTGATGTAGAAAATTTAATAAATATTTCAGTTCTGCATTTAGAAAAAGCAGGATGATGTATTAATATCTTCCAATGATAACTAGAAAGGATGTTAAACAGCAGCTGTTTAAGCTAAGTATTTATGTCTGCTTGACCAGGTAACTTGTACCCAAGACTATTAAACAACTGACTGCTAAGCAGTCTAAAATACTGTTGTTGATTTTGAACATCTTGAAGTTCAAGAGGACTAGGAAAAAAGCTAAAACAATCCCAGTATCTGAAAGGCGTAAACATATTGTCTCAGGTAACAGGCTAGGTAGCCTGACATCAATCCCAGGCAAAATCATGGAAAGTCTGATTTGGGACTCTATCAGTAAAGAATTAAGACATAGTATTTTTATGGGAAATAGTTATTTGTCAAACTTGTTATAATAATTTTAATTAAAAATGTGGCTGGTAAAGAGAACTGACATAATAGATTTCTATAAGGCCTTTGAAGATCAAGTAGAAGTAGGAAGGCTGTACTATCTCTGTATGATATTCTAATAAAAATAGTAGTGTACAAAATCAATAGCCCATATTAATCAGTAGCGCACTGGGTTAAAACTGTTTAATAGGCAGATTTCAAAAAAGCAATTGTAAATTAAAAATTGTAATCCAATGTGGGTATTTCTACTAGGGTCCTTCAGTAATTTGTTCTGTGCCCAAAGATATTCAATGTCTTTATCAAAAATCTAGAATAAACTATCATTCCTGGTGAAATTTTAGGATGACACACAAATTGGAGAAGTGGTAAATGATAGAGACAGGTCACTTATATAAATTTAATTTTTGTGATAATGTGAGCTCATTTGAACCACACGCATGATAATAAAATCTATTTCAAGGTCAGATATCTAAGAATAAAACATGTAGGTCACAGTTACAAAATGGAGAACTGTATCCTAGGATGAAGTGACAATGGAAAGGAATTAGGAGATAGCTCATGTTCATTTGGATCCCAGTATGATGCTGTGGCTCAGAGGGTGAATGGTATCCTTGTATATAAAATCAGAAGACCAAGTAGGAATAGGAAGGTAGTATTATCTCTGTATATAGCTTTAGTGAGGCCATTATGGGAATACTAAGTCCATGTCTGGTGCTTACATGTAAAAAATAGTTGCAATAATAGAAAGGGTACAGAAAAGAGCAGCAACAGTTCAAGGTCTGGAAAACATACCTTATAGCAGGGCTACTCAACACATGGGCCACATGTGGCTCGCAGCCTGTTTGTTTGCGGCCGTCAGTGCAGTTTGGGTTTATACGGGGTTCAACACATGACCATAGGTGGGATCCTTTGAACATTGCCTCCACTGAGAACATGCTCCACAACAGCAAAGCTTCTCCCAGGAGGGGTGAACAGTGAAAGAGACAAGCAGACAGGCTGGCTGGAACAGACAGGTACAGGGTGTTGGTGTTTCTACTTTAGGGAGGAGGTGCTGGGAGCACCGGGGCATTGTGGGAAGTGTTTTGTATTCATGTCCCTCAATATGAAAAGCTATTTGCTTATATATTTGCAAGTATATGCAACCACACTTAAGTTGCGGCTCTCAGCATGTGCTGTATCATTGGAAACCCCAGGGGGCACAAAGTTGAATAGTCCTGCCTTCTAGCCATGGTGTCCAACCAATTCTGAAGCAGAAGCCTCTATTTTGGCTGCGGCTATAGCGAACTAGCTACATTCAACCAGCCAAATAGCCAAACTTTTCAAGCCAACTAGCCATGCTAATATGGCTAGTAGCTAGTGTGTTGGACACCACAGCCTTATAGTGATGACTTTAAGATTGGTGTACTTTGTTTACCAAAAGGAAGGTTAAAGGGTGATTTGGTCACAGGCTACAAGTCCCTACTTAGAGTTTTCTTATCAAATCTTTTCTCCATTTCAAAAACCCATGATATTCATGACTGAAAGATGACACATTCACACTAGAAAGAAGATGTAAATAAATAACACTGAGGGAAATTAACTATTGAAACAACTTACTAAGGAATGTGGTGGATTCTTCATAACTTGAAGTCTTTACATCAGGACTAGATATTTTTCTAAAAAGATATGCTATAGTTCAAACATTTTAGGGGATAAAGTAACTTAAATTTATTTCAGGTACTGTCCTATTGCAACCTACTTTAGGGGGAGGTGTGTATATCCTTAGAAAGTTTTTTTACACTTTCTACTGTAAATTGTGCACCTAACAAGACAGACTAGTAAGAGTAGGAAAGGTTGTCCCAATCTCTGTTAATAAACTGAATATAAAATTGCTTTATTTCAGCAAAGGGATCTGCCTTTATCATTTGAGTGAGGCCCAGACAGTACTACTAAGTCACATCAGACCAGATGTGAACGTGTTCCACCTGACAAAGTAAAAACTGAAACCTGAAGGGGGATTTGTAATGTACAGGGTGTCCCTGCTATAAGTTACCCTGGTATATATCCATTCAATATTAAAGTCATTGATGCTTGTAGAAACTGATGTGTTATAAGTCCTCCGATTCTCCACTCTTAAGGCATGCAAACCAACAACTGGCACAAATGGAAGTCAGCTGTGGGGGAAAAAAATTCCCTGCTTTGTTTTTCTAGAAGTTCATGTTTTTTCGAACATATCTTGGACTTATGAGGATGGCCTGTAAAATATTGGGAATGTAAAATATACGTAATTAAAGCAAGAACTCTGATTTTCTGCTATTAATGCAGTTTCAGTTCCATTGGAGGAGGTGTGGGGAAGCTTAGAGCAGAGGGCTAAGGGAGGGGGTTGAGTGTGTGTGTGTGTTAGGGGGGTTCTGGGCAGGAGGTGGAGATGCAGGATGCTTAGGGCAGAGATTAGGGAGCTCAGGCAAGAGGTTGTGTTTGTGGTAAGGGGCTCAGGGCAGGGGGTTGAGTATGGAAGGGCTCAGGACAGTGGATGGGGATGCAGGAGGCTGAGGGCTGTGTGTATGTGGGAGATGCAGCAATCAAGGCTGGGAGTGGGAGGGAGAGTGTGGCTAAGCCTACATTGGCATAATCTTGCGCAAATACTCTTTAACGCAAGAGTTCTTGTGTTAAAGTATTTGTGCAAGAGAGCATCTACACTGGCATGTGCCTTTGCGCAAGAGATGTGCTTTTGCGCAAGAGCATCCATGCCAGTGTAGATGCTCTCTTGTGCAAGAAAGCTCCGATGGCCATTTTAACCATCGGGCTTCCTTGCGCAAGAAATTCATGTTGCCTGTCTACACTGGCCTCCTGTGCAAGAACAGTTGCACAAGAGGGCTTATTCCTGAGCGGGAGCATCATAGTTCTTACTCAGGAAGCACTGATTTCACACATTAAAACATCAGTGTTCTTGAGCAAGACCTCCGCGCCAGCGTAGACAGGCAGCATGTTTTTGCGCAAAAGTGGCCGCTTTGGCACAAGATCATGCCAATATAGACACAGCCTGTATGTATGGGCTCTGGGGTTGGGTAACCTTACCTGGCCACAAGGGAACTGTGGACCATCTCTGTGTGAGAGGGGACACTGAAGAAAAGAAACAGGCAGCAATGTGAGAGACCCCCAGGCTTCTTCCCAGGGGTCGCTGGCAACAGCGCATGCCAGAAAGAGCACATAACCTGCCTGTTCTCAGCTGGCTGCGCATGTCTGGTCACCAGCACCAGTCTGCAGCTGCAGATGCAGCCCTGCTGGGAAAGTGCATGGCATGTTGCACCCCAACAGGCTCTCAGTAGCACACCCGCCCGGCTCTTTAAACAGAGCACCTCAGCTGGTTTTTGCCGGAGTACAGCTGGCTCTTGTGGGAACAGCGCACCCTTTACTTTCATCTCTGGAAGTTACGGTCTTGATGCAGAGATTACCAATGAGTTTATTTGACCTATATAATGCCTGAGGTTGGACTAAATGTTAAAAATGTCACTTTCTGCTGTTCTGCATTTGTTTCAAGATCCAGTCACACTGTTTTCATAGCATTCTGGAGCAAAGTCCAACAAACAAATGTTTATTTAACATGCCCCTCATTTTTCCCTCCATCTCACCCCACTCACCGGTGTTGTCCTTGGTCAGTGGAGACTCAGAGTTCAGAGGTGCTTTTACATGAGTACACCTCCCAGGTGGGGGGCAAGAAGGCACCTTGCTTGTTCCTCCAGCTGCTCACTGTTCAATCTGGCCACTGTTGTTTGTTGTGCCACCATTCACTGCATCGCTCTGCTGCCAATGGCCCTGCACCGTCACCTTCTGCTGCCACCTGCCACTGTGATCTCTGCGAGTTGGTCTCTTGAGGTTCCACCCTGCTCTCAGTGATTTCAGCTGAGCTCTCAGTGGGGGAACCTCCCTGCTAGGGCAGTTTGGGCTGTCTCTTACACAAAAACACTGTGCCCACAGGAACACTGTCCCCACAGCAGGACTAAGCACATAGACCAGTTTATCAGTGATTTCAGCTGTAGTGGTCACTTAACAAAATGAAAGACTATATATGGAGCCTAATCATCTCTGTCTTTAAACAATGGAGAGGGGCAGGTCAAATAGTACTTGTGACTCAGACAGACCATGGAGCAAAACACCTGTCCCCACCCTCTCTCCTGATGCCCTCAATCAGTACAAGTTAAGTACAGTTCTACTGCCCTTTACTCATACAATAAGAACAACAATATTTCATTCCCCTCCACCCCCCTCATTCAAGTGATTTGTAACTGTAACGGGGAGACTCCGGCTCCCCACTACGAGGCTGCGCCGTCCCCGGCTCTCTGGGGGGGAGGCGGCCCTCCAGCCGCGGCTCTGGCGCTGTCGCACCTGCATTCAGGCAGCGTCAGGCCGAATGCTGGAGGCTCTACCTTCTCTGTAAGTGATGCAGTGGCCGCAGGCTGCGCCAGGCGGGGGGAGGAGTGGCGCTGATGCAGAGGAGCCGGGGGAAGGCTGAGCTGCGTCTAACCGGCGGGGTCACACCCACCCGAAGTGTACTGTGAATTGGACACAGGGTGGCCCCACCCCACCCCCAGCGTCAATGACGGAGCCGGCGGAAGGAGAGAAGGGGAGAGGAGACAGCTCCCAGCGGGCAAGACGGCTGGACCAGAGGGACAACAGACCATGGACCCCGGGAGGTAGGAAGCGACCCAGGGCACGGCCGCAGAGGCCCGTGGGTTGGTGCATTGCAGGGATCCCCTCCCCTACCAACCGAACCATGGGAGAAGCAATGTCCCCCGGTTCCTAGGGCCCTGGGTCGGGGCTCGGAGTGGGGGTGGGCCAGAGACCCCCTACCCCTCTTTCGGTCTTGGTACCGGCCAAGTGACTCAGAGAATGCATGTACCGTTACAAACTATACTTGGGCTCTGACTACAGGCCGGGAAGGGCGTTGCACCTGAAGGGTGGTGGGCATGGCTCCCTCCCCCAGATGAAGGGGGGTGTGGGCACTGTACCGACGCAGGCAACATGGGAAGCTGGTGCCCAGTCACAGTAACCCAATCCCAGCCAAAATCTATCACTTGGGTAACACAGCTCTGTTTGCTGGATACCATTTCTATCCCCTGGGTAATAGCCTTTTATGGACTTAACCTACATGAAATTATCTTGCTTCTCTTTAAACTCTGTTACGCTCCTAGCCTTCACAGCCTCCTCTGGCAAGGGGTCCACAGGTTGACTATGCGCTGTGTGAAGAAGAACTTCTTTTATTAGTTTTAAACCTGCTACCCATTCATTTCATTTGGTGTCCTCTAGTTCTTCTGTTATGGGAAATAATAAATAACTTTTCTATATTCACCCTCTCCACACCACTCATGATTTTATAGACCTCTATCATATCCCCCCTCAGTCTCCTCTTTTCTAAACTGAAAAGTCCCAGTCACTTTAACCTCTCTTCATCTGGGACCTGTTCCCAACCCCTGATCATGTTAGTTGCCCTCCCCTCTCCCAGCCTTTCTCTTCCCCTCTCCCACCTCCTTTTCCCAGTCTCCCCCAGTTTTGTTCAATAAAGACAGAGTCAATGTTGGAAGAAACATCTTTATTTTGTACATCAATAAGAAGGGGGGCTAGGGAAGGGTAAGTGGAAGGAGGTGAGGGAGGAATGGGGTACGAGCCCCCGATGGGGAGGACTGGGCTGGCTCTGCGGGCTTCTGGGGGTGGAAGCTCTCCTGCAGCCCCCCGATTGCCCCCTCTCCCCAGATTGCAGCCTGCGGCAAGTGCAGCCGGGCTGATAGCCGAGTGGTGTGATGTGCCCAGTGTGGGTACTCCGGGCAATCCAAGCCAGGACTGCTTTGCAAGCGGGGCATCCCTTAGAACTGTCTGTCCGGGGTGGGGGTCGGGACCCTTTAAGCGCAGCCCTCGGCTAGCCTGAGACAGCATCTCCACGCTCTAAGTCCTCCTCTGATGCCCTGCCGGCACTGCTTCCGGCCAGCCTTAAGCCCTGTTCAGGGTCCACTCAATGTGGACTTGCTAGTTCGAATTAGCAAAACGCTAATTCGAACTAGTTTTTAGTTCTAGACGTGTTAGTTCGAATTAGCTTAGTTCGAATTAACGTTGTAGTGTAGACGTACCCTCAGTTTGATGAGATCTTTTTTAATTTCTTCACAGTCTGAAGAAATCTTGATTTTTTTGTATCTTGATTTTTAAAAATTATTACTGCTTGTGACAACAGGAGTCCAAACACTCACAGCGGGTCTGAATCAAAAAGAATAAGTAAGTAAATCAACTGGTTGTATGCAATATTATTGTATAGAAATATATGTCAAGTAAAGTCTTTGATGAAGGCTTGGTTTGTTTTCAGCGTGATGGTCATTTGGAGATAATATAGAGATGTATACCCCGGAAGAGGCATAATTTAGCCAGCATAACCCCAATTTAGAAAGCACTAGGTTGATGGAAGAATTATATTGTTGACATAGCTATCCACTTGTTGGAGTAGTGAATGAACCAAGTGACAAGATAATCTATCCTGCTAGCATAGGTAATATCGACACTAAAACACTATAGCAGCACTTGAGAGAGAAATGGATTAATTTTTCAAAGTGCTTTGTATTCAGGTTATCCATTCACAAGTCAACTGCAGATTAGAACATGGTTAGTTAACACTAATGGCAGAGAACTCCACTGAAAATTTACTGAATGCTTTAAGCAGGTAAGCACATAAACAATAAAAAAGGATGATATATCACAAAATGTGCTTAGTTCATTTATTTTGACAATGACAATTTGATTTTAATTATGTATCTCATAATGCTCTAATACATGTTCTGTTGTGTTGTTTGTTAGACTAATTACATCTTAGTAACATGATAGTTCATGACACCCTCTGCATTTAAACCTTTCCTGAGAGGTGGGGGAGAAATAAGACAATTTTTGGTGATTCATCAAAATGCATATTAGTAAGATTCAGCCATTGTTATATTTGTTATCTTTTGAATTGGCTGATACAGTAGGGTTTTTTCCTCAAATGCACATGAACACAGACAATGATCGCTGGTTGGAACATTAGCAGTTTACAACAGATGCATCACAGGACTTAGTACAGACTCTCCTCCTGGAATCAGAAGTGCTGGGAATCTGCATTTTCCAGCCCAGTGTTTCCCACATGGTGTTCCACGGAACCCTGGGGTTCTGTGAATTGAAACTAAGGATTCTGTGAGAAAATTCTACTCACTCTCCTGCCGAGCCTGTAGGCAGCTCCCATTTGAGCTTTGCCTTTGGGGGATGGACTTCTGGCAGTGAGTAGCTCTGGCCACTCCACCATCTGCTGCGGCTGGCTGCCCTACCACCGCGCACGTTGCCTCCCCCTCCTGATCCCACAGGACAACCCCTGTCGCACAGGGCCTCAGGTACCACACAGTCTCCTCCTACTCGTGTGCAGGTGGCAGATTGTGACAGCGGCCACTGCTGCTGGGGGGTGGCTGGGTCAGGGGCACCAAGTAGCTGCTCCCAGACCTCAGTGTTTTTAAACTGCTGCCTGCAGCCAGGCAAGGGTTGTGCAGAACTCGGTTGGGGCTCTGACCCCCCCTTTGGGGCCGCGCGGGCTTGCTGCACCCCCTGGCCAGGGCGCACGCAGGCTTGCTGCACCCCATGCGCTGCTGCTCTCTCCCCCGCATCCTTCCACACCCTGCTGGGGAAGCGGCAGAGTCTGGTCTGGGGGAAGATCAGAGTTTCTACACCCACCCTCCCCTGCCCTGCCTGCGGGAAGCCTGACCTGGTGCTGCAGCTGTGCTGGGATCCTTGCTGCATGGGGGAATGAAGGAGGGAGGGGACTGAGCTCCCTCTCCCACCCCCCTGCTGCAGGAATGACAGCATGCTGCCTTAAGGCTTTCCCTGCTGCACCAGGATGCCAAGCCAGGTAAGCATCGCCCTCGTGACCAGACCCCGCACCCAAAACCCACTCATTCACTCCCCTCCCCACGCCAAGACCCCGCATTCCCAGCTTCCTCTGACACCCTGCCCCAAGCTCTGTCCTGTACCCTCCCTCCTGGCTAGGACATTGCGAATCATCTTCACGATTTATAGATAAATATCATGAAGTATTTTCCAACCATAAATGAAAACTAACTGGATTCGAAATCCATTAAGTATAACAGAAAAGCCAGTCATTTTTTCTACGCAAGATTATGAAAGCCTAATCAAAATCGCTTCAGATAGCCAATTAATACAAAAATTTACAGAAGTTTCTCTGATTACATTTTGGGACAGATTATGTCAAGAATATTCAGCTTTATCAAGACGTGAAATTCATCAGTTGTTACCCTTCAAGTTTAAAAGGATTGTGTGGCCAAATAAAATTGGGAAACATTGTTCCAGCCCATATTTTCAGATTTATTGAGCTTGATTCTCCATTCACACTATTTGTAGCTTTCTACCTCCACTTTGTGCACATTACGCCATAGCCACACCTGAAATAGTATGGAGATACACAAGGAATGGATTTGTCTGAGTGCAAAGTGGATATAAAATGTTATCACTGATGTGAGTGGAGAATTCTGATTTAGTGGCATTTTATCCCTATTCGCACAAAAGTAAATAACTATACAAGGTGCAAGGCAATGTACAGTCAGGCAAAAGAGGTTCTGACAGACCTAATGTTCTTCTTCGAGTGGTTGCTCATGTCCATTCGAATCAGGTGTGTGCACCGTGTGCACCGCATCTCTGGAGCGTTTTCCCTAGTGGTACCTGTAGTGTCAGCAGGGCACCCCCTGGAGTGGCGCTTCCCCACCTCAGTTCCTTCTTACCGCCCGTGATGGTCGTTGGAGCGTGTCTCTCTCTGAGGGTGTGTCTAGACTACAGAGTTTTGTCGACAAAAGTGGACTTTTGTCGACAAAACTACCTGCATCCACACTGCCTTTGAGTTATGTCGACATAACATCGACAAAACCCAGCAGTTTTGTCAACATATGTAAACCTCATTCTACGAGGAATAATGCCTTTTGTTGACAGAGTTCTGTCGATAGAAGGCATTATTGCATCTACACTGTCCTTTGCGTCCACACTGTTATGTCGACAAAGCGGCTTGCTTTGTCGACAGAACTGGATGTAGTCTAGACACTCTTTGTCGACAGAAGCTTTGTCAACAGTATCTGTCGACAAAACTTCTGTCAAGAAAACCCTGTAGTCTAGATGTACCCTTAGAGTAGTTAATGGTTCCCATTTCTCTTAGTGTAGTGTTTGTAAATAGTTATAAATAGTTTTAATTAGTTAGCTAGCGAGTTCTTTGTTTTCCTTCCCCCCTTTGGGGGTGAGGAATGCCAGGGCCGCAAGGCTTTAGGGCTTGCGCAGTATGCGCTAAGTTCATGCCTACGGGAGATTCTCACGATAGCTGCTTAAAATGTTTGGGTGAGGGCCATTTGGCAGATGTCTGTAAGATCTGCAGGTCGTTCAAGCCACGCACGAAGAGGGAGTGAGACTCGCATTTGAAGCTTCTCCTCATGGAGGCAGCTCTGCAACTGGCACCGACTCGCCACTCCACGGTGTGCAATGTGCTGGTGTCAACGTGCGATGCCCCATCCCGTGTGTGGACTTCAGTATCGAGGGCTCTGCACCGTTCTCACTCCCCGGCACTGAAGAAATTAAAGACTTTGTGGGGTAGGTCTCCAAGCCGGAAGTCTAGGTCAGGCCTACACTATTGCTTCGGGTTGCTGGTGCAGACGTCTCCAAGTGCTGCTATGCGGCGGAAGTGAATGGGCCGACCATCCAGTCCGGGTCAGCTACCCTCACATCGTCCCTCGACACTGGACACTTTTGAGGTGGCGCAGGACTTGATTAACCTCACTACCTCTCCTCTGTCATCTGTTGAGGCGGAGAGATCGAGATCTTCTATGCCGGGAGCCATGTTGGCACCGATTTCTCCTCTGCACCGGTTGGATCGGTTGGCACTGGTCACGTATGCAGCGGGACTGTCCCCTGTGGGACCAGTACCACTTGCCTCTACGTCATTGCCAGTCTCGGCACAGGCTGTCAGGCCTCACCCGGCGCTTGACTGGACTCGACCTACCTCGGTGCTGGTACTTCTCCTGGAACTGGTCTTCGCTGCACTTGTGCCATATTACTCAGGCCTTGTGGCACCATCAATGGCACAGTCAGCAGTACTGGCACCAGGCCTCTTGCCTGGTGTGCAGGTACAGTCATCGGCACCGGCCTCTTCGGCACCGCTGAAAGTTTCGGCACCACAATTGCCGGTGATGCCGATCCCTTCTAGGGCAGCCACCACGGCTCCACTGCCTTCAGTCCTACCCACCATGGCACGAAAGTTGACCAATCCAAACATATTTATTCAAGTAATAGAACACACAGAACTGTTGAAAAAAAGTGCAATGTGGTACAGAGAAAAAACAAACACATTTACAACACAGAGCTGAGGACTGCAGAGCCCAACCCTGCGTCCTCCCTGGCCTGCTGTGTCAGTGCATAGTGCGCCGTAAAGGTATGCACTGATGACCATGTGGCCGCCCTGCAGATTTCAGTAATTGGAATCTGTGCCCCAAAAGCTACAGAGAACGCCTGTGCCCTTGTGGAGTGTGCTGTAACCTGTGGCGGGACCTTCCCGGCCAGGACATAACACTGCCTGATACACCCCACGACCCAATTGGACAACCTCTGGGTTGAGAAAGGGAGCCCTTTCATTCTGTCCGTGAAAGCAACGAACAGTTGTGTGGAGTTATAAAAGGGTTTTGTTCTATTGACATAGAAGGCTAACGCCTGCCTAGCATCTAGGGAGCAGAGCACTTGCTCCCTAGAAGAGGCATGGGGCTTTGGAAAGAAAACCGGGAAGTAAATTTCTTGGGACAAATGGAACACTCACACCATGTTGGGGAGAAAAGCCGGGTGAGGACAGAGCCTCACATTATTCTCCGAGAACACTAGGTAGGGCGGGTTTACAGTTAGCGCCTTCAGCTTGGAGACCCTGCAAGCCGACATAATGGCTACAATGAATGAAACCTTCATAGAGAGGTGCTTCAAAGAGCACGTGGCCAGCGGCTCAAAGGGGGGGCGACATAAGTCTAGACAACATGGGGTTAAGGTCCCAAGCGGGGAGAAGAGGTCTAACCAAGGGGTACAACTTATCTAAACCCTTAAGGAATCTTTTGACCACAGGGTCAGAGAATAGAGAGACTCCTGCCGATCCAACATGGAAGGTGGAGAGTGATGCCACATGGACTTTGATAGAAGAGGTAGAGAGCCCCCCGGACCTGAGTTTGAAGAGTTAGTCCAGAATGGACGAGACAGGTGCACAAGACGGGTGCACCCCCCTTCTGGATGCCCAAAATGAGAACAGCCACCACTTGGCTGCATAGGACCGCCTGGTGGATGGCTTCCTGCTACCTAGGAGCACCATCTGCACCTCCTGGGAACATTCCCTTTCTGGTTGCATCAGCCACAGATAAACTAGGTCATCAGGTGGAGAGAGCTGAGATTTAGGTGAACCATGAGCCCCCCCCCGTCCGAAGGCTGGGTCAGGAGATCCCGAACCAGCGGGAGCGTTATAGACTCCTCGCTGAGCATATCCACCTGGATAGGGAACCAGAACTGCCTGGGCCACCAAGGGGCTATCAGGAAGACTGTGGACCTGAAGGTCTTGACCCTGGAAAGAACCCTGGGAATTAGGGGAAAGAAAAGGTGGGAATGCATAGAGGATGCCCGCCGGCCACAGCATGGTCATGGCATCTCCCCTGGAGTGGTCCCCCAGCCCCAACAGGGAGCAGTAACTCTGGCACTTGGTGTTGTGTGCCAAGGAAAACAGGTCTACTAGGGGACAACCCCACCTGTGGAAGACCTGATGAAGGGCCGAATCCTTAAGGGACCATTCGTGGGCTCCGAAGGACCTGCTCAGAGCATCGGCCAGCAAATTTTTGCACCCCGGCAGGTATTCTGCCTGCAAAAATATAATGTGCACTACACACAGGTCCCACAGCCATAAAACCTCGCGACAAAGGGGAGGCGATCGGGCTCCCCCCTGCCTGTTGATGTAGAACACAGCCGCAGTGTTGTCCAGGTGCACCAGGACGCAGCTTTGTCAGGAAGGTCTCGCAAGCTCTCCTGACTGCCATGAGCTCCCGGACATTTATATGTAGGGCCCACTCTGCAGGGGACCACAAGCCCTGGGTCTTGTGACGCCCCAGGTGCGCTCCCCAACCCAGGTCCGAAGTGTCTGTGACCAGTGTCACTGAGGGGGGAGGTACGGTAAACGGAACCCTGCTGCACACCACAGCCTCCTGAGCCCACCACTGTAAGGAGGCAATTACCGCTGGAGGCACCGTGAGAACCATGTCCCGGAGACCCCTGGACTAGTCGAACGCCTTTGCTAACCAGGCCTGCAGCGATCTGAGCCTCACTCAAGCGTGGCGTACCACATAAGTGCATGCCGCCATGTGTCCCAGCAGTCTCGAGCAGACTTGGGCGGTCGTAATGGGGAACCAGGTTAACTCGGAGACCAACTCCACTATGGCCAGAAATCTGTTCCTGGGGAGGAATGCTCTCGCCACCCTGGCATCCAAGAGAGCCCCCACGAATTCTAGGCGCTGAGAGGGAGTCAACAATGACTTTTCCTCGTTCAGCATGAGACCTAGTCTTAAGAAGAGAGTCCTTGTAAGGGAAACATGAGCCACCACTTGTTCGTAGGATCAGCCACGAATTAGCCAGTTTAGTTACAGAAAGGTGTTTACCCCCTTTTTGCAGAGGAACCGACATACATTTTGTGAAGACCCTGGGTGCTGTCGAAAGTCCAAAGGGGAGCACAGTAAACTGGAAGTTACAGCAGGACACTATAAAGCAGAGAAACCTCCTGTGGCTGGGTCTTACTGCCACATGGAAGTAAGCGTCCTTGAGATCGAGAGTTGTGTACCAGCCTCCTAACTATAATACCGGGATAACAGAGGCCAGGGTTACCATTCTGAATTTGGATTTCACCACTGTCTTGTTGGGGTCCCTGAGGTCTAGAATTGAATGAACCCTGCCCTGGGGTTTTGGGACAATAAAATACCGGGAATAAAACCCCTTGCCCCTTAAGTGTGAAGGGACCCTCTCTACTGCTCCCTTTTGGAGGAGTGCTAACACCTCCTGGCAGAGAATGCCTTTGTGAGAGGTGTCCCTGAAAAGGGATGGGGCGGGTAGGTTGGGAGGGGGCGAGCCCAGGAAAGGGATAGTATAGCCATCCCTGACTATTCTCAGAACCCAGGCGTCGGTGGTGATTTCTGCCCAGGCGCGGGCAAAGTGGGATAACCTGGACCCAAACAGGTGGTCGGGGGGGGAAACTGGTGCGCAACGCTCTAGAGGACAATCAAAACGGGTGCTTGGACTGTTGAGAGGGGCCCTGACCAACCCCATGGGGACTGTCCCCTCTTCGGCGGTGACGAGGAGCTCTGGATGAAGACGGAGCCACAGCCGCCCCCGCACTCCCACTGGGAGCGCAAGGACAGCATCTCCAGTAATCCCTACGGGGGACCTGGGACTGCGTTCTCCCCTGTTGTCTGTAGGGAAGCTGATGTCACTGAGGAGCCGGCGTGTGGATCCCCAAGGACCGGAAAGTGGACCTTGTGTCTTTGAGCGTATGCAACCTTGAGTCAGTATTCTCAGAGAACAATGCTTTGCTGTCAAAGGGCAGGTCCTGAATAGTAGTCTGGACATCAGGAGGTATTCCAGACACCTGCAGCCAGGCACCACGGCGCATAACTACACCCGACGCCATGGTACGGGCTGCAGAGTCAACAGCATCCAAGGAAGCCTGAAGAGCCGTGCAGGCAATAGTTCTGCCCTCTATGGTCATAGCCCCAAACTCTTGACGCGCCTCAACGGGGAGTTTATCTTTGAACTTATCCATCGCCTGCCATATGTTATAGGTGTATCAATTCAGCATTGCCTGCTGGTTAGCAATGCGGAGTTGCACCCTACCGGCGGCATACACCTTATGCCTCTCCTTCTGGGCCGCAGCTTGGACAACCAAGGACCCCGGGGACAGGCTGGGAATATAGGTGCTTGTGCCCCTACTGCGAGACATAATAGCGCCTCTCGACTCCCTTTAAGGTAGGGGTTAAGGAAGCCGGGGTTTGCCACAGGACGTTAGTGATCTTAGCCACAGTTTTATTGAGTGGCAAAGCCAAATGGGCGGGCACATCGTCAGACAGGATGTCTTATCATCAGATCCGGGTCCTCTCTTACTGGCTCCACTGGGACACCCAGGTTGGAGGCCAGATGCCGGAGCAAATCCTGATTCGACCGAGCATCCATGGTTGGCATCACCGGTGCGGGATCCGCTAAGGCAGTGGTCCCCAACCTTTACGGGCTCCCGGGCGCCCGGGGGCGGGGCCACACACGTGCCGGGTGCCCGGGGGCAGGGCCACACATGCGACGGGCGCCTGGGGGCGGGGCCACACACGCGCCGGGCGCCCGGGGGCGGGGCCGTGTGTCCTGGGGCACGCCAGGGCCGGGGCCGCTCGAGCCCCTTGTGCCGTGGGTCTGGGGCTGGCGCCGCCGCCCGAGCTGCATGCCTGGGGCCGGCACCAGCGTAGGGCCCGGTTGAGGGGCCGACTGGACAGGCACCGTCATGTGTGGAAGTGGTTCTGACACCGAAGCCTGCGGGTCTCTAATGGCATCTATGGTAGCAGTCCTGTGGGGCGAGGGAGGGGGGTCGCAACAGTGATGCTGACGGGGGCGCTAGGTGCCCAGAGACACTGGACACAGTGGACGGGGTTACAGGCCCTTGCCACTGATGGTATGCCCACGGCGTCCAAAAATGCCAGTGCAGCTGAGGTGGCCAAGTCTGTTGCACGTGCAAACGATCACGCCGGTGGCGGGAACGGGATCTATGCTATGATGAAGCCCTCGAGGACCCCAATCTGAAAGAGCCCGCATCCGAATCTGAAGAGTAATCAGACTTGGGCCAGGGTGGCGCCGATGATGAGTACCCCATCACCATCGGGGGGGCGAACCTGGCCATGGATTCTGACTTGCCCGCGTGCGTGCGGTGAGGTCGTACCAGTACCGGTGCCAGAAAGACAGGCTTTGGGCTCGACTGTGGCGCCGACATGATGCACATGGACTGCAGTGCCAAGGTCGGTGGCGGTTGCAGGCGTAGAACTGCAGAATCCTACTGCCCCAGAGGTGGCCCCCCAACCTCCGTGAAGTGGGGTTGGCTTGGAAGTCACCTGATTCGAATGGACATGAGCAACCACTCGAAGAAGAAAAGAACGGTTACTTACCTGTAACTGTTGTTCTTCAAGATGTGTTGCTCATGTCCATTCGACTCCCCCCCACCTCCCCTTCGTCGGAGCGTCTGGCAAGAAGGAACTGAGGTGGGTGAGCGCCGGCAGGAGAACTTATGCTCCTCCATAACAGCGCCACTCCAGGGGGCACCCTGCCGGCGCTAAGGGTATCACTAGGGAAAACGCTCCGAAGATGCAGTGCATGCGGTGCGCACACCTGATTCGAATGGACACGAACAGCACATCTCGAAGAACAACAGTTATAGGTAAGTAACCGTTCTTTTCTCACCTATTTGTAGTTGAAGTTCATGCAAAGCTGCATAGTGCCTCCTTACCGTCTGATTTCTTGGCACATGTCTAGTTCCATCTTTACTGCTGCAACATGAAAAGAGTATCTGCTGCCAGGCCCAATATTTCTTACTTTTCCTGTTAGCCCCACTCTCCCTGGGTCTGCAGGCACTCACTGCTTAAGCTCCCATCAACAGCTAGTGTTGCTGATGGTGAGAGTCCCAAGTTTAGGAATCAAAAAAGGAAAAAACTATACAGAGATTACTTCAGCTATGAAAAACAACTTATAGCTTGATCTCTCTTTATTTCCACTCGCAGTTTGGGGCTCTTCAAATCATAAGATGAAGGAATCCTACTTAACAAATAATATGATGTAAGGCAACAGTTACTTGTAACTTGAAAAACCAAAATGTGCTTTCCTGCCCTACAGCAAAACAATTGAAACAGGAACTGGTTCTCTCTCTCTTCACTGTTGTTCCACAGGAAGATAGTGCAACAGGGGAGGGAGGGATAATCATAGGAGTTTTGCCTGTGTCCTGTCTGCTGTAGATCAATTTTGAATCATGGGATAATTTCCTCAATGTATGGTCACAATTCTTGGGCTGCTTGAGATTGCTTTGGCTCTCAGTGCCAGTTAGGGAAGCTCTGATGTACCATAACGCTATAGCTATTGAAGCAGTGGGGAATAGCCAAGACATAAGGGATGGTTGGCCACATCCTGTAGTGGGGGCTTTTGTGGTGAGCAGGGTTCTATACCTAGCAGAAAGAACCTCCCTTTGCTAGGGACAATCTTGGGATGGGTAGGTGTGGTATCTGCAATGCAATCAGTGTCTCTTCCAACAGAGAGCTGGAATTGCAGAAATAAACCATTCAGCGTCCGACAGTCTGATCAGCACATATTGCAATCTTTGGAAATGCCCATAAATAAGTAGTGACAGGGAGAGATTGAGCTTGCTGGCTGCAGCAAGTTTCTAAGCATTCCTTAAACAACGGTGAGCTGGAAAAAAAAGCTTAGATGATGACTACAGGAAACACCAATATTTATGAGAAACAAGGGCTTTAAACAAAAACATGAAAGAAAGCCTTGTTTAATAGAATCATAGAACACTAGAACTGGAAATGAGCTCAAGAGGTTATCAATTCCAGTCCCCTTCCCTCGTGGCAGGACCAAGCACCATCTAGATCAGTGTTTCTCAAGCTGTGCTCCACGAGACATCTCCAGGGGCTCCGCGAGGTTGACAAACTGGAAACATCGATAGGCACAACACATACAATCAGTGGACCGCTGGGGCTCCGTATACATTTTACTTATGTACAGGGCTCCAGAGCCCAAAAAGTTTGAGAACCGCTGATCTAGATCATCCCTGGCAGGTGTTTGTGTAACCTGCTTTTACATATCTCCTGTGATGGAGATTCCACAACCTCCCTAGGCAATTTATTCCAGTGCTTAACCATCCTGACAGGTAGGACATTTCTCCTATGTCCAACCTATACTTCCCTTACTGCAATTGAAGCCCATTGCTTCTTGTCCAATCCTCAGATGTTAAGGAGAACAGTTTTTCTCCCTCCTCTTTCAGGTGTTGCTATTATGTCCCCTCTAAGTTACAAAGCCTCCACATGCCAGGCAAGCAAGAAAAATATCTTAAATAGATACATTCGCTATATTTGGTGCCTATAAATAACACATCCATATGCACACTGCAAAACTACTTCCGCAAATGGATCCAACATGAGAACATTCAGGGCAGTGTACGTGAACACAGAGTGTCAGCCAGAAAGCCCACTTAATCCAAAGACAACTGCATTTATATTAGTAAGCACCAATTTGGGCCTTAGCTGTCTACATGCTAGAATGTGGGATGCTTTGTAAATGTGTGGACAACGTGAAGACGCAGCCACAAAGCATTTCTGAGGATTCCAACAAGAGTAACTGTGCAGCCACCAGTTTACGCGCAGACCTATTTGTGGATGCAGTTTCCTTACTTTCATGTGCATCCTACTTCCTCACACCCAATCTCCCCCCACTTTTTTTCTTTGAAGCCACAGCAATTTGAGTCCCCCCCCCCCTCACACACACACATACACACTTCTGTGGCTTTAGTGCAGTGGTTTTCAAACTTTTTTGGCCCACCATGCTCAACATAGGCCTTTCTACTGAGCACCGATCAATTACCCATTATGTCAAAATGGGGTTGAAGGTTCAGGGTCTGGCTGAAAAGGCCAATTACAGCCAGCTAAGCAAGCCCATGCCTCCCTGGGCCACTCTGGTCCTTCTTAAGGGGGTCCCTTCAGGGTGAATCCCCACTCATGCTCAAGCACTCCCTTGGGGTTTCTTTGGGCGGCTCCTTTGTTCCTTCCCCACTAAAATTATAGTGGAAGGGGCCCAGCCCATAAAAGTCAGCCCTTGCCCACAGGTCCACACACAAAGCACACCCCCATTGGGGCGCTTCCCCTGATAACACTTCCACCTGCATTGGAAGGTCAAGTTCCTGTCTCCCTTTGTGCAGTACCATTTGTATTTCAGTTACTTTGATCTCCCCAACATCAGTCGAGGTCTCTTTTTCTGGGGACTGCTCTGAGGAGAGATTCAAATGTGCCTCCTTTCCTTGGGAGAAGTTAGGGCTACCCGTCACCCCCAGATATGCTTCCCACCTGTCTGTCCCCATGGGGTTAGGACACACACCCATAGCACTGATGAAAATGCTTCTGTCTCCCTCAAGGGGACCTCTCTCCTTTCCCTGAGGCTTCCCCCACCCCTTTCTGTGGTGGGCCAGTTCCAGTCCTGACCTACCACCACAGGTTACAGTAGCCAGTCCACTAGCTCCACCTTCTTCCACGAGGAGTAAGGGATTGGTCGGCAAAGGCTTCCCCAGCCAACCGATCCATGTCTAGACTACCATGCTGTGCCAGATCAGCTGATCATCAGCACAGTGTTGTGGCCATGTTTATTTTAATTAAGTGGGGATTATTTAAATCTCCACTTCTTTGCCTATGCTGGGTAAACTAGTTTACATGGCTCCATCGACGGAGCCAAGTAGTCTAGACATACTCTAGGGCTGTCTAGACTGGCTAGTTTTTCTGGAAAAGTGTCTGCTTTTCCGCAAAAACTTGCCAGCTGTCTACACTGGCCATTTGATTTTCCGCAAAAGCACTAACGTTCTACTGTCCGAAATCAGTGCTTCTTGCGGAAAAGCTTTGACGCTCTCGTTCGGGCAAAAGTCCTTTTTGCGAAAAACTGTTGCGCAAAAGGGCCAGTATAGACAGCTAGCTAAGACTTTTGCGCAAAAGCAGGCTAAACGGAAAAAAGCCGTTTGGATGCTGGGAGACCCTGTAGCTGCCCCGGACTTCCTGGTAACCCGAGCTCTTAAAGCAGGCGCAGACTGCTGAGCGCACGTGGCAGGAGCATGCCTCAGACCTCTGGCCTGAGGTCTGCCATGGTGCCCCTGCCATGCCCAGCAGCCACCTCACAGCCCAGCATGGCAGCTCCGGGCCCTCAGCCACCCGCACCCCCAGTGCAGGAGGCCCCCAGGGGCCGCAAAAGAAGAGCCCCATCCTGGTCCTCGGGGGAGCTGCAGACCCTCCTGGACCTGTGGGAGGAGGAGGAGGGCCTCCACGACACCCGGTCCCGGCGCCGCAACGCTGACATCTTTGGCCACATGGCCCAGGTGCTAGCCCAGCAGGGCCATCCAGCCCAGAACCTGGAACAGGTCCAGGCTAAAGTGAAAGAACTGCGCCTGGGCTATGTGCGGGCCAGGGGGCAAGACCAGACAACTGCCCCCACTACGATCGGCTCCACACCATTCTGGGGTAGCTAGCTCCACAAGCCCCGGACGTCACAGCGGACACCTGCATGCGCCCCTCCGATCACCAGGACCACCACAATGGGGGAGGGAGACAGCAGCAGCAATGCATCAGAGGACGAGGCCAGCAGTGCCACCCAGCAGGCCCCCTCCGGCAGCCCCGACGTCTTCCGCACGTCCTCGGAGGCCGGGGAAGGATCCACCAGTAAGTGTTGCACTTTGCACTCACAAGGGCAGGAGGGGAGCCAGGCACCCAGAGAGGGGAGGGGGAGAGCATGTCACTCGGGCCACATGAGCTGCACGCTGTGTAGCATTAGACCGCAAGCAGCATGTGCAACCACTTGCAGCCTGGTGACCGAGTGGCATGTGGCCACGGCAGGCAGCTCCAGGGCATGCCTGGGACCGTGCTGCTCACACACATCTGGCAGGACCAGGCGGGGAGGGGGGAAGAGTGGATGCCGGCTGGAACCAGCCAGGGCCCCAGGGATTCAGGCCAGAGCCCGCACCTCCACAAGGGTGTAGCAGGCAAAACGGCACACTGTCCCATGCCTGGCTGTGAAGCACAGCCAGCTGCTCCTGGGAAAACCACAGCGTCACAGCCCTGTGATCGTGCCCCCCCCCCCCCGAGTCCCTCGCCTGCTCCCGGTGCCTTGGCTGGCTCCCCGAAGGAAGTCCCCACTGCGGCCACACATGTCCCTGGGCTACGTGTGTGAGGGATAGTGGGAGGGAGAAGAGGGGGAAGCGCTCGGGTGCAAGGATGGGACACTCCCCAGTCACTCTCCTGGTTCCGTCCAGGAGATATCCCACGCGATGAGGATCTGAGAGCCCAGACCACGTCTGCCAGATGTGCTCCCAGGCACTGTGTGGGGATGCATCTTGCTCCCTGTCAAACACCAGTGATTAGCCCAAAGCCTCACAGTCCCCACCAGCAGGGAGTTCCACAGGTTAACACAACACAAGCGCCCTTCCACCCTCCACAGGGCCAAGACACAGACCGGGGGTTCCAATACATGGAGGAGGACCCTACTCCAGGGGTGGTCCTCTATGCAAACATACAACACGGGGGGCAGAGGGGAACCGAGGAGGCCCAAGCCACACTATCTCTGTGGTGTCATCTGGGCGCAGGAGTGGGATAGAAAGCATGAGGTATGGGTACAGTGGCCAGGCTGCCTGACTGACCCATCCTTTCTTCTGTTCTCTGCAGCAGGACCAACCAGGAGCGGGAGACTCTCCAGTCCGGCAGCAGCAGCACCCCCAACCGCCCAACCATGGAGGCAGCGTGTCCGACAGCGGGACCAGCTTCTGCGGCACCACATGCAGGCCGTCGAGCGCATAGAGGCTGCCATCCACAGACGCACAGAGGCAGACCTGCAGTGGCGTCAGGAGGCCTGGGCCACCTTCCAGGGACACTGTGCGCTGATGGCGAACTCCGTTGCCAGCCTTTCTGCACACATTGCCCATGCCATCCCTCCCCTAGCACTGCCCCCGCCCCCTCCTGCTCCTCCTGCAATGGCCCCTCCTGCTCCTCCTCCTGCCCCTCCTGCAATGGCCCCTCCTGCCCCTCCTGCCCACCTCCCCGTTCAGGCTGCCCCAATGCAGCCTGCCCCCCATGTCCAGGTCCGCCCCTGCAGGAGTGGTCGCAGGGGCCACCCCTCCCAGGAGTAGCACCCCTCCCCCTCCAAGTTCAAGGTCTCCTCCCCTTCTCCCCCCTTTGTAAATAAAAAACGACAAGTTTTTTTGGTGAAACCAAACTGTGTTGTTGTGTATTGGGAGGTAAGGGGAAAGGAGATAAGGGAAGGGGAGGGGAGGATTGGGGGAAGGGGAGGGGAGGGAGTTGTCCAGGGAAACCAAGGCGACTCTACTCCAGGGCCTGTGAGAACATGTCCGTGAGGTCCTCCTGGATGCGCACCCCATCATGGTGCACCTGCCCCCGCCCTCTCCTGCAGTGGCCCCTCCTGCTCCTGCTCCTCCTGCCCACCTCCCCATTCAGCCTGCCCCCTATGTCCAGGTCCACCCCCGCAGGAGCGGTCACAGGGGCTACCCTTCCCAGGAGTAGCTTCCCTCCCCCTCCCAGTTCAAGGTCTCCTCCTCCTCTCAGTTCAAGGTCTCCTCTCTGTTACGCGAGGTAACGTGAATAATTAATTTAGAATGCTGATCAACCTAATAAAATCATGAAGATGACAAATGCGGACTCCAAATTCCATATCTATCACTGGTTTTCTAAAAAAAAAAAGGGAAATAATTGTAAAGAGTTATGAGTTTGTGATGCATAAATGAATACCAACTCTGAAGATAAAATTTAACCACAGGACTATATTTGACATGCATAAAATCACAATCAAGTAAGGGATAGATTACAAAAGAGTAAACACAACACAAAATACATTAAACACAGTCTAGGCGCGGAGGGCGATTGCGGTGATGCTGGCGACCTCGATCCTTTGGTCCTTCCGGGCCTCAGGAGAGGAACTGCCAGGAGATCCCTTGATGGACGAAGCTGTGGCTGGCGACCTCGATCTTTTGGTCCTTCCGGGCCTCAGGAGAGGAACAGCCAGGAGATCCCTCGAAGATGACTGGAATCGGGTGCGCCGATTTGAGCCTTCTGCACGAACCTCGAATCCTCTTCCTATTCTTCGGGACAGCTCGAACAGACAATGGTAGCCTAGAATATCCCTAAACCTAACCCTGAACTAAAAGAAAACCCTAGCTATGGCTGACGCGCCCGACGAACAAACTCGACGACGGCTGAAATGCTTTGAACCAACGACGATAGTTAATCTAACTAAACCTAAATCTAAACCTAATCCTAATTGGTAGGTACAAGCCTTCCGCTTGACCTGACCAAACCCTTAACAGACAAGAGCACTCTGCTCTGAACTAGACTGCTCATACATATTTCATATAACAATCATGAACATTCTGCACATCTCCCTCTCCCCCAAACTGTGGTGTTATGTATTGGGAGATAAGGGGAGAGGAGGGAGTTGTAGGGGGAAACCGAGGCGACCCTACTGTGGGGCCTGTGAAAACATGTCAGTGAGGGCCTCCCGGATGCGCACCCCATCCTGGTGTGCCTGGCCGCTGGCAGCTGTGTGGGGCTGTTCGTAGGCCTGGCCCTCCGCTGCCATCCATGCGGGAAGGAAGGCCTCCCTGCTCCGCTCCACAATGTTGTGGAGCACGCAGCATGCGGCCAGTACCTCCGTTGCATTCTGCTCACCCATCTCGAGACGGGTGAGCAAACACTGGAAGCGGGCTTTTAATCGGCCAAAGGCGAGCTCCACTTGATTGTGGGCCCGGTTGAGGTGGTCGTTGAACCGGGCCCGGTTCTGGTCCAGCTGCCCCGTGTACGGCCGCATTAGCCAGGGCAGCAGGGGGTAGGCCCCGTCCCCGATGACACAGATGGGCATAGGCACATCCCCGACAGTCAACTCCCGCTGGGGGAAGTAGGTGCCCGCCTCCAGCCTGCGAAACAGTCCGGAGTTGCGGAGGATGCGGGAGTCGTGTGCCCTTCCGGACCAGCCCACATAAATGTCCAGAAAGCGGCCCCGGTGGTCCACGAGGGCCTGCAGAACAATGGAGCAGTACCCCTTTCTGTTCATGAAATGGGCTGCTCGATGCTCCGGGGCCCGGAAGGGGATGTGGGTTGTATCCAGGGCTCCCCCGCAGTTGGGGAACCCGAGGGCAGCGAAGCCGGCGAGGGTAGCATCCACGTTCCGCAGGCGGATCACTCTGGGGAGCAGGACGTCATTGATGGCATGGACGACCTGCAGAAGGGTGCAGAGAAACACAGAGGAACATATCACATAAGGCAGGGGTGGATGTGTGCTCCCTTGGCCCCCTCCCCGTGATTCCCTCTGTCCTCGCACGCACACACACACACACCACAGCCCCCTCGCCCTACACCCCCCCCCCCCAGCAGGCCTGTGCAAGGGAGGGACAGCCTGAACTCCTGGGTGACCCAGCGTGGAGTCTTGGCTGCCCTTGGGCATGGAGTGCAGCACCCTCCCCCCACCCCACTCTCCACTCCTCCTGGGACTTACCTCCATCACGACAGCGCCGACAGTGGATCTGCCCACCCCGAATTGGTGTGCCACTGATCGGTAGCTGTCCGAGGTGGCTAGCTTCCAGACTGCGATGGCGACCCTCTTCTTGATGGGGATGGGTGCACGCAGCCGGGTGGTGGCTCTCTGAAGTGCAGGGGTGAGCCAGGCACAGAGCTCCAGGAATGTCTGCTTTCGCATGCGGAAGTTCCGGAGCCATTGCTGGTCATCCCATTGCCCTAGGACCAGCCGGTCCCACCAGTCGGTACTGGTGTCCAGTCTCCACAGTGGCCTCTCCACCCTGGGGTGGGGGTACCACAGGGATGCCATGGCCTCTCTGGTGAGGGAGTCCAAAGTGGTCTGTGCCTCCTGGTCCTGGAACAGGAGGGCACCAGCCTGGAGCAGCAGCTGCAGGCACTGCAAAATGTCCGACACGGGCCAGAGCAGGGACATGGCCACCCCATGTTCCATGGCACAAGAAACAAGGCAAGGAAAAAAAACCTGGCAAAAGCAGTAGGTGGCCAAAGGCAGCTGTGTCCAAAAGTCAGAGGGTAACCACCAAATCTGCTATGGCTGTCAGTCCCTGCAAGAGGAATATAGCACGGAGTGGAGAGAAATGGCTGTCCGGGGAGATCCCTTTAAGCATGTGTCTGAAAGGAGCTCCAGCCCCCGCCCCCGGAAAGGGCTAGTGCCCTTGTGCCCTCTGCAAAATGGTTCCGGGCTTCTGCTTTTGCGGAAAAGCGCGCCGCCAATGTAGACGCGCTTTTCCACAAAAGCGCATTGTTATAACACGAATTCCACGCCAATCTAGACGTTCTTTTCCCAAAATGCTTTTAACGGAAAACTTTTCCGTTAAAAGCATTTCCGGAAAATCATGTCAGTCTAGACGCAGCCTATGTGTGGCAAGGTCCTTGCCCTAGGACTCTTTCTTCAGCCACAAATGACCAGGAAACCCTCTCTTGTGCAGTCACCAATATCTTTTAATTGCTAGCTTCCCACCACCTTCTATTTACAGAGTTTTATTTTCCCCAGCAGGTAACTCAGCACCCTTTTACTTCTGGCAGAGACACTTAGCCGCTCTCTGACTCCTCTCTCTCCACTTCCCTTCTGGCTGCCTTATCTAGCCCTCTGGTTAATGAGTCCCACAGCTGCTTCCATTAGCCCTTCAGACATGGGCTTGTTCAGCTGGCTGTAACTGGCCTTTTCAGCCAGGCTGTAGTGGCAGACCTCTGGCTTATACCTGCAGTCTGTCCAATAGATACCCAATAGATAAAGAAACAACAACTAAGTTTTCTTTAATCATCCCAAGATGATTAAAGAAAACTTAGTTTGATGGCATTTAATCGGGCAAGAAACTACTTAATAATTGAGGTTGTGAAATCCTCATTCTATGATTATGTCCTCACTTTCTTATTTTTTGTATGATCTCTGTCTGGTTTTTAATTGTTTTTGTCTGTTGTATAATTAATTTTGCTAGATATAAATCAATTAAAGTAGTGGAGTATGATTGGTTAGATTATTCTGTTACAGTGTGTTAGGATTGATTAGTGAAATTTTAGTAAAATAATTGTTTAATGTATAGCTAAGCAGGACTCAAGTTTCACTATATAAACTGGGGTTCAAGAAGGAGACTAGCAAAAAAGGAAAAGAAGGAACAGAAATAATAGGAAAGACCCAAAAGAACTCACTTCCAAGACACAACCTAAGTTCAGAGCTGCCAAGAATCCTCTACATAAGGTTGCCAGATGGTTTAACCAAAAATACCGAACCAGGGAGGACAAAAAGGGGGAAGACAAAAGGTGTTGAGAAAAAAAAAAAGGACCCCGAAAGTTATTAAGAAAAAAAAAACCCCAAAACAACCCAGCATTAAAATAGCATGACCCCTTTAAGTACGAGAGGGGTGACGTTGAGCACTAAGACCCCCACGGAAGGCATTGGTTCCCCTTGCTTCAGGTCTTTTTGCTGGTGGCCATCTTGTTTTCTTGATTGAGAAAAGGTAAGCAAAGGGGGCGTAGGTCTGGGGAAAAGGGGTTAGGCCCAGTTGCCGAGTATGTCATAGGGTTGCCAGGTGTCCGGTATTTCTGCCTCCTGGCAGGGGAAAAAAACAGAAAATACTGAACATTTTAGGTGTCCAGTGTTTTCTGAATTTTTTTACTGGGCAGAAGGAGAAAATACTGGACTGTCCGGGTTAATACTGGACACCTGGCAACCCTACCTCTGCATGACTGACATGCAGCAACCAGAATCCAGACGAGACAGACCTGGCCTGGGCAACAGGGGAAGTTTGTCTGCCTTGATCAGGATTGGTGAGGCTCGTACTGTATGCTTAGTATGTGTATTCTGCTTGCTTGGTAATTTTTAATAACTAGAGAGTAAGGCTATTCCTGTGTATGTCTCTTTCACTGATAAAAGGCCCTGCAAACCTGCAGGAAGTTGTGCCCTGAGACCTAGGATTTGGGTAATGGTGGGCATTTAAATGTATAGGGTTACACTGTCAGCCCTAGGAACTGGGTAAAAATGTGTGCCCCTAGGCTATGCCTACACTGCAGGTTTCTTGCGCAAGAACAGCTTGCAGCACGTCTACACTGCTCATGTGTTCTTGCACAAGTAAATTTACAGTAAAGCATCCGAAGAGAGGGTTTTTTGCGCAAGTTATTCCTCTCCCCATGAGGAATAAGCCCTTTTGCACAAGAGCTCTTGCGCAAGAAGACAGCGTGGACGGGCAACAGAGCTTTCTTGCACAAGAGAGCTTCCCCACTGCCATTGAGGCTCTTGTGTAAAAGCACATGGCAGCGTGGATGCACTCTGGCGCAAAACATTTCAACAACCAGCATTGTTGTGGCCTTTTAGAGCTGCTTTTCTCTCGATATGTTGTAGTCCTCCAGCATGACCCTGTCACACCATACTCTAGGGCTGTGTCTAGACTGGCAAGTCTTTCCACAAAAGCAGCTACTTTTCTGGAAAAACTTGCCAGCTGTCTACACTGGCTGCTTGAATTTCCGCAAGAACACTGACTTCCTACTGTCTGAAATCAGTGCTTCTTGCGGAAATACTATGCTGCTCCCATTCGGGCAAAAGTCCCTTTTGTGCAAAGCTTTTGCGCAAAAGGGCCAGTGTAGACAGCTCAGATTTGTTTTGCGCAAAAAAGCCCCGATCGCGAAAATGGCGATCGGTGCTTTTTTGCGCAAAAACGCGTCTAGATTGGCACGGACGCTTTTCCGCAAAAAGTGCTTTTGCGGAAAAGCGTCCATGCCAATCTAGACGCTCTTTTCCGCAAATGCTTTTAACGAAAAACTTTTCTGTTAAAAGCATTTGCGGAAAATCATGCCAGTCTAGACATAGCTTAGGGCTATGTCTACACTGCAGGCTTCTTGCGCAAAACATTTAGGCTGTGTCTACACTGGCCCCTTCTTCGGAAGAGGCATGCTAATTTCTAACTTTGGAATAGGGAAATCCGCGGGGGATTTAAATATCCCCCACGGGATTTAAATAAACATGGCTGCTGCTTTTTTCCGGCTTGGGGAAAAGCCGGAAAAGAGTGTCCAGACTGGCGCGATCCTCCGGAATAAAGCCCTATTCCGGAGGATCTCTTATTCCTACTTTCAAGTAGGGCTTTATTCTGGAGGATCACGCCAGTCTGGACACTCTTTTCCGGCTTTTCCCCAAGCCGGAAAAAAAGGGGCGGCCATGTTTATTTAAATCCCGCGGGGAATATTTAAATCCCCCATGGATTTCCCTATTCCAAAGTTAGAAATTAGCATGCCTCTTCCGAAGAAGGGGCCAGTCTAGATGTAGCCTTATTGCGCGAGAAGCCTGCAGTGTAGACACAGCCCTAGAGTGTGGTGTGACAGGGTCATGCTGCAGGACTACAATATATCAAGAGAAAGGCAGCTCTAAAAGGCCGCAACAACCCTGGTTAATCAGGAGCAAATGAGACATGGCTGCTGTAAATCAATCAGAGCCCTCTGATCTCACCTGAGGCTGCTGTGGAGCATTTTAAAAAGAAGACCTCCTTGCAGGGAGGGATGGAGAGAGTAAATGGAGTAAGAGGAGACCACAGAAGATAGGAAAAGAACCAGACAAATGAAGAAAGGTAACCAATGGCAACATTGCCAGAGACAGCAAAGGGGGGTGAGATGCTCCTAACGGGTTTTTGACCCTTCTTTTCCTGGTAGCCTAAGAACTGAAGAGGACTGTTTTTGCAGTCCAGGCTGACCCCAATTCCCTTTGTAGCTGGGGGACCATAGCTCAAACCCTGCCAAGGTCTAATAGCACAGTACTGAGACTATCAGGTTAAGGACTTAGCAGGTTACTGGGACCTAGAAGTGGGGTTACCCTGCCACAGTGGGTACAATTTTGTGCACACTGACAATAGTGTAGGATGTTCAGGGAAGGTGAATGACACATCTTTAAGAACACAGGACTGTTAAAAATAAACAACTACAAGCACAGACTTTCTTTCCCAACCTGTGAATTACCATTGGGAATGCTGACATTCTAGTAATAATCCTGGAGGTTCCAGTCTACCCCTTGGTCTTCTGGCTTATAATGGGATTGGTCACTTCAACAGCACCCATGTATGACTTGACTATTGGCTCAGCAGGTTCAGAATGATAATTGAATATGCTTCTGGTCATTTGAAGAGATGCTGGCATTGAATACTCTCAAGATTAGACATCAGTATGAAAAATATCCTAATTATTATAGCTGCCTGCTGTGTCCTATATAAAATATATGAAGCAAAGAGGGGAAAGTTTCTGCCTGGATGAAGGGCAGCAGTGGAGAGGCTAACTTCTGAATTTAGAGCCATTAAAATTGCTCAACACTGAGCTAACTGCTCAGCAAGGCTTGGAAAGACCATTTTATAGTGAACCAGTATAGTTTATGTTGTGTTGTGCTGCTGGCTCTGCTCTTTTGTGGCTTGGTAAGAGCTCTGTAGTGAGACATTTCTACTGACCTAACTCTCAGGGTAGGAATTGCTATGCTAAGTGGAGGGCTTCTCTTAGCAACATAGCAACCCTCTTTCAGGGAGGTGTATAGAAGCATCTCCTCTCTGCTGTAGCCTTTTAAGTGAAAAGCCCTGAGCATGCAGTAGAGCTGGGAGTTGGAAAAGAATTCATTAGTACAGATTAGACTAAATTGCTTCTCAAACTGTAAATTACAGTTTTTTCAATAGCTTGGAAATCACATTTCTGATATTTGAGATTGGGGAAAAAAAGCATATCTAAAATTGAAAAAGGGAAATATATATTTTCACATAATGCATAAGACCTGGACAGAATCTGTTTTTAAAAGACAGACATTCATATAGATAAGAAGACTATCCAGTCACAATTATAGGATTTTATTTTAAAAGTTTGGAATGGATGTGAGGCCTAATTTTGGAGAACAAACAGCCTGTACATAATGGGATTAGTCAGAAACTTTCCTTGTACGAAGCTTCTTTCATAACTAACTATACTAAAATTTCAACAATGAGCAGTCTGTGGCACCTTTAGTGATGAATACATTTATTAGGTCATGAGCTTTTGTGGGTATAGCTCATCTGATGAAGTGGGTTTGAGTAGAAATTACAGAATACAATGTATTTATTTTTGTGTGTGAGAGTGTGCGTGTGTGTGTGTGCAGTTTTACCCAGGAAAGCTCATGACCTCAGATTCAGTAATTTTCAGTCCAACTCATTTGATGAAGTGGGTTTTACCTATGAAAGCTCATGAACTAATAAATTTTAGTCCTCAAGGTGCCAGAAAACTGCTAGTTGTTTTTATAGTCACAGACTAACATGGCTACCGCTGATACTTTATACTAGGTTTCTTACACCTTGCTTCTCTAAAGGATATGGTACTGGTCACTGTTGGAGACAGGGCACTAGACTAGATGGACCAATGGTCATATCTGCTATGGCACTTTCTATGTTTGTGGCTTTACTGTAATTGATATTTCTTGCAATTTCAATAGGCTTCACATACAGTAGAACCTCAGTTACAAACATCTTGGGAATGAAGCTTGATAACTCTGAACTGAGTATTATGGTTATTTCAAAGGTTTACAACTGAACATTGATTTAATACAGCTTTGAAACTTTAGTATGCAGAAAAAAATGCTGCTTTCCCCCCTTTAAATAGTTTACATTTTACACAGTACTATTGTTTGCTTTAAAAAATTCTCTCTTCTGCTGCCTGAATGTATATCTCATTTGTGAAAGATGTTTGACTGGTCATTTAATAACTTTGATGTTTATAACTGAGGTTCTACTGAGTTATAAGACCATCAATATTGTCAGGGATAAGGGGTTGGAATTATGGGAAAATTGTTTCCATTCATTCCTTATTTGGTGTAGAATGTTTTCCTGGAAGCTTCCTCTTTTTTGTCTTTCAGAAAGCAATCAGGAAGATAATCGTTTTTGCTACAGGTGATTGGAAAATCAGAAATACTAATTTTTAATGGTTTCTGTCACTTTTAAACAAAGAGAAATGAAGCGAGCCACCATTTAACTAGAGAAGGAATGGGAAGGACTAGCACAGATAAAAGAAATGAGACAGCAGAGTAGGGGCCCCATCCTCAGGCACGCGCAGGTAGCCACAGAAGCGAGGAGGTGGCACGTGTGCAGGAGGAAGGCCTTGAGCTAGGACACAAAAGTGGCGCCTGCGCTCTCACTACGAGAGGCTCAGCCCGCCTGAACGGGAAGCTTGCGCAATCGCAGTGGGGGCTACCTCCGCGGGAAAACGGCGAGCATGCGCAATGTGCGCGTGTTGGGCGCGGAGGAAGGGGGGGCCGGCCCGCGACGCATGCGTCACGTAAGCTTGTGTGCGGTTGCCGGCGCCTCCTCGCCTTTAAGCGGGTGGTTTAGTGTCCTCCGTCAGGAGGCGAGGGAAGGGAGGGGGGAACAGCGCCTGCGGTGCAGAGTGCGTGGCTGGCTCGGCGCGGGCCGCTCGTTCCCGCGCGGCGAGGATGTCTGGCTGGGAGCGGGAGATGGACTTCGGGCCCGGCGGCTCGGGGCGGGGCGGCGCGGGCGACGGGCGCATCTACGTGGGCAACCTGCCGGCCGACGTGCGGGAGAAGGACCTGGAGGAGCTGTTCTACAAGTACGGCCGCATCCGCGACATCGAGCTCAAGAGCAAGCGCGGCCTGGTGCCCTTCGCCTTCGTGCGCTTCGAGGACCCGCGGTGAGCCGGCCGCGCGGGGGGTGGGCCGGCCTGGGCCGCAGCGACGCGCTCCCGCGGCCCGCCCAGGCGGATTCCCCCCGGCCCCGTGACGGGAGGCTGCTCTGCGCCAGAGCCGGGCCCTCGGCGCCTCCCCGCCTTCGCCCCCGGCCTGCCCCTCCCCCGCAGAAGGCGCCTGCCGGCCTCTCCTCGCGGGAGCGCCGACCCCGGCCCCCCCTTCCCCACACACCCTTCCTGCCGCGCCCGCGCCTCCCCCGGCCCTGGCCCTGTCAGCGGGGATCCGCGCTCCCCCTGCGAGCCGAAGGAAGCCTGCGACACCGCTGCGTCGTCCTTCCCCACCCGGGGGGGGGGGCAAAGGCCCATCGGGCTGTTCCGATCCTTCCCCCGTCGCTTGGCTTCCCCCCTCTGCTAGTTGAAATGAGCAGATTTCCCACTTCGAATCCAAGATGCCACCGCGCAGTGTGTAATGTCACAATTGTATCTCCTGGGAAGCAATTGTACTACGGACTCCCAGGTGTGAGCTTGTAAATTAGTGTCTGTGTGTGTGTGTGTGGGGGGGGGGGGGTGTAAGAAAGAAAGCACCAATGGATTAGGTTTGAAAATTTTTCCTCCAGTCTGGCTCAGCAAGGGATACTGCTTTGCACCACATTGTTGTTAAATACAAAAAAAAAAAAAGGACAAGTAGGAGGGAGGAATGCAAGCTCATTGTTACCCTTTTTTAGTGAGTTAAACTGATTGCAGCATTTTAGATAACTGTCCTGTGAATTCTCCCAAGCTTTCCTTTTTTGGGGAGCATCAGATGGGATAAGTCTGGGTCATGGTCTTGTACAAACAGTGACCTGTTTGTGAATGTACACATAGTCCTAGATTCTGAATTTTTGTTCATCTGACTGTGTACACAAAAAACAAAGTCTAGTTATACCTTAAAGACTAACAAAACATGTAAATGGTATGATGAGCTTTCATAGGCAAAACCCACTTCTTCAGATGACTGGAGTATTTTTTTTTTTTTTTTAAAAAGACTTAAATGGGTTTTGCCCATGAAAGCTCATCATACCATCTACATGTTGTGTTAGTCTTTAAGGTATAACTAGACTTTTTTGTGTGTACAGTCAGATGAACAGAAATTCAGAATCTAGGACTATGTGTACATTTACAAACAGATTACTGTTTGTACAAGACCAACACTACATGTAGATGGTATGAGTTTTCATGGGCAAAACCCATTTAAGTCTCTTTTTTTTTTTTTTTTTTAAATACTCCAGTCATCTGAAGAAGTGGGTTTTGCCTATGAAAGCTCATCATATCATCTACATGTTTTGTTAGTCTTTAAGGTGCTACTAGACTATTCCTTGTTTTATAAGTTTTTCCAGTTACAAACTAACTTGGCTACCCCCTCTGAAGGTTTTACACATGAAGTTACCATCTTTTCTTCCCTTAAAAATCGGTTTGTGATGTTTAAGTACTCGCACACTCAAACTGATGCTTACCTGCAGCAATTATGACAATTCATGCCTGCTAGGTCTTACATTTATGGTTTTGTTTTTTAATATGGGCATATTGTGCCTAAACAGTTATCATTGGTGACATGTACCTGAATTTCCTAATAGTGGAGTTACAATATCACACATGATGACAGTGAATTCAGGCTTTTTTATTCTCTATTTTTAATCAGAGTTGATGGACATATTGTAGATGTCGTCTTAGATATTACAGAGACACTAGTTCTTTGGCTCAGCAGAGACACTGCATCACAGATATCTGATTGCCAGTGACAGAGAAAGCAATATCCTTATAGCAGTTACAACAATTATTTAACAGTTACAACTGGGGAAAAAAGAATGTAAATGAGAGAATTGTGGGGTTTTTCCCCCCTTTTTAAGGTAGATTAACATTTGGTGGGAGGTGTGTAACAGTCAGAATTATGTGACCAGCCATTTCCTCTAGGACCATCAGGCAATGTGTTATGGACCACTGTTGATTAAGACTTTATAATTTTGTTCCCAAAATGGGTAAGTCGCTACAACAGTGAGGCAATCTAATAGGAAGAGGTGTTCTTTGTTTATGTAATTTGATAGATTATTTTGTTTACGGGTATTTTGTTGATGCTTAAGAAGAATTTAAATCTATAGGCCTCCTTGGTGCTATGATGATACAAATGCCAACTAATAACAATAGAGGCAAAACTTCTCAGGATTTAGATGCTCTAATGCATTGTGTTCTTATATATATCACCTTCCAGAGTTATTTCTATTTTATGCAAAACTTTCAGAAATTCATTTTAGAGGGGGTTTGGTTTGCACATTTTGTAAAATTCAGCTTGTAAGGTCTGAAATTTGAAGAGATTTATGTTTAAACAGTTATAACTTTGCATTTAGTTTCAGGGTTTTGGTTTCAGTTCATACCCTTCTGCTTGCATTAGCACAAGCCAGCTGGGATGGGAAGCGAGATTAGATTTAGACTTTAATACAACATCAGAATTCTCTCAGAAACAAAAGTCCCTTTATATACTTATGCAAGCCAAATCACCATAATGAGGTAGTTACTAATAAGTAGGTTATTAGTGAAGGTAAAGTATTTGTCGTCATTGATCCATACAGAACAAAGCGCTTTCATAATCTGGTAGGCAGAGTTAAATGAAAATGCAGCCTTTCTGAGAAAGTAAGGGAAAATGACTAGCCCTCTGCAAATCTGCGGATATCTGCAGGTATTCACATCCATAGCCACAGCTCACTTTTGTGAATATGGATGCAAATACAAATTTTGTATCTGCACAGTGCTCTAAAAGTGGCCCCCTCCTGAAAGAATAGAGGATAGCCTGAACTTGTTGATGAATGCAATATACTGTGACTCTCCTGTGTTTTCCAGTGACCATATTGTATTTTAGCTGAAATGTATGGTACACAGGAACCTAAGAGATTAGAAAAAACTTATACTGGTTTACAGATATGACAGTGGAGCTAGCCAGTGATAGCTGATGAGCCCATTTCATACTTAGTCCAAAATATCCTAAAATATTGTTTTCAGCTACTTTAAAAACTGCAGTATTTCTAACATGCGTAATGTCCCACTAAGATGTTGGGAATCACTGATTAAGCATCATTAATCACTGATTCGTGTTGTTTGTTTGCAGAGATGCAGAAGATGCAGTTTATGGGAGAAATGGTTATGATTATGGTGAAAGCCGACTGCGTGTTGAATTCCCCAGATCCTCCCGAGGTCGGGGTGGAGGTTTTGGTGGGGGGCTGCGTGGGAGGAATGGCCCTCCATCACGACGCTCAGAATTTCGAGTCCTTGTTTCAGGTATGTTACTTTCTACTTCAGCCTGGCTAGGACTCATCCTAATGCTGTCTCTCTTGCTTATTGCATCCTTGTCTCGGGGAGAAGGAGCTTCTCGTATCATTTCATCAGTTTAAGGTTTTTCCTATAACATAAAAACCTCTTCCTGTAAAGGAGTATCACAGTGCAAGGAGAGGACAATCCCTTTCCAGGTTGACTCAAGGAGGAATCTTGTTGGTTTTTGGAGTGCATCTTGGTGAATGGTGAGCAGAAAAGTCTTTATACGGGGTCAGTTATGAACTCAGTTTTGGATTTCGAAAGGTACCAATATTGCATGAGTGAACAGGTAGGTAGGAGGAACTTGGGCATCATTCTTGTATGATGAAAACAGATGGGCGCTAGATGGAATGGTTCCTAATATTTCATCATGATCAGAAAGGATATCTTACGAGGTAATTTGTTTTGATAAGGGTTGACATTTCATTCATTTACAAAAAAATGCTGTGGTCTGTGCCTCAGCAGCTCCACACGATCTGCTTATCGACAAATGATCTACTCACTGTGGGAAAGAATGGCTTAAGGCACCATGGAAGGGAGCCCCCTCAATCAACCAGTGGATTCTTAAGGTGGGACTTCATACCAAAAAACCTAAAGAAACAAACTGAACAGGCCATTCAAGTAGTGAGTTGACATTGGGCCATATGGGTGGAGGGAGCCCTTTGGAGGAGAGAAATGAAAGTATGTTTTGAAAGTTCTGCAATGTATATCAAACCCCAGGAGGAAATTCAGTACTCCCTGACAGCAGATGCTTGGAACAGTCCATAAAACACAAAACCATACCTATATATATCTCCCAAATACATGCTTATCTCCTTGCATTACTTTAAGATATCCACACCTCTGTTCTCTGCATGCTCCTGTGAGTTTGGCTTAAAGAGTGTCCTGCAAGGAAGCCACTCTACTGTATTGATAATATCTTCAGCATTGCAGCAGGATCTGAATACTAATCATTGATACGAGGAGAACATCCCCTCTTCAGGAGCCTGGGAGGGCTGGGGGAGAATAACTGAAAATCATCCTTTTTTTATAATTATTATTTTTCACGTGAGTGTGAAAACCTGCATTGATAGAGGGTGTTGAGAAGCCTTCTTGAAAATTGCCAGGACCAGTACATTCGAGTCTCCAGCATGTTGTGGGGCAGGAAAACTCAATCCTTTACCTTCCTTTAGGTAAATGTGCCGATTAATTACCAGTAAAACGCATGTGTTTTGCTCACTGCCAGAGGATGAGCTGTTGGAATCTCAGGACCCAAATTAATACAACTGATATGAATTGGACAAGCCAATCTTGGATGGGGAGCTGAGCTTGAGGAACCTTAAGGAAAAAATGTCCTACTTTGAAAGCAAAATCTTCATTACAAACATACAGGGCTTGAGGGGTGGTTCTGAATTACTTTGCAACAGCAGAAATACTAGTTTCCTCTGAAATATCAGCACTTTGAATTCCAGAGAGACCCAGGGATTATCTTACTGACAGGAGGTCCAAATTTTGAACCTTGCATGAAGGGCTCTGCTGCTGGTTTTCTGGAATGGAACTTAGTACTGTTTTTGGATCCCTCCATTCTTTTTGCAGTTCTGATCCTATGGAAAAGTGATAAAGGACATGGAAGTGATGGAGCCCTTGGCATGGCGGGGTCAGCATCCCTGGGACAGCCTGAGTAGATGGCTTTTTTGTTTATGTAGTGTCTTATGTTTTGTGTTCTCCATGCTTAGGGCTTCCTCCATCAGGCAGCTGGCAGGACCTGAAGGATCATATGCGTGAAGCTGGTGATGTTTGTTATGCAGATGTTCAGAAAGATGGAATGGGTATAGTTGAGTTTCTCCGCCAGGAAGACATGGAATACGCACTGCGTAAATTGGATGACACCAAATTCCGCTCTCATGAGGTGGGTTCATGCCTTCAGGGGAAGAGCATGTGCGTGCAGAGTCATGGAGGAGCATACACTTTTTTTTTCCCTTGTCATGCTGGTCTCAGGAGGCATAAGAACAGAAACCTAATCATGGAGTTGGTGATTAATAGTAACCTGTTAGAATAATATAAAGGGCCTTTCCTACATTTTATGATGCATACCCCACTATGGCTTGGCATGTTAGGGTCTTGGCTCAGTGCATGAAGTAACTAATACTGGATTTAAAAAAAAAAAAAAACATTTGGAAGGGACAGGTCCCAGACAAGCCTGTTTGTCTTACCTGAGAGCTGTTCTGTAGGGTACACCTTTCATTACCAGGAAGCCAAGAATTTGGACTGCTTGCCTCTGACTTCTACGAGGTAAGCTAACTTGCTATGGCATTTTCCCTTTTGCCATAGTGGCTCACAGCCTTCTTTCAACTAAGCCAACTTGTGTTGCCTCTGCCAGCTGGGGGCTTTGTCAGCAAACTGCAGCATTCTCCCAGAGGACAAACTGAACAGCTCTGTTGGTTTCTATAGCTATTTATCCCTTGCCCCAGCATGGAACCTCTTCTGATGGTCTCCTGGTGTCTTAGCCAGTAAACCACAGCTTTTTCATTCTTGGAGCGGTGCTACTTCATTGCAACCACCTTCCAGTGGATGACCTGTTCTGCTCCAACCATCTCCTCTGCAGCTGAAGGCTGAGAGTGCTTGCTATGGAGATTTCCTTACCGAACTTGAGGTGCTGATACATGATTGTGACCTGAGAGTTTGGCCTCTCCTTACGGTGCTGAAGGACCATACTGGTACCTATAGCTATTCCCTGCAGCAGTTAAGGATGGAGTCAGACCATTGAGACCTTCACCCTCTAGCAGCACTGGCTGCCACAGCCTCTTCCTTTGTGGTTGGATGTGGGAGGCACTTGTCCATGTTCCTCTTCTGGCTGCTGAGCCTCTGCCCTTGCAGATGATTATGGCTATCAAGGTATTTCTCATTAGTATATGCACAAAATTGTTTAATAACATACCTCTTTGAGGCATCAAGTGCCAGCGCAGAGTTTGACCCAAGCAGCAGTAGATGGATTATAACACCCTCTTTGTGAAAACTCCAATATTTGATTATTTGATTGAGCTCCATTTGGTGATGTTCATATTAGTGGACAACTTAATCAGGATGCAATGTAAATGTTTGGGTTTTCTTCTTTGTTTAAATTTCAGGGTGAAACTTCCTATATCAGAGTCTGTCCTGAAAGAAGTACCAGCTATGGCTACTCGCGGTCCCGTTCTGGTTCAAGGGGTCGCGATTCTCCCTACCAAAGCAGGGGATCACCACGCTACTCGTCCCCCTTCAGGCCATACTGATTGCATCCCACAGGGACTTTTTAAAAATGTGAACTGAGCCTCCTTTTTGCTCAGAATTTACATTCCAAAACTGATGGATATAGTTTTTCGTAGGAGCTCTTTGTTTTTCCTTTTTATTCAATAAAAGTCTTTTTTTATGACTTAACTGTTTTTACTAGGGAAATATTGGAAACTAGATATTTGGAAGATCTGCAGCTTAGTTTTGTTTTTGGTTTGGAAAATGTCAAGTGTACTTTTTTTTCCCTCCTGAGGAAAAATAAGCTTGAGAATTAGTGCAGTATCTCTTGATGGCTTGTCTACAGGATGGTGATAAAAAGCAATGGAGTGACTGTATGGCTCAGCCTGTTGTGTAGAAATATATTTAAATGTTTTAGTAACTCACAAGCGGTGGTTGTTTTTTTGTACAATTAGAAGATCACTGCATTAAGAGAAGGTGGGGAGTAGGTGCAAGCAACTTTTGGGAGGTTGTGGGCTGCTAGATGCCTAGATATGTACTGAGTGGTTTTCCCTTCTTGCGGTATCAGAACAGTACACTCCACAAGGGCAAGTGGAAAGGGACTGAATTGCCTGAAAGCATTTTCACACATGCAACGGTATTAATGAGCTGACTTTCTCCCCTTTACAATAACTAGGAAAAATAATTAAAATTGGGCAGTAGCACCTTTTCTCAGTTGTGCTTTATGCATTTATCAAGCATCTCGGGCCAATGCAAAAGTACAGCTTGTTTTACAAATGCCTAAAATCACAGTGCAGTTAGTGACTCATGAAGTCAGAGGCTATGGTAGGACAAATAATAAAATCCTGCTGCTCCTGGCTGTTCTTATAAACAGTCTCTAAATAATACTTAACACTTTTCAGCATTAGAGCCCATAGTGCTTTACAGAAAAGACTAGTATCATTTACATATAGCATATGTGGGGAACAGGAGGGAAGCAATTTGACTCAGGATCATACAGGAGGGTAGGAATACAGAGCTAAGAAAATCTTAGGGCTGGAAGAGACCTCAGGAGGCCATCAAGTCCAGCCCCCTGCCCAAAGTAGGACCAATCCCAACTAAATCAACCCAGGTCTAATGAATACTAGGACCAATCCCAACTAAATCAACCCAGGTCTAATGATTACCAGTGCTTCATCTAGGACTGTTAATGCATTTCTTTCGGTAAACGTGTACATATTTACGTACAAGGGTGGGGAGGAGGTAGCTTCAGGAGAGCTGGTGCATATGGAAAGCCAGCTTTTAAGTAGGCTTCTTGTGAGCACTGACTCTGAGGGAGCCCCCTGCACTGCTGCCTCTAATACAAAGGTGGGGGGGTAGCTATGTGTTACCCTTTACACGTTTACATTATCACATTCCTAGCTCCAACCATTAACACACTCCTTCTAGTGGAGGTGTATCATGGAGCTCATGGTTTATGTTGTCTACCTGGGCTAGAGAAGATTGATAGACTACTTAAATGTGTTCTGATGTGACCAAAAAAGTTACTGTGCACTTTTGTTTCACACCTGACAGCAGAACAAATGTTTAGTGTACATGTAGTGGAACTATGTAGAATAAATGACAGTTCTGCTGCCTCAGCCTGAGATGGGAAGGCTTAGCTATTCTAGTGAATTTCAGCAGTGCAAGCAATTGCAAAGCTTAACAGCTTTGTATCCCACAGAAGTGGATGGATATTGACAGTATTACGGCAACTACACTTGCTATGAGCAAAGCCCACAATGGTTGAATCTTGTACCAGCTTACCACCCTGTCAATGTGGACAGAAGCAGTGGGCAACTGGTCTTTTGAATACACCTTCATAATGACCTGGACTTGGGAATCTTTCCACTTATCTGAGTAGGGATCTTCACTCTAAAACCATTATTTCACTTCAAAAACAAGTACATTTCTCATACACTCTTAACTACAAATTTAGTTACCTAATTTAAACTGGACAAAGCACTGAATGGAGTATAGCATATGTGGAACAAGATAGCGTTTACTTGGAGATATTTTGTAGAAGCAAAAAAGTTAAAGATTGCAGTATGTAATAAATCAAGTGCTTTTACATAGCATTGTCCTATGGGAGAGTTTGGGTAAGTACCAGATCACTGAGTGACAAGTTTCCAGTGAATCTAGGTACTGCAACATTCTACTCATTCTGCCTAAGTAATTTGATAAAGAAAAATAGCACCTCGTTCCTCTTACCCCCAAACCAGGGTTGATGGACACAGCTATTGTGTCTAGAGTGCTAACTGTGCATGATAGTTTCAAGGTTGACATGGTAAGCTTCACCATATATTGACTAATCAGAGGCATTGAGGCCAAATTTCTAGACTTGTAAATAGACAATAGCCTTCTGTCTTTGTACTGAAAAAATACACCAAACCTTTAATTTCAAAGTAATCTTACAGAACAAAGGAAGAAAAAGTAATTATGTGCAGCTATTATTCTTGAGACTTGACCGTTGAATCAAGATATGTCCCAGACAATGAAGTGGCACGCCAGACCTTGACTTTCATTCAGAGACTTGCAGAAAAGTATCTTGCTCGTTTAGCTTTGGTAAAGGGATGTTACCTAATAGTAAACAAAACAATGATGGTATGAGACAAACTATTCATTATTCAGCCATTTTTACCACACAACATTCAGTTGCCTATGTGGCTCATTTTAAAAACTAGCAACTGACTAATTTTCCCCCTGTAAATAAGCTCCATTTTACTTTGGATATCTTTTATCTCTAGGAATAAGTCAAGAGCAATAACATTAAGGCAGAATAAAACCCTTTTCTTTCTACACTAATGGCTAAGAAATATAGAGCTAGACACCAGTTTCTCCATGGGTGGCCAAAGCTATTAATGCCCTATTTCAGTATTCTGCTGCTGGCCAGTATACATGGAAATTCAACTGTGGAAGGTTACATCTATCAAGTCATCTCAACTCTCTTACCTGAATGTTATCAAGTCCAAATGAGTTATATATTAAGATGGCTGTACCTGGTGGGGCTATGAAATATTCCTCAACTGTTTCTCTGGCATTACACAGCAGATCTTCAGTGCAATTGCCTTCTGTGATGTTATCTTCTCTGAGATACAAACATCTGAGGAGAACAAGAAACTACTAGCAATTTCTGAGACTAATTTCTTTGCCAGCTAAGCACAGGAGCATCTGATACGAGATGTAAAGTCAAGCCCCTTGAGCTGGGAGCAGATTGCTTGCCTCTATTCATTAACAAACTTTTAAACTTGTTTCAGTTCAAAATGCTCTTGGCGTATCTTGCATTACTTTTGTTTAGGGCCACTAGAAGGTGGGTGAGCAACCTCAATCTCCTTCCTGTCTGCCCTATTGCTTAATTAGTTGGCGGGGCCCACGTACCACCATACAAATGAGTTACTGTAAACTACAATGAAACCTTGGGAAATTTCCCAGTGTCCTCAAATCAGCAGGACCTTCAGCACTGAGCTGTACAGACACAAGCACAGAAGCACTGTATTGGACTTACAGCTCAAGATTATTGTTGCTACTTTGTAAATAGGTGAATGAAAGTTTATAGTCAAGCTGACTTCTTGATCAACTAAAGCTGCAGAAATGACAGCAATACAAAGCAGGCAGCCTGTGTATCAAGCAGCAGGTATAAGCAAATTTAAAAGGGACCAAGGATCTTGTTCCAGGACTTTTGGAGGACAGCTTGTTCTGACATGAAGGATCTGCACAAGATATGTTAAGGAATTGAAGTACATCTTTGTTGTGCTTCTGTGCCTAATTTCAGGGACACACACTGGCGGTGCTCTTCTTCCACAGAACCACACTGACGTAGAACACTAGATATAAAGTTTTTGTGGGAAAGGGATCAGTTGCATAGCTGGAATGATCAGTGAAAACAGTACTTCTGTTGAGACTATGGATGTAGGCAACTTGGAAAGATAACAAATAAGCAAGTTATTTGCCATGATTTGTTACCTGTCCTCTAGTACTGAATCCATTGGCTCTACTCCTTGTGTGTTAACAGCATGAAGTTGATCAGCAAATTGGATTGCTTTCTCCAGCCGTTGTACACCTTCCAAGGTGCGGAAGTCAACTAGTGCCAACCGTTCCAGATGATCAAGCACTTCCACAGTTAGAGTTTTCTGTAAAAAGAAGAAAACAATCATATATGTAGGTCCTGGAAGAATACTGCCACATACTGATGAGTTGGTTTGGGCAGAGATGAGTAAGCTACAAAAAAATTACTGCCAAAATACTTTAGAGAAAAAGCATTTTTTGTTCAAGAAATAAAAAAGCATTTTGTTTATTATATTTGAGCATCTTGATTTCTTTTGCTGTATTTTATATTTCCTCATCTTTTTAGTGAAACCAGATTAGAAGCTCCTGAAAAGCAGTGATGAATGAATACAGCAGTGTAGCACAAGTGCCCAGCTGTTTGTATGAACCAGCATTCCCACTATTTTTCCTTTCCTCATTTGGTGTTTAGTAGAGGTAAGTAAAAAAAGCTGTTACTCTTATAATCCATACATACAACTCCACAAGGCAGTTGGCTAGAGCAGTCTGTCTCAACCTTTCAAAACTACTGTACCCCTTTCAGGAATCTGATTTGTCTTGAATACCCTCAGGTTTCACCTCACTTAAAACCACATGCCTACCAAAATCAAATGTAAAAATTCGAAGTGTCTCAGAACAATTACTGAAAAACTGCTTACTTTCTCACTTTTATATCATAAAATACATACTTATATTTCAGCGTATAGAATATAGAGCAGCATAAACAAGTCATTTACATGAAATTTTAGTTTGTACAGATTTGATAGTGCTTTAAATAGCTAAATGAGTTGATGACCTTTGTGTACCTCCAGTTGAGAACCACGGGGCTAAAGGAGCGCCCAAAGCTGTCTCAACACTTGCATTTGCTTGACAACACTTTTGTTGTTCTTGGTGCTTAACCCCTTCTCCCCTGTGAAGCAGAGTTTTTCCCCCAGCAAGTGCACATGTGAACACTGTTTGTTGGCAGGAGTACTCTCCTGCTGACAGTGCAAAACCCCCCTCACTGGGGGTGAAAGTATTTTGCTGGCAAAAGTGCCAACAAACAGCATTCACATGTTCTGACTTTTACTGACAGGCCAGTGTCCACACAGCTTTGTTACTAAAAGCTGTGTAGTGTACGCATGCCCAAAGAACATATTACTGCAGCCATTGATCAATCCATAGAGCTAGCAATGTGGAGTAGATCCACAACTTGAGTAATCTGTTATTCTGTTGACTTCAGTGGAGCATGACTATTTATAGCAGCTGATATGCCTCAAAGTTTGAGTGACCTGTGAACTATTATGAGAACACTTGATTTAAATACATGCTATCCCAGACATCAAAGGTTTAGTTTAATTATTAGCAGTTTAATTTGAAAATCAATGACAATTTATTTTGTATAGCTCTGACTTCCAGGTTCTAATCTGCACTAACATCTAAGCACAACTGAATATAGGGTGTAGAGAAACTGTCAAATTTTATTTGGAAGGGATGTCATTAATTTAGCCATTATTTCTTCTCAAATTTGTAGATGTCATCTGATAGAAGAAAGTTATAGTTTTGAATTGAAATGTTTTGCTGAATTCACAATACCTGAGGGAGTGGTTTCTGTTCCATGTACTGCCATGTTGGATTCTGGTAGACCTAAAGTGGAAGAGATAGGCAACAATAAAGAGCAGCAGCAGTTTGAATATTTAGGGTGAATAATTTCAGATCATAGCCGTGTTGTCTGAAATATTCATTAATGAATTCTGGTTTTAGGGGAAAATTAGCCCTAGAGAGGAGAATGAAACCAAACTCACATATACCAAGAAATAAAGTTGAAAGATTGGCTGTAGTGATGAATCAACTGACACAAAACAAAATATACTTTGCACTTCTGAACCTTGGATATCAGAATTATTTAAGCATAGGGAAGCTTCCTGAAATTGTGACCTGCCAAAGGACATGTAAGGTGGTGGTACATCACTCAGGAGTAAGTGCTTTCAACCTTGAACTGTATTTTGTTGCCCAAAACGTGCTGATTTAAATATTCATGTTCATTTACCTTCTGATTAACGTAAAGTGGATTATATTTTGTAATCTATTGTTTGGCAGCTTTTAATTTACTAATAAAACTACTGAAAGTTAGATGTATTAGAAACTCTGCCTCCTAGCTGCGGTCACCTTTCTGTAATTGTTTGTGAGGACACATACAAGTGTAACGGATTGAATGGATCCTGATTCCTGTGTGTAGCTTTAGGATCGCTCTGGGCTGTAGAGTGGGTGGTGACTGTTCCACTGGGATGTGCCCGGCTGCTGCAAGAGTGTCAGGCTCCATATCGCAACTATCGGCCTTTGACCACAGGCCGCTCTGTGCTCACTGCCGCCGCTTGTCAGAGGGGGGCGCCCCTCGGGCGGCTGCTCGCCGGCGGCGGATGGAAACCCTGGGTGGGGGACACCCTCGGGGCAGCGGCCCCCGGCCCCTGCTGTGCGGCCGCGGGGGTCTCACCCGGCCCCTGCGCCGTGGGTCCCCCGAAGCTCGCTGCCGGCCGTCACGCCCTTCCGAAGCAGCCCGCGTGACGCGGCTCCCTGGGGGGAGGCCGCCCCAGCACCAGGCGCCCCCGAGGGAGCGGCCGATCCGCGGAGCCCACATTGAGCCTCGTTCCCGTGTGCGCGCGCGCTTCCGGATCCGGGGCCTCGTGCGGCGCGGCGGATGTGCGTCACCACGCCGCGCGCGCCAGCGGCCTAGAGGAAACGGAAACACGTCAGCGCTGATCGCCGCCCTTAGCAGCGGCGGCGGGGGGGAGGAGGAGGCAGCGGCGGGAGGCCCGCTCGGTGCCCCGGCGCCTGCGCCATGAACAGCGTGGGGGAGGCCTGCACGGAGCTGAAGCGCGAGTACGACCAGTGCTTCAACCGCTGGTTCGCCGAGAAGTTCCTGAAGGGGGAGAGCGCGGGGGACCCCTGCGTGCAGCTCTTCAAGCGCTACCAGCTCTGCGTGCAGGTGCGACGGCTCGCGCCGGGGGGGCGGTTACAGGGGGCCCCGCCCCGGCCTCTGCGCCTCCTCTCCCCCCTCCGGCCGAGGGGGCAGGGAAGTGACCAGCCGACTGGGCTCTTACTTCCCTGATTCCGGCCTGGAAGGGGAATGCGTGAGGGGTGCAGGGTTTGGGTGGTGACCTGGGTCGGAGGCGCAGGGGGAGGGTTGGGGGGAGGCGCCAAGTGCAGGCTCTGGCTGGGAGGTACTTACAGCATCCCCTCAGGCTTGCTACTGGTCTTCTGCGCCCCTGGATGCTGTTCAGAGCAAAGGGCTGTGAGGGTCTCGTGCCTCTCTGTGTAGGGGCACCGTCCCCTTGGACTACAAGCTCAGCCCAGATAGCTCCCATTGCCTGGTTGCACAGAGAGCACGTGGCCCCTGCAGCTTGCTACTTTGAGTACCACCTGGGGTCGTAGCTGGCATAGAGCCTGCTTAAAGCTCGGGCTGGTTCATGGACAGAAGTGGGCTGGATCAGGCAGGGTAGCAGGACTCTGGTCTAAAGACTATTTAGATAAGTTATGTGTGTTCAAATCATCAGAGCCAGATGAAATTTATCTTAAGAGTATGGATATGAATGGGTAACCAGTTACTGAGGAGCAGCCTCACTCACGCCTGCAGCCTTAATGGGTTTTTCTTACCGGTTATGGTTAACTACTGGCAGCTGAAGCATCCCTGACCCACTTAGACATAGGGGTGCTCCAGCCGGCCTTGTCTGCAAGGAGCCCAGACTTGTCACAGGCAGGAGCTGCTCCAGATCTCTGGAGCAGCCTCTGCCTGCAGTGGGGAGCCGCTCCTGCCTGTCCACTGTCCGCTCCCCCTTCAGTTAGTTAAGTTGAACAAACAGGATTTTACATCCCTAAGTCTGAGATGTTTTAACTGGAGATATGGGAGGTAATTGTCTTTCTTTCCTTGGCACCGGTGGGACCTCAGTCAGTGTACTGTACTGCATCCAGTTGGGTACAACATTTTAGGAAATTGGAGAAAGTCCAAAGGAGTATAACAAAAATAGTTTAGAAAAAGTAACCTACAAGAAAAGGTTAAAAAAACCTAAGTATGTCTCATCTTCAGAGAAGACTGGGTGGAGAAGGCCCTGATAAGACTTTCAGATATGTTAAGGGCTATTATTAAAAGAATTAGCCAATTAGCCCGTCATAAGACAGGATTTTCAGGTCTTCTCTCCAGAGCGCTCTTGCTCTGTGTCTCTCTCTCTCTCTCTCCTCCTACTGCCTACTCCCCTCTCTCATTTCTCCTCCACCTCCTGCCTCTCTCTCCGTCTCTTTCTTTCTCTTGTCCTCCTCCTGCCTCTCTCTCTCCCTGCACCCCTTCCTCTCCCCTTCCCTCCCACCGTGGCGCTTGGCTGAGTGCTGGCTGAGGGTGGGGCCGTGTATGTCACCGCTCTCCCTTCCCGTCCCACCACAGGGGAGCCCAAATGGCCCATTGCACTGCTGGCTCCCCCAGCAGCCCAGCCGAGGGGCGCAGCACTCAGCTGAGTTCCACAGCGGGAGGGGAAGGGGGGCAGTGACGTACATGGCCCCGTCTCCTGGCCGTGTATGTCACCGTCCTGCCCCCGTTCCCTCCCTTCCGTGGTGGCTCGGCTGAGTGTTGCACGCTCAGCCAGGCCACCATGGGGGAGGAGGGGCGGGGCGGTGGCAGGGGAGTAAGCGGCTATTAAGGGGTCTGTGCTCCCCATGTGTGGGGAGCGTGGACCCCAAACGGCTGCTTGCTGCCCAGGGCCCAGCTGAGCGGTGCTACCGCCAGAGCTAGGGTTGCCTGGTGTCTGGCTTTCTATCAGACAGTCCGGTATTTGCACCATCTGTCCAGTAGAAAAATTCAGAAAATACCGAACATGTGCAATGTCCGGTATTTTGTGAATTTCCACCTGGGCGCGGGAGGGAAGCCTGGTGGGGGCAGGGGAGCGACTGGGAGGCGGAGCGCGATTGGCTTTGGGAGCCCTGTAGTCGCGTGCAAAAGCTGGATGGGGCGGGTGCCAGTCGTGGCCTGTCTCCCAGCTGGGAGACTCTGGTTGGGAGAGGAAGCCGGGAGGGGGGAGTGGCTCCCAGCCCCGTCCCCGCCAGACTTCTCCTGGCAAAGACTTTTCACAAGCATGTGCTGCCTTTGGGCTCTGCTCCCAGGGAGCTGGCTGCTGCCTCATGCTGTAGACTCTGCAGTACAGCTGGTTCCCCAGGAGTGGGGCTGGCAGCTAGTGTGCATAAGACAGCTCCTGGTGCACACTGGGTCCCGCTGTGGGCCCTTTTCCCAGGGAGCTAGCTGTCATCCTGTGTTTTGGGCTTTTAAATATAAAACTTATATCCAGAGCTTGCAGTGTGTGAAACTACTAGGTTTTTAACAGTTACTTGAAATGATTTTTTTTTTACGTCCCTTAATAAATGTAGGGCAAATTATTAATTGATTTAATCTGAAGTAAAGAAGATTTAGAATAAAGAGAAATTTTGTCAGGGCAGTTAAACTGTGAAATAGGCTTCCAAGGGAGATCATGGAATCCATACTACTGGAGACTTTTAAGAACAGATTGGACAAACACTTGTCAGGGTTAGTCTAGGTTTACTTGGTCCTGGTGAGATCTGTTTCTTCCTGTCCTACATTTGTGATATAAATTGTCATTTTTTCTTAATTTCTCCTGTAGAGCTTAATTGCAGTAACTTTTACTTATGTTTTTTCTCAAAAATGTGTGTATATGAATATATAATTCTACTTTCCTCCATTTCTTCCACATTCCTTCTACGTGAAGCTTTACAGACTATTCTTGACAATCCATTTGGTAGAACACAAAAACACCAATTTGCCTAACAGTCATGCTATCAATTTATTTCATGATAATCGTTACTCAATGAAGACTTCATCTTTTGCCTTGGTTCTTGTGCTCACAGTGCTGAAACAACATCTTTAGGTCCCTCTAGTTTCTCTTAAACTCGCCACATTAGGGCTGCGTCTAGACTGGCAAGATTTTGCGCAAATACTTTTAATGAAAAAGTTTTTCCGTTAAAAGTATTTGCGCAAGAGAGCAGTTATACTGGCATGTGCCTTTGCGCAAAAGATTTGCTTTTGCGCAAAAGTATCCGTGCCAGTGTATACGCTCTCTTGTGCAAGAAAGCTCCAATGGTCATTTTAGCCATCGGGCTTTCTTGCACAAGAAATTCATGTTGCCTGTCTACACTGGCCCTCTTACACAAGAATACTTGTGCAAGAGGGCTTATCCCTGAACAGGAGCGTCAGAGTATTTGCGCAAGAACCACTGATTTTGTACATTACAAAGTCAGTGTTCTTGTGCAAATTCTCGCGGCCAGTGTAGACAGGCGTCAAGATTTTGCGCAAAAGCGACCACTATTGCGCAAAATCATGCCAGTCTATACGCAGCCTAGGTATATTTCCTCCAACATACAGATGAGTGTTTGGTCTTGGTCTTGGATACATTTATCTGAAAGAGCCTTGGCTATGTTTTATACTGTGTTTGCATTTTGATCTTTAATTATATCAGACTGTGAACATGTCTTCATGTAGTATCATGAAACTTATTAAAACAAATGTTTTTTTCCCTCCTAGAAAGCTATTAAGGAGAAAGACATACCCATCGAAGGGCTGGAATTCATGGGTCCCAATAAAGGAAAACCTGAAAACTCCTCCTGACCTTGTTCAGGCATATTGTGCCACTATTATGACCTTCAGGACTTGGAGAAAGAACCTCACAAAGACTAGAGATTGACTTGAATTAGCTGTTGTTTCTGTCTGACTTTTAAAGGAGTCTTTTCTGCAGTTTCTTTCAGCTAGGTTGTGTGGCAATTACTGTTTCATCTTAAATGAATGTTCTTCATCTGGCATCGTGTAGTGTGTGAAAAGCCTTTTTATCACTCTATGATCATAAGTGAATGTATTCCAAACTAGGAGAGTACTTATTGAAGTGGGTTTAGATATTAGCTGACCTATAATCAATTTCTAGTCCTTTTTTTTTTAATTTGTTAGACTTTAATTGCTGAAATTAATGTGAAAGGGGTAAATTAACTTATTGTAGTGTGCTGCTGGATTTTATTGATTTCAGTGTTCCTAAAAACTGATGTACTATATGAAACAAAGCTGTAGCGCAACTAGTGGTGCTATAAAAGTACCACTTCTGGAGTTTAAATGATTTTTGTTTGGGTTCCCAAGATACTATTTTAATATAGAATACATATAAAAGAGACATCTGTCTAGTAAAACCTGTCTACAGACTTTTTGAGATGGGAAGCAGCCAGTCACAGAAGTGAAAAGGGGCAACTGCCTTGGGTAGTTAATGCAGACAGGTGAAAGGCACTGACACACTGTTGAATTTATCTATACTACTGAAATGGCTGTAGCCCCATGAAGTTTCAAGTGTGAAGAGCTACGAAAGGATCTCATAAAACAAGTTGACCAGGCAACAAAATGGCAGATGAATATTAAGGTTAATAATACTAGGGATGTCAAGACGACATTGACTACATGATTAACTGATAAGCCTGGGTTTATCAGTTAATCCTATGGACTACATCTATTCCCCCCCACCCCTTGCTGCCTCTGGATCTCACCTCTAAATAAATAAATATCTTGATACTGGAAAAAGTTCAGAAAAGGGCAACAAAAACAATGTAAGGCATGGAACTGCTGCCATCTGAGAAGAGATTTATAAGACTGCGATTTCTTCAGCTTAAAAAAAGAGGAGACTAAGGGGGATATGATAGAGGTCTAAAATCATAACTGGTGTGGAGAAAGTGAAAAAGGAAAAGTTATTTTCTTGTTCCCATAACACCAGAACTAGGGGTCACCAAATGAAATGGATAACTAGCAGATTTAAAACAAACAGAAGGAAGTATTTCTTTACAATACCGAGTCAACCTCTGCAATACCTGGACAGAGGATGTTGTGAAGGCCAGGGCTTTAACAGAATTTAAAAAACAAGATAAATTAATGAAGGTTAGGTCCATCAATAGCTATTAGGCAGGAACGGTGTCCCTAGCCTCTGTTTGTCAGAAGCTGGGAATGGGCAGCAGGGGCTGGATCACTTGATGATTCTTTGTTCTTGTGACCACTGTCAGAAGACAGGACACTGGGCTAGATGGTCTGACCCAGTATGGCCATTCTTATGTCATTCAGTTACACTTCAGTTTTCCTTATCCTACAGGCATATACCCCTCTGTCTCTGCTCTCAAATATATTGTGCAGATTAGCCTCAAAATCATGACATTAAATGTCATCTTAAGTTAGATATTTGAATTAGAGAAGGGGTTCCTGCCTTAGGACACCCTAAACCATATTTGAGTGTCAGAAATTTGTCTTTCTGCTTTGTAATAAGAAATCTGAAAGGACAGGGAGAAATACAACTTTACAATATACTCTGGTATGAAAATTAGTGTTCTACACCAAATTTTAGCTGGCTGAAGTCTGATTTTAAGAGTTACTGAAGTTTGATTTAGTAACCTCAGGAAATATTGAGTAGTGATCAATATAGCATGTGAAAGGTTATTAGAGAGCTAAGCTTGTTTTCCAGTGTTCTTTTGAGACTTCTGTTTAGCCCCTCTTCCTTGCAGCAATGCACCTTGCACTCTAGACTTCCTATTGAAAAACATTTTTTCATAGAAGCTTCTGATGAATTAAAAACACCAAGTCAGCCTGAAGATTATAAAGAACAAAGTTTCCCCCAGTCTGTCTTACCCATATCCCTCAAGAATGGAGCTTTTTTTTCTTCAGACTGTAATGTAGCTGGAGAAAACAAGAGATGGGGGTGATTCAGTACAGCAGTCCCACCATCCCCACTTCTGAACCTGAACTTTTCAAAAGAGAATACACTCTTAGCCATATGAAAGTTGACATCATAATGAGCACAGGCAGCAGCTGAAGGAGTCAGGCAAAGTCTCCTCTATTGATGTTGCTTCTGCTCTCCAACAGACTGTTTAAAAACTATTGCTATTCTTTTGGACTATAGGAGGGCTTCAATTCTTTGGAAATTAATTAGTCAATAAGACCAAACATTTGGCTGTTTCGGCTTTAAACAAGGAGAAAAACCTTGATCTTTTTGTAAGAGTAGAGCCTGATTTATTCCAGAGGAGATCTGCAACTACAGGCAGTCCCCGGGTTACGTACAAGATAGGGACTGTAGGTTTGTTCTTAAGTTGAATTTGTATGTAAGTCGGAACTGGTACGTATTGTAGGGGAAACTCTAGCCAAACATTTCTCCAGAGCTCAGTTTTATTCTCCCACACCTCACTTCCCTCAGTCCTTTATTCTCAAGCTGAGGTGTCTGCTGAGAAAAGCCGCTCCGCGTCGCCCTGGTCTGCTGTGGGGGGGCCACTAGCTTCACATCTCCCTGGTCTGCTGGGGGGAAGCAGCTAGTGCGGGATTTCCTCACCCCATTTGTAAGTAGGGATCTGATGTAAGTTGGATCCATGTAACCCGGGGACTGCCTGTACAGAGTTCTGGTGTAGAGGATTGAGAGAGTTTTGGCCAACAAATGAAAGAAAACTATTTTTGTATGAAATAAACTTAAACAACAAATGGTCTGGTAGCACTTTATAGACTAATAAAAACTATGTAGATTGTATCATGAGCTTTTGTGGGCACAGCCCACTTCTTCAGATGACCAGAGTCATCTGTTGTTTAAGTTTATTCTGTACAGACTAACTCGGCTACCCACTGAAGCTATCTTTGTATGGGTTGCAGTGGGCCACTATTGTAGGTTACTCTAGAGTTTGCAGAAACAAAGTTTCTCTATACAAGTATTCATAGCACTTAAAATCATTAAAGAAATGGACATATATAATTTCTGTAAGATTAAACTAATATTTCATCTGTTTAATTGGTGAATGTTGGACCTCCCTGTTCTGGCTCCCTCAGGACCAGACCCAGAAACATAGCTATCCCTTTGAGGCTAGTGAGCTTCTTTAAGGTTATGCATTCAGAAATGTAATCCTCCCTGTGGCCAAAACATAGAATGTCTCAAGGAGATTGTGTGGCTGTAGACCCTACATGGCACCCACCCTTCAAAAAAAAAAAATAGGCATAGCATATGAAAGCTATTCATTCCCATTGTCTTCAGTATAGGTCTGATCCTGCTATGTGTATTCAAACTTTTCTGCAGTAAAAACTTAAACCAAATCAATTTGATCCTGTAAAATATTAGAACCCTGTTATCTAAAAGTATTAGAAACAGCACTAGCTTATATTTAAGCCTCATACACCCAGATTGAGTGGTAATATGAAAAAATATTGTAAAAGTCACCTATAAATGAGGCATTTATATAGGATACAAGTTATCAAGCAACTTTTCTTTGGAGCATTTCATGCAGAGAAAGATGGTAGGATGGCCTCTTTTGGGGCAGAATTCATGTCTGTCAGGGATGCTGTTTGTGAAACCACTTTTAACATTCCTAAAAATCATGTTCACTCCATGCTGCAGCTTGCACTTCACCTCAGTGAGGGGTGGGAAGAAAGAGGCATTACTTCTAAAACTTAGAAAAAACAGCTTCATCAGCTAATACATGGAAGCTAGAAAAAAGTGCCTTATTCTGAGCTTTATGCTTGCTTTACCAAACGTATTCAGCTAAGATGCTCTGTGGACTGTAATAACTGGAATGAAATAAATAACTGAAATAGAGGGATATGGTGTCTTACATTGGCTGGCTGATCATTTGCTATTCTCCCGTCAGCTAGAAAATAGTAGGAATAGAATAGCTAAGCTTTTTAGACAGCTTTTTTTTTTTAAGCATGATATTGCTTTCCTAACAGTATAAATGATCTTTTCCCCTTATTTTACAATTATTTCCACTAATGCAATGAGGATGCTTACTCAGTAAGAACAAAGCTTTCAGTTCCAGCAGAATTTAGAGTTTCTGGCTGATTATGTTCTGTATGTTCTCACAGCTGTCTCACTCTGCAGCTAGAATACTCCTGATCTGTACTGGAGCTTTTAATGTTCTAAAGGAGCAGTAGTGAAATAAGACTCCACTAAAGTGACTTGTAAGTACATTAACCCAATCAAAAACCAGCTGTTGCACCATCTGTGTACCACCACCTCTCATTTGTGAACTAAGCATTTTTAAAAAATTTATGAAAACGAGGGCTAAGGAGGATTCACCTTTGGCTAAACTGAATTGTCATAGCTAAGGAGCTGCTTCCTCTTTAAAAGCAAGTTGTCTTCTCAACAAGACTTTATTCATGGTGAAATGTGAAAATTCTGCTGCTTCAGACTGCCAACAGATTGATTATAATGAAAAGGAAGCTTGCCTGGATCTGGCCCCTGATGCTCAGGGCTTCTCCTGCCCCTATACTGGGGAGTCCATGCTGGTGTTCCAGCCCCCCCATGGGACTGAAACAATCTACTAGCCTGGGCCCTTCTAGCCCAGTGGTCTCCAATCTTTTTAAACATGAGATCACCTTTTTTAATTTAAGTGCAATCCAGGATTTACCTCAAACCCAAATAGTTACCACACCTCTTCTGCAAGGCCCTGTCTCTGCTAACTCCATCCTCACTCACTTATCAGGCTGGAGACAAAAGAGTTGGAGTACAGGGGAGGAGGATGCAGGCTCTGGTCTTGGGCCAAAGGATTTGGAGTGTGGGAGTAGCTCTAAGCTGAGCCTGGGGCAGGAAGTTGAAGTGCAAGAGGGGGTTTGGATGCAGGGGGACTTGGCTAAGGCAGTGGTTTGGGGGGCAGGAGGGGTTCAGGGCTGCAGTTTGGAATGCAGGCTCTAGCTGGGCACTGCTTACTCCTACCCTGGCCCTGCACCACTTCCAAAAGCAGCCAGCAAGTTCTCTATCCTTGCCCCTGTGTAGATGGGATACAGAGTGGGGGGGAAGGGCACTCGGACAGCTCCCCCTCCTCTTACTGTGCCCTGCACAGCAAGCTGGAGACTCCAGGGGGGAACAGGAGGCAGCCCCAAGGTAGAGGGCAGGAGCAGCACAGCAGTCCTGAGGAGAGCAGATGAAATGCCAGCACTTGATAGCCTCCTGGCCAAACCAGTCAGGATCACCTGTCAAAAGTTCCAAGATCTACCAGTAGATCCCGGTCTACTGGTTGTTGAATGTGGGAAGTGAGAAGCAGAAAGACAATCGGGGGCTCAGTGAATTTGTGGGTTTTTTGGTTTCTAACAATTTTCTGTGGGTTAACCCTTCTCCCTCCAAACCCAAAAAGGTTCCCCATCTCTGGTTTAGATGACCCCTAATTGATCTCCCTTCAGCCAATCAGAGGATAATGTAACTTTAGAGCCAATCCTGGTTCTTGCATTAGTTTAGTCATAGGAATGCATACTAGAAAGCCAGTCTGTCATAGGCCATAATCAGGGCTTGACAAACCCCAGTGAGCTAATTGCCAGCCCCTCATTGTGCATGCACCAGAACAGCACTGCACATGCGCATAGTGCCAGTGAATGGGATGCATGGAGCCACCGGCTGAAATCTATTTGCCACAGGCAAGCCCTGGCCATAATGCAGTAAAAACTCCTACCCCTAAATGGCTGTGTCAAGTAGATAGGCAGCATTTAAATCCCTCTCACTACCATACTGCTTACAACACTTTTCTGTCCTCCACCCCTAACAACTCAAAATATCTGGAAAATACTAGATTAAGGTTTTCAGCTTTACAAAGGTTCACACACAGATGTTACATTAGGATTTATTTATGTTAAGTGATCTCTCCTTCAAGTACAGGACTAAAGGTCAGAACATCATTTAGAATGTGACAGTACAAGGAATGCAGAATATTGTTTAGATTGAGGGTCCCATACAATGCTCTGGTCCACGTGGAGAAGTGACCCCAACTGCTACTGTGGTCCAAGTATTCAGTGATCATCTTCATAGCCAGTTGGGAGAGGATTAACATGAGGATTGTGAAACAGAGTTTTGGTCCCATCTCCCCATGGGAAGCGCTGTTGAAAGAAAAAATTGCTCAGTAACTGCTTGACAAATCTGATAACATACTAGAAGTCAGTTTCTATAAACACAACTTTTGAGTAGGGATGTTAGATATTAATTTAATAATCATGTAACCACATCAAAACTTAATTATACAATCATTCCATAATTAAAGGAATGGGCCCAGCAGCCAGTGTGCTCCCAGTCCCACTCCTGGAGACCCCTCTGCCACCCTGAATGTAGCAGCAGCAGCACCTATCTGTGCAGGTCTCAAGCTCCCCATGGACAGGGACTGCGCTAGCATCCCAAGGAGCAGCCTCTGTTTGCAATGAGCCCAGGCCCACTGCAGACAGAGGCTGCTTTACTACAGCCTGCCTTGCTCCCACCCCCACAATGCTGCCTCTTAGATGGCAGCTTGGAGGGGGAACAGGCAGCTCTGTTGAGCTGGTGTTCATGAGGAGCCAGCTTTTAAGCCAGTTCTCCCTGCAAGTACCAGCTCCTCAACTCACCTCCTCCTCACCTTTGTGGGAGGCAGTAAAGATGAAGAAAGGCAACTGGAGAGGGGAGGGGGCAGGGAGAAGGCGAAGGGTGATAGAGAGGCAGCAGCTTGAAAGCCACATGTACTGTCTCCTACCTGTTCCCCTTACACCTGTGGTGAAAGAGGTAGCAGCACAGAGGGTGAGGGGGGCAGGTGGCTCTGAGGGATCCAGTGCTCATGGGGAGCCAACTTAAGAGCTGACTCCTCACAAGCACCAGTTCCTGCCTTCCCTTCCCCTCTTGCTGCCTTGGATAAAGAGGCAGCAAGGGGGGGGGGGGTAAATGCATGTCGCTGATAGGATTAACAGTTAAGACCAGGCTTATTGATTAATCGTAGTCAACTACACATTCACAGCCCTACTTTTGAGTCTGTACATACTACAGAAGTTAGATGCCTGCAATTAGTAAGCTGAAGCTGAATAATTTACACCCACCACTTGCATGAAGTTAGACACACATTTTCTTGAATGCCTGGATAAATCTACAATTCTAAAAATGTGATAATCCAGTTAAGCACTGAGGGCAGCAGTAGAATGGCAAACACTGACTTCCCTGGGCTGATATATTCCCCAGTTCGGGACTGGTCAGGTCTCGAAGGTGCCAGACCGGAGAGGCACAACCAGTAATTAAGTGGTAGAGAGAACTTTACAAATTACTTTACTTCAAAACAAGGAGTAGAATTAAGAATCAAAGAGCCAACAATTACTTGCACTCCATTTGGATTTTCTCTAATAGTTTCTGCTTGGGGTATTAGCAGGTTGGGGTTATTTCAAAGGTTCTCAATAGTTTTTATAGCAAGACCTCTTCTCTCATTTAGCAGTACGGGAAAGATAGCATGATCTCAGCCTGACACTAGTTTGTGACCCCTTGGCTGAGAGCCCATCGTACACATCCTCCCACCCTCATTCCTGACAAAGCCTTCTTTTGATCAGGCATGAATATAAATGGAAAAACTTATACAGGACCAAAACTTGGATGTTTAAAGTTTCTTGCACTCAGGCATGAGTATAAATAGGAAGGAGAATGCCACAACTTCACCTAAATACCTCAGCAGACAGCCTGAAAGTGCTCCACTGCCTTAACAGAAGTGAACTCTTGATTCACGGTATGACAAATGCTTAGATATTTTCCCCATCCATTAGGGATGTTAAGAAGCATGTAATTCATTAATCATGTAGATGACAAAAATTGCTAACTATAAGATTAATCAATAACGGCTAGCACTGCAAGCATTCAGGCCCAGCTTGCACAAGGTCTGAGTCTCCCCCCTCCCCTGGTCCATTGCAACTCTTCATTAAAAACTATTTTAGAAGCTGGGTGGGCAGGCACCCCAGGTCAGCCCCAGCTTGCACCAGGTCCTGGGAGCTACCCATTATGGGGACTGAGCCAGGCTGCCTTTCCACCCAGCTCCTAAAATAGTTTTAATGTAGAATAGGGATGTTAATTTGAGTTTAATCAGCTAATTGATTAGTGAATGGAATTTCCATTGATAACACAATTAGTCAATAAAGGGAGAACTGCAGAGCCGCAGTATGGTTACTTCCCAGTGATAGGAGCTAACCCCTCTTCGGCTCTGCCTTTTAAATACTCTAAGACTCCAGGCTCTTAATATGTTTAAAAAGGAGAGGCACAGCATCTGGATCCAGGCATGATACAGGAATCAGCTGATTCCCAGCTCCAGTCCAGTTCCTACTCTATGCCTCTGCCTCCCCTGTCCCCCCCAGGGAGTCGGTGCTGGGGGGAACTAGCTTTTAAGCTGACTCCCCCAGCACCAGCTCCCACTCACCTCCTTGCTGTCTCTCTCTGATAGAGGCAGCAAGAGGGCATAGTTTACTAGTCACTTCCATCCCTAATGCAGAGCCACAGTGGGGGTTTGGTCCTGTGATCCAGCACAAGCTTGGACTGAGCCAAGCTGCTGGCCAGGCCGCTGGCCAGGCCTCTAAAAAAAATTATTGGCTGGTAGGAGAAGGGGGAGAAATGCGTACAGTCCACAGCATTAACTGTTAAGCCATTTGCTTATTGGTTAATCATTAAATTGACTACACTATTATGTCCCTACCATCCATCAGTTCCATTAATTATAATGTATATCTACTGCAAGAAAATACAGGCTGCAGACATTTTGGAATAAATTCAGTGAAGATGATAGCACCTTTAAAATGTTGTTGCACATACCTTGGTCCGAATGCGGAGATGAGGATAAGGAATAAACTCTGCTCTTTCATGCTCATGCTGCATCTTTAAGTAGCAGTTCAGCATGCAAACTGCAACACCAGGAAGAGCAACCACAAAAGTCAGAATCTTCCATGTCTGAGCTAATGAAGGAAATAGGATACTGTGAAGTAGGTCAACAGAACAGCTAGTAAAAAATCATTTTCATTTGATGCATTTCAAAGTTTGTTATGAATTAGAATGAAAACAAGTTTTCAGAGTTTAGAGAAATTAACTATTGTGTCTTTGCATAATTTAAGATTTGTTTGAACATAATTTTTCAAAAACATGTTTTCAGTTTTATATGAAAGCTGTGACATGAATTCCAATAATATAGCTTCTAGTATTACATACAAAATAAATAACTATGTTCAATAATTCTAGTTACAAACAATTTTTCAACATAAAAAACCTGATATTTTGAAGGAAAGTTCCAAAGTCCCCAGTTTCAGGTAAAAGTTGACTTAATCAGTGGTTTGGCAGAAAACTTTAAAATTTCCTGATGAGCTCCAGTTAACAGGTAGGGAGGCAGCGAAGGGGGAGAGGGAAATAAGAATAATCGGCCGGACCCTGCAATGAGCCTCGGCTGACTGAGTAGCTGACTGACAAGTTCTACATCCTACCACAACCCCGCAGACACTGGGGCCGGTCTGTGCCGGGACGAGAGCACGGGAGCGATTACACCGCGCGCTGCAAACCCTCCCACCAGGGGAAGCGCCCTCCGTACAGCGGGGGCGGGGCCGACGCAGACTTGGGGGAGGGGACACGGGGGAGCCCCCCCCATCGCACACGGGGAGGGAGGGGGAGGCGGCCCCGGGCCGAGCACTGGGGCACGGACGGCGGCGGCTCGCTGCTTCCTCGGGCTGGGCGGGGCCGCGTCTCCCGGGGTAACTGGGCCCCGCCGAAGGTCACCCGGTCACCGCCGGCCCCGCCCGGCCGGGCTCCCCGCTCACCTGCCCCGGCCTCCGCATGAGCCGCCGCCGACATGCGCCGCCCCAGCGGGGAGCGGGGAGCGCCGGCGAGGAGCAGCCGGGAGACTCGAGCGAGCGCCGCCATCTCTGCCGCTGGGGTCAGTCAGGCCGCAGGAGCGTCTCCGGAACAGGTAATAAGCGAACCGGAAATGGGCGGCCAGACGGCGGCCTGCGTGGGACACGCCAGCACGTCACGCGCATGCGCGCCACTCCCAGCACCATTTCCTACGAGGATGACCCCGCCGCCCCCAGGCTCGTACGGAGCATGCGCCCTCCACCGAGCGGCTTCCATCTTGAGACTGACCTTGAGCACGGCGCTTGGCCGCGGACAAAAGTCCGCCCTGTTTGCGCATGCGCTCATGGGCGGCCTCTCACTCGTCACGTGGTTCTTTCTGGCGCCTCTCCTCTTCCCCCCTCCCGTCCTCTGGCCGCCATTTTGGGCAGTGAGCGCTCTGCGGGCGCTGGCTGGGAGCTGCCGGCTGCTTCGCTAGATGGGCGGGGCCCCGTGCGGGGGGGGGGGGGCGCCTAGGTCTGGAGCCGGCGTGGGGATGTTGTATAGCGGCGCGCCAGGCGCGGGAGCAGGGACGGGCGGGTAGAGGGAGGGGCCGTTCCAGAGCAGCGCGGGGGTTCCAGAGCCGTGCGGCCGGGTTCTAGAAGCGCAGGGTGGGATTCTAGAGCAGCGCGGGCGGGTTCTAGGCGCACGGGGCGGGGGTACCAGAGCAGCGCGGGCGGGTTCTAGGCGCACGGGGCGGGGGTACCAGAGCAGCGCGAGCGGGTTCTAGGCGCACGAGGCGGGGGTACCAGAGCAGCGCGGGCGGGTTCTAGGCGCACGGGGCGGGGGTACCAGAGCAGCGTGGGCGGGTTCTAGGCGCACGGGGTGGGGGAACCAGAGCAGCGTGGGCGGGTTCTAGGCGCATGGGGGGGATCAGGGCAGTGTATCCCGGGTTCTAGACGCGCATGGCGGGGGTTCCAGAGCAGCGTGGGTGGGTTCTAGTCGCGGGGGCGGGGTTCCAGAGGAATGCAAGGGGGTTCTAGACGCACAAGCGCTGCATTAATGGGAGGTGAAGGAGGCCGCCAAATGAGCCCCTTGTCTCCAGCAGCTCTCCACAGCATCCAGAGTCCTGCCAGCTCTTCCTGGGTCCCAGCAGAGGAGGGGGCAGCTCCAAACCTCTATCTAGATGAGGCTAGAAAGTGGGGGCTGTCACTTCAAAGCCTTAGTCTCAATGGGAAGGGTGTAAGAGGAGTAACTGGGTTAGTCTGTATCTGCAAAAGCAACTGTGGCACCTTAAAGACTAACAGATATTTAGGCATCAACTTTTTTGGAGAAAACCTGCTTCCTCAAAATGCCTCTGATGAAGTGGGTTTTACCCAGGAAAGCTTCAGCCCAAATCTGTAGACTTTGAGGTGCCACCGGAGTCCTTGTTGCTTTTTAATTGAAATAGTGGTTTTACTTATGTGGGGCCACATTTAACATGCTCTGATTTTCAGGAACCTGCCCAACTGCCTGGAAGTGGGGTGGAAATGAAAATATTGAAAGCTGTTGTCGCCCTTTGGGCTGTGAAGGAAACCTTGCTCTCCAGCAGCAACTTTGGTCTGTTCACGTAATTTCTGGAGGAGGAGAAAATCCTAGCACCCTAATTTTAGCTCAGAAATGAGGATCACAATGTCTGCAGCTCTGTGTGAGCCTCTTCTGAGTGCAGAATGGCTGCTGCATTTGACTGGCTACTGCTCTGTCTGGCCTTAACTCAGCACTTTGGGATGAAGAGTGTTCTGACGTGGCAGTAAAAGTACTCTTTCTTAATGAAATACACTTACAGACCCCAGTGATTTATTTCTCATGTATTTGTTTATGTGCTGGTTCTAATGTTTATTTGAGCCATAGAAGTCTAAAAGAATAATATAGCCTCTTGCCCATTTTACAGCTAGACTGAATTAAAGGAGTGGGTCTCATCTTTATAGTGAAAATGAATCATGAAACTTTAAAAAAAAATTATATGCTGTATTTTCATTTAATTTTTTTCTAGCCCCTTTGGTTGCAAAACATATTGAATGCAAACAGCTGCAGAACTGAAGTAATAATACATAGCACTGATACCTGTAAATGTTATGACATTTTCCTTAGCATGTATAATTTATATATTTATAATATTATTTGCTCACTGGGGTTGTCAGCTACTTTTATCAGCTGTATATATTAGCCTACCTTCTGCATGGTTCCTGGGTTCTTTTGTGGTAGCACCATTTTACTGGACCCTGTTTAATGCCCAGGTGACCACAGAGAGAATTAATTTAAACAGAACAGGTACAATTTCAAAGATTCATCAATGCTGTAGTAAACTGAAAAGATTCCTGTTCTGGGTAGCATATGTAACAACAGAGAACAGGAAAATAGGTTGAGTTCAAGCTAAGGACAGCAGTGAGTGTGTGATATGCACGTTAATAATGGAAACAATCAGATTTTCCATCCATCTTGACAATTCAAATGGAGAAAAGGGGATGCTCACTAAGGCTAGGTCTAGATTACAGGACTTTATCGGAAAAAGGTATGCAAATTGCTCTACACAATTTGCATAGCTTTTTCCGATAGCTTTTCTGAAGAGGCTTTTCCATCATTTGGCCAAGTCTAGATGGGGCCAAATGGCAGAAAAGCCTCTTTCGGCAGAGCCCTTATGCCTCGTGAAACAAGGTATACAGGTTTCCCTGAAAGAGCACGTTTGCTCTTCTGCAAAAAAATTCTTCCAGTATCCCACAAAAATCCCATAGTCTAGACATAGCCTAAGACAGAAAGAGGTATTGGTGTCTGCTGAAGAAAGTCTGTAAAAAGTGGTAGAGTGCAGAAAGAACAATGAAGAACCAAATACGCACGTGAATTTTGTGAAATGATGTTTAGTAAGTCCCTGTTGGTTATGCGTCAAGAACTTAAATGTGCTCAGGTTTCAGTAATGTACCGTATTTTCCGGCGTATAAGACGACTTTTGATGTTAAAAAACATCCCCCAAAAATCGGGGGTCGTCTTATACGCCGGGTATGTGGCTTTGCAAAGCCTCGGGGGAAGCCAGTGGCGGGGTGCCTCCGCGGCTTTGCAAAGCCTCGGGGGAAGCCGGCGGTGGGGCATCCCAGGCGTGCCTGGGCTGCCCTGCCGCCGGAGCCCCTCCGCGGCTTTGCAAAGCCTCGGGGGAAGCCGGCGGCGGGACAGCCCCGGCGCGCCTGGGCTGCCCCGCCGCTGGAGCCCCTCCGTGGCTTTGCAAAGCCTCGGGGGGAAGCCGACGGCGGGACAGCCCCGGCGCGCCTGGGCTGCCCCGCCGCTGGCTTCCCCTGAGGCTTTGCAAAGCCACGGAGGGGCTCAGGCGGCGGGGCAGCCCAGGCGCAGCGGGGCAGCCCAGGCGCGCCGGGGCTGTCCCGCTGCCGGGGCGTCCTCAGAGGCTTTGCTCCCGGTGTCCCTGGTCTGCTGGAGACGGTCCCCAGCAGACCAGAGGCACCGGGAGCAAAGCCGAAGCTGCGGCGGGGTGCCGCGCTTCTGACAAGCCTCAGAGGCGCGGGACCCAGCCGCTGCTGCGGCTTTGCTCCTGGTGCCTCTGGTCTGCTGGGGACCGTCTCCAGCAGACCAGGGACACCGGGAGCAAAGCTGGGGAGGCGGAGGGGTGCTGGGGTATAAGACGAAACCCTATCTTTTAACTAAAAAATTAGGGGGTCGTCTTATGCGCCCAGTAGCCTTATACGCCGGAAAATATGGTATGTTAAATCCTGATTAGAATGATAACTAGACTGGATGTCATACCTCCTGACTTTTAAGAAACACTTGCATGCTTTAATGCTTTTCTGTTTCAAAGCTATTTTTTGCAGGGAAGGATAATGGACACTTGGGGACCTAGAAGTGGAATCTTCCTTTTTTTCTTTCTCGTACCATTCCATATGTTTGGTTTTAGGGGTTTTAAGTTAGAAAGATTTCTTTAAATGTTTTGCAGTGTCTTTATTGATGTACAACAATCCTTGGAAAGGAGAAAGTGGCAATTTGTTAATAGAATTTAATTAGTCATTGCTCATTATTAAAATCTTCCTCCATTAGTCACAAGTTTTTACCAGACTTTAGGGATCACATTTTCTTTAGATGGCAGTTTCAATCACTTGGCATTATCTGAGTTGAATAACTCAAATAATTACTTATGGATTTAGAATTCTCTCTTCCATTTGACAACTGTTGAGTGCCTTGTGTGATGTGTTTGATGTATATCTCTACTGAGCAGATATCCACACCACAAAAACCTGTTCTTGGCACAGGTGATATGTGGCACTTCTATTAATCTAGCAGGTTAAGAGTCTCGAGACATGGAAACTGATTTCCTCTCCAAAGCTAGAAATAATCTATCCAGTCCAGAACAGACATAAAATGGAAGAATAGATGTGCACTTAGTCTAGAGGTTAGAGCAAAGACCAAGGAGTTTGGGTTTCTATTTTTGCTTCTGTCACTGACTCTGTAATCTTGAGCAGGTCACTCTGGGCATGTCTGCACTAGGAAATTATTTTGAAATAACTTATTGTAAAATAACTCCAGAAATAACTATTTTGAAATAGCGTTTCCACAATAATGGGAAGCCTTGAAATTAGTCTGAGGCAGGTTCCCTTAATATGGATGTGGTACCTCAACTTAGAGCCACAGGAAGCACTGGAGAGTAATTACTTTGAGTGACTCTGAGGAATAGTAATTTTGAAATAGCAGGGCAGTGTCCACGCTGCCGTGGGCAGAGGCTGCTTCACAGCAGCCTCCACTGTCCCTGTGCTGCTGCCTCTATTAGAGGCAGCAGCGCGAGAGAGCAGGCAGCACCCGTTCCTCCTTTCCCTCTCCCCTTGCTGCCTCTGATACAGAGGCAGTAAGAAGGGTGAATGCAAATAGTTGACTAGATTAATCACTAAGACTAAACTTACTGGTTATTCGACTACTTGTTCGCATCCCTAAAGCCTACCCCAATGAAACTAGATGCAGCAACTCTTGGATGACTTTCAAGATGTCCTGTTTATCCGCTTAGTGTGGACAAATCTTGTAAACCAATACTTCGTGGTAGCACCAGAGCAGAAAGTGTGGGACATTCACCATCCCCCTATCCCGGATGATGTGATTAGCCATCTAACAAGATCTCAGTACAAAGCTTGAGATGGGAGTAATCAAAGGGTCAAGGAGCAAGTGGAGGAGCCCCGTTATCTTTGTGCTGAAACCCAGTGGCACCTGGCACCATCAGATTCTACACCGATTTCCACAAAGTTAATGCCATATCTCAGTTTGTTGTCTATCTGATGACCTGTGTTAAAGAACTGTAATACCTGAGGAGGGCCACGTATGTATTGACCATCAGCTTAACTACGGGGTATTGGCAAATACCCCTTACGCCTAACTCACAGGCGGAGACTGCTTTTCCCACTCCATTTGGTCTCCATCAATTTACAGCCATGCTTTTTGGACTGCAATTGCCACCTTCCAGAAGCTGATGAACAAAGTATTGCAGCCTCATGACCAATACATAGCTGCCGATATAGACAACATTGTCATCTATAGAGGTTCCTACAAGACCACCTCCAACATCTGAAGAAAGTCCTCCAACTAGGCAGGATGCTGGCCTCATTGCAAAACTGCAAAGTGTCACTTTGGGAAAGAGGAAGTGACTTATTTCAGGTACATGATGGGAGGTGGTAAATTACAGCCAGTGGTTGACAAGGGACAAACCCTATCGAAAAATGCCAAGACCCAAAACAAAGGAGCATGTGCACTAGTTTCTAGGTCTAGCCAGCTATTACCAAAACCGACAAGAAGTCCTGTAGTACCTTACAAACTAACAGATGTATTGGAGCATAAGCATCTGACGAAGTGAGTCTTTGCCCATGGAAGCTTATGCTCCAATACATATGTTAGTCTGTAAGGTGCTACAAGACTCCTTGTCACTTTTGCAGATCCAAACTAACACGGCGACCCCTCTGATACTTGAAACTAGCTATTACCAGTGTTTCATTCTTGACTTTGTGACAGTTGCTGCTCTTCTTACAAATCTAACTAAGAACTCCCAACCCCATCAGGCACAAAGGATGGATCATTGTGAGAGGACCTTCCAAAAACCAGTCCTCAGACATCCAGATTTCACAAAAGAGTTTGTGCTCCATACAAATGCCTCAGGAGTTGTTAGGGGTTGTTCTATCCCCAGAGGTTAACAAGGAAGAACATTGTTTTGTTCCTGAGCAGAAAACTATTCCCAAGAGTAACATGGTATTTCAACAATTAAAAAAGTGGTAAAATGGGCTATTGATGCCCTGTGGTACTATCTGCTAGGAACAACATTTAAACTAATTACTGACCATTCACCCCTCTGGCAGCTACACAACATGAAAGAGACTACCCCTCCAGATCATGTGGTAGTACCTCTCCCTACAGCCCTATGATTTGTGTGTTCCATCATCCAGGCAAGGCCCACACCAATGTAGATTTCTTCTCAAGGTTGGGTGAAGGGGAAACTGGCAGAGAACACCAGCCAGGTTCTCTCTTAAGGAAGAGTATGTGTGAGGGTGAATGCATCCCTGCAATGGTCTGGAAGAGGTTAACACAATGGGGGAAGGAAGTCCTGGCCCTCTCAGCCATACTAGGCATGCTCCAAATGCTGGGCTAGCATAAAAGGAAGCAACTCGACTCAGTCTGGGCTGGATACTGGAGAGAAAGGACCTGCAGCAGGAGCTCCAGAGGCAAAACAGGTACAGATCCAGGCAGTGGGAACTGGAGACTGGAACAAGTCTGCAGAGCTGGTGGAATCATAGGGAGTGACTCGTGCTGAAGAGCTGGAGGACTCCGAAGCCTCATTGATCGTCCTGCCATGAGAGAGACGATGATGGTAGGTCGAATGAACTCAGAGGCTGTGTCTAGACTGGCAAGTTTTTCCGCAAAAGCAGCTGCTTTTGCCGAAAAACTTGCCAGCTAAATACACTGGCTACTTGAATTTCCACAAGAACACTGACTTCCTACTGTCTGAAATCAGTGCTTCTTGCAGAAATACTATGCTGCTCCCGTTCAAGCAAAAGTCCTTTTATGCAAAAGGGCCAGTGTAGACAGCTCAGATTTGTTTTGCGCAAAAAAGCCCCAATCGCGAAAATGGCAATTGGGGCTTTTTTGTGGAAAAGCGTGTCTTGATTGTCACGGACTTTTTTCCGCAAAAAGTGCTTTTCTGTTAAAAGCATTTGCGGAAAATCATGCCAGTCTAGACGTAGCCAGAGTGTTTTGGTTGGCTTTCCTTCCCTCCCCCTCCCCCCCAAGCTAGTGGTGGACCACTCCACAACACGCAGGACTCTGGGTTGGGGCCTAGTGGAGTGGGATGGGACCAGGCCCACCTACTGGGATTGCTGCCCCACCCACTTCATCTACAACAACCTTCTGGCTACTGGCCATTAGTCCATGTTGCCCTGCAACCAAAGGGCTACTCTTTAGATTCCACCCATCAGGCCATGTTGCCCTGCAATCCAAGGGCTATGCCATAGACTCTAGCCATTAGGAAGCACTGCCTTGTGGTGACAGACTGACTTTTGGGTAACCTTTAGACAGCGATAAATGCGGTGATCACACATGCCTGTGACAGCCCCCACTCTGTCTCAGGACAGGGTGTGCTTGCACTGCCACAGCATCCAAAATGAGATCTTGGGTCTGATTTGGAAGCTACTGGGATCTTCTCATCTACTGTGGAAGTCCATCCCTGAGGCCAGTCTTTTCAGTAGGGCTTATTACTCATAAATTGAGCCAGTGTTTCCAAAAGAAACCACAATTCAGATGCATGTTGGGTGCTGAGTTCTTAAAAATCTCATGGGAAGTGCTGGGTACTGAGCATTCTTGAAAAATCTGGTCCCAGATGTGAATACAAGTACTGGAAAATATGGCCATAAGCTTTCTGGATAATCTGGCTTCAAGAATCTTTAATAGTTACTTGGTGGTTTGAATTTTAATCAAAGATCACCTTTGAAAATGTTGAAACCAAAAACAGGACTATGTAGCACTTTAAAGACTAACAAGATGGTTTAATAGGTGATGAGCTTCTGTGGGTTTCAACATTTTTGAAAATGTTGTCTTTGATCTTTCTGTGTCTTATTTATTCTACCTGTAACTGGGGATAATGATGCTTCCATACCTCACTGGTAGAATGTGACAATGTTCCAAAACCACTTCAAAAATTCTCAAATGGAAGTAACTATTGGAGTACAAACTACTATTATTTCAGGTGTAGTGATAGAGATGCAGCCGTATTAGTCTGGTCTAGCTGAAACAAAAGACAGGACTATGCAGCACTTTAAAGACTAATAAGATAGTTTATTAGGTGATGAGCTTTCGTGGGCCAGACCCACTTCCTCAGATCAATTTGTGGAAGAAAATTGGCACAACCATATATATATATATATCAGATGTAGTATTTCAGTGCTCCACATGGTGGCAAACTGTGCATTCAGTGGGGATTTGAGAACTAATATACTCTCAAATGGCACTGTGGGATTTTCAGAGTGGCAGTCTGTGTGCATTTTCAAGTTTGGAGAGAAATGGCCAGACCTCCAGAAAAGCAACATGTCCAGAGTCTGCTATGGGGTGGGGGTACTGACAAGTGCAGAGGGCTTTAAACTAGGTTTGACGGGGACAGGTGAGCAAAGCCCACAGGTAAGTGCTGAATGTGCGGGACTGGGAGATGGGGGGGACTATGGCCTATAATGGCAAGGAGAAAGGAGGGTCAGGGCACAACAGGGAGGCAAGATCAAATCAGTATCTTAGATGCCTATATACAAATGCAAGAAGTATGGGTAATAAGCAGGAAGAACTGGAATTGCTAACCAATAAATACAACTATGATATCATTGGTATTACAGAAACCTGGTGGGATGGGACGCATGATTGGAATGTTGGTATGGAAGGGTACGGCTTGCTCAGGAAGGACAGACGGGAAAAAAGGGAGGAGGGGTTGCCTTGTATATTAAAAATGTACACACTTGGACTGAAGTGGAGATGAACGTAGGAGATGGCTGTGTAGAGAGTCTCTGGGTTAAGCTAAAAGGGGTAAAAAACGAGGGTGATATCATGCTAGGAGTCTACTACAGGCCACCTAGCCAGGTGGAAGAGGTGGATGAGGCCTTTTTTAAACAATTAACAAAACTATCCAAAGCCCAAGATTTGGTGGTGATGGGGGACTTCAACTATCCAGACATATGTTGGGAAACTAACACAGCGAGGCACAGGCTATCCAATAAGTTTCTGGACTGCATTGGAGACAACTTTCTGTTTCAGAAGGTTGAAAAAGCTACCAGAGGAGAAGCTGTTCTGGATTTGGTTTTAACAAATAGGGAGGAACTAGTTGAGAACTTGAAAGTGGAAGACAGTATAGGGGACAGTGATCACGAAATAATAGAGTTCATGATCTTAAGGAAAGGTTGAAGGGAGACCAGCACAATTGAGGTAATGGATTTCAGGAAGGCAGATTTTGATAAGCTCAGAGAACTTGTAGGTAAGGTCCCATGGGAAGCAAGACTGAAGGGAAAAACAACAGAGGAGAGTTGGAAGTATTTCAAAGGGACGTTGTTAAGGGCCCAAAAGCAAACAATTCCGCTGTGTAGGAAAGATAGAAAATATGGCAAAAGACCAGCTTGGCTTAACAAGGAGATCTTGCATGATCTCAAAATAAAAAAGGAGTCCTATAAAAAATGGAAACTAGGACAACTAACAAAGGATGAATATAGGCAAGCAACACGGGAATGCAGGGGCAAGATTAGAAAGGCAAAGGCACAAAATGAGATCAAACTAGCTACAGGCATAAAGGGAAACAAGAAGACCTTTTATAAATACATTAAAAGCAAGAGGAAGACCAAGGACAGGGTAGGCCCACTGCTTAGTGAGGAGGGAGAAGCAGTAACAGGGAACTTGGAAATGGCAGAGATGCTCAATGACTTCTTTGTTTCGGTCTTCACCGAGAAGTCTGCAGGTGTGCCTAACATAGTGAATACAAGCAGAGAGAGAGTAAGTTTAGAAGATAGGATACACAAAGAACAAGTTAAAAATCACTTAGGAAAGTTAGATGTCAGCAAGTCACCAGGTCCTGATGAAATGCATCCCAGGATACTCAAGGAGCTGATAGAGGAGGTATCTGAGCCTTTAGCTATGATCTTTGAAAAATCATGGCAGACAGGGGAGATTCCAGAAGACTGGAAAAGGGCAAATATTGTGCCCATCTATAAAAAGGGGAATAAGAACAACCCAGGAAACTACAGACCGGTCAGTTTAACGTCTGTCCCAGGGAAGATAATGGAGCAGATAATTAAGGAAATCATATGCAAACACTTGGAAGGTAATAAAGTGATAGGGAATAGCCAGCATGGGTTTGTGAAGAACAAGTCATGCCAAACTAATCTGATAGCTTTCTTTGATAAGATAACGAGCCTTGTGGATAAGGGAGAAGCGATGGATGTCATATACCTAGACTTTAGTAAGGCATTTGATACGGTCTTGCATGATATTCTTATTGATAAACTAGGCAAATATAACTTAGATAGGGCCACGATAAGGTGGGTGCATAATTGGCTGGATAACGGTAGTCAGAGAGTTGTTGTTAACGGTTCTAAATCCTGCTGGAAAGGGATAACAAGTGGAGTTCCTCAAGTGTCTGTTTTGGGACCCGTACTGTTCAATATCTTCATCAATGATGTAGATATTGGGATAGAGAGTACACTTATTAAGTTTGCAGATGATACCAAACTGGGTGGGGTTGCGACTTCTTTGGAGGATAGGGACATAATTCAAAATGACCTTAGCAAGTTAGAGAAATGGTCAGAGGTAAACAGGATGAGGTTTAATAAAGAGAAATGCAAAGTGCTCCACTTAGGAAGGAACAATCAGTTCCATACATACAAGATGGGAAGCGACTGTCTAGGAAGGAACATGGCGGAAAGGGATCTAGGGGTCATAGTGGACCACAAGTTGAATATGAGTCAACAGTGTGATGCTGTTGCAAAAAAAGCAAATATGATTCTAGGTTGTATCAACAGGTGTGTTGTAAGCAAAACTCGTGAAGTCATTCTGCCGCTCTACTCTGCACTAGTTAGGCCTCAGCTGGAGTACTGTGTCCAGTTCTGGGTGCCACATTTCAAGAAAGATGTGGAGAAATTGGAAAGGGTGCAGAGAAGAGCGACAAGAATGATTAAAGGTTTAGAGAACATGACCTATGAAGCCAGGCTTCATGAACTGGGCTTGTTTAGTTTGGAAAAAAGAAGATTAAGGGGGGACATGATGGCGGTTTTCAAATATCTAAAAGGGTGTCACAAGGAGGAAGGAGAAAATTTGTTCCTCTTGGTTTCTGAGGACAGGACAAGGAGTAATGGGCTTAAAGTGCAGCAGGGGAGATTTAGATTGGACATTAGGAAAAAATTCCTAACTGTCAGGGTGGTCAAATATTGGAATAAATTGCCAAGGGAGGTGGTGGAATCTCCCTCTCTGGAGATATTTAAGAACAGGTTGGATAGACATCTGTCAGGGATGGTGTAGACGGAGCTTGGTCCTGCCTTGAGGGCGGGGGGCTGGACTCGATGACCTCTTGAGGTCCCTTCCAGTCCTATTATTCTATGATTCTATGAATAATTGTGAAGTCTGGAGTTTAGACACACAGTTTAAGGGTGCTCTTCATTTCCCTACAGCTCAGAAAAGTGATCAGAAATAAATATTCTGTCATCTCTATATTCTTTGTGTTGTCACCAGAACACTGTCAACTTTGTATGTTAAGGTGGGAGAGGAAAATGGGGAAAGCAGAAAGCCATTGTCCTGTCTCCCAGAATGATCTGGAAATAGGGTTGCCAGGTGTCCGGTTTTGAACCGGACAGTCCAGTATTTGAGCTTTCTGTTCAGAAAACAAATGGAGAAAATATAAATGTCTGGTATTTTCTAAATAAGATATTATGTAGATTGTGATGCAATGTCATGTGTGTCCAGTATTTTTGTTGAAACCATCTGGCAACCCTATCTGGAAATATTATGCAAATCTTCATTTGAAGATCCTGGAAACTGCAGGAGGATTTTAGCTCCAAACTCTGAAGGAGGGGGAGCTCTGCATTTCTGTCACCACATACTGCAGTCCTGCTCTGTGCAAGTAGCTTAGAAGCCTGTTTTTTAACTGGCTGAAGAAACATTTCATGCATTGTGCATGCATGGGAGGGTTTGTTCTCATTCTCACTTATAGCTGACCTGTAATGTTTCTCTGCTTCTGGCCTGCCATTCTTTCATGAGAATCGGGGAAGGGGGAAATCTAAAGAGGCCTGTGTAAAAGTTGTTAAATCTCCACACTGCATCATCCCCTCCCCAGTCTCCTGCCTCTGACCTTGTTCTTACTGACCTTGTCCTATCTGAAAATCTCCGACCACTTGTGGACAGAGGTGTAACTCCTATCGTTAGCAGCTTTGGGCATTTATATGCCACTGTATAGACAATCTCAGAGCCAGTAAGCAAGTGGTTAAGCTGTTGAGGAGAAATGGGTTAAAGCAGCTCCGTACTTACCAAACTGTAATGCTGTAGACAAATCTTTAAAAGCCGTCCCATATTAGGGACAATGATAGAGTTCAATACCTTCTTTATGGAACCCTGCAATCTGCTCTGCCCTGGCTTGGCTCAGGGCTCTGTATCACCTGTTTTGTATTAAAGATAGGGTCACACTAGCTACCAGTTTCCTAGGAACTGTTGGGTCCTTCTCAGGCTTCCTAGGAAGGGAAATATCTAAAACATGCAGGCATATGGGTGAGCGGGGGTATTGGGAATGGAGACTAGAGATTCACATTGTGCATTTTTACACAAAAGTCAATATCCAGACATCCCTGGACACTCTTTTTTGTCACACTTTATGATGCTCAGAAGCTTGAGGGGGTAGCCAAATTAGTCTGTACAGAAAAAAAACAACAAATGGCCTGGTAGCATTTTATAGACTAACAAAACATGTAGATGGGATCATGAGCTTTCATGGGCACAGCCATCTGAAGAAGTGGGCTGTGCCCACGAAAGCTCATGATCCCATCTACATGTTTTGTTAGTCTATAAAGTGCTACCAGACCATTTATTGTTTTTTATGATGCTGTTTCTCTTCTAGAATACCAACAGCTGCACTGTTTGTTTTTGTGAACCTTTTTTTATCCACAAACTGTAAAAATGGCCTTCGAACAAGGACAAAACCAGTAAATCCCAGTATTATTTGCTCACTCTGGATCTCAGGATATTGTGAGTTTTTAAAATTCACTACACACATTCACTAGCACACTCAGACAGGTACACTCACACTTATAGATAAACCCCTAGGCCTGATTCACCACTGCTTTTCACTATTTAAGCCTGTCTGGTGCAAGTGTAAAATGTTGCTGTTCTGATCTGCTAGTGTATTACAGCGACTTTGCACAGGTGTAAATGATTACAATGCGATTAATTAATTAGGTCCTCTGTCTGCATGCACATACATATACTCAGACATATCTTTGGGGCCAGATTCTGATCTCTATTGTCCGTGACTCCACTGTTGTCAGTGAACTTACTCTAGATTTACACTGGTGTAACTAAGATCAGAATGTAGCCCCTTTACACACTCTCTCACACACATGCATGCGCCCATACTTTCACGCCTGCACGTACAGTCACAGTACTGTTTTGAGTACCCTCTCACTGCATCCCCAAGAATACACATTCTCCGGTCACACAAGCTCACTCTTCTTGACATACATTCTCAGGCGTGCACATGCATTCTTTCTCACACACATCCATTCTTTTTCCCACACACACAGACATTTAAAAAAGCTCTTGTTTTCAGAGAGGTTTTATTTATAGGCCCTGCCTCTTTGTGACTGTGAAAGGGAGAAAGCCCCTTAGAGGGCTCCTTTCATGTGTAAATCAGCCCAGACTGGGAGCCTTGGGGTCATCGAGGGGAGGATTTCATTCTTAATTACTCCGAGAGAAAGCAGGCAGGAGACTTTCTCAAACTAAGAGGGTTGGTCTCTACTAGGGGAAGCAGTTTGAGACACCCAAGTTTCTCTTGTACCAGAACCTTGGGAGAGTTTTTCTGCAGAGAGCCCTTCCTTCTCCTCCTGCTGAGATGCTACATGTATGACACTACCAACGGGGAGTGAACACCATCATCCAGACTGGGTTTCTTCCCGGGGAGAAGGTTACACTTGTTATCACAAAAAGAGCAGGTGCAAACATATCAGGGACCACTGGATGGGCCAGCTGAGTTCGTTTTATCTGTTTAATACTAGTTGGCTGTGTCTACACTGGCGCGATCCTGTGCAAAAGTGGCTGCTCTTGCACAAAAACTTGCTGCCTGTCTACACTGGCCGTGTGTTCTTGCGCAAGTAAACTAACATTCTAATGTATGAAATCAGGGCTTCTTGCGCCAGAACTCTGACACTCCCGCTCAGGAATAAGCCCTTTTGTGCAACTGTTCTTGCACAAGAGGCCGTGTAGACAGGCAACGTTAATTTCTTGCGCAAGAAAGCCCGATGGTTAAAATGGCCATCAGAGCTTTCTCACGCAAGAGAGCTTCTATACTGGCATGGATGCTCTTGCGCAAAAGCACATGCCAGTGTAGACGCTCTCTTCTGGAAGAGTTTTTGCAGAAGAACTCTTCCACAAAAGCGTTTTTTGTGGGAGAACGCGCCAGTGTAGATGTAGCCATTTTGTTTTGAGTCAGGTTGATTCATTCACTTATAGTTGCTGAATTTACTGTGCACATCTATAGGCTTCCATCTGAGGTCCAAAGCACTTCACAAATAATAAGATCCCTAGTTCCCCCGCAAGGTAGGGGAATTGTTTTGTGCACATAGACAAGGTGGCCCATAGAAAGAACATGGGATTTAACCTTAGGTAAGCCTCAGTTCCCCATTTGTAAAATGGGGGTAATATTTTCTACCTGGTAACCTGATAAAGGTATTGTGAGGATAAAAAATCCACTAAACACAGATTTCTGCAGTGATATGGCTTTCAATACCTGGATGGAAGCTGGCACAAAGGAGGTGTGGATTGAAATCTGTTTATCATAAGTCAGGGAAGATTTAAAACTGAGGCACTGAGAAGTTGCATGGCTATCTCGAGGTAACAAAGCACATCAGTTCACAGAATAAAACTTGACCAGTGCCATACCAGACAATTTGCTGAACCATAGGAGGACAATATTATCTAGCAGCATTATGTTTCCACGGTTTACTGAGCTCGTAGAAGACTATTAATGTTAAATAATAACATAGAACATGAGAGCTATGTTGGTGGCTGTAAATAAACTTTATGGGACATTGGAAACATGGCCACACCCATGATAAGTGGACATCTGGCTAACTAAAATTGTGATGGATTAGAGAGTGCCAGATTACAGAGGTTCAACCTGTACATCCCTTTGCTGGTGTAAAGACAAATCCTATCAGCAGTAACACTTTTCCATTCTGCAATACCTCTCCTCAGAGCCTCTCTCGTTTGTTATCGGCATTGATGATTCATGATACGCCTATCTCTTTTTTCTTTCACAGACAGGGTAGATAGGCAGAGAACCTGTGGTGGAGCCAGGAATAGAACCCAGATGTCCTGCTTTCCAGTCCTATTCCAGAACTATAAGGCCTTCTTCTTCTTCAGCCACACATTGGATTTGAGGGGAAACTGCAAACGGGATGAATCAGAGAGATTAGTTATATCTGTCAACACCAGCTCTCCTCGCATATCTTTTTTCCTTCATCTATCACAGAGGCACATTGCCTCCTTTCATCTGCCCTTCCCCACCCTCCCTTTCACCTCATTCTGGTTGCCTCCACCTATCTAGATTAATACAAAAAACCCAGTTCCTGGACTGAAAGTCAGCCTATGTCAGAATATTCATGGAACAGCCCCCAGGAAGCCCTCACACAGCAGATTTTAAATTGCAGCAACTAAAAACTAAAGGAGCTGGGATGGGAAGGGTGGAGCTGTTCAGTCTGGAAGCACCTGTTTGAGAAGCAGACCCAGCGAGTAGTGGTGGGGGAGCCATGGCCAATGAAGTCAGCAGTCTGAAGTGTTTGAAAAGGCCAGGGAAATAAATGGGTCACTTCTCCTGCAAAGGAAGGCTTTGTCTACACTGGTGCGATCTTGCGCCAGAAATATTCAAATGAGGCTAAGCATGGAAAATTGCCGAGCCTCATTTGCATATCTAATGAGCCGCCATTTTGCGGAAGAAGATCTTGCGCCAGAAGGAGCTGTCTACACAGCCCCTTCTTGCGCAAGAAAAACCCTCTTGCGCAATGCTGTTATTCCTGGAAATAATCAGAGTAGCAGCATTGCGCAAGAGGGGTTTTCTTGCACAAGAAGGGACAGTGTAGATCTCCTTCTTGTGCAAGAGCCTCTTCTGCAAAATGGCAGCTCATTAGATATGCTAATGAGGCTCAGTGATATTCCACGCTAAGCCTCATTTGCATATTTCTGAAGCAAGATCGTGCCAGACATAATCAAAGTGTTGGAGCAGCCTTAGCACAGGCCAACATCCTTTTATGAGCTGGGGACTGAAAGTACTTTCCTGACGGAGTTCATTCACAGCTTGTGTTATCATATCCCCCTGCTTCACGCACTGGGAGGAACGAGAGTTATCTGGGTGTAGCCAAGGGAATGGAGAGTTTAGAACAGGGGTGGGGAACCTCAGGCCCAGGGATCCGGACCCTGAATCTCACCCTCAATTCCTGCATTGGGGAGCCTGCTCCATCATGGAGCTGTAGCACAGAATCTACTAGGTTGCCCCCCTTCCTCCACCCTAGGCTCTGGTGTGTGAGGGAAAGGGGGGAGTATCTTTCTGCTTCTCCAGGGCTATGTCTACACTAGCGGCTTCTTGCGCAAGAACACGTCCACACTGCCATGTGCGAGCTGTGCTTTTGCGCAAAGCGCCCATGGCAGTGTGGACGCTCTCTTGTGAAAGAAAGCGCTGGTGGCCATTTTAGCCATAGGGCTTTCTTGTGCAAGAAATCCCTCCCGAGCATCTACACTGCCCTCTTGCACAAGAGCTCATGCACAAGAGGGCTTACACCTGTCAAAAAAGAGTGTAGCTCTTGCGCAAGGAGCCCTCTCTTACCACGCCGTACTGTAAATTTCCTTGCGCAAGAGCGGGCGGGCAGTGTAGACGCTCTGCAGATTCTTGCGCAAGAACAGCTGTAGACATAGCCCTACACCAGTGAGGGTTTTTTTGTGTGCGTGGCCCCTGACTGATTTTTCTGTGGGTCAGTGTAGGGATGGAAGCAACTAGTCGACTCTCTGATAAGCAAATGCTTTCTGCAGGGTTACTAAACACGTGGCCCACGGCCCGTTAGTTTGCGACCCGCAGTGCAGTTTGGGTTTGCGTGGGGCTCAACTCACAGCCTTCAGGTGGGATCCTTTGAACACGGCCTCCACTGGGAACAAGCTTCACAACAGTGAGGCATCTCCCAGGTGGGGTGAGCACTGAAAGACACAAGCAGGCAGGCTGGCTGGAACAGATGGGTACATGGTGTCAGCATTTTTATCCCGCAGGGAGGAAGTGCCAGGAGTTCCAGGGCATTGTGGGAAGTGCTTTGTATTTGTGCCTGTCAGTGTGAAAGGAGGTATTTGCATATATTTGCATACATATTTGCATGTATATGCAACCACACTTAAATTGCGGCCCTTGGCATGCACTGTGAGTATCATTGTGGCCCCTGGGGCTTCCAAAGTTGAGTAGCCCTGACTTATTGGATAGTTGACTTGTACCTGGACTAGGTGCTTCCCCCACTTGCTGCCTCTAGAGAGGAGGGAGTAGGAGTGGGTGCTAGGGGAACCCAGCTTAAAAGCCGGTTCTCCCCAGCACCATCTCTGAGAGGGGCAGAGAAGGCAGGGGGATAGCAGGGACTGGGTGCAAGCTGGGAATCTGCTGATTCCCGGCTTGTACACAGTTCCAGACTCTGCCTCTGCTTTTTAAATGTATTAGGAGCCAATAGGCTCTTAAAACATTTAAAAATGAGAAGCACAGCAGGAGGGACCCAGTATGAGCAAGGACAGCTAATTCCCGGCTCATGCTAGGTCCCTCCTTCCCACTGCACATCAGCCTTTTATATGTATTAAGAGATGAGTAATGAACCTCTGTGGTTCCATTTCCTCATCAATAAAATGGAGATAATAATATAGTACTTGACACACTTTTTCTATAGTTCTTTGAGATTCTTGCGTATGAATGCTGTGGATAAATGCTGAGTATTTTTATGAGTCAACCATTTAAGAAGGATAAACATGTTTGATTTTTTTTCTACTGTCCCACAAATGGTTTATTTAGGACCAGGTTATTTCAAATGGGCTCTTTCACCACATGTTGAATCTCTCTAGTCTGGCACTCTCTCATCCAGCAACATCTTTGGTCCTGCATGATTTAGTTATTTAGATATCCACTTAGCATGGGTGTGGCCAAGTTTCCTGTGGTCTCATAAAGTTTGTTTACAGGTGTTAGTCCTGGCTCTCAGTGGTCCCTGTTGTTATTTAGCTCTAATTTACCCCTCAATATCTTCTTAGAGCCCAGTACACAGGGGAAGTGTTGGTAATGCTGCTAGACAATATTGATCTCCCATGGTTCAGCAAATTCTCTGGATTGGTATCAGTCAGGTTCCAAAGGTGCCGGAGTAGAGGTTCCACTACTTGCTCTTCCAGTTTCTCTTTATAGATCACAGTGGAACCATTTATGATCTGTGATGTTATCGGGGAAGGTTATGATGCCGAAGTCTGGCAACAGTGACTTCAGACAAGAGAATCAACTTTAAAAAGTGACACAAACCCCAATTCTAAGCCCTTTCTCTTTGTGCACATGTGGGGTGGGGCAGGGAAATAGCTCCTTAGGAATCCCCTGGCATGGGGGAGTTTCCTTCTTGGAGAACAGCTGTAGAAACAATTTTGCATTACCCCTTTTCCCTTGCACCTTCTAAGGGCTTGTGATGCGGGAGGGATATGTCAGAGGAGGGAAGGCCAAGGTCAGAGTGAATTATGCTCTAGCTATTACTGGCTGCTGTAATGGCCTAGATAGGGTCATGACCGGCAGTCAGAAGTTAGAATTCCCTGGGCGACTCTAACTTACACCAAGGACTGGAATGGCACCCAGCTGCTTTCATAAACCAGAGGTCTGCAAAGGTGGCATAATGCTGCTTTGGCCATTTCATCCTGATCTTTGCTGAATCCAGCTCAGAATGGGGGACACAAAGACAGAGTCTGATTCTCCACAATGTCATGCCTTGTGTTTTCCTATCCACTTTGCAGAAGTGTAAATGACGTGCTTCAAAACCAGAACGGTAGCATTTTACACTGCCTTTGCAACTGGGCCAATGAGCAAAGGGTTGCAAGGCACTGCCAAATTGGGCCCAGCGAGAGTGGGAATGACAGACACAGAGAAATCATGTTGCAGTTTTAGGAAGGAAATTAGAAAACAAGTGGAAAGGCAAATGGGCTTAATTAGATTTTGTTTTTCAGTCTTCACTACATAGGAAAGATTGTTTTTAATGGCTTTTGTCTCCATTTTCTTTTAAATACCTCAGGAGGGCTGTCCACTCTTGGAAATCTGTTATGAGATACTTGAATTGTGTGAGATGGAGCAGAGCCACAATCAGTAAGTTGCTTAAAAAAAGTGCATAATTGCAGTGGTATTTCAGAGGAAAGCCTGCTCTTTCTTTCCTAGAAACACCATCCTGGTTCCCCTCGATATATGTAACATGAGCCCAAAGAGAAGGAACTTGATGGTGGGATCATTTTGAAGACCTGTGGAGTTAGGCTAAGACTGGCTTTGGTGGAGGAATTAAGTCTAGGGCATTCCTTTGACTGCTGACATGGGTACACAGGAATGCGGTCTCTGGGACTCTCAGAAGCATGCTGAGTTACTGTGAATTTGAGGACCTACCTAGTCCATCTGTATGCACATGAGATTACTTGCTTGGCACTGTTAAAACATAAAGGAGACCGGAGAATAACAAAACACTGGAGCATGCAAGGCAAGGGGAAAGAGACAAGAAAAGTATCCGATTATAGTAGCTTATTAATATAAAGACTAAAGGTTCAGGCTTAGCTGTTGATTCCAGCATACAATTGCACATTCAAGTGGTAACACGTGGAATGTGGGGTATGGGTTTAAACGAAAAGTTGGGTAAAAATCTCTTACAAAAAACAGAATTCAATCCTATTTGAATGTGACTATCAGGAACTTTAATAGGAAAAGTACACTTATTTAGAGCCAAGATCAATATTTGTACATATACCAAAACGCAAAAAACTGAATCATTTGGGAAGGGTGTGCATGCCATAGTTGATATTAGGGGAAAATAATGTCCCATAGATTGTAACTGATTGTATTGAAATGCACATAGATCATTCAGTACTAGGAGGAATTATATATTTGATAGATTATAGAATAGATAGAATGTAGGATCCAGACAAGCCAGGAGGAGAGGAGATCTTTAGTGAAATGTGCAAGAGATAGCATTGCCTTTAAAATTCCTATGGCACCAATATTCTGAAACGAAACAGGGAGGTTTACATCTGACGTAAAAAGTTTAAACATCATCTAAAGAAACAAGATCACTCCTGGAGATGCAAGACTCCAAAGGTCATATTATTGTCACTGAAATAGGCAGGAAACAACTTCCCTAACATACACAATCTACAAATTTGCTTCTGAAACACACAGGATGTCTTTTACCAATATAATTTCAAACAGAGGAAGGAAATCAAGGAGATTCAGAGCAGCCTTGGTTGGCAAGATGGTTGCATGTTCCATATGGCTTGTTATCTTTCAGAAGGAAAAAGATCTATTAAACCTCATAAATATAATAATAATAAAGGACCAAATCTTGTTCCCCATTGAGGTAATGAACATTTATTGATTTAACTGAATAAGATCAGGCCTAAATCAGGCCTTTTGATAGTTATACAACGGAAAATTAGTTGTGGATAAATTAACATTGTTGAACAAGGATGTTACTGTGGTAAAACTGGAGGGGAGGGGGGAAATTTTAGGTGCTGCCCGGCCCCCAGCACATTCCCTTGTGCCCGTTTCTGGCATAAACCAGCCAATGGGGTCTGTTTGTTAGAATAACAGGCAGCTAAGAAGAATCATGCCCCCTCTCCTGGGCTCAGTTATTCATGAAGCACCTGGCCAGGCAAGGAAACATTTTAAGCTCTGCAGGCAGGCTGGCTAGTTTGGCAGCTGACAAGTAAGTCTCTTGGCCACAGCCTGCATCTGCCTCCCCCAGCCCTTTCCTGCCCCAACTGTCTGCCCCCCCCCCCCCCACTCAACATACCTAAACCCTATGTCCTCCTCTTACACCTATACCCCCTCCCAGATCTGGCACTCCTGTCTGCTGCCCCAGATCACAATCCCCTCCTACTCTCGGTCACATCCCAAACCCCTGCCCTAGGTCACAACCGCCTGCTTCATCCCAACTCCCTCTCAGACTCCAGTTTCCCTCCTGCACCCCAGTCCCTTACCCCAACCTCCCTTCTGCACCCAACCTCCATCCCAGACCCTGCATTAATAGCATGGAAGAATGCAGCTCTCAACCACTTTCCAAAATCTTGGAGTGGCCCCCATCAAAAATTATTGCCCACCCCTGGTCTAGACCATCTCTGATAGATGTCTATCTATCCTGCTTTTAAATATCTCCAGTTGATGGAGATTCCACAACCTCCCTAGGCAATTTATTCCAGTGTTTAACCACCGTGACAGGAAGTTTTTCCTAATGTCCAACTTAAACCTCCCTTACTGCAGTTTATTTTTTTTAATGTCTCAGGGGTTTAAATTTAATCTCATATTGATCCTCTTTCTGGGTAGGGAGTTTTCCCCCCTCTTCTCTACACCTTTGCTCCTTTTCATACCATAATAGGGTTTGCACAAAAGAATCTTCAACAGTTTGCACATCCTCCATATTCGGCACTCCCATTTTAGTGCTCAAAACCCACGAAAATGGTATACATCTAAATGAGACCTTGGTCCCATTTGAGAAAACAGTTCTATCAATAATTAAGCCAAATTCTGAAATACTTACTGTATCCTTAATCAGAAAAAACTTCAGTTGCCTTCAATGAAAGTTTTGTCTAGTAACTTCAAGATTTAAGGACAAGTATTATTTTAAATTGAGAACCACATTAAAATAGTTACAAAACTATGCTGTAGTCCTGCCCCCATTGTTCTATAAACTAAACCAGTGATTTTTCAACCTCTTTTCATCTGCAGACTCCCTAAAAAGTTTTTGAAATCTTAAAAATAGTCTGCAGAGTCCAAGGGATCCAGGATGGACCATAAATTGAAAATAACTGTGCTAAACCCATAGCACAATCGGTATACCTCTCAGAAAAGGGAAATTCTGTCCACATTGGTCAGGAAAACTGTGCTAGAATTACGTTTGAACACTGATAGTGCTAGTTTGATTTGAATAGTAACCGAGTCAAGTCCTAAGAGTTTGCTCAATGTGTGGCGGTGGCAGCCTGGGAATCATATACAGCTTCTAATGCCAGATTTTTCAAATGCACACAAATTACAATTGGGCACCTGTCTCCTACTGACTTAAGTCCCACTGATTTTCACTGCATCCAGATGCCATATGTGCCTTTGAAACTCTCTCCTTCTGTAATTTTGGGCAAGTAACTTAGTGTGGCATTTTCAAAAGTGCCTAAAATCCCATTGAAATTCAGTAAGACGTGCTCACAAGTCATTTAGTCTCTCTACAACAGCGGTCTCCAACCTTTTTAAGCACAAGATCATTTTTTGAATTTAAGATCTACCTCAGATGTTAGCGTCCCCTGCCTCTGTCTCCCCCACCCTGCACAACAAGCAGGAAGCTCCCAGGCGCAGCTCTGAGACTCTGGGCAAGGCAGTGCGGGAAGGGGCAGCTGAAGTGCCTCCCAGACAAACCAGTCAGGATCCCCTGCCATAGGGGAAAATCTACCAGTAGATCCTGCTCTACTGGTTGGTGACCACTGCTCTAGAAAATATCCCTTTAATCTAGGGGGTGGGAAGGGGCAATAAGTGGTCTGCAGGCCAGATGCAGTTCACCAGGGTTATCCCATGGCAGGCCAGTGGCATTTTATTTACCTGCGCACCTGCAGGTACAGCCTCTCGCAGTTCCCATTGGCTGTGGATCACCCTTCCTGGCCAATGGGAGCTGTGGGAAGAGGTGTGTCCTGCTTCCTGCAGCTTCCATTGTCCAGGAATGGCGGACACACAGGTAAATAGAGCATTTGGCCACCTACCAGGGGCTAAGCCTGGCCAACTGCATCTGGCCTGCGAGCTACCTACCTGCTCTCGCTTCTGTCTGCCTTATGTGTAGGGGGCTTGGTGATCATCATCTGAAAGGCAGAGTCATCTTCCTCTGCTGAGCTGTGCCAAGTCCATAGTTTACGTTTCTATAAGGAGAACCAAATACAGCCAAAGTTAAAACCAAAGCAGTTTTCCTGAGGCTGTCTTTGATGTTCTTCTTGGTCTTTTCCAGTCTAGTATCCATGTCAGCGTACATTGGGAACTGTAACCAGGATGGTGTCACATGAAGGTGCTTTTGTGCTGCCCAGTGTATGTGTTCTCTTCCATGGGACAGCTGAGAGTATCTCTTGGGATACTCATCCCAGGTCATTTCCCCTCCCATCTTTCTCTTTCTTAGTCTTTCCCTAGACTTTTCCAGCTGTAACCTCTCTCACCCTCTCCCAAAAGGTTAATCTTTCCCTTGCTGATGTGACAAGTTCCTTTTTTGAAGGATGGTTCACACCCGCTACCTGAGCCATGTAGCCGCAGGATGTTTCCTCCACCTGTACCGTTTGGGGCATGATGGACTGAGCTGCATGCCTGAAAGCAAGGGAGGCAAGATCAAGCCAATTCACTGTATGATGGTGAATCTCCCCAGTGCAGCCATGTTAGCGTGTCTGTCACCAGTCCTCTTCATTGGGCTGTAGATTGGCCAATGCACCTGTTTGCTGGAATACGAGAGAAATATCCAGAGCAGTTTTGGTCGGTAAGACTGAATTTGGTTTAGATTTGCTTGCCTTTTTTTGTGTTACAAAGATGAAAATAAAAAGGCTTTATAAAGGCATTCATGTTGGAATTAGACAATTTCTCTGATTTAAAAATTGTGTTTTGCAGACTCTTGGGGAAACAAAGTAGATATAGTGCCCTGCAAAGGTTACCTCCCTGTGTCTGCCCAGGCCTTTAGAACAACTGAAGTACAGCTTGTCCTCCTTTCTCCCTACCAACCCTTCTGGTAGTTTTGTACTTTTATTACTACAAAATAATAATAGGCTTTTGTTTTGTTCTTAGCTCACGCTGTCATGCAGCATGGGGAAGGCCCAGTTCTGATCAGCGGGAGCAGGATATGGCCCTAAGAATGTATCCGTGTATACTACTCTCATTCTCTTGCACTCCTTCCTTGCTATGCCCCTGCAAGGGGGAAGGAAAGAAGGAACCCTTGAGTGTAAACTTTATGGCTTTCATAGGTGCAATTTACGCTCAGAGGGCCTGATTCTGATCTTCAGCATTGTAAACTGGGGTAATTCTATTGACGACACTACAGTTAAAGTGGGTGATCGTTCAGAATCAGAGCTCAGCACTCTGGATGTACATTGGGTGCTCAGCCTCTTTGTAAATCTTGCTGCTATTTAGGTGTTTCAACAAGAGCTGGACAATTGCTGTCATTATTTTAAGCATTGAAACAGAATGCACTGGGTTCTGCTCTTATACCAGAGTAAATTAAATCAGTAGTAATACTCCAAAATTAGACTCGTATCTCTGAAAATACACTATAGCCTAAGATCCCAGGATGTAACTTAAAGGGAGTTCAGGGCTTAAAAAGACTGACCTCTTGGGTTAATGTCTGTCTCTATTCTGCCTGTCCCATTTTAGCCGAAGTCTGCACTACAGGGGAAGGTCGAATTAAGGTACTCAAATCCAGCTATTTTAATTACATAGTTGGAGTTTCCCTACCATCCCCACAGCAAGAGGTCAAGAGGTTTGCTTTCTCCTGTTGGGGGCGCCCTCTGAGTTTGATTTAGCTGGTCTTTACTCGACCCATTACATTTAAACTCTGGAAGATCGACCACAGCAGTGTCGATTTTCTGTGTAGTGAAGACAAGCACCAACTGTGTGACCCTAGAGATGCAGGTCTGAGCTTCGGACTTGAATGCCGAGGCACCAAAAGTGTAACCTGAAGGTCAAATGTGCCCCATAGAGCTCTAAAATAGCCACCTGGCTGTCCTTATCTTTCAAGTGTAAACAATGGCTTCATTATTTTTTTAAATGCATACAAGGTCTAAGTCAATAGATCAGTTCCATATGTGCATTCTGAATCAAATCTGCTAATATTAGGGAACAAATAAACACTTTACTGCTACTTTACCTCTGTTAACATAGGGATAGCTATAGGACAAACATAGCTATGCACCAGCACGCTGGATTCCAAATCCAATGTCAAATTCTTCTCTAAAGTACTATTGTAAAGCCAATGGGAGAAATTGACCTGCCGTGTCTTTATTACTGCTAGTGATGCACAACCCGGAAAGAACCAAGCTTGACTTTCAGATCTGAGGCTGTATTTGCAATCTGGGGGTTATGTGAAAAAAGTATTTGTGCTCACAAACTTAATACTGTGTCTCCACAATTATTGAGACAAACATGGAGCTCAGCAATGCTGACATTTTTTTAGTCACTTTCAGTGTAGTCTTGTATTTTAATTTGAAGGTACAGTTAGTGGAAACTACAAGTCCCAGCATGCCTTATTTCCTCTTGTTCTTTTGTTCTAAGCAATGAGGCTTGCAAGTCTCAAGGGATTTAATCAGAAAAATCTCATATAAACTTCCTTTCTCAGAAGATCAAAAGGAATCGGTTTTAACTTTCAGTTAGTATTTAAAGGAATAATTTCACACCAAGGCTGGTTATCATCGTACCACTCCAAATTAAGTTTAGCAAGATGAAATTAAATTTTTATTTTCCCAGTGGCAATACATACTACTCATAATCTTAAGGCACTGTTTCTTTAAAAAGTTCATAAAACTTTGAACATAATCCAAAATAGTTTCGCACAGGTTTATATTCTGGCAGCTGTACGAATAAACCTTGGCTTCTGCATCAAGATTACTTTTAAAAATCTGCCCTATTAAAAATGTTAAGGTCCCTCATGATCTGAAGACTCTCTGTTCCTTGAAGCAAGGCATGCAGACATAGAGCTTGGTGGATGTAAAACCCTGCCACCAGGCCTAGGGAAGGGACAGGGTTCTGTTTCAGAAGAATTTCACACACCTTTACACACTGAATTTACACCTTCGGCAGTCTTTAACTCCTGTTCAAGGTGGCAGAGAACATACTTGCACACAGATGTGAGGGCTCATGGAGCTGAAGGATCAAGACACAAGTGGCCAAAACTATGCTCTCAGTCTCACCCATCAAAGCCAATGATCACTTTTAGTAGGAGTGTAACCAAAGGGAAGATTATCCCAACATTTCTCAGGCTACAACTACATTAGAGAACTTACATCTAGTGTAGCCTCTCTAAGTCTTCCATCAATTTAATTAATCCACCCCTTATGTGTGGTTGGAAATGCTTTCCCTCTGTCCACACTGGGGCTTAGGTCAGTATAACTTATTTTGCTGAAGGGGTAACTTATTTACACACCTGAGTGACATAAGCTATACCCAAATTATGGTAGTTTTGACATAGCTTCAGACTTGAAATCCCCCAGAACTAAGGAACCTCAATCACTAAGTACTTGAGACCAGAAACTTCCCTATGAGAAGCCAATTATTCTGCTGGGTGTCTCAAATAGTAAATGTTGCCTCATTTTTAATACTTCCTACAGTCTCATTTTCTCCTGGGTCACAACATTTTGCTAAAATTATAAACTCTTCTGGATAGAAGACATCTTTGGAAAGGGTTATTCTTATTACTTGCCCTGCCTGAGACAAACTGGTCCTTATAGGGTTAATTTCATCATGAACATCAGCCTTTCCTGAAGGATCAGGGTCTGGTGCTGTTGACATCAATGGAGGAGGCTGCAGAGTTTTGAGGTTTTCTTCTGACTTTACAGTCCAAACATGAGACCTGTTAATTCACAGGAATTAGTGCATATTGATCATCTGCAGCCCTCCCAGACCTGTCAGACATCTATGCATGGAGGAGAAGTGGTAGATGTTGGGCTCCAGCTGCAAAGGGACACGCAGAGGACATAGAGAAATGCTGAGCTGGATTCTTGATTCTTTGAAAATAGAGACTTCTTTATCCTGTTCCAGTCCCTGTGTTCTGTTCTGTTGTATTCTGCAGTGAGGACACAGACTCAGCTTCCTTTTTGGTGTGTGATGCTAGCAGATGGAAATCCATCTCAGCTTTCAAAAACTCTGAATAACTGATTAAGAACAAAATTGTTGGTCTGGAAGCTGGTTCCTTCTCGTCGTCTTTTCTCTCGGCAGCCTGCCTTTCAAGGGTAAAGTTTCTAATTACAGGTTAGGGAGGCAGGTTTAATCCCACAGCAGACCCCTTGATGCTGCACTAGAGAATGCTATTTATACACCTGAATGAATAGGATGCAGCATTTCACTTGAGAAGAATAAGGTGGTTTTCAGTTTCTCACTTTTATTTTCATGTGAAATGATCCACATTAGATTCACCAGGCTTGTGACCTAAATTACTAGGGATTTTGAATAGCAAACAACCAGCAACTGCAATAGAAAGAGCGAAAAGAGAAGCAGGAGTCAGAGGGAGGGATGAGGTGAGAAAAGCAGGCACAACAGAAAAAGGGTGAGAGAGAGACACTGTGTTGAAAGAAAATAGAAGAAGGTAGAAACAGGCAGACACTGAGAAAACCAGCGTGAAAAGACAAAGATGTTGCTTCCTATACAATAAGGCAGGTTTTGGTAGATCAGTGGGTCTACAGAAATATCTGGAAAGTCTGTTGTATGTTGGTCTGTGTGCACAGACCAACGCACAGTAAAATAATTGTAAAGAAGGCTAAGGACAGGAGAGCCAGCAGTGAAATCTGAGGGTGTAGCACACAGGGACTCCAGTGTTCCTCTGTAAATGGAATCCATGCTCCACAAGTAGATTCACTGTTAGCATTAACTTGGGGCCTTTGGGGGTCTATCACTGGAAACAGATGATTTCTGGTTTGGATCTTTCTTGTAGGGTCATGACCTGCAAGGTTGCTTAAGGACACAGGTATTAATTTTCTCATTTCTTTGGGTACTGAACTCCTCTCTCTCCCTGCAGACTTCTTTGCCCTTGTCTCTAGTTGTAGGTATAACTCTAAGTATGGTTGTGGGGTATGTGTATGTGTCGGTTATGCTGGTGGTTTTTGTTTTGTTTCATTTTGGTTTTTTCTTTGTTTTGGGGGTTTTTTTGGCTGCTGTGGAAATAATTATACTTTCAAAGAGTGTTTTGGACTCTCTCTGGGTAAGAAACAGGTGATCCAGACACATATATCTGAGTCAGTGGATTATTGAATCCAAGACCCTCAATGGATCCTAGAAAGCTGTGGCCTTACTAGTATATAGCTAACACATGTCCTTTCCACTGGATTTAATGCAAGCTAAAGGGCTGGTAAGGATGTTGCAAGGAGCAGCTGTGCTGCATTCTATTAAAAATAATCCTTATCCTCTTTACTCATCTGAAGAAGTGGGTTGTGCCCATGATATTATATATAGGTTTTTGTTAGTCTCTAAGGTGCCACAGGACTGCTCGGATAAACATAAGAACAGCCGTACTGGGTCAGACCAAAGATCCATCCAGCCCAGTATCCTGTCTACCAACAGTGGCCAACACCAAAAGCCCCAGAGAGAGTGAACAAACTGAACAGGGAATCAAGTAATCCCTCTCATGTCATCCATTTCCAGCCTCTGACAAACAGAGGCTTAGGGACACCATTCCTACTCATCTTGGCTAATAGTCATTGATGGAACTAACCCCAGTGAATTTATCTAGTTCTTTTTTGAACCTTGTTAAATTCCTGGTCTTCACAACATCCCCTGGCAAGGAGTCCCATGGGTTTACTGTGCACTGCGTGAAGAAAAATGTCCTTTTGTTTGTTTTAAACCTGCTGCCTATTAATTTCATTGGGTGACCCCTAGTTCTTATATTGTGGGAATAAGTAAATAACTTTTCCTTATTCACTTTTTCCACTCCAGTCATGATTTTACATGATTTTATAGACCTCTATGCTATCCGTCCTTAATCTCCTCTTTTCAAGGCTGAAAAGTTTTTAATCTTTCTTCATAAAGGACCCGTTCCAAATCCCTAATAATTTTGTTGCCCTTTTCTGAACCTTTTCTACTGCCAATATATCTTTTTTGAGATGAGGCAACCACATCTGTACACAGTATTCAAAATGTGTGCTTACCATAGTTTTATATAAAGGCAATAATATATTCTTTGTCTTATTCTATATCTCTTTTTAAAATTATTCCTAGCATTCTGTTTGCTTTTTTGACTGTCACTGCACATTGAGTGGATGTTTTCAGTTAACTGTTCACAATGACTCCAAGATCTCTAAATTCATCCCCATCATTTTGTGTGTATAGCTGGGATAATTTTTTCCAATGGGCATTACTTTACATTTACCAACATTAAATTTCATTTGCCATTTTGTTGCCCAGTCACATAGTTGTGTGAGATCTTTTTGAAGTTCTTTACAGTCAGCTTTGGTCTTGAGCAGTTTAGTACCATCTGCAAATTTTACCACCTCACTGTTTATCCCTTTCTCTAGATCATTTATAAATAGGTTGAATAGGATTAGTCCTAGTTCGGAACCTTGAGAGACACTACTAATTACCTCTCCATTCTGAAAACTGACCATTTATTCCTACCCTTTCTTTCCTGTCTTTTAACCAGTTATCAGTCTATGAGAGGACCTTTTCTCTTATCTCATGTCAACTTACTTAAGGGACTTTGGTGAAGGACCTTGTCAAAGGCTTTCTGGAAATCTAAGTGTACTATATCTACACCTCAATCTGGGACAGTTCCTCAGATTGGTCCCCTAAAAAGAATGCTTGGATTTGGGAAGCTCCCTAACAACCTCAGATGTGAAGACCAAAGCAAATAATTCATTTAGAATGAAAACTGCTGTATAATTATATGTAGGTTGTGTAGGCTGGAGATGTTGTCATCATATGTGTCTGGAAAGAGCCTTGTTCACTGCCAGAGCAATGCAAATAGTAAATAAAAATATTTGTATGTATAGCATTTTAATAACCTGGCAAATATGTGTGCCACTTTCCCATATTGAATGGAATTAACCGATCTACTACACATCATAAGCCTCTATCAGAGGCAGCTGTGCAAAAAGAGGTTCTCCTTTAAAAGCTCGTGTGCTTTTAGATCTGAGTTCTATCTCTGTTAGACAGCCACAGGCTTGCTGTAATACTGGTAATAACTGAGGGTCACACAGTTTGTTCAGCAGACATATTACACATTGTGTAAATGGGGAGGTGGAGAGATTTAGGGGGAGCTGTTGCTGTACAGTATTTGTGGGAGGTTTTCTGTTCTAAAAATAGGAACCTGTCAGAGTGGGAGGATTTCAGAGGGGGAGATGACTTCTTAGAGAAAAGATTAGTGGTGAGGACATGGGATGGTCATATTTCAAGACAAACACCTGTAAATCAATCTAAGCCTGTAAGTAGCAACCTATTAAACTGAGTTCACCCTAGCTGCCTAGCAGTACAGGCCCTGTGTCTCCATTCAGCAAAGCCAGAATAATCTACTCATCCCTTTCTGAGTCAGACTGGACTGTAAGACTCTGAGTCAGACTGGACTGTAGACTATTCCCTTCTCACCATATGCTAACCAAGATCCTGACAGTTGTATGCTACATACAGTGATGTGAAACATCTGCCCCCCCCAAAAAAAAACAGTTCAATCCGAGGCTACCTAATGTGAATTATCTGCATGCATTCCAGCTAGATGCACAGTGTTAGGTATATTGGAAGTGGAGGAATTAGGAGCCGTTTGAGAGAGCTGCGACTGTCATGTGAAGTGATCAGGTGGAACTATGGTCCAACAAGCCTTTGCATTATAAATATTTTCTTTTTAAAAAATAGCATGTCTACAGAATATCCCACTGCACTCAGATTATATTTTCCCATCATAAAAACGACCCCCCTACAACCACCTGACAGAGGCAGATTGTACCCATATGTCTCCCCCATTTTTTCCATTTCAGATTTCTGCATCGGGGTGGACTTAAACTAACAGTGCCTGTGTGGAACATGGGTTCAACTGTCAGAACATTCTCTTCTGAAATATTCAGGTTCCAGGTTGCATTGCTAGCTTTCATGGCCTCACTAGGCATACCTACAATGTAATTTGACACATGAGCCTTAGGTCTTAACCTTAGCTTAAGCAGAACTGGGGTTCTCTCTTATAATTTGATTATAAGTTTCCTTTTTTCTGTGGCATTTGATTACTCTTATTGGGGACCGATGGTTTGTCTCTGGCAAGCTGTATTCTTGATTTTTAGGGTTCTGCTACAGTAATTTTCCTTTCTGTACATGCTTTGTCTTAATTTCTTAACTCCGAGAACTGTGGATATTAATTCCTTAAAAAGAGTCTTCTTCTGTTTGTAGCTTAGGCAATTTTGATGGCGTATCAGTCATACCAGATGGAAGATTGAGTTCTGCCTCTACAGAATGCTAAAAAACTAGTTTAAGTGCAATATGATGCCGGTTAAATGTGTGTCTCAGTTCTCTAGGGTGCTTATAGACAAGATTACCCCTTTAGGAGGCAAGATTGGCTTGGGTGAGATTCTGGCATACAGCTGTCAGATAACAACTGAGTCTGTGCCATTGCTAGAGTAAAGAACATTTCATTTCCAGTAGGCATGAAGACTTGCCAGTGTGATTTGTTACATTGAAATTGTGTATCTCTGAATAGATTATGTAAATTTAATCTGGGCAATACCCCCAATTGTGTTAGATATAATTACCTTCAAAGTTCTTTTTAATCTTTTATTTGGATCATGTCCCAAGATTCAGCTGTTTTGGATTGGGGTAGAAATTGAATTATTTATTATCAATTAGAGGCTGTCAGAGCCTTTGACATCACATTGAGCTGGCATTGTTTGGTATCTCTATTAATGATCTTACAGATAAAAGCATGAAATTATTGGTTAGGAAGCTTTTATTCTAGGCGGAGATGGCTAGTTTGCATACTTGGCTGGATGCTTTCCCTACATCCCGTCTCATTATGGCTCTGTTTAATCAAGCTCTGTTTAATCATACATTGCCAAATTGATTGTAAGAGTAATTCTCCAATAGATGGAACCTAGTCGTGACTTCCCTTGACATCCTAGCTCAACACATTTTGACTCTTCTGCTTTGGCTGTGATCTGTCGTCAAACTGGAACAAGCAATTTTTTGACCATGACCGATTTATTTAACAATACTGGCGCTGTGGTAACTTTGGATGCTGAGCTTCGGTTTCCTCAGGTTAGAGGATGGACAAGACGACCTAATGGAGGGTTTCCCTCTCACATGTGTGATTCTGTTTTCTGATTTGGGAGTTTTAAACATCTTTTTTTAAATGTGTGGATTTTGGCATTCACAAGGAAAACACGTGTCATATAAGAGCTGCAGAACCTAGTATTGCTTCATGGAGGGAGTCAGCAAGGAACTCAAGACACAAGGCTCTGCACATCACCTCTTAGCATACCCATCACAAAAAGAGCATCCTAGGAGGAAGTGGGAGAGGGGAAATGGGACTAAGCACCTTTTGCACCTTGTGGATTCTAGTGATTTGGGGAGCCAGTACAGCCCAGAATAGGGGGATACTTGGGAGTGAAAGAGGAAAAGTTAGCAGGGTTTAACCAGGACAGTGGAGTCCTGAGACACTGTCTTCAGGAGGAGGCTGGAACCTTTTCATGTCATAATCCCACATTAAACAGATTTATTTGGGGTAGGGGAAGAACTTTTTCCCCAGCAATGAAGTTCCACACACTTCAGCTTGTTCCCCTCAAAGATGCCTGTTGCTCCCAATTCTTATTTCATTCCTCCAGCTTTCTCGTGGTCGTCCACAGTTTTTTATGCTTCTGTGCTGCACACTGTTGCCTTCCAGTTCTGTTCTTGGAGAACCAGGGCTTCATATCCAGCCTGAGTCATGAAAAGCCTCCCTCCTCCCCATCTCTGCTTGAACCAAAGCAGATCAGAAAGAAGACTTATAAAAAGCAATGAAAGAGCAGGGGAAGACACACCTAAGCCCTTCTAGACAAGGGTACAGGATTAAGGAAACACACCTTGCCTCATTTGCATAGAAGATGGGACAGGGAGGCATCTCCATTAGCATACAGAATGGAGAACATCAATTCCAAGGCAAGAAAGGCATTGAACTCTGGAACACAGAAAGCAGGAAAGCATTGCCTGATGGGAAATTTCTGCTCCAAATGCTAATGAACCCATGTATACACACCCCCAGGTCAGGAATTATGAGACCAATTTTAGTAATAAACCCTTTATTGGTATCCAAAGAACTGAAACTGCCTAATTGCATTATAGCTCCCTTGAAGGAACTGGCCATAGCCAGGAACAATCAGTTTCTATTGCCCTAGCCTAAACAAAACACCTTTGCAATATGCCCTTGAGCTATCAATTTACCCATAAATCAGAGTTCCTTCTAAAACCATTGACGTTTCCCTTCAAAAACTCTACCCAGGCTCAAGGGCTCTGATGCCCAGATCCAAATTTAGCATCAGTTCCATTGGGACATCATCTTCTCCAGTTGTGCTCTGCCTGTCTCCAACTCTCTGGACTCCCAGCTGCCATCATGGGAACCCTGACCATCCAGTCTTCATGGAGTGGCAAGACCTCTCTTTCTTTCTCTCTCGCTAGGCCGGCGGTTTTCATGATTTTTTCCTCATGACCCAGTTGAAGAAAATGTTTGATGCCTGCGACCCAACATCATGTAACTGGAGTGTGGGCTCTGGGGTGGGGCTGAGGATGGGAGCTTTGGGGTGTAGGACGGGGTTCCAGATTTGTGGGGGTCATGACCGGGGCAGGAGGGGCTTATCTTGAAAGTCTCCTGATCAGCAGTACAGTGGGGGTTGCTAAGGCAGCTTCCTGCCTTTCCTGGCACTGCAGACCATGCTGCCCCCAGAAGCAGCCGGCAGCAGATCCCCTGACAATAGGAGTGTGGTGCTAATACTCAGGACAGGTGCAGAGCCCTGTATGCTCCCCTCCCCCCTATTTAGGAGCCAGACCTGTTGCCGGCCACTTCAGGGTTGCAGCACAGTCTGTGGTGCCAGGTCACTTCAACCCCCTGCAGCCACGAGTCCCATCGCCCAACATTCCGCCCCCCAGTTCTGTGTTGCACCCCATAGTTTGAAAACCACTGGTTTAGGTATGGCCTCCTGGCTCTGCCTTACAGGGTCAGTTATGGTTTGCTAGCCCTTACTTTTTAAAGCAGATTTAAGTTAGATTTTAAAGTGTCATTTTGTTTGCGTGGCTCCCCTTGTATGGTTCTTACCTGGAAATAAATAACTTTCATAGTTAAGCTGGCTGCTTCTCTCTCTCTCTCTTCCCCTCCTTTGTGGAGGGGCATTGATTTTGGCTCCCTCATTCGCTCTGCAACAATACTCCTTGCATCTAAGCTAAAGATCCCTGCGGCACCCAAAAACCCTGAGGGGTTTGCTTATTAAGTGGGTCACTAGTGAAATGGCTGTGGGGTGAAAGTGGGGATTGGGAGGCACTGAACCTTGGGGGAAAAGGGGATGGCGGCTTAAAGTGCTGTTTAAATTCAGCCCACTGAGTCTAAGTACACATGCGGGTCACAGCTTGGCATTGTTGTGCAACTCAGCCTACTGAGTCCAGGAACACATATAGGAGTCAGCTTGTGCGTGCTGATTAACCGATACACTCAGAAGTGCTGTTAATGGGGCACCTGATTCTAGGGTGGGAAGAGTCCAGCCCTGGGGAACCTAGATCCTGCAGGATAGCTCCACTGGGAAGGAATTGGCAGAAGGGAGAAGTAGAGCTCCATAGGAGAACACAAGAAACATAAGCATCACGCTGATAGAATTATCAACACCTCCCTCCCCGAAGAGTAACCCTAATTAACAAGCATACCCCAAAGTAATGGAAAAATCTGATAACAACACACACCTTAACAAAAGCAAGATCCTCCACCTGCCATCGCAAACCAATTCTCATCAAAGCCCCTTTCTAATAATGTAATTATATCAAAGGAACCCTGAACTCATTCTCTTCAGCTTGAAGCAAAATGCAGGACAATGTAGCACTTTAAAGACTAACAAGATGGTTTATTAGATGATGAGCTTTCGTGGGCCAGACCCACTTCCTCAGATCAAATAGTGGAAGAAAGTAGTCACAACCATATATACCAAAGGATACAATTTAAAAAAATGAACAAATATGAAAAGGACAAATCACATTGCAGAACAGAAGGAGGATGCGGGGGGGGTGGGAAGGGGGAGGAAGGAAGGTAAGTGTCTGTGAATTGCTGATATTAAAGGTAGGGAGAGTGGGATGTTTGTGAGTTAATGGTATTACAGGTGATAATTGGGGAAACTGTCTTGATAATGGGTGAGAAAGTTCAAAGACTTGTTAAGTCCTTGTTGGTAAGTGTCGAATTTTAACATGAATGAACTGTCATTCATGTTAAAATTCGACACTTACCAACAAGGACTTAACAAGTCTTTGAACTTTCTCACCCATTATCAAGACAGTTTCCCCAATTATCACCTGTAATACCATTAACTCACAAACATCCCACTCTCCCTACCTTTAATATCAGCAATTCACAGACACTTACCTTCCTTCCTCCCCCTTCCCACCCCCCCGCATCCTCCTTCTGTTCTGCAATGTGATTTGTCCTTTTCATATTTGTTCATTTTTTTAAATTGTATCCTTTGGTATATATGGTTGTGACTACTTTCTTCCACTATTTGATCTGAGGAAGTGGGTCTGGCCCACGAAAGCTCATCATCTAATAAACCATCTTGTTAGTCTTTAAAGTGCTACATTGTCCTGCATTTTGCTTCAACTACCCCAGACTAACACGGCTACATTTCTATCTCTCTTCAGCTTGATACTTCTCTGATAAGGTTTGAAAGGAAAGAATTACTTCCTCTAGGGATGTAAAAGGTTAATCAGTTATCCAGTAAACATTAGCTTCACCAGCATGCTTACCTGGTAACCAGTTCACTGAAGGGCTGGGTAGGGCTTTGCAGCTTCTTTCTTGTTGTGGCCCAGCAGCAGCATGGTGGGATCCTAGCCAGCCAGAGCAGCCCCCTACTCATGGAGAACCAGGCTGGAGGAGCCTCCCCCTGCGACAGGCTGTCTGGACCCTAGTTAACCAGTTAAATTATTAACATTATATTGTTTAACCAATTAACTTGTAAAATCTATTTACATCCCTAATTTCTCCCAGTGAATAAATATGGAAAACTGTGTTGTCCTAAGGTTAGTAAAAAGTCAAACCCTTCAAGACTCAATATGGAGTGTCATAAAGAAAATACCACCACTGGAATTTCTTGGGTAGATCTTCATTGTTGGGATACGTCTGCTGCGCTTCGCCTCAAAGACTGTAATTCTCAAACTTTTTACCAGAGCTAATTTGTCTTGACCTGTGGGCTGTGTCTAGACTGCATCCCTTTTCCGTAAAAGGGATGCAAATCAGACACATCGCAATTGCAAATGAAGCGGGGATTTAAATCCCCCCCGCTTCATTTGCATGAACATGGCTGCCGCTTTTTTTCTGGCTCGGAGCTTTGCCGGAAAAAAGCGCCAGTCTAGACGGGGATCTTTCAGAAAATAAGCCTTTTCCGAAAGATCCCTTATTCCTTTTTTTAGGAATAAGGGATCTTTTTTTTAAAGAGGAATAAGGGACCACTTGTTTATGTTGCAGTATTCCTTTTGTGTAATGCCAAAAAAAGGGAAAGATGCATTGGGGAGGAGAAATAGTATTTGAACTGGAATCCATGACCCTTATGATAAAAGAAGTCTTTATTTTAATGTTCATATGTGTGAAGAATCATGGAAAAATGCCCTTGTAGAAGGCACTATTAAGACTTCATATGGAATATTGTGTAAAATTCTGGTCAACCAAGTTCAAACAAGATTAATTTGTGCTGGAACTGGTGCAAAGAAATGCTGCTAGGATCACTGGGGAATGGCTAGTCTATCCTCTGAGAGAAGACTAACAGAGTTTGGCTTATTTAGACTTGCACTCAGAAAGCTGGGAGATGGTTATATTTGTTCCCTCTAAAAATGTCTGAAGGGGTAAACACATTAGAAAGGGAGAAAAGCAGTTGAAGTCAGAGGATAATGCTGGCACAAGAACAAGTGGCTACAAATTGGCCATAAGTAAACTTCAGCTGAATATGAGAAGGCTTCCAATCATCAGAGGAGTATGATGCTGGAGCAATTATTCAAACAAAGGCAGGGAACTTAACTAGATTTAAGATGAGATTGGTAAATGTATGGAAGGGATGATGTGATGTAGTAATCTGTGGTAGCAGAGAATTGGACTTAACGATTCAGGTGGTCTCTTCTGAGACAGTGTCAGACCTTGCAAAAACATGAAGGCTGTGTCTACACTAGCAAGTTATTCCGGAAAATCAGCCGCTTTTCCGGAAAAACTTGCCAGCTGGCTACACTGGCCACTTGAATTTCTGGAAAAGCACTGACGATCTAATGTAAAATCATCAGTGCTTTTCCAGAAAAACTATGCTGCTCCTGTTCAAGCAAAAGTCTTTTTCTGGAAAACTGTTCTGGAAAAGGGCCAGTGTAGACAGCACAGTAGTGTTTTCCGCAAAAAAGCCCCGATCGCGAAAATGACGATCAGAGCTTTTTTGCGGAAAAGCGCGTCTAGATTGGCCACGGACGCTTTTCCACAAAAAGTGCTTTTCCGGAAAAGCATCCTGCCAATCTAGACGCGCTTTTCCGAAAATGCTTTTAACGGAAAACTTTTCTGTTAAAAGCATTTCCGGAAAATCATGCCAATGCAGACGTAGCCGAAGAGTATTTAGCATTGTATTGCATGGACATCATTAATGTTATTTGTATGTTTGTGTTACTGGGCTCCTTTAGAAAAGGTTTGTCAGCAAATTGTGCTGACTAAGGGCATATTGTGACACTTAGCAAAGGAAAGTTACTGGATCTTCTTCACGAAACAACAATTAAAGGGGGCAGGTAATTGGTACAATTCCTAGAACTCCGGGTACATGTTAATAACTTTTTTCTTCCTTCAAATACTGACTGTAAAGAACCTCCCAACTACCCCTCTACCCAGCAACAATCCTGGAGAGTTTGATAAACAGTAACAACTCTCAGCAGAGGTGGGCTTGAGAAAGATTAACTAAACAGTAACTGCCCGAGTGCTCTCTTGAACAGACCATGAGATCTTGAGGTCAACTCAACAGAATGATGCTTTTTAAAGATATGAACGCATTTCCACAATAGAAGCACTATGGAGACATGCCTTAGAGGCTGTCAGAGCTTAGTTCAGTGTGTTCTGATACCATCAGAGAACGGCGTACCTGATAGTTCAAAGTAAGACTAAATGCAGGTTTTAATCCACTTTGACAGTTGTTGAGCGGAAACAGCCTTTCTTCTGACCTTGTTATTATAAACCACAAATTGTCATCAGGCTTGTCCTGTTAGTTTTTCCATTAACAGTCTTCTTGATCCCTAAAAATGTAACTTGACCTTCCTTGGTTGTCAGTATGAGTTGCTGAAAAAAGGGGAAGACTGACTCCAGTGACATCAGCAATCGCTGTCCTGTGAACTGGTGAGAGAAGGCAGTGCTATCTTATGCTTCAGGAAGAGGACAAAAACAACATCTGGAATTTCCTGATTTCTTCTGGCTGAAGAGTTATTGCTGCTAGAAAATAGGCTTCAAGAATTTATAACAAATGAAACAGTCTCCCATGGGCCCAAAGAGAAAATCCATCTATTTGGTTACTACTAAACTAAGATCCCACAAAGGCACGGCCTCGCATACAGGTGGAAGAACATTAGACTGTCCCTTTAAAAACCTCTCAGATGTGGAATATACAAATATAGAGACTACTTGTGCTAGAGCATGATACTGAGTTGTGGCAGACAAATGAACTTTTATGGAATGCAACAGATGTTCTGATTTTTTAACAAAGTCATGCTGAATGTATGAGGCATGTACTGACATAGGCAATGTGTTTCTTTGTGTTGTTAGCACAAAAAAGTCTCTCACTTTGGTGCATAGCTGAAACAAAAGACAGGACTATGCAGCACTTTAAAGACTATCAAGATGGTTTATTAGGTGATGAGCTTTCGTGGGCCAGACCCACTTCATCAGATCAAATTGTGGAAGAAAATTGGCATGACCATATATACCAAAGGGATACAATCAAAAAAAGTGAACACATATAAAAAGGACAAATCAAATTTCAGAACAGAGGGAGGATGAGGGGAGGAGGTTAATGTCTGTGAGTTAATGATATTAGAGGTGATAATTGGGGAAGCTATCTTTGTAATGGGTAAGATAATTAGCATCTTTGTTAGGGCCCAGTCGTAAAGTGTCAAATTTACGCATGAATGACAATTCACAAGTTTCTCTTTGAAGTCTTGCGTTAAAATGTCTTTGAAGCAGGATGCAGGTAGTCAAGTCGTTGAGACAATGCCTTTTCTGGCTGAAATGGCAAGAAACTGTTTTTTCTTTGTGAAACTGTCTGATATCATGCTTAAATTTGACACAAGAAATTTTCTTGTGTTGGATAGTGATAGAAATGTAGCTGTGTTAGTCTGGTGTAGCTGAAACAAAAAACAGGACTATGTAGCACTTTAAAGACTTTATTAGGTGATGGGCTTTCGTGGGCCAGACCCAGTTCCTCAGATCAAATAGTGGAAGAAAATTGTCACAACCATATATACCAAAGGATACAATTAAAAAAAATGAACACATATGAAAAGGACAAATCAAATTTCAGAACAGAAGGGGGGGGAAGGTAAATGATATTAGAGGTGATAGCTTCCCCAATTATCACCTCTAATATCATTAGCTCACAGACATCTACCTCCCCCTTCTGTTCTGAAATTTGATTTCTCCTTTTCACATGCGTTCATTTTTTTTATTGTATCACTTTGGTATAGATGGTTGTGCTGATTTTCTTCCACTATTTGATCTGAGGAAGTGGGTCTGGCCCACGAAAGCTCATCACCTAATAAACCATCTTATTAGTCTTTAAAGTGCTACATAGTCCTGGTTTTTGTTTCTTGTGTTGATGTGGCCTGTTGCTCTCAGTTCTCTCAGTGGGAAGAAAAACATCACACTGCTTAGAAAATGCTGTTGGAACCAGCTACTTGTTATTACTGTGTAACCTAACACATGTAGGTCTTGCATTCCTCCAGAGAAACCTCTCCTTGCAGCAGCTTCAGCAGCACTCAAAGTTGCTCTCTCATACATTGCAACCTGTCCTAGATAAGTCCTGATGGGGATGAGTAATGGAACATTATACCCATGAGAAACTGTCCAGTCTTAGGTAGCAACTATCTGGTAATTCTCTGCTGAAGGCTGCCAATTTCCTATAGGGAGTTGCCCTCTCAAGACTGTTAAAACCATGTTTCTAATGGCTGTTGTTGCCATTTTTTTTAAGTTGCCTGCCTCTGTGAGTTCCTTATTCTTGAAAACAAGTGGCCTGGAATGGTAGGGTTTATATTTGCTTGTTAGACTCTATCTGCCCCTGGATTGCAGCCATGTTAGAGGAGGGAGTTGTTGTTGAGCATGATTGCCGTGTTTAGTTCAGAAGTTGCCACAGCATACCCTTGCTTTGTTTGTGAAGGGAGTCACACTCAGGGAAAAGCTGCCTTTCCAGGAAGGCAGGGCTCTTTGGGGCTCACAGGAGCACTAAGTTGGAAGGCTTTTGCACAGATGGGACTTTCACGTTTTTGGTGAGCTGGAAGGTGACAAGTGAAGAAAAAGGACACGGCATTTTATTTAATTAGAAAAACCAAACTCCCTAAAACTAGCCTCCCAAGAGCCTCCGTTGTCATCAGCTTCACAAAGAGCTGTGATAAATGAAAGGAACCGAGCCGAGAAAAGGCTGCTTTCTCTTTGTGTCTCTTTCCCAGCTTCTGTTTGCTCGGCTGTCTCACCCGCTCCCATTGAGCAGGCATGTGGAAACATTCCACCTCCTGCACTCCCATTGTCACCTCCAGGTTGCCAGGCTGCAGTTGGCTTGAATAACTTCACTAAGCCAGGCCTCTCCAAAACCATGCCATCCGGTGCTCTGGATACAGAGCCAGACAGGGCCCTCCCACCCATCCCCCCTCTTTCAGGCAGTGGAGGGAGGCTGAAAAAAGTGTTTGAAAGGGCAAGAGAGGTAATGCAGAGATCCATTTGGACGGTGGAGGAATGAAGGAAAGAAGCAACTTATTCCTGAGGAAGAGGTAACAGAGAAGAGAGGCAATTTCTGACCTGATCCTCCATGTTAAAAGTAGTGGATAGTAAAGGAGGGGGTGGACTTCTAGTCCAAATTTCCAATGGCTAGAGGGAAGAGAGGCAACACATTTACAGGCTGGTGGCATGCCTCCGAGGAGAGAAACCAGTAAAAGAGGTGGTGGGGTGACGTCTAGCCTTGCTGCTCTGTGGACTGACGGGACATTGAGCAAAACAGGACAGAGCAGACAGCCAGTTTGTAGTTGGGAGCAATGTATAGAAGCCAGTCCTTCCTCACTACTACTCCAAACACAGCCCTTCAGCAACGAGATGGCCAAATTCACAGGGCTGTCTGGTACAACGTCATCCTGTTCCACGGAGTTGCTCAGGAGAGTGACAAATTTGGCCCTGTGTCAGAGGTGCCTCTCCAAACTTTTTTTAGGGGCTGGCTGCATCTGAAAATGGGAACACCGGCAGGACTAGCAACTACTACAGTAAGAGTTCAGACATGCCACAGGATTCTTACACAAGGAGAATAGGGAATGCCTATCAAAGGAAACATCCTGGAAATGGTGAGGGCAGCAGTAGTTGCCACCCGCAGACTAGTATCAAGACGTGCTCACTTTTACATAGATGCAGAAAGGAGAGAGGATGCAGACAGTCCTCTCCCACTTCCCCATCCTTCTTTTCCTCCCACTTTGGCCCCCTTGTTCAGGGGCAAGGCAAAATTGCATCCCTGTACTCTCTTGACTTGAGTGCAAAGATTTGTTCCTGCTAATTCCCACGAGATATTAGCAATCCAAAAGGGACAGGGATGTGATGGGTCCCTTATTGGAAGGAGCCAGCAGAGTTGGCCAATTGTGGAGCACAATGTATGCCTTTTCTGGGGAGCTCTACGGGACATAGTGTGTGTCCCAGCGTGTCTTAACTGCAGGAGAGTGAAACTCCATGCTACTCTCATTGTGGACTGGTGCCTAATAGGTACAAATTGGGTCTGAGCTGACTGCTATATTGAGTTAATTCAGAGATGAATGTAGCCTATTGCTCTTAATGATTCATGTAAACAAAATAGCACTTAACAAGCAATTCTCTTCAAAATGTGTTCTAACTCATCATGCACCTTCTATATGGGCCAGTTTCCCACCTGCTGTAAATTGGCATAAATCCACTGGAGTATGTATCACTATATGGCCTTCTGCTGTTTCCCTCCTTCTGCTAACTGTTGCCAGAACATGGGATCAAAGCAACAGTATAAATAAATGTAATGTGTGGCCTTGCCTAAGGGGCTAGAACAAGGGGCTGAAATTAAGATTTCCAGAGCTCTGTTTCTGTTTGACATTGGGCACCTTCTTAGTGTTTCTGTTTCTCCATCTACAGAATGGAACATACTCATCTTCCATATGTAATGAGAAGCTAAATTTTTGTAAAGTACTTTGATATCTTCAGAAGAAAGGTGCTGTAAAAGTGCAGGAGAGTCACAGTTTGCTTTGCATCAGTTTGGTATCCTCAGCCTTTAACTACCTGGGAGTTTGAAGGACACTGGAACTGCTGATCTGGGATGATTAGCATAACAATCCTTGTGGATCCGGCTTCATCCTGGGGCTAAAGCTGGGCTTGTTCAATCCAATTTCCAGTCTCTGCTCTTTCTTTAGCAGGCTAATTATACCACCAGGACAGTGAAAATGACCTTCTTAAAAAGACACTTCTTTCCTGCTTACCAGTCAAAACATATGGGAATAAAGCATACACCATAAACAGAGTAACATCATTCAAATGAATTATAACGTGTACCTAGACAAAACAATGGAGATAAACCAATGGGGAAGCAGTAAAGCACTTCTCTGAAGTTCACAGTGGTAATTTGGGTACTGTTTGTCAATAATGAAATTCATCTATAAAGATCTTCCAAGGCAAAGTCTAGTGACAAGAATAATCGGGATCCAGGACTGGGAGGAAATACACCAACAGATACATAGAGAAGAGTATGACTGTCTCACATAGAAACCCATAACTGAGAGCATTGGGCTGGAAAGCTTCTGCCGCATTGGTGTCTGTCGTTAGTCATTCTGGCCTCATTCTGTCTGTGTAGGATGAAACCCTGCCCTATTGTAGTCCTGCTAAATTTGTCCTCATCCAGATGGGACACTGTAGCACAGGAGTGGACCAAAATGGAATTCTAAGTTCCCTGGTGTCATAGCCTAAGAGACTAGTAGCTGTGTGGATTCTGACAGAGCTTTATGTGCTGGAACCTGCCATTTGTGTGGGCTGTAACTCTTGTTTTAAAAGATACAATAATCTGTAAACATTTTAATTTTGTGCTAGTTGTCCATAGCCCAAGGCGCCACATAAATTGCCATGGCCCTAAGAACAAGAGTGGCTGATTTTGAAGCTCTTGCAGGGCCTTTATTCACTCAAGCACGAACAAACTTATTTCCAGAAAGGTCAGTTTGACTGTATTGGAGTAGAATCCCAGAGTTACGAACACCTCGGGGCGGGAAATATTCGTAACTTTGAACAAAACATTATGGTGATTCTTTCAAAAGTTCACAACTGAACATTGCCTTAGTGCAGCTTTGAAACTTTACTATGGAGAAGAAAAATGCTGCTTTTAACCATCTTAATTTAAGCTAAGGAAGGACAGAAACAGATTTCGTGCCTCATCAAATCTTTTATTATTATTGTTTTATTATTATTTTATTTTATTTTGTCTGCGTGGCTGCCTGATTGTGTACTTTCGGTTCCAAATGAGGTGGATCAGTCAGTTCATAAATCCAGTATTTGTAACTCAGAGCTCCTGTACGTATTAGTGTTCTGAGCGGCATTGCAAAGTTTTGCACAATTATTGGAGTTGTTAGAACTGTGGCAGCAGCAATCAGACGTCTTTTTCTCTACAGAAGAAAACACGATATAGTAAGACTATGTTGCTGACCAGCCATTTGGCCAACGTCATCCCTGGTGTGTAATCCACTGAATTCAGCAGAGTTGTATTATTAAGGATAGATTTAATCGGAGGCACTTTTCCCTATATGAACATCTATTCCTTAGCTGTGGCAGGGAAGAAGCAATTTTGCAGCTTCAGGAAGATCTGGTAGGTGAAATATATTTAAATTGTTGGCCCCAAATCTCCTATATCCTGGATTAAGAGGAAACAGCTCCCAGGAGGGAAAAGTTCTCCATGTAGATGGGAAAGAAATGTGGCAGTTAAGGGCTGCAATTTAAAAAGAGCGGGGGCGAGAGGCAGGAAGGAAGATGCTGACATTTTTCCCTTTTTCTTTCGGCAGGTAGCCATCAGAGAGGAAACCTGGCTGGGAGTAGATCCAGAGAGAGAAAAGGAATTGCTAAAGTGGGTATGTCTTGCTGGTGCGCCACTGAAAACATTGGTTTGTATTTTTTTTTTAATCACCATCATGGTAGCTACAAATGGATACTTTGGCCATTTGGGTTGTATTGAGGCACTGTTTCCTATTCTGAACATGGGGAGTATTTAGTTGCCATGTCTAAGTACCAGTTTGCTCTCTCTCTCCTGTGGTGCAACTAGGCAGTCCAGGCGGAAGACAACTAAATGCACCGATTGTGCAGATGCATCAGTCACATTTTGCTCCAAACCCATTAGTGATGATTCCTGCTCTGTAAGACACGAAGGAAAAAGGCGAATCAGTTTCCCAATTTATGGCAGCTCTAAAGAGGCCTTTTGAACCCCGAATCTGATGCTGTGTTAAAACGACACTCTTTGTGACCAGCCAGTCTGTGGTCTATGTATCCAGGCAGTTTAGAAGTGCCTGGGTTTGGAGACTGATCTCATACACCAGAAGGCTGTGGAAAAGGAGCCTTTTATGTAAACTTCTGTAAGAGATTCCCATGTGCTGAGTGCATTTACAAAGGCCATAAGATAACAGCAAAAATTTCAAGCATAAGAGGAAGATTTTTCAGAGGGTACAGGTATCAGTCAGGTGCCCATCTCCCATTGGCTGTTGCCAGAGATGGCATAGAGGGTTATTCTTAAGCAAGTGTGGGGGCAAAAGTTGATATTCTAGCATTGTTATAATGAAAAAGGACACGTTGAACATTCCTGAAAATGAAAAAAATTACTGCAGGAAAGGCTAATACTAGTAAATGAGGTACAAGAAAAAGGGCTTGTACTCCCTGCAGTAGGTCTAGAAAAATTATTAAGAATAACTTGGCAGGAAAATGGATTTGACTTAGCTTCACTGTGTTAGAGCCTTGTCATGGACTTCGAGGCATCTGTTTTTGGAAAGATTATCATTTTAGGATGGAAGCTGCAGAAGGAGCTGCAATATCTCTTGTCTCAGATGCAGTGTGTATTGTAATGCAGTCTGATTTCCCTACCCATGTTGCTGTGGATAGTCACAAGGCAATCGGTAACTACAATCAACAGTAGCGGACAAGCAGGAAGAACTTCAAGAACATGCACGTAGGTTGCCCTGTTCTTGGTGACTATCCATTCCTGATGAACCAGTTTGATTTGAAAAGAATTAGCCAGAAACTTACAGGACAAAAGGTGAACTTGATTTTTCTACACTGTGGCATATACAAGCTGCTGTTACAAAGGGAGAACCGAAGAGCACAAAAGGTGTCATTGTAAGAAATTCTCTCCCTTGTCTAACTCTGTCCACTCAAGTTTTACTCCTGGGATTCTCCTTTGTCAGTATCTAACACTCCTCATTCATTCCTTCAAAATGTGTTGAAATATTATAAAGATCAAGGCTGTCCTTTTGCATGTACGGCAGGAGTGGCTGTACAGGTCTCAGTGCTTTTGACTCTTTATCAGCTACTGTGCTCACAATGCACCTCCAGTCTCCTCACTTGCCACTCCGTGTTCTGCACTTTCAGATTAAATGTTAAATTTAAACTTGGAGCCCAGCCTTTGCTAGCCATCCTTTTCATTCCTGGCCAATGTTGGCAAGCACTTTGATTTACCCTTTATTTTTCCATTGACAGCCACCCAGCCCCCTTCCCCACATAGGCATTCTGGACCACATTCTGTTCTCCTCTTCCTGTCACCTCTCTGGCATTATACACCTTCCACCCTTGTCCCGGCAATTTCTTCCTCACATGGCGTAATGATTCAGTATTTTGCTTTAGAGCACAGCACCATGGAGTGTGAGGAAGAGGCACTTAGACGGGTACAATCAAGGAGGAAATGAAGGAGGAAATGCGACCAGCAGGATCCTTCTGTGTAACAATGACAAAGAAGGGAAGCACTGCCCCAAACAGCATCATGCTCCCTTTCCCCTGATCTCTTTCACATTCTTCAGTGTTCCCCATGTGTGACCTCCCGTCTTTCTCCCTGATTTCTTCCTCTCTCTTTTTTCAAGATTTCTTCTGCCCCTCACTGTCCTAATACTCTGATCTCTCTTCTCTTTCCATTATTGATCCTCCCCCCACTCCTTGTACTCAATTTTTCTGATCCTCTCACTTAACATAAAAAAATTACATCAGTCCAGATTTCCATATCTTAGGGGTGAAGTTTTAATGATATTGTCTCTTTAAGGAATCCTTCATTTCTAACACCCATCTCCTCCCCCACCTGAGAACCAATTAAACTCAATGAATTCAAGGAGAGGCTTTTGTGCATCACATGTGCTTGACTAACAAAGCCTTCTCCAGGCTAGAATAAAAGATTCTATTCAGCAGCCAGTTTGTTCTAATTCAAATCACTTCCACTCCAACATCCCCTCCTTCCTTGTTCCTCACTCAGTTCCCAGGCCAAGACTGCCTGCCTGAATGTAGCCCAGCCCTCAGCTTTGCTCGCCACCTTTCATTATGTAAACTTGCTCCTGTGGCAACAATCTGAGAGCAGAGGCCAGGAAGAAACTCTGTGTGTGTAACCCCAGAGGTTGTGATAACGTATACCTGCGGGCAAAAAAAAGGGGTTTTCTGGGTGGTATAGTGACCTACTGTTGTTCAGAAGACCCCACATTCAGCTCCTGTAGGCTGTGGGGAGACTAAAACTGTATCTGCCTTAAGAATTAGCTCAGATTTCAACCAGCTGCAGTTACATGAGTGCAAAATCACTTATATAGACATCCAGGATAAATTCTAAGTGTACGTCTGTTTTCTTTGCTTACACTAGGGTCGCAATGGTGCAGCATGTCAGGTTACATCTACACAGCAACATTATTTCAAAATAACTAGCGTTATTCTGTAATAGCTTAATCCACGTCTACACAGCAGGCAATTATTTCAAAATAGTGTCAAAATACCGTCAAGGTGGAAGACTTCTAATTTTGACTCCTGTAACTCTCATTGTATGAGGAATAAGGGAAGTCGGAGGAAGAGTGTTCTATTTCGAAATACGTGCTTTGTGGATGCTCCATATTTCGAAATAAGCTATTTCGAAATAATCTACACAGTTGACGTAGTGCAATTTGCGTAGCTTATTTCGAGTTAAGCCCTGCAATGTCAGGCTAACTATACCACTGGCTAGAGTCAGAGAGAATTCTCAATGAAGACAAGACATAAGGGAGTTTAAATTTTATTCTGGTCTGCTCAGGATATAAATTGCATGATCAGGAAAGGAGAGGATAATTCCTTTCCTATCCTAACTCTAGAAGATAAAGGCAGAGGTGCTAATGAGGTGATATTCCTGTGATATGAAGTACTTTTCATATGCAGGAGTGGCCTGAGGTGGGCTGTGGCAGCTGGAACCCCAGGCGGAATGCACGATTGGCGCCCCCACCTGCACGGCTGTCAATGGAGTGATGTCATTATTGGGCGCCCTATGATGTCATCATTGGGCGTCATTGAAGGCGGCGCCCTAGGTGACAGCCGAGTCGGCCTGTAGCCACGGGCCGCTCCTGTTCACATGATATTTAATTTATCTTGTCACAGATTTACAAATGCTACCACAAAATTTTGCAACCACAGATCTAGCTTTGGCCCATCTTATGTAGGAACATAATGCCCCGATCAGAGTTGGTCATCAGTCTCCAGGTGAAGCATTAGCTATTCAGTGTCTGTCTGTCCCTTATTGACCACTGTTACCTAAGCACCGTACAAAGTTCCACATGTTAAGGTGGCAAAAATCTCTTTCCCCCAACTTCCAGATCCCAAGTGAGTTGTATATTTCATTATTAAGGTGTCAAAGCGCAGGCACATTCTTATGGGAGCGAGTTTCAGTGCAGGTGCCAGCAACCATGAGAGCCCTATTTCCAATGCTCATGAGTTTCATGCTAAGCAGTCTCTCTGGCAGCTTGGGCCATTCCCATGAAGAGCTCTGCTCTGAAGATTATGGTCCAAACTTTGAAGCTGTCTTGTAATTAAGTGGGGAACCAATTTTTGGAGCAGAGCATCTGGATGATATGCTGTTAGGCACCTCGGTTGTATGGTAGCGGGGCTGCTGTAACCTAAACTAATTGGAGCTTTTTCAGAATTGGCATCTCCATTCCTATGTACAACACTTTGCAGTGACCTCGCATGGAAGTTACCAAGCAAGGAAATTATATCTCTGCACCCAAATCTGAGTCATACAAGATGTGGTGCAGTCTCCTAACCAGCTTTTGGCAGAAGATTGTGAAGAATCCAGAATGACCCTGGATGTATTGCATGCAAAAGATACCTTACTTCTGAACTCAGATGTTCATTGTACCTTAGTATGGGATGAAAGCAGTTTCTAATGAACTTCATAAGGTGAGTTTAATATTTGGAAAGAAGTTGATCAGTGTTAGAGATGAGTTCAGGGTATGTACAGAAAGATGCAGACTGTGTTACCAGATAAATGCAATCTGTGTACCTGAATAGAGGCTAAGCAGATCAGTGTATTTTTTAAATTGTGTGTCCAACCTTGCTACTGACTACTGAACAAAACTGCGAAGCACGGGTGAAAGGTAGCAATATAAATCAGTTCTATTACATCAGTAAAATCATAGCAGATTTGCATTGCACTTGTCCATTGTTCTGGATATGAACATTTATTTGGTTGTGTTAGATGATGGCCAGAAGCCATCTGTCTCTAAAATAAGTTAATTATGAATCAGATAAACTGATGTAAGACCACTTTATTTTGAATATGCATTGGTTTCATGGGTCTTAAATAATCCACTTGCAAGTTACACCTTCAGTTAATCCAGATATAGTTTTCTGAGAGCCCTGGTGTAGATAAACCCTTAGGCAAGAAGGCAGAATTATTCACCCAGAAAGTCTAACATAGGGTCAAAAGTGAAGTATCTAGTTGGGGAGAGTATGCTTTGTGGCACTTGCCTTCACACAACTTCTGCTGCTTCAGATCCAGTGGTATAAGAAGTTATGACCTGCCATTCTATGAAACTGATTGGTGATTTGATTCATGGAGATGTAGGAATGAACTTGGAAGGAGACCCACATAAGGTATAAAATGGACTAGTAATCTTAATACTAAAGTTACAGGCTAACAAGGCTACCCATCTGAGACTTAATACTAATGATTGTTATATTTTAGGCTCTGGTAACTCTCAAAATGTATTAGCTACTTTCCAAACACAGAGGAAGACAGAATCCCTGTTCTGTGCTTGATGTGGTCAGGTTATTGAGTACTTGGGAATTTCCTGTCTCTTTTGTTCAGGTACTCACTCCAGTGTCATGTTAATCAAAACAAGAGCTATACACTTATCTGTAGCTGTGGAATTGATTTTTATTGCAGTCTTCCTGAGAGTATTGTAGAAGCAATTATAAACACCATCTATCAAATTTCACCGGGGTATGTGGAAGCTCTCTGGGCCTGATTCTTTATTTACTCTCTTGTATAAATCAGGACTAACTCTGAAGTTAATGGAATTACCTTAGGGCAAAACCAGAGTAAAGGATTACGGAATCTGGCCCTCTATTTCTGGGAACTACAATCCAACTTGCCTGAGGAAAGACCAGTGTTTGTTTTGTGGGAGGTCACTAAGAATTAAAGAAGACGCTGGCAGGTTTTTGTGAAACTCTCTCGCACGGAGCCAGCAAATACATTGCCACAAGGCATATCAAAACTTATCATGCAGTTTGGCATCTTGTAAGAAAAAAAGATCTTGATGTAATCCCATTCTTAAAGGATTTTCAATGTCGTGACACCCATTAGGCGTGGTGACTCTGAAAGCAGGTAAGCTTTGGTTTCCCATTACAAAGCTCCTATACTTATAAGGGAATGAGATGAACAAGCTGGCTCCAGGTTTTGTGGGTTCCTTTGGAGGGTAAAACATGTGAAATACCAGCTGGCTCCCTCTCTACCTTTGACCACAGCCTCTTCCACCTCAGCAAACCTATGACAACTCTGGCTGCCTCTTGGTTTTCTGTGACATCTCAGCCTTTAGCCGCACTCCTCCAGCTCCAGCTGCCTGTGAGATACTGTTACTGCTGGTGACCCCCTTGCATTAACTTAAAAAAATGTCTTTGAGGAAGGAGGCAGCAAAGGAGGAAGAAAAGTAAGAACTTAAACTTGGAGAATGTGATGAGAGAACAACTTGAGAAAGAGAGAGTGGTATTAGTTGCACCAAGACTGGTGAGTCCTGTTTGTGTTTAGATGAGCTGATGAGACCTGTACCTTACCCAAATGTAGCTTACTCAGAGTCACTCAGCAATTCAGTAGCAAGGCTAAGAATAGCATCCAAATCTCAGGATCCCCCGCCTTGTGCTTTACCACCTGACAATCCTTCGTTTTCAAGCTTCCCGCTGTTTAAAATTACTAAATTGTAAGCTCTTTGGGACAGGGTCTGACTACCACTCTGTATCTGTAAAGTGCCTAGCACAATGAGGCCCCTTTCTTGGTTGGTCCTTGGGCATATTATAAACATGCATAGTATCTGGTGGAAACAGGAAGACCTACCTGGAAGCTCATATAGCCCGAGGAACAGAGCAAGCACCTCCTAGGTGACACCGCTGAATACTCTTCACTCTGATGAACATGCCAAGCTTCACCCCTGGTTCCTAGCGTGTGTCCTGTTTCTCATCACTAAAAAGAGTTTGATGGTCTCAATCCCTTCCATACCGGAAAACTGTTTCCACTTCAAAACAAAGCATGGTGAGTCTGAAAGGAGAGTCTCAAGTCTGACCTAAGACTAAATTACATCTGACCCTGAGACAGCAAGGCCCCTCCAGGTCAGGGGCAAGGGCGTTGTCAGGACATTGGGAATCTGTAATTAGCCAGCAAAGATATCAAATGCCTCTGTTTCCAGCATTCCTGTCCTTAAAGTGAAATGAGCACAAAAATAGCATTGTTCAAAAGACTGAACAAACTTCCTGATTTCACTCTGTTCTGCAGCAAACTACATCTGCACTCGTAAATCCACTGCCTCTTCTTATTGCTAGCCCCAGCCTCCAGAAATGGATTTGCCTGTCAGACTGCACAGCTTTTGGGACTCCATAATAACCAATCATCTTCACTGCAGTTTGTAGAAATAATTGTATTGTGTAAGGGAAATCTCCCATTTCAAGAATTCTCCTGACTTAAACTACTTTCCCCATTGACACCTTCCTCCACACACATAAAAAACAACCAATGGTCTAGCAGCACCTTAAAGACTAACATAACATGTAGAATAGATGGTGTCATGAGCTTTCATGGGCACAACCCACTTCTTCAGATGACTGGAGTATTAGAAATCCAGATCCAAGAATAAATAAGGGATCTGGACTTCTAATACTCCAGTCATCTGAAGAAGTGGGTTGTGCCCATAAAAGCTCATGATACCATCTACATGGTATGTCATACACCCTCATTCTCAGCTTGCTGGAGGGTAGGGTTGCCAACCCACAGAAATTTCATTTACGGACAAAATGGGAAACATTTATGGGCAGACGGTTTGGGCAAAGCGGCTGGGTGGACTTATCAGAAAGTGATCTGTAATAGTTTTGGATGCATTTCATTTTCATCGTATGCCATCCATCCATCAAGAAAAGGCTTCAGCAGGACAAAACAGACTTGGCAATTATTCCTGGTGGAATGACCAAAATATTGCAGCTGCTTGACGTGACAGTTAACAAGCCAATGAAAGATGCACTACGCAAGAAATGGAAAACCTGGTTATTGGAAGGTGAACATACATTTACTGCAGGTGAACGTATGGAACTCCGATGCTGCAAGTTGTGACCCAGTGGATAGCGGATGTCTGGCTTCAACTTGATCCCACCATCATAAGGAAGGGGTTTCTGAAATGCAGTATCTCTAATGCTATGGATGGCAGCGAGGATGATGCCCTGTGGATGGACCCGAGCGACGATGAATCGGCTGAGGGCGAATTATGCAAAGATTACAATGACTTGTATTACCTGGATGAAGATGTCGAGGGCTATACCCCGGAAGATATTGCTCAGCTGTTCGAGGATGATTCTAACAACAGCAAATTCGAGGGCTTCGAAGATGAGTAGAAGATCAGTTAACATACTTGCGTGTTTGAGCTATGGTGTTGATTTCCTTACTTTTACTTACTTTTTTGAAAGTGTATATGATTGTTTGTCTATGCTAATAAAATTCAACTTAACCTCCAGTGTCTAGCAATTAATTAACTGACATTGAACTGCCAAATGAAAACTAAAAAAAAAACCTCCTATAGATAATGCATACTCTGACTTTGATGATAAAAAAATCCGGAAAAAAAGTGCGGATTATACTCACGATTTTACAGTAATTTTTATACTATCTTAAGATGACCTAAATGGCCAAAAGTGAAAAGTAATCATTGTCATTCATACATCACAAGAACAATATGCTATTTAACTCACTTTCATTTAGTTAGTCATGGTCCTGGAAGTTTTCCATTTTGTGATTGTACATCTGTTACGTCACCTCAACCATTGAGCTAAATAAACAACTAAAACATCCAATTTCTACTGCTCCACAGTAAAATGGCTGAAGCAGCACAGAAGAAATTTAATTGCCATAGAATAATTGCTGTTTTTTGAAATTTTATTGCACTTTTACAAAATTTATGGACACCTAAATTTTTGTACGGACTTTACGGACATGTCCAATTTCGGCTAATTTTTTACAGACTGTCCATAAATTTACAGACAGTTGGCAACCCTGCTGGAGGGACCAGAAGGGTTTTCTTGGATTCACCCTGCATACATATTTAAATTACAGACAAAAACATAGACAATGTGAATATGTGTACTGTAAAAATATTTCTGTAGAATTTTTTTTTCTGGGAGACAGAATGGGTAGGCTCTATTTCTCTTTTCATTTTAGAAGAAACACTCTTCTTGCTGTGTGATTATGGGCAAATCACTTAAGACACGGTTTTTAAAAGCAACCACTGATTTTTCATGCCCAATGTAAGATACCCTAGACTTGACTTCCAGAGATATGGAGCACCTACACCTCCTATTGCAGTGTTTCTTAAACTTTTTAAGACCGAGGAACACCAAATAATTTTTTTATGGGGAACACCAACGATTTTTTGTTGAGCAAAAACAAACCAAAACAAAAAGGGTCGCAAGGAAAGTTATTGAGATAAAAAAGGGTCGGGGGAAAGTTACTGAGCAAAAAAAAAAAAAAAAAAAAAGTCACTTGCCCCTTTAAGGGCAGCCATTTTGAATGATGTTGTTCTCTGCAGTATACCGCCGACTGACACAGTTTAAGAGACACTGTCCTATTGGCTTCATGTGACGCTGTAGGTGTCTAGTGCATCTGCAATTCAGGCCCAAGGTCTCTCAAGCTGGGACTTAGGAAATCAATAGCAATTTTTGAAAAGCATGCACCTTTACTGCTTCAGGTTTTCCATCTGCTAAACATGCGTAATGATATAAACTCAGAGGGTGTCTGTGAGGCTTGACTCATATTTGCAAAGTATTGATGATCCTCAGATGGAAGGTGTTAAGAAAGGGCATAAAACATTAAATAACACATCAAAACCAATCACCCTAAACTAGAAAAATGTAAAAAGTATGGTTTAGCAGCACCTTAAAAACTAACAAAACATGTAGATGGTATCATGAGCTTTTATGTGCACAACCCACTTCTTCAGATGACTGGAGTATTAGAAGTCCAGATCCTCTAATAAATAAGGAAAGGCAGGGGACATAGGGAAAGAAGGAGGGAAAAGAAAAAAAAAGAGAACAAAATAGTGAATTAGATTGTTCAAGTTACAAGAGGATGATCAGAACAATTTGCACCTCCATAAGTACCCATTGTTTGTTTGGTTAAGTTATTAGGATGTGGAAGATAATGTATGGGCCAGCTGATATCTTTATTCATTCCTCTCTGATAAGAGTGTTATCACTATGTGGTCAGATTACAAGTAATGAGTCAAGATGTTTCAAGCCCTTGCTTGACTCCATTGATGTCAGTGTAATTCAGGAACTACTCTACTGAATTCAGTGGAGTGGCTCCAGTGTTGAACCAGTGGAAGATCAGAATCAAGCCCTTCATTGTTTAATATAGTTGACAGACGAGAGTGACATCTTTGGGATTTTATTTCCTCAGGAAGCTGAGGGATTTACCACAATCATCTCCTGTATTTTACTGCGTCTGTCTTAAAAACTTTTAATAATAAAAGAATTGGGAAGAGAGAGAGCAAGGGCTACAAGGGCAAGAATGAACAAATAGGAGAAGCAAAACTTTCCAAACTGGATCATAAACACTGCAGAATCAGACCTCCTCTTCAGTGAGAAGTCCGTTTCTTTGGCCATGGGTCAGAGGTGAGCCAGCCTGGCTCAGGGACAAAGATGATGTATTGATACAATATTAGTTCCAAACTCAAAATATTATTTTTTAAATCAAGGTTTTCCCACTAGGAATCAGAAAATATCATAATGCTGCTATATAAATCCATAGTATGCCCGCCCAAACCTTGAAGAATGCATGCAGTTTTCATTGCCTCATCTCAAAAAAGATACACTAGAACTGAAAAAGGTGCAGAGAAGAGCAACAACAACAACAAAAAAGAGAGAGAGAAATATTATATTGTTGCCCCCACTTAGGGGCAGAGTGGAGAATACAGAATGGGCACTACGTGTTTCTCTCCATGACTTTCAGACTTGCAGCAACAGAAACCTAAATCAAGGCCATTTAAGCCCCAAAATCACCTGGTTCTTTGCATTCTATATCTTTTTTTTCTCTCTTCCCCCTACAAAAGGAAGGCAGCTCAGACAATGAAGGCTACGTCTAGACTGGCCCCTTCTCCGGAAGAGGCATGCAAAGCAGGCAAGTCAGACTAGGGGAATCCACGGAGGATTTAAATATCCCCTGCGGGATTTAAATAAACATGGCTGCCGCTTTTTTTCCGGCTTGGGGAAAAGCCGGAAAAGAGCGTCTAGACTGGCGCGATCCTCCGGAATAAAGCCCTTTTCCGGAGGATCTCTTATTCCTACTCGCGGATTTCCCTATTCTGACTTGCCTGCTTTGCATGCCGCTTCCGGAGAAGGGGCCAGTCTAGATGTAGCCTGAGCGATTGCACAGCCTAATAAACTGTCCCTACAGTTTAAAGATGTGGTTTTGCCTGAGAAGACACTGGATTCTGTCTTGATTAGGGTACAATACCTGATATAAGTCATGTGATCGATGTGAACAAAATACCTTGGCAAAGCCCTGAGGAACCTGAACAGTCTGAGCCGCCTAAGAAGATTTGTGAGATGTATTTCTGTCCTGGGCACTGGATTTAGTTTTAACATGCCCTGTTTCAGGAGTTTCAGTGCACAGGAAGCTGCTGCTTTTTCTTTTCATCCTTTCCCCAAATGACCAAAAGACTTTCCAAAATCTTATTACTTAAAATCTCAATGTAGCTGGGGTTGCTTTAACACCATTGTCAGCATAGGAATGCTAGAAAGGTGGTGAGGGTGGGATCTGTGGGGGAAAAGTCCATTTACTGAAGATTAGAACATGAGTGGAAGTGTTAAATCATGAGATTGCATTATAACAGAGATGGGGGAGGGGGTTGATTGTTTCAAGAGTGAGAGTCCTTTTCAGATAGCTTTGGAGAGGGACAGAAAAACAGCTTTGACTCAATCATAGTGTGCTTGAATGCAGCACCAGATGTACTCTAGTCTTGCAAGAAAGGATGTAAGAAAGTCCATGCTGGGTCATACCAGTGGTCCGTCTAAGCTAGTATCCTGTCTTCCAGCAGTGCCTGCTGCCAGATGCTTCAGAGGGAATGAAAAGAACAAGGCAATTATTGAATGATCCCAGCTTTTTGAGATTTAGGGACACCTCGAGCATCAACGTGCATCCCTGACCATCTTGGCTAATAGCCAGTTTTAGATCTGTCCTCTGTACCTAATTGTACTTTTGACCCTCACCGCATCCCATAGCAATGCATTCCAAGCTGTGCATTGTGTGAAGAAGTACTTACGTTTGTTTTAAACCTGCTGCCTATTAATTTTATTGGGTGACCCCTAGTTCTTATCGTATGTAACATGGTAAACTACATTTCCCTACTCCCGCAGAGAGAGAACTTCTATCCCTAGCTGCTGGAAGAGATGGGGAGGGTGTTGGGGAAGGTATGTGTGAGCGGCAGATGCCGCTTGCCAGGGTGGATGGTGCTGGGGTCCATGAGCGGCAGGTTTATATAATTTTTAGTGGTGCCCCATTAGCCACGCCCGCTGGTCCCTGTTAGCCCCTCCCCCCCTCCCCCCCCCCCGGGTCTGTTAGCCAGGCCTCTGGAGGTAACACGCTCGGGGCAAGATGAACACATGACCAGAAGTAAACGGTCATGTCACCCTTCTCAAAGGGCTTTTCCCACCATCCTCCTACCAATAGGGATTAGTTTGGCCCCCATTAAACCTCCCTCATGCAACTATCCTGCAGTTGCATTAGCCCAATGTGTGTGACATTAACTCGGGGGCGGAGAGGCTGGGGGAAGTGTTTCCTCTAAGGCTATGTCTACATTGCAGCTTCTTGCGCAAGTACAGCCGTTCTTGCACAAGAACCCCCAGAGCATCCACACTGCCCGCCTGCTCTTGCGCAAGGAAATTTACAGTACGGTGTGGTAAATGCAAGAGGGCGTCTTGTGCAAGAGCTACGCTCTTTTCTAACAGGTGTAAGTTCTCTTGTGCAAGAGGGCAGTGTGGATGCTCATCAGGGATTTATTGCACAAGAAACCCCGGTGGCTAAAATGGCCATCGGAGCTTTCTTGGGCAAGAGAGCGTCCACACTGCCATAGATGCTCTTGTGCAAAAACACAGCTCTCACATGGCAGCATGGACGTGTTCTTGCACAAGACTTCTTGTACAAGAACTCTTGCACAAGAAACCACCAGTGTAGACATAGGCTAAGAGTTTCCTCCCATGAGCAGAATGAATTTTGTGTTGTGCACCAGTACTGAGTTCATGTGGCTTGTTTGGATGTGCCACTGTGGCACCCAAGTTATTAATAAATACTTTTAAACCTTTACCTTTTCCCTCTGCTGCCATGTCTCCTCGCCTTGTTCCATCAGCTCCCCTGGTGCCTGCTGCTCCCCCAACTCCTCACCCTCCTCCGCTGTCCTGACTCCTGCCCTTCTCACTGCTCTTAGCCTTCCTGACACCTGCCCCCCCTCCACCAGCCCTTCTCTCCCCCTCCCCCCCGTGCCCACTCCTCCAGTAGCCCCACTCTGATCAGGTGAGCTACCCCTCCTCATCTCGTCTTCTAACACCTCCCTCTACACACCTGCCCTGTCTCTCTCCCCTGGGACTGGTCCCTCCCCTGCAGGTGTCTGCCCTTCTGCTTCACCCCCAGAATCCCCTGGCACCTGCACCTTACTCCTGCACCCTTCTAGTGCCTCCCCATTCCCTCACGGCCCCTGCCCCCTTTGCCCTCTTTTTCCCTGATGCCCACCCCCTCACCACTCTCTTCCCCCATTCCCCTCATGCCCCTCTGTGCCCTCACATATGACTTGCTCCATGCCGGCCTTCCTCATGCCCACCCCTTCTTTCAAGCCTTCTCCCAGCACCTCCTCCTCCAGTCCCTAATGCCCTTACCCTCTCCGCTCCCAGCATCACCATGTCCCCCTTCCACTGACACCTCCCCTCATGCCCTTTTCCTCATTGTCTGCACTTGGCCCCCTGGCATTTGTCTCTCCTCTACCCTGTCCCTTTGGTGCCTTCCCCTTTCTTCCCCCTTTTCCCTCCCCCTCCACACAAGCCCCTTCCTTTCTCAGCCCTCCCCTACCTTCTGCCTTCCACTTTGCAGGGCTGGAGTCTGCACTCTGTCCCCGGACTCCGACCCCGCAACTCAACCGCATGGCGCAACGCAGCGCCCACCAGTTTTAAAATTCTGGTCTGTGATGTTGCATCACACCCAGGAGTCTCTCCACCCACCAGTTGGAACATGCCGTGCATGGCAGCAGGAGCCAGCAAGGGGGAGCTCAGTGGAGGTTGCGCACGGCAGGGCCGGGACCGGGGCCGGGACTGGGGGAGAGATGCTCTGGGGCCAGGAGCAGCCCGAGGCCGGCTGTAGCAGCTGGCGCCCTAGGTGGGGTGGCGCAATCGGCGCCCCTGCCTGAACGGCCATCAAAAGCCATGATGTCATCATCGGGCGCCCAGGCCAGTGGTGCCCTAGGCACTGCCTAGCTCGCCTAGGCTCACGGGCCTCCCCATCTGGGGCCAGGGTGGGAGGACGCGTAGGGGGGCCAGGGCCTGCTCCAGCTCCAAATATTGGTGGAGCCTGGGCACCACGAGCCCATACAACTCGCCACCCATGCTGGGGTCCCCTCCTCATCCTCCGCCTGGCAGGTTCCCCTACAGGGGATCAGTGTCCTCCGCCTTGCCATGCTTGACCAGGAGCGGATGCTGCCCCGAGGGTGCGGGCATGACCATGTGCCATGTGTGGCACTGCTGTGCGTTTCCCTGACCCCAGCCTTCTTAGTGGTGGCTTGCACTGGGAAGGTGTCCCACCACGGGGTCCAGAGTAACGCAGGCCTGTCTAGGAACCTTGTGAGAAGGAGCGACTGGTTCCTATGTGGCAACTTCATGTGGCTGTCTTTTCTGGGCTGGTGCTCCATGTGCACCCACGTGTACCAGCTGCTGTGTGATCCACAGGCCAAGAAGGCTGAGCGAGGAGCGTGCAGCCCCTCATAGCCTGCCACTTGCCCCCTGTGTGTCTAGAGAGAGTGATGGAACTCATCCGATGGGCCTTTCCAGGAGTTGTCCGAGGCCTGGATGATGACCACCTCTTGGCTGGTGGGTATGGTGTCAGTGCTGGCCTCCTCCTCCTCATTGTTGTCCTGATAATTCTCCTCCACAGCCCTGCCCTACTGGAGGCTGATGACCAGCGTGTCCAGACCAGAGTTGACAACGAGGGAGGGAGGTGACCTGTGCCCCTCCCAGGATGCCATCCAGCTGGGCATAAAAGCAGCAGGTCTGGGGTGCTGCTCCTGATCAGGAACTTCTTTCCCTGATCTTGGTGTAGGCCTGCCAGAGCTCCTTGATCTTCAGCCTAACCTGGTCCAAAGTGTGGTTGTGCCCCCTCTGGACCAGGTTGGCAGTCATCCAGCCATAGATGTCAGCATTTCATCTGGTGCAGTGATCCTGGAGGTTTGATTGATGCCTTCAGATCTCAATCAGATCTGGGATCTTTGCAACATTCCACAAGGGTGCCCTGTTCTTCTGCCCCTGGACAGGGGCTTCAGAGCTGGCTCCTGGAATGCTTGCAGACGTGGCGGGGGAGGGAAGGTAGGGGGTTGGATGGAGCACTGGGACAGCTCATTGGAGCAGGGAAGGCTGGGCAGGGTGCTGGTGTGTGGCACGGTGTGAGATGGGCCTGCGTCATACCACAAGCACTTTCCCTCCTTTAAAGGCTGCAGGGAAAGGAAAACTCTAGGCTACGTCTAGACTGGCATGATTTTCTGCAAATGCTTTTAACGGAAAAGTTTTCCGTTAAAAGCATTTGCAGAAAAGAGCGTCTAGATTGGCACGGACGCTTTTCCGCAAAAGCACTTTTTGCAGAAAAGCGTCCGTGCCAATCTAGACGCGGTTTTACGCAAGAAAGCTCTGATTGCCTTTTTTGCGCAAAACAATACCGCATTGTCTACACTGGCCCTCTTGGGCAAAAGCATTTGTGCAAGAGGGCTTTTGCCCGAACGGGAGCAGCATAGCATTTCCACAAGAAGCACTGATTTCAGGCAGTAGGAAGTCAGTGCTCTTGCGGAAATTCAAGCGGACAGTGTAGACAGCTGGCAAGTTTTTCCGCAAAAGCAACTGCTTTTGCAGAAAAACTTGCCAGTCTAGACGCAGCCCTAGAGTTCTGAAAGGTGTGGACAAAGCAGCCACCAGGGCAGCTGTGAGAAGGCCTGGAGGCCAATTATTTCGAAATAAGCATAGCTGTGCCATCCACACTCACCCTATTTCAAAATAGCTATTTCTAAATAGGTGTCATTCCTTGTGAAATGAGGGTTTTACTATTTCGGACTAAGAAGTCTGTTATTTCAAAATAATTTTGAAACAGTGGAGTTGCTGTATAGATGCTTACCTTGTTATTTCAAAAATAAAGTGAGTTATTTTTTAAATAACTCGGTAATGTAGACATACCCTTTGTGTCCTTCAAAATTTCCTCCTTTTTGTTCTCTTATCTTGATCTCCCTACTAGTCTGCTCAGCACAAACTCCCCTTTCTTGGTACCCAAATCATAAAAAGCTCTTGCCTTTCCTCCCACACTAAACCTTCTTTTCCATGTGTAGTCATAGTCCCAGTCCTGTTCACTCTTGCTTTCTTGCATCATTTGGTGTATCCTCCCCCTTTGCACCTCTTTTCCTGTTGCTGCTGATTCTTTTATCAGCACTTTACTTGTCATGGCCCCTTTCTGCTTTCATATCTGATCTGTCACCCAGTATTTCTCATTTATCATTGCATTTCTCCTCTCCTATTCTTTCAGTTTTCCATCCAAATCCTTATTCCTTCAAATGCCATGCAGCACACCACCTATTTGATAATAATCTAACCCTGTTTAATGGGCTGTGTTGCAACAGAGGAAAGTTTTATGCTTTTTCAGCTGTTCTGTTTTACTGTTACGGATGTCCAAACCTGAACCAAGTCCAAATATGGCTCCCTTAACTCCCCCTGTCTGAGAGCCTAGGTCTCATTTTCAGCCCTTCATTCAACTATTTGCCTCAGGTCATTTTACATCCTGTAGGAGAATGGCCAGGCAGTTTCCTTTGAGACAGACACCTCAGATACTGACCAGCGGGGAGTGTTTCTCATCATTCTCTCCCCAAAGCACGCATCCTTTCCAAAGCTGGCATGTGCATAATCGGAAGCCACCGTCAAAGGACTAGCATTACCCCCAGGCTGGCTAAAGAGCAGCGGTTACCATTTTCCAGGTTTACATGTTCGCGATCTTAAAACAAGTATTGCAAACATTATTTAGATTCTGAGTCAAGCTTTTTTAAAAAATTTACTGGCCAAATTAAATGTAAAGCCAGGCTCTTCCCTTTGTCCCTCTGCCAGAGCCTCCCGCCTCTTGGGAAGGGACGGCTCTCCAAAACTGCCTCTCTCAGCCTTCCACAATGGTGGAGGAAAAAAGTATCTGCTTCTCTGTTCCTCGCTTGTCCTTAAATTGTTGGATCTTTGTGAATAACGCGAATATCTATCTGCCTGTGCTTCAGAGTTCATAGAGGAAAAGTCCATAAATGGCTATGAGCCACGGTGGGTAGGAACGCAGCGCCATACTCTAGGGCTAGGTCTATGTCAGGGGTCAGCAGCCTAGAGCACACGTGCTATAAGTGGCACATGAGCTGACTTAGAGTGGCATGAAGCAGGAGTTCAGCCCCTCTCCCCCACGCGTACGGAGGCCACATGTCAGGCAGCAGCTGCTCAGGTGGCCCCAGCTGAGGCCAGAGGCGGAGGCCACGTGTCGGGTGGCAGAGTGCCTGGCTGGGGCCAAAGCTAGAGGCCACATGTTGGCTGGCAGGCCACTGACCATAAGTAGTAAGCAGCACCCAGTAAGGGTGACGTTAACCATTCACATCCCTGCTTTGAACAGGAGTTTAATAATTGGGCTTTATTGTTTTCTATTGATTTTTGTGCATGTTTGCGTGTGTTGGTTTTTGTTTTTAAACCACCCAGGTGACGTGATGACCTTTTTTTGAGCTTTTCAAAAATTTTAAATAAGAAGTATTATTTGTTGGTATTTTATAGGAATGCCAGTAATTATTTTAAAATTTTTATTTTAATGATCATTTTTATTGTTTTAGTTGCTTCATTATTGACAAAAGGAGTTAGGGTGTTTATTTTGGGTTTCTCTTTTTATGTTTAATGTTAATCAATTATTGTAAAAAAAGTGAAACTGTGAAAGCATCACAGGAAAAGCTGGAGTGAAGCCCAGGGCAGGAGACCAAGCAGAGCAGGCAATGGAGAGAGCTCCTCCCCTGCTCCTGGGAGACAGGAGCGGCCCAATGAGGTGTTGTCATCATCAGGCACCCCGGGCGCTCCGTGATGTCATCATCGGGTGCTGTTGAAGGCGGCACCCTAGGCGACGGCCGAGTCGGCCTATAGTCATGGGCCGCTCCTGCTGGGAGAGCCCAGGGCAGGAGGGTTAAATCTTGGCACGCCACTTCAGAAAAGTTGCCGACCTCTGGTCTACACTGTAGGATAAGGCTGAATTAAGATACACAACTTCAGCTACATTAACTATGTAGCTGAAGTCGAAGTAGCTTAACTCAATTTTTGGCACTGTCCACACTGCAGGAAGTCGAAGGGAAAACAGTTTTCCTTTGACTTCTCTTAGGCTACATCTAGACTGCAGGCTTCTTTCAGAAGAAGCTTTTCCGTATGAGATCTTCTGAAAAAACTTCTTCCAAAAGAGAACATCCACTCTACCAAAGCGCATTGAAAAAGCGATCTGCTTTTTCAATAGATAGCATCCACACTGAATGGATGCTGTCTCTCATATAAGCTGTGATTACTATGGACGGAGTGGCCACCAGGGAACCTGTGCTCTTTCCTCTGCTTCCGAAAGAGCTCCCTCTTCCCTGTCCACACACGCCTTTTTCTGAAAGTGCTCTTTTGGAAAAAGGCTTCCTCCTCATAGAGGCTTACCAATGTCGGAAAACCCCTCTGTTCTTTCTACTATCTTTCATAAGAATGCGATTGCAATGTGGATGTAATTGAAGTTTTTTCTGGGGAAAAAAACCCTGTAGTGTTGACATATCCTTACTCCTCATGCAAGCAGAACTACTGGCATCAACCAGAGCACCCCTCTCAGTTCGAATTAATGTGGCTTAACTAGACCTGCTAATTTGAACTCTGGAAGATCAACTGCAGCAGCTTCGATCTTCTTTGTAGTGTAGATGCACCCGAGGTGTCCATAGTCCTTGCCTGGAGTTGGGAGTGGATCACAGAAGATGGATCACTTGATGATTGCCTGATCTGGTCATTTCCTCTGAAGCACCTGGCATCAGGACTGGCACAGTCACATTGGCAAACTTGGCAGTCACATAAGGTGCCAGGCTTTAACGGGTGCCAAATTAGACAGATGTGAATTTTGTTTCTCTATTTAGAAATATATATTAATATTTTTCTCTTATACACAAAAGTATCAAATATTGAATTTGTGAAACAGTTCATCCTTGCCGTGTCGGATGTTGAGTTATATTATTTATTTCACATTGTGGAGCATGGCTCAGTTCAGTTCAGTCATTCTCAGTCGCCCAGGGCTGGCCAATCATACAGCTGAATCAGTGTTGCTTGCCACTTAGTGAAGGCCAGTTAGGAATCCGCAGCAGATGTACTGAAGTTTATTTCTGAACACAGACGGCTTTCTCAACATCTTCATCACTCTTCAAATTCTCTTGACACTTCCATTTTCTTTTGTTGGTGGGGAAAGAAGCTTTTCAAAGTTAAAATTAATAACTTGTCCTTCCATGCTGAGCAACTTGCTGGATGGACACTGTCTTGAAAGAACACAAAATAGCTTAAAAACTTTGACTCAACTTATTGCCCAATTTGCAAAAGCAAAAACATGAAAAGCAACTTTCTACATTTTTAGACAAAGCAATGGCCCCGTGCAAAAAGGTTACAACACAGAAAAAGACTTCATTCCGTATCAAGGAATAAATATTTTTCATGGCTTCCCAAAAATTACAGCCGCTCCCCGAGTTACGACCATCTCCACTTACGACCATCCGCACTTACGACCAAAGTGGTCATAAATGCAGATCCGAGTTACGAACAGTGATCCGCGCTTAGGAACAGCGTGGTCACCATGTAACTCTATGGGATCCAAGTTACAAACATGTTGAGTTACGGACCAAATGTTGGTCCGTAACTTGTTCGTAACTCAGGGAGCAGCTGTAGTTCCTTTGGAAGGAAGACAGGTGCAACTTGAAATGCAACTGTTTATAGCACTAACCAGAAACCTTATGTATAACTCAGAAGGGCCAAAACTTTAAAATGACAGCTCCTGATGGTTTATCCTCTACAGTATAATTGTATTAGGATTAATGAAAGTAGAAAAATCAATAAATATTTATTGTTTTACATTGTTCATTTTGAATGCCAAGTAAATAAAGGGGAAAAAAATCCATTCTATATTTCTCATTTGTCTCTATATTGAATGCTGCTGGCTGTGGGTATTCTGCTAATTAACTGAGTGGCCTCCCAAGAGCATAGCTTTCAAGGAACACTGCAAATGGGTGACAGTAGAAGAGAACGCCAAGAGATACAGAAATAGCGCTGAGGGATGAGATAAATACAGAGCAATTGTCAGAAAGATCAAGAAAGGAGATATGGATAAAAAAAACAATACTCTAAAATTGAAGAGTGCATAAAAAAATACAGAGCACAGAGCTGGTTCCCTGCTGCTGGGGAGGGAGAGCCCCGAGTCTCATGGGCTGGATCCAGGCAATCTGCAGTCAGCATTTGGCCCACAGGCTCTACCAGCAGTGGGGAAAGAGTGGCTCTGTGTGCTGCTGTTGTTTCTCCCCCACCCCTGCAGCTGGGGAATGGCAGCACAGAGAAACTCCATCCCTGCTCTGTGTACAGGTTCCACCCTTGTTGCTCCTATTGGCCAGGAATCCCATCCAATGGGAGTGGCAAGGGGCTGTGCTTGCCCACACCTGCACAGTCAGCACTGTGAGGGAGGAACAGTCTCAAATCTTGGTTTACTGATGACACTGATGGTACTGCAGATAGCAGAGATGGACTCCCCAACCATGTGAAAGTATTGGATGAAACCTCCACAACATACAGCCTGGAAGTCAGTGCAGAGAAAATAAAGCTGATGGCAAACAAATGTGACCGGATCAGCTCATAATCACTGTGGTTGTGTCTAGACTGGCATGATTTTCTGGAAATGCTTTTAACAGAAAAGTTTTCCGTTAAAAGCATTTTCAGAACAGAGTGTCTAGATTGGCACGGACGCTTTTCCGCAAAAGCACTTTTTGCGGAAAAGCGTCCGTGCCAATCTAGACGCGCTTTTCTGCAAAAAAGCCCTGATCGACATTTTTGCGATTGGGGCTTTTTTGCGGAAAACAAATCTGAGCTGTCTACACTGGCCCTTTGGGCAAAAGTTTTGCGCAAAAGGATTTTTCCCCGAACGGGAGCAGCATAGTATTTCTGCAAGAACACTGACAATCTTACATGAGAGTGATAGAGATGTAGCCGTGTTAGTCTGGTGTAGCTGAAACAAAATACAGGATGTATTTTGTTTCAATCTTACATGAGATCGTCAGTGCTTTTGCGGAAATTCAAGCGGCCAGTGTAGGCAGATGGCAAGTTTTTCTGGAAAAGCAGCTGATTTTCCGGAAAAACTGGCCAGTCTAGACACAGCCTGTCAGTGGACAGGAGCTGGAGATAGTGCCACAATTCATGGCTATGTCTACACTCCTGGCTTCTTGCACAACAACGGCCGTACTTGCGCAAAAATCTGCAGAATGTCCACACTGCCCACCCGCTCTTGCGCAAGGAAATTTACAGTACGGCCTGGTAAGAGAGGGCTCCTTGCGCAAGAGTTACGCTCTTTTTTATCAGATGTAAGCCCTCTTGCACAGGAGCTCTTGTGCAAGAGGACAGTGTGGACGCTCGGCAGGGGTTTCTTATGTAAGGAAGCCCTATGGCTAAAATGGCCACAAGAGCTTTCTTGCACAAGAGAGCGTCCACACTGCCATAGGAGCTCTTGCGCAAAAGCACAGCTCGCACGTGGCAGTGTAGAAGTTTTCTTGCACAAGAATTCTTGCACAAGATATTCTTGTGCAAGAAGCCACCATTGTAGACATAGGCCATGTGTTTGGGTGGTAGTCATCACTGATGAAGAATCAAAGGCAGAAATTCTGGCAAGAACTCTGCAAACAGCAGCAGCAAGGGCAACGCTAAAGCTAATTTGGAGGAACAGGAACATCTCCCTGGAATCCAAACTGAAACTGCTGCACGACTTGTCATCTCAGTTTTTTTGCATGCGAGACATGGATTCTCACAACAGAACTTGTACAGAAAATACAGGCAGAGACAAGCTGTTTCCATAAAATCCTCAGCATTACCTATATCGACCACATCACCAGTGAAGAGATCTGCAACATGTGCTCAGTCCTATGAAGACCTCCTGCCAACTGTGAAGAAGCATAACTTGAAGTGGCATAGCCGTGCAATTAGATCACCTGGCCTATCTAAGATCATCCTCCAAGGGCCAGTACAGAGGAAGAGAAGAAGAGGTAGACGGAAGAGATGACTGACAACATAAAAGAGAGTAGACAGGAATGGACTTCACAGGGGCACCAGCACTGGTGCACAAGTGTCTCTCACGGGTGGAGACAATTGGTAGATTGCTTGTCAATTATGGTGCCCCATGACCATCGCCTTTATGGGTGTAGTGATATCAATGACGATTAATATTTAATGTTCTCTGGGTCTTCCAGTTTGGTATCCTTCACCTAGCTATCTCTTAAATAAAAAGATACTACAATGGAGGGAAGGAATGGCACATTGCAGGCACACATTGAGGATAAACTAGAAGATTTTGTTTTGTGTGTGTATGTGTGTGTGTGTGTGTGTGTGTTTGTAACACGGTATGGAATCATTGTGTTCATGTTCAGAAACAGCTCATTCTGTGAGGTGGTCTCTGCTTGTGACAGGGCAGCTGCCTCACACTGGTCACATAAGAATTAAAACTCATCCATGGTGTAGCCCACAGCTGAGATAGATACAGCCCATTAAGGCCCAGCTGGGGCTGTATAATTAAGAGCTCCTGGAGAGACTGAAACACTCACTCTTGCTCCAGCTGTGGAGTTGGAGGGACCTGGCTACCAGGAAAGCTAGAGGCTTCCTGACACAGGGCAGGGCTGGGGAGCAGAGCCTGAGACTACTAGGGCTACAGGGAAGCAGCCACGGCAGCAAGTCCACACCCCCTTGCCAATGAGTGGCCATTTCAGACTGCAGTTTGCCCCTGAGGAAAGGGGTTAGATGGTGACTGGTAGTGGGTCACTGAGGCAGGGTAGGCATATGGGGTTGGGGGCTCTCTGAAGGGGAGGACCCCAGAGTGTGGGGGTGTTGCAGCAGGGCAGTACTTAAAGGGTAGGATGCTGCAATCTGGGAGCACAGAGGAGCCAATAACAGGTAACAGTGGGCAAGACAGTGAAAAGGGGTGTTATGGGGCTGAAATGAGCTAAGTCTCAAGTGGCCAGCAGGAGGTGCCGCAGCACTGAGTCACACCCTCTGACGCTCCCATTAACACCCATGAGCACTGAGGAAACTTTGCAGCTTGGGCCCATACTGTGTAACTGATTTCCCGAGAAATGGTTACAAAGTCTTTGTTTTTTAACCTTACTGTACATGATTGTAAGGGCCAACCAATAGTCAATGAAACTGCTGGCAACAGTTTGCCCCAATTCTGCAGTCAGGTCAGCAGATTTAAGAGAATATAAGTTGAAAAATATCTAAGGGTATTGGATAGGCCTGGCCACTTTGCACTAAACTAGGCCTACCAGAAATATTAGTAACTATACTTCCTTTGTACTGTGGTTGTATCAACAAGCCCCACTCAGGATCTGAGTCATATTGTGATGGGTTCTGTAAGAAAACATGCTGGAAGAAATAGCACCTTCCCCAGCAATATTACAACGGTTTTTTTTAAAGTGCTTGTCTATTCTCTTGGTTAGAGCTGAAGTACAACATTGGGATTACTGGAAAGGATGGGAGACTGGGAAACAAAACTGATATAAGGTCAAGATGAATGGGACTTCTTGGTATCTTACCATTCCTAACCAGGCAGTGCAGCATAATGGGGAATCAAAAAATAAAAGGGAAGCTCATACTGGATAAACTAGAGAGAGGAATGAGTAAAGTAAATCTTTAACTTGTGTATTGCATGCCCAAATAGTGGGTGTTTTGGCCCAGTGTTTATTAGGTTGTGACATTCCATTAACCTGAGTGAATGTTTCATTGGCAAGTGACAGGCACAGAGCTATAGTTGAGAAGAGGCATGAATTTTTTAATTGTAGGTCCATGTTGGAGAAGCTAGCAGTTCAGTTACTATCAACTAAATGTTGACATTAACACTTTAATGGTGTGGTTTTGGGGTTGGCCTGGGGGGGAAATTGCTTGGTTTTTCAAAGTGTCAATACATGAGAGACACACTAGCTTGGTAGTGAGAGGTTTAGAATATAGCATAAGTGTCAGGCAGAGGGGCCTATGGTCTAACCAGTTTATTAATCTGTGCCAATGTAAAATTGTACTGTGATTTTTGTGTGTGCATGCCATTACCACTGCTGAAGGTGTAGTCTATGGCTCTATTCCATATGATCTAAATGGAGAATATATTGAGAGGGGACGGGGGGAAATTACACTGGCCTGTCTTCATTTTGGTGGGAAAAGAAGGTAATTTTTTTTAACTAAACAGACAGTGTGTCAAGAGACTGTGCAAAGACCATCGTGATGAATTCCTAGTTTCATGCTCCAACTCTGCCTCAAATTAACTGTGGGGCTTTGGTAAAGTCATTTCACCTCTGAACCTCATTCCCTTATCTGTAAAAGAGGAACATGCTGCCCAAGGCTTGTGAGGAATAAAAGTTAAGGTACCATTTAGGGAAGGCGGGTGTGACAGACACTGGGCTGAGTACTACAGCAGTGTCAGTAGCAAGGAAGGGCTACTGGAATCACAATTGGCAGTCTTGGTTAAATAGGGTACAGGCTGCAACTCGCAGGTCCTGCTTGGGCAACGTGTGGCACGTTTACTGTCCCTACTGTTGCTATAGCCCTGCTGGTCCCAGGACATCAGACACACAGCGGGCGAGGGAGTATTTTTTACTGGGTCAGCCTCTGTGGGCGAGTCACGCTACTGAGCTCCCAGAGCGCTTCAGGCCTGGGGTAGCTGCTCCCGAGGTCGGTTTGGTTTCACCCTCTCAGAGCAAGCCCCCAGGGGATGTCCGAGGTGCGGGCGAGGGGCACGGCTTGCATTCCTGCCGCGCTCAGGCTCACGGAGGCGTTTGGCCTCCGTTCCGGGTAAGTGCCGGGGCAGCACCCGGCCCAGCTCGCAGGCGGCACGAGCCGAGCTGCCACCCCGACGGGCCAGCCCCCCAAACGTGGGCGCCTCGAGTTAGGCCCGCGTGAGCCAGCCCCCCGCTGCAGCCAGCGCCTGGGTCCTTGCGGCTGCGGGGCCCCCTGTGTCCAGCCCGCAGCGCGGGGCCAGGTGAGCGCCCCCGGGGCAGCGCGGGGCCAGGTGAGCGCCCCCGGGGCAGCGCGCACCGCAGCTCCCGCGCCCCCCTCGCCTCTCCCGCCGGGCCCGGGGCAGGCGGCCGGGTTTTATGCGCACGCCGGCGGCCCGCCCGCCAGGGTGGGAGGAGCCGGGCAGGTTGTCCCCGCCGGGCGGGGAGCGGGGGGAGGGCCCGGCGGAGCGGGGTCGGGGGAGGGGGCAGCATGGCCTGTCCGTCCGGCCCCTTTTGCAGCGCTCATCTGCCCCGGCAGCGCGGCGCGGCGCCTGGCAGGGAGACGCGCTGCGAATGGAGACGGACGCCAGCCCGCCCGGCCTCGCCTCCCCGGACTCCCCGCACGACCCCTGGTACCGCTCCGCCCGGCGCGGGGGGGGGGGGGGGGGGGGGGGGGGTGCGGGAGCCCAGCCGCCCCCCCCCCGGCCCCCGGCGCCGGCTCCGCGCTGCGGCCAACATGGCCGATGCCTGCGAGCTCGCCCCGCCGCTGGCGAGCCCGGACCCGAGCCCGCCCCGCATCCCCCCCCCCCCCCCCCCGCGGGCATCGGGCCACGCGCTGGCCCCGGAGCGCCCCCCCCGGGTCCCCCCTCCCGCGCCGGGCGGCGTGTCCCGCATCCCCCGCTGGACCGGGGCAGCCCGCCCCGCATTGCGCCCCTCCCGCCGCCGCGGAGCCCGGCCCGGCCTCCCCCCCGCCCCTGCCGCGCTGCCCCCGGCCCGGCCCGTTCACGGCGCTTTTTTGTGTCTCTCGCAGCAAAATGTTCATCGGGGGACTGAGCTGGCAAACCACGCAAGGTGAGGCCCGCCGGGCAGCCCGGCCCAGCCACCTGCCTCCCAAACTTTTCCAACTGCCCGGGCTGGGCTGCTACTGCCCGGGGGCCCCGCTCTGCCGGGCTCCCTCCATGCCTCTGCCGGAGAGGGCGAGGGGAGCCCCGCGTGTGGATGTGGGCGCGTCTCTTTTCGCCACCAGGGGTCTGCTCCTGGCCTCGGGCGCTTTCTCCGCGGGCTGGGCTGCGAGGTGGGCAGGGTGCCCCGGGGCTGGCGCTGGGCAGCGGCCCATGGCCTTGTGTTCTGCTTGCAGAGGGCTTGCGGGAATACTTCAGCCAGTTCGGGGAGGTGAAGGAGTGTCTGGTGATGCGGGATCCGCTGACAAAGAGATCCAGGTGAGAAGACAGGCCCTGCTTGTCCTTTGGTCCTAGCCAGAGCCAGGCCTGACTTTAACCAACTTTCCCCTCTTCTTTCCCTCCCCCTCCCTCCCCCGCCATCTTCCGCTTGGGATTCGGGATGCAGGGGGTTCGGGTTCGTCACATTCATGGACCAGGCCGGTGTGGACAAGGTGCTGGCCCAATCCAGACATGAACTGGACTCCAAGACGGTGAGGTTTCTTCTCCCATCTCAAGGAATTCATTTGTCCATTGAGCCTCAGTCCTTAGCACACTAATTGATTGTGGTTTGATTCCCAAGGAGGGCTTATAAACTATTGATTATTGATAAAGAATTTACCCCTCCCTTCTGCATTCCAGTAATGGTTTGTTAACTGGATGCTCTTCTGAGCTCTGGATTACCAAGTATGGATTGCTTTGTGAATGTTGGTGTATTGATTAGGAAATCCATGATATAATTTTCCATTCTGCCTATTGATTGCAAGACCCCGTTTGGGAAACTGATTGTGGCACTTAGAGAGTTGAGAAGACTGACTACGTTCAGGATGGCACCAGAAAAAATGTGCCCATGTGAATCTAACAGTGTCTATGGAGGCAGCTGTCCCTAAGTGGAGAGACCCTGCAGAGCCTCAGTGTCTCAGCTGGTGCCCTCTTTTCGTCCCTTATGGGAAGACAGCACCCCAGAACCTTTGGTAGGCTTTTCTTGTCTGATGCATGTACCAGTAACCTGCTATTTTGCCATAAATGTACCCCATTCATAATGGGCACTTACCCCTTACAGAGAGCTAGGCCTGTCCTCTCTACTGATGCTATAGACCAGTTGTTGTCAAACTTTTGCATTAGTGACCCCTTTCACACAGCAAGCATGAGAGTGTGGCCCCTTTTATAAACTAAAAACACATTTTTTATATTTAATACTGTTATATGCTGGAGATGAAGCAGGGTTTTGTGGTTGGAGGCTGACAGCTGGTGACTCTCTTTCAACCTCCCTGAAGGGTCATGACCCCCAGTTTGAGAATCCCTGCTATGGACCCATGTCCCCCCACCCCCACCTCCAGTGCCTCATGCACTCTTGTGGCTTCTCCAGATATGAGTTTGCAATGACCATGAATTCCTGAAATGTATTGTGCTAGTGTGCTCAGAAGATGCATTTTTGGGCTATCTTCTGCTCTTTGAGATATCAAGGGTGCTTCCATTCCCCAGGGTTGTGCATCAGTTCTTGCAGTTACTTGCTGTTCTAGTCACTTGATGAACTTGTAAACAGTTCTTTGTAGGCTCATTAGGTCTCTCAACATAGACTGTCAGTTCCTGCATTGTAAATCCTTGGCAGTTCCAAACTAATGAAAAGTCCACATGTAACTTGAAGTCTAGTGAGGCAGTTCAGGCTTCAAATTCTATATCTGAATTGAACAGAGAGAGCAGGAGAGGGAGACCCCTTTCTTGAGGCTTACAGCATGACCTGCCGTGAGATTTATGTCTGTTCCTGTTTAACAGCATGGATTGTTCCCTTTGATGTATACAGGACCTTCCTCCTCATGGGAGCTTCTGGTTAAACCTATTCCAGCCTTCTTTGCAGTGTGTAGATTGCCAGGAATCTTAAAAACCTCATGCTCTCATGAGAGTGGTGCAAAGTTAGTTTTGCTTTGGGGGAGGATTATGATGCAATGTTTTGGGGTGGGAGCAGGCTTGTTTTATTTCATACTCTGTAAACCTGGGCTCTGATGACTGTTAGAGACTGGTCCAGCTCTCTCTTGAAAAGCTGAGTGATGGATGTCAATGGGTGGGGGCAGTCCCAGGAGCATTTCTGGGATAGAGGTGAGATGCAACCTATGGTCTCCATTTTTACCAGTCTAAACCAATGCCTATCCTCGTCATAAAGCAATTCTGCAATGTACTGTGTGCGTCCAGTAAGGGGAGTGGAGGGGGAATGTGTGAGGGTGCCAAAGGAGAAGAGAAGGGATTCATGGTGTGTAAAACATGTGGGACTGGCCAGCCATTGAAATTCTGTATTGCTTCTGGATTGAAGATTGTATGTTGAGGAAGCAGAAAGAATGGTGGCAGGTTCTCTGGAGTCCTTTCTTTATTAGGAACTTTTCTTTTTTTTCCTAAAGTTTAAATCTTGGCTGAATATTTTGGGGTATATTGCCTGGTAATTGCTTGATTAGGATCTCAGTCTGATTTGGAGTTCAGTGACTCTCAGTTCCCCAGAAACATGCTGATTTTGTTGTCCTGTGTGGAGTCTTAGATGTGTTCTTTTATTATTATTTTTATTATTATTATTATTATTTTATTTTTACTCTTTAGCTGAAAATCTCTGCTATTAGTCATGGGCTAAATTACAACATTCATCTGAATCTTTTATAAAACTTTGTGGGGAAAAAGCTCAATGTGCTGAAATTACAGCTCATTCTCTTTCTTTGGAGTCCTGGTAAACAGCACTTGGTATACAATGTCTGCACAACTTGTTGCTTCATTGTTTTCCAGTTCTTCCTATTGTAATTAATGTTGTTGGCCTGATTCTCTGGAGGGAACCTTGTGCCTTTCAGATGTCTCTTTGTTTGTAAGCTAGATAGCAGCCTAGAGGGGTTATTTATGGAAATGTTTGATATGAGAGTTGGCTTTGCTGTCTCAAGGTAAAAGATTTGCGTGCCTTTGTGAAGCTGCAGCCGGCCGCTGCCTTCAGTTTCTCTGCATGCCCTGCAAACAGTAATGTGTTTGAAGTTTTGTAGCTTGGTTGTTTTTTTTTTTTTTTTTTTTTTTTTTTGCTTTTGCCAGTTTTATTTGTGAGTGAGTGAGGAGGATGCTGTTGGCATTTTACATACACTAGAAACTAACTTAACAAAGCTGGCATTAGAGGTATAAGAATTGCGCTTTTTTGAATCACTTCAGAGCCCAGCTATTGGCTACAGAGAACATGGATAATGATGTCAGCAAGCTAAACGTAGTTGCATGAGCTTACATGGGAATTAAACAATGTTCTTTGACTTTGAGAGTGATCATGAAGGGCCCATGGATTTAACCAGAGGCACAATTTGTCCCTAACACTTGGTAGCTTGAAATTAAAGTGACAGGCCTTTAGATAACACCCCTAACCGTTATCTGATACTGGCGTTAGAGTTCCTCAGACAATGTCTTAAAACAATTAAGACCTTGTGTACAAATCTTTATCACATCCATAAGTGATACTGAAGTAAAACTCTACCAGACTTTTGGCTTTAGTACCAGGGATATAGGAAGTAGGGATGTTACGAAGTGAATAAATGGCTAATTGTGTAGCAGATAGAAATTCTATTGACTACACAATTAGTTGAGAAGGGAGCAAGCCTCCACCTCCGGGAGTTTTCCCCCTGCTGTGGCTCTGCAGTTTAAATGTAGTAAGAGCCGTGCTTGCTCAGTCCTGGCTTGCACTGGGTCCAGCAGCCACTGTCCATAGGGGATCCCAGAAGTGGGCTGGGATCCTCCAAGGACAGGGCCTGCTGCCAGCGAAGCCTCTATTTGTGGCCAGTCCCAACCATCAGCCCCAACAACTTTGCAGCAGCCTGCTCTGTCCCTCCATCTGTGCTGTGGTCTCTAATAGCACCAGCTCTTGCTTTCCCCATCCCTCTTGCTGCCTCTGATACACAGACAGTGCAGGGGGAGGGAATGCAAGTAGTTGACTACTTGGCTATTAGGCGTACATCCCTAATTGGAAGAGGCTATCACCACTTCTGTTATGAAAATTCCTGCATTTGAGGAATTACCCCCTTTCTAGCACCTTGAATTTTGTATTGGACTCTCTTCCCTCTGAGCTAACTGTAGTTGGTCAGGCCTTGGTTTGCCAACAATAATAGCTAGTTGTACAGAAGAATTTGTGAAATTACTCCCTGTCCCGTCCCCCCCAGCCAGGTGAATATGTTATCTCTGCCCAGTTTATCACACTCAGCGTAATGAGAAAATGAGGCCTGGGCTTAACTTTGCTGTGTATGAAAGCATCTTCTTGGCAGGAGCTGAATGACACTGGCTGAGAACTAAAAGACAGTAGATTATTGTTTTTGCTTATTATCTGCCATCAGCCTCTTGGTCTCCTGCCGGCCTCTGTCCTCAGAATTCACTGAGGATTTCTGTACTAGCCAGGAAGCCAGTGGATTGGAGTGGGAGGCAGGGGGAGGAGAAAGGAAAGGTGCTCAGATGTCCCTATGAGGCACCGAGAGGGAATGTTGCTCTGTGTGTTTAACATTCATAAGAGGAGGTTTATGTTCTTCACTTTTGCCTCTGTTTACTTACATGCTGAGTTTATTTTTCTAGTTTGTGAATCACGGTGGTGATGGAAAGGCAAAGGGGAGTGATTTGAAGAGGTACTGAGCTTTGGGCTCTATATGACAGGTGAAAGGATGAAGGAAGGGGGAAAAAACAGCCTGGAAAGTAGAACAAATAGCATGGAGAGGAGCTAGAGAGATGTAGTTTCCTTGTGGGCTGTTTGAGTTGCTGGGTTAATGGGACAATCTTCTCAGCTCCTCGGCCAGCTGCAGTCTTTCCAACTGTGCATTGAACCAGACCTTCCTTTAGCACAGGTCTCTCGATGAGGATTTGTAGATGTGGATCATTTCTAATGTAAATGTGACATTACAGGAGTTGCTGGGGATGTGTGTAAATAATGAGGTCATGGCTCAGAAGAAGGGGCGACTTTGTGGGTATTTGGTTGTCAGTGCATTAGTCTTTTCCTTGTTTGTGTTGCGGTGGTTTTAAGAATAGTACAGCCATGCATTCATCCACTGCTGAGGCCAGCAGAATGTGTGCCACCTGGATATTGGTGCTGAGATACAGGTACTCTAGTGGGCAGCAGGGTTATTAATAAACCAAACAGGCATATCTAGCACAGTAGAATGATTGGAACTGATTGTGTTTATTATACAGCATATAACCTGCAGAAGGAGCAGTAGTTTAGTGTGTGATTTGATGGCAGAAATCTGTATCAGTTGGTATTGCAACTTTCTGAACTTGAGACTCTTCTGTTTAATTCACATCTTCCCTTCTCATATGAATTGGGAGGGAGATTATCCATGCTATTAGAGATCAAGTTCTTGGCTTTTTATGTGCTGACCATTTCCTGCTCCCCTACTAACTAGGTGAGTTGCGGTGGTTTTAAGAATAGTACAGCCATGCATTACACTTAGACAGAGTGAAGGGGAAGATAAGGAACACTCTAATATGATGTTGCTAGTGCAGGGTGGCCAAGGTGCAGTGTTAACACAGAGGACTGGTTAACAGACAGCTAATCCAGCCTGTGGTGTTCCATCTTGCCCTGAACTGCTGCTGCTCGCATGTGTATAGAACATTGCATGCTGGGAACTGTAGTCTCCAGGGATCACTCCCCTATTAGACTGCAGACATCTTTCTCTTCTACTTTATGCTCATTAGGCGTCTTTCTGGGCTTTCTGGCAAGCAATAAGCTGGGAAAAGTTTGTGGGGTGCTTATAGTAATAAATGAAATGTAGGCAATTGAAGTGTGTTCACCTTCTCTCTCCCCTATGTCTCTTTCAGATCGACCCAAAAGTAGCGTTCCCCCGCCGAGCACAGCCCAAGGTAGGTAGCATCAGAAGCTTTTACAAAATGAAAAGGGGCAACTCAAGGAACTTCAATTCTCTTTGTGCCTGTGCCCAGAGGGTGTTGGAAGGACGTCTTGGTGCCACAACTAGTACTGGCTTAATCTCTTCTGACCTTAATGATGAGCTTTGGTGCCCCACCTCCAGATATGCATTCTGTTGTGCATGATCTAGATCGCTGTGGAGCTTTTGTGTTTGCCAGGATGAGATTGGAACAGTCCAAGCTTCACTTCACTGAGGCTAGAGCTTTATGGAAGGAGCTGATGAAATGCAGAACTCTGCTCAAGAACATGGCACCTTCTGCTCTTTGGTAGCCTGCATTTGGAACCTTAGGACCCGCAAGCTGTTTCAGTCTGTGGCAGAAGACGTGTAGGATGACCTGGGGAGAAGTGTGGGTGAAAGGACTTCATTTTTGTAGAATGGCTAGGCGTCAGCCCTGGAAAGGCGAGAGAGAGAAGGATGTTGGGCCTCACCTGCACCAGGAGGGTGGGTGCTCAGTGGAAGTGAGCAGCTGTTGGCGTTCTCCCAGATGCTCCAGTGGGAAACGTGTAAGTGTGGAGTGAAGAGCAAACTGGCCCCTGGCCTTCCAAGTGGAATGGCAATTTGGAGATCTGGCTTAAATGGGCTGAGGAACAAGAGCCTACAGTCACCCCCAAGTACTGCAGTGGGAAAAAGGGCTGGTGAGGAAGAGCAGGAGGGGAGAGAACTGCAGAGTGGAGGAAGAGAATGATGGGGGGCGGGGGGAAAGCACAGGAGATCAGGAGCTGAGAACAATTAGTGAGCAGGTATCCTGAATAACTGGAGCCAAGAAGCACATGGTAGGAATTGGGTTAATTCCATTAAGCAGTTTGGTGACAGAAGGTGCTTTAGTGTTAGAACAGGCTGCTCTCCAAGCCATGGAATTGCTGCGGATTAGCTCTCTGCTCCTTGGGGTAATTAAGACCATGTGTTCCTGCTAGAGCAGGGGTGTGGCCAAGGGGCTGAGTGGAGGATGTAGCTGGAGCATCAGTTCAAAGAACTGCAGTGTGCCTCATCCTAGCAGCCATCGCCCCCCTTGGTTATTCCTCCGCTGGCTTCTGTGGCTGAGGGATGAGAAAGGGGACAGGAAGGCTTAACTGGGAGTTTGTCCTGGCTCCTTAAGTCTGATGGCTTGAGAATGGGAGAGGAGCAAAACTTGTAGGGCTGTGTCTAGACTGGCCAGTTTTTCCGGAAAACCAGCTGCTTTTCCGGAAAAACTTGCCAGCTGTCTACACTGGCCGCTTGAATTTCCGCAGGAACACTGACTTCTTACTGTAAGAAATGAGTGCTTTTTGCGGAAATACTATGCTGCTCCCATTCAGAGCAAAAGGGCCAGTGTAGACAGCTGAGATTTTTTTTGCGCAAAAGCGCGTCTAGATTGGCCAGACGCTTTTCCGCAAAAAGTGCTTTTGCAGAAAAGTGTCCATGCCAATCTAGACGCTCTGTTCTGAAAATGCTTTTAACGGAAAACTTTTCTGGAAAATCATGCCAGTCTAGACGTAGCCTAGGAGTTTACACTGCACCATTTGCTGACCCTGTGGGCCATGGAGATCACCCCCTCACCTTGCTTTGCCATACTTTGCTTCCGAGTTTCAAGGAAACTCTGGGGAGGGAGGGTGAGTTGGGGATTGGCAGGGTGACAGCAGTACCCTGTGTGAGTGACAGGAGAGTTGGGAAGGTGATGGCATCACTCTGTGTGTCTGCTAGGAGGTTTGTGAAAGTGATTAGCAGGGGAGAGATTTTAACATGCAAAATCTGTCCCCAGGGGGCTAGCAGGGAGAGAGTGACAGTGCCTGGCAAGTCCCCTGGGTAGTTGGTGAGGTTAGAGAGGAAAGGGATAGGAGACAGCATTATTGGGCATGTTTGGCCTGGGTTGAGATCATACTGTGAAACTCCAACACAAGTACAAAGTTTCTGGGGCTTGAGACATGTCCTCCATTAGATACAGTGTTTCATTAGGGGACTCTCTGCCTCAGGACAGTTTCCCTGTGCAATACATCATCGTACAGCATGTTCTTCAGCTTCCAGCAGGGGAGGTTTTGGAGACAGACCTTGTTTCCTGCTAACGCTGTCCTCCCCTTTCCCAGATGGTAACGCGGACGAAGAAGATATTTGTGGGGGGTCTCTCTGTGAACACGACGGTGGAGGATGTGAAGCAGTATTTTGAGCAGTTTGGGAAGGTAAGTCTGATGAGTGAGGTTGGATGAGGGTGGTCTTTGTGCTGGGAAGGAAGGGGTGTTTCCTGGTGATCAGGTAAACCCCAGGCTTGAAACTTTCATGCATAGGGATATGGCCCGATTGACCTGCCCTGTACTGATTATGAACAGAAAAGTCTCTTGCTTGCTCATGAGTAGCTGGAACCTGAGAGAAGGGAGACTGGATGCCATAGCCCACTCCCCTGAATCTCACTGAAGGTGCCTTTGTGGCTTTGGAGTTCTACAGATTCATAGTTAAGGTGTTTGAGCATAGCTGGCTTCCCTTTGCACCCTCGAGCTGAACACAACTGAACTGTGGAGATGATCTGATCCAGAATCCAATTGTGAAGCTTTGGCCCACTTCTGATTCTCAACTTTATGGTGGACTCCTTTTGTAACTTTCTGTTCGAAAGAAATCCTTTTGGGTGAAACTTCTCTTGCTGAGTCTTGGGCCACAGTTGACATTTTTGGGAAGCTGGAAACAAAATCTGGTGAGCAAACTGCCCAAAGCTCTAGGCTATCTGCATTTTACTTTAGCTGTTTTGTCAGCTGATCATTGAAATCCTGATGGGCTCCTCTAACTCCAGTTCAGTTAGTCCTCGAACACATGTGCTTGAAAACAAATGAGGTTGAATTTGAAGTGATTAAGATCACCCCTCTTAGCCTGTTATGCATTGGGAAGGGTGTGAATTTTGTGGTGTAATAGGTGCTATATAAACCTTGAAGGCTCCTAAAGCTTTTTATGCACTTATGAAATGATGTAAGTTATTACAGATAGGGGGTGTTTTGCTCTCCTGCTTCTATACCATCACTTCTGAGAGAGAGCACAGCATGTGTTAAAGTGCATGAAACCATTACAGAATTGCTTAGGACAGGAAATGAAGGATACCATAGGCAGTTAGAACTTGTAGGGTATTTTAGAGAGGAAGAATATAATTGTGATTGGAATCTTGCCAGGACAGAGGGGTTAGTACCTTAACTTTTGCAGAAAGTTCCATGAAATATTGAATGACCATGACAGATGAGGACTTCAGAATTTGTGTCTTTTCTAAAAGATGGCACCAGGTGCACCCTAGGGGAGGGTATAAGATAGCTTTATGATGTGTGAATACCTTATCTTTTGGAGAGAAGAAAATGGTTTGGAATGGAAAAGGATGTATGTCATAATCAATTGGTCGTGTCATATCAATGTTGCTTTCAGGAATTCTTTATCACCTATAAAGTTAGATTCTTCTTGGAATGGTGCTGTCCAGTGCCTTTGCTTTATCTTGTGGACTGATGGAAATGAGCGTCTTGAGATGAACAAAATTGGCATCACAGTAACTTGTAGCTGCTTAATGCTGCCAGTCAGTCTTGGGAGAAAAGGGAGTTCTGGGAATCAGTATACATGTCAGACACTTCTTTACAGTGTTTCTCATACAGAAAGTAAATTCGCTGTTTCTGTATGTCCTGTGCTGTGATATCTCCAGAGTGCCATTGCAGGAGCCTTGAGCCTGCACACTGGCCAGAGAACCATGTTGATCAGAGTAGTTTCCATATCTCAGGCAATGGTGAAGGGGGTGGGGGAGCGGGCTGGTGGGAGCCAGTGCTTGCAGGGAGCCAGCTTTTTAAGCCAGCTCCCCATGCATACCGGCTTCCGCGGAGCTGCCTTCCCTCCCTCTGTGCGGCTGCTTCTGGATCAAAGGCAGCAACAGGGGGCAGGCAGGAGCTGATGTTCACAGGGAACTGGCTTTTAAGCAGGCTCCCTGTGGGTGCTGGCTTCCTGCACACATCAGTTCTGGGGAGCCACTTCCCCCTGCTTATAAACATGAAACCACTGAAATTTTTAGTGGTTACACGTTTACATGAATGACTGCTTTTTAACATCACTTGCTTTGTGGTCCTCCCACATCTGTGATACCGTTAGTGTAACGTAGGTGGTCTCCTCCGCCCAGAAAGATTTCTCCAAAGAAGACAATCTTCTTAGGGATTGCCTAGCCTTTCTCTGACTCCCCATCTAGCAGCACCACAACTCACTGGTAGTTTGAGAGGCAGGAAATGATGAAGACTGTTGTCTTAAGGTCCCCCTTGTACCTTAACAACAGCCATGACTGCTTCTCCTTTCCCTCTGCTGTGGGACACCAGTACCTCCCAGAGTTTGTCAGACTCCTAGATTCTTCTGCCTGTTCCCAGGGAAAGATTTGGATTGTGCTTCCAAAATCCCACATCAAGCTCAAGTGAGCTTTCAGCTGCAAGTGAAACATTTTAAAGCTGAAAAGTCACCTTCTCTTTCTGAAGTCTAGTGGTTCAGAAAACTGAATGTGTTAAGGTGGAAGGTTAATTACTAGGCAAGCCTGACATTACAAGCCTAGGAATGTGATAGATTTATCACTTTAAATCTTTAAATCAGGATTGGTTGTCCTTTTAAAAGATACACTCTAACTCAGCAAGAAGTTGAGTTTGATGCAGGAATGACTAGGTGAAATCCTTTGGCCTGTGTTCTGCAGGAAGTCAGGCTAGATTAACATACTGTTTTTTTTCTAGTCTTAAAATCTGTGAATTGCCAACTGTCAAGGCTGCCCAGGTGGCTATTGCCAGATATAAGTTTTCTGTCTAGTCAAAGGCCGCATCTTGAGCCCAGGACATTCATGACTAGAAAAATGGAAGAAGAATTGAATGGGAAATTTTGGAAACTTGTTTGTGTTGCAGGGTTTGAAATGTAACTTTCCATTTTGATCACATTTTAAAAAAAATTCTTTGAAATTTATTTCTCCCCTCCCTTTCTCCTTTTTTCCATAGAGAGCAAGACTATGATTTTTCTTTGTCTTTGGCATAAGTAAAAATGAAAAAAATGCACATGGGGAAAATATTAGCCATTGTTCAAGAATTAAGAGAATTAAGTACAAAAGAGGGAGGGTGAGGTAAAAACAATCACCTGAATCGTCAAATGTTGGGGTTTTTTTTTAACCAAAAAAAGGGAAAATTAAAAATAGGCTTATCCTTTCAAAGGACACGCACGCACACACGCACGCGCGCGCACACACACACACACACACCCTCCCGCCCCCAAAATGCACTCGCCTTTGCCGAGTAGATTTTGCCAGCTGGCGAGTGCAGGGGTGGACTGGCCCGATGGGTGGCAGATGAGCAGAGCACTGCGGCGTGAGGAGGCGGGGCGCCAGCAAACACCAGGACGGTGGCGTGACGTGTCCCCGCCTATGGTAAAGGGCCGCGGCAGCTCGGCTCTGGCTACGTGTCCTTGCCCCACTGGCTCCAGTCCTGCCACAACCCCAGCCCCTCGCTGGCGAGAGACCCTCTCTGTGCCCGCCCTGCGCCCCATCTGGCTCCCACTGCCCATTCACTATGCCGCCCCTGCACCCCGGATCCCCTGCTCTCCTTCTGGCTCTGCGCTGCCCTTGATCCCTGCTCCCCCCAGCTCTGTGCTGCCCGTTTCCTGCACTTCCCCTAGACCCCTCTGCCCCTCCCATTCCCCACGTCCCATTCCCCGTGCCTCCACCACACCCTGCACACTGTTCCACCCGATCCCTGCATCCCTCTGCCTCTGTGCCTCCTCTTCCCTGCGCCACCCCTGTCCCACCCTTCCTTCCCCACTGTTCCCTGCACCCGTCTGTGCTGTCCCTGCACCCTGTTTCCCCAGTGGGTTGGGAGCGAGGGGTGCTTGTCCATAGGGAGGGGCTGGACAGGGCAGGGAAAAGGCTACTGTGACCCAGCAGTGAGTGAAAGGGGGAGTTCACTTGAAGCGCCTTTGCCTTTATGGAAAAAAATGAATGAAAATGCTATTTGCTATTTATAGGGCTAAAATGCTGGGACAAAAATGAAAACAAACAACAACAAAAAACCATTGCAAAAGTGTAAAAGACAACAACAACAAAAAAGGGGGGGGATGTTTTGCTTGGCCCTGGGGGAAGGGAAGCGGCTGGGCTGGGCTGTGGGGAGGGGAGGGGAAAAATATGGGGAAGGGGCTTGTGCTGAGGGGAAGGGCGGGGAGGAGGTCAGGAGAAGAAGGAGGAGAAAGGGGAAGGCACCAAGGGACAGGGGTGCAGGAGAGAGAAATCCCAGGGGGCCAAGTGCAGACAATGAGGAAAAGGGCAGGAGGGGAGGTGTCAGTGGGAGGGGGGACAGGGTGATGCTGGGAGAGGAGAGGGTAAGAGCACTGGGGGCTAGAGGGGGAAAAGGGAGGTGCTGGGAAAAGGCTTGAAAGAAGGGGTGGGCATGAGGAAGGTGGGGATGGAGCAAGACATGTGTGAGGGCACAGGGGCATGAGGGGAATGGGGGCTGAGGGGATGGGTATCGGGGGGAAAAAGGGGGCAGGGGCAGTGAGGGAAGGGGGAGGAACCAGGAGGGTGCAGGTGCCAGGAGATTCTGGGGGTGAAGCAGAAGGGCAGACACCTGCAGTGGAGGGACTAGCACCAGAAGAGAGAGGCAGGGCAGGTGTGTAGAGGGAGGTGTTAGACGAGGGGATGAGGAGGGGTAGCTCACTTGATCAGAGTGGGGCTACTGGAGGAGCGGGCACAGGGGGGAGAGAAGGGCTGGTGGAGAGGGGCAGGTCTCAGGAGGGCTGAGGGCAGCGAGAAGGGCAGGAGTCAGGACAGCAGAGGAGGGTGAGGAGTTGGGGGGCAGCAGGTACCAGGAGAGCTGATGGAGCAAGGGGAGGAGACATGGCAGCAGAGGAAAAAAGTAGATATTTATTCATAACTTGGGTGATATTTATTAAGAACGTATTAGTAATTACTGTTCTTATTCTTATTAGGAATTTATGCCATTTAAAAAAAAAAACACTTATTGGGGGAGGGAGAGTGGTGAGTCTTTTTTGTCTGGCGAGTAGAGTTTTCCATAATTTGGTGTGGGGAAGGGAGAGAGAGAGAGAGAGAGAATATGAATATATATTGACCAGCTAAGGACAAGGATTGTGTGGAATTGTTTGAGGACGCCCAGATATCTCAACGTGCTCCCAAAGCTTTCATTGATGTCTCACACACCACCATACTAGGACTCTGAACATAGTTGGGTCCCTTAGGAAACACTCTTGGCTCCAAAACTCTCATTTATACTGAGATGCAGGTCCATGACCTTGGCTTGTCTTTTAAAAGAACCAAACTTCTCAGCTCTTGGACAGAGGTCCTGGAAAGGATTAAGGTCACAAAGTCCATGAAGAGTTCTTTGGGCTTGGATCAGCTTTCGTTTGTAGGAAGTAGTTTAAATTTCCCAAGGGCCATTTTCAGTAGTCCTTCCTGGAATCAGGCTACAGCAATAGGGCTAGAAACCCCCTCTCTTTTTAAAGTAAAATTAAAAGAAAAGCATTAGAGGATGAAAATATCTTTCACCTCAACTATAGCTGATGTTATATCTAGTTCAGCAAGTGTAAGTATACCAAGGGGATCCCAAACCTTTTTGGGAGGACCCAGATCCTCAACTTTTTTCTCTAACCTCATCCGTTGGGAACAACCTCCTTTCTTTTTTTTTCATTTTTTTTTTCTTTTTTTTTTGTAAGGCATCTGAGCAAATTCTTTAGACTGCTGGGTCTTAGAGCTCCCAGCATGGGGGTATTTCTTTCCTTTCATGACAATGAGAAAGCTTAAGCCCCCTTTCCGTTTTAGGGAGCCCTCTCATGATCAACTTCATGAAGAATTTTTGGTTCTGTTAAACTAGAACCACAGAAGTGCTGTTTCCTTAAGAAAGAATGGTGTTCTGCACTCAGTTCCAGAAATTGGAACAACTGAGCATTGACAGAAGGAAGATTAAATTTTGCAGGGTTTTCTCTGGAGAGCTTAATCCTGACTCCTAACTCTCAAGGCTGGTTTTCTTCACAATGATTACTTTCACATTTTAATAAGGAAAAAGCACAAGAGGTACCTCAGAGGTTTGTGGTAGACTGTTACCAATCAGTACAAGGTACTCAACCCAAGAGGTTGGTTACAGACCCTAGAGCAGGGGTGGGCAATAATTTTTGGCCAGGGGCCACTTCAAATATTTGTGAAGTGTCCCCAGGCTGCCTGGAAAGGGGCGGAGCCTAACACAGAAGGCACTTCCAGGCTTCCCCACCACCAGACCATGATTGGTCTCGGGGGGTGGGGGAGCTCCTTTGCCCTCCCCTTCCCATTAAGCACCCATGTCCCTGGCACGGCGAGAAGAGGTTTTGCTGTTTTGCACGCTCCCCCACCTCCAGGCCAATTAGGGCCTGGGGACGGGAGAAGAACACAAAGTTTCCTTCACCCTGCCAGGAGCATGTTGCACTTTGAAGTGCTGCATGCTCCTGGCAGGGCGGGAAGAGACTTCACGCACTCCCCTGTCCCCAAGCCCTGATTGGCCCGGGGGAGGGAGGAACACACAAAGTTTCCTTCGCCCTGCCCTGTGAGGAGCATGCGGCACTTAGGCACTTAGAAAAGTGCTGTGTGCTCCTAGCAGGGCGGGGGTAGGGCAGAGGAAACTTCACGCGCTCCTCCCTCCCCAAGGCCAATCAAGGCCATTCTTCCCTTAAGCAACCACCTTAAATTCTGCAAAAGTTGCAGCCTACTCTTCACAGGGCTTGTTTTGAGATCTCATCCCAGTAGTGAACCTAGCCAGATTCAGTCCCTGTGAGATTTTATCTTTCAGTGATGGGCCAAATAGCCACCTGCACCTTTATGTCACACAGAGAGTTCACTGCTAAGAAATGAGCAATCCCCACTCCACTAATCGAGAACCTTGTGGATGCTGCTGGAGAATGTTTTAAAAATAATATCCTTTGCCGCCGCTCATCCATAAGTATGATTTCTTGAGCTCTAGGTTGGGAGCTCAATTAGGATCCTTAATTGCCCACAGTCCACTTCAGGGACCAAAGCACTATATAAACTTGCTACAGCAAAGGCTCATCAGACTTGCTTTCAAATCTTTTTCTTCCACAGATCAAAGGGCAACTGATGCAAATTTTTACTCACAACATGGTCACAATTTACATCGTGAACAGATGGGGGGAATTTGATCACCTCCATTGTGTCAGCAGGCAACTTGTCTTGTGGCAATGCTTCATCTGGAACAAAGGGATTCCCTTTACTTTGCATCTGGCAGCACAGAGCCAGACCCTACGGCCAGTTACCTGAGTCAGAGGCACAGATCAACGTGGTCATTCAGACTCATGGTGGTTCAGCTGATATTTGCCAGGTGTCTAAAGATCTGCTCAAGAGCAGGCAGGCATAAGTATAGGCGTGTATAATGGACCTCTTTCATTTACACTCGGGGAAAAGGGTTCTTGTCCTCACTTTTATCCCCAGAGCAGAGAAGTTTCAGCTGGACAGAAGAAAACACATGAGTGTTTAGCTCAGGGGTCAAGTCTATTGTGATCCAACATTTGATCATAGGTGGTCTTGACAGCATTGGCACAAACGCAGCACATCTACTTTTTGGAGTTTCAGTCCCTGTGCATGGATCAGCCAACCATTTACTGAATTGTTCCAGTGTGGTTGACTACTACATCAGGACCTCATGTTTTTTTCCCTGTTAGTATGGCTGCTAGCTTTCTAGTTCATTATGATTTGTTTTTTCCTATTCCATCTTTTCCTAAAGGTCTCCTTCTGGGCAGCTGTAACTATTATTTTCTAAAGATATAGTAGTATCACTTCAGATTAGCTTACCTATATTCATTTGTTGTTTATGGGGAAGCCTTCTCCACTGTTTCCTTGCAAGTTCTTATTCAGAAGTGTAAAACTTTCATCAAAATGTCTACCAGCAGAAGCTCACTCCAAACCTCTACTGGATTTTCATCTTAATTAGTCTGACCCCTCTTTCCCGCCCCATAAAAGTCCTATTACTGTTGCAAAGGTGAGACTCCTAGACCATGGGCCATCTACAAGCTGTAGTATATTGTATTCACAAACTGGCCCCAAGGGGTGTGTGGGGGTGGTGGTGTCTGTCTGTCTCCTAAGCCCTTCCCCTGTTTGCCACTGCCGCTCTCTCCCTCTCCCCCATTGCACTCTGTCCCCTGAGGGATGTGGCCTCAGGGATTTCTGGTGTGGGGACGACTGGTATTGGGCAGCAGTGAGGCCCCCTCTCACTCCTGTGTCTTGACATGGTTTCCATTGTGTACAGGGCTGACAGTTTGGTTCAATGGTTGTCAGCACCCCAACTATAAAAATTGTTGCACGTACCATTGCTCAGCAGTAGCAATTCCATGAATATAGGATTTAAAGAGGGCTCGAGTATGCATTTTCTTTCCTCCACAGAGACACATTATTCCTCCCTCCTTCCTGCTAATTTGGTTCTCAGTTCCAGAGAAGGTTTTGGAAGGAACCGGAGAGCTCTTAATGATAGTTATACCCTCTGTCTATAGAACCTGGGGCTCAGAGTACATGGAGAGGCCCATAACTACAGGCTCAAAAAGTTCCATTTCCACCTGACTCCTGTGGCAGATCTCTCTGGAGGCAGTATATTTAGAGTTGGTAAATTAACAATTTATCTCCTCCAATACAGCTGAACTTAGGTGATTGAACAAGAAAGTCATTATCTAATGTCTATAAGAAGAAACCTAAACCTTGAATTTCTAACATCAAATTTTGGATCACCTCAGCCCTGACCATTAAGCTAAACACACATTTGCTGTGTTTCAACAATTTAAAAAAAAAAAGATTTGAGAGAGAAACAAGGAAATTCACCCAGCAAAATTTTTGTTAATGCCCATTTACAGTTGCCTGTGATGTCCATTCCCTGTTACAAATGCATTGTCACTGTATTGTTGGAACCATGTTTATTTTTTAAAAATCTCAGTTAATGTTAATTCTTTCCTAGTATCCCTGCCCATCTTCCAGACATTGGCTGGAGATCGATCACACCCTGCTTCCCTATTCCTTTCTCAGTACAAGCTCGAAATGTGCCTGTGGGTTCACACCTTTTAGCACACAGACCAAGAATCCCCACACACTAATTGCAAACCACTTTTTAACTCTGTCCCTTTCTTTGGAGTTTTCCTATTCCCTGCGATCTCCCAGCACCTCCCTGTCCCCAAACCTCTCTCCACATCCCAACCTATCCTCAGCATGCAGAGTAGAGATCCTGTCTACTTCCCATGCCTACAAAGAGACACTCCTCTCTCTAGTCCTTTCTTATATCTCCTCAACAGGAGTTGAGACCCCTCCCCCTCCCCAAGATAGGCCAGAATCCCTCTGCCCAGCCATGTGGTCCCTAGGCAGGGATAGGGAATGAAATAACTTATCCTAATGCATATGCACAAGAAGGCGGGTGGAGCTGATACGGCAACAGGGTAGTGGGGTGTGTGGTTTCTGGCCTGTGTATGGAGTGGGGACTTGAACAGGATTCATGTTGGTGTTGGAGCCTTAGCTGAGAATTTGCTGCCAGTCTCTAAATTCTTAACTGTAATATTTTATAATGTATGGCTTTGGGGAGGGGGGGGGAGAGGACAGACTATATTCTCAGCTTCACTTGCGCATGGCAGTGCCTTTTGTGTGTTTGAATTTTAATGGGATTTTGTTTTACAGAGAATAAGGCAACAAAGCCTTCTGTGGCCTGTGTTGGTTAGTTTTAGCTTGGCTTAGGGTGGGTGGGTGTGTGGGTGTGTGTGAGAGAGAGAAAAAGAAAAAGGAAAAAAAGAAAGAAAGATCTGAGGAAACTCTGCTCCTGTACTGCCCAGCACCCTGCTGACTGGAAAATAATCAAGGTGGCTCTGTCCTCTGTATGACCCTGTTGGAGGGAGGGAATTCTGGGGTAGTTGTGTTCTCCTCTTCCTCCTCCGCTTACTCTTTGTGAGATGGGAGAGATTTGTGCACCTCTTCCCTTTGATGCAAAGAGGCTGGGGTGGCTTATTGCGCCTTCCCTCTTAGGATAAGCTTGTGTTGAAAAATGGGTGGCAGGGCTGCTGCAGCAGCTCTGTCAGCCCCCATCTTGGGGGGCACATTTGGAGGTCAGGCATAGGGCACGAGCATAGATGCGTGCTGGGTTTGCCCTGTGAGGTGTAGACTGCACTAGCGCTGCGTGCACAGGCGTCGCCAGGTGAGAGAGGTGGCACTAAAAGGCCTTTTTGTGTGCGTCTAGGGGAGGGGTGCAGGCCCTCTCTCACACAGGTCTGCGAGGCCGGCGACTGGCCGCAGCATGGTGTCTTTGTGTCTGTGCTGAGCGCTTTGCAGAAGAGCATTAGAGCTCACACTAATCTGATCCAGCAGCTGGGATTGGAGGGGCTAGGGTTACCATGGTGATCAGGCCCCAAGAGAAGCTGTCCCCAGCAGCCTCTTTTGTTCAGGCCTAACTCGGCGTTGGCAAAGCTAGCGCAGCCTGGAGAAGAAAGGCTCAGGAGAATGGGCCGGGGAGTGGCAGGGATCCCAGTGGGGGCTCTACCCAGAGAGGCACCCAACAGCCAGCCACAACAATAGCCGCCCGCTAAGGGCTGCCACTCACACTTAGCGCTTGGCCACATGAACTTGGCAGCCGGGGCCAGCCGGCCCTGCTAATCCCGCCTCCCCTGCCCTGTGTTGCCATGGCCACAGAAGCCTATTAAGGACACACATTAGCCGTTTGTGAGTTGAATGCCTGCCTGGTGCTAGGAAAGGCCTGAGCTGCTGGGAATGTGCTCAGGGCTGAGGAGCGGCCTGGCCTTTGGCTCTGCAGGAGCTACAAGCTCAGGCATCCCCTGGATTCCATTCCCGCCACTGATCTGGGACAAGCCACTTGGCTGCTCTCTGCCTCCATTTCTGTGAAATGGGACAGATAATCTTGGCTCGCCTCATCGACAGGCTGGGGGCGTGGCATTCCTAGGAGTGTCTCCCTCGCAGCTTGTAAACCCCTGCCTGAACTCATGACCCTGCTTAATGACAGCAGGTAGCAGCTGAGTACATGGATAGGCATGTCCCACCCAGGTGTCCCTGCATTTCTGCCATATTGTCTGGATTGCTTAGTTTTTGGTTCTGTGGTTGAATTCTTGCTCTTTCTGCCTGTAGAAGTTTTTGTTCTAGCTTCCATAATCTGTCTACCTCCACAGGGTGATATTGTTTGAGTCCTGTGCTGTACAGTTTGAGAAACCCTGTCAGGGTGCTGTTTGACATGCAAAGTCTCTTTCTGCACTGTGTCTGCTCTGAGCTACTGGAGTAAAGTATATCCTGCAATGAGATCCACTTGCCTTTTGTTGTATGGGTTAGTGGGTTGTGAGGCTGAGAACGTGAACCAGAGTCAGCACAGATTATTGAAGTGTCCTGTGAGTTACTGTGGCAATACTCACCTGATCACTCTTCATGATGCTGTTGACACAGCAGGAGGATTACAAGGGAGTTTGATTAAGGGGCTGGGGAATTGCAAGTGGTCATCTCATTCTGGGACAGTCCTGTACACTGCAATCCTGATGACTTGTAACCCTAGCTGAGCTAGTCCTGACCTGCTCAGGCTGCCAATTGACCTTCATCCTAGCCCACAGGTCTTCCAGTTTAAGCCTCTCCTAAAATACTTTTAAAACTGTCCTGAACTGTGGGTCAGTTTCCACGTTATTCAGGGCTCCCCAAACTTATCCTCTTTACATTGGAAAGATGTAACTCGGTCTCTAGAGGTGAAAGTCTGAGGAATCCATTTTGCTGTATTTTGAACTGCTGTGCATTCGTGTACACTTTTACTGAAGATTTAAAAAGGCATTTGCGCTGGTGTCTAAAGTGGTCCTGGAACAGGATTTTGCTTGATCCTAGGGTTCCTATTGAGAGTGTGTGGGAGTTGGCTGAATTTTGAGGCAAGGCTGCAGTGTTCATGTAGAGAACAGTTGTTTTCAGATTGTAAGAGTAAATAGGGGCTTATTTTGGGGTGCAGTGTGGATAATCTGATTTTGGAGAACTAGATTTCGCAAGAGGGGATTGGCTATTTTTTTGGGGAGTACTGCTTGCTCTTTCAGGCAATGAGGCTTTGTTTGGGATGGGAGCTGCTGAGATTGGGGTCCAAAGGAGGCAGTTGCTGATTTTTAGGAAGTTGCTGAAGGGAGTGTGATATAGTGCACCATACCACTTAGGCTCATGTAACCTGTGGGATCTGCCAATTGTGGGAGCTTTCCATGCTCTGCAAGTAATGAAGACCATTGTAAAAAGTGGAGTGGCTACCAAGATAAAGTAAGTGAGCAGCTGGAACACATTTCCACCATTGGGCAACTCCTCTCCCTCCCATCTCTCTGCCTGAGCAGAGAGGAGCAGGTAGTATGGACCATCTGACTGTTGCTCGTCAGATCTCCTGTCTAAACTGCTAGGCCCCATTCCACTCAGCTTGGATCACTAGTGAGTTTCTTGGGTCTTGTCCCTGCTAACCTGAGATTGAGCCTGATTGAGAAAGTTCAAGCCCCACTTTCCTTGCTTCATTGTGGCTTGGGATGGTAGCTGAGTTCTCTGTATGTTACTCTGCTCTTTGAGACTGACTGATGTTGGTGGTGACCCCTTTTCTTCGGGATCCTGTGGTCACTTGGGTTCCCCCTTCTCATGTGACATTGTGGAGGGTGTTTAGCAATGGCCTCCTTCCAAGCCACACCCCAATCTCATTCCAGCTCTGTGAATCCAGCCTGGGTTTTGCATGCTGGGGTTTGCTGACAGAGATGGGCTCTGCCCCTTTTGCTCTTTGGGTTTCAGAGCCTTTCTGGGCAGACAGCATCTCAGACTCCTTCACTGAACGAGGCTGGGGAGGAAAACAGGGAATGGTAAGTGGGGGTGGGAGAAGTAGTTGTTCCTTAGCAATGTAGGCTGCCTAGGCCCTGGCTGTCATTGACTGAGGCGGCGATAGGCCCTGGCTCACTGCTGGACAGACACAGTTGCCCTTCCTTTGAGCACTTGCACATCCAGTTTCATAATCAGATTAAAGCAGTGGTATTAGTGGGGAGCATAGGTCAGTGGGACAGGTTTACATGGTGGTTTATGCACCGGGGATTGGAGTGCATTTTTAGCTCTGCTTGGTCTACCTTGGAGCTGCGCGGATTTGCTTCACTACAAGGAAATACCCAGCAGAGTACAAGCAGGGGAAGGAAAGTTGCGCTGGGGGAGGAAGCAGATGAGGAAGAGTGGCCCCAGGGTTTGGGGGGGGGAGTGGCTGGTGTTTGCCTCCCCTCCCCTATTCAGTAGGCAGCAGTAGCTCAGTCATTGCAGTACAGGCAGTCCCCGACTTACGCGGATCCGACTTATGTCGGATCCGCACTTACGAACGGAGCTTTCTCGCCCCGGAGGTTGAGGTAGTGGATTGCTACCTGCGAGCTCCGGGGCGAGAAAGCCCCGTTCGTAAGCTGCTCCGGTGCCCCTGGTCTGCTGGAGACCGTCTCCAGCAGACCAGAGGCACCGGGCGGGTTCCCACGCTTCTGAGGCTTTGCCAGAGCAAAGCCTCAGAGGCGCGGCACCCCGCTGCCGCTGCGACTCTGCTCCCCGTGTCCCTGGTCTGCTGGGGGGGGCGCGGCTAGTGTGCCCCCCCCAGCAGACCAGGCTTTTGTTTTGGACCCTGGAGCAGAGCAGCTGGGGCGCTGCCGATTGGTCCTGCAGCGCCCGCTCTGGGCACTACTGGACCAACCCGGCAGCACCCCAGCTGCTCTGCCCTAGGTCCTGATTCAGCCGCTGCTGGTCAGTTTCAGCAGTGGCTGAATCAGGACGCCTGGGGCAGAGCAGCTGGGGTGCTGCTGGGTTGGTCCAGTAGTGCCGAGGAGCGGTGCTACTGGAGCAACCCAGCAGCACCCCAGCTGCTCTGCCCCAGGCGTCCCCAAGTCAGCTGCTGCTGAAACTGACCAGCACTGACTACAGGAAGCCTGAGGCAGAGTTGCTCTGCACCAGGCTTCCTGGAATCAGCTGCTGATCAGTTTCAGCAGCAGCTGACTTGGGGAAGCCTGGGGTTCTTAAGTTGAATCTGTATGTAAGTCAGAACTGGCGGTCAGTTTCAGCAGCGGCTGAATCTGGACGCCAGTTCCGACTTACATACAGATTCAACTTAAGAACAAACCTACAGTCCCTATCTTGTACGTAACCTGGGGACTGCCTGTATATTTGCTCTAATTACACCCTCCTGCAGTGGGAAACCTCACTGAGAGGAAAGCTTCTTTGGGGTAGGGGTGGTTTCCCAGAGTACCCAGGCAGAGTCTCTCTTGTCTGAGGCCTCCATTTTCTCTGTTTCTGTGAGGCCTTGTGTTCCTTCTCCCCTCTCAGGCTTTGGTGTGAGCACCCAGACTCGCTCGCTCTCCTTTTTGAGACCCTGGTTTCACAACAATACGTTTTGTTCTTTATGCCCCTCTGTGGGGCTGTAGCCAGGGCACTGCCAGGCTCAGAGGGAAGGAAAAGGCCCACCCTCCACAGGAGCATGGCTGGTGAGAACCTGTTCTAGTGTCCTAACGGGTGGATGGAGATGGTCCTGTTAGCTCGAGCTGGGAGCCCCTGCCCTCCATACAGTGGGGAAGCTTTAATGTGGGGGGCAAATCCTGTCCAGCTGTTCGGTTGAGGCCTTCCAGAGGTACGCGAATAGTTAATTTTGTGTCTGGTTCCGCTTTGCGGGCAATTTCTTTCTCTTCGGCATTGGGCTGGCCAGAAGGAGAGAGAGAGAGCACTTTCTCAGTAATAACCTCATCTGAGCCCTTTCCTCCTTTGTGCCCCTTGCAGGTGGATGATGCGATGCTGATGTTTGACAAGACGACCAACCGACACCGAGGTGAGGACAGGCCCCTGGAAGCATGGGGGTGGCTGGGGAGAGCTGGCAGGGGATTGTGTAATGAGGAGCCGCACATGTGCTTGTGGTGATGGGGATGTAGGGGAGCTAGCATCCAGGGGCCAGCAGCAGGGCATTACAGTCTTAGCTGCTTTTTATCTCCCCTCCCATCACCCCATCCCTTAGCCATCCGCATCCTTTTGCAGAGTCCCTCGCAGCACAGAGAGCTTTTGTCCAGATGGTTTCCTGTGCTGTAAACTTGCTGAGTAGCTGATATATGAGAGGAAGCAGTCTCCTCCCCTCTGCAGCTACCTACATGGCTCCAGTCATCTGTGTGTGTCCTGTGCGTCTTACCTTCCCCTGAGTAATCTGAACCCTGGGGAAGCAGACACAAGCCCCAGAAGAGGGCCTGCCGCTGACCCCTTCCTCAGCCCTAGGCCCAGTTGTGCTCCCATGTCACCTTTTTGTCAACTCCCATATGTGGAGTCCTGTTACAGAGCGAGAGCCTGGTATTCAAGCTCTTCAGGTCACATAGGAGTTAGATTCTCAGCTCTGGAGGTGCCTGATTCTCTTGTACACATGCCCTTGAATTGGCAGCCAATTCTGATGGTGTGCATCATCAGGAGGACACCACTACAGGGTCCTGCAAGCCTCCTTCATTCTCCTCCCTTTGCTAGGCCAATCCCATGTTCATGTACAGCAATAAAGCACTTAAGTGGTGTCTGCCTTGGACTCCCACAGGAAGCTCCTTCTGCTTGTGGCTCTCCCTCCCAGCTTTACTTACATGCTCACTCTTGCTGTCCAGGGTGACCTCCAGTGTATCCCATTTTCTTACTCTTCAAGTGATTCTTTTGTCTGGTTTTAGAGACGTACCACTACAGCCAAATTGGGGAGTGAGGGTGGGGGATGACTAGCCTCATAATAAGTCATCAGATCCTCCTCTTCTGCCCTCTACAGGAATTAGTGCTAGAGCAAAGAAAGCAGTCATAAGAAAAGGAGGAGGATCCTCATGTTAAGCCATAACCGGCTAAAAGATAGGGAAAAGAGAGGGCAGGAATGGATAATTTATTTTCACAATGGAAAAGGGTATATAGCAGAGTCCCTCCCAAAGGTCTGTGCTGCGACCAGTGCAATTTGACATATTATTAAATTATCTAAAAAGGAGAGAAACAGTGAGGTGCCAAAGTTTGCAATTGGTACGGAATTACTCACTGTTGTGACTTCCAAAATTGACTCCAAAGATTCACAAAGAGATCTCACAAAACTGAGTGACTAGGTTACAAAATGGCAGATGAAATTCAGTGATGACAAATGCAAAATGACACACATTGGAAAACATAATCCCAACTATACATACTAAATGTTGTAGTCTAAATTAGCTATTACCACTCAAGATAGAGATCTTGGTGTCGTAGTTAGTTCTTTCAAAACAGTGTGCAGCAGCAGTCAAAAAAGCTAACAAGATTAGGAATTATTAGGAAAAATAATAAAATAATAAAACAGAAAAGATCATAATGCCACTACATACAAATTCGTGGCATTCTGACACATTGAGTCTGTATGCCCCATCTTAAAAAGATGTATTAGAATTAGAAAAAGATATAGCAAAGGGCAACAAAAACAGACTAGGAAATATTAAAAGCTAGGGGCTGTTCAGCTTTGAAAAGAGATGTCGAAGGCCACGTCGACACTGGGAGATAATTTTGAATTTACTAAATTTTACTTCTGCGCTCCTGATTTGACATATTCGAAGCTCTGTGTCCTCACTATGAGGGAGTACAGGCAGTCCCCGGGTTACATACAAGATAGGGACTGTAGGTTTGTTCTTAAGTTGAATCTGTATGTAAGTCGGAACTGGCGTCCAGATTCAGCCGCTGCTGAAACTGACCAGCGGCTGACTACAGGAAGCCCAAGGCAGAGTTGCTCTGCCCTGGGCTTCCTGGAATCAGCCGCTGATCAGTTTCAGTAGCGGCTGAATCTGGACGCCTGGGACAGAGCAGCTGGGGCGCTGCCGGGTAGGTCCCCGCAGCGCCACACCTCAGCGCTACGGATACCAACCCGACAGCACCCCAGAAGCTCTACCCCAGGTGTCCCCAAGTCAGCCGCTGCTGAAACTGATCAGCGGCTGATTCCAGGGTCGCCTGACTTGGGGACGCCTGGGGCAGAGCAGCTGGGGTGCTGCCGGGTTGGTCCAGTAGCGCCGAGGAGCAGGACCAACCCGGCAGTGCCCCAGCTGCTCTACCCCAGGCATCGGCGAGAAAAGCCTAGCTGTGCGCCCCCCCCGCCAGCAGACCAGGGAGATGCGGGCGGCGGGACCGCCGAGACGTGCCGCGGTCCCGCTGTCCACGTCCTCCGCAGCTTTGCTCCGCGTCTCCCTGGTCTGCTGGGGGGGGGGGGGGGGGGGAGGACCCAGCAGACCAGGGAGATGCGGGCGGCGGACCGCCGAGATGCGCCGCGGTCCCGCCCGCATCCTCCGCGGCTTTGCTCCGCGTTTCCCTGGTCTGCTGGGGGCCCCGGCAGGACGCGGGTGGTGGGACTGCGGCGTGTCTGGGCAGTCCCGCCGCCCGCGTCCTTCAGGGCGAGAAAAGCCCCGTTCATAACTGCGGATCCGACATAAGTCAGATCCGCGTAAGTCGGGGACTGCCTGTATTGAAATTAGTCCAAGACAAGCTCTGTTAACGTGGACACATTACCTTGGAAGCACACTGGTGAGATGCAGGAGGCCTCCCAGAAGCCAATTTGTTTGAATTAGCAGCACTGGAGCATCCATACGAACGTTATTTCAGACTTACAAGTGCAGAATTAGCGTTATTCCTCATGAAAAGCAGGAGTACAGAGTTCCAGTTCTGCAGCCCCTTATTCTGGAATACAGCCTTGGTAATATGGGTGCACCACTTTCCAATTCGAACTTGGGGGAGGTGGTTTTTTGGACAAGGTCTTAGTGTAAACCAGACATAAGGGGGAGTATAACAGAGGTCTATAAAATCATGGGTGGTATGGAGAAAGTGAATAAGGAAGTGTTATTTACCCCTTCATGTAGTTCAAGAAGCAGGAGTCATGCACTGAAATTAATAGGCATCAAATGTTTAAAATAAATATAAAGAAATAATTCACACCAGGCACAATGAACCTGTGAAACTCATTGACTGACAAGGGAAGCTGTGAAAGTTAAAATATAATGGGGTTCAAAAAAGAATTAGATATGTTCATAAAGAATAGGTCCATCAATGGCTATTAGCCAAGATTGTCAGGGACACAAACCCACGTTCTCGGTGTCGCTAAATCTCCAGCTGCCAGATGCTGGGACTTAGTGACTGAGGATGGATCACTCAGTAATTGCCATGTGCTGTTCGTTCTCTATGCAGCACCTGCGCCAGCCATGTTGGAAGACAGAATATTGGACCAGATGGCTAGCATGGACTAGCATGGCTATTCTTATGCTATTATGTAGAGACATACAGAAGAGATAGGAAGGACTACCTTCTTCTAAGCCATCATGCTTAAGGCATGGTACTAGGCTAGATGGATCAATAATCTGATCTGGGATTGGCAGCCTCTTGGCTTCAGTGTAGGAAGGCACCCAGAAACAGCTTGTGATGGGGCTGTATACATGCCTACTTTGAGAGCAAGGAGCAGCTCACAGAAAGAGACATTTCTTTCAGTCCAGCTTAGAACATACAGAAATATGAGTGTTTGTGTTTAACTGTTTTTGGTTCTGGTGAAGTTGATTAAGCAGCCCTGTAGTCAGAAAGCCATCTAGCCACGGCTGGGGCAGCTGCAGTGCAAACTGACTCCAAGTCCCTCGCTGCCGTGCCTTAGCTCTTCCTCTAAAAGGGCCACCCAGGTCACAAAAAGAAAGTTTGAGCTCCAGAGTCGTCAGCCCTTTGACAAGACAGATCACAGTTAGGGATGTTCTTTGAGCATAGAGCCAGGAGTCAAGAAGTTCCAAGTTCTCATCCTTCCTCAGATACTGGTGAACTTGATTGAATCACATAACCTTTCCTTGCCTTGATTTTCGTCCCAGAAATAATGACGCTGATACTTGCCTGTCATACACAGGGCTGTAAAGACTAGTGAATGTACAGATAGGACTTTGAAGATGACTTACTGAGTATCCCCTTTTGGTATGGGGGTGCTTTTCTTTTGGGGACTGGACTGAGACCCACCAACTTCATTTTGATAGTGAACAGGCATTGGTAGGCACCAGTTTTGTTCATATATATGTCTGCTGGATTGGATCCAGTTTGGAACCCGTTATTGTGGTATCCGTCATGAAACCATTCAGTTTGTCTTACAAAAATAGCAAAGCTGCTTAGAATAAATCCATCAGCAACAAGTGGTGTGGGCTTTAATGAAGGGAGAAGACAGCAAAATGGAGCTGGGAGGAGAGGAACATCTGGGAGAGGACATTGATTTCCCTGCTCCTCATATGACTGCTGCACACGTGCAGGACTTGCTGGAGTCAGAGAAGGGGAAATATTGCCAAGACCCTACTGTCGCACCCCGGTAACCTCTGAATTGCCTTCTCCTGTCCTGGGCATGTGGGACAGGCAGGAGGCAGGTACTGATCTCTCAGAGTTCTGCCCTGAACAGGAAGTGTTTCCCTTTCTTCAGGGTTTGGATTCGTCACATTTGAGAGTGAAGATATTGTGGAGAAGGTGTGTGAAATCCACTTCCATGAGATCAATAACAAAATGGTGAGTGTGCCGTGGGCTTAAATTGCAGCAAGGGAAGTTTACATTGGACTAGAGGAAAAACTCCCTAACTATCAGGATGGTTAAGGTCTGGAATAAATTGCCTGGAGAGGTTGTGGAATCTCCATCATTGTCAGGGATGATCTAGATGGCACTTGGTCCTGCCAGGAGTGCAGGGACGGGACTTGATGAACTCTCAGGTCCCTTCCAGTTCTCTGATTCTATGAAGAGCAAAGCCAATAATGGGATAGGGAGAAGCAGTAGGGCAGCTAAGAAGCAGATGGAACCCCTGAAATCACTGTCCCAGATGTAGGGAGGAGTTACTCAAAAAGGAGAGCTGCTGCTGTTGACGCCCAGAAGGAAGTGTAGTTGAACCATAACTGGGAATTGTAATTTTGTGGCCCCTGAGTACTGTGCTAGTTTTACCTAAACCTCTTCCCACCTCTGAGAGGCAGGTGCCTTGAGGACACTGAGACTCCAAGGGTGCCTTGCCAAAAGTCATGGAGAAAGGCAAGGACAGAAGCAGTGGAAGAACTTCCTGTCTTAATTGCTCCAAACATGCTGGGGGCAGAGCATCTGTGCAGAGGAGGCTGTGTGAGCAGAGTTAGTGGCGGCAGGGTGGGAGTAAGGGTTGGGAATGGTGTATGGGACAGAGCAAGCATAGCATTTTAATGCAATACGACTGTCCTTTTGGCCTGCAGGACTCTTTGTGCTCAGAGCAAATGCTGTGCAAGTCCAGGCTGAGGCCCAATACTTTCTCTTTTGTGGCAGGTGGAATGTAAAAAAGCTCAGCCAAAGGAAGTGATGTCCCCCACTGGCTCTGCAAGAGGGCGGTCCCGAGTGATGCCTTATGGGATGGATGCCTTCATGCTTGGGATTGGCATGCTGGGTGAGCGTTGCAACAGAGCATCCTTCTCTCTAGCCCCTTGCCCCACATCACTCTCAGCAGCAGCAAGGAAGGTCTGCTCTGATGGGGGAGGTAGCTCAGGCTGTTCAAGAAGAGATGGGAATATGACATCAGACCCCATTTTGAAAAGCCACATTGATGCTGGGATGAGGGTTGGGATTAATTTATGGTCACAGTTCGCCACCTGGTGGCAGCACACTAGAACTCTAGATGCATGGTCCTAGAATTGGAGTCACAAAAAGAACAGGAATGCAGCTGGGAGAAATTCTAACTCGTAGTTGGAATTCCTTTCTCTTTGTAACTTATTTAACACAGTATGTATAGAGCAAGATGTACACTATGGTGTGGCACAAATAAAGGCAACATAGTTAAGCCAAAAGCTGAGTTTTCTGCATCCAAGTGTATTACTGCTATACCAGGTCAGACTGTTACCACGGATATTTGCTTCAAGAGCCCCAAAGAGCATTTGTCATCGTCCTCCGGTTGGCTGGCAGGGAGAGCATAATGACTTCAGATACACAGGCACAGAGTGTTCTCTGTATATCATCCCAATAAACAGGCTCACTGGTTTTCAAAGGAGATAAAAATGTCCCTGAGAATCCAGTGCAATCTGTACACTAACTTCCGTCCTGTAGGGAATGCAACCATTCCGGGTCACAAATCAAACCAGCCACTTAATGTGGGACGCTCCTCAAGGGAGCGTCTGTGTGTGGCATTGTGGGGACCTGTTCTCCATGACTTCAGAGCAGATGTGTTCAGGTTACAAGGGAAAAGCTGTGGGTTCCCCTCACACTCCTGATTTCCAGCCCAATTAACTCCTTTTAGGGTCTGAGAGTCAGTCTTGGTTCTTTCTTGCTTGAACATAGTCATCTGCAACCTGAGCCCTTCAGGGTAACAATGTCTGGAAGCACACCAAGGCAATGTTTTTAAATTCCATTAAAATTCTTCCTGCAATTCCTGCACTGTACACACTGCATGTGCGTAAATGTGCGTTGTTCAGCTGCTGTCGCTTGATTCTTTCCTAGTTCTTTGGTCCAGGCTATAAGAAAACACCCAGAACTGGGGCTGGCAAGTGGCATTGTGGGGTTTTGTGTAACAATCCCCTTTTCTCTGCTGGCAGGTTATCCAGGTTTCCAAGCTGCCACTTACGCTAGTCGGAGTTACACAGGCCTTGCACCTGGCTACACTTATCAGTTTCCTGGTAAGTGCCTCTTCCTGCCCATTCCTCCAGTTTCTCCTGATGCTAAGGGAAACCCGTGGCATGTGACCCACTCTGCCTGTTTTACCCTTGCCCTAGTTTGGTCTTTCTCTCAATCTGTGAAGATGGGAGGGGGAGGAGGCCTGGAATCACTGGGAACTGGCTAGTTAGAAAGGAGGCTGCCACCATGTGAATGCCTGCTGCTGTTATCCTCTCACTCCTATGACAGGAAAAGTCCTAGGTTCATGCACTGCCCCCTCTCTGCTAGGCTCCTCTGCGGGGCTGCTGTTATACAGAAGGGCCCTTGCAGTTTTGCCTGTCTTGCTGCCTCTGTGTCTGTGTCTCTCCCAGAGTCGCCACCTTTCTGAAAACAGAGTACAGGACATGAACCCTGCTGGCATGAAATGGGCTTGACGTTCCCTAAATGTGAGAGTCGGAAATGCCATGAGCTGTATCCCAGATCTCATAGAGCCCCAGCAAACCCCTCTTCAAACCATTGCCTATGTGTAAATTCCTACCCCATGCCTCATGTTGAAGCCCAGAGAAGATCATTGCTGCCTGGACCCTGATGAATGCTGCAGCTGCTCTGAGCTTCCTGCGGGCCACCTGCTCTCCCTCCCCTTCCTGCACAAGCAGAGTGGAATGCAGCGCCACCCTATAAAAGACTGCCCTGCTGTTCTCAGGACAAGTGGCAACTCTATCCCCTGCCCCCCTCTGTCCCCAGCCCCCAATGGATTGTGTAGAAAGGCCCCACGTTAGGAGACTGGCAACAGGCTCTGGGCAGCTTTCACCTCTATGCTGATAATCTGAATCCAGCCTACACTGATGGTGACTGAAAGTTGCTGTCTGGTTGTCTGTGTGAATCCAGTCACTGGGTCTCAGTCCTAGTGAACCAGGTGTTCTTGTCACAGTCACCACCAGCTCAGTGCCAGTTGAAAGATCAAGGATTGGCTATGCCAAACAGACAGCTCCCTTTTCAGCCCTATAGATGTTCCCTCCAATGCAAAGATGAGGCATATGGGCTGGGCGCAGTGTAAGGAAAGCTTCCACTGCCCCTGTGTGTGCTGTTCCTGTTCTGGGGTAAGCAGAGGCTTTCAGTCTCCAGCGCAGTCAATCTAGCACTTTGCAGCAACTTGAAATTCATTTAAAATGAGTCCAAGGCCAGAGGCTGCAGTCACTTTGTCCAACTCTGTCTGGCCTTGGGCTCTGCCCAGAAAGTCCCAGTTCTGCTGTCTCTCTGCCAGATCCCTCTCGGGGGAGTTTTAACAAGTTCCTAAGTTGTCTTACATTTCGTTTTTAGAATTCCGTGTAGAGCGGACCCCTCTCCCGAGTGCCCCCGTCCTCCCCGAGCTCACAGGTCAGTCCCACTGATTTCCTAAAACTCACAAGCTGGAAGGGGAGAAGGGGTTTTGGGTTATTCCAGTGGTGTTGCTGCCTCATAGGTTGGCGCAGTGAGACTGGAAACATTCCTCATTTCCTCTTCCATCTGCACTAGCAACATCAAAAGCAGAGTCTGGGGGTGAGGGGTGGAGAGGGGACTAACCATATATATCCCGCAGGAGCAGATGAGAGATGCAAGTCATGTATGATGAGGACAAGTAAGCTTGAATTCCCAGATTCTCTAGCTTCTGAGCTGCTGCTGTTACCTTCCCTGTCTTCACTCCATAGCCAAGTGTTAATCTCTAAATCATTTATGCAGACTTCTTGCTAGCAAGGTGAATTCTCAGAAATCCAAACTCTAGTCCCAGCCTGAGGAGTTGTAGTACAGAGCACTGGAGCTGGGGGAGCTTGCAGCTACTTTGATGCTGGGAATTAGTGTAGGGAATTATATTTCACCACTGGGAGTGGTGAAGTTCACAGCTGCCTAAGTCTCAGGTTATCTAAGATGGAAATGATATAGAAACACTGAGTGTGGTGGAGCTCTCAGCTACACTCAGTAGTGGTGGTTGAACACAATGTAATAGAAGTGGGGGGATGGATTTCTGCAAGAACTTGTTAGGACTCTTTTCCAAAAGTATCAACACCTGCTTTTTCTCCCAGCTCCTCAGGCCTCTGAGTTTGTGTACTGTGTATTCTTGGTGCTGCTTTTCCCATAGAATCTTCCTTCCATGACCACAAGCTTTGTAGAATGCACAGTATTTGTCTTAGAAAAGTAGCTTTGTCTAGCTGTTGGTAGGCCTATTGCCTATGTACCATCTCATCTTCCATAACATCCTTTCACTCTGACACTTCCTTGATGCCAGCTGTTTCTTCAAGGGCTGGATTTGTCTGTAATGAGGATGCAGACTTCTCTGAGGAACTTATTCTCTGGGAGCATTGCTAGCTGGGTTTGGGGAGGGTTGGAAGGGGCATTTTCCAGTGGTTCAGAGTAATGCTGACTCATAGCATTTGCATGTCAAAGAACGTGGACGTTGTTAAAACAAAGTACAGTAATTCCTCATTTAACACTATATTCATGTGTTTCTGAAAATGTTTGTGCTAAGCGAAAATGTGTTATGCGGGGTCAATTTTCCCATTAAAAATAATGGAAAAGGTGGGGGTTGCGTTTCAGATGGTGGTGGCAAAGTCAATTTTTTGTTGGTGCTGGGTCGTCAACGTCAACATTAGATCTCTAGCAACACAAGTCGCTGCAGTTTGTTAAAACACAAAGATAAACACGTGAGTGAGTGGAGGAGTGCTGTGACCACGTGAATTCATCCGCTCATGTGTATTACCAATGTTTTCACCAACGTATACAGCTGCGCGAAGTAGTCCACTACTTGATTATTTTCGTGTTATTTTGGGGATGGTCACGTTATTTGAAAAATGTTCCCTAAAAAAAAAAATTGTGCTATTGCAAAAACGTGTTAAGTGGGCACGTGTTAAACGAGTAATTATTGTACTCAAAGGGACGTGGGGAGGGAACCTCTGGAGCCACATAGATAGTTTGAATGAGCCTCTGAAATTCCACCTGTGGCTGTGATCCTGTCAGTTCTCAAACTGAGAAGGGTTGGCCTGGATCTATATTCAAATAGGGGGCTTCCTAGAATGAAACAGATGAGTAGAGGTGACAGCTCAGTAAATGCTGCTCTACCCTCTCAGTCCCCATAGTACGAGTGCCCCAGCAAGGAGGCTCTATGCTTCTGGAGGAGCATTAAACCAGAAGTCCTGCTCACTGGTGCTCACTACAGAGACACTGGTACCTTTCCCAGCAGTGAACTATTAATGCTGGTGCCCTGGCTAACTGCCCTGTTGGGTAATTACAACCTCTGTCCCTAGATTCCCCCGAGTTTCAACTGGAGATAGTGCACAGCAGGGAAGTGAGGAATGCCTCTGTTAAACAGTCACTGGGCAGCCTGTTGTCAGTGGTGGGTGCTCTGATTCATGTGCATGTCTTGGGCCAGCTCTCACGAGGTGTGTGCTCCCACAGCTCCAGCTGAGACATCTGTGAGAACGGAGGACATGCAGGACCAGGCCAGTAGATTGTGAAGTGCTTCAGGAACTTTCTGGTTGAACAGGGCTCTATAAATGTTGAACACTAGCAGGGTGTATTGAGTGGCATTGAAACAAGGGTGTTACTCTGAGAGTCTCAGGTTCTGTGTGAAGAGAGTTGATGAAGGGGGGAGGCAAGGCAGAAGTCTGGTTTCTAACTAGATAAATAAAGGAGGATATTTTTTCCTAACGAGGAAACTGCATTCTTTCTGAGCAAAACCAGCTTCCTCTCCCAGCATAGCCAATGTTGATTAACTCAGATACTTGTTAACTTTTTAGAGCAGTAATGGGATAGAGAAATGGAGATGACCAGCCCTTTACTCACCAAATAGCATCTTAGGGAGGAAAATACTGGTAGCTTTCTGTTTACATTTGCTGAAGAACTGTGATAAGCTACTAACCCAAATCTAAACCCTGATATGATGTACACCTGAACCCAGACAAAGGCTGCTACTAAAGGTTGCCTCCTGAACTAGTCTGGATTTCAGCCCTTTAACTCAATTGATTTGCTCAGTGGATTTTGCATTAGCACATGAAACACTGACCTAGTCATGTTAGGGGCAGCAAAAACAGTACAGAGTAGTTGTGGCTTCAGGTCTAGAAGCTCATGGCACTAGAAATGTAGACTACATTTGCTACAAATAAGTTCAGCCTCCCTGTCTTAATTAGGCCTCTTCCGGCTTCTGCACCACCAGGCACGTGTTTCATGCTCTTCTAGACTGGGCCAGGGAGGGGGTTTGCAATTGACATTAGAGCTGGGAGAGTAGAGAGGATTGCATGTCTGCAGCAGTGTGTTTACTGAGGTGGAGGAAGTTGTCAGTATTGAACCATTGCAGGTGAAAGGTGCCAGAGAAGCATGCTGTGCCCCAGCATGACTAAAGGATGGTGAGCGTTGAAGTTGTAGTCTTCTGGATGTGGCCATCCAAAATCCACCGAATTGGTATTAGCGATTAGGCTCGGGGCCAAATGCCATTGGCCATCCTAAATTCCCATTCACCCTGCTGTAGGATTCTCGTCACTTGTCTGAGCTGGTATGTGGTTCAACAGTGCCACCCATGATAATGCTGTTTTTGACTCCTGAGCAAAAGTTTCCTGTGTCTGGAATTGGTCAGCTCAGTTGCTTAAGGACTTTCCTAAATGAAAACTGCCTTGTAAATGCTGGGCTGTGTGCTCCACCCCGAGTACAGTAGGTAACATATGCCAAGCTAATGCATCTTTTTGGCAGCTCTCTTTCCTAGAGGGAAATGAAGATGTCTGCTAAGGGAGCTGCCCTGGTGCCACTATGAGATACCTGTTCCTTCTCTTTCAGCAATTCCCCTTACTGCGTATGGACCAATGGCGGCGGCCGCAGCTGCAGCAGCAGTAGTGCGAGGGACAGGTAACTGCCACTTTCCTACTTGGTGAAGCAACCTGACCGAGGTTTGCATTGGGCTACAGGAGGGGGGTGGGACGGGGTTGCATTTTTTGGATCTTCACCATATAGTTTTGCTTCCTCCCTTAGGTTCTACTCCAAGCCGCACTGGTGGGTTTCTGGGTACAACGAGTCCTGGGCCAATGGCAGAACTTTATGGAGCAGCCAGTCAGGATTCAGGGGTCAGCAGTTACATCAGTGCTGCAAGTCCAGCTCCGAGTACTGGCTTTGGCCACAGCTTAGGGGTGAGTGTTTCACATCAGCTGTTGAGGTTGGGAGAGTTGAAGGAGGTGGGGTGTGTATCAGTCATGAAATTGGAATGGTGATTTCTACAGCTCTGAATATCCAAACCATAATGGCTACAGGCAACCTCAAGGCTTGGTTACTGCAATATACTGTTCGTAAGCTTAAAAACACTAACTTTAAAAAGGCCACAATGGTTACTAATGCAGCAGCCTACTCAGCTTACTCAGCAGTCTGCTGCATGCATATCAGTTCTGCTTTCAACACTGCTTCCCTGATGAACACCAAGTCAAGTGCTAGGTCTTGGTCCCAATCTTCCAAACCCTCCACAGAACTGGCCCAAACTACCCAAGGGCCTATTATCTCACTCTGACCATAGCCTGATCATGACAGCTACGTTTTTCTGCCGGGATGGAACTGGCACCTCAAAGATGAGACTTCTGAGTCATGGCAACAGCTTTCCCAACACTTGGCCATGACTGAACTGACCACCCTACGTATTCAGAAAGACCACAACCATCCTCACTGTCAGAATGAAACCCACAAACTTCCCAGGGTAGAATGCACATGGATCCCCAGGAATAATAAATGGCTGGGTAGGGAGGGGGAGAGTGCAGAGCAAATATCTGCTAACTACATGTTTTCCTATAGAATGTGGGGCTACAGCTGGGAGATGCCTGGGGATTCCATATGACTCTGGAGGGGATATTAGGAAACTCTGAAGAGACTGTCTAGTGAGTGCATGTTTCCACTGAGTGGGAGATAGCATGAGGGCCATATCACTCTGTAAATCTCACTGTGCTGAGAGCTCTTCGGGTGGGGGTGGGAAGCACCTGATTCCAGTCAGCTATCTAAAGGAGGTCACAGTGTCTTTAGGAATAGTACCTTCAGGGAGTTGACCAATATCCCAATCAATGCCTGTGTGGGGAGGGAAGGATGGATAAATCACACTCTCAAACTCAACCCTTTTCCTTTGGTTTGTCTAATCAGGGGATTTGAATCCTTTCTCTGTAGGGTCCCTTGATTGCAACAGCTTTTACCAATGGGTACCACTGAAGCTAGCGACCAAGGAGGCAGGAGGTAAGATGTTTAACAGGAGGTTTTGGGAGAGGCATGAGGGGAGTGAAGCTATGGGATTGGCCTGTCTTGAGCCTCCAAAGGAGGGGATTTTATTCAGCAACACTGAGTTTCCTGTTAGTTAGGCTGATATTCAGGGACGTCATCTGAAGGTGAGGGCAAGGAGGACAGGCCTCTGAGGCCAGAAGGCTGTGCTCAGTGCTGGCAGGGAGAAGGGGGAGCATTAGGTTGGAATGGAGGAGATAGTATGGAGACCTAATAGGAAATCAGGGAGTTGATGGAGATGGGAAATAGACATACACAACTGGCCAGAATCTTAAGGGAAGGTGAGCTCTCGCAATGCCACTCTCTGGAAGGACATGTCCCTCCCACCCTTTGCATTCCCCTGCATGCCACTAACTCTCCACATCTCTCTGCTGCTGAGTGTGCTGCATCTCTGGAGTGGTGTTTCCTCTCCATGGAGGTGGTCTGTGGAGAGAAAAGAGGCTTCCACACCCAAGTGGGAGAGGGGAAAACCCTACGTGCAGTGCCAGCAGTGCAGAAGCTGTTGGAGGATCCTGGTGCACGCCTCAAAAGTGACAGAAATTTGGTAGCTTAAAAATGGAAATGTGACTAATGAGTAGGGCAGATGTTTCTGCCGGGATGGTGTGACTGCCTCTCTTTAACCAGGGATAGCTTGAGTTCAGTTTGCAGCATGTAATAAGCCTCATTTTTAATACAGAAGTTTGATGCAGGAAGCCTATGGACTTTAGCATACAGTTCTCCTTGACCCAAGAAGCCAGGCTGCATCTCGATGCAGGGGCTTGTCCCTTTGGCCCACACCCTCAGGTTAAAAATAGGGGCAGTTGCACTATGCTCCAGTTCACTGCCAGTCAAGTGTGATCTTCATGCTAATGCCCAGGTGCCAGCACAAGCCTGTGTTGGGGGAAGTTTGTGTAACACCTGTGGCTGTGTCAGATATGACCAAAAAATGAAAAGTTGTTAGTGTTTGTTGGTTTGTCTCCTTTTACCCCTCTGTACTCTCCATCTCTGCTGGTCTTCTGCAGATTCCCCAGTGACCTAACCAAGGACAGCAGGCTGGAGGATCTGGTGAGCCTTGGGAAATGAGCCAAGGTTTCCTTTTTACTGAAAAAAACTGCACACTGCCGGCTGGCTGCCAGGCTCCTGCTGATCTGACCTGATCTCTCCCATTGAACAGACCACACTGGACTGAACCCATGGAGATCATCTCGCTTTCTTACTAACCACCGATGGTTTACGCTTCTCCCTCCCCCAGCCCGATTCTTCTTTATTTATTTTATTAGCTGGTAGTTTTATTTTTTATTTTATTTTTTTATCTATTTTTTTGGGAGAGGGGGTGACCCTCCTTTCCATTGTTTGCTCTTTCCTGAGCTGGTAGACATATTTTATGAATTGGCTTTTTGTGATCGTGTTAGGTAGTTTTTAATGACGCGTATTTTTATTTGGCTTTGAAATTGTTTTGAATCTTTTCAGCTCTGTTGTCAACATTTTAAAAGGACAGTATGTGATATGAATGCAGTTCTGAAGGGAAGAGAGACGCAGAGAGAGAAAAAGAAGCCTGAGCAGAACTGACGCATTTCTTTTTTTTTTTAAACATTTTTAATTGTTTTGTAAATGTGAGGCTTTCAAATGCGTGAAGTCCAAGGATCTGAAAAGGTGGGGCACCGCTTCAGAACAAAACAAATGTATATTTTGCTAAGTAAAAACACTACCCTTACAGCTGAAAGTATTTTTGTTTTCCTAGATTTTAGTTTTACGTGGGGTTTTCTTTTTCCTCGTGTATAATATGTAAATATTGTGAGGTGAACCTGGCTGCTGCCTGACTTCAAGGAGCAGCTCCAGGTTCTTGAACCTGGCACCTCAGTGCGAGCAATATTCTCCAGCAGAACCTTGACAGAACTCCTTTTTTTGTACACCTTTTACTGTAAGATTTTAAGACCTCTGATGTGAAGTGGGGGGAAGAGGGGAATGAAACTTACCAGCCATCGGCTATTTTGCTGAGTGGGTTAAAGCTGCTTCCACTTGTTTGATGTACAGACTGCACCAGTAAGCTTCCTAAGTGCCAGCATCTAGTTTGGCTAGGCAAAGGGCTTACTGCCTGTCTGTCTTCATTACTCTGAAAGGATTGACTCTCCAAGTAGTATTGCTTGTGTTGAGATGGTGGGGAAGGAGATCATCCTCTAGGGCTAAGGGCATTAGGAAGGGCTCACTGTCAGGGAGATGGGATGGTCCTTCCCTGAAGGGCGCAGCATTGTGTGGGGAAAGTCTTTTTTTTTTTTTTTTTTTTTTTTAATTAGGAAGAAAAAAGCACTAGGGGTGGTGATCGATGGGGGAAAGGTGAGAAAAGGGCTTCTCAGGGATCTATGAATTCTAGAATCACAGCTTCCCATTTGCTTTCCTCTGTGTCCTGGAATCTGTGGGAGTTTGTCCTCAGTTCTGTAAACTGATTATATGGTCCCATCTCCTGAGGCTGCCCAAGCCCTTGTTAACAAGTAGCCTCTGCTGTGGGGTTGCCTCAAGGAGGAATTTAAGGGGCATGTTTGGGTCTGGATTTGTTTCAAGTGAACCAAAGACCGTGTTAAGGGTGGGGTGATTAAGCCTTTCATTAAGATGCAGCCCAACACTTTTCCCAGGGAAATAATGCAGCTTCATCTTAAGTTTTAAAAATCATCCCCTTTCTTCTTCCAAAATGACCCCCAGTAAGTGAGAGGTTTGGGGGGAGGGGCTGTAGTGTCCACATGGACCCCTTCATCCCTTCTGCTTCCCTTGCAGCCTTGTGGCTACCCCTGAAGCCAGCAGCATGGGCCATGCCTGACCAAGCTATACTTTTGGAGAGTTCTGTTTAGTAAGAGGTACTTAATGGGTTAGTACTGAAAACACAAAGCAATAATTTTTGTTACCGAGACAAGAGTCTGTATGTCTGTGTTTTTTTTAATATTTCCTAATGAAAGAAGAGCTGCATTTTATTAGGTTTATTTTTATTCTGTATACTTCAAATTTGGGTCTGCAGACAGCGCTTTCTTCCCTCTTGGTACATGCGCCGAGCTGCTTCTGTGCCCGCTCCACACACCTCCCAGCTCCACTGTATTGCCACTGGGCTATGATTCACTCTCTAGCCGGTGTTGCTGCTGCCCAGAGGCTGGGGCTCTGGTTTGAGAGTGGGCATTTTTTTAAAAAAGAAATAAAACCATGTTTTGAAGCCAGTAAGTTATTACACTCCAATGTTTGTTCTCTCTACACCTGTAACCCTTTTTCCAGATTTTCAGTTTTAAATTCCTAATAAATTATTTGAAAATGGTCTTTCTCTGTTATGGTGTGTATATGAGTGACTCTGAATTTGGGAACGGTTTCACCCAGGTTTGGGGGTGCAGGAAATATTGCATTCAACTCCCAGCTCTGGTATATGGCTTACCTCTCTTGAGCATCTGTTCCCCATCAGTAAAACAGAGATGATAATTTTTCCCCACTTCACAGGAGTTGTGCATGGATGTCTGTGGATTTCAGGAAGGGAGAGAAACACGAGGAAATCAAAAAGTCTGAAGATGTTCTTTGGATTTGCTGAACACAGTAGTACAAGTGAGATTGCAAGACAGTAAGTTGTGGAAAATGAAGAAATCTAACAAGTAAAGAGCACTGGGAGGAAATATTAAAATCTGCCAGTGTAGGAGAAAATTGTGCACTCCTAAAAAGCACTCTTCTAATACACAGCAGGCCACAATGCTGCTGAGAGAAGAATGCGAACAATAAGCAGCTAGTGTAGGTTCACGAAACATTATTTAAAAAATCAGCTGATGAAAGTAACCCCAAGAGTCATGACGAAGTCTGCATTTAATAACGCAAATGCTGCTGTATTGTCATAGCTAACTGTCAAGGTGAGAGACTTTAGGATAGACTGATTCATAGAGTCCCTAACTTTAATCTAGTATCCATCAGTGATGGAATGAAATGTATCTTGTTTCCCTTTGTTTGGTGTCACTAGATTACTTTCCAGTGCACTAATATAGGTTATTTCCAAGCAACCAAACAAAAGTTCTCAGAGCCTTGAATTTACCCTTGCCCCATGTGGGCCTTGTGCACATGGAACACACAAAAATAGGTGTAACAACTGAAGGTGAAAATAGTAGAGGGAAAAAACAGTCAATGGGGAAAGGTGAAATTAATGGTGATTCTAAAGTAGCTGAGAGAACTAAATTGTTTTAAATCTGGCTCCAATAAAGGAGAGGTTTAGATAGAGTTGTGAGTCTTGAACTGTGACTTGATGAAAAGCAGCGAAGAGAGTACTTGGAATATGAACACATATAAAGCAAATACTTTGAATAACCTGTATCTCAGGGTGCAAAGGGACTCAACTATCTTGCTGAATCAATGAAAAAAGAACTGGGGAGGAAACCAAGAATTTAAAAAACAAACAGCATGTGGAACACAAGGAGAAAAAAGTCATCTTGGTAACTGCAAACAATAGCAGTTTCAGTCCCTTAATACAATTATAGCAAGAGTCTGAGCAGAGAGCCTAGTTTGCACTGAGAATGTAAGAGAGTTCTTTCAACTTTTCTCTAGCTTTGTGCAACTCCACCAGTGTTTGAAATAGTAGGGGTACTAGTATAGACTAGTCACCCAGTGGTTTTGCTACCATATTAATTAGACTTACTCTGACCAGGTTTAGAAGATAGATTGGTAAAAATGTAAGTGGTCAGTTGCCCACTTTTGCTAGTTTTGATGAGATGGTCCAGCAACTAGGTAGGTGGGAGAATTGGCTAAATGTCTCAAGGTAGTTGCATCTCTAGAGGATACTGGAACAGTAAGTAATAAATATGGCATGTTTTTATTTATAAACATGGTTCTGGAGAGACTTGATCACACAAAGCACAAAATGAGGAGCCACAGAAAACAGTAGCTGGAAATACCTGGATATTAGTAAAGCACTTGAATTAAACTTGCCTGTAAAAATTGAGACATTGAAATATGTTTGAAGGAACATAGATTCAGGGGAATGATAACAGATAAAGTATTGGGTGGGATGTAGGGAGGTGGGGAACAGCTTGTATTTAAACCAACTTTAGTATCATTTATGCTCTGGACAATAGCCAGAACTCTGTGACAGACGTGACCAGGCACTTCCAGCCCAATTCAGAAGCCAGCACTGGAAAATCAGTATCTTTGTGATAAATGGTAACCAGATGGGTGAGTTAGAAATAGTGAGCCCAGTTCACCCCTGGAATAACTGCTGAAGTTGATTAAGGATCAATTTGGCGCTCTCGCGTTAGATGGTTTGTCTTTCCGAGAGTGTGAGTATCATGCCACCTGCTTATTTCTGGAATCAATTCATCAACAATTCTTTCCATTTGCAACTCTGTCATCAATCTGACATCTGACTGGAGAGAACTGGATGTAATTGTTCCCAAAGCAGTCAAAGGTCAGCAGGATTATAGCTAGAGGAAGATCCAGTGGTGCAGCTCTAATTGGAGGTGTCCTTGGTTAAGTCTGTAGTACTAGGATCACTTTTAGTGTGGGGCACTGAAATATTAGAGTGCATTAAAGTGAAATCTGTATTTCCAGGAAGGTTTATAGGCATAGGAGAAAGGACATTTTAAGGCACTGATAATTCTCCAATGCCTTCTGGAAACAGGTTTGCTGAGTGGCTTCCATTGATCAAATAGGGTATGACTAGAGTACAGGCTTTTGTTGACAGAAGTTTTGTCGATAGATACTGTCGACAAAGCTTCTGTCGACAAAGAGCGTCTAGACTACATCCAGTTCTGTCGACAAAGCAAGCCGCTTTGTCGACCTGAGTGTAGATGCCAAGGACAGTGTAGATGCAATAATGCCTTCTGTCGACAGAACTCTGTTAACAAAAGGCGTTATTCCTTGTAGATGAGGTTTACAGCCATTGACAAACTGCTGAGTTCTGTCGACATTATGTCAACAGAACTCAGTGGCAATGTAGACGCAGGTATAGTTTTGTCGACAAAAGTGCACTTTTGTCGACAAAACCCTGTAGTCTAGACACACCCATTCAGGCCAGACATCTCTACATCGTTAGTTTTAATGCTGCCTGTGGAGATGGCAGATCCCAAGATGTAAAGTTGATCCCAGGAGCCTGGGGGAACACATGCCATTTAAAAATAGCTTGACTGCCTATAATCTTCTCCATTTCATGTAAACTACATTTGGCAAGATGCTAATGTAGCCAGTTTTGTTGTCCCAGGCTACCCCTGCACAAGAATGAACTTGCCTGTGTGTTGGGGCCTGCTTATGGTTTACGTCTCAGTGATGAAAGCCCAGCTGGATCTTTTCTGAATTCTGATTGGGAACTGCAGCCATAGTAACTCATGTTACTTGCTCAGACTATTCCTTTCTACATTCCTCTTCTCCTTTCTTTATATCCGACCACCAATATTTTCCATGTTATGGCCGTTTCTGAAGAAGATGAGGTTACATTCCTACTTGCCAAACACTCATGACTCTCCTTCCTTCAGCTTTTCAAAAGAACAGTCTGCTTATCCCTTGGCATCACACAGCCCCTCCACAAAACAAGACCATTCAGAATGGGCTGAACTGCTGGTGATGAGATCCCCAGGGTACAGCCTGGAACTGTGGTACTGCTGTGGCCCCCTAATTGTTCCAGCCTGGGGAGTGTCTGATAATGCCTTGCCAGTGACTGAGAGCAACCCCTCCAGATGCTGTTGTTATACCAAAAAACTGCATGTGGACCCAACACTCCCAGCTAGATTGCCTGAATGTACCCAGAGCCACCCATGAATCACAGAGAAAGGCACCAGCTAATCCTTTATAGTGCCCAGCACTGTAACTCAGGAATATATCCTCTAATTTATTAATTGGTTCACCACTTCATCAATGGAAAGTGTATGTACATCAGCTTTTATAAACCTGAGCAGATTTGTCTCATACTTCATACAAACTCATTGGTAAAGATAAACAGTAAAAAGTTTGATTACAAAGGTAGGATATAAGTGACTATAAGTATTAGACAAAAAGAGTAGTTATCAAAAGAAAAAAATACAAATATATACTCTAAACTCTCAACCCTAATAGACTAGGCCACAACTAGATCAAGAAGGTTTTTTTTACCCTCCTGGATACTGCAAATTTCACTCTTGAAAACAGGTTCAGTTCTCTTTGTTGGGATCTTCAGTCTTCTCTGTCCTGGTTGCTTGCAGTGAAAATTTATGAAGGAAATCTTGGGCCCCTGTGATTGGATTTCTTACTCTTAATCCATATGCATGTCTGGTGGGCATTGCCCAGTCCTCCGGCAAAGTTGAGCAGTTTCTCTGGCGTGGTTCATGCAGGTGAGTCATGGAATTGACGCTCCTCCCCTAGGAGGCCCTACCAGAATGGGGGCCAAGAGGGCCATTTGGCCTGGCCTCAGGAGACGAAAGGGCTTCAAAATGACATTTTTCTATGAAGTCAGTCTATTTATTATATTATTTATTATTTATTTATTATATAACTTGCAGTTATAACAGAGAAAACAAAAGAAACTATATATACCTGCAAAACACGAATTGAAATCACTGTGGGACCTCAGGCATTCACCAATTTTTCAGTTTCATCTGAGTATTCAGCTGCATGACTGGAGTAGCTTCTGTGATTAGTGCTTCTACATCATGAAACACTGTTACAGTCTTTGCATAGTTTAGAGGTTTTGAAAGTTGTAATTAATTTTGTTACTGTAAAGTTATTTTGCTTGGTTTGAGGGTGAGTTTAACCTTTAAATTAGATGTTTAACTTTGCATAGGAGATTTTTATACTCCTTTTTTTTCTGATTTCTTATACAATAACCATATCAAGCTCAGCTATAAGCTACCTCTTTGTCCAGTTTTAGTTTCACCTTTAAAAGCTTTTTTGTGATGATAAACTTTTAATTCTAGTTGTTTAATAAACTTTATATGTAATCTGGCAATCACCGCATGTTCATATTCATAACACACCAGTTATTAGAAGAATTTAATAATGGGAACTTGTTAGCACACAAAATTTCAAGCCTTTGAAATAAGGCTATAAGAGCTGTTGTAAACAATACCCCAAACCATTATTATATAATATTCATTGTGAAGTATATACAATAAAACTCTGTATAACCAGCCTTTAGTGAATTAATTTGTGTTACTGTGTTTTAAAAGAACCCCTTTATAAAAATGAAGCAAAGATTTGAAAGTGGTGCAAGTAAGAGATGGTAAAAGCCACAGAGTGAAGCAGCAGTTAAGAGTTTAAAGCCAATATATAATTTCTCGTATAAAAGAACCTCGGCCATTACACAGTGACCATACTGCCAGTGACACTTCCAGTTCTGATGATGAAAACTTTGCACCCACAAATGACATTTAAATGCCACTCTCTCAAAATGAGATCATGAATCAAGACACAAATGCCAACAGGAGCAATAGATGCAGAATCTACACTCGATTTAGTGACTACAGGCAGATGAGGACCTTGGAGATGCTGCACAACGAGAGCAAGAACTTATGACTAGCACAGGACACAGTGTAACAACAGTGGCATCAAAACCTGATACTGGACAGCTTGATAAGAACAATGTTGCTCAAATGCAGTCGTTTCTCAAAGTTAGTTGTTTTCAGATTCCAAGTAATAACCGAAAAATGCTCAAAATCATGCTTTTCCCACTCATCTGCTGACAAAATCTCTTCCCAATGGAGAGATCTACACAAGAAACTGGCTCTGCTGGAACATGGAAAAGCAGGCTCTGTACTGTGTACCCTGTTTAATTTTTAACAATAATACTTCAAATGCACCATTACTTCTGATCCATCTGCTTGGAGCATCAATAGAGATTGGAGAAAGTTGAAAGACCAAATACCTGCACGTGAAACTTCATTATCACATAAAGATAACTATGTTACATCTATATTCAGCGGCTGAACAGTTTCAACAAAGGTACAATGAAATTTCAAGAGATCGCTGTGACTTTTAAGTCGGACTGCAAGCCAAATGAACTGCTTCAGGAAATATTCCAGCTCGACCTGTCAACTGTATTTCCTAATATCACAGCTGCATTACGTATTTCTGTCAGACTCCCTGCATCAGTAGCTTCAAGTGAATGCACATTCAACATGTTAAAACAGGTAAAGAACTACCCTCATTCTACAATGGGACAAGAGTGTTTGCAGGGGTTCTCAATGCTTAATAATTGAAGTTACAAGTTTAATATACATGCTGTTGGTATAATAACTTAATTGTTAATAAATAAATGTCTTGAGTGTTTCTTTTTCATATATTCTTTTGGTTTTAGTATGACCCTGTGGCTGAGAAGTTAGATACATCAGGGGCCTAGGCCTGTAAACTGAAAGTGGTTCGGGCCGCCGTCATTCTCTGAGAGGGCCTGCCTGCTGGACAATGGCCATGGATGGCTACCTGGCACTCCAAGTGTTGGCAACAGTCCTTGTTGTTGCATCTGGGCTGCTACTCTCTGGCTGATTCCCCATTTTACAGCATGTTTTAGCGACAACCATACAACCCAGGTCTCATAACAGCATATGCATTAATGACATACACATGAAGGGTGCATCTAGACTGGCAAGATTTTGCGCAAACTGCGCAAAATCTTGCCACATGTCTACACTGCCTGCGAGTATTTGCACAAGAACACTGACTTTGTACTGTACAAAATCAGTGGTTCTTGCGCAAATACTCCGATGCTCCCGCTCAGGGATAAGCCCTCTTGCGCAAGTATTCTTGTGCAAGAGGGCCAGTGTAGATAGCCAAGTTAATTTCTTGTGTAAGAAAGCCCAATGGCTAAAATGGCCATGGGAGCTTTTTTGCACAAGAGTGTCTACACTGGCATGGTGCGCAAAGGCACATGCCAGTATAGACGCTCTCTTGTGCAAATACTTTTAATGGAAAAACTTTTCTGTTAAAAGTATATGCACAAAATCATGCCAGTCTAGACGCATCCACAGTGTGATACACCCAGACCAGTGGGCTACGATAGTTTGATAGAAAGCAGGTATACTGGCTGCTGGGCAAGGCTTTCTGTTTCCCTAAGTGACAGGGCCAGGGAGGCTGCTGCAAAAAAAGCAGGTGGACCCTACAGCCAATTAAGAGCCAGCCAGACTTGAGAGAGACAGGCTAATCAGAACACTTGCTGCCCATTAAAGACCTGCTGGGCTAGTTTAAAAGGCTTCCCTTCAAGCAGGGAAGAAGGCCAAGGCTGGGAGTGAAGAGGTGCTGCAGAAAAATGGAAGATGTGGTCTGGTACCAGAAGAAAGGTACTAGGAGCAGTTGGTTGGGAAAGTGGTCCAGGGAAAGGCAGCAGCTCTGGTGGAGGAGGAAACACTACCTGCTGCTGCTGCTGCAACTGCCATTAGGGGAGGCCAGAACCCAGTGCAGGAGGTGGGCCTGGGTTCCCCCAGCCCTCCCCATACTGCTACAGAAACTACCTCTAAAGGGAGGGTTAGAGGGGTTCATCCCAAACTTATTTGTTTGACCTATGATGAGGGTGGCTCAATAGTCTGTGATCTCCCTTCCCAGTAAAGAAAGAGAGGTTACCCTGAGGGTCACAGTGAACCTCTAATGCAAATGCCAACTGCCTGGAAGCACAGGACAGCGTCAGACAGAGATGAAGCTCTCCACAATAAACCAAGAAATTACTTTCAGCAGATCTTTCTCCTTCCCCTGATACCTCACATGGCATGCTCTATCTGCAATAGCACAGTTCTGTACAGGTTAGATTTACCTGATGTTGCTTGGGTCCTTAACTCAAATAAGTTTTGTTTTTCTTCATTTAAATCATTGCTCTGGAGTGGAGGTAAGGATAAGGGACTCAGTATACAGGCAGCCTGGGGGAAAGAGGATAACCCCCCGCCCTCTCTCACTGCAGTTGCTTGGGGCCAGGTGAGACACGCTCTTCCACGGTTACTGCAGCAGGCATGGCTGGGGAACAAACACAGACAAACTCTGAAATACATAGTAGGTAGCTGTCCCTTTCTCTACCCCTGTTCCCTGCTGCCTGTCCCCCCCACCATAGTCATTCTGCAGTATAACTGTCCCTCCTGCCAGACCTCCATCTTTCCATTTATGAGCAACAATCCAATTCCATGCACATCCATTGTCCTGGCACTACCAGAACTTTATCTTGCTTTGTTACGATATGAGGAAGCTCATACCAAATTCAGTAATTCTAGTTCTTACTGTCTAGGATGAGATCTTGAACAAATGGATGGGCAGAAACAAACTTCTAAAATATATAAGATAAATATGGGAGTTACAGAATACTCTCCCAAGGAGTAGAATGTCATGTTGCTTTCACCGTATTATCTGGACCAGGCCAGCAGAACACATGGGCTGTGTCTAGACTGGCCACTTTTTCCGGAAAAGCAGACGCTTTTCCGGAAAAACTTGCCAGCTGTCTACCCTGGCTGCTTGAATTTCCGCAAAAGCACTGACGATCTCATGTAAGATTGTCAGTGCTTTTGCGGAAATACTATGCAGCACCCATTCGGGCAAAAGTCTTTTTCCGAAAAACTTTTGCACATAAGGGCCAGTGTAGACAGCAGAGATTTGTTTTCCACAAAAAAGCCCCGATCACGAAAATGGTGATCAGGGCTTTTTTGTGGAAAAGCGCGTCTAGATTGGCCACGGACAACAGCAACAACACGCCACACCCCATCCACCATCCGGCAAGCAGCAGGTTTGAAGGTCAGGTCGAGAGCCAGGAAGCCAATCCACTGACATTCCCAACTGCTACCCTTCAGTTCCACCGCCCCCTCCGAGCTTTTTTCCATCAACAGTCCCTCATCACCTCGGACAGATGGGTCTTGAACTTAGTCCAATCTGGCTACATCATCCCCTTCACCTCTCTTCCTCCCAACCACCTCCCTACCCCATCCCTTTTCAGGGACCCCTCTCACGAAACTGTCCTCCTGCAGGAGGTTTCACACCTTCTTCAACTGGGCGCAGTAGAACACGTACCAACCCAATTTTGAGGCGGGGGCTTCTACTCAACGTACTTCCTAACCCAGAGGAAGACAGGAGGTTGGAGCCCCATCCTAGACCTCAGGCACCTCAACAAATACATCGCATACCACCGTTTCAAGATGGTTACTCTCTCAGCTATCATTCCCGCACTCGATCAACACGATTGGCTTTCGGCTCTCGACTTTCAGGACGCATATTTCCACATTACAATCCATCCTGCTCACAGACGCTTCTTCTGATTTACAGTGGGTACCCAGCACTACCAATACAGGGTGCTCCCGTTTGGACTCTCCACAGCCCCTAGGGTATTCTCCAAAACCCTTTGGGTCGTAATGGCCTTTCTTCGACGTCAAGGCATCATAATATTCCCGTATCTGGATGATTGCCTCATAAAAGGTGCGTCCTTCGACGAAACGAAGTCCATGACAGATACCACAATAGCCCTTTTACTCAGCCTCAGGTTTCACGTAAATTATACAAAATCCACTCTACACCCAACACAAAGACTGGAGTTCACAGGTGCCCTCCTCGACACAGTCGCAGCAAGGGCCACTCTTCCCGAACACAGGTTCGCGACGATCTGTGACCTTGTCCAAGCGGCACAAGCGGTACTGACTGTCACGGTCCGCCACTGCCTCAAAATCCTCGGACATATGGCTTCTATGACGTATGTCGTCAGTTTGGCCAGACTCCACATGAGACCTCTTCAGTCCTGGCTCGCAACGGTTTACAGACCCTTCAGAGACCACCTCTCCAAGTCCGTCGCCATCCCACCATGCATCATCAACTCCCTGCTCTGGTTGACAATTCCTCAAAATATGTTGCACGTCGTTCCCTTTCAATGCCCACCTTCCACTCTCACTCTTATAACAGATGCCTCACTCATGGGATGGGGAGCTCACTTGGGAAACATTACAGCCCACATCAACCTCCTCGAGCTTCGGGCAGTCAGATACGCATGCCAACACTTCACTCAGCATATAGTCCACAAGACCATCACCATTATGTTGGACAATACCACCTGCATGTACTACATCAACCGTCAGGGTGGCGCTCGATCCCCTTCCCTGTGCTCGGAAGCCACCAAGCTCTGGACCTGGTGCCTAGCACATGGAGTCACCCCGTCCGCTGTCTATCTTCCCGGAATACTCAATGTCACAGCAGACACCCTAAGCCGTACGTTCATGGACCAGCACGAGTGGGAGATCGACAGAAGCGCCCTCACCCCGATCTTCCTTCACTGGGGCCAACCGGAAGTGGACCTCTTCGCCACAAAGAACAATAGAAAATGCCACCTCTACTGCTCCAGAGGAGCCCTGGGGAAAAATTCCCTCGGAGACGCCTTTTCCATCACATGGGAAGCCTCCCTCCTGTACGCCTTCCCCCCCGTTCCCACTCCTAAACAAGGGCCTCAACAAGATCAGAACGGAGCAAGCGCTGGTCATTCTAGTGGCACCTGCGTGGCCCAGACAGACGTGGTACCCTTACTTTCTCAAGATGATGGTGAAGGACCCGTATCCCTTCCCTTCCCATCACGACCTCCTCTCACAGAATCACGCTCGGACCCTTCATCCGAACGTCCTCAGACTCAATCTCCATGCCTGGCTCCTTCATGGCTCCAGGAAGCCGAAACTGCCTGCTCGGAACAAGTGAGAGATATCCTAATTAATAGTAGGAGATGTTCCACCAGGAAAACCTACCTGTATAAGTGGATGCGTTTCTCCCAATGGTACGCTCTGTTACCCGGAGAGCTGGGGTAAACAATTGCTGTGCTATGGGCTATGCAATTTAATTAAAGCCTAAGGTGCCCTCCCACAGAAGCCAGATTCGGCCTGGTATCCTGTATCTAATCACCAGGGAAACAGCTTAGAAATTACCAAACAACAAGAATTTAGGGCCAAACCATGTATTTTAAATGCAAGATTAAACATCAGCAAACAGCATACAACTCAGCAACAGTCCCACCCTAACCCTGGAAAAGAAGAAGATAGAAGAGTCCCACACACACAAGGGTATACATTACATTCTATGCGGCGATTGAGGTTCGATGTCCGTGACCTTCAACCTCGCGGCTAGTGAGAAGCCTTGAGGGAGGACAAACGGAGCGATCCCTCGATGGATGCTTCTCGCCTCCTGCGAGCTGACGCTTGGTGGGCACCGGATCCTGTCCGAGTATCCGTAAGCAAGACAGTTATAAGTCCCAAAGTCTTAGTGGGAGCGGAAAAGGCTTCCCTTATTCCAATTAACGTCACTCGCAATGGGTAGTCTTGTCAGACTGCAGGCTGGAACCTTGGCCTCCTCCGGGTAGACGATGACACAGGGCAATGATGATCACAGCACAGACGCACACACAGGACATCAAGGGGGCCAAAGAACACGAATGCTCTTTGACAAGGGTATATAAACATCTTATGGCGGGAAAACCATGAAGAGAGCGGGGTGCATAAAACTTAGGTGCCGTGTGCAAAGAATGGGTGCGCACGCAGGCAATTGGGCCGTGTGCACAGCCTTTGGTGCTGAGTGCACAGGTTTAGTGCTGGGTGCACAGCCTTCCTTTACTTGTTTTTGGTGGGAAAACTGCTTTGAGGGAAAAAGAACCTTTCAGACTCCATTTTGTATTTTACCCAGGCAACAGCTCAAACCCACGCAAGCCCACCACACCTTGCTCCTATACATACCTTATTGGACTATCAACTATCTCTGAAACAGTCCGGCCTAGCACTTAGCAGTATCAAGGTCCACGCTGCAGCCATAGCGGCTTTTCACCATTTCCCGCAGGGCGCTTCCTTTCTCGCTAACCCACTGACCAAGCGTTTCTTTAAGGGTCTGCAGAATACCTTTCCTCCGGTCCAGCCACCAGTTCCCATTTGGGACTTGAACCATGTTTTGAAGAGCCTGACAAAACCTCCTTTCGAACCAATAGCTTCTTGCTCCTGGTCTCACTTGTCTATGAAAGTAGCCTTCCTCATCACCATTACCTCCAGTAGGAGGGTGAGTGAACTCGCAGCCTTAATGGCCGACCCTCCATACACCGTATTTTCTAAGGACAGGATGCTACTTCGACCCCACCCTAAGTTCCTCCCTAAAGTAGCCTTCCCCTTCCACATGAACGAACCAATACACTTACCTGCCTTCTTTCCAAAACCAAACACGGACCCAATCCAGACCGCATGGCACACACCTGACGTCCGACGAGCCTTGGCGTTTTACGTAGATCACACGAAACCCTGGAGAGCCTCGCCTAGACTTTTTATCTCTTACGCTGAAAGATCTAAGGGACAAGCAGTCTCATCTCAAAGAATCTCTAAATGGATTACATCCTGCATTAAAACTTGTTATACCCTATATGGCAAGGACTTACCTGGAGCTATCACAGCTCATTTCACTAGGACGGTAGCTTCCATGACCGCCTTTCTTCATAACGTTCCACTGCAGGACATCTGCAACACTGCTACCTGGTCTTCTGACCACTCGTTTGCGCAACACTATGCTCTTTCCACCTCGATAGCATCCTCTATGGTGGTTGGACAAGCAGTGTTATCCACAATTACTACCACACAGCTCCAAACCCACCTCCACGAGCCGATAACTGCTGTGTAGTCACCCAGAGTGGAGCACCCACGGGGACCACTCGAAGGAGAAGAAAGAGTTACTCACCCTGTGCAGTAACGGTAGTTCTTTGAGATGTGTCCCCGTGGGTGCTCCACTACCCTCCCTCCTTCCCCTGCTTGGAGCCGCATACTCTAGCAGGTAGAGAAGGAATGGAGAAGCCACGCGCGCGCAGGTGCCCCTTCAGTTCCAACGACACTAGAGGGCGCCACGGCGCCTGCAACAGCTAGAAAAGTCTCTGGTCGTCGGTGCGAGGACGCACCAGCACCCAGAATGGAGCACCCACGGGGACACATCTCGAAGAACTACCGTTACTGCACAGGGTGAGTAACTCTTCTCCCTCCTCCTTGCAACACCCTTTAAGGTATTTGAAGACTGCTATCATGTCCCCTCTCATAGAATCATAGGACTGGAAGGGACCTCGAGAGGTCATCGAGTCCAGCCCCCTGCCCTCAAGGCAGGACCGAGCTCTGTCTACACCATCCCTGACAGATGTCTATCTAACCTGTTCTTAAATATCTCCAGAGAGGGAGATTCCATCACCTCCCTTGGCAATTTATTCCAATATTTGACCACTCTGACAGTTAGGAATTTTTTCCTAATGTCCAATCTAAACCTCCCCTGCTGCACTTTAAGCCCATTATTCCTTGTCCTGTCCTCAGAAACCAAGAGGAACAAATTTTCTCCTTCCTCCTTGTGACACCCTTTTAGATATTTGAAAACCGCTATCATGTCCCCCCTTAATCTTCTTTTTTCCAAACTAAACAAGCCCCGTTCATGAAGCCTGGCTTCATAGGTCATGTTCTCTAGACCTTTAATCATTCTTGTCGCTCTTCTCTGTACCCTTTCCAATTTCTCCACACCTGTCTTGAAATGTGGTGCCCAGAACTAGACACTTCTATTGAGGCCTAATCAGCGCAGAGTAAAGCGAAATAATTACTTCTTGTCTTGCTCATAACACTCCTGTTAATGAATCCCAGAATTATGTTTGCTTTTCTTGCAGTAGTGTCATGCTGTTGACTCATATTTAGCTTATGGTCCACTATGAACCTTAGATCTCATTCTGCAATACTCCTTCCTAGACAGTCTCTTCCCATTCTGTATGTGTGAAATGGATTTTTCTTTCTTGCATTTGTCCTTATTAAACTTCATCCTATTTACCTTAGATCATTGCTCTAGTTTGTCCAGATAATTTTGAATTATGACCTTATTCTCTAAAGCACCTGCAACCCCTCCCAGCTTGGTATCATCTGCAAACTTAAGGAGTGTACTCGCCATTATCCAAATCATTTATGAAGATATTGAACAGAACCAGTCCCAAAACAGACCCCTATGGAACCACACTTATGCCTTTCCAGCATGACTGTAAAACATTAATAACTGTTTTCTGAGAATGGTTATTCAACCAGTTATGCACCCACCTTATAATAGCTCAACCTAGTTCTTCAAAGCTGGTGAGGTTGTGCTGCTTTTGCCCATGGTATACTTACCTGTTTTATGGATATCAAGAATTGACTTCCAGTTCTTTAATATAATAGTTGTGTAACAAGTTAAACTTAGGTGTGTGGAGGAAAAAAAAAGAGAGGAAAAATCCTCAAGTATGCAGCTGGCCTTTTGGCTCTTGGAAAGGTAAATGCTGACCTTCAGCCAACCTTGCTATATTCAGTTATCCCACATTCCCTGACAGACATCTGCATTCAGCAATGTAAACACTGCCCTGTTATCAGTCCTGTGTCAAGGTAAGGCTGTAGTATAAAGAGACTACTGCAGAACAAAATGATGTATTTTTCATACCCTACTGCAAGAATGAAATTCATCGTGCTAATTCTGCTGATTTCAGGTATGTCTGCATCATTCATTCATTCTCACACACTAAAGTTGGCTGGCTATTTTGCACATGCATCAGTGTCATGGAGGGTATGCTCAATTTGCCATACACATGGGAACCCATGGAAAGTGACAGCTGGACAGTGGGATGCTGATTCACCTTCAGAAACTGCCTGTGCAGAACCCCATTCTTAATAGGCAGAAGCATTAGAGTTTTAACTTCAAAAACCCACAAATCAGGTCCCTAGTATCAGGTTGGTTTCATCTATAAGGGAACCAGAGTGGGCACATCTGAGACATGAACACCAACTGTGGGCTAATATCAGATGTAACTCCAACCTGAGTGTTTGTGTTTCTTCCTAGTGGGTGCGGCCAGTGCCACTACCTCCCCCTTGGCTTTGTGGCAGTTCCGCGAGATGATCAAATGCACTATCCCGAACAGCAACCCACTAATGGATTATAACAACTACGGCTGCTACTGTGGCTTGGGAGGCAGTGGAACACCAGTGGATGCCCTTGACAGGTTGGTGAGAATTTGCTTTCTCAAAACTCTTCCCTCTCTGTGTAGCTAAATCTGCAGCTCATGCTTCCAGCCCTTTCCTGTAGGTGTTTGGAGAATATTCCTGGCTATTATGACATTCAGAGACAAAAAGTTGGGTTGCTTGGTATTTCACTGTGTCTGTTCTCAGGAATTACATGTCATCTGAGTAGCTCCCCTTCTTTCACTCTTCTGTTGGTGATTGTTATTGAAGAGCTGAAGTGAATGTGTGGTAGCAACTCATATTGCAAGGGTGCTAAATAGCAGCCAAGAGAGATTAGCATACGTCATAAGATTTTGTAACCAAGTGACCCAAGACTGAGAATTTGGCCCCTTAACTGATAGATTATTTTCCCATCAGAGGTGGCCTCTTCTTCAAAGTATTGTCTAAACCAGGGCTCTCAAACTCAGTTTACCTTAAGGCCAGTACCAGTCCTTAAATCTTCCTCCTAGTGGGCCAGTAGGCACCCTCTCTGGCAGGACTCTGGAAGTACAGGGGTCTCCATGCATTCCCCCTTAGGCAATTAAAAACCTGCCAGGAGCCTTTGTCACCATTAAGGGCAGGACAGCAGGGCTAGAATGGCTTCCTGCTGCTAGTTCCATGCCACTGCCAGCACAGCCTTGTGGCTCAGGGGATGTGTCTCCAGAGCCATAAGTGCAAACTGTGAAACTATTAACTCATTTTGAGAAACTGACTAGATACCAGTGATGCCAACTCTCCAGTTTTGATCCCAAGCCTTCTGATAATTGAGGGGTTTTTTTTTCCTGGAAAGCCTCAACCTCATTAGAATTAATCCAGCTCTGGGAACTTTACTACCTGATGCCTCATACACTGCTATCAACTGTGATCACTCAGTAGATTATGCTTGCTTTTTGGTACATGGTGTTAGAAGAAAATCCCAGCCTTTTTCTTTTATTTTTTTTTTAAAGGAAGACTTTAGATCTCATGGTTTGTGGAGAAAAGCTAGAAAACATGCCCTGAGTTACACCAAAGACCTCAAACACCAGACACCAAATAAGAAGATCCTCAAAGTGTATTTTTATCTGATTTCAATAAGCCATTCTCTTTTTGGAGGAGGCGGCTGATTAATGAGTTTTGAATGTTTGGAGTTGGCAATATACTACATGCAAGTTGATACTGTCTCTCCCTGTGTCCAGGTGCCCAGACACACCAGGATCTTACAAAAGATATGAAAATAGTCCTCACCCTGACACCCACACATCTTTGCATTGGACTGTCCCCCCTTCCCTTCTAAAATCTGTGCCCTTGCACTGTAATAGTGCCTGCACTCCCTGCCAACACCCACATCTTCATGCTGGGATCCCCTGCCCTGTGTAACTGAAAGTGAAATGCACTGGCCCCACTGACTGCAGAAGCGAGTCAGCGCAGCACAGTGCAGTTCACATGGTAGCAGAAGCAGCCAGTATGTCACCCTAATTAATGAGCCTAATTAACTTTTGCAGAATATTTTGCAAGCCTGACAGGGGAAAGGCTCAGGCCATTTGGCCTCTGCTCTACAAGACTGAGACTTTGTCCAGACAATCCACCCTAGTTAGATAACTTAGAATAAGCCAGCTGAACTCAAGTCTGGTTATACGGTTCTGAATGTAGGAATGTTAGCGACTCGCTGGATAACCATTTAACCAAGTGATTGCTCATGGGTAAACAGTCCTGGTTAAGCACAACAACCCCCTGTCCCCATGTGCTCTGCATATAAAACTCAGACTGCAGGCTGGCTCAGTCCCAGCCCATTGGTCTGAGTTTTAAATAAAGAGCACGCAGGAGAACTGCCTGCCACCTTGTGCCACTGCCACTGATACAGGGTAGGCAGGGTGGCAAGTGGGAGCTGTTCTATGGGAAGCTGGTTTAAAAATTGGCTCTGTGGGATGCCAGAGCAGCTGGGAGCTCTGGTCCTCCCCAGACAGGGACGGCCGCTGCTGCCCCACATTGCTGCCTCTGTGCGGGGCGCAAGCAGAAGCTGGTTTAGTCAGGGACCTGATTAAACAGATACAGAGGCAGCAGTGCAGGGGACTCCCCAGGGGTGGAGCTGGGAGCACACTCAGGCATGGGGAGAGGGTGGGAGGGTGTGTGCGTGCGAGAGAGAGAAGTGCAAAAGCACCCCCCTATGCTCCCCCAAGTAAGCATGCTCTAGCTAGGCAGGGGAAGGCAGGAGCAGCACACTGCCTGAGCCTCCCTCCCCCATGCTCTGACCAGCCATGGGAAGGCTGGGGCTGATTTTCCCACTTGCTTGGGGAAACCTGGGAGGTGCATTCACACCCTTGCAGTCCACATTTACAAAAAAAGTGCCCCCCCAATTGTTATGATTACACTATTACTAAATTAAACAATTTCTAACATCCCTTTCTGAATGTATTTCTCATTGTTTCACAGGTGCTGTCAAGTGCATGATAACTGCTATTCTCAGGCCAAGAAGCATCCAGAGTGTAAGGGACTCCTGGACAACCCCTACACTGAGTTGTACTCCTACAGCTGCTCAGGCAGCACCATTACCTGTAATAGTATGTCTGCTTTTCTGTTATTTTACTTCAGCCACTGTTTTACTTGTATGGGTCTTTGGTCTAAGCTGAATCTCCTTCGGTAGGAAAGTGGTTCCTAAAAGCAGGCTCCACACCATGCCATCACCTGCTTCAGCAGAGCTGGTGTTTGCTAGAAGTGGGTACACTTCCCCCGAGACACTGTAATAACACAGCCCAAGTTCGAAAGGCCTCAACTCCTTAGGATCACACAGATCCATATATGGGATACACATCAAAGGACAAAGCCCTTTGCTTGAAGCTCAACTTATCAGGACTGTGTTTTGCTAGTTATGAAATGATGTGCAATTTAATATGAAATGTGGTTTGCCCAAGTATCTCATCCACAATTACTGTATAGCCCTGAGGTGGCTGCATTTCAGTAGTAGCGTGTGTTTGAAGTACTCTGTAAAGTGCCTTGAGAGGGAGCAGGTACCAGCAGGAAGAGAAGAGGCAGACCGGGGTGGGCAATAATTTTTCATGGGGGGGCCCACACCAAGATTTTGGCAAGTGGTCAAAGGCTGCATTTCTACCAAGGGAGGTTGGGATCTGGGTCAGAGGTTGGGTGCAGAAGGGAGCTTGGGGTAGAACACTGGGTGCAAGAGAGGGTGTGGAGTTTGAGAGAGAGTTTGGGTGAAGGAGGGGATTGTGATCTGTGGCAGAAGCTTGGGGTGCAGAGTCCAGAAGGTGGTTTGGGTGCAGGAGAGGATTCTGGTCTGAGGGAGGGACTCTAGGCAAGGGTGCAGGGTCTGGGAGGGAGTTGTGACCTGGGTGAAGCAGGTGCAGAGGGTTTGGGGCTAAGCAGCTGTGGGGAGAGGGAATGGGAGTGCCAGAGGCAGGCTCTGGCTAGGAGACACTTACCAAGGCAGCTCCCAGTCAGCAGCCCTGCAGGAACCTGAAGGCTGCAGTTGCAAGCTGCTTCATGTGACTCTGCTCTGGGCAGGGAAGGGAAAGAGGCTTCATTGGCTTCCCCTGTCGCCAGCCAATGGAAGCTGAGATATTTTGCAGAGGGGCAGGACAGAGTACAAAGCCTCCCTCCTTGCTCCAGAATAGAGCACCCGCAGCTGCTTCTGGGCTGTGCTTAAGGATTCTAGGGAGGCAGCTGCAGGCTGGATCTGGTGGCTTGGCAGGCTGCATCTGGCCCATTGGCAGCCTCTTGCCTACCCCTGGAGTAGATCTATTTTAGTTTGTGGGCTTCACTTGCCAGCAGAGAGTCACATTGGCCACATATTTTCCTGCCTGCCACCTAGGAAAAGTTAAATCATTGTTAGTTTGAAACTCCTCCCTTAACCCAGCTATTGCTCAAACACTTAACTGAAAGAACTTAAAAAAACAACAATGGTTCTGTAGCATCTTGAAGACCAACAAAAATATATAAGTAGTATCATGAGCTTTGGTGGGCACAACCCACTTCTTCAGAAGACAAATATTATGGAGCAAAGGGAACATATTTTAAAATATAAAGCAGAAAAAGAGGCAAGAAGGGGAGTAGAAACAAAAAAAGAAAAACTGTCAAAGTATCCATGCCAACTAAATGAAGCTGATAGAGTAGGCTGTCAATGTAAGTCTTCTCTATTAGCCTCATTTCACATGGACACTTTGGCTATGTCTACACTCGCGGCTTCTTGTGCGAGTAATATGCAAATGATGCTAAGCGTGGAATATCACCAAGCCTCATTTGCATACCTAATGAGCCACCATTTTTTTCAGAAGAGGCTCTTGCGCAAGAAGCGTCTACACTGCCCCTCCTTGCGCAAGAAAAACCCTCTTGCGCAATGCCATTACACCTATTACTTTTCAGGAATAACAGCATTGCGCAAGAGGGTTTTTCTTGCGCAAGAAGGGGCATTATAGACGCTCCTTGCGCAAGAGCCTCTTCTGAAAAAAATGGTGGCTCATTAGGTATGCAAATGAGGCTCGGCGATATTCCATGCTTAGTCTCATTTGCATATTACTCACACAAGAAGCCCCGAGTGTAGACATAGCCTTTGAGGGATTTTTTTCTCCTTTCTTTTTTCTCTTCCACCTCTCCCCTTTTTCTGCTTTATATTTCAAAATCTGTGTCCCTTGCTCCATAATATTTGTCTTCTGAAGTGGGTTGTGCCTACCAAAGCTCATGATGCTATGTATATACTTTTGATAGTTTCAGAGTGGTAGCTGACTTAATCTGTAACTGGAAAAACTTACAAAACAACTAGTCTAGCAGGACCTTAAAGACTAACAAAACACGTAGATGGTATCCTGAGCTTTCGTGGGCACAACCCTCTTCAGATGAAGATCTTTCAGCTGCCCCCTTCTCCCGCCCTCTATTTTAGCTACACAGAACAGAGAGGGGGACACATCAGAGTTTGGGATGGAGGGAGTTAGTTGGCTGCTTTTGTGAATGATGCAGGACCAGGGCAGGGGTGAGCCTGCCTTAGCCCTACTACACCACTGCCCAGAAGTCACCTGTGGTAAGCAGTGTCCAGCTGGAGGCTGCATCCAGAATCCCTCTCACAGTCATGTACCCACCCTGCATCCCAAGCTCCTGCCCTAAGCACCCCTAGACCCAAACTCCTTTACAGAGCCTTACCCTACACCCCTTTCTACATCCCAAGTCCTGCCCCAAGCTCATCTCAGAGCCCCTCCCGCACCCCACACTCCAAATCCCTTAGCCTAAGACCAGAGCCTGCACCCCACCCCTCTGCCCTCACCGGTGAAAGGGAGAAAGGATGGAGTGACCAGGAGTAAAACCTCAGAGAAGGGGCACCAAGGAAGCAGGGCAAAGGTATTTGGGTTTGAGGCAGATCCTGGATTGCACTCCAAGTCAAAAAGTGATCTTATCCCTTACAAGGCAGGAGACCCCTGCTGTGCAGTGCTACAGGACCTTTGGGCTACGTCTACACTGGCGCCTTCTTGTGCAAGAACATCTCACACAAGGGTTCTTGTGCAAGAACACGTCCACACTGTCATGTGCGAGCTGTGCTTTTCTGCAAGAGCATCCATGCCAGTGTAGACGCTCTCTTGCGCAAGAAAGCTCTGACGGCCATTTTAACCACAGGGCTTTCTTGCGCAAGAAACCCCTGCGGTGCGTCCACACTGCCCTCTTGCACAAGAGGGCTTACACCAAAGTGCGTAGCTCTTGTGCAAGAAGCCCTCTCTTACCAGTCCCTTGCACGAGAGCCGGCGGGCGTGTGGACGCTCAGCAGGCCCTTGTGCAAGGAGGGCCGTGCTCGTGCAGGAGCCCGCCCACGTAGACGCAGCTTTGGAGGTGGGGGCAATTTGGTGCGGGGGGGGGGGGAGAGGGCAGACACTGCTCCCCCCCCCCAGGCCGCTGACGCCGCTTCCTGTCCCCTCCCAGCCAAGAACGACGCCTGCGAGATGTTCATCTGCGAGTGCGACCGCCAGGCCGCCATCTGCTTCGCGGGGGCGCCCTACAACCCGGCCTACAAGGACCTGGACCCCGCCCTGTGCGGTTGACGGAGCAGCCGCCGGCCCCGCGCAATAAAGCCTCATTCGCAACCGCGCCTCCCGCCTTGTTCCTGCGCCCCTCCCCCCTCTCGTCAGCGGTTGGTGGAGGGCGGGGCGGGGCGACGCGCGCTCCCGCCCTGCCAACCGTCACACTGCCGCATTGTCACGTGTGCGGCTCACGCGCCCCACCTCCCCTCCCCCCCCCACATGGGGCCGCGGAGCGACACGTGTTCCGGGAGCCGCCGAGCCTGCAAGAACTGCCGCTTCCCCACGGGCACAGGGAGCTCGTCAGCCCCGCCCACTTCCGGGGTAGGGGTGACCAGGAGTCACGTGTCCACTTTCCCTCCCCCTCAGGAGACGTAGACCCCCCCCCTTCACTGCCCACCCCCATAGGAAATTTCCCCTGGCAGCCCCCCCCCACTTCCCCCCCCCCAGAGTAAGCAGGGTTATAGAAACGGATCCATTTCCTTTCCCTCCATCTGCTGGGCCCCCCCCTCCCCTGTCACTAGCCCTGGGCTGTCAGTGCCAGTTTCCCCAGGGACTGGGTGGCCCCCTTGCCTGTCAGTGAATGGGGGGGGGGGGACAAAAGACAGGACTATGCAGCACTTTAAAGACTAACAAGATGGTTTATTAGGTGATGAGCTTTCATGGGCCAGACCCACTTCCTCAGATCAAACTGTGGAAGAAAATCAGCACAACCATCTATACCAAAGCTTCCCCAGTTATCACCCCTCATGTTGTTGCCTCACAGAAACTTCCCCTATTATCACTCCTATGTCATTACCTCAGAGACACTAACCTTCCCCCCTCACCCCCACTCTGTCCTAAAATTTGATTTGTCAATTTCACATGCCTTCATTTTTTTGATTGTATCACTTTGGTATAGATGGTTGTGCTGATTTTCTTCCACTATTTGATCTGAGGAAGTGGGTCTGGCCCACGAACGCTCATCACCTAATAAACCATCTTGTTAGTCTTTAAAGTGCTGCATACCGTATTTTCCGGCGTATAAGGCGACTGGGCGTATAAGACGACTCCCTAATTTTCTAGTTAAAACATAGGTTTTCGCCTATACTCGCCGTATAAGACTACCCCCCCTTAAGAGGCCAACCTGCAGCACCCCAGCTGCTCTGCCCCAGGGTCCACAACAAAAGCCTGGTCTGCTGGGGGGGGGGGGGCGCACTAGCAGACCAGGGACACGGGGAGCAAAGCAAAGCTCTGGCAAAGCCTCAAAGGCACGGGACCCCGCCGCGGCTGTGGCCTTGCTCCCGGTGCCCCTGGTCTGCTGGGGACCGTCTCCAGCAGACCAGGGACACCGGGAGCAAAGCCTCTGAGGACGCCGGCAGCGGGACAGCCGCGGCGCGTCTGGGCTGTCCCACTGCCGGCTTCCCCCGAGGCTTTGCAAAGCCGCGGAGGGGCTCGGGCAGCGGGGCAGCCCAGGCGCGCCTGGGCTGCCCCACTGCCGGAGCCCCTCCGCAGCTTTGCTCCACGTCTTCCTGATCTGCAGACCAGGGAGACACGGAGCAGCTTTCTCGCCCCGGAATACACGGGCGGCGGGACCATGAGGTCCCGCAGTCCGTGTCCTCCGGGGCGAGAAAAGCCCCGTTCGTACCTGCAAGTTGGGGACTGCCTGTATGTTTATACCCAGCTTATAAGACGACCCCCAATTTTTGGGGGATTTTTTTAGTATAAAAAGTCGTCTTATATGCCGGAAAATACGGTAGTTCTGTCTTTTGTTTCAGCTAGACCAGACTAACACGGCTGCATCTCTATCACTAATGAAAGGGGGAGTGGGTGTGGGGTCGTCATGGGCCAGTCCTGCCCTACCGGTGGTTATGGGTTGTGTTTAGACAGGAGACACCTGAGAGGGGGCGTGAGAGTGGGTTTCAAGTATGTAAAAGGGGTTTACAAGGAGGAGGGGAAAAATTGTTCTTCTTGGCCTATGATGACAGGAGAAAGCCATGGGCCTACACTGCAGCAGGGGAGGTTTAGGTTGGACATTATGAAAAACTGTCAGGGTGGTTAAACACTGGAATAAATTGCCTGGGGTGGTTGTGTACTCTCCATCGCAGGAGATATTTAAGAGCAGGTTAGTCAGACATCTGTCCAGGATGATCTAGCTGAAGCTTGGTGATAGCAGGGGACTGGAGTTGACCTCCCAAATTCCCTTTCAGTTCTAGTGTTCAATGGACCTGTTACGCATGGCCTCTCGCTCTGTGACACCTACGTATCCCATGGGGCACTAAGAGATGAGGGTTGTACCTCACTCTGTGGGGCAGGACACCCTAATGGGGTTTGTTCTGTAGATACCTTTGTCTCTTGGAAGAGGGAACTTGGCACCTCATTGGCACTGAGCCAGCATTCTCATCAATTGAAAGTCACATGCTTCAAATGAGACACAGGTCAGGATCCCAGCACTGCCCTTGGAAAAATGGTCCTGTATGCACAAGAACTTACAGAGAAGCTCTGCCCAAGAGGATCACTTCTCACCTTATTTTCCTGTGGGTGGGTATTCTATCACAAAGCCACTGGGAACTTCAGCAGCTTATATTCCCTACACAGATCCTCGCCAGGAGAGACTGACACTAGGGTAGGCTCCTGCAACAGCAGCAATCCATATCCTCATGTGTCAGGGCCTAGAATGGGAAGGGCCAGAAGTCTCTGCTTTTTAAAAGGAAGATACTCTTCTGGCTCCCATTCCCATTCAGGGTAGCTTTACTGCCTGCCTTTCTTTAGGGAAGAGTAGGATGGAGACCTTGGATGAGTTTGACAATGAGTATCCCCTCAGTATAACATTCTGCAAGCTGATTTCCCCCGAGGACTTTGAAGGACAATCTTTATCCTACACTGAGCAGTGCCTACAGGAACTGTATAGAAACATGGAGCAAAACCCAGGGATCTGTGAGAGGGTCATGCGAAAGCGGAAGCAGATGGAGAAAGAGGCAGCTGGCCTGGCATCATTTTTAAAGGTACCTGCATTGCCTTCCTGGCTAACAGCTTTCCCCTCCTCTTCCAAAATATCTGAGATTATTGGGTGGAGGGAGATTTTATCAGGAATTACAGTTAGGCTGTGTCTAGACTGCATCCCTTTTCCATAAAAGGGATGCAAATTAGACACATCACAATTGCAAATGAAGCAGGGATTTAAATCCCCCCTGCTTCATTTTCATAAACATGGCTGCTGCTTTTTTTCCGGCTCGGAGCTTTGCCGGAAAAAAGCGCCAGTCTAGACGGGGATCTTTCAGAAAATAAAGCCTTTTCCGAAAGATCCCTTATCCCTTGGAAGGGCGGCTGGCTGGAGCCAGGCGGCACGTGGGGGTTTTAATCAGTCCCTGCCTGGACCGTAGCTGTAAGAGTTCCACGCACTATCTGCACCTACCCAGGCAGCTCGGCCTTCCTCATCTCTGAGCCCACCTCCCTGATTCCCAGCATGCCTCTGGCCGCAAGGTGCATACGTGGGCCACCGGGAGGATAACAACCTACTACAGCTCTCAGTTCTACTTCTTCCACTCTGGCCCCAGTCCGCCCCGTGAGTCCAGTTCTCTCGACCACGAAGGTCTAGGAAAGGCCAGCTGCATGGGGAGATCTCTGCAAGCGCATGAGGAGGGCACAGAGCTGGGGAGGCTGGAATGAGCCCCGCTGAGCCCAGCCTCCCTTGGGCCGATCGATCCCAGCAGAGGCCTTAGCTCCATGTTCACAGGCGGGATCACAGGCCTTGGAATAAGGGATCTTTCGGAAAAGGCTTTATTTTCCGAAAGAACCCCGTCTAGACTGGTGCTTTTTTCCGGCAAAACCCCGAGCCGGAAAAAAGCGGCAGCCATGTTTATGCAAATGAAGCGGGGGGGATTTAAATCCCCGCTTCATTTGCAATTGCGATGTGTCTAATTTGCATCCCTTTTACGGAAAAGAGACGCAGTCTAGACACAGCCGTAGAGTGTGTCTCGAGTTGGAGCCATGAATTCTGACTGCTCTAGTAATGAGACAAATCACCTTGTAGTTTTGCACCACCACTCCTTTCCTGTTTTTCCTTAGATTGCTGATGTCTGTGCCACAAGAGGAGGAAAAAGTCTCTTTTTCAAATGGTACATCAGCTTTCCTGAAACCTTCAGTCCTCTCAGGATTCACCCCTGTCCCCAGCATAGAAAAACCTAGATGTAGCACCATCACTTTACCTGAACCAATTTCTTCTGGGACTAGAGAATGAAGTGCTATCTTGAGACCAGCCCTCTAGTCTCTATCTGTTTTCAGATTATTCTCAGATCACAATTTTCAGAGTGATCCAGGGCATAAGTGGAGTTAAATGTTATTGAAATAACAGGTTGTGGTGATATATGTTTAGCCTATCAATAGGAATCCTGATTTCCACTAGTGGCAAATTATAGGAGCAAATTCCCCTGACATCATGGAAGAATACAGTTTTTGAAGGTTTGGGTGTTAGTTTGTTTGCTGGGGGAGAGTGCAGGGAATAGCATTTGGAATTGACAGAATAAGTGACACTGAAGCTATTGTATTTCCTCCTTTTCCCTATAGTAAAGGATCCTTAGGTTGACTCAGACTCTGTAGCTCTCTATCTGCTCTGTGACATTAAGTTTCCCTTCATTACAACCCATGTAAGTCTAATGGAAGGCTGAAGGCACCTGACAACTCTTTATGTCACTGCCCTGGTGTGTAAACGAGCCTTAAAATGAGTGTAAATACTCCCCTGAGACTGCCCCTTGTCCAGGGAGTTGCCTGACCAGTGCAAAAACTCTGGTTTTACAGGTACTAGGGATGTTACATTTTGATTAACTAATCGAATAGTCGATGGGCTTCGACTGTTCAGTTAGTCAATAAGTTCTAGTGCAGCATTCCGCCTTTGAAATGTACAAAAGCCCCAACAAGGGCTCTTGTGCATTTCAAAGACTGAAACACCAGATGGAGCCTGGGGCCAGCGGGGAGTCTCCCACTAACCTCGGGCTCCATGAAGACCCTGGGCTCCACATGGCATTTCAATCTTTGAAATGCACAAGAGCCCCTGCTGCCCCAAGCTCCATGCAGTGCTTCCGCTTTGAAATGTACAACAGCCCCAGCAGGGACTCTTGTACATTTCAAAGTTGGAACACCACCCAATGCACCCCTGCCTCTTCTCCCGGTGCTTTTAAGGGGGGAGTGCTTTTAAACCGGCTCCCCCAGCATCCCTCCACTCCCCCACTCCCCCGGTTTCATTCTAATAGAGGCAGCAAGGAGATGGCGGAAGCGACTAGTAGACCAGTGTGTCGACTATCCGATAAGCTTTTGCTTATCCGATAGTCGATTAGTTGCTTACACCCCTAACAGGTACTGTTGTATTGTGACCCCCCCCTCCCCCCATCATTCCTGGTTCATAGCATAGGAGTGCATTGAAGGAATGACCAGACTGCTTAGGACTTCAGCTGTTCTCTGCTTAACCAGGTTCATATGGGGCTGTGCGAAGCAGAATGTTAGAGTAGTCCACAGACTGCTGCAGTTTACACAGGGGAACCAGGGGAAGGCACACCCCTACTCATCATCAGAATAGGGTAAAAAAGATAGCTTAATGCCACTCTTGTGATTTCAAATCACTAACACTCCCATTGCACACAGAGCCTAGTTACTCTGTTCCTGTACTTGAGGCAGGGATGGAAGCCGTGGGAAGAACAAACAATATCAGAGTCATAAGAGCTGATATGTGAGATACTGGAGAGTACACTTTGGTTATTAGCAGCATTCACTGCAGAGGCAAACAGCTGTGCCTTACCCTGCCTTTCCCCCCCAATGTTGTTTTCTAGGCCAAGTTTTTCTGGACACTTCAGGGAGAGATGAATTACTGTAACAATGTGGGGATTGCGGAGATGCAAGAGAAGGTGATGCAGCTGAAACGAGACATGCAGAAAGTGAACAACTATGCTCGGGGTAATCCCTGTGCTTCAGTCTCCATTTAAGCCTGCAGAACAATTCTAGGAAGTTTCCCTTCTTGGTTTCTCCTCTCAACCATAGGCATATTGCATATAGCAATGTTATAACAACGCCTTTCCCTACAGGGAAGGGATAATTCAGGAGTCTAAGCAAAATCTTGAAGTAGTTTAGCTCTTTGAACACCAGGCTTGACTCCACCCTTCATATTTCTGAGGCAGTTTAATTTAAACTAGTGTCTTTTGATTTTTATTCATAGATCTGAATGGTTTACGGGGGGATAAGCCGTACTATCTCTGTTACTGATAGAGTTGCCAAGTGTCCGGTATTGAACCAGACAGTCCATCCAGTATTTTCACTTTCTGTCCGGTAAAAACATTCAGAAAATACTGGACACCTAAAATATCCGGTATTTTCTGATTTTTTCCTGGCCAGAAGGTGAAAATCCTGGCAGCTTATCAGATTCCACAGGGGAGCTGTCCGGCCCAGCACAGGGAGGCAAGATGGTGGGTAGCCACCGGCTGCCTGTTAGGGCCAAAAAGCCTCAAAAGTATTAAAGGGGCCATGCTGGGGGTTTTTTTATTTATTTTTGCTTAACAACTCTTTTTTTTTTTTTGCTCAACACCTTTGGTCTCCTCCTTTTTTTTCCTCAACAGAATTTTTTCCTCTGTGTTTTGGTTTTTTTTTGAGGGCGCGTGTGTTGGTATTTTTGGTTAAACTATCTGGCAACTCTAGTTACTGATGAAGAAATAGGCACAGCAGACAGTGAAAGCAAGAAGTCGGCTGGCTGGCTGGGGCACTCGGCTGCAGTGAGAATGGTGGGGCACTCACTTTCAAGTAGGAATAAGGGATCTTGCGGAAAAGGGCTTATTTTCCGCAAGATCCCGTCTAGACTGGCGCTTTTCTCCGGCAAAACCCCGATCCGGAAAAAAGCGGCAGCCATGTTCATGCAAATGCCGTGGGGGATATTTAAATCCCCCACGGCATTTGCAATTCCAACTGGTCTCATTAGCATCCCTTTTCCAGAAAAGGGTGCCAATGTAGATACAGCCCCTATGTCCCCAGCCCCCTGTCCTAATTCCTACACCCTCAGCCCCCGTTCCTATGGCCTAAGCACCCACACTCCACCCCCACACTTAAATTTCGTACAGGTACTGTTTTGTCGCACCTCATCCCCACTGTCCTAAGGCCCCCGCAAGGGGGTGGGTGGGTTGTGATAGGACAGTATCTGTTAGAAATTTAAGTTACTTTCATCCCTGAGGCACAGGGATGTGAAGTGACTTTGTGAAGTTCAGTGAGTTGGTGACAAGCAGAGCTGGCCCAAGCCCTTTTGGCGCCCTGGGCCCAGGCACCACCCCTGGGCACACGGCGCATGCGCGGGCCCGCACCACCCAGGGTGCGCAGGCCCGCCGCCAGGATGCACGGTGCATGCGCTGCCCAGCCTGGCCCGGTCAGTGCTGCTGGGGCACGCGCCGGGCCGTGCAGGGCCCCGCGGCCATGGGGGGAAGGGCGCTGCTGGCCAGCGCCACAGAGCCGGCGCTGCAGGAGCCAGGCATGCAGCATCTGATGGCAGCTGTAAGTGACGCTGCACATCCCTTACAGCTGCCATCAGGCGCCCCCCATTAGTTGGCGCCCTGGGCAGCTGCCTGGCTTGCCCATGCCTCCGTCCAGCCCTGGCAACAAGTCTGTGAATGGTTCAGAGACTTCTGTTTCCATGTGTAGTGCCTGGAGTACACAGCTTCCACAGTTTACCTCATTATCCTGATCCAAAATTTCCCTTTCACTCTGCACCAGTTGTGTGCCTATTACCCACTCTCCTACCCCAGAGCTGTCTGGGTTTTAGTGGTGGTTTATGCATAAAAGTTTGTAAACTACTTTGGGTTGTCTGGGATGAAAGATGCTCTAGAAATATCAGATGTAATTGTTTGTTAAGTAGCGTGTTTGGATTCTGATGGACATTTTTCACCCCAGTCTAAGACATAGCTCTGATGTGTCCTTTTCATTCCTTCTGCCTCCTTGTTAGATTAATGACTGCTATGCTGTGTGTGTGTGTGCGCACATGCGTGCGTGCACGCGTGTTTGTACACAACCCCTGTGAGGTAAGCTGGGATATCAAGTTATGGCACTTGAGCATGCTGCACACTTAACTATGCTTGTGGATCCTGCTGATGCACACTAAAAGTTCCCTAGTGTGTATTGTATTTTGAAATAGGGATGTTAAATATCAGCTAATTGAATAGTCAATTAACCTCATGAATTTTTATCAGTTACTCAACTATTCTATAGTCAGTTATAGCCCGTGTGCTCTGGCCCCACTCCTGAGGAGCTCCCTACCACTCTGCGCTGCTACCTCTGTATCAGTTTAAAAACCAGCCAGTTTAAAAACCAGCTGCCTGTCACCCCATGCTGCTGCCTCTGTCCAGGGGAGGTCTGAGCTCCCAGACCCGGTGAGAGTCGGGACTGAACCCGTCTGCCTGCCTGTTCAGCTCCTAATACACTTTAAATGCAGATTCATAGCAAGGGGTAGGTCCTGGATCCATCACAAGCCAGGACTGAGCCAGGTTGCTGGCCAGCCTGATAAAAAAATTAAGGGTGGGGAGGCAAGGGAAAATGTGTGTAGTCTATAGCATTAACCTGCTTCTAGGTTAATGGATTAATCGACTGCACTATTACATCCCTAGTTTGTAATAGAGAAATTGAAAGACTGTTCCCTCATCATTCTGATCTAACTGGCAGGCAGTAGCTCTGCAGCCTGCCCAGAGGCAAGGGTTCTTACAACTGGTAATTCAACCAATAATTTGAAACGACTTAGATGAGCCGGGCAAGGACAGCTCTTCATGGGGAAATGCTTTCTCTGTATTCCCACTCTGGGGTCTAACATATGGAATTGCAGATAGCCGGTGGTAGCGCACATGCACCTCAGGCCAGGCTGGGGGTTACAGTCTGACTGAAGGAGGCTGAAAGTTATCAAGATCTCCAGATGCTAAAGTGAAGCAGGATGGGGCAGTGGCTTGCCCGTGAAGCCCTGAGGAGTGTATATTGGAGCTCATCTTAGCTGTCCCTGTCCTATAACGTAAGGCAATGCTCTCCATGCACTTTGGAAGGATTATGGTCCGGCGCAAAAATGAGTCTAGCATCTGAGTTGGCCCCACTGCTTGATCAGGATTTTTGTTTTATTGTGCTTACATGTGAAACTGAACTTCCCTGGGGCTTAATGGATATTTTCCATGATGAAGAATTTGTCCAACAGCCTTTCCAGCAGGCCTGGTATCCATTCCTTCAGCAGCAGCAAAGGCTTTTGGCTCCAGTAAGGATATATGACCTCTCGATGTCGCAGCACACCGGCCCGCACCACTACCTGTGCACACTCTTCTTTGGGATTTGCTTTCATGGTGATTTTATCACCGACGATTTTCACAGCATTGTCTGAGATAAACAGAACAATTATCACATGAAGTATCTCCTTCCTTCTCTTCTCCCAGATTAAATAGGGTGCATCTGGGTACACTGGGGAGCATAAACTCTTTGAACTGCAGGAATCAACTCCCAAACTTTTTCTATAGCTCATAATATCATCATCATGTAATAAATCTCCCGACTTCCCCTTATCCCCCTGATATTCTCTTTCAACATCAAAGAACATAGGAACATAAGACCGGCCATATTGTCCAGTATCCTGTCTGCCGATAGTGGCCAATACTAGATGCCCCAGAGGATAGCAACACAACAGGTAATCATCATGTGATTCCTCTCTTGTCATCCATTTCCAGACAAACAGAGGCTACCATTCCTACCCATCCTGGAAAATAGCCATTGACGGACCTAACTTCCATGAACCTATCCAGTTCTTTTTTGAATCCTGTTAAAGACCTAATCTTCACAACATCCTCTGGCAAGGAGTTCCACAGATTGTGCACTGAGTGAAGAAAAACTTCCTTTTGTTTGTTTTAAACCTGCTGCCTATTAATTTATTTGGTGACCCCTAGTTCTTATATTGTGAGAATAGGTAAATAACGTTTCATTATTCACTTTTTCTGCACCAGTCATGCTTTTATAGACCTCTATCATATCCCCCCTTAGTCTCCTCTTTTCTAAGATGAAAAGTTCAAGTCTTTTTAATCTTTTTCTCATCATATGTGATCCATTCCAAACCCCTAATCATTTTTGTTGCTCTTTTCTGAACCTTTTCCAATGCCAATATAACTTTTTTGAGATGAGGTGACCACATCTGTTTGCAGTATTCAAGATGTGGGCATAACATGGTTTTATATAGAGGCAATAAAATGTTCTCTCTCTTATTCTCTAGCCCTTTTGTAATGATTCCTAACATTCTGTTGCTTTTTTGATTGCTGCTGCACATTGAGTGGATGTTTTCAGAGAACAATCCACAATGACTCTAAGATCTCCCTCTTGAGTAGTTGTAGTTAAATTAGTTCTCATCGAATTGTTTGTGTAGTTGGGATTATTTTTTCCAATGTGCTTTACTTTACATTAACCAACATACATCTGGATTATGCTTACCCCTTCTGCACTGCGTGTTGCAGCCTAATGATTAGGTCTGCCCAGGAGAGAGTAGCAGCTCTGTTTTACCTGTGTCAATGTATCCCAGCACAGCAATTGTGACAGAGAGATTGATCTGCTGAAGATGCAGCTCCCTGCGTAGCGAACTGTAGAAACCTTCCAGAGCAAACTTGGCAGCAGAGTATGAAAGGGTGAATGGGGTTCCTATGCGACCTGAAAAGAATCAAAGCAATAGACATGGCTGAGAAATTCCCCTCAGGAAACGATTCGCTGAGGGAATGGTTTTAGGTCAGTGGAGCTGTCAGAGGACAAACTGGAGTTTCTCCTGTAGGTCCAATGATACAGTTCAGATGATTTTTCTGTTGCATAACTGACAACCTCGGAAACCAAACATATCTTCTATTAGATGGGATAACCCTGCACAAGCTAAACAGTGTCAGGGCATGTCAGTACATGGGAGGAGACCTCCCGTGGACACCTGTAGAGTTGATTATTTGGTAGGTGGCCCTCTTCACTGCATGGAGTCAGTTCTCAGACTAAACCTTCAGGAAAGCTGCATTTCAGTGATGGGTGAATGATCCCAGGCTATGTCTACACTGCAGGAATTTGTCGGCAGAGGCAATGCAAATGAAGTGCTCATTAGCATTTCTCGTGTTCTCATTTGCATAGTCTCTTCTGATCCTATCTGCGGAAGATGTTTTTGCGGAAAAAAAATGCAGCGTAGATGGGGCAAAACCCCTTTTGCACAAGATCCTGTATACCTGTTTTTCTGAGGCAGAAGGGATCTTGCGCAAAATGGCCCCGTCTACACTGCTTGTTTTTGTGCAAAAACCTCTTCTGCAAAAAGGATCGGAAGAGACTATGCAAATGAGAGCGCGAGAAATGCTAATGAATGTTTCATTTGTATTGCCTCTGCCGACAAATTCCTGCAGTGTAGATGTAACCCCAGTGAACAGTTTGTAGAGAGCATTTTGGAAGACAGATTTGGAGGAGAAGTGTAATTACTCATCCTTGGCCACCAAAGCATTAACAAAACTTCTCTGGAACAAAACCCCCTTGTAACTGGCAGGAAGAGATTGGCTGTGGTTGTAACTAGCGGTGTTTTCTGTGGAGGGGGCCACCAGCATTGTTATTTCTGAGATTGGTTTGACTTAGAGCAGGCAGGTTGGATGAGTTCATTGGTTACCGAGAGGAGCAGCCTTCCTTACCACTCATGGAGGATATGACAATGATGCTGCCCTGAGACTCCTGCAGCATGGTCATTGCAGAAACTGTCAGCTGGACATAGCTCAAGAAGTTGACAGTCATAGAACTGGTCACAGTTGCCATGTCTCCTTGGAATAAGCGAAACCCGCCGCTTCCCCCAACATGGTTCAAAACCAGGTAGTTGAGACCCCCTGAAAGATAAGGGGAATACAGATTCAGGTCAAGTATGGGCATCTGTTCTTGGATCAGGGTGGATGTGGTACACTGTCTGAACTCTCCCCTTCACAAGATTAGTCGTTCCGAATCAGAGTCCCACCAGTATCAGGGGATCTGCCCTGGAATCCACACACATTTCATCAAAAAAATTTCTTAGCTGAAGCTGGACTTGCTGACACTGAAATCAATAGCTGAACTCCCACAGATTTAAAAGAGAACTGGACTCTGATATTGTCAGCTTTGGTCCCAAGCTAACTCCCACCTTTGTTCCCCAGAGTCGGATGCACATTAACTATTCCCATAACTTCCTTCTAATGCTTGTGATGGCATATGCCAGCAGAGCCATCTTAGGCATGTGCTGTCAGGCTCTGCTTTTTCCTCCTATATGCAAACTGCTGGATGCCTGCCTCACTCACAATTCAGCCTTTGCCGCATTCGTCTGACCCATCTTTCACTGTGTAACTTGCCTGCAGCTACTCAGAGCTTAGTTAAGTACTCCATTCTGAGAGATGGGGCTTATTCCATCTGACACAGAGCACAAGCAGCTTGGGATGAAGCAATAGCTGTTGATTAAAGCAAGCCACCTTTTCCACAGAGGGCCTCAACATTGGTGATGGCATAACATTAATGGCTGTTCAACTTCCCAGTGAAGCTGCCCTGCCACCAATGAGGTTTAGTGTTGGGATTTCCCAACTGGTGCATGGAGAAGTTCTCATTGTGTGGAAGCCCAGCAAAGTAACTAGCTGTTAAAAAGAGATCTCCACCAACCGTATAGGAATCAGTGTCTGGGAATCCACATGGCTGGGCTAACCCCTAGGAAGGTTAGGCTTTTTCCTGTTAGCAAAATAATGGAGTACCCTGTTTCAGAGAATGGCAGCACAAGCAATTGGAGTGGGTAGCCCAGGAGAATAGCTCCTTCCCTGTCCCAGGAGTACAAATACAAGGAGGGAAGAGATGCAAGTTTTACCCAGTTTGTTTCTGGCTTCTTCAATGACATTCTGGGCTGAAATCAAGTTGTTCATGTCGGACACCACATATCTAGCAGAACTTGCCCCCAGTTCCAGACACTTCTGTGCCACCTGAAGAGGAAAGAGAAAAGCTTTCAGCAAAGAACCTGACACTGCAGCAGGCTTCCGCATTGTAGCTGTTTCATAGCACAGAGTAGAGTGTACAGCTATTTGCTCCAGTTCTCTCCAAGTTAATGGATGGGGCATGAGCTCAGGCTAATGCAAAACAGAAGAAACTGAATGCTGCTGAAGAATCACATTGGGCTGAAGCGCAAAGAAGCAATGATTTGCAGCAGCATGCTCAAAGCCATGTCAAGGCCTGGACTCAGGTGTGAACATGACTTCTCTTGAGGCCAGGGGGTTTGGCCACCCTTGCATCCTTCTGTGTGAGATTGGAGAGTGGGGTATAAGAGAAGCCTAAATGTCCCACTTCTCCACTTTCTGTAGGATGCTTTCCTTAGGAGTCTTACCTCTTTGAGCTGCTTCTCCCTCCTGGCAGTGAGGAGCAGGTGGGCTCCCATTCGTGCAAACTCATAGGCTATTTGTTCCCCAATCCCAGTGCTTGAACCAGTCACCAGCACACGCTTCCCTTGCACCATTTCTGCAGGTTTAAAAGGTTGTTAGCAGGAAATTGCTCCATTGGCTCCCTAAAACCCTGGCCATCTGGGAGCCCAAGGATTGCAAGACTGATTTTCTCAATCCCAGAAATACATGCCATTGAAGAGGACCTGTCTTTTCATTTGTAAAATGGAGGTAGTGATACCCCAGGGCTATGTCTACACTAGCGGCTTCTTGCGCAAGAAGTTTTGTGCAAGAACATGTCCACACTGCCATGTGTGAGATGTGCTTTGTGCAAGAGCATCCATGGCAGTGTGGACGCTCTCTTGCACAAGAAATCTCTGATGGCCATTTTAGCTGAAGGCTGTGTCTACACTGGCCACTTATTCCGGAAAATCAGCCGCTTTTCCAGAATAACTTGCCAGCTGTCTACACTGGCCGCTTGAATTTCTGGAAAAGCACTGACAATCTAATGTAAAATCATCAGTGCTTTTCTGGAAAAACTATGCTGCTCCAGTTCGGGCAAAAGTCCTTTTCCGGAAAACTGTTCCAGAAAAGGGCCAGTGTAGACAGCACAGATTTCTTTTCTGCAAAAAAGCCCTGATCGCGAAAATGACGATCGGGGCTTTTTTGCGGAAAAGCACATCTACATTGGCACGCAAAAAGTGCTTTTCCGGAAAAGCATCCTGCCAATCTAGACGCGCTTTTTCCGAAAATGCTTATAACAGAAAACTTTTCCGTTATAAGCATTTCCGGAAAATCATGCCAGTGTAGACGTAGCCATAGAGTTTTCTTGAGCAAGAAACCCCTGCCACATGTCCACACTGCCCTCTTGCACAAGAGCTCATGCGCAAGAGAGCTTACACCTATTAGAAAAGAGTGTAGCTCCTGCGCAAGGAGCCCTTTCTTACCACGCTGTACTGTAAATCTTCTTGTGCAAGAGTAGGCGGGCCATGTGGACACTCTGCAGATTCTTGCACAAGAACAGCCATTGTTGCACAAGAACCTGCCAGTGTAGACATAGCCCAGGAGTACTATTAGTCTGTGAAGGTCTGACTGCTGGCACTATCTTGTTTGTACACTTGTGGAGTCATTACATCTTTGCTCAGCCTGACTTTTTGGAGCAAAAACCACTTGTGATATGGACTTATGTGTAATTGGACAAGTCAGGGAGAAAGGACCCATTAAGTCACCCCGTCCCTCTCCCTGCCAGTATAGGATATGGAGCATTTATTAGATTTGCTTTAAATATCCCAAGCGATGGGGATTCCAACATTGCTCTTGGTGTACCAATAGCTAGTGCAGCTCTCTGCAAATGTGGCCTTGCCCACTATTACAGAAAGCATGTTCCCCAAACACATTGCTCCTACGGTAGTTTTCAGTTGCCAGAGGGAGCTTATGGCAAGCACCAGAAAGTTGGTTCTCTCAATGGCTCCTTTTAGAAAGAGGTATTTTCTCCTTTTCCTGATATTCGGGTTCTGTGGCCTTTGAAACAAGGTTATCCCAAGCCCTGGTCTGTCTTTTTGTTACTCAGAATCAGTGTTCCCCCTATGTCCATCCCTGGAGGAAATCATCAGTGCAGCCATAATCTTCCATTGTGATAGCATGTCCTTAGTAAAATATCTGGCTTCTTTAGGTCATTGGTGGGTACATTTTCTGTCATCATTTTGCCTTGTCTAAACTCTTTGCCCGTGCAGTGGAGATGGAGCCAAACACTCCCTACTTCGCTATCCCTTTTTACATTGGATCTTCTCTCTGTTCACCTCTTGTTTTTCAGCTCCAGCTTCCCTTATGCATCTTAAATAGATCATCGTCATAGATCTAGCTTAGTTTTGGGAAGTATTTTCAAATGCGTTGGCTGCTGATAGTAATCACCAAATTAAGATAATCTTTTGTGAGAGGGCCACAAAAAGAGATTAATTTCTGTCCTGATTTCAGCTGAGTTTTGGCAGTCAGCAAAGGATCTGGTTAGTTTATTCCTAGCCCTCCTCTATGCCTGAGGTGTGAACTGGGCCATTATGGGGAGGGTGTAGGGTCTGGGGCAACTCTCCCAGTGCCCTGGCAAGGAGTTCAAGGCAACCCCCTCTTCCTCAACCCCCATTCCCTTGTGTTCTTCCCCAAGCAGCTTGGCCGGGGTATTACGGGGGGCCTGGTGCACTGGCAGCAGGGGTCATGTCCCCCTCCCTCCCGCCATTCACTACGTGGGCGGTGGAAGCTGGAGTGACCTAGCAACCTGCTCCACCCTGTCCCAGGCTGTGCTGCTCTGTCTCAACCCACTGCTCCTGCATCCCCTTCTTTGCAGCGGCAGAAAGCAGAATGCTCTGGGCCTGCACCTAGCCCCCATAATCTCCTGGTTCCTGTCCATAGGACAGGTGGGGCGGCCACCATCGGGCCCCCAAAAGTGCAGGATCTGGGACAGCCATCTCAATTTGTACTACGGATGGATGGCTCTGGGTGTGAATTCCCAGGGAGCTCTCCGGCTTTCCTTACCTGGAGATAAGGTTTCCTCGCTGTAGAAATAATAAGCACACAGGGCAACAAAGAGCGAGAGGAAAAGCTTGATTGCAGCCATTGTACCACCTCTGTGCCTAAATTCCGTCATCAATCATTAATCCCTGCAGGTTGCATCATGTTCAAATGATAAAGAAGTGAGGGTCATGGTCTGATTTCAGCCTATGTCTCCCGTGCCAGAGCTTCTGGCTCCACTGTCTGATGTCTCACCAGCCTCGCATTGGAGCATTGCCTCACCTCCCTCCTGCCACCAGTTTGTCTAGGCTGTGTATGCACTAGATTTACTTGTTTGACTCTGTTCCCCTCTTGCACCGTGCATCACCAATGGTGCCATCTCTTCTGAGCTGCATTAGCTCAGCTGACTTGAACAATATGGATGATGTTAATTGTCACCTATTGGAGGGGACAGTGGCTCACCTTTGTTGTGGAATGAGCACACCCAGAAAACTGCTGCAGATGGCTAATAGCCACTGGAATGTCCTCTTACAGCCCCTTGTCAATATGAGAATTTTGAGGGATCTGGGGAGAGACTAGAGCGAGACAGAGAAGAAGGTCCAGTTTCAGCCAAACGGTTCCCTCTTTAAGCTGTCTTCTGGCTGTCCTGGCTTTTTTTTTTTAAACAAAAATAGATATTTCTTCTGTTTACTCTTCCCAACTAATCAGTTGGCAAGATCAAACAAATATTCCCCTAGCTGGTGCCATAGCTACTCATATAAAGTGTGTTACTATTTTAAAATGCATTGGGTCTAATTTTCAGAGTTGTTAGCAAAAAATGCTCAGGTAGCTACTGAGGTTTTACTTGCATTTTGGGTATCTACACATGCCAAGAGCTAATTGTGTGTCTTGCTAGTCATCACAGAAATAGTAGATGTGTATATTTGCCTCTGGCTTTATGAAAATCTTGCCCTCTAGACTATAACAACCTATAATGATGCACAAATATATTGTAGCCATGTTTCAGTTTTTTGTGTAGTTGCACTAGTGTTGGTACCAGGATATTACAGACACAAAGTTGGGAGAGGCAATATCTTATGTTGGATCAACTTGTTTTTGTAAGAGAGAGGTTCTTTTGAGTTTACAGATCTCTTCTTTTAATATCCTCAGACCAACACAGCTACAATACTTCTCTAGACCAGTCATTATTTCCTACATTTGTAGAAACTCAAGATCCATAGGTTACAGAGTATGGGGGCATATGAACGTGCATGTGTGTGCGTATGCACACAGCCTGGGATTTCTGCCAAAGAGAAAGGACCCTGCCACAGCCAAGATGCAGGCAGGACGGGTGGATAAACAAGATCAATGGGTCCCTTTTGGATTTTAATGACCAACAGGAACGTCACTGCATTAGACTGAAATCCAACAAATCAAAACTGTTTTTACTACAGGCATTCACTGGGAATGTCCAGCATACCAGGGTTTTGCTCCCTTTCAGAAGGAGAATGTCTTTAGGCAGGGAGCAATCAGGTGCTTTAAGGAGAATGTCCTCTCTGAATTTATTACTGGTGAAAGGTGCTAAATTGACAGGCCTGGAGGACAAAGTCCTCTTTCCCTAGATTCACTGTCCCACTAACATTTCTCCTCACTAGCCTGGAAGGACAACTGCCCAGGGTGGAAAAATTCAGTCTCCATGACTTCTCTGCTGAGATGGCCCATGAGTGGCCAGTTGTGATGTGGCTGCACAACCTCTAGGAATTTGACTGGGACCCTTCACGTTTATTTCCTGTGAGCCACAAGCAGCCAGCAAGCACTGGTAACGTTCTATCATAACTGACCTGGGCAGTATTAGAATAGCTGACTGAGGCTCCATTGCCTATTACCAAGTCATCCATTCTCCCTCTAAGGTTGATATTTAAATATATGGTATCACAAGAACGGAACAACTACAGTGCATCCTGCCTGCTTTTCTGGGCAGTGAAAGTTGCTGGTCTGAAAGACTCTGGAGGTGTACTTTTGTTTTCTTTTCTCATAGCGGCAAAGGCTGTGAAAATGCGATGTCCAAGGCAAATGACTGGAAAGAAGCAAGCTCCAGAGGGAGGATTCTGTCCCTCCCATACCAGAGCTTCTGGCTCCACTGTTCCTCCCATGTTCACCATGCCCAGGGTCTTTGGACCTTTTCCTGAACTGATGAGCAAACAGGTTTGTACTTGGATCTTCCACTACTGTGTTCCTAAGGACCTTGGGGTCCTTAGGATGTATCCTCAAACCATGCAAGTCCTCCAAGCCAGCGGTTCCCAACCACTGGTCAGTGGACTGCGAATCCCTGCTTGACAAATCACCTTATGTTGCCAGGCCACGTCCCCAGCATTTTAGTCCCGCCCCCTAGGGTTCCAAGGGAATTCCCTTCTGCACTGCATGGCGCAACAGGGTGAGTGTGGTGGCTGGTAGCTGGGTGTGCTACAGCTGGAGCTACAGTAAGGCTGTCCTTACTGGGGCAGCCTCACTGTGGCCCCAGCTCCAAGACCGGTGATTGATATGCAGCCCAGCTGGCCCCAGAAGGAGCCGCACACGGCAGGGGGTGAGGGAAGCCCTGAGCCCCTGAAGTAGCCACATATAAGAGGGGAAGGGCAACAGGCGGCCTCAAGTAACTGAATAAGGCCGCATAGATTGAAAACATGGCCCTTTGAGCCTCTCATCTCAAAACACAACACAACTATCCTGAACCCTCATCTTCCTCTTTGATGTCACTCATCAAAGTATAGTCATTGGGGATAATCTTGAGTTACAAAGAGCTGAGTGGCTAATTGTGCCCATCATTTCGGCTTTAGACCCAGAAACTTCACACTGCTGTTTTACCTGCTTTCCTGCCACCCGTGGCAGTGACTTACAGCCACAATCTTTGTTACAATGACATGTATTGTGTGTGTATAGATGCACTTGAAAATAACATGTGACCTCTTTAAAATTGCCAGAATGAAGATGCAAATATGCAAATACATTAATCACCACATTGAGTATGCAAATATTTCAGTGCCAGTCCACTAACACTTTTTGAATGAGTTTGCCAGTCCTCAGTATAAAAAAGTTTGAGAACCACTGCTCCAGGCTGCTTGGGGTCTCCACTGCTACCCTCACTATAGCCACGTGCTGCACCTGTCTCAGGCTGCAGGCCTCTATAGTGTGGAGTAAATACTGACCACGGGCATTAATACAAGAGCCTCTGACCGGAGCAGGAAGCAAGGTTCTCCCAATAGAAGAAGTCCTCTCTCAGTAGCTACCCCAGCCTAGCTTCTGCTAGGGGCAGGAGCCCTGGCTCTGGGGGAGCTCACAGCTACTCCAACTCCAGCCCCCCAGCAGGAGCCCTGTAAAGAATGGGGTAGGAATGCTCATTCTTGGAGGCTTCAGCATCTCCATCCCGGCTTTAGCCTTTCCCAGCAGCAGCACCGAGTGCGGGGTTGGTTAGCTAGCTTGCTTGTGAAGAAACCCTGCTTGTATTGCTGCCTAACAAGTACTTTAATTTCCAATAGATGGACAGAACAACAGTTTCAAACACTGACCTGAAGCACCTTTGGTCTGGCGTGTCAACAATGAACCCAAAAAGGTTTGAGGCATTGGGGAGGGTCAGTACTGGCTAGGGAAGTGTGAGAAAGCAAGGAAGAGAAGAAGCACGTCCCCACTTTCCTATAGGTGATGGGGTGGCGGAAAGTGAACGTGTGATGGAGCTGGAGGGAAGCAGAGCACTTGTCCGGTGTAGGGTGGTCACACCCTAGAGGCTTTCCAGCCCATGTAATGTTATTCCTTCTACAGCCTGGTCAGCGTGATACAGGGAACACTTCCCTTTTGTCTGGTGCTATAGGACTGCTTCATCTCACCTCTCAGGTTCCCCTGGGCCTCAGAGGACTAGGGTGAACAACAGGGCACCATGCAGTTTTGCAGTGGTGTTAGTTCTCTGTCTAACTGCCTTGTCTTCCAACAGCATGGTTGATCTGCATCCTATAGTGCTGAACCCTGGTGGCTTTCACACCTCCCTTCAAGCTGGTAACCACATCAATAAGCTGAGGTACACCAATTTCTCAAGGTAGGTCTCACTAGTTACCAGCTATACCAGGACCAGATTCTGATCTCTTTTCTCTTTCTATGTAGCATGGTAGTACATAGACAAAGGGATGAGAATATGGCTCTTGGGGAAGGGCCTTTTGGCTCACTGTAGGGTCTTCTTTTGGGGGATGGAAAGGGGAATTTGGTTACATATAAGGGCTCTGACTTGCTCTGAAGTCAATGATAGTAAAGCTTCCCCTTCAGCTGTGTTGGATCATGTTCAGCAGAAAGGAATCCCATCATCTCAGCCTTATTCTGGACAAGAACCTCCTTAGGAAGGGAAAGGTTCCAATCCATTACATTCAAGTGCTAACAAATGAAGCAATGCTGTTTACAGGACTGACTCAGCAATGATCAGATCCTTACATGGGAGTGGGAGAAGAGGTAATGTTAAGTGCTGTAGTGCATTTGGTCACCATAATACACTTGGCAGGCAGGTTCTGACCATGGGGAATTCATTTCATACCATATTGTCCTTTGTATGTATATCATGTAAATCATTAGAGGATTGTGGCTTCGCCTAATTTATCAGTTATGTCTGAGGAGTGCTGTGACCCTTTTCACCAATGCTCAGCTACTTGTACCGAACAAATAGGAATAGGTTCCAGGTGTTATCTACCAATCACATTACTTCTCCTGGTGATCCTCACTGGAAATCATTTCTCGTTTTAGGCCTCTTGGGAACAATCTCAAACCTTCTCTCCAAAAGGCATGCCCTTCCGACATGAAATCCACACCGTCTGTTTTTGACACACCCATGCTGTCCAAGTTTCAAGGCAGCTCAGAAGATGACATGGATAATGAGAAACCTGGCCCCAGTTCCTCTCCAAAGGGGGCATAATTGTCTCTTCCTGTATGGAAAGCTGCTACGCGAATAAAAGTTTCATGGAAGCTCCTTGATTGTGGGTGAGGACTCTGCTGTGTAGGAGTCTTGGGGATGATACGAAGGGACTAGCTGATTGATTGCTTAGGAAGGACAATTGTCAGGTGGGGCAATTCTAATAGGCCAGAGCAGGCAAGGTACATATAAACATCACTGCTTACATGATTCACTGCAAAGGTGTTCCCCTTTAGGTAGAGCAGTGGGCAGGAGGTTATTAAGTGACCTCACTTCTGATGGCATGGGTTCCAGGGACTCCCCTACCTTATTAGTCACAGCTGTCCTGGTCTGGATATGAACAAGTGAATGAGCAGGGAAAGGTTCTGAGACACATGACCAACCCTCCCGGCTTTGCTGCTTAGAGAGGCAGTGCCCTTTCTGCAAGTGAGCACCCCAGTCTTGGCCCTCTCCATTTCTTTTTATTCTCTTTGGAAGGTCACTGTAGGAAACTCTGCTCTTGCAAGTGGGGCTGGAGCATTTGAATCTGCCTCCAGAATGGAATCGTAAGGACTCAGAACAACACTGAAGGGGCTTATTATAGCGAGCAGGTCGACTCAAAGGCCCAATGTTCACCCAGTACTCACTTCTGCCTCTCAATCACTCTCTAAATAGTGAAAAGTGTCTTAAAGGCCCAACAGAAACTGGTTGCTTAAAAGAAGTAGAACTTTTCTTAATGGTGGGACAAAATGAAGGACAGGAATACTTTAGGGTAGTCTGTTTAGACAGCAAGTTCGGTGTCATTTAATTACTCTTTTGCTTCATCTAATGCTAATAATTTCAGCTTGAATTTCTGAAATGGAAAAAGTAATCTGACCCAGGCATGAACTTGACTGATTTATAGGTAGGAAAGAAATTCCAAAGCAGTCACATAAATCTTGTAAACAATTTCTTAATTTAATTACACCCAACTGTGCATTCCAGAGAAGGCATTAGTTTAGTCAGAAGCAGCTCTGGTCACACTGATTTAGTGAAACTCGGTCAATTTCTCAATGATTAAAAAAAAAAATAGAAAAAGTATCAATTATGGGCTGCCAAACTGTACAGGACCTCTCTGTGGCCCAGTTGCTCAGCCTTCTCCCTGCTAGGAGGGGACATTTTCAGCTGATAACCTGCCCCTCAAATAAATCTTTCTCTAGAAAACAGCTGTATTTAGTAGGTGCCCTTGTTCAGCTTCTCTGTTGAAAACTTTTTCCCCCCAATACAGGTTCTTTCCAGGTCTGGAAGAGCAGAATTCTTGTTTCATTGGCCTGTCCTATGCTGTTCCCACTTACCTGCTTGTGACATTAGACTCTCCAGATGCTAAAATCCTCTTTCGTTCCTTCCCCTCCCCATCCCTTCCAATTTGTCTAGCCTCTCCTCCAAGCTCCCATTCCCCAACTTTTCTTCTGCTGCCAGCTGTAAGAAAAGTGCCTTGGTTTGGAAGTACAAAAGTCTCATCAACCTGTCCCAGCACCTTGCAATGAAGGCAAAGCAGAGGCACAGTACATTGTAAGGAGAGCAGAGAGAATCTCATACCAGATACTTCCCACCCCTTGGCTTCCAGGTAAATGGAGACCATGGCTCAGTACAGGAAGCGGCTCTAACTGGAACAGATGATGGCTTGCTGCCCTCTGCTGGTCTCACCAGAAGAAGCATCCTTAGATCTCATCTTTGTTACCTTCCTGGGTTGAAACAGCCGCTCTTAAGAGATGATGGGTCAATAAGTACCTGGCAATGGAAGGGGAAAGCAATGGCTTTATACTGATTATTAATTACCACAGCACCTAAATAGAACTTAATACTTGAAAAATCAATGCCCAGTCCTGCAAGGTATTATCCATATAATTTAAACTTTGCATTAAAAATTACAGTGCAAAATTGGCATTGGAAAGTCAATTTTTTTAACGTCCTGACACAAAATTTCACCAAAGTGCTGATCAGCCAATCTGACCCAGCAGGAAGCCTTCACAAAGCAGCTGCAAACTGCCTTGGTCAAGTAACAATCTGATTGCAACCCAAAGAAACCAAAAAACTAAAGAGTAAAAATCTGAACATTCCCCTGATCCCACTCCTGGGGAAGATTAACATTTTTGGAACCATTCTCAAACCCACAAAAGTCCATAAGAGTTAAGGGTGCTCAGCACCTTTATTTAAGTTAAAGTTGCCTGTCCCATCAGGGTTGTATTGATCAGAGCTGCAACCACATGACCAGTTATAGAGACTCATAGAACATTAGAACTGAGAAGGACCTTGAGAGGTCATCGAGTCCAGTCCCCTGCCCTCAAAGCAGGACCAAGCACTGTCTAGACCAGTGGTCTCCAACCTTTTTACATCCAAGATCACTTTTTAAATCTCAAGCAAAGATCTACAGCCCCATCTACTGCCCCATCCTTTCCCTGAAGCCCTGCCCTCTCTGTTCTCCTCCTCTCCATCACTTGCTATCCCCAGCCCTTACACTCTCTACACTGATACTTTTTTTCCAATTTTTATGTAGGAAGAGGTTTTTCCAACATTTGGCCTGTCTAGACTGGACCAAATGTTAGAAAAACCCCTTCTTTTGGAAGCCCCCTTATTCCTTGTGGGTTACCGAAAGAGCATGTTTGCTCTTCCACTAAAAAACGCAGAAGAAAAAATGCATCCCTGGATGCAGAAGAGTTTTTCCAGGATATCTCTGGAATCCTGGAAAAACTCCTGCAGTCTAGCCGTACCCTCACTGGGTTGAGACAGGATGTGTGGGCTCTGGTGTGGGAAAGAGGGATTTGGGTATGGGAAGGGGTGAGAGCTGCTAGCTCTGGGAGGGAATTTGGATGCAGGAGGAGGTAGAGAAGAGGACGCTAGCTCGGGAGGGGGCTCCAGGCTGGGGAGTGTTGGGGTCAGATGGAGAGCTGAGGTACTAAGCAAGCCACAGGCTTGTCGCTGTGAGGGTGCAGGAATTTGGGTTGGGGTATGTGAGGGGCTCAGGACAGGGGGTTCCAGTGTATGATAGGCTCAGATCTAGGGTCTGGGGTGTGCGTGTGCAGCAGTGTTATGATGCTGTGACCAGATGGCGGCTTGGCCCCAATTGGAGGTTTGTTGGCCAGGCTTCATTTTTAAATAAAATACTATGTCAAACACAAAAAGTTTCTGCACTGTCTTTATTTATGAGAAGTGCAGGGACCCTGTTTTGAGTCAGGGGGTCACTGACCCACAGAAAAGTCAGTTGGGGACACAAGAAAGATGCAAAAAAACCCAAAACCTCCTCCCAAAACCCCCCCAAGCCTCACTAATGTGGCCCCAACTATGCTGGTGGGAACTGGGGACATGGTACTGGGGAAAGATGCTAGTGTGTGCTGGGGCAGGGGACAGAGTGCTGGGGTGGAGGTAGGGTTCTGCAGCAGGGGACAGGGTGCCAGTGAGGGCAGGGAGTGCCCTGCACCAGCCTCCTCCCAGGACTCCCTCCACCCACAGAGGAGGGAAGCCCCCACGCATGCCTCCTCCAGGGCCAACTCCCCCCTTCCGCGGTGCAGGGAAGCCCCTAGGCATGCCTCCTCTGGGGCCAACTCCCCTTCCCGCAGAGGAGGGAAGCCCCCCGCCTCGCAAGTTCTGGTACGCCACAGACCTGAGGGAGGGGAGCAGCCAGCACACTTCTGGAACCCCTGGAAGTGGCACACAGCCATCTACCCTGCAAGAAGCAGGCACTACCTCCATTTTCGCTGGAGGTAAGTAGTGGGGCTTCTCGGGAGTGGGGGGGGGGGGCGAATGCCTCACGATTGACTGGTCGAGCCCTCGTGATCGACTGGTTGATCGTGATCGACCAGTTGGTGACCAAAGGTCTAGATCATTCCGATAGACTCTATCTAAACTGCTCTTAAATATCCACAACCTCCCTGGGCAATTTATTCCAGTGTTTAACCACCTGTTTCTGGGATGGCTTTTTGGTCAGCTGATCTCAGTCCCTATCCAGCCAGATGTGCTCAGCATTTGATGGTGTACAAACACCTGCTACTGCTCAGTGGGTGTGACTGACAATCACATTTCAGCATGTCACAGGTAAGGCTGGGGAGTTGACTCACTATGAACAGGGTACTTACCTTGGATGGGTGCAGTGCCTAGCTCACTGACACTAGCAGTTGGGTCACCGTGGGACAATTAAAGGCAGCAGCTCCCCACACCGAGAATTCACTTTCATGGATGCAAAATGATCTGATCTTGTGGGCCCAATATTAATGATCACAATTGGCAGCTTCTTTTCATGAGCAGCAAGTGCAAACCTGTAACCAGAGTACACCTGCAGGGATTCGAAGGGACAAAGTGCTGAGGAGCCTGGCCAGAAGAAGAGCTACAGAAAGTTCCAGTCTGCGGAGGCCATTGCCCAAAGGTGGGACATGACTGTTTCCTCTGGGGTATTTGCAGATACAGACTACACAGAAGAATGCTGTACAAACTGCTCTTCATTCAAGCTCTAGAGCCTTTCTTCAAACCTGCAGAGGATAGGAGCAGCTGCTAACTCCTAAATGGGGATTTTCAATATTGTGGAAAATATTCCCCTTTACTGTTTTTGTGACTTTCCTTGTCTTAGCTAGTTATAGGGTCTTGCTTATGTGCTTCCACCTTCATGGCCTATCTGCTCTCCCCCTTTGATCCTGCCGGTAAAGTATGGGGATAAACACCCCATAGCTTGATTGCTTCCAGAGACAAGATTATGACTTCACTTCAGGCTCAAGCAATAGTTGGCCCCTGGTGTTCTCTTACTGAGGTGAGGATTTTGGAACTCAACAGCCTTGGCCTTACCCAGGCTATGGCTAGACTAGACTGATCTATCGGAAAAAGGTACGCAAATTGCGCTTTGCAATTTGCATACCTTTTTCTGATAGCTTTTTCGGAAGAGGCTTTTCTGAAATTTGGTCCGTTTTACACTGGGCCAAATTTTGGAATAACCTCCTCTTTCGGAAGAGCTTTTCTTCCTCATGGAAGGAAGACAAGGCTTCCAAAAGAGCGCGTCTGCTCTTCCGCAAAAAAAAAAAAAAAAAAAAAATGTAAGAGCAGACATGTTCCTGGATGCGGTGGAGTTTTTTGGTATCCTGGAAAAACCTCATAGTGTAGACATAGCCCCACTTATATCCGCCCTTGAACTAATTTCACTTGAGACATATGTTAGCATTTTACAGTGTTTCTTTAGTCTGTAAAATAGCTTTTGTACTAACTGTCTCCCAGATGTGTTCCCAGGGGAATTAACTTGCAACACTCTTCTTTTCAGGCACAGGATTTTAATTACCCCCATATTGACTGGATACATGTCACCTCAGGAAGAGAAGCAGAGATAAAATTTCTCAATGGCTTAAATGACTGCTTCTTGGAGCAGCTAGTGCAGGAACCCACAAGGGGAAAGGCAATTCTCGATTTAGTCCTGAGTGGAGCGCAGGATCAGGTCCAGGATATAACCGTTACAGGACCGCTTGGGAATAGTGACCATAATATAATAACATTCAACATTTCTGTGGTGGGAAGAACACCTCAGCAGTCCAGCACCCTGGCATTTAATTTCAAAAAGGGGAATTACACAAAAATGAGGAGGTTTGTTAAACAGAAATTAAAAGGCACAGTGACTAGAGCCAAATCCCTGAAGGCTGCATGGAAACTTTTTAAAGACACCATAATAGAGGCCCAACTTAAATGTATACCCCAAATTAAAAAACATAGCAAGAGACCTAAAAAAGAGTCACCGTGGCTTAACCACCATGTAAAAGAAGCAGTGAGGGACAAAAAGGTATCTTTTAAGAAGTGGAAGTCCAATCCTAGGGAGATAAATAGAAAGGAACATAAACACTGTCAAATCAAGTGTAAACATGTAAGAAGAAAAGCAAAAAAAGATTTTGAGGAACAGCTAGCCAAAAACTCAAAAAAGAAATAACAAAATGTTTTTTAAGTACATTAGAAGCAGGAAGCCTGCTAAAAAGCCTGTGGGTCCCCTAGATGATTGAGCTATAAAAGGAGCAATCAAGGACGATAAAGCCATTGCGGAGAAACTAAATGATTTCTTTGCTTCAGTCTTCACGGCTGAAGATGTTGGGGAGATTCCTGAATCTGCACCGTCCTTTGTGGGTGATGAATCTGAGGAACTGTCCCGGATCGAAGTGTCATTAGAGGAGGTTTTGGAACAAATAGAAAAACTTAATGTTAACAAATCTCCGGGACCGGATGGCATTCATCCAAGGGTTCTAAAAGAACTTAAATGGGAAATTGCTGAGCTATTATCTGTGGTTTGTAACCTATCCTTTAAATCGGCTTCCATACCTAATGACTGGAAGGTAGCCAACGTGACACCAATATTTAAAAAGGGCTCTAGAGGCGATCCTGGCAATTACAGACCGGTAAGTCTAACTTCAGTACCGGGCAAATTAGTCGAAACAATAGTAAAGAATAAAATTGTGAAGCATGTAGAAGAACATAATTTGTTGGACAAAAGTCAACATGGTTTCTGTAAAGGGAAATCCTGTCTTACTAATCTATTAGAGTTCTTTGAAGGGGTTAACAAACATGCGGACAAGGGGGATCCAGCAGATATAGTATACTTGGATTTTCAGAAAGCCTTTGACAAGGTCCCTCACCAAAGGCTCTTGTGTAAATTACATGGCCATGGGATAAGAGGGAAGGTCCTTTCTTGGATTGAGAACTGGCTAAAAGACAGGAAACAAAGGGTAGGAATAAATGGTAAATTTTCAGATTGGAGAGGGGTAACTAGTGGTGTCCCCCAAGGGTCAGTCCTGGGACCAATCCTTTTCAACTTATTCATAAATGATCTGGAGAAAGGGGTAAGCAGTGACGTAGTAAAGTTTGCAGATGATACCAAACTGTTTAGGATAGTCAAGACAGAAGCAGACTGTGAGGGACTCCAAGAAGATCTCACCAAACTCAGTGATTGGGCAACAAAATGGCAAATGAAATTTAATGTGGATAAGTGTAAAGTAATGCACATCGGGAAAAATAACTCCAACTATACGTACAGTATGATGGGGACTAATTTGGCTACGACAAATCAGGAAAGAGATCTTGGAGTTATCATGGACAGTTCTCTGAAAACTTCCACACAGTGTGCAGCGGCGGTCAAAAAGGCAAATAGGATGCTCGGAATTATTAGGAAAGGGATAGAAAATAAGACCCAGAATATCTTACTGCCCCTGTATAAAACTATGGTACGCCCACATCTTGAATACTGTGACAGATGTGGTCTCCTCACCTCAAAAAAGATATTTTGGCCTTGGAAAGGGTTCAGAAAAGGGCAACTAAAATGATTAGGGGTTTGGAACGGGTCCCATATGAGGAGAGGCTAAAGAGACTGGGACTTTTCAGTTTAGAAAAGAGGAGACTGAGGGGGGATATGATAGAGGTCTATAAAATCATGAGTGGTGTGGAGAGGGCTGATAAAGAAAAGTTATTTATTAGTTCCCATAATAGAAGAACTAGAGGACACCAAATGAAATTAATGGGTAGCAGGTTTAAAACTAATAAAAGGAAGTTCTTCTTCACACAGCGTGTTGTCAACCTGTGGAACTCCTTGCCAGAGAAGGCTGTAAAGGCTAGGACTATAATAGAGTTTAAAGAGAAGCTGGATAAATTCATGGAGGTTAGGTCCATAAAAGGCTATTAGCCAGGGGATAAAATGGTGTCCTTGGCCTCTGTTTGTCAGAGGCTGGAGAGGGATGGCAGGAGACAAATCGCTTGATCATTGTCTTCGGTCAACCCTCTCTGGGATACCTGGTGTTGGCCACTGTCGGTAGACAGGATACTGGGCTAGATGGACCTTTGGTCTGACCCAGTACGGCCGTTCTTATGTTCTTATGTTCTTATGTTCACAGCATGCTCAATGCGAATCTGCTTCCTGCCAGTCTGGGAAGGTATAAGCCTCTCCACATTAGAAACAAAGTTAGCTCAGGTTGCCATTCCCATAACACTAGGCTGTGAGAGGACTATGTTAGAAAACTCAAAGAAAAACCTGAAGGGGTGAAGAGGGATTTTGCAGCACTTAAGGGTCCTATAACTTCCTGATATTTCACATTGGGCTTACTACGGTGCTAAAGACAAAAGGGTTGGGCAAGAAAAGGTGGGTCTAAGATCTTTGAAGAGCAAATAAAAAAGTCAGACAGATAATAGGGCTATACAGCTGGGATAGCAGACGCACATCAGTGCAGTATCTGGCAAATGGCGCAGCAGACTGGCAGTGGAGAGAAAAGGAAGCACATTATAGATACCCCACCTGAATGGCTGTGAAGCCAGATTATAAAGAGAGTTGAACAAAATACTAAGAAGCCCTGGAGACTGGATTTAGATAAGAGAGCTGGCGGCCACAGGCACCACTGCAGAGACAGTAGCCTTGAAATATATGAATACAGGCAGGGAAGATGAGCAGTTACCTGCAAAGAGGATCCTGCCACCAGCATGGAATCTGCTTCAGCCAGGCGCCGGTGCACAAAATCCACTTTCTCTCGGCTCACTGTATCTCCAAAGAACGTCACATCTGGCTTCAGGATCCCACCACATCTGCTGCAAGCTGGGACACGGAAATTACGCACCTGCTCATCTGTGAGGAAGACATCCCCATCAGGTGCCATACCATGTGCTTCAGCTCTCCAGGTGGGATTCAGCGCTTCAAAGTGCTTCTGAAGCTCAGAGCGGGGGGTTTGCTCTCCACAGCCGAGGCAGAGAACCCTGAAACACAATTCATGGTCTTTCAAAGAGCCCCTTCTCCACTGGGATTCATTGATGCAAAGATTTTAAGGTCAGAGGGATCATTTGTGATCATCTAATCTACCCTTCTACATAATACAGGTCAGAGAATGTTATCTAATCACGCCACGTGAAGACCCAATGTGGCTCTCACAACTCCACCCAAGGAGTGGAGCAGGTTTGGCCTTCTAAGACCAGAAGAATGATAGAAACATGTGCTTAAATGATCTGTGTTTAGCTATCCCCCTGAAGGAAACAGCGCAAATGGGTGCTAAAAACTAGGTGACCTGAAGCAGCTGTTTTCAACCTGTGGCTGGGGCAATCCTGGGGGTCCACAAAGCATATCTAAGATATCCCAAGGGGTCTGCACTAAGAGTGTAAAATCCCCACTGAACCAATTGACCGGTTTAACATTAGGTTTAACCAGTAAACAATTAAGTGGGATCCTGGGTTGGGGACCACTCTAATCCAGCTGAAATACCTCCCAGCCTGTGGGGCTTCTGGCTCCCAGGCCCTTGCAGGGCTGCCAGCTCTGCCGGCACCGTTCAGGGCTGCCAGCTCACACACGGTGGGCCACAGATAGGGGTGGCAGCTCCTGGACCCCTGTTAACCATTACCCAGCTTCCAGCAGAGTTAGCTCAGCGCAGCATTCTTCCAAGGCAGATATAAGCTAGCTGCCATGCTGTTTGCTGTGTGAGCAGCTCTTTCCTACAGGGCCTTCAAATGCTGTGGTCCCATCTGCTCCATGCAGACATTAAAGTGCCTTGGTATCATTTAGCAAATGGCCTGGGCGAAAATTCCCCCTCCATGTCCATCTACAGTGCAGAATGCAACTCCCCTCCCTTGAAGTGGCTGCACTGCAGTGATGCTGTATATGTAGAATATGCCCTTTCTCTCTAAACAAGCCCACCTTTTGTGCTTCCAGCACAAGACACTGATTTCAGCCTTTTTAACCTTCCCCACATACTTAGGGTCCCTGTTCCCCTTCATGCCCTTGCTCAGAGGAGTCTAGATGAGGCAAAAAAGGAGAAGACCCTAATTATAACAAACTGAAAGGGAAAGGAGCCACAAAGAGCCGCACCAAAGGTGTGTGAAACACGGGAGCACCCGGTCATAAGACGTTCTACCCCTACCGGCATCTGTGGATTGGCCACCCTCCTGCCATAGCATGGCAATTTGGTCCTCACCTCCCCCACAGGCAAGCAGCACCTTTGTGTTGTCCCACCCATGTAGTAACCTGACATCCTTACAGCCTCCTTTGTGCCCCCCATAATGCCACTTCCCACCCATAAGCCACCCTCCCACCCATGTGATGGCACCATCTTTTCCCTAACCCCGTGGAGTACCTGTGTGTGCAGCCATGCAATTCCGTCATCCGCTGACTCCCGGCCTTCGTATGCAGCGCATCCACATTCTGGGTCACCAGCCAGTGCAGCTTTCCCAGCTTTTCCCAGTTTCTTAGGGCCAGGTGTGCTGCATTAGGCTGGTGAGAGGAGAACTGGGTCCAGCCTACAAAGTTCCTTGCCCAGTATCGCTGGCGGGCACTGGCACTGCGAACAAACTCAGCATGCTGGATAGGTCGCCTGTCTGTCCTGGCGTAAAGCCCTACCCCTTCGGAGCGGTAGTCTGGGATCCCTGATTCCGTGGAGATTCCGGCACCAGTCATTACCAACAGCCTCTGGGAATGAGACACGAAACGCTGAAGTGCTTCCACCTCCACAGCAGCTGGAGGCAGGCTGGCTGGCACAAAAGCCAGGTTTGGAGAGGCCATGGCCGTAGAATGAGATCTGTAATGATAGAGCCTGAGGACTCTGCAACCTTCTGGCACCTTCAGAACACAGTATGTGCTCATCTAAGATCCAAAAAGATAAATAGATGGCAGTTTAAAACACAGAGGTATTTCTTAACTACAAAGCTCCTTTTTTGCGGACTACTGTGAGAAATTCATGATGCAGATAATTATACTTCCTCCTTCTCTTCTGCCTTCTAGTCAAGAATCCCAAATCACTTCGGACATGTTAAATTATTAAATAGCTTCTGTGAGAAAAGCATTATCAGCCATCTTTTCAAGCTAGGGAAACCGAGGCATGGAGAGGTGAAGTGACTTTCCCATGGTCATGCAGCCAGTCAGTGGCAGAGATGGGAATAAAGGCCAGAATTTCTGACTCCCAGCCCTGTGCCCTAGTCACAGGTCTCATACTTACTCCTCGGCTGACAGGCAGTTCCCCCTTGCAAGAGGGCAAATTTGGAGAACCCCTCCCCACAGATGGCGCTCCCTCCTCGTGTTGGCCTTTGATGAAGGGAAGGCAGGGATGACTCACCCTGTTGTCTCCCTGCTTCCAGGACCGAGGTCCTGCTGGCAGAGATTCCTTCAGCATCCCACCCTTTGGGGAAGTAGAGGGTGGGGCCTCTGGCTGTTACAGGGTCTGGAATTGGTGGGTGAGTTTGCAATCAAGGCTGCCTCCCACGCCAGCTGCCATATTGGGCACCACCCCCCTCAGAACGAGCAAGAAGAGGAGGCAGGAATGGGGACTATCTCTGTGGCTTCTCTAATGGCAGGGAAGCAGGGTTTTGTGTGCCTCTGAGCTGCTGCTCTCTTACCAGGGTTTGGAGGGAGTCAGGAACAGAGGGACCCAGCTAAGGAGGAGTAGCTGGGAGATGAAAGCAGTTGAGGAGCAAAGAGGAGGCAGCAGAGTGGCCCACAAAGAGAGGGGAGCAGTATTAAATGACGGGGGAGGGGAGAATGGATTTTGGAGAGAGAGCAATACAAATTGATAGGAGAACTGATTGGTGGATAGGAGAAGCACTGATTGCTTTATCAATTGGCTTGGAAAAGAGTCAAAGGGAAGGAAAGCATAAGGAGAGATATTTGTTCACCCTATTTTCAGGAGATTTTTTTTGTTCACTCTCTAATTTTCCTGTGTATAAAGTGATTAAAAAAAACAACAATGGAGGGAATGAACTACCTGGAGATCTTTGCAGACAAGAGGAGAGAAAACAGGAAGAGAATTTGTAATTCTCACTAAACACCTAGGCTGTGTCTAGACTGGCAAGTTTTTCCGCAAAAGCAGATGATTTTGTGGAAAAACTTGCCAGCTGTCTACACTGGCCACTTGAATTTCCGGAAAAGCACTGACGATCTCATGTAAGATTGTCAGTGCTTTTCCGGAAATACTATGCCGCTCCCGTTTGGGCAAAAGACTTTTTAGGTGCCTAAAATCAATAGAGCTGAAGAGAATCATCTTTATGAGGGACTGACATGGAGAGCAATAAGGAAACCACACTGGTTCACGAAGCAGCATTTTGGTCAGACTGGACGAGAGCAAGAAGAGAGGCAGGGAGCTTGCAGTGGTAGAGATGGAAAATGACAGTAAGTAGCAAGAACCAAGAGGAAGGGAAATACCTTGCAGAAATGTGGTGAAAGATGAAAAGAGAAAGATTTTGTGACATGAAATACCGGAGGGGGAGGGGGAAGGCAAAAGTTAGAGAAATATTTAATGACGAAAACAAATACATCTGAAAAAATATTCTTAAACTCAATGCTTTCTGGTCCACAAGATAATTAAAAATCATTTTCCATTTCACTCTCCTGCCAAGTCCTAAATGTACAGTTCTTTGTTCCCCCTGTTAAAGTTGCAAAAAAATACTAACATTTCACAAAAACGTCTCTAATCCACTACAGAAATAGATCAACATTACAACAGGAAAGGGGCAGTATCTGAAGATAACCCCCCATTCTAAGATCTGTATAGCACACAGATTAGCCATACCTCCGTTTGTATAAAACAGGCATATAAAAAAAAGAAAAATAAAAGAAAAAAATAAATCCCTTGTTAAATCAGCAAGATAAAGTCTATAATTATTTGCATTTTCACCTCTCATGGTATGGTAGTACCTGACCTTCAGCGAAGACAAAAAGGCTGCAGAAACAGAGACCTCTGGGAAATGTAGTTAAAAAAAACAAAGCTAAAAGGAAAACTACAAATCCCATAATTCAAAGAATGTCTGTTGGGAAAGTGAGCACAGAAAGAAAGAGCAAAATTTCAAAACACCAGGGATTGCAGTCACATAATCCTTTCTCGCTGAAAAAAAGTTACTAAAGACAGAGTCAAGCAGTACTTAGCTTATTGCAGTTAATTTAGCACCTCAACATTGACATTATTTTTTCAATGAATGAATTTAGCACTGTATAGACAGCAGAGATACTTTGGGAAAAGTTGCAGAAACATGTCATGTGAGAAACTATCAAGAGACAGAAAGTTGGTAATGCAAATTGGGTGATGGGTTAATTAGCTTAATCAAGCCCATGATGCCCTGCAGTCAGTCGGGTTCACCCCACGCTGTACACCTGAGTGGTTAGCAAATGAGTGAGAGTCAGATAGACAGACTGGCTGGCTGCGTCTAGACTGGCATGATTTTCCGCAAATGCTTTTAATGGAAAAGTTTTTCCATTAAAAGCATTTGTGGAAAAGTGCATCTAGATTGGCACTGACGCTTTTCCGCAAAAGCACTTTTTGTGGAAAAGCGTCCGTGCCAATCTAGACGCGCTTTTACACAAGAAAGCCCCGATCGCCATTTTCACGATCTGGGCTTTTTTGCTCAAAACAGTTTTCAGCTGTCTACACTGGCCCTCTTGCGCAAAAGCATTTGCACAAGAGGGCTTTTGCTTGAACGGGAGCAGCATAGTATTTCCGCAAGAACACTGACAATCTTACATGAGATCGTCAGTGTTCTTGCGGAAATTCAAGTGGCCAGTGTAGACAGCTGGCAAGTTTCCTGCTTTTGCGGAAAAACTTGCCAGTCTAGACGCAGCTGCTGTGTCTAGACTGGCAAGTTTTTCCGCAAAAGTGGCTGCTTTTGCGGAAAAACTTTCCAGCTATCTACACTGGCCGCTTGATTTTGCGCAAAAGCACTGACTTTCTACTGTTTGAAATCAGAGCGTCTTGCGCAAATACTATGCTGCTCCCATTTGGGCAAAAGCCCTTTTCCGGAAATGCTTTTGCGCAAAAGGTCCAGTGTAGACAGCTGAAAACTGTTTTGCGCAAAAAAGGCCCGATGGCAAAAATGGCGATCGGGGCCTTCTTGCTCAAAACCATGTCTAGATTGGCACAGACGCTTTTCCGCAAAAAGTGCTTTTGCAGAAAAGCGTCTGTGCCAATCTAGACGCTCTTTTCCGCAAATGCTTTTAATGGAAAACTTTTCCATTAAAAGTATTTGCGGAAAATCATGCCAGTCTAGACGTAGCCACTGTGTGTTCAAGAATGGTGTGGTTATTGCTAGTTAAAAACTTTTCCCAGTGCTGTACCTTAAGAACTTTAAATAATATTTGGTTGTTTCTGCAGAGGTTTTTTTACTCCAGTTAGAAAGTAAATGAGGAGAAAAATTCTTATGTACCATCCTTGTGTTATTTTCTTTTTCTATGGGCTCTCTGAATTTTCCATGTGGTTTTTTTATGTTGTTTTTGGTTTGAGAGGGCAGGAATGAACACTGGCCTTTGTCTCAAAATTGGGTGATGTCGTCTGAGTTCTTCCAATACCATGTTCCTTTCCTGGTGCTTTGTGCACTTTGGGGCTGCTTATTCTCCACAGCGGGGAAGTGCAGATTAGCCTAATTCCTAAAGTGAATCCTGTGTTCACTTGCTTCAGAGAGTATGACTGACCCCTGAACACATAAGGGCAATCAGGTGAAACCAGCAGGAGCCACCAGGGCCAGGTTCAATATCTAGGGGTTCCTCTCTATACATCTATCACAGAGCTGGCAGGAGGCTCAACCCAGTAATATGAGAAATTCAGACACCACCCCTGGCACCTCTGAGAGGCAATGCTTCCCAACTCACAAGTACAGAGTCTGAGGCTAGGTCTACACTGCAGGCTTCTGTTGTTGCGCAAAAACTTGCAGAGCGTCTACACTGCACGCACGTTCTTGCACAAGTAAATTTACAGTACAGCATCAGAAAGCAGGGTTTCTTGCACAAGAGTTATTCCTCTCCCCATGAGGAATAAGCTCTCTTGTGCAAGAGCTCTTCCACAAGAAGGCAGTATAGTTAGGCAACAGGGGTTTCTTGCGCAAGAGAGCATCCACACTGCACATCTCTTGCGCAAAAGCACATGGAAGCGTGGATGCGCTCTTGTGGATGACCTTTTGCATAAGAACTCTTGCGTAAAACAGTTTGGCTATGTCTACACTGGCGCGATCTTGTGCCAGAGATATGCAAATGAGGTTAAGCGTGGAATATTTCCAAGCCTCATTTGGATATCTAATGAGCCACCATTTTTGCAGAAGAGGCTCTTGTGCCAGAAGGAGCTGTCTACACTGCTCCTTCTTGCGCAAGAAAAACCCTCTTGTGCAATGCTGTTATTCCTGAAAATAATCAGCTTAGTGGCGTTGCGCAAGAGGGTTTTTCTTGCACAAGAAGGGACAGTGTAGACAGCTCCTTCTGGCGCAAGCGCCTCTTCTGCAAAAATGGTGGCTCATTAGATATGCAAATGAGGCTCGTCGATATTCCATGCGTAGCCTCATTTGCATATCTCTGGTGCAAGATCACACCAGTGTAGACATAGCCTTCTTGTGCAAAAAGCTTCCAATGTAGACATAGCCTGAGTGTAGAATAGAAACGTTTAGTAAAAAGAAGGGCAGTGTCCTTTTCCTTTCAGGTTCTTGACTCCAGAAATGTAAATATTCCCTTCGCATTCCCCACTCGCCCTTCTCTGTACCCTACTCACAGTTGCTGCCCTTGGTCAGGGCAGACCCAGAATTCAGAGATGCAACCACAGATTTCATCTCCCATCCTGAGTGGGGGCCGGTAAAGAAACATCTTACTCACTTTGCTGGTCACTCACCCTCTGCCTGCTCTCTGCTGCCACCCCGCTGGCCACTCATTACACCTCTAACACCATCCTGCTGGCCACTCTTTGTGCCATCACGGCATCTCTCCACTGCCTGCTGGCACTCCGTCACCATCAACTGCCATTCACTTCTAGACTGTGACTTCTGCCCATTAGTCTCAAATAATTTCAGCTTCCCGTGATTTTAATGGGCTCACTCAAAAGATGCAGAACTATTTAAATAGTGCTGGAGTGTAGACTAGCTTAATAGGCTAAGCTTTTTTCCCTTCAGCATGTAATAGTGTCAATACAATTAATTAAGTAGCATCAAAACCCCAGAATGCTTCAGTATCTCTTCTTGTCTTTGAATGGGTAATAAAACTAGGAAAAGTGAAAGCGTGTGCAGTATCTTGTGATTTAATTGTAATCAAGGTGGGTTTACATTAAGATGAGGGAGAAAAGCTTTCATGGCATTGAAGTGTGCTAGTGAAATCGCCTGTAAACTGGAAGAGAGATGAGATTTCAGTGGCAGATAAATGTGGGGAGCCTAGGTTAGCTTTGCAGGCTGGTAGTATGATGATCAATGCAATAATTCTGAGCTGTAATTAGTGCTGGGAAGAAACTGTTCCCCATACCCAACCATGTGGGTTTGCAATGGCGTAGGCAGTTTTGGGCAGTCCATGTCAGGCAGAGTTGCTTGTTATAACCCCAGACTGCAGTGAGGTGGCAGATGGGCTTTTCTACCTGCAGCCAGCACTAGATGACGCTCGCGCTCCGTAGCTGGTGAGCTTTGGCGCTGCTGTTTTTGCTGCTCTTTGGGGCAAGTCCTGCCCATCCCAAGTGAGGCAGCCGCAGGGGCTGTACTGGGCATTTCGCTCCAGATCCTCTTCTCAGGCTGGCTCCGGCAGACTGCTGGTGCTGTGCCCCCGGGACAGCCATCCGCTCCCCGCGTGGGGAATCGGTGCCTGGGTAACAGTCCCCCCAACCCCGCATCCCCAGCCTGGGTAACAGCCCCCCGAACCCCACATCCCCGGCCCGGGTAACAGCCCCTCCCCAACCCCGCATCCCCGGCTCGGGTAACAGCCCCCCCCCAGTCCCGCATCCCCGGCCCGGGTAACAGCCCCTCCCCAGTCCCGCATCCCCAGCCCGGGTAACAGCCCCCCCCCAGTCCCGCATCCCCGGCCCGGGTAACAGCCCCCCCCCAGTCCCGCATCCCCGGCCCGGGTAACAGCCCCCCCCCAGTCCCGCATCCCCGGCCCGGGTAACAGCCCCTCCCCAGTCCCGCATCTCCGGCCCGGGTAACAGCCCCCCCCCCCAGTCCCGCATCTCCGGCCCGGGTAACAGCCCCCCCAACCCCACATCCCCAGCCCGGGTAACAGCCCCCCCCCCAGTCCCGCATCCCCAGCCCGGGTAACAGCCCCCCCCCAGTCCCGCATCCCCGGCCCGGGTAACAGCCCCCCCCCCCAGTCCCGCATCCCCGGCCCGGGTAACAGCCCCCCCCCCAGTCCCGCATCCCCGGCCCGGGTAACAGCCCCCCCCCCAGTCCCGCATCCCCGGCCCGGGTAACAGCCCCCCCCCAGTCCCGCATCCCCGGCCCGGGTAACAGCCCCCCCCCCCCCCAGTCCCGCATCCCCGGCCCGGGTAACAGCCCCCCCCCAGTCCCGCATCCCCAGCCCGGGTAACAGCCCCCCCCCCAGTCCCGCATCCCCAGCCCGGGTAACAGCCCCCCCCCAGTCCCGCATCCCCAGCCCGGGTAACAGCCCCCCCCCCCAGTCCCGCATCCCCGGCCCGGGTAACAGCCCCCCCCCCCAGTCCCGCATCCCCGGCCCGGGTAACAGCCCCCCCCCCAGTCCCGCATCCCCGGCCCGGGTAACAGCCCCCCCCCAGTCCCGCATCCCCGGCCCGGGTAACAGCCCCCCCCCCCCCAGTCCCGCATCCCCAGCCCGGGTAACAGCCCCCCCCCAGTCCCGCATCCCCGGCCCGGGTAACAGCCCCCCCCCAGTCCCGCATCCCCGGCCCGGGTAACAGCCCCCCCCCCCAGTCCCGCATCCCCGGCCCGGGTAACAGCCCCCCCCCAGTCCCGCATCCCCGGCCCGGGTAACAGCCCCCCCCCCCCAGTCCCGCATCCCCGGCCCGGGTAACAGCCCCCCCCCCCCCAGTCCCGCATCCCCAGCCCGGGTAACAGCCCCCCCCCCCAGTCCCGCATCCCCAGCCCGGGTAACAGCCCCCCCCCAGTCCCGCATCCCCGGCCCGGGTAACAGCCTCCCCCCCCAGTCCCGCATCCCCGGCCCGGGTAACAGCCCCCCCCCCAGTCCCGCATCCCCGGCCCGGGTAACAGCCCCCCCCCAGTCCCGCATCCCCGGCCCGGGTAACAGCCCCCCCCCCCCAGTCCCGCATCCCCAGCCCGGGTAACAGCCCCCCCCCAGTCCCGCATCCCCGGCCCGGGTAACAGCCCCCCCCCAGTCCCGCATCCCCGGCCCGGGTAACAGCCCCCCCCCAGTCCCGCATCCCCGGCCCGGGTAACAGCCCCCCCCCAGTCCCGCATCCCCGGCCCGGGTAACAGCCCCCCCCCCAGTCCCGCATCCCCGGCCCGGGTAACAGCCCCCCCCCCAGTCCCGCATCCCCGGCCCGGGTAACAGCCCCCCCCCAGTCCCGCATCCCCGGCCCGGGTAACAGCCCCTCCCCCAGTCCCGCATCCCCGGCCCGGGTAACAGCCCCCCCCCCAGTCCCGCATCCCCGGCCCGGGTAACAGCCCCTCCCCCAGTCCCGCATCCCCGGCCCGGGTAACAGCCCCCCCCCAGTCCCGCATCCCCGGCTCGGGTAACAGCCCCCCCCCCAGTCCCGCATCCCCGGCCCGGGTAACAGCCCCCCCCCAGTCCCGCATCCCCGGCTCGGGTAACAGCCCCCCCCCCAGTCCCGCATCCCCGGCCCGGGTAACAGCCCCCCCCCCCAGTCCCGCATCCCCGGCCCGGGTAACAGCCCCCCCCCCCCCAGTCCCGCATCCCCGGCCCGGGTAACAGCCCCCCAGCCTCGTGTCTCCCAGCAGGACGGAGCGAGGCCCGGCCCCACGAGCTGTCCGGCCACCAAGCGGCTCATCCCGGCTCCTGCCTCCGCCATTTTCTGCGCCCCCGGCAGCGGGCTCAGCGCTGCTCAACGCGCCTTCGCAAGTCTCCAGCCTGGTGACGTAAGTTCTACATTTGCATATCGACTCCCAAAGGCCTTTGCGGCGATCTGACAGTTTTGAGCGGCGGAAAAGCGGCGAACCCCGCTAGCCTGCTCGATTTGGCTGGGCTGCCGAGGTGCTCGGGGCAGTGCCCCTCAGGGTACTTCGTACCCGGCTTTCCGTCACGGGCTATCGGACTTCTCCCTAAGCGATGAGACCGTGGCCTGGCAAAGGGTTACGGCGCCGGAGACGTTCTAGTTAGCTTTGCGCAGTGGCAGTATCGTAGCCAATGAGGTTAATCCGAGGCGCGATTATTGCTAATTGAAAACTTTTCCCAATACCCCGCCATGACGACTTGAAATATAGTCGGCATTGGCAATTTTTGACAGTCTCTACGGAGACTGAACATTGTAGTATAATAATAGAAAAAAAACTTTTGGAAGAGTGCTTATGCTGTAAATTACAAATTTTTTGTTGTAGATTATACTTTCCCAAGTGGGGTTATGAAATGCCCTGTTAAATTTGCAAGTGATGTTTTTATTCTTATCTGTTGTTTTCTATTTTAACTAAATTAAGCTAACATCCAATATTGTTTTGAAAGAAATCTGTTTTGTTGCTGTAGCCTATTGCAATGTCTATATGTCCTGAAAATTAAAGGAAGTAAAAAGAAAAAAAGACAAACATCTGGGCTATGTCTACACTGGCATGAATTTCCGGAAATGCTTAAAACAGAATACTAAAAACGGAATACTATTCCGTTTTCAGTTTTTCCGGAAAAGGAGGTCTACATTGGCAGGTTGCTTTTCTGGAAAAGCCCTTTTTCCGGAAAAGCGTCTGTGGCCAATGTAGACGCGCTTTTCCGGAAAAGAGCCCCGATCGCCTTTTTCCGGAAAAGCGTCTGTGGCCAATGTAGACGCGCTTTTCCGGAAAAGAGCCCCGATCGCCATTTTCGCGATCGGGGCTTTTTTCCAGAACAGACTACTGGGCTGTCTACACTGGCCCTTTTCCGGAACAGTGTTCCGGAATAAGGACTTATGCCCGAGCGGGAGCAGAATAGTTTTTCCGGAATAACGGCCGATTTTGTACAGTAGAGCATCGTTGCTTTTCCGGAAATTCAAGGGCCAGTGTAGACAGCTTGCAGCTTATTCTGGAAAAGCGGCTGATTTTCCAGAATAAGTGGCCCAGTGTAGACACAGCCTCTGGGCTACATAATTTTCCAGACTGGCATAATTTTCACATTTGAGGGAAAAGAGTGTCTAGATTGGCACAAGTTTTCCCATTTGCAGAAAAAAGTGTTTAGATTGGCATGGATGCTTTTCTGCTTTTCCGCAAAAGCACTTTTTGCGGAAAAGTGTTCTGCTTTTCCACAAAACCACTTTTTGCGGAAAAGTGTTCGTGCCAATCTAGCTGCACTTTTGCACAAAAAAAGCCCCAATTGCCAATCTAGACATGCTTTTAAGCAAAAAAGCCCCAATCACCATTTTTGCTCTAGACGTGCTTTTGCGTAAAAAAGCCCCACTTGCAAACCTAGATGCGCTTTTGCGCAAAAAAGCCCCAATCACCATTTTCACGAATGGGGCTTTTTTGTGCAAAACAAATCTGAGCTGTCTACACTGGCGCTTTTGCACAAAAGCTTTGTGCCCAAACGGGAGCAGCATAGGGAGCAGCATAGTATTTCTGCAAGAAGCACTGATTTCAGACAGTAGGAAGTCAGCGTTCTTGCGGAAATTCAAGTGGCCAGTGTAGACATCTGGCAAGTTTTTCTGCAAAAGCACCTGCTGGCAAAGCAGCAGCTTTTGCACAAAATGTAGACTGGCAAAGCAGCAGCTCTTGATGCCTGTCCATACTAGCCAAGCAGCAGCGCTTGCATGAAATCTACACTGGAATCTACACTGTCCAGGAGTATTTGTGCAAGAACACTGAGGCTACGTCTACACTGACATGATTTTTCCGAAAATGCTTTTAACGGAAATCTTTTCCGTTAAAAGCATTTTTAGAAAAGCACGTTTAGATTGGCAGGATGCTTTTCCGCAAAAACACTTTTTGCGGAAAAGCATCCGTGCCAATCTAGATGCGCTTTTGTGCAAAAAAACCCCGATCGCCATTTTCGCGAAAGGAGATATTTTGCGCAAAACAAATCTGAGCTGTCTATACTGGCCCTTTTGCGCAAAAGCTTTTGCCCGAATGGGAGCAGCATAGTATTTCTGCAAGAAGCACTGATTTCAGACAGTAGGAAGTCAGTGTTCTTGCAGAAATTAAAGTGGCCAGTGTAGACAGCTGGCAAGTTTTTCCGCAAAAGCAGCTGCTTTTGCGGAAAAACTTGCCAGTCTAGACACAGCCAGAGATTTTAATACAGTGACACTGAATGTAAATTAGTTAGAATTGACCTTTAAAGCTATACTGTGGTGTTGCCTTCTTCTTGCCTATCTGGAGCTCTAAATACATGCTATGGTCTTTCCAGCACACATGGCCTAATTCTTCATTAAGTGATTCATGATATAATCTTTATCAACAACAATAATTACTATCATACTATTATTTTGGATATGGAGTCAATTCTCACTGTTTCCAACTAAGAACGTAACAAATTCTTACCTTCATGTGCATAATGCAGGAAAGATGCAGCTCTCTTTACTGTAGATGGCTATTTTCATGAATTGTTTGGCTATTCTATGCCCCTGGGTGACTTTAGAAATAAAACAAACAAACAAAGGAAAAAGACCAGGTGTCAATACAAATGGGCTGTGTCTAGACTGGCAAGTTTTTCCGCAAAATCATTTGCTTTTGCGGAAAAACTTGCCAGCTGTCTACACTGGCTGCTTGAATTTCCGGAAAAGCACTGACGATCTCATGTAAGATCGTCAGTGCTTTTCCGGAAATACTATGCTGCTCCCGTTCAAGCAAGAGTCCTTTTGCGCAAAACTTTTGCGCAAAAGGGCCAGTGTAGACAGCTCAGATTTGTTTTCCGCAAAAAAGCCCCAATAGCGAAAATGGCGATCGGGGCTTTTTTGCGGAAAAGCATCCGTGCCAATCTAGATGCTCTGTTCCAAAAATGCTTTTAATGGAAAACTTTTCCATTAAAAGCACTTCCAGAAAATCATGCCAGTCTAGACGTAGCCATGGAGTAGAACTTGAGCAAATAGTCACATAGTCAGATTACATGCACATGGTATTTTAAATGTCTGTTTTATAGTGGGAGTTTCTTAACTCAAACCCATGAGACTTCATAGCAAAGGACAAATGTATACGCTTTATATACTAATCATAATGGCATCACAATGATAACCATAGAGCACTTTCTCTAAGCTCATTATGTCCTTTCTCAGCCTATGGGGGATGCAGCATAAACTTGGGATGAAGTTTCTGGAAGCTGCTGATTATTCTAAAATCTCTGCCAGGAGCAGGGAGAGGATAGTGAAGTGTCCCTTGACCTAATGGTGATACTTCTTAGAAGGGGAAATAATGATGTCTACCAGACTGTGTTAGCCAGGAAACTGGGTGTGCCTGTGTTTGGAGAGAGAAAACATAAAACCCGGGAGATTGTTAGTAGTCAACTGCAATGTCTCTGTGTTTTCTTTACAAAAAACTTGCAAGCACACATGTGCCCACTAGATTACTGGACATTTAGTGAGTCTTTAGGAAAAGTGCTGCACAGGACATGTGGTCTGAGTTCCCTATCACTTTGGCCTTTTCTACACTGCCAATTTTCAGGAAATCACTCACCAGCACTAGTGACCATTTTTAATCATCCTGTCATCTGGAGCACAATAAGATTAGAGGAAACAATGGCAGAGCTGAGCCATCCACAGTAAATAATCAAGGACCTTTATGGGACAATGGCAGAGCCAATGGTTCTGCAGAATATGGCTTAAACTCCATCTGAGTCTACTGAACTGGTTTGGATAAGCAGAGCCAAGGCCTGATAACTGACAAGAACAAAGCACATGTATCTGAATTATCAGAGATTCCCTTCCTCACTCAAGAGTGAAGTAGTTGGGGAGCTGTTTGGGGAAACCAGACTGACACAGCTTACTGCTTGGATGTATAAAGGTAGGCTAGACATATATGTACACTTGTGTTTATAATCTCTTCAAGATGGGAGATGGAGTTCCCAGGCCCACCGCCAGATGGCACTATCCTATGTCATAAACACTGTAGCACCAGCCTGTGGCACAGCCTCCCCCTCCTCCCCCAAACCAGCCTGTGGCACAGCCTCCCACCCCCCCGAACCAGCCTATGGCACAGCCTCCCCCCTCTCCCCCCGAACCAGCCTGTGGCACAGCCTCCCACCCCCCCGAACCAGCCTATGGCACAGCCTCCCCCCTCTCCCCCCCGAACCAGCCTGTGGCACAGCCTCCCACCCCCCCGAACCAGCCTATGGCACAGCCTCCCCCCTCCCCCCCCGAACCAGCCTGTGGCACAGCCTCCCCCTCCTCCCCCAAACCAGCCTGTGGCACAGCCTCCCCCTCCCCCCCCGAACCAGCCTGTGGCACAGCCTCTCCCCCCCCCCCGAACCAGCCTGTGGCACAGCCTCCCCCCTCCTCCCCCGAACCAGCCTGTGGCACAGCCTCCCCCCCCCCCGAACCAGCCTGTGGCACAGCCTCCCCCCACCCCCTCCAAACCAGCCTGTGGCACAGCCTCCCCCCCACCCCCCGAACCAGCCTGTGGCACAGCCTCCCCCCACCCCGAACCAGCCTGTGGCACAGCCTCCCCCCCCCGAACCAACCTGTGGCACAGCCTCCCCCCACCCCCCGAACCAGCCTGTGGCACAGCCTCCCCCCCCCGAACCAGCCTGTGGCACAGCCTTCCCCCCACCCCCTCCAAACCAGCCTGTGGCACAGCCTCCCCCCCCCCCCGAACCAGCCTGTGGCACAGCCTCCCCCCCCCGAACCAGCCTGTGGCACAGCCTCCCCCTCCCCCCGAACCAGCCTGTGGCACAGCCTCCCCCCCACCCCCCGAACCAGCCTGTGGCACAGCCTCCCCCCCCCCGAACCAGCCTGTGGCACAGCCTCCCCCTCCAAACCAGCCTGTGGCACAGCCTCCCCCCCCCCCGAACCAGCCTGTGGCACAGCCTCCCCCCCCCGAACCAGCCTGTGGCACAGCCTCCCCCCCCGAACCAGCCTGTGGCACAGCCTCCCCCGACCCCTCCAAACCAGCCTGTGGCACAGCCTCCCCCCCCCCGAACCAGCCTGTGGCACAGCCTCCCCCTCCGAACCAGCCTGTGGCACAGCCTCCCCCCACCCCCTCCGAACCAGCCTGTGGCACAGCCTCCCCCCCCCCCCCCCCCCCGAACCAGCCTGTGGCACAGCCTCCCCCCACCCCCCGAACCAGCCTGTGGCACAGCCTCCCCCCACCCCCTCCAAACCAGCCTGTGGCACAGCCTCCCCCCCCCCGAACCAGCCTGTGGCACAGCCTCCCCCCCCCCCGAACCAGCCTGTGGCACAGCCTCCCCCCACCCCCTCCGAACCAGCCTGTGGCACAGCCTCCCCCCCCCCTCCGAACCAGCCTGTGGCACAGCCTCCCCCCACCCCCTCCGAACCAGCCTGTGGCACAGCCTCCCCCCACCCCCTCCAAACCAGCCTGTGGCACAGCCTCCCCCCACCCCCTCCAAACCAGCCTGTGGCACAGCCTCCCCCCCCCCGAACCAGCCTGTGGCACAGCCTCCCCTCCGAACCAGCCTGTGGCACAGCCTCCCCCCACCCCCTCCGAACCAGCCTGTGGCACAGCCTCCCCCCCCCGAACCAGCCTGTGGCACAGCCTCCCCCCCCCCAAACCAGCCTGTGGCACAGCCTCCCCCCCCCGAACCAGCCTGTGGCACAGCCTCCCCCCCCCCCGAACCAGCCTGTGGCAGAGCCTCCCCCCCCCAACCAGCCTGTGGCACAGCCTCCCCCCCCCCCGAACCAGCCTGTGGCACAGCCTCCCCCCCCCCGAACCAGCCTGTGGCACAGCCTCCCCCCACCCCCCGAACCAGCCTGTGGCACAGCCTCCCCCCCCCCCGAACCAGCCTGTGGCACAGCCTCCCCCCCCCCCGAACCAGCCTGTGGCACAGCCTCCCCCCCCCCCCCCGAACCAGCCTGTGGCACAGCCTCCCCCCCACCCCCCGAACCAGCCTGTGGCACAGCCTCCCCCCCCCCCGAACCAGCCTGTGGCACAGCCTCCCCCCCCCCCAAACCAGCCTGTGGCACAGCCTCCCCCCCCCCAAACCAGCCTGTGGCACAGCCTCCCCCCACCCCCCGAACCAGCCTGTGGCACAGCCTCCCCCCCCCGAACCAACCTGTGGCACAGCCCCCCCCCACCCCCCGAACCAGCCTGTGGCACAGCCTCCCCCCCACCCCCCGAACCAGCCTGTGGCACAGCCTCCCCCCCCCAAACCAGCCTGTGGCACAGCCTCCCCCCCCCCGAACCAGCCTGTGGCACAGCCTCCCCCCCCCCGAACCAGCCTGTGGCAGAGCCCCCCCCCCCCCAACCAGCCTGTGGCACAGCCTCCCCCCCCCCCGAACCAGCCTGTGGCACAGCCTCCCCCCCCCCGAACCAGCCTGTGGCACAGCCTCCCCCCCCCCCGAACCAGCCTGTGGCACAGCCTCCCCCCCCCGAACCAGCCTGTGGCACAGCCTCCCCCCACCCCCCGAACCAGCCTGTGGCACAGCCTCCCCCCCCCCCCGAACCAGCCTGTGGCACAGCCTCCCCCCCCCCCTGAACCAGCCTGTGGCACAGCCTCCCCCCCCCGAACCAGCCTGTGGCACAGCCTCCCCCCACCCCCCGAACCAGCCTGTGGCACAGCCTCCCCCCCCCCCCCGAACCAGCCTGTGGCACAGCCTCCCCCCCCGAACCAGCCTGTGGCACAGCCTCCCCCCACCCCCCGAACCAGCCTGTGGCACAGCCTCCCCCCCCCCCGAACCAGCCTGTGGCACAGCCTCCCCCCACCCGAACCAGCCTGTGGCACAGCCTCCCCCCCCCCGAACCAGCCTGTGGCACAGCCTCCCCCCACCCGAACCAGCCTGTGGCACAGCCTCCCCCCACCCGAACCAGCCTGTGGCACAGCCTCCCCCCCCCACCCGAACCAGCCTGTGGCACAGCCTCCCCCCCCCCCCGAACCAGCCTGTGGCACAGCCTCCCCCCCCCCCCCGAACCAGCCTGTGGCACAGCCTCCCCCCCACCCGAACCAGCCTGTGGCACAGCCTCCCCCGCCCCCCGAACCAGCCTGTGGCACAGCCTCCCCCCACCCGAACCAGCCTGTGGCACAGCCTCCCCCCCCCCCCCGAACCAGCCTGTGGCACAGCCTCTCCCCCCCCCCCGAACCAGCCTGTGGCACAGCCTCCCCCCCACCCCCCGAACCAGCCTGTGGCACAGCCTCCCCCACCCGAACCAGCCTGTGGCACAGCCTCCCCCCCCCCCGAACCAGCCTGTGGCACAGCCTCCCCCCCGAACCAGCCTGTGGCACAGCCTCCCCCCCCCCCCGAACCAGCCTGTGGCACAGCCTCCCCCCCCGAACCAGCCTGTGGCACAGCCTCCCCCCCCCCCGAACCAGCCTGTGGCACAGCCTCCCCCCCCCCCGAACCAGCCTGTGGCACAGCCTCCCCTCTCCTCCCCCGAACCAGCCTGTGGCACAGCCTCCCCCCCCCCCCGAACCAGCCTGTGGCACAGCCTCCCCCCCCCCCGAACCAGCCTGTGGCACAGCCTCCCCCCCACCCGAACCAGCCTGTGGCACAGCCTCCCCCCCACCCCCGAACCAGCCTGTGGCACAGCCTCCCCCCCCCAACCAGCCTGTGGCACAGCCCAGCCCCCCCCCTTGGCACCAGCCTGTGGCACAGCCTCCCCCCCCCGAACCAGCCTGTGGCACAGCCTCCCCCCCCCCCCGAACCAGCCTGTGGCACAGCCTCCCCCCCCCCGAACCAGCCTGTGGCACAGCCTCCCCCCCTCCCCGAACCAGCCTGTGGCACAGCCTCCCCCCCCCCCGAACCAGCCTGTGGCACAGCCCAGCCCCCCCTTGGCACCAGCCTGTGGCACAGCCCGGCCCACGTGGCACGCTGCCTGGGACCGCACGGCCCTGGGCACCCGGCACGGTCGCAGCGCAGGTGGCGGCGCAGAGCGGGCGCGGCCATTCTCAGACCCCCCACGAGGTGGCGGCCTCTCCGCGGAACGCCAGCGGCGCGCCCTGCGCGTGGCCGCCCGGGGAGCGCGCACGCCGCGCGCGGCCGAGGTGGCGGGGGGCGCGCCCGCGGGACTGGAGCTTGGCGGAAAAAGTTGCTGCGAGCGGAGCGCGGCGGCTGCGGGCCCGGCCCGACCATGGACGACCTGGGTGAGTGCGGGGCCGGGCGGTAACCGCCCCCCCCGGACCCCTCCGGGACCCCCGGCCAGCGCCCCCCCCCCCCGCCCGGACCCCCCCCTGCGGAGCCCCCCGGCCCGCGCCCCTCCCCCCTGCGGAGCCCCCCGGCCCGCGCCCCTCCCCCCCGGGACCCCCGGCCAGCGCCCCTCCCCCCCGGAACCCCCGGCCAGCGCCCCTCCCCCCCGCCCGTACCCCCCCCCAGGCTGGAGCCCCCCGGCCAGCGCCCCCCCCCAGCCCGGAGGCCCCCCGGGCAGCGCCCCTCCCCCCCGCCCGGACCCCACCCCGGGCCTCCCGGCCAGTGCCCCCCTCCCCCCAGCCAGCGCCCCTCCTGGGCCCCCCCGTATCCTCCCAGCCAGCGCCCCTCCCCCCCATCCCGGACCCCCCCAGCACCCCACTCCTTCTCCTGCCTGGACCCCGCCCCCGCTTTGTGCCCGGCCTCCCCACCATGCCCCCCCAGTCTCCCACCCAGATCCCCCCACCAAAACCCTTCACCAGCGCCCCGTCCTTCCGCCAGTCTCCCGCCAAGACCCCCCCAACCCCTCCAGCGCCCCTCCCACCCCGCCAGTCTCCTACCCAGACACCCCCAGCGCCCTGTCCCCCCAACAGTCTCCCACCCAGACCCCCCCACCAAAACCCCTCACCAGCGCCCCTGCCCCCCCAGCAGTGTCCCCACCAGGTCCCCCCACCAGAGCTCCCAACCAGTGCTCCTGTCGTCCCCCCGGCAGTCTCCCACCCAGACCCCCCCCGCCAGAGCCCCCAACCAGTGCCCCTGTTTCCCCCCCCCAACACCCTGCATCCTGCTGCCTGGATCCCTCCCCCGTGCATGGACCCCCCCACCCGAGCCCCCCTAACCGAAGCCCTGTCCTCCCCTCACCAACACCCCACCTCTCCCGCCCAGACCCCCCCACCGAAACCCCCCAACCAGCGCCTCTGCCCTCTCGTGCCCGGACCCCCCTGCCAGTACCCCACACCTACCCCACGTGGTTGGCCCCCCGCCTCTCCCCCTCTTGCCCAGATCTCCCACCCGAGTCCCTCAACCAGCGCCTCTGTCCCCCCTGCCAGTGCCCCCTCCCCCCTACTCTGACCCCCTGTCAACACCCACCCCTTGCCCTCTTGCCCAGACCCCCCCCACCAGCACCCTGCCACTCCCTCTCCTGCCTGCATCCTCCCTGCCCATCCCCCTTCCTCTCCCCCTCTTGGCCAGACTCTCCCACCTGAGCCTCCCTACCAGCACCCCTGCTCTCCCAGGCAGCCCACCAACACCCCCTGCCCCGGCCCCTCCTGCCTGAACCCCCCACACCTGTACTGCAGCCCTTCCCCCATCCCTCCTGCCTAGACCCCTTGCCTGAACCCCCTACACCCTAGCCTCTCCCCCTCTGCCCGAACCCCCAGCCTCTGCTTGCATCCCCTCCCCTATTGCCCAGACTGACCCACCTACATCCCCCAGCACCTCCCCTCCTGCCTGGACCCCCTCTCCTGAACCTCTCACACTTGCCCCACCCAACCCCTCCCTTGCCTCTGTCTTCATCTCCCAGCCCATTCCCCTTCAAGCCCAGACCTCTCAACCTCTGCCCTTGCTTTCATCCCCCATCCTGCAGCCCCAACCCCTTCCCTGCAGCCCCCACCTCCTCCACCCCATAGCCTCTGTCCCCACACACTCACACTCCTTCCTAGACCCCTCAGCTCCTCTGCTGCCTGCCTCCTCATCTCCTTCCAGCCTGTTCCCTACAACCCATCCGTCTACATTCATCCCATGGTTTACTCTGTATTTGATCTGCTATAGCGTCCCACCTTTCCCTTATGTGCATTTTAAACCACTTACTCTTCTTCCTCTGTTTGTAGGAGGATTGCACTTTTACTTAATCATTTTGCATCTTGACCAGGCTTGTTCTTATTTTCCTCTCTCTGCCATTGCTGTAGTGTCTGGCTTCTATTTTTAGGTGAGGTTTGTATGAGTAAAGTGATCTGCTAGGGACCTTTGAGATGAAATTCACCAGCAGACCTTGCAGTCACACTACAACCATATTCAGAATTAATTCTGGCATGGTGTCTTTTCTCTGCCGCTCACTCTGGTGCAGAGCAAACTTATGGACTATCCACAACTCCTCAGCAGAGGAAAAAATGCCAAGCCACTGGCTTCATGTGAAAGATCTATAGAATCTTTGCTTACCTTCTGCACCATATCAAGGAGGGAAGATGTATCCCCAAAAATTCCCTAGTGTTCTGGGAGATGTTAGGGTGAGCAAGTTCTGCTATGAAACTGATTAAATCAAACACTGGGGAAGGGCTTCAATCCATTATTTCCATCATACCTTTAATCAAAACCAGATGTTCCATTAAGATCTGTTCAAAAAAAAAAATCACAGTTTTTATTACTGGACTCAGAAGCTCAAATTACAGCTAGCTGCAAGCTGGCAGTAACACCTTCAAAGACAGTCTAAAGTGGCTAAGAATAAAACTGTTGAGAGTGTCTAAAGTGGCTAAGAGTAGAACTGCCTTTGGGAGGCACACTGCAGGCCTAACGTTCATGGGGAGCAGCAGCTCCCTTCTTAAAGAGTAGGCCCCCTCTGAAATGGAAGTGACCAACAGTCTAATTAGATATTGGAGAAGAACCTGCAATAACCAATTTTAGGAGGTAGCCCTGTGGTGGATTTATTATTATTATTATTATTATTATTATTATTATTATTTTCCCTTCATATTCCACAGCTAAGGCACCTTTCAGAGATGTGGTTTTGGCAGAAGTGCTTTTGGCTTCTAGTGCCAGGTTTCCAGTGTTGTCTTACTACTAATGCATCCCTGGTGGTTTATTGGCTTGCTGAGGAGTATCTTCGTGTGTGAGCATACAAACAATGCCTGTAGGAGTATCTTGCAGCCTTCCCTGCCTGCTTCTAAAATCATAGGAGCAAAAATGTGCCAGCTACAGCTGTTACATTCCTTACATTCAAAGTGCTCTGCCATCTGGCCTGATAGCTCATTGCTTGAGTCAACAGTGGGTTTTTCCCTCCATCTTACGTATCCATACAGTGCAAAGATGAAAGGTGAATTGCAGAAGCCTGAAAATTTGTTTGTGTCCTTTTTGAGGTGCTTTACAATGTATAAAGAAACCTGAAAACTAATTTTTTGGTTTGCTTTTGTTTTTCTATCTTAGAAATATCTGAAATTTCAAGTCAAGTCTAGTTTTGCAAGTGTTGGGTATACATTGGGAATTTTGTCTCACTTTGATTTAATTGATGGAAGTATTTGAATCATTAAGAAAGATATCATTCCTCTCAAGTGCTTATTGGGTATTGGAAGTTAAATTTGTTGGCACAAGCAAACACAAAATACAGGGTTTTTTAAGTGAATTAAAAATCCATTCCTCAACAGCTTAAGTTTTGCTCTCCTGCCACGTCAGGATTTATAATCTTTTCCCATTTGTCTATAGAGTCTTCCAGGGTATATAAGGTCTGAATAGGTAATGTTAAAAAATCCTCTCTCCCTCTTAATTGCTTTTCATAGCTATAGTACCCACCATAAAGAAGTAAGCCAGCTACAAATCCAGTTACTTTTCCCATTACGGATCATTGTTAATATGAATACTGCCTGCTGTTTATAATTGTGCTAGTCTTTAGGAACATAGCAGAAAAATGATAGTGAGTTGGGCAGTGTGACAGATCAGTGCTTACTGTAACTCTACTAAAGTGAAATTACTCAAGGATGAGTTTGACTATATTGTTGAAACTTTCGAACCTACTGAAAAAAATAGTATGGTGAGACTTTTATGCATTGAAGAGGAGAATCCAGCAAAATCTAACTTTTGTGCTTCTTATGAGTGGAGATCAGGAAATGAGGACATGAAAAGTTTGTGAATTGATCTTTGTTGTTTTAGGGGTTTGTTTATTTAGAGCAGGTAAATATTGCAGTTGCTTTTTCTCTAATGTTGAAGAAATTTTATCTTCCAACACACAAGCCATTCCAGAAACTGTTTAAAAATTCTACAGATGGAACTTGTACATTGCAGTGAATGAGAAGTCAGTGGTGCACTGCATTACTTTGAGAGCACTGTTAGACATTAGAGTAGTACATAGGGACATGGGGAGTTTGTGCAAGTGAGAGATCTATTTAGATTTGTGTTTCTTGCTCTTTCGAAGAGATTGACCATAGGGAGGTTCTAGGAAGTTGATTAGGAAAGTTGGTGACTGCGTTTCTCTTTTTGAATTTTATAAACTAGAAAATGAAATTATTTTACAAAGAGGGAAAGGTTCCCATTATTTTTGGATTTGTTGCCTGTGGAATACCTGAGAACAATATAGTGTGACTTAAGGCAGGAAGGGATGGTTTGGGGATTCCCAGGATGATAGCTACCAAAGGCATGCATTTTGATTATGACTCTTTTAGATGGCAAATTGGGATGTTAACTCACCAATGGTAATACAGTACCCCACCTGTCCAAACAGGTATCCTTGAGGCCTGCTCATTGGGATCTACCAGACCTACAGTGAGGAATGGAAAGAATGGAATCACTCACCTTCTTGCTTTGTTTAGGGATGTGAAATTGTGGCTAATTGACTAGTCAAGTAGTCAGTGGAATTTCCATCGACTACTCAATTAGTCGATAGGTACTTGTATATTTCAAAGGAGGAATGCAGAACTCTGCATACAGCCTGGGGCCAGTGGGAAGTTCTGCTGACTCTGGGCTGTTTGCAAGTTCCTGCTTTGAAATGTACAAGAGTCCCCAGGGGGCTCTTGTGCATTTCAAAGCCATGGAGCCTGAGGTCAATGGGGAATTCAAAGTCCCCTACTGACTCCAGGCTCCATGCTGTGCTGCATGGTCCAAGCTGACCATGGGTTCTGGGGAAATGCCCCTTGGCACCTGGAGTTAGCTGGGGAGTACCCAGCTGATCTGGGCTCCTTGGCTGCCCCTTGAAAACTCCACATGGATGTTTCAAAGAGCCTGGGATCGGCTGTGCAGTAGCTGCCCCTTTGAAACAACTCCTCGGCATTTCAAAGGGGCAACCTTGGAGTCGGGGGGTCAACTGGGAACTCCCCAGCAACATTTCCACAAAACCCGGGGTAAGTTGGGGAGTCCCCAGCTGACCCTGGGCTTCATGGCGCTTCCATGTTTTAAAGGGGCAGCACCTCTCAGCTGATCCTTGGCTCAGCTGTGCGGCACTGCCTCTTTGAAGTATCCCTCTTCCCCCTTTGCTGCGTCTATCTCAGAGGCAGAAAGGGGGGCGGGGGAAATCAGCTAGTTGACAGACTATCTGATAAGCAAATGGTTATTGAATAGTTGACTAGTCCTTAACATCCCTATTTTGGATACCATGTTTGTTACCTGTGTAGGGTAGCTTTAAATATGCTGGTTGTAGATTTAGATGCAGCTTGATTATATGGCTGCTTCTTTGATTCTTATAGCCTGAGGGAAGTGAGTTATGTGTGGTGACTATCTTTCCCTCTTTAAAAAGATAACATCTATTAAGTTAAAAATCTGTCTCTATAAAAAAGTTTTTCCTGCTGCACGACAGAATGACATCATCACATCATCAGCGTATATCCTGAAGCTGAGAAGAGTGGATGGGCAGGGGAAGTTAAGGTCCTCCTCCTGCAGGGGACAACCTGTGAAAGCGGCGACTCTCCCCCATGCACCCAAAGAGGAAGACTGGGCAGGGGAAGATGAGGTCTTAACACAATCCCTGGACCAGGCTGGGTGCCCCCATATGGTTAGGGGGCGGGTGGCTGGTCCCTTCCCCACTGACACCCCAGGCCAGGAGAGGAGGGGGGACAGGTTCGGCTGTGCGTCCCAACCTGGGACATCAGTTCCTCATTGGGTTCTACTCCAGAAGTCCTCGCTTGAATCCTGCCGGTAGCTGTGTGCAGTAGTCCCCAGCCCCGAGTGCCATCCGTCCTGCTACGCGGCCACTTCTCTCACTCTAAGATGGTGGCTAGTCTGGAGTTACAGCTAGGCTGCAGAGAATCCATTGCAGAGCTGGCAAGCCAGCACTTCTGCCAGCTGGGCATCCATCGATCTGCCCCGGCAGTGTCCTGCTGCCCCTTGTACAGGCGGTACTGTTGGGTGGGGCATGAGTGGGAAGCTTGGGGAGGGGGGAGACTGGCTGGTGATTGAAGAACGTGAACGGGTGGGCTGGGCCAAGAGCATTTGGCTAGAGAGGCCCATCCAGAGATGTGGTGGGGCAGGAGCAGAGAAGCATGCGAGTGACTTGGGGCCATGGAAAGTGCAGCTGGGTTTTCCTCTCAGCTGCTGGCCTTAAATTAAAACACAGTGTCGGGGTGCATGTGTCTGTAATTTTTCGTGTTAGATTCAGTGTTATGCTCAGTTGCAAAGATGGGTGTGAGCCTTGAATATTGCCCCTTCCCAAAAAATGTTAGATAATTTATGGACAGTGCCTGATGCTGAAGAGATACTTTAATAATCATTTAATTTTTAATATTTTCTAAATAATCTACACTGAGACTTTTTCTAATAGTTTACCATAGTTGTTTTACGTTGCTCTGTCTTGGTGTAGATATGCTGATGGAGTATCAAAATTAGGTATGTTAAAGATCGGTTAATTGAATAGTCAAGTAACCTCATGAATTCTTATTGGTTAGTCCACTAGTCTGTAGTCCCTGGGGGTAGGGCTGGCAGCAGTGCAGGGTGCCAGGTGGGAGCTAGTCCATGAGGGAAGCCAGTTTAAAAACCAGCTCCTGTTGCGGCTTGGCTGCTTGTCACCCTGTGCTGCTGCCTCTGATAAAGAGGCAGCACTGTGGGGTGGCAGCAGCCCCTGTCCGGGGGAGAGGGGGACTGAGCTCCCAGACCCGGCACGAACTGGAACTGAGCTGGGCTGCCTACCTGCTTGGCTCCTAATACACTTTAAATGCAGAGCCATAGCGGGGGTAGGTCCCGGATCCAGTGTGAGCCGGAACTGAACTGGGCTGCTGGCCAGCCTGCTAAAAAATTTACTGGTTGGGAGCGGGGGAGGAAATGCGTGTAGTCTACAGCATTAACCTATACATTTTTGCTTATCGGTTAATTGACTACACTATTACTTCCCTAATCAAAATATTCACTAATTAATGTCAGTCGAGAAATCACAAAGGTAGTGTTTAAGGAAGTACTGTAACATATAGTTTATGATTTATAGATGATTTAACAGCTTCATTTGTTCACTTTTCTATATCATCAGTGCAAGATTAACAGACTCTTTGGCCACAAAAGCAGCCACAGTGAAGTGGGCTGGCAAGCGTAACCCTCTAGTAATCCTTTATTAAACACATTCCTTTACCTGTGATACTATTTTAAATTAATTGACTTTCAAACATGATATGAATTTTGCATTGGCTGTTTGCACAATAAAAAATAAGTCCAATTTCACTTCTGTTAGTTTGTAGGTTTAATCTACACTAGCAACTTACGTTGTTGTAACTACGTTGCTCAGGAGTGTAGAAAATCCGCATCCCTAAGCAGTACAGTTATACTGGCCTAACTTCTGGTGCAGACAGCACTATGTTGATGGGAGGGCTTCTGTCAACATTACTCTGTCTCTGGGAGAGATATTAGCTTCCATGCTTATGGGAGAAACCCACCCCTCTGTGTGAGTAATATCTTCACTGAAGCCTTACAGCGAGGCAGCAGTGTCACTTGCTGCATTTTAAGTGTAGATGAGCCCTCACTTTCTTTGTCTTTCTGGTGGACGAGTACAAAATTGCAGCATTTGCATTTTCAAGCACTGAAGTGGATTTCTAAATCTTTATCTGCTGTTTTCATTGGAATGAGAGGGGCATGGAGACACTTCTGCAAAACTCTCCTCAGTTTGGTTTTAAAAAAAGCAAAGTCTTGGTAACTTCAAACAGACATGGTCTTGTTTTTAGATTTATCTCTTAAATCTAAAAACTCCTGGTATTAAAAATTCCTGGTACTGTGCTGCTTGCTTCATTTTGATTGCAAAATCCAGCTAAAACAATTGTGACCTCATTTTGATAATTCACTCATTTGATAAGTCACTACTCAGCAGAGCTTGCAAAAGAGTTTTCCTACATATGGATTGCTTTTGCCTGTTTAATAAGTAATGCATTCTGGCTGTGCATAAACATTAGACCTTTAACTCTTCAAATGTGTTCTGATTTTAGACAGACTTGCTGGCTGCTGGTGGCAGGTTGCTTATTTTGTCTGACAGTTTTTATTTCAGTCTAGCATTTTACCTAAACCATCTCATGAAGCTGAATTTTTTAAAGTTTGTTTTTCTCTGCAGTTGCATATCTCTCCCATCCTCTTTTTAAAGGTTTTTCCTTGATCCATTGGAGTTAGAGGGAGTTTTTCCTTGGATTTTCATGGTTGTGGTATTTAGTTGGAACAGGGTGCGAATGTGTACATTTATTTGTTATGTCTCCTGATATGGGGAAGATTGCTATGTTCTGCAGAGACATGTTGTCTGTCTCTCTTTTGGTGGGTGATGGGTCCGTCTGACTGACTCACTTCCCTCAAGTTAGATATCTTGCCATTTGTAGAGCTGACCTGGTACTAGTGCTTTGACTGAATGTTGAATGTGAAATTGCTTTATCATGGCCTATGCCCAGGAAGTGGTCTTGGTGAGAAGCATTGCTGCAATAGTTTAGCCTCTTGGCTCTCAGCTGGCTCAAGTTTCTGACCCTTTGCTGCTTCTGGTCAATAAGTCTCTAAATAGGACTGAGGCCAAGTCTGTGCTACCACGTATGTCGGGAAAAATTGTGTCGCTTAGAAGTTTGAAAAAACACATCCCTGAGCAATGTAAGTTTTGCTGACATAAATTGTACGGTGCACAGTGCTATGTGGGTGGGAGAGCGGCTCCTGCCAACATAGCTACTGCTGCTCTTTGGGGCTGATTTAATTATGTTGATAGGAGAAGTTTCTCCTTTCAGCATAGAGTAGCCATATATGAGAGATCTTGCAGAGGCACAGCTGTATTGGTACAGCTGTGGCACTGTAAGGTTTCTAGTATATACATCTGAGGTGAAAGTAAGCAGGTGCACCCTGGTGCGCAGCTCTGACAAGAACTGGTTGTGCTGTGGCAGAAGCCAGAAGGGAGCTATACAAAGAGCTGGCAGGGACCTGGGTTGCACTAGGACAGTATCTAGAAGAAATTTTAAGTTACTTTCACTGCTGGTAGACATAGCCGGGTATCCCACCATAGTAGGAATCTGACTTTCAGCTTCTTAGTTGTACTGACCCTGGTAAAACAGGGGCTTTATTGTCCTGGGCGACTCAGACAGGGACTCCTTTGCCTCAAGCAGTATGTAATGCAGAAAGGCTCATTTTCTTCCTGATATATTTCCGTTGAAACTCTGGACTCTGTGCTGTCTTTAGCGTCTTTGTCTCATCTAGGAGAGGTCAACATAGCCAGTCGTCCAGCTGCCCTCCTGGCTGAAATGGATCCTCTGACTTTGTCTCCACCAGCTGTGAGAGACAGGAGTGGGTAACCTCCCTTACACCTTATTATCCACTGGATCTGTCTTTCTCTCTGTCTGTCTCCCTACTTACTGGTTCCTGCTTTTCACTTTTCCTGGGGAATCATACTTTCCACTTCTCCAGGCTCTCTTTTCCTCATCCTCTTTTATATTCATAACAAATACAACTCCTAGGAAAATGACTGTTTTATTGCTGGAGAGCATAAATTCAAGTTTAATACTTTGTCTGCCTGTTTTGGCACTTCACAAGCAGTAATGTAATAAGCCTCTCACGCTCCCTTTAAAGTAGATCAGTATTCTCCCTATTCCCAGTCTAAGGACATTTATATTAGTGTAATTACAGCAATGTAGTTTCCACTAGAGTTCTGCATTGCTGTAGGCACTGCCCATGCACAAATGGGACTTACATCGGTGCAGCTTAATCTGATTATTTATCTTGATGCAGATGCTGTGTATGTATGTGAAGGGTTTATACCTGTGCAAATTACCTTCATGTTGGAAGAGCTGGAGAACCAGAGGTACAGGTATAGTAGGTGTCTTGACCAAGGTCACACAGCAAATCTGTTGCAGAACAAGGAACAAAATACATGAGTTGACTCCCAGTGTCTGTTTATCCTTTTGCTAATATAGATGAAAATCCAGAATAACTCAGTGGAAGTCAATGAAGTTACAGTGGCATAAAAACAGTGTGAATGAGAGGCGACTCAGGTCCCCAGTTCCCTGTTCTGGTCTTGAAGCCACATTCTCTCACTTGTGTTCTGGAGTTGATTTAGTGACTATTTTTTCTTCCTTTTGATGGTAGAGAGTTTGCATTATACATTTCTACACTGCTGCTCTTTAGAAGTGGCAAGTTAGCTGTGGGAAAATACTTCTAATGCAGGGATGGGGAACCTTTTTTGGGACGGGGCTACTGACCCACAGAACAATCAGTCAGTGGCCACACTGAAGTGAGAAGCTAAGCAAAAGAAATAAGCCTCCAAGCCCCACTCACTGATGTGGCCTCTGAATGAGAAGCAGAACAACATTTCCCGCATTCTCCTTGCACACCAGAGCCTGGGGGGGAGGCAGGCTACTAAATTTTTTGTGTTCCAGCCCCATAGGGAGAGGGGTGTGTGTGTGGGGGGGGGGAATGCCACTGCTGGGGAGGGAGACCAGAGCGTTGGGGGCGGGATCCAGGCAAGCTGGGGGCTGCATTTGGCCCCTGGGCTCATCTGCTCCCTGCTTACTATTGCCTGTCCCAAGTAAGATTATTATTAACTATTATATTAGCGAATGGCGTAACTGAGGCCTCATGGTTAAAACACTGGACAGGAAACCAGGGCACTCCTAGTTTTGTTCTTCATCTGCAGAGTTTCTCTGTGATCTCGGGCAATATTTTTACTTCCCTGTAAAATAGGGGTAACAGTTCCCTACTTGGAGGGCACCTGTGAAGGGTACTTTGTATTTACTAAACACTTGATATTTCTAAAACCCTTTCCATCTGAAAAGGTTAAATATAGTTTATCTCCCTCTGCCTTCTCTGTCACATTCAAATCTGTGAGAACCTACCCTCATCTTTGAACTTATACCCCCACTACCTTTCTCTTAGCTAACTCTTCTCACTCAGCTAAGCATGGTCTCTTCTCCTAGCGCTCTACTATGACAGGGCCACCAAGATTTCTGCTTTTCTGTCGCATCTTTTTGGAGCTTTTCCCTTTCCAGTTCCTCTCTCAGATTTCTTTCCCTAACATTCCTCTTTAGTCTATCATATCATTGAGGATAGGTGAGGTTACAATGGCACAGCTGGCAAGATTGCACTGTGCTAATGGGAGAGAGCTCTCTTGTTTTCATCATAAAACCACCTCAACAAGCCGTTGCATTGGTGGGAGCTCTGTGCATGCTACCACTTACTCTGGCAAAACTTGGGTTGCTTATGGGTGACAAGTTTTGCAGACATAAGTGGTAAGATAGAGATAGCCAGGCTCAGAGTGATTTTGGAGTGTTCTGCATTAAAATTGCTCTAAAAATAAAGTGTTGTGTAGGGATCTTAGATAGCAGGTAATAAATGAGTCTACTAACCACATGAATTCTTAGTGGTTAGTTGGCTATTCTATAGTCCCTGGGCATGGGGCTGGCAGCCATTGCGCTCAGGCCCCACTCCCGGGGAGCCCCCTGACACTGCACACTGCTACTTCTGTATCAGAAGCAACAATGCAGGGTGCCAGGCAGGAGCTGGCCCATGGGGGGAGCCTGTTTAAAAAACAGCTCCTCTCGCGGACTGGCTGCCTGTCGCTCTGCGCTTCTGCCTATTTATCAGAAGGAGCAGCGCAGAGAGCTAGCAGCCCATGACTGCAGGGGGGTCTAAGCTTCCCACGAACAGAGGCTACTGGGGTGGGGCCAAGGGAGGCTGGCTCAGGGTGGGTTTGGGGGAGGCTGGCCGCTGACAGAGGCTGATCCATCAGCAGCACTTGTCTGCCAGGGGTCTGAGCTCCCTGCAGACTGAGGCTACTCCAGGGGAGCTCAGACTCCTGTGAACAGGGGCTGCTGTTGGGGACCAGCCTCCGTCCGTGACGAGCCTAGGCCCGCAGCGGGTAGGGGCTGCTGCTGCAAAGCAGTCTCTGCCCACAGCGAACTAGGGACCATCGCAAGCAGAGGCTGCTTTGCAACAGCCTCCCCTCCCCCATGCTGCTGCTTCTAATAGAGGCAGCAGCGTGGTGGGGAGGAGGGCAGGTGGCACTGCAGAGCCAGTGCTGGGGGGATCCAGCTTTTAAGCTGGTTCCCCCTAGCACTAGCTGCTTCCCCCTGCTTGCTGCCTCTTATACAGAGGCAGCAAGGGGAAGGAGAAATGCAAGTAGTCGACTAGCTTAACTGATAAACCTAGGGTTATCGGTTAATTACCTAGTTGACTACTCATTGACATCCCTAGTGTTGTGGTGTCAGTCAACCTAGGCTGCAACTTGGCTAGTATAGCACATGTTCAAATCTTTCCTATCTTGTCCATGTTTTAGAGTTTTAGAACATTTTTGCTAACACTGTCAAATCCTTGGTCAGTTCAAACCAAAACAGAATTCTATCTGCAGCCTGCGATTTGGAGCTAAAAACATGTCTGATGTTTCAGCTACGGTAGATGGGCTCTAGAATAGCCACAAAGATTCCAGGTTCGTTCTGATCAGGAGTGTGGTGTGTTTTCTCTCTAGGGCTTTGTCTACACTTGTACATTTAAATATAATGTAGCAGTGTGTTCACAATATCAGTGCTGGGAACTTGTTTACACTGGAGTTTAACAGTACTATAACTTGCTGCACTTGTGCAGCAGTTCACACCCCTAAGTAATAAAGTTACAGTTCAATAAAGTGAAAGTATAAGCCCTCGGTGGAGTTTCCTTTGTAGAAATGAGGAATAATTTATGTCTGGTACAGGAAGTATCCTTTCTTTGTTTGAGATGTGGTCATTTGTGGAAGATAAGGACCAAAAAGATCCTATGACCAGCTACATAAGGAGGCTGTTTATTTTGCTAATCCCATTATGACAGCTTCTTGTGTGTCCATCCTTCCCCACATTCGTTCATAACAGTTTGTAGGTTAATATGTAAACATTTTTAAGGTAGTTTGGGGAACTTCAAACCAGTTTACTATGCTGGTTTTCCCACATATGTAACATATCCCTGTAGGTCAGGCGAGTTCTGAGTGTAAAGTGCACTTCTAGGCAAGCTAGTGACTTTGTTTAGCTGACAGTGTGTTGGAGTCCACTTGGATCTCTTGAACTGTGCTGACCACAGGCCTCGTGAACTGCCTAGCAGTGTAAACAACTGAGTTGGAAGTAAAAAAGTCCAAGAAGATAGTAAATGCTACCCCAGGGAACTGGTTTTACAGAGTGGCACTTCATGTGAAGAGCGAAGGCTTTAAATGTCTCGCTCATAAATCAAACGGCATGGGATCTCTAGAAATAAACCAGTTGTGTCACAGAACTGAGCTGGCAGACAAATTTAATCCTTTGCTTGTCTAGCTCTGATACTATCTCACTTTTCTTCCCTCTCTGGAGAGCAAAATGAGAAGAGGATTTGGCTTCTCTGCAATAGGGGCCTTTATGGTTGTCTGTTGACTAATTGGAAAGGTGCTTTTCATGAGCATGCTGTAAAAATGGCAAGAAGAACTTTTGAGTAGGTGAACTTTAAATGAGTTGTGATAGACTTCAGACTCCAACCTTCTTTCATTATTATAAAGAAAGCTCAAGCCTTTTATCTGGAAAGTAGGTTCCTTTCACCACTTGTGACATTGGGTTGGGGCAGCTCAATATATGTTTTTTTTAATTTTTTAATATGGAGATATACCTATCTCATAGAACTGGAAGGGACCTTGAAAGGTCATTGAGTCCAGTCCCCTACCCTCGCAGCAGAACCAAGTACAGTAGACTTCAGATAATCCGGAACCTATGGGACCTAGGTGGTGCCGGATTATCAAATATGCCGGACTATCAGGAGGTACTATTAGCTGGTTATATATATGCTGTATACATTATATACTGTATATAAAGTGTTCCTAACCCTTTTTATTGTACATACTGTATACTGTAATGTTTTAGTTTTTTTAAGCCTTTTTTACCCTTTTTGCTCAGTTCAGCTGCTGCTGCTGGTACCTTGTGACTCATTTTTTGCTGAAGCTCACTCACTAGGCTCTTTCAATTTTGATGCCGGACTATCAGGAGTGCTGGATTATTGGATGCTGGACTATTGGAGTTTTACTGTACCATCCTTGACAGATTTGCCTCCAATCCCCCTCAAGGATTGAACTCACAACCCTGGGTTTAGCAGGCTAATGCTCAGACCACTGAACTATCCCTCTCTCATGGTAATAAAAGCCTCCTGTGGGGCAGGGAACTATTATCCCAAAAACTGTATGAAGAAAGTGGGAAAAGAGCCTGAGAATAAGTGAGCATCATTTGGGATCAGTATTATGGTTTGTGGGGCCCAAAAAAGCTGGGAGAGGTGGGTGGTGCCTAGTGCCCTTCTCGCTATACTCCCTCTGAACTAGGGATGTTAAAAAAATGGTTAATTAGGTAATTGTGTGTAACCGTTTAAAGTCATAGTGGTTACATGGGTACACACTGCATGGCCTGTGGGATAAAGCTGGACTAGAGTGGTCCCTGTTTGCAGAGAGCCCAGGCACCCTGCAAGCAGCTGGAGCAATCTTGGCCGGAACAGCCTCTGTCCATAGTGGGCCTGTGTACCCAGCAGGCAGGGGGCGGCTCCGGATTGGACACTGGAGCAGCACCTTCCTGTGGGGTGCATTGGCCCACTGCATGCGTTCCAGCTCGACAGGTGCAGTGCCTGTCTGTGGCAGAGGGTGGTGGTACAGCCCCGCAACAGGCTGCTGGGTGACTGCTTCAGCCCCTTTGGAGCAGCCCCTCCACCCCGGTTCCTATGTTTAACCAATTCAACGGGATTTTACAGCCCTAATGGGAGAACCATTCCATGTGTGTGTCTGGACCTTTGTTCAGGGTGTCCGATTTGCGTATGCATTCCAGCTCCGTTTCTCTCTGCCATCTGGGTTTGAAGTGTTTCTGTGTGAGAATGGCAGCTTGTTTGGAAATAGCGGTTCTGAGTTGGGTAGTCTTATTTCCCCTTCTCCCTCTCCCTCTTGGTTTTATGCAGTGAGGCTGTCAGTCTGATAGTCGTGTGCTATGACTGGGGCTGTTTTGTCTGGCTGTGAGCAGCTCCTGCAGTTAGATTGGGATCCTTGCAGAGAGCTGGAGACGTGGCTGAAGGGGGAGAATGCCATTTCATTTGCCTCACAAAATATCTCCTCAGTGGCCAGCTTAGTGCTCTAGGTGGGCAAGAGGCAGAGGCGGCCTTAGACTAGCTGCCAGCAACTGGCGCCCTAGGCGAACCATGCAATCGGCACCCCCACCTCCAAATCCCTCAATGACATTGCGCCACCATTTGGCACCCCATTTAACTCGGTGCCTAGTTTGCCTATATAGATGGGCTGCCCCTGGCGAGAGGCATGTGCCATGAGAACCATGCCTTTTATTCCTCCTGTAAAATAGGAGGAGCTCAGACTTGTCAAGTTGGAAGCTTTGGCATTTGGAGTGAATCATCAGACAACTTCTGTAGCCCCAAGCTTGTAGTTTTCAGTCTGTTTTTGTTACAGTTCAGTCTGAGGTTTGCTGTGTGGCTCGCCCATTCCGTTCCCTTGGGCAGTATCTCTCATAGCTGCTCTAGCATGTTGCTACAGGACTGCAGCAAAGGATTGCTTGCATCTGGCACCTCCAGGACATAAGATCAGCCACACTGGGTCAGACCAAAGGTCTATCTAGCCCAATATCCTTCCTGTTGGCCGACAGTGGCCAACGCCAGATACCCCAGAGGGAGTGAACAGAACAGGGAAACATCAAGCGATCCCTCTCCCATCACCCATTCCCAGCCTCTGACAGAGGCTAGGGACACCACTCCTACCTGTCCTGCTGTAAAGCCTCCCCATGATCTTATGAACCTCTGCTTCTTGAATTTGTTTAAAGGCATGGACCATAGATGTTAGAGAAAGGAAAGATTACTCAGTTCTTAGTTCATCCTCTTGCAAGAGCCACTTCTAATTTTGCCCTGTAAAGAACCAGTCAGTTAGTAAACGTCATCAAACTTTATCCTGGCCAAAAAGCGAAGTGCTGTGTAGACTTGGGTGCATGTGCCATCTTAGTACTCAGGATGTTAAAAATAGTGTATTTGGTTAACCGTGTAATCCAGTGGTCTCCAACCTTTTTACCTCCCAAGATCACTTTTTAAATGTCAGGGCAAGCCAAGATCTACCCCATCCCTTCCCCAAGACCCCACTCCTCCTTGAGGCCCTGCCCTCTCCTTCACTTGCTGTCCCCAGCCCTTACTCACTCTCACTGGGTTGAGACAGGAGGTGCAGGCTCTGGGGTGGGAATGAGGGATTTGGGTGTGGGAAGGGGTGAGAGGTGCAAGCTCTGGGAGGGAATTTTGGTGCAGCAGGAGGTGCAGAAGGGAATGCTTGCTCAGGGAGGGGGCTCCAGGAGGAGAGTGGAGGGTTGGGGTGCTGAGCAAGCCACAGGCTTGTGGATTTGTGGGTGCAGGAGTTTGGGTTGGGTATATGAGAGGCTCAGGGCAGAGGGGCTGGGTGTATGATGGGCTCAGGGCACAGGTTTGTGGTGTGTGCGTGGTGCAGGAGTGTTGTGGAACAAGACTGGAGATGTGGGGGTGCAGGAGTTTGGGGATGTGAGAGGGTTCAGGTGTATGATGGGCTCAGGGCTGGGGAGGGGAATCAGGAGTGTTATGATGCTGTGGCCAGATGGGGGCTGGGCCCCAATGGGGGGGGGGGGGCTTGCTGGCCAGGCTTTATTTTTAAATAATATATGTCCAACACAAAAGGTTTCAGCACTGTCTTTATTTGTGAGAGGGGTGGAGAACATTTTTTGGATCAGGGGTCACTGACCCACAGAAAAATCAGTTGGGAACCACGTAGTTGAGTTGCAAAAGACTAACCCCTCCAAATCCCCCCAAGCCTCACTGTTGTTGCCCCCAACTGAGACACCTCACTCCTCTGGCTCTCCAGCCCCTTGGTGGGGGGGAGGGTAGGTAGGACTGAGGTTCAAGGCTCGGATTCTGGGGTTCCAGGGTTAGTGGATTTTGTGGCTCCCCCCTAGGCTCTGGGGTGGGGCCAAAATGCGGAGTTTAGTGTGTGGGACAGAGCTGCCAGAGAGTTGGGATAGGGATGGGGGTGCAGAATCTGGGTGGGAAGTAGGGTACAGGAGCAAGCTAGTGATAGGTGTCAGTCCAGGAAGGAGGTGGCAGGAACAGGGTGCTGGTGGGGGTTCTGGCCATGGGGCAGGGTGCTGGGGTCTGGCCAGGAGAGAAGGGGCAGAGGCAGGTTGTCCAGTACCTGGTGGGGGGTCTCCAGAGATGAGGCTCTCAGGAAGGATCTGCAGGCAGCACTGGAAGAAGTAAATGTGTGGCTCCTTTAAAAAATCCAGCCAGTCCAGTTCCTCTGCTGCCATCTTAACTCACCCTCCCGCTCTGTCTCTCCAGAGTACGGAGAAAGGAAGGGAAGACAGAAAGAGCATGCAGTGCTGTGGGTAGGGGAAGAGCAGCGTGTGTGTTTCCTGAGAAGCCGGCTCTGGCATGGAGCCTAGGACTCCTCTCCCCCCCGCTCCGCCCTACTCCCCCCCAGCTGCAGGGAGCTGTGCTGGCTTCAATTTTGCGAGGGGCAGGAGGCTGTAGTGCTAGCATGAGCTCCTCGTTGCAGGTGGGTGTATAAGAGTGGGCTGGCAACACTGCATCAAGATCAACTGGCAGTGCCCCTGTGATCCATCAGTCGATCGTGATCAACTGGTTGGTGACCACTGGTGTAACCCCTTAAAATCTGACATCCTGTGTAACTGTGCTGCGGGCTCTGCAATGTAAAGCTTGGATTTATACCGCAGAGCCCACACTGAAGTTTCCCCGGGTGCGGGACCACAAGCCCCTGCTGGCCTGGTTCCCGGGGAGGAGACTTCATTGGGTGTAATTGACACTGTTAACGGATAAGCATGTGCTTAAGTTGTTTACACTCAAACATCCCTACTTCGTACACTCCATTTCAGTGACTGCAGAGAGCATTTGGAGCATTCAGATGTTCTGGGGGTTTGGCCCCTTCTCGTGTTTCATATAGTTTAGAATATGCCAGATGGAGCAGCTTATGACACTTGAAGTATTTTGCGTTGCTTCTTCCAGCATGATCTCACTATGGCATTATGTGCAATGGGCTTGCTGTATGCAGCGCTGGGAGGCTGCATGGTGTGTAAGATTGGGTGGGGGAGATAATGGGAAGGGTCTGGGGGTGGTGCAGAGAGGAAGCTTTATGTAACTCTTGGCTAGCTCTTCGGTAATTGTTTTAATGAAATGGAATGCAGTGTATTCAGTGCGCTCTTGGCAGAAACAGGCTCTTTTTTTCTTCGGCTTTCAGAGATTGAATTCGGTCTAGTTTCCAGCTTCTCTGAGCAGTGAAACTTGGATCAGTCAAAGATGAAAGAGAAGGGGAGTCTGCACTGATGGAGAAGGAGGTTATCTTCATAGGGTGGTTGGCTCACTAACCCAAGACTTAGCATCTCTGTGCATTTCTCTGTAGGCTGTTTAAATTCAGATATCATACCAAGTTAATGTTCTGGTCTTGGACAGTAGCAGAAGGCCAAGACATTGTGGGTACATGAATGTCTTTGTGAGCTTACAAGATGTAGCTCTTTAGGCATGGGTATAGTAAAGGTGTGGATCTGATTTTCCCCTCGTCCTTGCTCAGGAAGTTGAAGGTCTGTGATGAGCTGGGAAACTGAAGTCAGTCTGGATTTGTGCTGTACTGACTGTTACTGGCTGGGCCCCCTGACTTTGGTGCGTCAATATAAATTACTCTGTTTCATATTATCTAGGATAGTTGTCTTTCTGTGTGCAGGGACAGGATGGGGACAACCAATGCTGAAGCTACGTAGGGACCTTAATTTCTTTCAGGATGAAAACCCCTTTTCCTCAGGAAGTGGTTTTAGGTTTGAGTAGAGATCCTGGGTGTGTAACCATGAGCAGCTGTATTTCTTGTGCTGCTTCCATTTCAATAACATAGATTTCTCAGTTTTGACTGTCAGGGTTTTTTTGTTCTGTGGTCTTGACTCTTGTCTTTATAAAATCCACTTCCGTCTTGGAGTTCATCTTCTGGTCTCTGCTGTATTGTGGTCACATGTTGTGACTCCTTTGATATGATAGCCTCCTGGGTAGGGTGAAAAGCAGGAGATCTTTCTTAACTAGGGGAGGTCACAGACTCTTGCAGAGGTGGATGAAGGAAAGAGCAGGAAGGCTGATCAAATTCTATGGTAAATTATGGAGGGAAAACAAAGTGAACAAAGAATAAACTTTAATTAAGAGATTGATTTTAGTTAGGATTGTTGGTTTTTTTACAGGATGACCCTGTTGGATTTCCCTTTGGCCATGTTCTGCACCCGTAAGTGGAAGCCAATATGATGATCAGGCACATGGCAAACCTTTCTCTGTATTAAACTCAGCGTGGCAGTATTTTAAGCTAGGTGCCTATGAGTTGCTGTGCCAGATCAGATAGTTTGTTCATGAAGTGCTCTACATTGTGTCTTTGGTCAGAAGGGTGAAAGCCATCATGTGTCCGACCATTTGTGCAGCCTCAGAGGAATAGCTGTGTCAGTGGTGTTCTCAGTAGGAGATGCTCTTTCCAGACTCTTGTAGGTGATCAAGTTGCACCCTAAAGTCTGTGATCTTGTCATCCTCTTTTCTTATATAAGGTAAACTATTTTTGCTCACTCACCTTCATCTTCCTCCCATATAGCCATTTGTTTATCTGCTTTTCTCAGGACAGCTGTATTTATGCGACACATTGGCAAAACTCTTGAGTTCTGTGGTTACACCATTGGTTGGGAAAAGGTACAAAAGTTTCCAGAACAGAGTAACCTTGGTGCACTGCCATCCATGGGCCTCTCCAGTTCATTGTCTGCTACTTGTGGCAAATTATTAAATATGTTTGCTGTTCCTTGTATTAGTCCTGGGGGCACCTGCTGTTATAATACAGAGAAACTACTGTTCACTAAGACTGGTCTTTAAGTAGCTAACATTTTTAATCCATGCTTTCTGCCTCATTGTTGTTTTTCATAATCTTTTCCAAGGGACTGTATCAGAAACATTGCTAGTCCACGTAAGTTATGGCCACGGGGATGCTTTTCTTAAGGATGCACTTTCAACTCTGAAGAATACACTTTTGTCTGAATCAATTTATACCTGCTGTAGCAGAGATTACAGCTCTCCCTAATTTTAAATAAGCCTCTTGATATTTTACCTGTAATTACAAAATGATTAATTCTGTCTTTGAATTTGATTTTGCAAGGACACACATGATGTGTGTGTGTGTTTGTATCACTTGCTGTCACTTAGGTCTGATGAACACAGCACATAACGTTAGGCTTGGTGGGGGGGCACTCATCTCCATTGTGCCTGTGGCACATGCACAGACTGCAGTGAGGATCTGGTAGCAGACAAGCTGTGGCAATTCCAAATGGGTTGAGGCACTACTAGATCCACCGCCCAACCACAGGCCCTATGGAACCTGCTGGACTATGTCAGGGTATGTCTACACTACCCCCCTAGTTCGAACTAGCGGGGTAATGTATGCATACCGAACTTGCTAATGAAGCCCGGGATTTGAATTTCCCGGGCTTCATTAGCATAAAGCCGGCTCCGCCATTTTTAAAAGCCAGCTTGTTCGAACCCCGTGTCGCGCGGCTACACGCGGCACGGGCTAGATAGTTCGAACTATGTAGCCATTCCGATCTATCTAGCCCGTGACGCGTGTAGCCGCGCGGCACGGGGTTCGAACAAGCCGGCTTTTAAAAATGGCGGAGCCGGCTTTATGCTAATGAAGCCCGGGAAATTAAAATCCCGGGCTTCATTAGCAAGTTCGGTATGCATACATTACCCCCCTAGTTCGAACTAGGGGGGTAGTGTAGACATACCCCTAGTGTGCTTTTAGATACCTAGAAGGTCCAGACAGGCAATTAGAGCGTAACATGCAGCCAGCTGGATAGGGGCAGTGAATCCATTGGGCAGTGAATCCATTGAATCCAGGGGCAGTGAATCCCCACTGAGAATTGGCACAGCCTGCCTGCTATCAGACCCTCGCTGTGCACTCCACGTGGGAGAAGATGGCAGAGGAGCAGGAGGAATGATGAAATCTGACAGGAGGGAGAAGAGGAGGAAGATCATCCTAGGAAGGAGGTCCAGACTTGTGCCTGGCCGGCTTAATTAAGGGCCCTGGGTGGCACCAGAGGGCAGCTTTCCTAAGACCCAACCCTCTTCTTCTACCTCTTTAGGGGTGAGAGTCAAAGGAGCAACATGTAGGGTGCTCATGCGGTTCAGCCCTTCTAGCCATACGCAGGGAGGGGAGGTCCCAGTGCTTCCTAGTGAAGTAGGGGAGAGAGGTCCTGGTTTTTAGTGCACAGAGAGGAGTGGGAAGAGAGTTGTCCTAGCAACCTTTTCTAATTTCTCTCAACATTTTTCATAAACATCTCCGAACAAGATTGGCTTCTCTGCTATAGGCATAAGTAATGCCCAGGAGATGTCACTGAAAAGTGAGAGAAACTTGTGGCCAGTTTCGCTGCTCTTCTAAGGATTTCTTATCTCTTAAGGAAGCTACTTTGTGTTGCTCTCAGGCCTTCTCATTCTCTCTTGCTGGAGATACCCTGTAAACATCAGCAGGGCAGGAAGAAAAACCCTTCTGTATTTTTTAAAAAAATTAAAAGACAATCCAGTCATGCTGTTTAAGAAGGTGCTTTATTGGGAGCTACATTAAGAGGGGAAAATAGTTTCAGCAAATTTTATTCTTTTTCTTAAAACAAACAAATCCTCAAACAGGTTAGTGAGGCTTTCTAGTTTACATATTGGGGTCTCTTCATGCATGTTCTCATTGTTTAATCTAGGTCGTGCTCATCTGTTGGCGATTTCCCACCCCTCCCATGTCCCGCCACTCCATTGGCTTTTTAATCTGCAGGTGGTGTTGTGATTCTAAGAATACATTTGTCTTCCCATGTCAGTATCTTCACACTCGTACACTTTACAGCCTGCATTCTGTTTTCCCATTTTGAGAGTCTTCAGAATTGGAATGTCCCTCTGGTTTTCAGTGCTAAAGACTGAAATTGATTTAATTTCTTTTCTGCTTCTTCATCCTGATGTTGGCCCCTCTCCCTTTGGTGGTCTGGAGGGCCTCCCAGACGCCTTGGCAGCATTAGTGGTTCTAATGTATTGAATAGAGTTACGATTTATCTTAATATTTCTGTCTTTCGTATCATTGTCTTTGTGTGTCTCTTAAATGTACAGCTACCATCCCGCCTGGCAGTTTATATTCAATCTGTTTATGATATTTGGACAGTACTTACACTGTTTAAAACAAGGGTGGGAAACCTTTTTTGGGTTGGGGGCCATTGACCCACAGAAAAATCAGTCAGGGGCCCCACACACGTGAGAAGCCAAAAAAAAAAAAATCCTGCACTGACTTGGCCCCTAACTGAGAAGGAGAAAGACACTCCCCACATTCCTCTCACACACCAGAGTCTAGTGTGGCCCAGGCTAATAGATTTTGTGTGCTCCAGTCCTGTAGTAGGCGCATGCTCCCTAATGCTGGGGGTGCGGAAACCCTGAGCCTCGGGGGCTGGATCCAGGCAAGCCGGGGACCTCATCGGGTCCTCGGGCCTGAGGTTCCCAACCCCTAGTTTAAAACATTGTTTTCCCCCCTGAACCTCATGAAATTTATCTATTTTGGCTGAAAGGCCCACAGGCATTGTTATTGCTGATGGATTTCTTAAGAAGACAGATAATTCACTTGGGGGTTGTCCAATGTGTGGGTTTTTTACCTCTTTCTTTGCAGCCATCCTTATTCGATTGTATTACTGTAGCATCCAGGAGTCATAGAGCAGGTACCCATTGTGCTAGGTGCTATACAAACACAGAATGAACCGATAGTCCTGTCCTGAAAGCCCTTACAATTCATAGATTGATAGTCAGCTCTTGTCTACTGTGGCATCAGTGGGATCTAAGAGTGATTAGCACCAAGGATATTCACATCCTTAAAGTTGATCACTGTTGCTCATTTGGCATTTAGAGAACAGCTTAGAACGGGGATATCAGGCTGAGAAGTCCAGCATCTTGCAGCCCTGTTTTTGACATGCTAACTTTCCTGTTTCAGTGCTTTTCCTGTAGCTGCAAGCTCGCTTTTCACCTTCTATTTAGCTTGCATCTAATTCTCTGGCTGGTAAGTGTCCTCAGGCCAGGTTCCACTTAGAATCCTTGCACTCCAGAATAGTCTTGCAGTGATATTTGTGATCCTGTTAGTAATGCTTTTGCAATTCTTGGAAACAGCTGAGAACTGCCTATTTGTGTTGGGACATTCTTAATGTGTGGCTGCGAACAGGCTCCAGCTTGTGTGCCATGGAATGGGGATTTCTGGTTGCCAGAGCTGACACTTTGGAATCCTGGGAGTATCTTACACTTTATGGGTGTGATGCTGGACTGTTGCTCATTGCCCCCTGTGGGAAGCTGAGCTTGAATGGTGATGTATCCTTTGTGCAGGATTCCAGACGTATTTCAGTGAGAGTCTGGGGGATAGCAGTATATTCTGTGTGTTTGACCTGGCTCTTGTGGAGGAGCTACATGCTGATGTAGCAGGAAGGGTCTGGTTCCTCAGATAACTAGCTTGGCTGAGCCCCTCTTCCTGTAGGAATATGAGGGAACCAGTGTTTTGATCAGTGACCTTGGCCTTGGGAATCTGTTTATAGAGGGGCCAAGTCAGCAGCTAAGTCAGCAGCTGCTTGTTTGAGTTTCATAAAGGTTTTCCTGGCAGTATTTTGTCAGGAGAGAGCAAATCTTGATCTCTGATTTAGGGTGGTGATCTCCATTCCAGAAACTTTCTGGGGGTAAACTTGCATCTGATTGAAATTCCTTCCGTGTGGTTTTGCCTGTGATAGAATAAATGGGGGACTGGATAGCTCAATGGGCTGGTCATGGTCCTGAGGATGCTGGCTCAAATCTAGCCCAGGTCAATGATGACAACATTTTTTCTGTTCAATCCCCTGTAAAATGTTTGTACTTTTGTTGCATTTGTCCCTATCCACCACAACCACAATTGTCAGTTCTAACAGAGAGACCAGTTTATTCCTACCTTCTCAGCTAGGTAAGCATCTTGTCCTGTAGGAACCAGGGTACTTTCCATCCACAGACAAAGCTGTGGGGTATTGGCAATGTAATACAGGGCTTGGGATACTCCTGGAAAAGCATATCCATATACTGTACTTGGTCTCTGTGGTGAAAGTCATAAGTAACCCTCTGGCTTAACTAGCTCTACTGGAACGATATTAGTATGGTTTGTACTTTCTATCTTCACAGACTGAGATGTATTTCTAAGTTGGCAACTGGTATGAAGGGAGGGAAATGCTGGCGGGAGTGCTGTTTTAATTTGTGGAGATTAAGCAACTCCTGAGAGAACTCACCGCAAACGCCTGATGTAACATCCACTTAAAAAACATCCTTTCCAAGCAAAGGTTATTTTACTGGTTCAGTGAAATTTGATTAGAAGCGGCAGGGGGAGAGTGCGGGAGGGAGAGGTGGAACTACACAGGAGAGAGGATTTAGTCTCTAAAATGCTAGCAATTTTCTTGATGTGGGGAATGATCCATTTTTTCCAAGAGAATGGGTGATGTGCATTGTTTTGGGTTTCTATCAGAGGACTAGCCAGTCCAGGGTTGGAAGAACTAACTTTAGAAAAACTGTATAATCCTACAGGAAGCAGTGTTGCCTGAGCGTAGGACTAAGAGCCAGGAACTTGTGGGTTCAAATACCTGCTTTTCTGTGTGCCCCTGGGTAAGTCACTAACCCCTTTCCCCACCTGCACAATGGTAATACTATTTACCTACTTTACAGGAGACATGTTTGTACGTGTTTGGAAGATGTTTTAGGGCTGCTGAGAGATGATTTGGTGGAATTCTTTCCTGGTCACTTGATTCTTCCTCCCCTCAGTCCACCCTCCATATTTGTTGCTTGGTGATATGAGGTTGGGGTAGACAAGGGAGAGGAATTACTATTACTATTTAGAATGAGACCAACAAATTCTTCTGCCGTGGAGTTCTGGAAGGGAAGTTCTAGTCTGGAATGTTCTCTCGTTTGTTGGGAGGACATATTGATTTAAGGCCGGAGAGGAATGTGTTGCCTCAGTTTGTGGTGATCAGGCCGTCCAGGTGTACAAGACAAAACCTAGACTGTATTGCAGTTTGATCCCTGATGCCCGAGGAGGTGGCTGCACGTTCACAAGGGGAACATTCTGCTTCTGTGGTGTTTAGTGCTTGTGAGCAGCGGACTGGGTGTCAAAAGACTTGCTTTCTGTTGCTGGCTATGACATAGGTGGGCTTGTGGTGTGTGACTGCGGGCCAGTCATTTTCACTCTCCTTCGCTCTTGATTTCAGAAATGAGGATGCTGCTTTTCTTCCTTCAGGAAAGCCTGAAAGTCTGTAAAGCCCTTTGAAATATTTGAATGAAATGCAGAATATTATTTTATGGCAGAGACTAGGGATGTGGATGGTTAATTGGTTACCCAGGAGTAGGAACCAGCTACCCGCATGCACAGGGAGGATGGGAGCAGAAGCTGCCCCCCCTATGCCCCATCTGCTGCTGCCCCCCTGCACAAGGGGGAGAAATGGGAGCAGAAGAGGGGCCGGCAGCGGAGTGGGATCTCGCTTAATCAGTTAACCAGTTAAATCTGAGGTTTAACTGATTCACTGCGATTTTACATCTCTAGTAGAGACTAATCTTGAGCACTTTACAGCTTCTCCTATCCTGGATCTTCTCCTTCGGCTTGCTAGAAACTGGCTGTGTGCTAGCAACCATGTATGCCCTGAGCAACTCTGGCTCCTGATTTGCTCATGTGCTGTGTCACAGGATGTGTTTGAGCTGTGACTTTTGAACTTTTTCCTAACTGTTTTAGGGGTTGTTTGTGAAGCTGCAGAGAAAGGGTGTTTCCACTGCTGAGTTCACACATCTTTGGCAATCACTTCCTGTCATTCAGGCCCTGGGTTAGAGGTCCATGAGCCCTTGATCTCTGCAGTGAGTTTGAATGGAATGGAATGAGTGGAGAAAACTGATAGATGACAGGATATTTTCCTCCTCTTGTTTCACACAACTGGAGTTTGTCTGAGCCTCTATTCCAGGGGCATCTAAACTCTGCCCAACCGAGCACAATTTATTACCACGAGACACATGTAGCTGTTGTAAAATGGCATATGATGTTTTTGTCATATTTAATACAAAGAATCAAATGCATGGGAGCAACAAGACCCAGTATATGGTAATCCTTTTAGACTTGAGGTGAGTTTGTTAGGACGAGGACTGAAAAACAAAGGGAAACAAACCTAAAATGCCTCTGTTTCATGGGTGGGGAAAATTGCTATTGGCTAATGACCAGAAGGTTCAGACTTAAAACAATACCTGCTTCTTTAAAAAAACAAAACCAAAAAGAGTAAGAGAAAGAGAGAGAAATTAGCAGCAGGATATTTAATAAGGGAAGTGAATGGTCCCAGAGGACAGGGAAGAACTTGCACTATTCCCATGAATTGCAAATGATCAGGTCTGGAAGCAAAGTAAAAAGTATACAGCCAGTTGAAAATAATAGACATTTAAAGGGACAAAATACAGTGAGCAAAATGGGTAATGATTTTCATCATGGGATGTGTATGTAGTAAAATGGGGATTACTGCTCCCAAGATTCCATTTGGTGACTTCATGGTATATATTTTCTAGAGATGATAAAATGTGTTTACTCAGATAAACATGTAACCTCTGAAATTGTCAGCAGTTATATGTTTGCATATGGGGGACAGGTGGCTTCCCAAAGAGCCGGTGCACTCAGGGAGCCAACTTCCCCATGCACAGTAGGAATGTTAAAATTAAACAACCAATCAAATAGTTGATGGAATTTCCATTGACTATTGGATTAATCAATAAGGACACTTCTGCTTTGAAGTGTGCAAGAGCTCCAGTGGGGACTCCAGTGGGAATGCTGCTGCGGGGCTCCTGCCCCCTCTCATGGAGCTGGAGCTGTGGTGAACTGGCTTTTAAGCTGGCTCCCTCCAGAACCCTCTTCTTTGCCCTCCTTTCTAACTCCTTCTGTTAGAGGAAGCAAGGGGGGGAAGCGACTGGTCAACTAATGTGTCGACTATCCATAAGCTTTTGCTTATTGGATAGTTGACTAGTCAATTAGTTGCTTATCTCTCTGGTGCACTGGCTCCCACCCCACCCCTGCACTGCTGCCTCTGTATCAGAGGCAGCAGCATGACGGTGGGTGCTGTGTGTAATTGTATTGGCTAAGTGATGAGCCAAATCTCATCAGTTAACCGTTTACATGATTACGCTGTCACAGCCATAATATTTTCCTGGGCAGTATGATGGAGTGATAGCATGGATGTAGGTTAAGTCATAAGACATTGAAGAGGCTGCATCTGGTTTTGTGACCTTCCAATCCAAGCATAACCTCAGGGGAGCCTTAGGAAAAATGGCACATGGGGCTAACTTGTATTTTGGCACCCGTTGAGCTTCAGTTATGTGGTAATGAACATTTCCGAAATAAATCTGTAATCTAAAAAGGTTTTATAATTTGCTGAAAAATTTGACACTAAATTTGATTCAGTGTTATTAAAATAATAAACTATGTAAGTCATAAAACGTTAAGTGTCAAGCTATACAGGAAACTAATGAATAACAACAGATATAAAATGTTGTTCACCAAGGTCCTATGATTCAGAAGGCAGCGCTGCAAGTTTTTGCTACTGCAAACTGTGCCATTGTTTGTGGTAGGGTGAGTTTGTGAGCCACAACATTCTCCGTAGACAGAGGGTAGAATTGGAGTCTGTGAGATTAAGGGACAAAGTACATCCTTGGGGCACATGAAAGAAGCTGCTCAGTCCTTTGCTCCTCTTCGTGCAGGGCCTGCTATTGTGTCTGTCCCTTGCAAAGGGAATGGTCATAATCTGTCCTTGGCCAAGCCCTTCCTTAAGGGCTACATGGGGAATGGATTATTTTAGATGAAATATTTACGCTAAGATATGAGGCACGGAAGGCGGCTGTTACGTGGAAATGGCATCAGATTGTGAAATGAAACAGTGGGTGAAAAAACTGCTTGGGTCACTCACCCTTCGGGAGGGGTTCTTCCTCTGCAGTTTGAATGGCTCTGCAGAAGCTCTTCTCACAGCTGCACTTGCCCCTTATGCCTAGCGCAAGGTGATCTCCATGCTGTCAGATGGGGGCTGCATCTTGGCAGAGCACTCCTCACTCACCAGGGGGCCATTTCAGATTGTGGTGGGGGTGGGTGAGGCATCTTCAACTTAAGAAACAACAATGATCCTGTAGAACTTTAAACCTTGATTCCATAGGATACTTAGGCACCTGAAAACTCTTAATTTTTTTTTTTTTGCAAAAAACTTAGAAATTAGCTGTTGATTTCACAGTACACATGCATGTCCTGAAATATTTCCATCAGTAATAATTAAATTATTTACAGCTAGGGAAAGTAACAAGTGCTCCAGCAGCATTTTTCTTAAAGTCAAAATTCAGTGATACAAACTAAAGTTGTTACAAATGAACTAGTGAATTAAGTTAAATCAATACATCATGTCTTGTTTTAAGATATTTATTTTGTATATGTTGACATGTAATAACACTTAGAGGTTTTTGCTGTTTTGTGCAGTCATGTTGGTACTGAGATGAGAACCACAAGGTGAATGAGAGGATATCTTTCATTGCATATCTTTTCATGGTTGGTGAAAGTTTGGAATATCACAGAGCTCTTTTCCAGGTCGGAGGGAAGGGGGGGAGGGGAGGGCTGATCTCTCTCTCTCTCACCAACCAAAGTTGGTCCAAAATCCCAAAAGATATTGTCTCACCCACCTTTTCTCTCTATTTGGCGTCTACCAGCCAGATAGATCCCACCAGCTGTGAGCCTATTTCCCACTCTGGTTGAGAGGGGGCACAAGGGAGAACTTTATCTCAGTAACACTCACTTATCTCCTGTGCCTCCATCCACCTGCACCACACTGATGCAGTAGCAGCCTCCCTGGGACCAAGTGAGTGAAGCTTCTGAGCCGCGGGAGCAAGGAGGACAGGACATTCAGCTGCTGATGGGGGTGGGGAGGAGTACAATATAAGCTTTCCTGTAACAACTCAAGTGTCATACCCTCCTCCCTAGCCAGTAGCCCAGCCCTTCCCCTTTTCCCTGTTTGCCCCTGTTCCTTCCTCCCCTACTTAACCTCTCCCTGCAGAGCTGAAGAAGCAGCAGCAGCCTTCCCCATCTCTATATTTCTGCCAGCTGTTGGGTGCACAGGCGATTGTTTGCCTCTCCTCGTCCCAGGCTGCCTCCAGCAAGCTGGAGAGGAAGGGGAGGACAGCTGGGCAGGCAGACTGACAGAAAACTGGGTGACCCAGTGCACTGCGTGTCCCCCCACCTGTCATTGTTCTGCAGGAAATGGAAGGGATGGGAGCAGGCAGGCTGCCGGGTTAGCCTGGTGCTGCTCACTTTGCATTTTGCAGAGCTAAATGTGTACACAGTGCACTAGTCTTGCCACCAAAGCCCAGGGAAACCCTTTTCTGGCCAAGTGAGGTTCTTAGGAGGGAAGGGGAAGAAAAGGTGGGGGTGGACCTTACCTGCTTTACACTACACATCCTGATAGCAGGTCTGCTCCAAACCCCAGCCCACCAGAACAGAGAGAAGCTGCACATACTCACACTCTTTCAGCCCCCACCAAACTCAGTCACCCACCCCGAGCCTCTTCCATCACAGACTGCCCCACCCACTCCCTACATGGCTTCTACAGGATACCCTTTGTTAGGGATGCTAGATAGCGGGTAATAGAATAGTCAACTAACCGCAGGAATTCTTAACAGTTGGGTGACTATTCTGTAGTCCCTGGGTCAGGGCTGCAAGTCAGTGCACTCCAGTCTCACTCCTGGGCAGCCCTCTGTCACCCTGTGCTGCTGTCTCTGTATCAAAGGCAGCAGCGTGGGGAGGCAGGTAAGAGTCAGTCTGTGAGGGGAGCCAGTTTAAAAAACAGCCCCCCCACACTGCTGCCTCTGATACAGGAAGGCTGCTGCAAAGTGGCCTCGTCCATGGCAGCCTGGGCTGGCTACAGACAGAGGCTACTCTGGCAGCAGCCCCATCCAAGGGGGTCCAAGCTCCCCACAGACTAGCTGCTGCCAGGGACCAGCCTCTCATCATGGACAGAGGCTGCTCTGTGGAATGCAGAGCGGTCTCTGTCCATGGAGAGCTCAGACCCCTCACAGACAGAGACTGCTGCTGCAAAGCAGGCTCAGCACGGGCAGGGGCTACTCCATAGGGGTGTGAAGCAGCCTCTGTCTGCGGTGATCCTGGGCCTGCGGAGGGTAGGGGCTGCTATGTGTCTCGCAGCAATGTGTGGGAAGGTGGCACCCTGTAGCCGGTGCTGGGAGGAAACCAGTACAGCGGCAGCAGGGGGGGGAAAATGTGAGTAGTTGACTAGATTAACCGATAAGCCTAGGCTTATCAGTTAATTGTCTAGTTGACTCCTTGTTGATATCCCTGTCCCAGAGAGAATGGGAACTTCCCCCCTCCCCCCCATCACCAATCCCTGCGGCTGCTCCCACCAGACCAGAGGAGTTACCTCAGGCAGGTGAGTGTCTCTGTCCTCCCTGACCCTGGCTGATCTGGTTGCTGTGTTTCCCCTCCTGCATAGCTGGTTGGCCCCAGGTAAGGTCACGTGAGACTATTCATATGCACAGGGCTCGTACAAGCCGGCACAGCTGGCGCCGCACGATCTGCGCATGCGCAGCTTGCAGAACTGCGCAGCTGGCAAGCCCTGCATATGCGCCCCCATCAGCATCTTGCCTGAGTGGCAGCCTTCATCCCTCATATCAAGGCCCTGCACTGCACAACCTTCCAACCCAATAGCATGTAAGAACCAATGAGTTGTGATATCTGGTCATACTGTTGGTCCTTTTAAGCTTAGCATTCTGTTCCTGTCAGTGGCCAACAGCGAATGCTTCAAAAACAGTGACACCACTGCCCAGATAACTCACTCCTTGGGTTGTGCAACATAGCATACTGCTGAGGTTAGGGGGCGTTGCATCCTGATCTCTGTAAGCAATCATCCAACGCCTGAGAGATTTGATTAGTGTTATCTTGGCATGTATAAACACAAGTGTTGTCCAGCCCATTTCTGAGTGCCAGTTTTGTATTTTCAAGAGTTTCAGAAGCCTGGAGGGTAGCTAGTCCAGTTTAGGCTGGTTTTGGTGGAAGGATGCTTACACGGTACTGTGAAACCACCCCCATGATCTGGTCGAGAGTAGCCTGAGTGAAGAAGAGCTGCAACCAGAGGGAAATGCATAATCTGATTAATTCTTTTAACACACCCATTTGCTGACACCTCTCAGCTTGTTTGAATTTAGGTTCAGTCTAGCTTCTGAGGTTTGAATTAAGTGGAAAATTTTTGATGTGCTAGGAAAATCTTTTCCTTTTGTGGTTTCCCTATACCATTCGTATTTTGGCTGTGGATTTGAGCTGGCTGATCTTTGAGTCAGCTGCAATTTCTTTCAGCCTGTACACCGTCTGTGCACCTATGCCATTATACCTTGTGGGTCTGGTTAAGATTGGGCTTAGTTTCCTGTCAAGTATTCATATGAATGGGACCAACATTTACAAAGATACCTATTCCATTGCCTCATTGGCAGGAGGAAGGGGAATGAAGGAGCTAACTTTAGAAAAGGGTTTATAGTTTGCAAAGACTTCTGGAATGCAGCTACAGTATGGCCAACTGGTGTCTTACAGTGGCCATATGTGTATGTATATATTTAAACTAGGACTACACTAGACCCGGCAGCTCAACTTAAGTTATATGTGTTGGGGTGCCTGCTCCAGACTGGCCCTTTAAGGGTAAAACCCAGCCCTGTGAAAGGGCTGAGGGTAAAGCCCACAGCTGAGGCAGATACTGCCAGTTAGGGCCCAGCTGGGGGCTGTATAAATAAGGACTCTGTGAGGGAGGAGAGACACACTTTTGCTCTAGCTGGGGAGCCGAAGGGACCTGGCTGTCAGGGAAACTGGAGGCTTCCTGAGAGAGGGCAAGGCTGGGGAAAGGCAGGCAGAGCTGGGGAGTTCTGGCCTGACCTCATTTGCAGGCTGCAGGGCCTGAAGCGAGGTCTTGTATGGTCACAGCTAGAGATAGAAGGCAGCAGGTACATGCCCCCTTGCCAATAAGTGGCCATTTCATACCACAGTTTACTCTTGAGGTGAGGGGCTAGATGATGACAAGAGTTTAGAGGCCAGGTGGGAACAGGGGGCTCCCTGGGGACAGAGGACCCCAGTGTGCAAAGACTTGATTAACCTTCCCCCTCCCCAAAGGGAGACTGAGAGGCAACTACAGTGGGTACTGCTAGAGGGCAGTATTCTGAAGGGGATGCTGTGGTCCAGGAGTGACATGGGTCTGGAACTGGAATGAAGAGTGAGGGAGACACCAACTAGAGGGAGGCACCCTGCAGGCTTACAAGAGCTAGTTCTCAGTGCTGCTGGTAGGAGGTGCCGTGGCCGTGAGTCCCACTCTGTGACAATATGCAATTCCAGCTACAAAGAATACGTCGCTGGGCAGCATCCTTACAGCAGGAGGCCAATGGGAGCAAACTCTCTCGTTGGCATCCCTTACTCCTTGCAAGAGCAGAAGTACTAGATGCTGGCGGGGGCGCCCTCTGACTTCAATTTAGCGAGTCTTAACTAGACTTGCTATATTGAACTCTGAAATGTAGATCACAGCAGCGTTGATCTTCTGCAGAGTGAAGATGTAGCCTCAGAAGGCTTCCCACTGTGGGAAGCTGCTAGCAAAAAGCTTAGCCCCTGAAGGGGCTGACAACCTGGAGCATCGTCAGCATGTTAGTGTTACCAAGTGCACCGCTGCTGAGCGTTCAAGGGTTTCAGCACATTACTTGTGTAAGCTTGGAAGGAAGTGATGGGGCTTGTTTGTCTGAGCCAGTTCCAGGAATGCTTCTGAAATGTCCTCTATATCTCAGCATGCTGCACGAACTCTACTCTTGACCCTTCCCTTTACGAGAAATCAGCAACACAAGGCTCCTGTGTGTTTCTGAGCTCACCTGGTGGGATTTTTGAGGGTTTTCCCAACTTCTATGGGTGACTGCAGCTCAGAAGTTTGAGGTGAGGAAAGGTCTGTGTCAAAAGCTAGTGCAGACCTCGTACAGTGTTCATATTCTACTCCCAGGACTGTGTGAGGTCGCTCCGCATTGTAGTTATACCATAAAATCTCGAGTATAAATGTGCACTTTTTCCCCGGTGTTTTTTTTAGCTTTAAAGTCAGGGTGTGCATTATCCATAGGAGGTTTTTTTTTAAGCTTTCATTTGGCGGTTCCATGGCAGTTAAGTTGATTTTTATTAGCATCGACAAGCAACTATATACACAGTTTCAAAAAGGTAAGTTAAACAAATGAAATAAACACTGCAGCGCAAACAAGCAAATACCGGTATATTAACTGATCGTCTACGCATCTTCGAAGCCCTCGAATTCGCTTTTGTTAGAATCTTCCTCGAACACTTGAGCAATATCTTCCAGGGTTAGCCCTCGACATCTTCATCCAGGTAATACAAATCATTGTCATCTTCGCATACCGGTAATTCGCCCTCGGCTGATTCATCGTTGCTCGGATCCACCCACAGGGCATCGTCCTCGCTGCCATCCATAGCATTAGAGATGCTGCATTTCAGAAACCCCTGCCTTATCATAGCGGGATCAAGTTCAAGCCAGACATGCGCTATCCATTGGGTAACATCTTGCAGCGTTGGTGTTCACATACATTTACTGCAGGTGGATGTATGTTCACCTTCCAACAACCAGGTGTTCCATTTCCTGCTTAGTGCATTTTTCATTGGCTTGTTAACTGTCACGTCAAGCAGCTGCAACATTTTGGTCATTCCACCAGGAATAATTGCCAAGTCTGTTTTGTCCTGCTGAAGCCTTTTCTTGACGGATGGCATACGATGACACCGAAATGCATCCCAAACTATTAGAGACCGCTTTCTCATAAGTCCACCCGGCCGATTGTTGTTCGGCGTCGGACCGATAGGCCATGGCGATTCATGAACCGATCGCCCCAGCCATATGAAGCCTTAAACCCGGCTGTGTTAGCACACATTTTGGCAGTGGTCAAAGCCTTCATTCTAACCTCTGCAATGCTAACACCACCACCTTGCTGTCTATGCTCAGCAATCCATTCAACCAGTTTGGCCTCCAACTCAGGATATGCAGCGTCTTTACCTCGCTCAGCCATCTTCATCCTAGGCAGCGCTTGTAGGCATTCTATCTGCCGTCTCCAAAGCCGAATGTTAGACTCTATGTCAGGTATGTCCAAAGTCCGGCCCGCGGGCCAATTGCGGCCCGTGTTCCGGTTTAATACGGCCCCACAGGTAATTTGGCAATATCTATCTTTTATGGCCCCCAACGAATCCATATGTATTGAGATGAATACATTGTAAAATCTCAGTTAATGTCAGTTGGTCTAAATCAGTTATAAATATATTTGGACACAACATGTATACTTGGTGTTATGTTCCTGTTCATATTTTTTGAACTTAAAAGTTGACAGACAACCTTTATTACCAATAATATGTAATGTACTTTACAATGTTCCTGACATATTTCAGCTTCCTGGATTTTTTTTTCATCTGGCCTTCAGATACGAAAGGCAGAGTGATTTAACACCTGTTTAGATTGGTCATCCATGTGACGAAATGAAAAGTATGCCGTTTGCAATAAACTTTGCATAAAATAGTTAATTTGCATTTAATTTTAATGGTTCAAAGAATGTCAGGCAAAATGGTCGGCCCTCACGCATGTTCACTTCATCAAATCTGGCCCTCTTTGAAAAAAGTTTGGACACCCCTGCTCTATGTCATCAAATTCACAGCGGGCAGCTCTGTTGCCATGAACCGCAGCATAGCTAACAACTTTCAGTTTTTCAGTGGTCATGTAAGATCGCTGACAACTCATGGCATCCCAAAGAGAAGATGGAACGCCGCGCACTATATACTAGTGCGCTCATGCGTGATTACCCAGCAATACAAAAAGGCAAGACAAAATACTGCAAAGTCAGGATGCGCACTATAGATAAGAATTCAGTTTATTCAGGGTTTCTGACGTTTAAAAGGTAGATGCTCATTATGCATAGGTGCACATTATACTCGAGATTTTACGGTATAATATGTGCAGCCCAGCTGATTTGAACCATGCCATAATTCTGGGGCTTCATCGGAGCATTGAACGACAGTGTAAAATCAAACAGAAGAGGTTTTCCCATCACTGCCAGATGTCTCTGTGAAACTGAGAGCACTTTGTGTACCTGCTTCTGCTCCTTCCACCAACCCTTCCTTCCACCTCTCCTCAGCCAGCACGGATCTGATCTACAGCTACGATGTGAACACAGTCTTATGGGTATACGAGCAGAAGTGTCAGTAGAACTTTCTTCAACTAACAGCCCAATGGAGCTAGCCTTACAATGTATAGCTCATTGGCCTGGCATGCATCCTGTTCTGGGTCTATGGTGAGGGCTATGTATTGGGTCAGGCTAATCTGTGGATTGCTGAATGGGAGGCGTGTCAAATTCTGCCCTCAGTTTTATACTTTTTTTTTTTTTTTTTTTAAGAATTGGTCTAGTGAAAAAGATACTCTACACTCTCACAAGGGTTGTACTATCCCTCAGTGTTTATCTGCACTAGGTGAAAAAGTGTGGCGGCAAACTATTGCCTGGAGTGCCTTGAACTGGCTCTGCCTGTGTAGTGCCTTTGTCCACACATGACTGCCACCCCAAAGCAACTGCAGGAGTTTGTTGTAACCAGTTGGCTGCATCTTCTGAAGCAAGATCTTCTGCTCAGGTTTGACTGAGCCAGTTGCATCAGCATGGGCATAAAGCCACAAGTGTTACAGTTGCACCATCCAGCCAGTCATCTTAACTGCATCCCACAATGTAAATCTTGTGTTTAGGTAGACATTAACCAACAGCTTCTGCTTGCAGAAACTGTGCTGATTGCTGTGGGCCATTCTACAGCCAGGAGATTTTCTAACCGAATTTAAAACTGGTTTGGCTTCGCTAAGCCGGGCTGATTGGAGCTATAGTGTAGCTCCAGTTTAAAGTGGGTTGCCATCATCTGGTCTTGAAACCTTTTAACTCAAATGAGTCAGGCCGCTTGTAGCCATTACTCCTAGGGCCTGTACTATAGCTTCCACGTTCCAATCCGTCTTTAAATCAATGTAGCTTAACAAGTTTTAAAACCTGTTGGTAAGTTACCCAATTGCCAGGCCCACTATGCTCGCAAACAGGGTTACTTGCAGTTTCGGCTGGTCAGGTGTCTGTTTTTTTTGACTAAGAAGTCAGGTTGAAAAGGGGACCTGACAATGTTCACTCATGGGGGGCAGGGGGGCAGATGCTGGGTCATGACCAATGCCAGCTTCTTCTCTGTCAGAGTCCCTCCTGCCTATGTCAGGTAGCTGCAGTTCCCAACCCAGGTGAGTCCCTCCTAACCATGGCAAACTTGGGAGGATAGGAGAAAAGTAGGAAGCAAAAAGGAGAGAGGAGTGAATGGGGGGGCAGGGACTTGGAGGGAGGATGTTTTCTGGCTCTCCTGCTTTTCCTTCCAAATGCAAGGCACCATTGTTCAATCTTGCCTCTACTAAAACAAATACATAGCACAGTGTACAGGATAATAAAGATTTAAAAATACTGTTTCCCCCAGAGAGAGAAGGAGGGAGAAAGGGAGCCATATGTGGCAAATGTTAGTCACATCACTTAATAGATGAGTGGAAGATGCTTGGTCATGAAAGTAATGAAAGCTGCAGGAGAACCTGAGTAGAATAAACATGACCAGAAACCAGGTGAGAATCCTATCCATACCATGATTCTCTTCAGTAGTTTCCTCCTGTAATATAGATGTATCTCAGAGTCTCAGAAGACACAGAACCTAAAGAAGTGTAAATATAATTGGGTTTACAGCTCTGTTTAGATTTGGTGTGCTTTCATTTATGCCAGCTCATCAAACCATGTTGAGTTAGCCTGAACTAACAATGGTCATCTCACCCTAATAAGAGCAGGTCAAGCCAACCTGACTTGCCCAGAGCATGGGCAGAGCAAGGAAAATTTACTAGGGGCTGATCTTTACTAGTATTGCTAGTACTGGTGTGATCTTGTGCAAATTGCTTCCCTCCGTGGGCATGTCTACACTGCAGTTAAACTCGCGACTGGCCTGTCCCATCTGACTTGAGCTCACAAGCTTTGAGCAAAGGAGCTGCTTAGCTGTGGGGGAGAGATTCTGGCTTGGCTGGGCCCCAGACTGTAGTACCCTGCAAGGAGGGAGCGTCCCAGGACTTGGACTCCATCTTGAGCCACAATGCCAGCATTGTAATTAAACAGCCCCTCAACCCCTTAGCCCAAATCAGGTGGTGTGCATGGATGTCTATCTGTAAACATAGCCTGTGTCTTTAGTTTTTTCTTATCTGGTAAAATGTTTGTAGCTTAATTCATTGATGTCTGAGAACTAGGTTGGATTTCAAGGGCCTTCTATATCAAGATCTCAAAATATTATTAAATTACTAGCCAATTAGCCCATCATAAGATGGGCTTTTCAGGTCTTCTCTCCTGAGCGCTCTCGCTCTCGCTCTCGCTCTCGCTCTCGCTCTCGCTCTCGCTCTCGCTCTCGCTCTCGCTCTCGCTCTCGCTCTCCTCCTACTGCCTACCCTCCCCAGCTCTCCTCCACCTCCAGCCTCTCTCTCCGCCTCGCTCTGTCCATTTCTCTTCTCCTCCTGTCTCTCTCTCCCCTCCGTCTCTCCCCTTCCCCTTCCCTACCGCCATGGTGCTTGGTTGGGGTGTACATCTCCACCCTCCCTTCCCTCCCTCGGCGGGGGAGCCCAAATGGCCCCTTGCGCTGCTGGCTCCCCCAGCAGCCCGGCTGAGGGGCGCAGCACTCAGCTGAGTGCCACAGCGGGAGGAGAAGGGGGGCGGTATACGTCCCCTTCCCCTCCCTCCATGGCGCCCTGCCCCCTTCCCCTCCCTCCTGGTGCGCTCAGCTGGGCCCTGGCTGGGGAGCAAGCAGACGTTTGGGGTCCGTGCCGAGCACGGACCCAAAACGGCCGCTTGCTGCCGCTTGCTCCCCTGCCGGGGCCCAGCTGAGCGCGCCACAGAGGGAGGGGAAGGGGGCGGGGCCGTGTACGTCAGCGTTACCGATGCACAGACATATATATGATGGTAACGTTTATATAGGATGGCTACTATATATATGATGGTAACATTTTAAATGGCCTTTTTCAGAATGACTTAAATGTTACCAGAATGAAGATAAGCTAAACTCTTCTTACATCCTCTCTGCCGTACATGAGTTTGGTGGGCTATTTTAGGGGGTTAGTTGTTTCGCCTATACAAATCGTGCCCATCCGTTTGGTAGAGCCAACTGTCTATTATGCTGACCAGTGTTATCTTTTAGTTACTTCTGTGCTCACCTGTCTGTGTGTCTGTAGCTATCTGGTGTCTCTTGTCTTATACCTATGTTGTAGGCACCTTAGAGCAGGGACTAGACTATCTTGTTGGTCTCTGTACTGCACCCAGCACATAGGGCCTGTGGCCTGTGACTAGGACTCCTAAATGCTACGGTAATAATACACATAACTAACGTTCTGGTTGCAGTCCTTGGATTAAGTTGTTTTTAGAGAATCCCTTTGGTAGTTTGTAATTAGATGTAAGGGTTATTACAATATTGTGCCTCGGCTCCCTGGCTCGGGGAGCTAGTGTACATGCCTTCCTGCCCCATCACCTCTCCTCTCTGTTTTCCTCTTTCGTATTATTCTCTCCCCATATCCCTATATAGGCTAAAATTACACTTCTGAAGGGACTGCCCTTGTTGATGTTCCAGTTCAGGAGTGCCCCCCCCCCCCCGATTTTTGCAGGGGCATGGGCAGGTCTGTCTCCTACAGGCATTTCGGGGAGGAAGGTTCCTGCATGATTTTGTTGGATCAGCTCTTTCAGTGGACTGCAAGTGCTCCTACCGAAAGGCTACATAATGGGATAAATATACCCAGGCTCCCCATTCCTCTGCAGTTACTCACCATGTGCTGCAGGGAATCCAGTTACCGCCCTGAGCTGTCTCCCTGTGGAGCTGGGGGAGGCAAGATTCATTTGCAGCTAATGGGAAGGAGCATTGCGGTTTTAAAGTTTGGCACTTGGGCTTTTGTTTGCTAGGACATCTGTTCAGAGAGGTCTCTCTTTACCCTGCTCTCCTAGGTTTTGGAGTGCTAGCAGCACTGTTTCACTGGAAGAGGAGAGTGACAGTGTAAGGCTCTGAATCCAGAGCATGCCTTAAACCAGTGGTCCCCAACGCGGTGCCCGTGGGCGCCATGGCGCCCGCCGGGGCATTCGTGGACGCCCGCTGACAACCTGGGCCAGCCCCACCCCCGGCGCACGGGAGGCACCGGCCCCAGGTGCGCGACACGCACCGGTGCTGGGTGCGCGGCGCTCGGGCGGCGCCGGTGCCAGCCCCAGGCGCTTGGCTCGGGCGGCAACGCCGGCCCCGGGCCCATGGCATAAGGCGCTCGGGCAGCGCCAGCCCCGGCCTTAGGGCACATGCCGGCGCCGGGTGCAAGGGCATCCCAGTCCCCTGGTGTGCCCCCGGACGAAGGGCCCCACCTCCCGGGCGCCCGGTGCGTGAGCGGCCCCACCTCCCGGGCGCCCGGTGCGTGAGCGGCCCCACCTCCCGGGCGCCCGGCGCGTGAGTGGCCCCACCTCCCGGGCGCCCGGGAGCCTCTGAAGGTTGGGGACCTCTGCCTTAAACTGTCTGGAGAATGGTATGTCACTGTGTCACTTATAAGGCTGAAAGCTAAGTTGGATTAGGTTTGAAGAGAGCAGGGGTGGCCAAACTTACTGACCTTCTCAAGCCACACATGGCAATCTTCAGAAGTTCAAAATTTGCAGGTGATACCAAACTGTTCAAGATAGTTGAGACCAAAGCAGACTGTGAAGAGCTTCAGAAAGATCTCACCAAACTAAATGATTGGGCAACAAAATAGCAAATGAAATGTAATGTTGATAAATGTGTAAAGTAATGCACATTGGAAAAAATAATCTCACCTATATATACAATACGAAGGGGACTAATTTGGCTACAACTACTCGAGAGAGAGATCTTGGAGTCATTGTGCACTGTTGTCTGAAAACATCCACAAAGTGTGCAGTGGCAGGCAGCAAAGCAAATAGTGTGTTAGGAGTCATTAAAAAAGGGATACAGAATAAGACAGAAAATATCTTATTGCCTCTATATAAAACCATGGTATGTCCACATCTTGAATACTGTGTAGTCACCTCATCTCAAAAAAGATATATTGGCATTGGAAAAGGTTCAGAAAAGGTCAACGAAAATGATTAAGAGTTTGGAACAGGTCCCGTATGAAGAGAGATTAAAAAGACTTGAACTTTTCAGTTTAGAAAAGAGGAGAGTAAGGGGGGAGATATGATAGAGGTCTATAAAATCATGACTGGTATGGAAAATGTGAATAAGGAAAAGTTCTTAATTATACCCACAGTAAAAGAACTAGGAATCACCAAATGAAATTAATAGGCAGCAGGTTTAAAACAAACAAAAGGAAGTTTTTCTTCACTCAGTGCTCAGTGAACCTGTGAACTCCTTGCCAGAGGATGTGGTGAAGGCTAGAACTTTAACAGGGTTCAAAAAAGAGCTAGATAGATTCATTGAGGCTAGGTCCATCAATGGTTTTTAGCCAGGATGGGTAGGAATGGTGTCCCTAGCCTCTATTTCTTTGGAGGTGGGTCACAGGAGAGGGTTCATGTGAGGATTACCTGTTGTGATCCCTCCCTCTGGGGCATCTGGTATTGGCCACTGTTGGCAAACAGGATACTGGCCTAGATGGACCTTTGGTCTGACCCAGTGTGGCCATTCTTATGTTCAGGAGTTGGGAGGCGTGTGCTGGTGCTGGGGGCTTTAGCCTTGCTCCTGCTGGAGCTCCAAGCCTTGGCTTGTACACCCTGTGGGGTCAAAGCCCTGAGGCCTCCCTCTCTGCTATGCAGAAGCCCCTATTACTCCAACACCCCTCTGCAAGGTGGAAGTTCTGAGCTCTCCCCTTCTCCTCCCCAGGAGGGGGAGAATGGGTGGGGCTCTGTGAGCTGCCCTTTAACTGGAAAAGAGCTGTTTGTGGTTCACAAGTCACACTTGGTCACCCCGGCATAGAGTGACCATTACTATAGTGTTGTATCCTTTTAGTTTAAACTTGACTTGCCAGTTACTGCTCTGGGCTCCCAGTTACTAGGCCCTTGGAGATGTCTCCTCCCCAGATCTGATCATTCCAAACAAGTCTTGGGTGCTGGGTGTGTGTGGCGGGAGTGTCCTGATGTAATGAGATGTGAAGATTGGATGTGAGTTCTAACAAATGTGGCTGCAATGAGGCTAGTGTAGAACGGGGGTGAGCAATAATTTTTGGTGGGGGGCCACTCCAAGAATTTGGTAAGTGGTCGAGGGATGCACTCCTCCATTTTAGAGGAGGTGCAGGGTCTGAGATGGAGGTTGGTGCACAAGGGAGTGTGGAGTAAGGGATTGGGGTGTGGGATCTGGGAGGGAGTTTGGGTGAAGGAGGGGATTGTGACTTGGGGCAGTGAACTGGGGTACAGGAGAGGGTGCAGGGCTGGGGGGGGATGTGACCTGGGGTAGGGGGGCAAGCATTTGATTGTGACCTGGGACAGGGGATTGGGGTGCAGGTTCCAGGAGGGATATGGGTACAGGAGAGGATTCTGGTCTGGGGAAGCGGTATAGGGGGAGGGGGTGCAGAGTCTGGGAAGGGACTGTAACCTGAGGCTGGGGGTGCAGGGTTTTGGGCTGTGACCAGGGTCAGCAGACTTGGGTGCAAGATCTGGAAGGGGGTTGTGACCAGGTGTGATGGAGGGGGGTGCAGTGTCTGGGAAGGTCTATGGGGCTGGAGCAGGGGTGCAAAAGGTTTGGGTTACATGGCGTAGGGGTGTAAGAGGGGAGTAGAGGGATGGGGGAGGGAGAGGCTGGCTCTGGCTGTGAGACCCTACCAGCATGGCTCCCAGCCAGCAGCCCAGCAGACTCCTTAACCAGGGTCTCTGTCTTCCACGCCCCTGCATTGCTCACAGCAGCTACCAGGGCCTTGTTTGCTGTGATTCCCGGGGCTGGGGATGAGTAAGAGGGGCACTTCACATGCTTCCTGCCCTGCAAACAGGCATCTACTATTGGCTAGAAACCACCAGCCAATGGGAGCTACTGGGGGCAGGAGCAGAGTGAGATGCCTCTCTCCCCTCCCCCAGGCTCTCAGCATTCACAGAAGCACATGGCGCTGCAGCCAGCTTTCCTAAGGGCTTAGCAGGAGCGGAGCAGGCAGGGATCCAGCTGAGGGTCTTACATGCCAGATGCGGCAGCTTGGCAGGCTGGATCCAGTGTGCAGATCATATTTTGCCCAGCCCTGGAGGAGAACATACGCCCAATACATTTCATCCATACTGCCCATCACATCCTTGGTTCTGCGACACGAGGGGGCTGTAGCAGTAGAGGTGATGGGAATCTTCTGTGGCAAACCAGGAGGAGACAGACTTTGTGGCTGAACTTTGGAAGCATTAGCTTTGGAAGCATTAGCATTAGTGCACTGTGCCTAGCAGAAGTCCTGGCTCCATCCTTATTGCTCACTGTCCAGATGTCCCAAGCATGGAGCAGCACTGTAATCTGGTGCCTCAGAATTCACAGAAGTGGCCTTTAGCTGTTGAAGCCTTTGGAGTATCTTGCATTCAATACATTAGCATTTCTTTTCGACCAATAGACTGGGCAGAGGGCAGAGATTGTGCTATAAAAACAGCTCCTTGCTGTTCTGTCCACATATCTTACTAATGACCCATCCTCAGTTGTCAAGGAAGATGAGCTGCCTGTGGAAATCCTAGGGATTCCTCTCACTTCTGGCACCAAGTCTGTCTTCTTTGGTACAGTTAATGAGGTAAGTATCTGTAGCCCTAACTCACAGCCCTAGGCCTGTGGGAACAAGGGGGGATTTCTGTGGGGAGAAGAGAGAGATGCTTCCCTCTATCTCTTTGAGGTGTAATCTCCCATCTTCTGAGTTGGAAGTCAGAGAAGCTTCTGTAACTTAGGGAGCAAGTATCTTTCTGCTAAGAGCTAGACATGACATCATTAAAATGCAAATATCTTCTCTGGTTATTCTTTGTGCGCATATCTTGCAGTGGGGCATGAGGGTGGGGATTGGCAGAAGGAATAGAGCGTATTGATTTGTAGAAATTTCATTGATTGCTCTGAGTAATGGAAGGCAACGTATGCTATGGGGAGTTAGGGTGGATAGGTGGCCGGCCGCAACACCTGCTTCAGCTTTGCCAGTGTGCTCTGATGTGGACTTCACAGTAACTCTTGCACTGCTGTCTCCTGCTTCGATTTCTCTCCTCCATCAAGAGACATTCCTAGGATGCTTCGGAGGCTTTCCCTTGGGAGGAGGGGGGGACTGACAAAGAGGAAGCCTTGATGCCATAGGGAAAATGCCAGTGAAAATGTTAGCTGCACTTCTTTTGGAAGGCCTTGCTAAACAGAATCTACTGACGGAGCCAAAGTGCTGCTGCTAGTTTTATTGAAGAGGAGAATAGGGATATGAAATCCTGTTTAATTGGTTAACCAGTTAAATGTATTGGTTAACTGATTAAAGGGTGTGGGGGGGCTCCCCTTACCACTGGGCTGGAGAGCCCTCCCCTTCCCTCCCCTTCGCACGCAGGGGCTGCTTCGGACACCAGAGCAGCCACTGCCTATGGCAGCCTCCTTCCCCCCTCCCCCCCGGCAATGGAGCAGCCCCTTTCCTGCTGCAGATGGGGAGCTGCTCCAGCCCCCACCAGTTAACTGCTTAAATGTTCACATCCCTGGAGGAGAATGACCTGTCCTGCACACGTGTAAAGGGGGCTGTATGATAACGGTTCCTGTGCACCTTCCTTCTGCTGTTCTGCGATCCTCAGGCTGGCTTTACGCTTTGATCACACATCCCTGGGATGTAGGCAGCTCAGGCATTTGCCCTTGTGGCTGCTTGTGGAGGTGGGTCTGCCTGAGGATACTGCCTTCTCCGCAGAGCAGCAAGTGCTGACATGTAGAGCATGCAAGGGCAACAGCAGAGTCCTTGGAATGTGTGTGCTGTTCTTCTGATCTGTGCAGGGGTGTCTAAAGCAGGCGGGATAGGGAAGGAATGTACAGTAGTGTGTGCAGCTTAGCCTTGCTTATGGAGATGATTAACTCTCTCTGTGCTGTTTGAACTGGCCACGGTGGCTTATCCTGAAGTTTTCCAGAGTTGCCACTTGGTGGACGGTCTCGTAAAGAAGTGATCCTGTAATGGACCCTGTTCTTTTCTCGCCCCCCACCCCACCTTCTTGCATGGCTTGATCTTCTACACAGCTCATTCTGCAAACTGTCTCGCAGGGCTGCATGCACAATGTGAGAACCACTGTCCCAAGCAGTCTAAATCACTGACAGAACGTTGGCAGTTGTTGGGAACTACCTTCAGGCATCATAGTCCTTATTAATTGCCCCTGCTTCATCTCAAATTGCCTTGGCAGAGCTGTGGGATTCGAAGACCAGAATAGCAGGGATGTCGCAGTTCATAATTATATTTCATTGGCAAAGCTTCCTAGGGGAGGTACAAGTTAAGGACGTGGTGTTCAGATGCCATTGTGTGCATTAGAAGTACCTAGGGATTGTATGCCTCGATTTTTTTTTTTTAAAGAATCACACCATTGAACAGGATAGCTGATCTAGAATAGCCACTTGAATATAAACAGTATTCTAGAGTGAAGGACGCAGTTTGAGATGCACCCAGTGCTGAAGTCAGATTCCACTTCAGAGTGTAATGTGTGGTCTTACCAAAAGAGAGAGACTGTGTAGAAGAGAGTCTGGCTTGCCATTGCAATGCTAGCTGCTCCTTGTCTCAGGAGCTGCTTCTGCAGGTGCTGTGTTGCCCTAGTGATGCTCTGGTGAGTTGGAGTGCCAGCCATGCAGAGTCAGGTATTGCTTGCTAAGGAGTCTCATGATATAAGCAGTGAAGCTGTTGTTAGGGATGTTACATTTAGTTTAATCAACTAATTGACTAGTCGATGGATTTTCCATCAACTAGTTGATTAGGCAAAAAGTGGGGGACTTTTGACTAACCCCTGCTGTGGCTCTGCCTTTTAATGTGTGCTCTTGACATATTTGAAGGCCTTTGATCTGAGGAAGTGGGTCTGGCCCACGAAAGCTCATCATCTAATAAACCATCTTGTTAGTCTTTAAAGTGCTACATTGTCCTGCATTTTGCTTCAGCTACCCCAGACTAATACGGCTACATTTCTATCACCATTGAAGGGCTAAAGCACAGCGGGCGGGGGGGACCCAGTGCAAGTTGGGAATCAGCTGGGCTGGCTTGCTCTGGGTCCACCGCCCCCGCTGTGATTCTGATTTTTAAATGTATTAACAGCTGGCAGGTTCTTAATACATTTAAAAAGCGGTGTCGCAGCGTCTGGGACAGGTGCAAGTTGGGAATCAGCAGATTCCCAGCCTGGCCCGGCTACTGCCGCTGGCGTACAGCCCGGGGCAGGCCAAGCCTGGCCGTTCAGGGCCCCGTGGCTGCGGGGGGAAAAGGCACTGCTGTCCAGCACTGCGGGGGTTAACGTGGCCCCCGCCCCTGGCGGCCGCTGCAGGGTGGCTGCTGGAGCTGCTGCAGCCCATGATCTGAGAGCCAGGCACGCAGCGCCTGATGGCAGCTATAAGGGGCACTGCACGCCCCTTTCAGCTGCCATCAGGTGACCCCCATAGGTTGGTGCCCCGGGCAGCTGCCCAGCTAGCCTATGCCTTAATCCAGCCCTGCCCAGCACCCACCGGCTCCTGCTCCCCCACTTGCTGCCTCTGCTAGAGGCAGTAAGGTGCGGGGGAGCAACTAGTTAGAACTAGTCAACTATCTGATAAACTTTTGCTTATTGGATAGTTAACTAGTCAACTAGTCTCTTACATTCTTAGCTGTTGTGTGTCTCCTCTCTGCATTATTGATTCAGTATTTTACAAGCTCTGGGTATGGAATACAGTGATAACGCAGGGCAGGAATGACACTGAATAATATTACTATAGGAGAGACTATTCTTTTCCCAGCTCCCCATCCTGCAGTATTTTGTCCATACCCAAAGGTTTGTCAGTAACAGTGTAGAAGGCTGGAGCTGCAGTGTTATAGATATTTGCAGCTATGGCCCTTTATACAATTTCCATGTCACTAAGAGCAGACAGAGCCTTATTTAGTAACCCAAACGGAATATTTCCCACTGCACTGCCCCCACATCTGTGTGCTGTGAATCTTTGGGAGGGAGTCTAGGTGGAGTAACATTAAGGACAGGCCCTTTGCTTCATTCCTGGCAAGTGTACTTCTTGGGGAAACATTAGTCCTGAGCTTCTGTTGTCATTTTGTGCTGTGCTGTACCTGTCTTACTGCTTCAGGACACTAAATCCATTCCCTGGAGTGAAGTCTCTGGCCTTTCTTCGACCTTGGAAGTTTCCAGACTAGAAGACGAGCTCTGAAAGATGCAAAGTCTCCATTGGAGACATGGACACATTGACTATTTATTTTCCCTTTTCCCCCCTTCACTTCTCCCACCCCCATCCCTCTGGACCTTTAATAACTCCATTCATTTGAAGTGGGCTGTGCCCACAAAAGCTCATGACACTATCTACATGTTTTGTTAGTCTTTAAGGTGCAGCTAGACCATTCTTTTTTAAAGTTTTTCCATTGGAGACTGTTAGGAGCCATAGTAAAACGGTAGAGTTATTGCAGCATTTATGACTGTGGCGTCAGGTTGTTGTGCAGTGTGTTCTGGGGGGCAGGGGAATTGCAGTGTAAGTGGAACTGGCAGGAGGCTAGTGTGCAAATCTAAAATAAGGGCAGCTCTTTGGAGCCAAACAAGCAGAGTGATGCGTTGCTGCCAAGTTAAGGAATTGCTGTGGGGTTCTGTGGAGCTGTGTGTAGAGTTGTCATGGTGCCCTCTCTTGGCCTACAGCAGTATAAAAACTGTTCCGTCCCCAGGAGGTTCAGAATATTCAGGGAACATTTCATGTTGGTGGGGAAAGATAAATGTTTTATTTGCTTCCCGTACATCATACAGCACTGCCTGCCTAGAAGGAGAGGAATACTGAAGAAGGAATATTTCCTTAACCAAGAAGTCAGCCAAGCCCATAACATTTGTATATCAGGAGCAGCCTGCACTGTGGGGTTAGTCTGTAAAGGCCTTGCTGGAATAACCTATAGGGGGCATTTTTCCATATGATGAAGGTTTGGCCAACTGATACAATTCAGCCCAAGTGAGGGTCAGGATAGTGACTGGACATTACTCTTACGTTGACGTCAACATGAGTTTTCTCAGCTCTTCTTATGGTAGAGGCCTGTCTTACTTCTCTTTCTGCCTCTCATCTCTCCCTGCCCCATCTGCACACATCTTGGGAGATCTGAGCCCAGAGTAACTGAACTGCTCTGGATGCAGTTCTAAAGCTGAAGCACTGTGCGTCACCAGCCCTCCTGATCCAAAGCTCTGACTGAGTAACTGTGAGTGATCCCCTCCAGCCTTTTTTTTTTCTCTCCCCTCCTCCTCGGCTTCCTGTGCCTCAGCTCAGCAGTGTTTGCTCAAGTCAGGAAGGGGGGAGGATAGGGTGGGGAAAGTTAATCATTAAACTGTACCGGCTGCCACGTATCCCCTTCACAAGCTGGGAGTAGAGTGGTTGTGTGCATGTTTCCTTTTCAGGCACTGTTGCTCTCTTTTGTCAGTGGGCAGCTGGGAAGGTAGTGTTTCTTCTTTGCATCAACTGCTGTCTTCTCTCCCCTTCTCTGTCCCTCCTGTCATACGTACAGATACATGCCAAGCAGGTGCATCTAAGTAGTTTAACAAAGTATTGTGCCGTGTAGCAAGAGAAAACAGAAGAGAAGTGATCTGAGAGAGTGGTTTTTGTAAGAAGCTGGAAGTTACTTGTATCTGCCCCTCCAAGAGGGAGAGAAGCAGTAGAATGGGAGGGGTAGGAAGGTGTGCCCAGAACTTAGTGCTTTTATGTGCCATGGGTGTGGAAACTCCGAAGGCTGGAGTTCACATGGTTTTCTTGCTTCCTGGTAGAGTCTGCTTGGCTTTACTCATTGGCTCAGAGAAGTGCAAGGAGGCAAGAACCACACCTTCCCTGATAGAGATTGTGTAGGGAACTGTACACAAAATCGCACAGCCATTGGACTTGCACGTTCAGAGCAGTGGCAGTTCTTTGGCTCCTCTGAGGTATGTGTTTGTAGAGCTCTGGAATCCACCTTCTGTTCTGTTGCTTAAAAAAGGTTGGGCTGACTTTTCCCCAGCTGTGAAATTCCCCTGGGGCGTCTGTTCCCGGGATATTTTGGCCACTTTAAGATGATGACTGTGGTTTAAATGACTTTGAATATCCTTTGGTGAGCGTAAAGTCATGGTATTAATTTAACATGACTCCTTTGCTGGTGCTCTCTATTCTGCCCTGTCAGACGGGTTCTCATCTAACAGGTCTTCCTCCTCAAGAGTACCCTGGCTCATGGAGGAAGATGCTCTTGGAAGCACAGGAAAGCCTCCCCTGTCTTCTCTGTGTAGTGTAACCGCTTCTGTCCTCCATTTGACCCTTGAGTGTGGTTTGGGCAATTGAACGTGGTGAACTGGTATGAGCTACTCAGCTCATGAAGGGGTTTTGAAAAGACAGGTCTCTGCCTAGACTCTGAGCCTGTAGGCTGCCATCAGAGCGCACTGCCAGGAAGGACTGTGTGATGCCAGACTGGGGTTGGGAGCTGAGCTGTGCTTTGGAAAGCCCAGATGTCTGTGAAGCCTAGCAGTGAGAGAGATTTTCTCTCTGAGTTGTGAAGGAACTGGAGCTAGCTGTAGTGCACAGAGAGGAAAATGGCTGAGAGATCCCTTGAAGACTATTGGTCTGCAGTAGTGATAAAGGGGATGGCAATCCAGGGTAGTTAAAGGGGCTCCTGGAGAAGTAGCCTAATCCTACTTAATGCAGCTTACGTAGCTTAAGTAGTCCTACGTAAGCTGCATTACTCCACTGGACTCTGGCAGCGTTCTGTCTCTGAACTATGCTGCCTGTGACTACTTGCTGTTTGGTAATGATGAATGCCTGTGTCTCTTGTGGGCCAGCTCCTCTAATAGTCTTAAGTAGCTGGGCGCTGGAGTCTGTTGCCCCTCTAAATGCTGGGCACCCAGGCAGTGAGACTGTCGTTAAAAAGCAAATACAGTGCAGACCTGCAACGCTCCACTGGGGATTGTAGGAGACTCCTGTGGGTGGGGTCGCAGGTCCAGCAAGCTGGGATTTGTCTGTGAGTCACTGCAAAGGGTGCTGGGCTTGGACCAGGCAAGAAGCAAAGTTTGTGGCGGAGGGAGGGAGGAAGACAGAATGGTAAGGGACTCTTTTCCTTGCACTACATGTCAAAGTGACTGTTCTGATTCCAGGCAGTATCTTACTTTCTCGTTATGTGTTTTCCTCTTCCCAACAGGCGAGTGTGTACTTTCTATGGAGGGTTTTTCTGCCCTTCGGGAATTTGTAAGCAGTCTTCTCCACCCAGCAAGCTAAGAACTGTTTCCAGGACCTGAAATTGCATTTACCTGGCAGGCGCTGGAATGGAGTTAACCATTTGTTGGGGCTTGCTGTGTGCTAAGGACAAATCTTGCTCTTCCAGGAGGCAAAGGCAGGGTTGCTGCCCTGATAGACTGATTGAAACTTAAGTCTCTTTTTTGCTAGTTCATGCTCCTGAGACTCCAGAGACAGTCCCTCCCAGGGAACTCGTTTCCTGGAGAAAGTGAAACTCAGTCATTTTTTAATAAGGAGATTGTAATTAGTCTGTGTCAATATCTGATGTAGAACTGTTCCAAGTTTGTCTAATGCAAAGCACAGTGAGACTAAAAGCTCCCTGCTGCTGAGCTATTCCCCAGTTTAGCACAAAATCCCAGACTGGGATTTCTTCTGGCTTCTTTGGTGCCTCTTGGAGTTTCTTTTCATAGCAGAGCTTTTATTGACCCATGCGGTGCTGTGCTGGAGAGAATGGAATCTTCCCATATCCAGTAGCGTTTTGCAGGATGCGCAGTAGCTGTAAATGTGACACTGTCTGAATGAGGGGGAAAGGAATAAACTGGTTGTTTGCCAAGTCGAAAAAAACCTTTTCATTTTGTTATTCTGCAGATGCTTTGCTAGCGGACCTGGAGTCTACCACCTCTCACATCTCCAAGCGACCAGTGTTCCTGTCAGAGGAAACACCCTATTCCTATCCAACTGGAAACCATACATACCAGGAGATCCCTGTGCCGCCACCTGTGCCACCCCCACCTTCCAGCGAAGCCCTGAATGGAACTGTGATTGACCCTTTAGACCAGTGGCAACCAGGTGTCTCCCGATATATCCACCAGCAAGTAAGTATGCGATGCTGGGTAGAAGAGAAGGGATCTGTGCATGACTTCTGGTCTGGTATGGTGGGTAGCTAAGGTGCAGAAGATGAGGGGAGGAAGGGGACTATAGGGAGTAAGGAGGAGTTTGGGTGTTCTGTAGGCTGGCATGTAGTGGGGAAATTGGGGAGGTTTCCCAGTGAGGTGGCATGATTGGGGGAAGTGAAAGTTGAGGCTTCAACTTCTGACTGGTTTAGTGATAAAATACCAGTTAAAGCCTCATCATCATCAGTGTTCCAGTGAAAACCACAGTACAAAAAACTAGTATTAACCAGACACCTTGCACCTATGGAAAGGCGATGGAAGGGGGGAGTTTCCCAACTCAGATGTGTAATTTGTGGGCAAGCCTGAGACATGTTGCTTGGCTACCGTGTGCAGTGGGGGTTGAAGCTGATCTGTATCAGAACTTTTTGTTGTCAGCTAAGTGTGTGACTTCATATGCCTTTGTTGAGCGTTTTCAATCACCAATACAAATCTCAATTCCTCAGCCTCAGTCCCAGTCTCCTGTGTACAGCTCCAGTGCCTCCGTTCCCCGAGAGAGTGTCTGCTCTCCTTCCTCACGTGCCAGTGAAGAGGAGCACGTCTACAGGTATCCTGCCCCTCCTTGGGTGATGAGACGCCTGAATCATGGTTCGGGGTGCTGGGGGGCAGTAAGAACTGTGACTCTGCTTCCCGTTATAGGAGCCGGCCTAGATCCTGAGCTCACCCATCCTGTTTCACTTGTGTTGCTCAATACTCTCTAGAGTTCTGAGAACTTCTCCTTTTTTCTGGAGATCATTGTGAATTTAGCCTGGGTGCAAATGCAGTGGGGTGGCGAAATGTGCTGAAGTGACTTTGAGGTGGGAAAGCTGGTTTAATCCCTCCGTCGGCAAGGTAGGAGGCAACATGATCCAGTGAATAGGGCACCAAGGAATTACAAAAAACTGTCTTTTGTTTCAAGCTCTGCCTGTGACTTGTTGTCTGTTCTTGGGTAAGACAACCTTGCTACATTAACCTTGCTACATTTGTACTGGAAACTTGAGCCTGCTCGGAGCTCACTGTGTAAACAACTCCATAAAAATGCAAAGGATATTCTCCTTAAACATCCTAGATGCAGTTTGCTAGGAGGGAGATAGAAGTAAATGACCAGTGTCTGTACTCGGAGGGATCAGAACGATGTAGATACACCGTTACAGCCACAAATACAGCCCCAACTCTCAAATTAAGAGACTGTGGGAAGGTAGCAACAATATTGAGACAACTCTTTAGTGTTCCAGTTAGGCATGTTAAACGTTTAGCTGATAAGCATCAGCTCTGAGGTTACTTAAATGTTTAAACTCAGTGGCTGGGATCCCGCCCTCGCAGCGGAGAGTCTACCTGCAGCAGGTCCAGCTGGGGTGGCGGGACTAGTAGCTGGGAACCCACCAACAGTGGGGCTGGCTGCTGGGAGTGGGGCTGACTGCCGAGACACCACTAGCAGCTGGGAGTCCGCTAAGAGCAGAGCCAGCTGCAGCAGCGGGGCTGGCAAATGGGAGCCCACTGGCACTCTTCGTTTGTGCTCATCGACCTCCCACTGTGAAGATACCACCAAACTCAGCTTAAGTCACGTGGACTCCAGCTACCTTATTTACACAGCTGGAGTTGCGTACCTTAAGCTGACCTTCCGGGTCTCGTGTAGACCTGGCCTGAGAAACTGGGGTAAATTTATTTCTCTCCCAGAGTTGTTGTAAAGATTGTCTACCACAATCTGAAAATGCAAAGTATTGCAAGTGCTAAGTACTGCTATGAAAATAGCATGTGTGGGGGACAATATCCCTAAGGGATAAGTAGTATCTAAAACAAACATCACACACAGTTATATATATTCAAAATTAGAATAACAGTAAATGTACATATTTAATGGGGTGTTATATGATCATTAAAATTGTTCATGTGGATTAGCACTCCACAAGAGAAAGGACTGGTGAGTGGTTTATTGGGCCTTGAAGACAGACCTCATGCCTTGATGATGGGTTTCTGTCGCCATGTATTCTGCAGGATGCTATTTATCTCTTAGGGAGCAAGACTGCAGTGTTCTGGGTGGGGCAGCTACTTCTGTTGCCTTCCCTTCCTCTAAACCAGCTGTGCTTCACCTCTTCCTTTAGAAGGGAATTTCTTTCTTGCTGTGGTGTCAGTGGAAAAAAATGAATTTCTTCTGTGCTGGCTAATGGTTCTGCTTTTCTTCTGCATGTCTCTGATCTGCAGTCTGTTAACCCTTTGCTGCATGCAGTCATGGAAATACGAGACCCTGTCCAGATTTCTCACTATTGCAGTGTGAGAACACAGCTGCTCAGTTGCTTTGTTGCTAGTATGCTCCAACAACAAGTACCCGCTGTGCTGGGTGCATTTATTTAAGCATGTGTATTAAATGTCTTTTGGTTCCTGACAAAGTGCCCATGAGGCTCTTGTTAAAAAGCTTTTCCCACACCCCACCCTGCTCTTTCTTTCACTTGAAGGAGGGGGTCGCTCCCCAGTTTTCATGGGACTGGATTAACATTTTGTGGGACCAGTGCCAGGCATAGTTATTGGCCCCTTGCGAGTGTGAGCCTGGTGTGGCACTGCTATAGAATAGCCAGGACTGAGTCTCAGAGACATTTTTCATTTTGATCACAAGCCTCTGCAAGATTGTATGTATAGCTATGCACAGCTTCCTCAGTTTTTCACATTGACCTGTACACCTCTGTGGGTTTGCCAGTGTCTGCAGTGAGCAGGAATGTCATAGTGATCTGAGGAAGTGGGTCTGACCCACGAAAGCTCATCATCTAATAAACCATCTTGTTATTGTCCTGCATTTTGCTTCAACTACCCCAGACTAACACGGCTACATTTCTATCACTATAGTGATCAGGGGAAATTCCCCACAGATTTATCTCTTTCCTTATCCAGGCATCCTGTTTAATCAGTTGAATGCTTAAATGGGATCCCGATGTAAGCAACTAGTCGACTATCCAATAAACATAAGCTGATTGGATAGTCGATTAGTCCCTCGACTAGTTGCTTCTCCCGCCCCCTTGCTGCCTCTATCATCTCCGCGGGAGGCAAAGGCCCACTGAGTCGTGGGCCCTGGGCTGATTCCTGGCTTGCGCCCAGACCCAGACACTGTGCCTCTGCTTTTTAAATGTATTGAGAGCCTGCCTGCTCTTGATACATTTTAAAAAGCAGAATTGCAGCGAGGGGGACCCGGTGCAAGCCGGGAATCAGCTGACCTGGCTGGTGCCAGGTTCCCCGGCCTTTTAAATGTATTAAGAGCCTGCCAGCTGAGTTCTGGTCTCAGTTCAGTAACGTTCCACAGGCGGCAACTACCTGATCATTTCTGATAAATCCCTATCCCCGCACCCAGTAAAGTGGAATAATTTTCAGTTCAGGTGATTGGAGAATGTCTAGTTCCATATTGTAAGATTGTCCCACATAATGAGGAAAAGTTGAGATGCCTTTATTATCCTTTTGTTCTGCACTCTGTTTATGTGAGGAAGTCACCAATGCAATGTTACTGTCTTCTTTTAAAAAGAAGAAAACTAAAAAACAAAACATGATAATGGCGGTTAGAAAATAGCACTGGTAAGATGCCAGCAATTTTACCCTGTCTTGCCTACAACAAATGACGGTGGATCAATATTTGATTTTGGAGAAATGATGTAACAGCAGCCAAAATTAAACTTGAGTGCTCCTGTTCAAATCCAGAAGGGGCTAGATTCCCTTTCTGAGTGTTGGATAAATCTGGAAAGGAAAATCCCATTTCTGCTTCCATGGCTGTGGAAATAGTCATATCCTCCCGTGTGCCTGGCATTGCACCTAGAGCTGCCCAGGGCCGCTAGCAGAGCCTTCCCTCCCTCACTTCTATAAACCTCTCCAGATGGGGCCCACACACCTCCCTTGCCAGGCTTCAGACAGGAGCATTGTCCATTCAATTCCTTTTTTGGGGGCAGCAAACTGAGGCCACTAGCACTCCAGATCCAATCTGGGGCAGGCTTCTGAGGGTGAGATCTTGGCCAAAGCCACCTACTCCCATGTGCACACATGTTCCCCAGTCACAGCACCAATGCCTTCTAGCAGCCCTTGCTGCCTTCACAGAAAGCTGCTATGCATGGCTCACAGCTTCCCACTCCCCGTTCCTTTCCTGTTTCTAGCCCCCAGGTGGGATGCTGGAAAATGTAGTCCCTTCCTGCTCCAGAGCTAGCTCTCTGGACAGGGAGCTTGCCACAGAACTACAGCTCTCAGGGGACCTTGGGCTCCCTATCTTGCCCTTCAGAGCTTGGACCCGGTGCCAGGGAACAATTGGCCCAATGGTAAATCCACCACTGGTTTTATACTCCTTTTTTCCCTTTCAATCCAGTTTTCCCAACAAGCAGAAGTCTGCTGAACCATCTCCCACTATGATGAGCTCCTCTTTGGGAAGCAACCTGTCAGAACTGGACCGACTGCTCCTGGAACTGAATGCTGTTCAGCACAATCCCCCTAGTGGCTTCCCAACAGGTAAGAAGTAATGACCCAGGTGTCAGTGCTAGGTATGTTAATGACTGGATCTCACACCTCACTCTCCCGTGCCTATTTCATCCTCCTTTTTCCTCCCCTCCCTGTCTTGTACTTGCGCCTCTTTCCACTGCAAGTGAGAGTCTGTAGGATCTAATTGTCTTTATTTCTTACTCTGTAAGATGAAGCCAGGGAGAGCCCCTCCCTGCCCAGCGGGACCGGACCTCACTATGTTGTCCCAGAGAGTGCAAGCTCCTTGGGGGTGAAGGCAGCACCCCCTACAAAAGAGAAGCCAAAGCGGAATGGTGGGCGTGGGATTGAGGATGTGCGTCCCAGTGTGGAGAGCCTTTTGGATGAACTGGAGAGCTCTGTGCCAAGTCCAGTGTGAGTACTGACCCGGTGACTGTTTTGTCAGGTGCAGGGGCATTGGGGGGAGGTAGCTAATAGAGTGCAGTACTAGTAGGGCTGTGGCCTCCTGTTTTCTTGCTGAAGGATGGATTTGTTCTTTACAAACTGGGTGGGGTCAAGGAGGAAGGTAAAGATTAGCCGTATCTGCTGCTTTCTGAGCTCAGATTTACTGCAACTGCCATTAAGCCAGAAGCTGTTAATGTTGGAAGAACAAGTAATTGTTTAATGGATCTTTTACCATTTTTACATGTTCAAATCTAGACAGGTCTACCCTCCGTGAATTTACCTAGTTCTGTTTTGAACTCAGTTATGCTGATCGAAAATTGTCACCATCTGACAAAATAAACAGTGTGGGTCTCAGTCCAGTTCTTTGCCCCCATCACAAACTACCAAAACCAGACTATTTGGCATCTTTGGCAGTCTCAGTAGAGAACAAAAGATTGGAAGGCCTACAAAAGCTGATCTCCTGGAACACATACTGAGACATATTTGTGGACAGTAGGGGAATCTGACTTTGCTACTACTAATGCCTTATCTGAACTGAAGATAAACAGAATCCAAAGAGCTGAGGCCGTCCATCTGGGATTTTTCACTACCACATTAAAATGTAATGGTTTGGTTTTCTTTTTTGACAGCCCTGCTATCACTGTGAATCAGAGCGAGATGAGCAGCCCCCAGCAAGTCAGCTCCAGCCAGCAGCAGACTCGCATATCTGCTTCTTCAGCCACACGAGAACTGGATGAGCTGATGGCATCTCTCTCGGACTTTAAGGTGCCTAACTCTAACTGGAATAACTTCTGATATTGTGTACTCCACTTGTTTCTCTGTCATCCATTTCTACCTACCACCTCTTCTCCTCAGATCACCCACTACAACCTTTACTCCTTGTACCAGCAATTCCCTGTGGCATATTAGTGCTGTCAAAGTGCTGCTGCAGATGTGATTGTGATGAAGTCTTGCATCTGGTGTGGATAATGCAGACACTTGTAAACTAAGTTTACTGTTCTTTAGATCTTATCAAGATTTCCCCTAGTATAGCATTTAAAGGGACTACACTAAGATCCTGAAGTGGTGAGCAATAGATAGGATATTCTGGTGCAAAATGCACATTTCATAATGTCCAGAAGTCTCTTAGAAGACTGGCCTCTGCTGCTCTGGAGGATATCTCCTTTGTTGTCCTTGATTTTTCCTAATCAAGAAGATGGGAGTTGATTTTTGAGACTTCCAGGCAGATGATTTGGGCAGTCAAAGTTCCATCTTAAAAGGCAGGAAATTTTCAGGGTTGGTTATAAAGGATCTCCTACTATTCAGGTAAAAGTGGGTTGATAACTAAGCCTTTTGGAGAAGGAGGAAGGGAAGTAATGCATCAATATGTCTGCTAAAATACCAGAATTTTCCTACTGGATCAGACCAGTGATCTAGCTATTTCACTGAGTAGAACCAGTTGGTTCAGAGGTAGGTTATAGGAGAGCCCACAATGGATAAAGTAAGGAGTAACCTGTCTGTGAGGGTACCTTGTGACCTGTAGTGGAAGGATTTATATCCATTACATAAGATTTTATATAGCTATCACCTGTGCGCATGCACAAACCGGACAGTCTTTTTCTTCCAATGATGTAAAACTTTTTCTTACAATTCAAGGATCACCCGTGGAGCTCATTGCCACATATTTTGTCACAGTCTAAGCTAGATTACAAAAAGATTCCATTTAATAATTTTGAATATTTTGAATTTCGCTTCAATTGAATGGTTCTTGTATTAAGAGTAAGGGGTGCAAAGGAGGAGTGTCTGACTTATCTTCTTTATAACATTCATTATTTTGTGTACTTCTACCATACCCCACTTAAGTCTCATTTTCTAATAAAGTCTCACCTATTTCAGTCTGTCTTCATATGGAAGTTTCTACAGGCCTGTGGCCATTTTCATCACCTGAATGCCACGTGTTAGTTCCCACTGCAGTTTTTTTTTAGACGGAGCAACCTGAGCTGAACAAAATATTCCAGAATAGATTTATATAATGACATTAGATTTTCAATCTTTGCATTCCTTATGCATACTAACATTTTGTTTGCTTTTTTGACTGCTGCTGTCTATGGAGCAGAGGATTTCATGAATTGCCTGTGTCTAAGAGTTTACAGTTAATTTAGAAACCATAAATGGGTGTGAGTTCTTCAGATTTGGAAGGAATAATCTACATTATTTTGAGTTTATTCTGCCATCACGTGGCCCAATCGCTTAAGATTTTTAAGGCTCTTATGAAGTTCAGTACAGTCCTCTCTGGTATTTACTAACTTAATTTTTCATCACCTGCAAATTTTACCACCTGGTTGTTCACCTTTTGTTTTCACATTAGTAATATATTAAACAATAACATTCCTAGGTCAGAGCACTACTAACCTTTTGTATGTTGAAAATTCACTGTTTATTCAACTGTGCAGTGAGGGTAGAAAAGAATTCCCTCTTTGATAGCCCCAAGTACATTATTCAAGCCACAAACAAATGAGGTCGAAGCTGCAGGATAAAATATTCTGCAGTCATATGTTCATAACATTATTGTCAGAGTTTAGCAAACAAAATCTCATTGTGGCTGCTGGCACCAGGCACAGGTATGCACAAATGAACTCTTGTTGGCAGAGAAACCCCCTTAGGCAGCCTGACAACTTCAGCTTTCCAGCCTTTTGTGTGTCTTCTACAAAAGTGGCAGTTGGGCTTTGGAGTCTGTAAACCTGGGACTTGACTGTTGTATAAGCCATGGAACCATAGTCCAAGAATCTAGACCATCCTTGACACGTGTTTCTGTAATCAGCTATTTAAAATCTCAAGTGACATAGATTCCACAACCTCCCTAAGCAATTTACTCCAGTACTTAATCGTCCTGACAAAGTTTTTTCTAATGTCCAGTCTAAACCTCCGTTGCTTCAATTTAAGCCTGTTGCTTCTTGTCCTATCTTCAGAGGCCAAGGAGAACAATTTTTCTGTCTCTTCCTTGTTCATTTTAGGCACCTGAAAGCTGTTGTCATGTCCCCTATCAAATTTCCCTTTTTCAGACTAAATAAGCTCAGTTCTTTCAATCTTCCCTCATAGGTCATGTTTTCTGTACTTTTTTGTTCTCTTCTCTGGGCCTTCTGCAATTTTTCTGCATCTTTCCTGAAAAGTGGCACCCAGAACTGGACACAATACTACAGCTGAGGCCTAATCAATGCAGAGTAGAGCAGAAGAAGTCTAATCTCTTACTTAAAACACTCCTATTAATATATCCCAGAATGATGTTTCCTTTTTTGCAACAGTTTTACACTATTGACTTATATTTACCATGTGGTCCACTATGACCCATAGATTCCTTTCCACTGTACTCCTTCCTAAGTGGAGTACTTTGCTTTTGTCCTTATACAACTTTATCCTGTTTACCTCAGACCATTTTTTCATTTGTCCAGACCATTCTGAATAATTAGCCTATCCTCCAAAGAACTTGTAACTCCTCTCAACTTAGTATCATCCACAAACTTTATAAGAATATTCTCTATAGCATCATCTAAATTATCAATAGAGATATTGAACAGAATCCGTTCCAAAACTGATCCATGTGGAAACCCTCTCGTTATGTCCTTTCAGCATGACTTTGAACCATTGATAAGTACTCTCTGTGAATGGTTATCCAGCCAGTTATTCACCCATTTTACAGTAGCCCCATCTAAGCTGCATTCCTCTAGTTTATTAATGAAAGAGTCATGTCAGTCTATATCAATTGTTCTACTAAAGTCTAAGAATACCACATACTGTATACTGCTTCCCCCTTATCCACAAGGCTTTTTATCCTATCAAAGAAAGCCATCCAGTTGGTTTGACATGATTTGTTACTTATTACCTTATTATCTTCTAGATGTTTGGAAATGGATTCCTTAATTAAATCCTCCATTATCTGTCCTGGTACAGAAGTTAAGCTGATTAGTCTATAGTTTCCTGGATTGTCTTTATTTCCTTTCTTGTGGATGGGCATTATTTGACCTTTTCCAGGCTTCTGGGATCTCTCCCGTATTCCATGACTTTTCAAAGATAATAGCTAATGGCTCAGATATCTCCTCAGTTAGTTCTTCGAGCATTTCATCAGGCACTGGTGACTTGGAGACATCTGTGTTAGTTGAGTAATTTTTAGCTTGTTCTTTTCCTTTTTTAACATTGGAACCTACCTCATTTTCATCATCATTCACAATGTTAAGTGTCCATTTGCCACCAACCTTCTTGTTGAAAATTGAAACAAAGACGCCATTAAGCACCTTTTCCATTTTCACATTTTCTATTATTGTTTTTCCCTCTTCACTTAGTAAAGTAATGGTTCTTACCCTGTCCTTGTTCTTCCTCCTGCTTCTGATGCATGAAGAATGTTGTCTTGTTAGCTCTAGCTAATTTGAGCTTGTTTTATGCTTCGGCCTTTCTGATTTTTCCCGTTTGTATTCATCCACTGTAACTTGACCTAGTTACCACTTTTTGAGAAGAGGCCTCCTTTTTGATTTATAGATCATTCAAGATCTGGTTAAGTCAAGGTGGTCTCTGGCCATACTTATCTTTCTTTCACAGTGGAATAGTTTGCACCCTTAATAATACCTCTTTGAAAAATCACCAGTTGTCTTCAACTGTTTTTCCTCGTAGACTTGCTTGCAGTCATTGGAAAGTCTGTGTGACTAAATATCAGAAAACTAGTAAAAGCTACCTGGCAGAGTGCTAACATTTGACAGGGCTGTTAGCATTTCAGAGTACTCTTGTCTCCCTTGCATGTTTTCTAGCTGAGCTCAGAAAGCAAACCAGAAAATCTGGGCCATGCATCTGAGTTTCTGAAGTTACCTTCAGTGACAAAGACAAGGGACTTTTTTTTAATAATTTTGATTTCATAAATATGCAATAACATCTGTGAGATGCTGACATGAGTATGTATATGAAATTTATAGCCATTCAGTTGGTGTCTAGAATACATAAATATCCTCATATTTAGTTCCATTATAAAAATTTCCATGCAGGGTTAGACTAATGATCCATCTAGCCCAGTATCCTGGCTTCCTGCAGTGCCAAGTGCTTCAGAGGGAGTAAACAAAACAGGGAAATGTACTGTGTGATCCATCCGCTGTCAGTCAGTTGTTTTGAGATACAGGCAGTCCCCGGGTTACATGGATCCAACTTACATCAGATCCCTACTTACAAATGGGGTGAGGCAACCCCGCACTAGCTGCTTCCCCCCAGCAGACCAGGGAGACGCAAAGCTACCCCCCCCCTCCAGCAGACCAGGGAGACGCGGAGCGGCTTTTCTCAGCAGACACCTCAGCTTGAGAATAAAGGACTGAGGGAAGTGAGGTGTGGGAGAATAAAACTGAGCTCTGGAGAAATGTTTGGCTAGAGTTTCCCCTACAATATGTACCAGTTCCGACTTAAATACAAATTCAACTTAAGAACAAACCTACAGTCCCTATCTTGTACGTAACCCGGAGACTGCCTGTACTGAAAACAGAGGGTTGCATCCCTGGTCATTTTGGTTAATAGCCATTGATGGACTTATCTAATTCTGCTATGAACCCACTTGTGCTTTTGGTCTTCGCAGTATTCCTTGGTAACAAATTCCATAGGTTGACTGTGTATTGTGTGAAGGAGTACTTCCTTACGTGTGTGTTAAATCTGCTGACTATTAACTTCATTGGCTGGTACCAGGTTCATGTGTTACGTAAAACGGTAAAGAACACTGCCTTACTCATGTTTTCCACACTATTTATTATTTTATAGACCTCTATCATATTCCAGGGTGTTTCTTTTCAAAACTGATCAGTATCTGTCTTTTTAATCTCTCCTCATATGTAAGCTATTATTTTTGTTTCTCTTTACTGTACTTTTTCCAGTTCTTTTCTTTCTCTCTCTCGTGACCAGAACATGTAGTATTCAAGGTGTGGGCATATCATAGAATATTAGAACTGGAAGGAATCTTGAGATGTCATCACGTCCAGGACCGAGCACCGTCTAGACCATCCCAGACAGATGTCTGTCCCACCTGTTCTTGAATATCTCTAGTGATGGAGATTCCACAACCTCCCTAGGCAATTTACTCTAATGTCTAACCACCCTGACAGTTAGGAAGTTTTTCCTAATATCCAGCCTAAACCTTCCTTATTGCAATTTAAGCCCATTGCTTCTTGTTCTATCATCAGAGGCCAAAGAGAACAATTTTTCTCTCTCCTCCTTGTGACATCCTTTTAGTTACTTATATAAAAGTATAGATACTTATAGTTTTATAATATTTTTGTCTTATCTATCTCTTTCCTAATGGTTCCTACCATAGTTAGTTTTTTTTTAACTTCCGTGGAATATTGAACAGATGTTTTCAAAAAATGATTCGTGATAATTCCAGGATCTATTGTTGAGTGATAACTGCTAATGTAGACTCCATCATTTCGTATATGTAGTTGAGATTATGTTTTCCAATGTGCATTACGTTTCATTTATCAACATTGACTTTTATATGTTGTTTTGTTGCCCAGTCTCACCCAAGTTTTGAGAGATGTCTTTGTAACTTTGCAGTCTGATTTGGACTTAATTGCCATGAGTAATATTTATATCATCTACAAACTTTGCCACCTCATGGTTTATCTCTTTTTCCATGCACATTTGTGAATATGTTGAACAGCATTGCTTCCAGTACAAATCATTGGGTGATCCTGCTATTTACCTCTCTCCAACATGAAAATTTGACCATTTATTCCTATTCTTTGTTTCCTGCCTTTTAACCAGTGACTGATCTGTGAGAGAATCTTCCCTTTTATCCTATGACTCCTTATTTTGTTTAAGAGCATTTGGTTAGTTACCTTGTCAAATGCTTTCTGGAAATGTAAAGAACAGTATATCCACTGGTTCCTTGTCATACATATGCTTGTTGACCCCCTCAGAGAATTCTAATAGATTGGTGAGGCATGATTTTCCTTTGCAAAAGCAGTGTTAACTTCCCCACATATTCATCGGTGCGTCTGATCATTCTGTTTTTTACTATAGTTTCAACCAGTTTGGAAAGTTAGGCTTCTCGGCCAGTTAATGGGCGGGGTCACCCTAGAACATTTCTTTAAAAATGGGTATCACATTAGCTATCCACTCGTCGTGTGGCATACTGGCTGATTTAAGCAATAGGTTATGTACCACAATTAGTAGTTCTGCAGTTTCACATCTGTGTTCTGTTGGAGCTTTCCAATTAATAGAATCTGGTCCTGGAGACTTTACTGTTTAATAACATCAGTTGTTTCAAAACCTCTTTTCTTGGCAGCTTTATTACTTGTTCCAAAACTGATGACATCAACACCTGCTCCCATCAGTTATTTTTCCCTTTTCTCTCACTTGCTAGTTTCATTCTTTCTTCTAAATCCTTTTTGGTTTTCACCTCTCAACTCTACTCCCCTCCCCTTCTCTCCCCTCCTCCCCCCAGCACAGCTGACAAATTGAATTGACAAGGTCTCTGGTCTGGCTCATTTTTCCAGTACCACAAATAGAGGCAGGGAGCAGCAGGTCTTTGCATAACAAAGGTTGTTGATGCTCTGCTCTGCAGGGTACTTTAACCAAGAGATGAAAAAACTTAAAAAAAAATCAAATAGTCCTGTAGCCCCATAAAGACTAACAAATATGTAGATGGGATCATGAGCTTTTGTGGGCACAATCCACTTCTTCAGATGAATAAAGAGGTCCAGTTTGCAAATATCAGAGAAAGAGAGGGGATGGGGAGGGAAATAGAAGGGAAAAATGGAGGAAAAAAATGCTGTCAATTAGAAAGTGTCCATGCTAAATGCGGCTAATAGAGTGGGCTATAAGTATACCCAGTGCTTAGCATTTTATGTCATTAGGCTTTGGAAATCAGTGGCCTATCCAGCTCAGGTATGTGTTAGAACTTCTATTCAAGGTGTCAAACTTGTCAATGAAACCCAGTTCTGTAGTTTCTCTCTCCAAGGGACTTTTGAAATTACTTTGAAATAATACAGACACTTTTAAATCCAGTAGTGAGTGCCCAGGCAAGATGAAATGTTCCCCAATGGGTTTCTGTGTGTTGCCTTTTCGAATATCTGATTTGTGTCCTTTAACCCTTTCTTGTAAAGACTGTTCAGTTTGGCCAGTGTGCATGGCAGAGGGGCATTGCTGGCAAATCTCATTGGTCGATGTGCAGTTTGTATGAGCCTCTGATGTGGTGGCTTATGTGGTTAGGTCCTGTGATGAGGTCGCGTGTATAGATGTGTGCAGAGCTGGTCTTAGGGGCAGGCGAGCTGGGCGATTGCCCAGAGCCGCGAATTGGTTAGGACTGGCCCTGGATGTGTGGACAGAGTTGGCACTGGGGTTGATTTCAGAGGTGAGTTCCTGCGTGCGTATGTTGGAGTTGTGCTATGTGATTGCTGGAAATAATTTGATTGAGGTTAGGGGGTTGTCTGTAGGTGAGGATTGGCCTGTCCCCCAAGGCCTGTGAGAATTAGGGGTCATTTTCCAAGGTAGGTTGTAGATTGTTGATTATTTGTGCAGATTTGGTTCTGAATTGTAGCAGAAAGTTTCATGAGCAGGTGGTTTAGTTCTTTTTGGTTTTCTTTAGTGGGATCCGAGGAAAGAAGCCTGTAGAATCTGGTGCTGGTTAGTTGACTGGTCTGGTGAGTTGTCTGAGAAATGGATAAGGCTGTCCTTATTTATGAGCTCCAGTGCTGTGTATGTTTGAGAGAGGCAGAGAAGAATAAGGCCAACATGCTAAGAAAGAAGATTAATGAAAGCCAGGAGGACAACGTCCAGACAGAAATTACAGCGTGTTGGTGGGTGGATGGAATGGGCTTTTTGTTTGCTTTTAATTTTTTATAAGCTATAGAGTAAAAGGGGTGTATTGCAGGCTTCTGCATTAACCTTAATGAGCTGCTCATTTTCTGTTCACTTACAGAATCCATTTGATTGTGTTATTCCCCTTATCCATCAGCTGTCAATAAAGTCACTCGGTGCATGAGTTTCGCCCCTTTTGCATTATCTGTGACGTGACTCCTCCTTGCTATGTGACTTGGTGTCTGCAGTAACCAGCCTCCCATTGTGGTGCAGCTTTTAATACCTTAACTTCTGCTCCCATTGTGTTTTAATGTTTTTTACATGTGGGGAAAATTATTTGTATAGTAAATAAGTCGTCTTACCTTGAAAATACCTGAATTTTAGAATGCTGGAAAACTTTGCCCCAAACTCAGATAAAAATAGGAACGCCTTAATGGGTGGTCGGTGCAGCTAGGGCTGGGGGAGGCCAGCCCCCAGCACCACCAACAGCCCCACCCCCTCTGCTGAGGCCCCACCACAGGGAGAGGAGGGAGCAAGCACATGTGCCCCAGCCTCCCCTATTTGGAGAACCCGGGAGAGAAGAGGCCCACACAACTCAAGTATCCCTGCCCCTGGAGCATCGGGGAGGGAGGAGGCTGCGCAACTCCTGTCTGGATCAGTCCCCAGCCCGGATCCTGCTTTGGTCGGTTAACCCCTTACATGTTAGGCTAACCTAACATTTAACCAGTTAACTGTTTAACTGGGATTTTAAAGTAAGCCGACTGTGCACTTTATATAAGTTGCAAATCTTAACACAGCTTTTGGTGTCTTGTGTAGACCTGACCTAAATACTCAACTGAGCTGTTCTGGTAGTGGCAAGAGACCTCACTGGCTAATGTAGCTAGTTCTAGGAGAGAGAACAAGCAGTTCTTTTGTTTTCTGTGGCAGACCGGGTGATCTCTGCTGTGATTACTCTCCCTTCCCTCCTCCTCTCCCAGAAAGTAGCTTTAGGTTCTATTGAACCAATCTAAGTCTGGGTGGATTTAGTAGGAGACGTGGATAACTAATGCTCTTTAGGAAAAATTAAGTGGCAGACTTTCAGTCCTAGCAGTATAGGCTAACTCTGTAAGGACCTGGGTTATGAATTTCATTTTAAAAAATAATTCACTTGTGTGGATAAAGTCCCCAAATCAGATGTCATTTGGTGCAGTGGCAGATTTAATAGGCCCCATTGGCTGATTTGGGAGTCCACATTAATTTCTACTCCATTAAGGACATGGAAAGGTTTCCTGTTTGTCATGTGTAGGAGCTGACACAGTGGACAGGACAAGAGTTATGACCTACCAGGTTTAAAATATAGGTAATGGAGAAATAAAAAGAGATTTACCTGCTACTGACCATTTCAGAGCCTATTTTGGAACAAAGTTTATACAGGGCATCGCCGCTATAAGTTGCCCCAGTATGCATCTGTTCTCCACTAAAGTCGTTGATGCTTGTGGGAACTGATGTGTTATAAGTCCTCCCGCTCTCTGCTCTTAAGTCGCGTAAAAAAACCCAACGCATTTGCGCAAATAGAAGTCAGCCCACGGAAAAAAATTCCTCTCTTTAAGTTGTTTCGTTGTAAGCCCAAGTTTTTTGGAACATATCTTGGACTTATAATGAGGATAGCCTGTACTTCTCTCACCCAGATATAAAACAGGCAAGAAAAACGGGATGGGTGAGGAAGAAGAGAGCTAATAGGCTCCCAAGTACAGCCTATGAAATCCTAGAATGCTTCCCTCTGATTCATCCCATATTGGATACAGAGGAGAGCTGGGTGATTTGACCAGGTCAGAGGCTGAGTCATGTACTCTTGCTGCATGCCTCGAGGCTTCATTTTCATTGCCAACAGGAACATCTTATTAGTGTATCAAGGAGGCAAGTGTTATGGCTTCCACGCTTCATGATTTGTTATTTCAAAAAGTATGTAAATTTCCATGCCAGTTACTGTGAATGTCTGATTCAGAGAAAGTTGCTAATCTGACTCTCAGTCTAGGCACTCCTGGTCTAAAGGGCTGGGCTGTTGGGGCAGATGTACCAGCCCCATTCGGTGGCTGCATGATTGTTTCTCAATCCCAGCACCCTCCTGAGGGCAAAACTGTGTTTGCATTTCACACTCTGACGTCCTGCTTCCCATCCTGGCTTAGATGATGGCTTTGTCAGACAGGCTCTGTGGTTTGGAGGCTTTGATTGTTCTGCATTGTGCCTTGTTCTTTTCCTTTCTTCACCTCTGTCTTCATCTTCCCCCCTCTCTGTTCCTCTTTTTTTCTGTCTCGTTTTTACAGGCTATTTCTACTGTGTCACTGGCTTCTGAACCCTCCCTGGAACTACTTTCCAGCTCAACCAATCCAGACTCAGTTGACACTGCTCCTGGTATAGTTCTGCCGCCCTTGTCAAAACACCAAGGTACAGGCCACAGCTGGGACCTACCAGCCCTACTGCCACCTGCCACCTTGGAAGTCCTTCATATTGAAGAAGAAGGCCGCAGCACTGCAGTTGCAGCTATTCCAGAATGTTCTGCCACAACTCCACCACTTCCCTCTGAGGCTCAGATGAGTCAGTCCCTTCCAGAGGATTTGGCTGCTTCTGCTCCTTCTATGGATCGTATGCTTTCTTTGAGCTCAGCTGGGCTGAGCAAAAAGCCAGATCCTCCTAGAAAGATGCCCCAGCCCATGATATCCTCCAAGATGGAAACTCTCTATGTGCTCTCTAATGCCGAGGCCTACAGTCAGGGACTTAATGAGGCAAAAGCCACTGAAAAAGAGCATAGAATTCACACCAAGCTTACAACTATTCCTGTTTCTAGCCCTCCCATATCCAGCCAAATGAAGGTGCAGACACCCACAGAACCAGAACACCTGGACATTTTCAGGGATAATTCAGCTTTTCCTTCCCAGAAGGACAGAAGAATGGAAGCAGCTTTAGATCAGCTGTGGGCTCTGGAGCTGTCAGAGCTTATGCCAGAGCTGTACTGTGAGAATGGCCATGTCTTGCAGTCAGTGTGTGAACCTGATATCGTGGCTGTGAACCGTTGGGATGTCTTCCCAGATACTAAAGGCCAATTGGGTCTTATTGGAGAACAAGGACAGAAGCAGGATGCTGAAACTGAGTTTGAAAGCAGGACAGATGACTATCCTGATGTGGCTAAAAAGAGGCAGAGCAGAGAGAGAACTAGGAAAGATGGCCTTAGCAAGAGCAAGCCAGAAGACGACCAGGTAGGAGAACAAATCCGAAGTTCACCAGTCACCCCAGAAATTTCTGAAAACGTTTGGAAGGATGAATTGGATCAGCTGTCTGTCTCGAAGCCGCCAGTCGAGAGGATTTCTGCATCAGGCCAGGCAGGCATTGAGAGAATGCAGAAGCGGGCAGCTGCTTGTTAGCCACCTGTGCATGGTGTGAATACATTCGGGCTCTTCTGGAGAAGTCTGATACCTTACTCCAGACTAACAGCATGCTTTTCCAGAGCACGAGGCGTCACTGGCAGCTGCATGGCACTGAGACCCTCTACTCTAGCAGCAGCTTTGTGTGCTACCTTTTGCATGTTGATCAGTGATCCGCTGCTTCTGCAGTATAGAATGTGAGCAGCATCCATAATCTGCAGGCTGTCTCATGGTTAGACTGGGGCAAGTGCACGATCCATAGAGGTCTCTGAAGAGCAGCAATGGAGGGATTTCCTAATGATGGTCCAGACTTGGGATGGCAACTCCTTTTCCCTGTTGGCTTAGAGCTGAGCCTGTTAGGTATTGACACTGGAGCACTGAGTGTTCCTTCCAGCGCTAGAAATGCTGTGTGCATCCCAGAATCCTCTGTGCTGGGGAATTTCATTTCCCCCAGGACTGGGTAGGGGAGGGATGAAGAGAGGCTGACATGGATCACTGTGGTGTTAGGGAAACCATTACACCTAATGGGCGATCTTGTTGAATTGAGACCTTGTACCTCAAGTCATGGCTATTTATGCTGGATAATCTCTCCATTTTGTAGCTGGAGTTCTTTTTGGCTGCAATGACTGGCCATGCTAGGATTGCTGTAGCACGAGTCACTGCTCTGGGCTGTTCCAAGAGGAGCTTTGGCATCGTGCAGTAAATATCATCGTTCTTTCTGCTCACGGTTGTCACTAATCACCCGGGGTTTGTGCTGTGGCATCTTGGGGCTTGCTCTTGCAGTGCTCTTTTCATGCTGAAACTGTCACCTTGTCATTCAGATTAAATCTGTAATTGAGAGGACCAGAGAAACCTCAAATGTGCACCCCATGTATCGTGAGCGCTCACCGAGGCGGAAAGTAGGGCCAGTCATATTTCACAAGACTGTGTCGCAGGATCGCGTGATTGAGGAACTGCAAGACAGATTGGGAATCAGCAAACAGGAAGAGGAGGAATGGAAAAGCCAGGAAGACTGGCTGACTGAGGGGGTCATTGTCACCGCCAGGCCACAGAGGAAGCAGCAGGATGGTGGACTGCAAGTAGAGAAGGTAGCGAGCAAACTATGCACTAGGGTATTTCCTGTGTCCCTCTGCTCAGAAGGTCTCAGTGAAAATGTAGAGTTAGGAGGTGGAGTGACACATCCTCTCGAGAGTCCTGGGATAACTTTGGAATCTAACTCTGTTCCTAGTTCAGTTCCCTTTTCAGGCGAGCTCAGCTAGGAAATCCAAATCCCAGCTATTTAGGAATTGGAGTAAGCAATCTCTGATGGGTATTGGAATGCTAAGGCCAGCCATTGAAGTAAGATTCATTTCCATTCCACAATGGGGAGGTCAGTCAATAAGCAGACCATGTTTCTTTCTTTACTTGGCGACGTAGGGGTGTGTGATGTTTTTAGATGTAAGATGAGAAACCTGCCCTGAAGTGCTTATAACTTGGCAGGGGTGTCTAGGTTCTTTCTCCTTGAAACTCTGCGCTTCCCAAAAGAAAGTGTGTTTAAAATGGCACCATGGCCTCTGTTTCTGGTTGGCTACAGCAGTGAGATTGGCCTGCTTGCACTCTGTGTTCAGATGGGAAATGCAGACTGTTTGGAAAGGAAATGAGAGAAATGCTGGGTAGTGAGTGCCATGTTACCCTCTGTTTCATGCCGCCCGTCCTTCTGTTGCAAGAGATGCTTCTCAGTTCATCTCTGGATTTGTTCACCTTTCTCCCTCCTTTCTTTCTAGATTATAATTCCTCCAGAATCCCCTCTGCCCCTGAGAAGAACCGTCTCTGTGCCAGCCTCTCCCCCGCTCCAACGTCCCAAAGAAGCTGCCAAGTTTTTCCCAGCAAAAGTGGCTACCTCTTCTCACCCTGTTCCCTCTCCACTCCCTCTACCCGCTTCTCAGTTCCCACCACAGCCTTCCTATGTACCCTCTGCCGCTGCTGTAGTTCCTAGTCCAGTCTCCTCCTCCTTAAACTTGCCTCCTCAGCCTCTGTGCCAGTGGGAAACTTCTGATGACTACCAGGAACTCTCTGTAGTGGGCACTCCTCCCTCTGAAGAGCACAGATTCCTCCGTTCTCCTCAAGCCCAGATTCCTCCTGCCATGCTGACTGAGCCAGTCGTAGCATCTTCTCCTGCCAAGATAATGTCTTCTGTTGGTTGTCAGACGGATGAAGATCCATGCTTCCCACTGATGCAGGCATGCTTTTCCTTGTGTGCTTCATTGAACACAGCAGCTACAAGTCTGAGACCAACACTTCCTAGCTTGTTAGCTCTTTAGGTAGAATGTTTGGGTAAAGGCTGGTACTGGGCTGCTACAGAAGATGCATTTAGTACTGCCAATGGCAGATTTTCTCTCAATTTTGTCCCTTTATACACTGTGAGGTTTACATCCATGTAACAGTCCAGATCCTGTGTCCATTTTTCTGCCACCTACGTGTTGCATTGGGAAGGGACCATGATCTTTGCTTCTCACCATTGAACTGAAGGAATCAAGTCCATTAGTTTAGGAACCAATGCTCCTCTTCAAAGCGTGGCACTGAGGGCAGGGGAGAAAATGTGGAAAAGCTTGAGAACGAGAAGAAGAGGCTGGATACTGCTTGGCTGGGATTCTCTGGGATTTTGGAGTATAGGGAAGCAGCAATAAATTGATGCTCTGTGTGCCCTGCTTCCTAAGCCCAGGGAGAATACCGCTAGAAAAGCAGAGGGAGACTCAAAACCTGAGCAGGTCAGATTTCATCCAGTATACTTAGCGACCCTCATACACACAAGCCAGTGCAGTACAGCATCAGTCTTCACACGCATCAGTCAATCAAGGTGATTTCTCTCCATCACGAATTGTTGTCCTGCTTTGCAGGTGATCTCTACTCCGCCATTGGGCCGACGCACCAATCCGCTTGCTGCTCGGCCACCCCTCGCACCACCCACCCATGAGAAGGCAGGACACTTACTGTTTCCCCTTTTAGCATGGTGTGCTGTTAAGGCTGCTCTTGCCAGAGATGTGATTTTGGTTCAGCCATCTGTGCTGTTCCCAAAGATCCTGTTGCTATGAATGCTAAATTGCTCTTTTTCTATGCATGGTCTGCTGCTTATGGGCGTCTTGCTGAACCTGACAGCAGTGGCAGTTCTTTTAAATGAGGGCCAGGATTTGGAAAGTCTTTGCATGAGCATTTCCAGCACGCAGTGTGTGGTGTGCATTTGTCGTGTTCCTAAAGGGGCTGTGCTCATGAGTGCTTCTCTACAAAGAGCAGGCATTAGGTGTGGGTGGAATATTTCCAAAAAGAGCTGCATCCCTTGGCCAGTTAGAATGCAATACCACCAGCACAGAGCAAGTCCATTTGCCCTGCAGTAAGATGTCAGTGGCTGCACTGAAGTTAGCTGGCTGGCCCCCAGGGCAGGGAGGGAAGTGTCACTGTGCATTCCATTCATAGCCATCATATGGTATGAGTATGAGATGCTAGATACATAAACATGTCTACCCACCCTCATTGCCTACCCCATACTCTTGAGTTACGATCAGGCAGGATTCACGTGTCTAAACTGCAGAGGTGCTGATTGTCCCCAGTTCTCTATATTCTGCACCTCTCAGGATCAGACCCCTGACTGCCCTGCAGCTTAGAGAGGGGGAATCTCAAACTTTGTGCCCAGCAAGATGTCTCTTCCCCATAACACTGTCTTGGGGAATTTGCAGTGTAATGTAAGTGACAGATGTTTATGTGTAAGATCCACAGGGTCTTGTCTATGGCCTAGCCTTTTATTCAGTCCCTTGGGGGTGACCCTTTTAATGTGCTGTGCCCTGGGTAGGTCCATAGTTCCACAGGGGCAGTCCAGTGACCTTCAAGGGCTTTTGGACACCAGCAATCCCTGTTTCCCTCCATGGCTCCCTGCAGCAAATCCCATGGGAGGCATGTCCTTAGCTCCAGTGCTAGTGACACCAGGAAGCCTTTTCAAAACAAGAGAATTTATCAGTCAGGGGGCGTACAGAATCTGAAAGCCCTTAGGTGAGCACAGGAGAACAAAGGTAAAGATGCTTTTCAGTGGGACCAGCTGCAGAGCTCCACCAGCCAAGGTGCTGTAAAATCTATTTTGGCTCTCTGTGCCTTGTCTTGGGTTTCAGGTGAGATGTGTGAACACAGTTTGTAAAATAGCCACCTGGTACCTCTTTGCATGCAGGGCTGCCAGTGAGCTGTGGGCAGAGGCTGCAGAAATTCCCAGAGGAGCTGTACAGTGCTTGCCTAACAATCTGGGGACCTATGCTCTGCTTCCCTTAGAGAAGTGGGAAGGAAATTTCCTTCCTCTCCGCTGTTGGTCGCTAGATGTGAATGTTCTAGCCAGTGGAGTTGCCGTTGTTTCTTCTGATCCTCCATGCACTTGCGTGGACTAGAGATATGAAAGTGCTGCTCCTGCTGGGTGCCCCACAAGCAGCGGCTGATCCGGTGCTCTCACTGGGGTGGCAAAGTAGCGCCTGTGGGCAGGTGCTTCTCCAGCCCAGGTGGTACAGCCCCTGCCTGTGACTAAGGGCCGGGGGGGGGCATTAGCAGCGGCTGCTCTGGCCAAGCTGGAGCACCCCCTATCCCCCTGCTCACCTCCCAATATGTTTAACTGGTCAGCCAATTCAACAGGATTTGACATCCCTAGCATAGACTCCATTTAGCTAGTTTCCAGCATGGTCCTGAGTCAGTACCTCATCCCTTCCTTTTACACTCTGTGCAAAGCCCAGTGGGAGACTAAGGTACCCAGGACATATTACAAAAATTCCCTTGTTCATCACAGCATAAGCTTGAGGGTGAAAGGACAGGAGAGAGGCCTCTCTGTTCAGTGTGTGCCTCGTAGTGCTGGACTGCTAGAACCAGCTGTCTGAGGAGAAAGATCAGGGGACAGTAGGAAAGAGGTGCATTCGATTCCATTAGGAGCAGCGTGCTGCTGATCTTGAGTGGTTAGGCATGAGGGGATTGTGGCAGACCAGAGACAGCGGGCTGCTAAAGTTTGTGGGATGGCAGCTATACAGGCAGTTGGGTGAACAAGTTCTTCCCTGAATAGACTGCCAGAAATTGCTGCCCAGCAGGTAAGCCAGGCAGACACCTGGAGCTCATTTGAGCTGGCTTGCAGCAGACCCCGGGGAACACCTGAGGCAGTGAGGCCTTATAATAGGCTTTCCCTCTGACGTGGTGGGAAAAGGAAAAAGAGGGACAGCCCCCAACAGTTAGAATTAGAGAGAGACAGACTGCGAGGGGAAAACAGAAGACTTTCCTCTCAAGGTATTAGGGAGAAGGTATCATGGGAGTGTTGGGGAAGTGGCCCAGGGAAGAAGCTGCTATATGGAGAGGATGGGGCAAGATCACTCACTAGTAGCTGCTACCTAGGATCCCTGGGCTGGAACCTGGAGTAAGTGTGTGGGCCACAGTTTCCCCCAACCCTCCCCCCACGCTTGGGGGACTGCCACTAGGTGAAAGGGGACTTTTGGACTGTGGAAGGGTTTTTTCCCCTCCCAGCTAATAACTGGCTGCTGAAAAGGGCTCATTAAGCGGAAAACCCTCTCCTCTAAAATCACGGAGAGGCAGGGGGAGGGTCGCCACAAGCACAGGAGGCAGGGAGCACAGTCAGACATCTGCCACCGGTTATGATGTGTGTGTGGCATGCAACTCTCAGGAACAAATGGAAGCCAGAGTTAGTATTTGACTAACTTATTAGACAAATACTTCCATTAGACCAGTGGTTCCCAAACTTTCCGGCATCACGCCCCCCTTTTTGATTTTTGAGAAACCCTCATGCCCCCCCCCCCCCCAAAAAAATAGCAGCAACTCTTGGGGTGGGATTGACGGGGGGGTGGCTGGGTCGCCTCGCATCCCCCCTGGAATTTCTTCACACACCCCCGCCCCCAGTTTGGGAACCCATGCATTAGACAGAGTCTAAAGCTAGTAGCCACAGAATGGTGGACAGCACTCCATGTGTGTGCAGTGTGAAGGGGCCATTCAGTAAAACCGGGTTTTAGTGCATGTGTCCGTTCCCTGTGGCCCTCTATGCTAGTCTAACAATACAAGTGCCGAGATGCTGAGCTGTTTCCTTCCTTCCACTCAGCACTTTTTTCCACAAATAATGTAAGTGTTGTAGCCACGTAGCTTCACTTTCAGCAAAGACACAACATCATGTCCTACAATAAATCCATGCAAAAGGTCCCTGCAGCAAATGCCTCGGTGGAGTTCTCTAAACTTGACCACCACCAGCATGCTGCAGGTTCAATATCCTACGCTTTGCAGTGTAGCTGGGGTTGCCCCATATTACGGGGACGTGAACATCCAAATTGACCATGAAGAGCATAGTTTTGCACACTTCCTCTTTTGAGGTTATATTACCAAAAAAAAAAAAAAAAAAAAAAAAAGAAGCATGTCTTCCCTCCCCATGGAAAATCGGGTTAAAAGATGATGATTCATTGGGGTGATTCCCAAAGTGGTTTTCCACTACCTGTCTTTTCCCCTCTCTCCCATGTAAATCTCTCAGTGGATCTGGCAGTGTTTGCTAGCCTGCCGCTCTTCTTCCCCCCTTTTCCCTCCCTCCCCTGCAGGCGCGCACACTGCTAATTGTGCTGCCACATGTACAACTACAGTCTATAGCAAGAGGGGAAATGCCCTGCCCCCTCCCACTTCCATTGCAGCCTTTGCAGGGGAGCGGGGTCTGAGTTAACCTAGAGGGTACAGGAGCCTGAACAAAACTCTGCAGAAGGAAAAGTGTGTGTGTCGGGGGGAATATCCTGAAAAAGGACAGGAAGATGTGGGAGGGTGAAAAGGAGAGACAGCAACAACTGCGTGTGACAGGGAAGGGGACACAGTTTGGGAACCACTCAGAGAGTGCGTGTCTGCCTTTGTAAGCCTGCCAGGACCCTGTGAAGTAAAGGGAAGATCTCTCCTGAGGCTCTTCTGGAAAAAATGTTTGTGGCTTGTTAGTAATCTCTGCTTTATTGGGAGGTTGAGAAGAGCCAAATTCCCATCCCCCAGCACTCTGATGTGATAGCTCTTGGGTCTTAGGTTAAGCCTTGCTTTTGTCACAGCCTCATTGCTGGTTCTCACTGGCTTCTGCAGATACATTTGTCTCTTCAGAGCAAGTCCTGGTCTGTCCACCTGCAGGACAGCAGAATAGCTGAGGCAAAGGGATGAGTCACTTGATGATTCCCTGTTCCGTTCGTTCCCTCTGGGGCACCTGGCACTGGCCACTGTGGGCAGACAGGGTACTGAGCTAGATGGACCTTTGATCTTACCCAGTCTGGCTGTTCTTACGTTCAGAAACTGCAGACACCCCTGAGGATCCGTAGTGCTTGCCTTACAGTCTCTGGGCTTTTTTCTTTGCAGTTCATGACCCAGGGGAAAGCTGGGGGCAGCTCCTCTCCGTCTGCTCCCCCAAAGCCTGGAAGCCAGTTGGACAGTATGTTGGGAAGCCTGCAGTCTGACCTGAATAAGCTGGGCGTAGCTACCGTTGCCAAAGGCGTTTGTGGAGCCTGCAAGAAACCAATTGCTGGACAGGTGAGTCTTCAAGCACCATTTAGAGATGACGCCTTAGGCTACAGCAAGGAGTGACGGGGTGGGCTGTATCCTGAGGCTGAAGGCACTGGCCATGCTGAAGAAACTGAAGTACTCTATTTATCCACTGGCCAGGTACGCTGTAAGCTCCTCCAGGGACCTCTACCCTGCCCTTGAGGGACTGCCCTGCCCTGAGATGATAGGTAATTCAGTTTTCATGCTACCCCAGTCCAGGGCTCACTTGAGTAGAACGTGTAGTTAGTGCCGGACTCTGCCTGCTGTGTCGTCATGTGAGTTCCCACGGCAAAGATGTAGAGATGTCCCCCCATAACTGTGCCATCTTCTCCGCAGGTCGTCACAGCCATGGGGAAAACCTGGCACCCGGAACACTTTGTTTGCACCCACTGCCAGGAGGAGATTGGGTCACGCAACTTTTTTGAACGCGATGGTCAGCCCTACTGCGAGAAGGACTATCATAATCTCTTCTCCCCTCGCTGCTACTACTGCAATGGGCCCATCCTTGACGTGAGTGCCAAAGCCCGCACGGGTGTCTGGGGGGGCCTCTCTGTTGTCCGTGCATGGGAGAGTCTGGTGCTGTACTGCCACATAGCGTTTTAAATAGAAAAGCACACATCTGTTTGTCTCTGATAACTCTTCTCTTATAGTCTTAGGACCCCTATTCTTCCTTCAATTTATTGCTGTAGGGGAAATAATTGTACACAGCCCTACTAAGTCCCTGCATCTGTAAAGGGGCCTGCAATAAAAGGGCAGGTTCTACTGAGCTTACATTTGCCCCTGTTGTAGCTCTAACAAACTCAGTATTGGGATCAGTGTATCTGCATTGTAATAAGGGTCACTTGATTTTTCCCTTATGGGATCCCATGGTAAGAGTAATTCCTTCTGAGTTTGAGTACTCCATGGGACTGTCCCCCCCACCGGGGACCTAGAGGAAGAGCAGTGTGTCTGAGCTTCGTGGGGCAAAGGCTGGAGGGTTGACTCCTCAAGATGGGGGCTTGGGTCAGCTCTTGAAGCACATTGGATTCTTGCTGCACTCAGCATGGGCATTTGAGCACTCACTGTTGGTGGTTCCTCCCAAACAGAAAGTGGTGACAGCCTTGGACAGGACATGGCACCCAGAGCACTTCTTTTGTGCGCAGTGCGGCGCTTTCTTTGGACCTGAAGGTACCATTGGTTTGTGCAGAGAGAAGAGCCATTCTGGTGAACTACGGAAGGGGCTGTGACAGGTCCTTTCCAGAGAGCAGTGGCCCCAAAGTGTTGGGTGCACCCCTCCTAGGGGTGTAATAGTGGAGTCGATTAACTGAGAAGCAAAAGCGTATAGGTTAATGCAATAGACTATACGCATTCCCCCCTACCCCTTGCCAGTACATTTTTTAGCAGGCTGGCCAGCAGCCCGGCTCAGTCGCAACTTGCACTGGGTCCAGAACCTATCCCTCTGCGGCTCTGCATTTAAAGTGTATTAGGAGCCAGGTGGGCAGGCAGCCTGGCTCAGTTCCAGGTCGTGCCAGGTCTGGGAGCTCAGTCCCCCTACCCTCCAAGACAGGGGCTGCTGTCACGTGGCAGTTCTGACTCTGTATCAGAGGCGGCAGCAGGCAGCCAGTGTGTGCAAGGAGCTGGCTTTTAAACTGGATCCCCTTGTGGACTGGCTCCCGCCTGGCACCCCAGAGGCAGCAGTACAACATGGCAGGGACTCCTTGGGAGCAGCCTTACCCCTGGGGACTATTGACTATAGTCGAGTAACCAGTAAGAATTCATGAGGTTAATCGGCTCTTCAATTAACTGATATTTAATATCCCTAGGCTCCCCCCCCCTCCCCTGCGGAGGTGCAGAGAAATGTTTGGGGAGAGTGTCAGGGCCCCGTTTAGCGGGAAGGAGGGCCACTCAATCCTGCTGTGCCCCCAGCTGTCTTCTTGGTCTCTGGCACCTGGCCTAGCTCCAGTTCTATATCCCAGCCCCAGCTGCAAGCCCAGTATGGCTATGCTGTGGGCCCAGCCATGCCTACAGCCCAGCCCTGCCCCATCCATGGCCCCCAACTGTGGCCTGGTTCCAGCTTCACTCCCGGTTCCACCATACCTCATCCATGCCTTCTCCCAGGAGCAGTGGGGGAGGGAAGGACAGCCCGGGGGGAGGCAGAGCATGAATGAAACATCTGGGGACTGTTGATACAGAGCAAATGATGTGAGGAAGGAAAGGAACTGTGGTGTTACTTAGCAGATGGGGAGCTAGCTGTCAGTGATTACTCTTTCCACATGGAGACTACAGGAGGCGTTAGGGGTGTGCCCGGTCTGGCCAGAGTAGCCACGGCTTGGCGGGCCCTGCTGGGCTGGAGCAGGCCCCTGGCCACACTGCAGCCACGCCCACTGCACCGAGGGGTTGCTCCAGCCCAGCAGGGTTAGAGTAGACCCTCATCTGCGGCACAGTGGGTCAAGTCTGGCCCCAACTTGCGGTGTGGTGGGCCCAACCCAACCCAGCTTGAGCACCCTATAGCAGTGTGGGCCCAGCCCAAGTAGCCCCCTGCCTGCAGTGGGCCCCTCTGGGATCCCAGTTAAGCATAATGTTTAACCAATTAACTGGTTAACCAGGATTTTACATCCCTCGGAGGCATAGCAGGTGTTTATCCTATTAGCAGAATAAGGGATAACTCTGTTACCCGACACAGACTGGCTGGCTGTTCTCACGAGTGAAGGTCATAAACTGACGCGCCTCTGGCTCTTTCCCCTGTGTCCTTGGCAGGATTTCATGAGAAGGATGGCAAAGCTTACTGCCGTAAGGATTACTTTGACATGTTTGCTCCGAAGTGCGGAGGCTGTGCCCGGGCCATCCTGGAAAATTACATCTCTGCCTTGAATACCCTGTGGCACCCTGAGTGCTTTGTGTGTCGGGTAAGAGAACTTGTGCTGCTCCACTGTCGCTTGACCCCTCTCCCCCTTCCCTACGTGGGTATCTGGTTGTTTTGTGTATCAGAACAAGGGGTTTGTGCCAGACCAGGACAGCCAGCCCCTCAACATATATAATGTGGCAGTAACTAAGCACCCTCTTGCTTCCCTGTCTGTTTCCTTCTCCCACCTCCCAGCCCACAGTTACTGGTTTCAGCAGCCGTTTGTGGATAGGCGCAGAATTTTTTCAGTGGCTTGTGAGCTGGGCTTTCTAAGCACATGCCTCAGTACCCTGACGCGAGGAGCCTCCTCGTATGCCCGCTCTGGAAATGTGAACTTGAGACCATATTCAGACCAATTTGGAATCTCATTAAATAGCTGTAAACTGATACTGCTGATGCATAATGAACACTAATGCTGCTGAATAAATAGTTAACAGTTTCAAAGAGCCTTGCAAATATTTACCCATCTCTCAGGAGCTGTGGCAGAATTAATGTTAGTTACATGCAGCGTTCCCTCTAAGATTTTCCATCCTTGGACAGGTTGAAATTTCTTATGTGCAACACCAATATTGAGGTAGTGTGTGGATGTGCACCCACCAGTACAAACAAAAACCTTAGATATAAATATATATTTTAAATAGTCCATAGGTATGGAAGAAAATATATTTTAAAACAAGGGATAGTTAACAAGGAGCAATGCTTATAATTATTTAATATGAAATCAAATAAAGATAAAATTAACACCTATCCTTGGCTGAAGAAGTGGCTTGTGCCCACGAAAGCTCATGATACTATGTATATATTTTTGTTAGTCTCTAAGTTGCTACAGGACCATTGTTGTCAAAGCTTTTTTAGTGACAGTCTAACTGGGCTACCCCTCTGAGACCTTGGAGTGCATGTATCATCATACTTTCTAACAGACAGATGCATGTTTCAATGAGCTTGCAAATAAGGTTTCATCCTACAAAACAGCAAGCATCACACCTAGTACTTGCTGCTTCTGACTCATAAAAGCCAGAACACTACCAGATAGCAACGATCTGGCCTTACTGCAATACAGTTTACCCTGTTTTAATTAGTAACGCGGGATTTTTTTAAAAAAAATCATTAAGATCGGAGTTTTAGGTATCAGCAACACTTAAAATCATTCTGTTAAAAGAAACGTTTTTATTCTTACCTTATGCCAGGGGTTGGCAACACCCAGCACACCACAAGTGGCACACAAGCTGATTTCCTGTGGCACGTAGGGCGGGTGCTCAGACTCGCCACTCCCCCTGGATAGCTGGGAACCCGTACTATGGCTGGAGCCCCAGCTGTGCAGGTCCAGGCTGGAGCAACAGCTCCAGCTTCCTACTGGGAGGGGGGTGCAGGGCAGGAGAGGCGCACACACGTTCCTGGGGCTGCCCCTACTTGGCCTGGGCATGCAGCTCCTGGGAGCTAAGGGGTTAACCCCCTCCCCCAGCTTTGGGAGAGAGCAGGGCTGGCCTGCTCCACGGAGCCAGGGCTGGGTGGCTGACGCACATGATACAGTGGGCTGCTCCCTGCAGGTTGTGTCAGGGTCAGGGAGCCCTTTCCCCAGTGTCCCTCTGTGCCCAGCTGGGCTGAAGCCAGCCCTGGGCAGCCTCTGCTTTCCTCCTGCTCTGCCCCCTCTCCCCCCCCCCCCCCACACACACTCATTCTCACTCTCCCTCCATGCCCCAGTTCTGCTGCTGTGCTGGTGAGTGCCCTGGGGGCACAGGGATGTGGGGACATAATGGGGGGAGGGCATGGGGTGATGCAGGGGATCAGGCTGCAGGAGCAAGATGGGAGGGGGCAGGAGTTGCACTGAGGGGGAATGGGGTGATGCAGGGGATCAGGCCGGAGAATATGGGGCTGAGGGGAGCAAGGCCGGAGCAGAAGGAAGATGTAAGGGTGGGATACAATTTTACTTTGCAGAAGCTTCACTTTCCATTTCTTGGCCTCCCTCCCCAGCTAGCTATTTGGCTGCATTCTCACTTTTTCTGCAGTACTCCCCTAAATTCACTCACACCCGTTCCTCCCCCACATGTCCTCTCCTGCCGCCAAACTCCCTTTGTCCCTTCCAGTGCCTGCCCACCTCACCCTGTCCTGCATCCCACCTCCCACTCACTGGCAGTCCTGTCCCACACACTGAACCCCTCGTTTTTATTCCCACCCCGAGAGTAAGGGGGTTCGCAAAATCTACCAACTCTGGAATCCCAGAAGAGTAATCTGGCCTGTGAGAAATCCTGAACCTCAGTCCTCCCTGTGCCTTCCCCTCATCCTCTAGGGCTAGAGTGCCAGAGTAGTGAGGTGTTTCAGTTGGGGGCCAAATCCGTGAGGGTTGGGCGTTTTGGGGGGAGTTTTTTTTGCGTCTCACTTGTGTGATCTCCAACTGATTTTTCTGTGGGTCAGTGACTCCCCCAACTCAAAAACAGTTCCTTACCCTGCCATAAATAAAGAAACCATTGAAACCTTTTGTGTTGGACGTAATATTTTACTTTATTAAAATGAAGTTTAATAAACTAACATGAGAAAATTAAATGCTTAATCTGTTTAATAATTTGAATAAAGCTGTTCTCCCCAGCCGCAGCACTAGCAAAATGGCTCAGTAGTAATTCTGTAATTAACAGTGCGTTTCCATTAGCAACCAGTAGCCCTCAGAAAGGTTTACATTGATCCAGGTGGTCCATGGGGCATGCAGTGGCTGAGCCCCTTTCCCTTTCCAGAAGAGCATCATGGCCCAGGGCAGGAGGGTTAAAGCTTGGCACGCCCCTTTGGAAAGGCTGACCCCAGCTCTAAGCCATTAACATTGGGGTGGGCAATAATTTTTGATGGGGGGGGGGGGCACTTCTAGAATGTGTTTAGTGGTCAAGGGACGCACTCTTCCATTATATTAATGGAGGAAGTGCGGGGTCTGGGATGGAGCTTAGGGTAAGGGATTGGGCTGTGGAGTCTGGGAGAGAGTTTGGATGAAGTAGGAGATTGTGACCTGGAGCAATGGACTGGGGTGAGGAGGGGGTGCAGGGCCCTGCAGGGGTTGTGAACTGAGGCAGAGGTGCAGGGTGTGTGTGTGCAGTGTCTGGGGGCTGGAGCAGGGCTGCAGAAGGTTTGGGTTACGTGGGGTAGGGATGCAGGAGGAAGGGAAAGGGTTGAGGAGGGAAGGAGCAACTCTGGTGCCAGAGAGAGGCTCTGGTTGGGAGACCTTACCTGGCTCCCAGCCAGCAGCCCAGCAGGATCTTTAGCCAGGGTCCCTGCCTTCCAGCCCCTGTATGTGCTCAGGGGAGCTGCAGGAGTCATGTTCATTGTTCTGAACTGAATGCTGTGAGCCCAGGGGGATGAGGGAGGAAGGGCACTTCACATGTATCAACAGGTGTGTTGTAAGCAAAACTCGTGAAGTCATTCTGCCGCTCTACTCTGCACTAGTTAGGCCTCAGCTGGAGTACTGTGTCCAGTTCTGGGCGCCACATTTCAAGAAAGATGTGGAGAAATTGGAAAGGGTGCAGAGAAGAGCGACAAGAATGATTAAAGGTTTAGAGAACATGACCTATGAAGCCAGGCTTCATGAACTGGGCTTGTTTAGTTTGGAAAAAAGAAGATTAAGGGGGGACATGATAGCGGTTTTCAAATATCTAAAAGGGTGTCACGAGGAAGGAGAAAATTTGTTCCTCTTGGTTTCTGAGGACAGGACAAGGAGTAATGGGCTTAAAGTGCAGCAGGGGAGGTTTAGATTGGACATTAGGAAAAAATTCCTAACTGTCAGGGTGGTCAAATATTGGAATAAATTGCCAAGGGAGGTGGTGGAATCTCCCTCTCTGGAGATATTTAAGAACAGGTTAGATAGACATCTGTCAGGGATGGTGTAGACGGAGCTTGATCCTGCCTTGAGGGCAGGGGGCTGGACTCGATGACCTCTCGAGGTCCCTTCCAGTCCTATTATTCTATGATTCTATGATTCTATGCTACCTGTCTTGCAAACAGGCAGCTGCTATTGGTCGAAACTAGCCAATGGAAGCTACTGAGGGTAGGGACAGCATGAAAAGCCTTTGTTCCCCCCCTCTCTCTTTCCCTCCAGGCTTTCAGTGTTCAGAAACACATATGTGGCCCTGCAGCCGGCTTCACTGAGTGCCGGGCAGGAGCAGGGTAGGCAGGGAGCCCCCAACTGGGGTTCTCGTGGCCGAATCCAGCCCACAGATCATCTTTTGCCCAGCCCTGGAGTAGAGGCTGGAGCCAGCTTCTCCATTTATAGCAAGCAGTGACTGCTGCTGCTTCTATTTCTCCAAGAAGGCGAGTGCCCTACCCCCTCAGCGGATTAGCTGAGCTCCCTGCCTATGCGGGGAGCTCTGACCCTCTTGCAGGGCTCAGAAAAGGGCTGTGTGCCCGCACAGGTGTAGAGCTTAGGAAACCGTGGTCACGTATTACTGAGGCAGAGTACAGAATGAGGTTCAGAATCCATGAGTTCCTGTTTCAAATGCTGTACTCGGACCACTAGTCTGCATGTCTCTGCTGTAGAACAGCCAGCGTTAAAGGAATTGGTGGAAGCTGCCCATCTGAAACTCTCCATTGCTTGAAGACCCCTGTGAATAGAAATTCTAATAGTCTCCTGCAGACAGTTGACAAGCTCTGCTCCTGCCTGGACTTGGATTCAGGCTTTTCTTGTGCTCGGGAGATATTGCCTAGTATTTGTCATGCTGCTGCCTGTTAGACGGGCCACCAGCTTTTACTTTCCAGGACCCAAGGTCGGAGTGTTTCTGTTTTATTTGGATATAAGCTTTCAGATGCATGGAGTGGGAGTCACAGAGGTTTGGATACATATACGTACTAGCACAGTAGTTCCCCACCTGTGGCCAGTGGACCCTTCATGGTCCGCAAAGGTACTGCAGGGGGTCTGTGGAAAATTTAAAAATAAGGATTTTGGGCCCGACCTTTACTTTTCCTTCATTTTTCTTTCCTTTTCTTTTTTTTCCTCCCCCAGGGTGTGGGGGAGTCAGTGGAATTTTAATAGATTGAAAAAGGATCTGTATGCTTAAATGTTGGGAACCAATGTACTATCATATCGAAAGAAGGGAGTTGCTTATCAAGTGTAGAGCCAGTGTTAACGAGGCCAGTTCATTGGTGGGAGGAGGGGATGTTCTCACTCCCAACACTTGATCGGAAGGTGTGAATACCAAAATAGAGAAATTTGCCTTTGTAGTGAGGCAACCATTCTAAGCCCTTATTCCTAATTTGATCATGTTAAATGTGCAAATTAATTGCAGCTCTCCTGTTTCTCTTTGTAATCTGGTTTTGAAGGGTTTTTTTGTAAAAGGATCACTACTTGTAAATCTGTTACTGAGTGTCCGGGAGGTTAAAATATTCTCCTACTTGTTTTTGTATGTTGCCTTTCTTGACATCTGATTTAGGGATGTGAAAGTTTAACCGGGGCAGTTTGTGTCCTCATGGAGCCCAAGGGCCCTTCAGGCAGGGGCTGATCTAGCATCCGGAGCAGCCTCTGTCAACGGGAGCCAGCGGAAGCCCCAGCCCCAAAGGGCTGGGAGCCGACAAAGCCAGTTCCAGTGCAGGTGCTGAGAGCTGGGAGCCAGCAGCAGCCCCAGTCCTAGCATGGGGCTGTAGCTGCTCCTCCGGTCCAGATCCTGCTTTAGTCAGTTAACCAGTTAAATGTTAGGACAACCTGATGTTTTACCAGTTATCTGATTAACTGGGATGTTACATCCCTAGTTTGATCTGTGTCCATTTATCCTTTAATGCAGAAACGGTTCAGTTTGATCAATATACATGACAAAAGGACATTGCTGGCACTTGATGGCTTTTATCGCATTAGTAGATGTGCAAATAAATGAGCCCCTGATTTTGTAGCTGATTTGTTTGGGTCCTGTGTTGGTGTCGTTTGTTTAGATATGTGGACAGAGTTGGCAAAGGGTTTGTTGCAGGGATAGGTCCTGGGTAAATGTTCTGTAGTATGGTGTGTGGCTACTGATGAGTATTTGCAGGGCATTAGCTGTGGGCTGTAGGTGATTAGCCAGTGGTGTTCTGTTGTTTTCCTCGTTGGGTCTGTCCTGTAGTAGGTGACTTCTAGGTACACATTTAGCTTTGTCAGCCTGTTTGCTCACTTCTCCCAGTGGGTATTTTAGTTTTAAGAATGCTTGATAAGGATCTTGTAGGCGTTTGCCTTTGACTGAGGGGTTGGAGCAGATGCCGTTGTATTTTAGGACATGCCTGTAGAATGAACAGTGTGATGTGTCCTAGGAGGAAGCTACAGATGTGTAGGTAAGAATAGCAGTCAGTAGGTTTCCTATATAAAGTGGAGTTTGTGACCATTTATTTGTACTGTACTGTAGTGTCCAGAAAGTGGATCTCTTATGTGGACAAGTCCAGGCTGAGATTGATGGTGGCGTGAACATTGTTGAAATGCCAGTAGAATTTTTCAAGGGCCTCCTTCCCATGGGTCCATATGGTGATGATATCACCAGTGTAGTGTCAGCAGAGGAAGGGTGCTAGAGGACGAGAGCTGAGGAAGCTTTGTTCTAGGTCAGCCACAAAAATATTGGCATACTGTGGGGCCATACAGATACCCATAGCTGTGGCACTAACTTGAAGGTATAAATTAACCCCAAATCTGAAATGGTTGTAGGTGAAGACAAAGTCACTGTGTACCTGACAGTGGAATACTGGTGTAGAGAGCTTCTACATCCATGGTGGCCAGAATGGTGTTTTCAGGAATACCACCAAAGCATTGTGGTTACCTCAGGAATTCAGTGGTATCTCAAAGTTAGCTAGGAGTAGAGTATTGTCTGAGGAGAGTCCACATAGCTGGACAACCCTGTTGTAAGATTGCCAGTGCTGGAGGTGATGGGCATTCAGGATTTCCTAGTTTATCGATCTTGGGTAGCTGATAGAATACCCCAGTCGTGGCTCTTGGGGGTTGTCTATGTAGATTTGGTCCCATGCTGTTGCAGGGAATTTTTTGAGCAGATAATGTCATTTCTTTTGTTCCTCAGTGGGATCAGAGGAAAGAAGCCTGTGGAATGTAGTCTGGCAGCTTACTGTGCCTAATCTGTCCTGTTCATGACGACTGCAGCATCCCCTTTGCCAGCCTCTTTGATTACAATGTCAGAGTTGTTTTTGAGGCTGTGGATAACATTGCACTCTGCGCAGCTGAGGTTATGGGGCATGTGATATTGTTTTGTTCACAATTTCAGCCTGTGCACATCTCTAGAAGCACTCTGTGTAGAAGTCCAGACAGTTATTTCAACCCATCAGGAGGAGTCCACACGGAATTCTTCTTGTAGTGTTGGTAGGAGGGTCAGTGCAATGCACTGTTCAGTGGTGTGTGAGAAATTTTCCTTGAGTCAGAGATGGCTCAAATAGGCTTCCAGATCACCACAGTGGGAGGGATTGGTCAGAAGGAGAGTCCCTGAGATAGGACAGACTCTTCTGCTGGGTTAAGTGTGTAGTTGTGTAGATTAACAATGTTGTTAGGTGAATTAGGGATACCTTTGTTGTAGCTCCCTGTGATCTGTAGGTGTTTAGATAGTTTCCTGTCCCATTTCTTCTGTAGAGAAGTGAAGTGTGTTGTAAATGGCTTGTCTTGTTTTTTGTAAAGTCAAGCCACATGGAAATTTGTGTGGAAGGTTGGTTTTTTTTTAATGAGAGTCTCCAGTTTTGAGAGCTCATTCTTGATCTCTTGTTTGCTGTATAGGATGTTGATTAGGCAGTTCCTCAGTTTCTTTGAGAGTGCAGCGCAATCTCTTGCTACAGATTGTGTAATATGTTGATTGTAATGGATTTTTTGGCTTCTGTCAATTGGGTATGATATCCATCTGTTTGCACTTGGAGAGGAAGATGCTTGTATCTCTGCAAGTTCCTTCATGAAGTACACACCACATAATCCATTGTCTCCTGCCAAGCCCTAAGGTGCAACTGCATCTGCTCCAACCCCTTAGTCAGAGACAAACACCTACAAGATCCTTATCAAACATTCTTAAAACTAAAATACTCACCGGGTGAAGTGAGCAGACAGACTGACAAAGTTAGATGTGTACCTAGAAGTCACCTACTACAGGACAGAACCAACAAGGAAAATAACAGAGAGGAGGAGAGTTAGTAATCTCAGCCTCAGGATCCCTGGATCTTTCAGTGCTGCAGGCAAATGAAGTTCCTTGCCATTCACAGTGTGTGAACATGCTTGGATATGCACTTTAGTCTGGCTGACTCTCACGGATGCCTTCACGCATAGCTCAGATTGCATTTGCCTGTGACTAGGTAGCTGTCCAACCATGTGTGCAGATGCAGTAGTGTCATGTCCCTTGGGGAGGAAAGATGGTCTGGAAGCTAAACTACAACACTTGGGACATCTGACTTCTGTTCATGACTTTGCTGCTGACTCATTGTATGACCCAGGGCAAGTCCTTAGTGCTGTAGTGTAGACAGACCCTAATTCGAACTAACTTAATTCGAATTAGTTAACTCAGATAATTCAAATTAGTGCATCTAGACCTAAAAACTAATTCGAATTAGCATGTCCACATTGAGTGGACCCTGAACCGAAGTTAAGACTGGCCAGAACCAGTGCTGTCAGGGCATCAGGTTATGACTTAGAGTGTGGAGCTGCTGCCTCAGGCTAGCCAAGGGCTGTGCTTAAAGGGTCCCTATCCCCACCCGGACAGACAGTTCTCAGGGTTCCCCACTTGCTTGTCTACCTCGATGAGGGACAGCAAAGCAGTCCTGGCTTAGAGTGCCCTGAGTGCCCACACTCGGCACATCACAGCACTCAGCCATCAGCCCGGCTGCATTGGCCGCAGGCTGCCATCCGGGGGGGGTCAATCAGAGGGTTGTCAGGATCCAGGAGGCCCTGCAGGAGAGCTTCCACCCTGAGGAGCCCACAGAGCCACCCCCGTCCTCCTCATTGGGGGCTCGTGCCCCATTCCTCCCTCACTTCCTTCCACTTACCCCTCCCTAGCCCCCCTTCCTGATGTAAAAAGTAAAGGACAAGTGTGTTCAAAAATAGAAACTCTCTTTATTTAACAAAACTGGGGGGGGGGGGGGATTAACCTCTGGGGAGACTGGGAATAGGAGGTGAGAGAGAGGGTGGAAGGGGGAGGGGGAAACCTGGGAGGAGGGAGCTGGAAGGGGAAAGCCAGGGGAAGGAGGAGGAGGGGAAGCATAAAACTATGGTACGCCATATCTTTAGTACTGTGTACAGATGTGGTCTCCTCACCTCAAAAAGATATTTTGGCCTGGGAAAGGATTCAGAAAAGGGCAACTAAAATGATTAGGGGTTTGGAACAGGTCCCATATGAAGAGAGGTTAAAGAGACTGGGACTTTTCAGCTTAGAAAAGAGGAGACTGAGGGGGGATAGGATAGAGGTCTATAAAAGCATGAGTGGGGTGGAGAGGGCGAATAAAGAAAAGTTCTTCATTAGTTCCCATAATAGAAGGACTAGAGGACACCAAATGAAATGAATAAACAGCAGGTTTAAAACTAATACGCGAAAGTTCTTCGCACAGCACTTAGTCAACCTGTGGAACTCCTTGCCACAGGAGGCTGTTAAGGCTAGAACTATAACAGAGTTTAAAGAGAAGTTAGATAAATTCATGGAGGTTGGGTCCATGGAGTGCTATTAGCCAGGGGGTAGGAACGGTGTCCCTGGTCTCTGTTTGTAGAAGGCTGGAGATGGATGGCATGAGACAAATGGCTTCGTCATTGTCTTTGGTCCATCCCCTCCAGGGTAGCTGGTGTTGGCCACTGTTGGTAGACAGGATACTGGGCTAGATGGACCTTTGGTCTGACCCAGTACGGCCATTCTTATGTTCTAAGCTCAGGGCTCAGAGTCGGGGGTCTCACTGGACCAACTTGATTTTCATGCAAACCTGCTCCTGGGTTCACATGTGGCCTTTGGTGGCCAGGCTGGCAGCTATCCTGCCTTAGACGACCGCATTCCTGTGCCTAGTGAGGAGGTCGTGGACGTTGGAAGCCTCCCCCCAAACCTCGATGAGGTCCACGATCTCCGTACTGCACCAGGCGGGCGCCCGCCTCTTGCGGCCCCAGGCAGGCTCCTGGGAGCTGCCAGCCTGGTCCCGGGAAGAGGCGGAGGGCTGGGTGGCAGTGGGTGGCTGGCTCAAGCCGTGCCAGGTGCAGGGTCTGCTGGCTGGGTCCTGGCAGGCTTGCAACTGGCACGAGCACTGTAGCCAGACCGTGCCCCTTTAAGGGCTCCTGGGCCGGGAGGGGGGCAGAAGAGTTTCCCCGGTGGTGCCCAGAGTGGCCACCAGGGCAAACTGGGAAGGGCTAGCCTCCCACTAGTTCGAATTAAGTGGCTACACAGCCCTTAATTCGAACTACTTAGTTCAAACTAGGCATTAGTCCTCGTACAGTGAGGTTTACCTAGTTCGAATTAAGTGCTCCGCTAGTTTGAATTAAGTTCGAACTGGTGGTTTGTATGTATCGACGCTATGAAAGTTAATTTGAACTAACGGTTGTTAGACATACCTTTAATGACTCTCATTCCTCCTTACTTCCTAAAACTATAGGGGAAGTATATGCTAGAGATGTAAGCGACTAGTTGACTACCCCATAAGCATTTGCTTATCAGGTAATTGAGTAGGAAATTAACTTGTTGCTTCCTCTACCGTTCCCTCCCCCTTGCTGTCTCTATCAGAGGGAGACAGCAAGGGGAGAATATGAGCTGGTGCTGAGGAGAGCCAGCTTAAAAGCAGGTTTCCCCCTCCCAGGACTGTCTCTATGGGAGTTAGGGGAGGCAGAGGGCAGTGGGGATTGAGACAGTCTCACTTGCACTGGTCCCACTGCTGCTCCTCTCCCTTTGGGCTGTATAAGAGCCACCCGCGGCTCCTGTACACTTCAAAGGGAGAGACCCAGCGGGTTCCTTTGTATGTTTCAAAGGGAGAGACTCAGCGGGTTCCTTTGTATGTTTCAAAGGGAGAGACTCAGCGGGTTCCCTTGTATGTTTCAAAGGGAGAGAGGCAGCAGGATAGCAAGCATCCCCTTATGGACTAATCAAGTAGTCAACGGAAATTCCATTGACTGCTCAATTAGCTGATTAATTGAAATTTAACATCCCTAGTACCTCCCTGAATGTCTGAGAGACAGTGATAACCATTGTGGGGAGATGGGTACCTATTAGCATCTAAAAATTGATCTCTAACAGCTTCGCTTCATAGCCATTAAAGAACCAGTGTCACTTTCATAAGGGTATGGACTTGTCCCCCAGGGTCCTTGGCCAAAATTCCCTCCCTCCCCGATGGTCTCCCATGGCTGTTACCCTCTTCAGTTGTGAAATGACTCTTGCATGTGTGTAGTTTGGTGATGCATCAAGGAGGGTGCTGTACTCCGGGAGCGTGAAGAATATATGCCATTCTAAAAGGGTAATTAAAAAAACCCACCTGGTTGTCACCTTCTTTCCATTGATACTGCTAAAGAAACAAAACCAAACAAGCTAAATCACCTGGCTGAGCTGGGGTGGGGGCTATAAAAGCGGCTATGGTGGCAGCTGCCTGTGCAGAAGGTGTTGTCCTCTCCCCCCTCTCTGCTTATTGGAGAGGCTCTGGTGGTGTTTACTGAGTTTTCAGTAATTTTAGTCTTGGGTTTGGCTTTTCAATGTGTTGATAAAGTCAGCCTGGAGAAAAGGGGCATGAACTAGAGTTGAGGGATTTATTTTCCCTCTCAGTTGTTGTATCTGCCCTGCTTATGCTCAGTAACCCATTTCTCTGCTCAGTCTTTGCAGCTGTCCTGCAGTCCTCGTCCTCTTCCTGCTGGATGAAAGCAATTGCCCTTCCCCACTTCCTGCAGCAGGCAACTCGGGGCATGTGCAAACGCACAGATTGTTGAGTTGCCTGTGTCCTCACCTTGCCCTATCAATCTCTTCTTTTTTGTTTCCTCCTGCTGCAGGAATGTTTCACGCCATTCATCAACGGCAGCTTCTTTGAGCATGATGGGCAGCCCTACTGCGAGGTGCATTATCATGAACGCCGTGGCTCACTGTGTTCCGGCTGCCAGAAACCCATCACGGGACGCTGCATCACTGCGATGGCTAAGAAATTTCACCCAGAACACTTTGTCTGTGCCTTCTGCCTCAAGCAGCTTAACAAAGGAACCTTCAAGGAACAGAATGACAAGCCCTACTGTCAGAACTGCTTCCTCAAACTCTTCTGCTAGACCTATCGTCAAGCATCCTTCTGCCACCTCACTAGGCAGCCCAGTCTCTCTGAGCATTACTGTGATTTAAAACCTTACCGGGGCTTTGGGGAGTGGGGAGGGGGAAGGGGAAGAGTGTGAGGAACTCACTGCTGCTCCAGCGAGAACAGTGGATCCAGGGAGATAAAATGGACCATTAAACTGGAAATGCCCATACTGTGTTTCAGTGGGGAGCCGTTGGGCTCCATCGTTAAAGTGTTGGATGACTTTCGGCAGCCACGAGGAGCCTGAGGCTCTATCAAGGAGACTCCTTTCTCAAGGGGGGGGCTGGATAAAGTCTGTCTAGTTCAGTGTTGCCATTTCTCCTTGAGCCAAGGTGACACTTCCAAACAAAATGTATCTCCTCTCTCACTGGGGCACTTAAGTGCTGTGTGACCCATACTGTGACCTCTGTATTGCCCTGGCTGGGTGTGGTCAAGTCCTGGGGCATGCAGGATTTAGTAAGATTACAGCAGCAGCCCCAGAAGCTGTAAAGACCCTGCAGTAGAATCTTTCCAGTCCAGTAACACTGCAGGGAATTGATGCCACTTATTTTTTAGAAAGGGGGAGTATAAAAACACTGTTTTTCTAGTTTGTAATTTTCTCTCTCCCTCTTCCACATACTGGGGCAGTAGTAGAGGGGGGAGGGTGAGAAGAAAACCCTCTCCCTCCTTGATGGAGTGTCCCATTTTCTTCTGGACACCCCCAACCCTTCAGTAGTGGTTAGTGCAAATACTCCTAATTGTGCTGCTTCCAAGAGACAGGAGGAGGCTGGCACCAACTAATTTTAAAAGAAAATACAGAGAAGTGTGAGGGCCTATCCCTCCCCTCTGAGCGAATGTGATTTATGCTGTTTCTATGGCCTGCATTTTACTAAAAGAAGGGCCTGAAAACCCTCTCTTGGATTTTTTTTAAAGCAAGACAAAATTAATGTTAGATTTTTTTATTCCTTGTTCTTTTTCATCTCTGCTTCTTGCTAATCAGGCCTGCATTTGCCTCCTCTTTGATACTGTCTTGTTCCTTGCTCTTGATAAACATGTTCTGCTGAGAGTCTCTAGAGCAATAAACTTTTATATTGATTGTTACTGGTCTAACAAGTTCCTGGGATCTGATGTGTGTGCCACTTGGAGTTTTGCTATCAACTGAATACTGTATGCTTTGATAAAAACTGTGGATTTCTACACTGAGGTTTGAATTCATAACTAATTTACTTTTAATCCTCTTATACTTAAATTGGTTTTGAAGTGATTTTAAGAAAGCTACTTTTATATCTCAAACTGTACCAGTTGTGCTGGGTACTGTATCTGTAACCTCAATGCTTGGGTTTAACAAACTATTAACATTAAGTATTTTCTTTTTATTGGGGGTTGGGAGGGCTCTGGGTTTTGCAGGGGAAGGGAATGTGTCTTGTATTTTTTTTCTAGCACAAGCAAGTGACCTGTGAATAGCTCTTTTAATTTTCACAGATCACCTGGAAAGTTTATTTTGTAATCTGTAAACTGCTGTATTTGACTTACCTGCCTTTCTCCTGAAACCCAACTTCCAGGGTATTAAATGAGTCTTAATTCAGTGCTGCATGCTGCAAAGATGGAGAACTTAGAGTCCGCCCTAATAGTTTTATTCCTCTTCAGCCATCAGAAATGATGGTACAGGGAATCCTCCCTTTAGGTGGGAAAGATGCTTTTAGGTCTAAAGACAAAAACGGGGAGTCAGGAGATCTGGAATCTATTCCTGATTCTGCCCTCAACTTGTTGTGTAACCTTGGGCCAATCACTTAACCACTCTGTGCTTCGGTTTTCCCATCTGTAAATGAAGTACTATACCCACCTTGTGGAATTTTGAGGTTTAGTTTTATTGTCAAAGGCACGTTAAGATTTTCAGACGGTGGGTGCTATAGAAGGGTAAAGGATTGTGTTAGAAACTACCGTACAGTGTTCTGTAGTAATGGCCAAAGTGGTGCAGGAAGGAAGAGGGTTTTAAAATGACTCTAGAATACTATAGACCTTTGATTAATAAGGCATATAACATTAGGGTGGTTACAGTGTTCAGACTGGAAAAAGGCTTAGGGAGTTCTGGGATTAACTGTGTATGAAATAAACCCTCACTTTAACAGAGGGATCCTAGCTTATGAGTTTAAGTAACCTTGTCTCAATGCTTCACCGCTTGAATAAGTGGAACTGTTTTCACTGGTTTCCCATACAAATGAGCCTCAGTCTGTGGTTGTGGGATTTGTGGAACAAGTGGTAGAACTAAAAGCTACTCCAGCCAGGTTGAGCATTGCTTTTGGAAGGTTCACAAGGCAAGAAAGTGGCTAAATTGTCTCTTTGGATTTGAAATTAGTTTGATTTAAAAATGAGATTTCTGAGCTTCCTGCTGATACTGATGTTCTGACCCCAATGGCTGGGAGAATGGTCATGTCCAATGTATAGGACTTGGAGTAGCTCTGCCACCACATATCTGAATGATACTGAATGAGTTTATTACCTTCTGTGCCTCGGTTTTCTTATCTGTAAAATGGGGATAATATTTAACCTACCTCACTGGGGTGTTGAAGCTTAATTCACTGATATTTCTAAAGGGCTTTGAGATCCTTGGAGGGAAGGTGCTATAGAAGGGAGAAATTTTGTTAACAGTATCTCCATGTCAGTGCAAAACAGTTTCATCCCCTTTCAATAATGGTTTAATAGTCTCCAGGACCATTACTGCCTTAGCAAAACGTTGAGAGCTTTCCTGATAAATTGGGATTTGAACTGGTTTGTCTTTCCACATTGGAGATAGGCCCTATGCTCATTGCTGCCTCCAAATGTTACTTTCCCTCCAGGTGGCTGCTGCCAGCAGGAGGGTCAGAAATACCCATTTTAAATTTCATAATTCCACATACAGTTTAGATTTGAACATTTGAGATGCCGTACAGAGCAAACTGAGGAAAGGGATGTGCTAAGATTGCCCTGAGTGATTAGCGAGCATACTTCATAGATACTGATGGTGCTAACGTGCAGACCAGTGAGTTGTACCACTGGGCTGCTACAGGTACTGGGACACGTTCAGGTGAGGCTAGGGGTGGGGTTAGTTGAGAATGTCTCTTTGGAAGGCTGAGACATAGTGCTCAAACTTGACACAGGAAGCAGGTGTGTACAACACACAACCTGTGTGGAGCTAAAGGATTGTGGGTGTAGAGGCCTGGCAGTTGCCCATTCAGAAGCAAATTAAGCTCTACACACACCACTGTTTCTTAGAAAGGTTTTTTGTTAGGGTTACTGTAATGTTGTCTTTAAAGGCCTCAGTGCTCTGTTTACAATGATCTCCTAATCTGATGAACTCATGCAGTGCAATCAAAGAGCTATCAGATGAGGTGGGTCTCAATCAAATCACGCCTCAAATAGCTTGGGGGGGGTTCCCCTCTGGGTCGACAGTCATTACATTTGTTTTCTTTTGTAAACTTGTAACTCTGCTTTTTCCATTTAAAATTCCTGTGATTATGCTAATAAAATTTTACCATTATTTTCATTTGGCTTGATTCCAGTCATTTCTAATCTCAAAGCTTTGGGAACTGGTTCAGAGCAGCTATCATCCGTACCTCCTCTTGCCTTCCACAATGGAGAAATCAAACCCCCTCGCCCTCCCCAGCAAGAGCTAAGGAGAATGAACATTTATTAGTTCAATTTTCTGATTTAACCTGGACAGAGCCAAAGTGCAAATCCAGCCTGGCGGGGGGGCCAAAACAGGAATGGTCATTTGTGCAGTAAGCACATGAGTCCTGACACACTCACTTCATACATCTCAGCCCCCTGCCTCGGCACAATATGCTGGCATTGCCGCCCCTTGTACAATGCAATAACTGCCTGCATTCTGGGTCGGGGAAGGGTGCTAATTACAGGTTGAACCTCTGATCCTGCTGCTGCATCAGAGAGCCCCTGGCTGAGAGTCTGGTGGCCAGGACTGGGATGGGGGGGCCCCACCCTGAAGCTGGCAACAGTATCAGCCTGGGGGCAGCATTGCAGCCTGGCCAGGGACACAGCTCAGCAGCTGGACCTAGCCCCAGGAGTGCAGCTCTGCCAAGAGCAGCTGGCGCTAGATCCAGCAGTGCAGGCTGGCTGGGGCTGGGAACAGGGAGCCAGGTGGCTGTGCTGATGGTCAGGAGGGGGGCCAAGCCGTAAGTGGAGCTGGATGGGGGCGTGGAGCTTGGAGAGGAGCCTGGCTCGGTCAGCTGATGGACCCCAGAAGTGCATCTAGAGAGGGGATGGAATTTGACCTCCTCTGGTCCAGCAAACTCCCTTGTTTGGGACCAGGGAGGTCCAACCTGTACCCTGAGATTCTTCTCCGCCACTACATGGAAACCTTACTGACAGCTGCTAGAAATCATAATGTGCATTTGAAACCACTGGGCTGCATAATAACCCTCCTGATGTACCTCGGTGCTAAGAGTTTGTAATCACATCTACTGATTATTTCAAATAATGCTATGGATGTGAGGGTGTTTGCAGTAGTAGCAATAAAGCCCCTCTCCCCCCACTTGCCTGAACGGAAAATGTCATCCCTTTCCTAAAAAGATCACAACCTAAAGGGACTGGCACAGCCCAGTAATACGAGAAGACAATACTAGAGCATGTCTATATGGGATTTGGATCTTCTTCACAAGGAATGATCACCAAGAAGCAAATGAAAGCAAGGCTTTGAGCACAACCCAAGTCCTGTGCACAATAATGCAGTAAACTTGAAGTCAGTGGAAAGCTGCTGTTAATTAAGAAAAAAGTCTGTACTCTTCATAGAGATGGGAGTTAACTCTCCGTTTGCACTTGGAGAAACTGTTACGATTGCTACTTCAGGTTTCTGAAGAAAATGAAGTGGCTTTTATAGATCTGAGACCTAAACTGATTTATTAAAATCCCCCAATCCAGCACGATAGCATACAGGCAGTATCTGGATCAGCAGGCGGCAATGCAAATGCAGGAATGTCTAATTAAAATTCTCCCAAGCTGGCTAATCCTAAACTCTTGACGTTATCTGTGTGCTGTGCACATGTCTACATGAATGTCAAAAGGAATGCAGTGTTAAGGTCCCTGATTTAGACTTTACAGTCACAAAATGGAGAAGTTAAAGATTCTTCTTGTACCATTAACTGATCCTGTTAAGCACACACAATATTTTCCAGTTTTTTTTCTTGTTAAACGTGTTGCTGAATCATTGCCTATTTTGGTTTAGTACATACAGAGCCCCAACCAACCCCCTAGATCCTGTTTGTCTGGCTCTGAGCAGCTCCTTAAAAAAACAGTTTGGGGAAAAACTAAAATGTTACTTTCCCCAGTTTTTGCTTTTGTACTTTCTATTCATAGAGATGGTTGCAAACTCCCTCAGTCTGCTCTAAGTGGCAGCCTTTCTGAGCAGAAATAATGGGCATTGTTCAGTCTTCACATTCCATTCCGTCCTCCGCCTCTCTGCTCAGGCCGGGCTAGTTCATAGTGCCAGTTGGAACATGTTGACCTCTGAGCATGCTGACAGCTGGTGACCAGAAGTTCCATTCAGTGCTATGAAGTCATTCCGCCAGCCCCAAGTCAGCCAGCCGATGGCAGAGACTTTCAGGGGTTAATGACAATTGCAAGTGGTTTTATGCTGACGCTTTCTCCTTTCTTCACTTGCTGCACCCTACGTTCCAGCGTAATTCTCCCCCATTAACACAGGACCACAGAGTGCAGCACCCTGCCATGATGGTGCTGGTGGTGAGGTCATTGGCTACCATATTGACTATTTATAGAACTCCCCAAGCGAGAAAACTGGGCCTTGTGTGCCTTCCACTCTTGCTATGAGTGGGGGAGGTGCAGCAATTAGCCTTTAATGTTAGGTGAGGTCTTCCAGAAAGCTGAGAGGCTCCAAGCTCTCTCTCCTGCTCTTTGGGCGGAAGGGTTGGGGTTCCTGCTAGTGGTGCTCGAGTGATTGGACCTGCATGCTTTGCCAATACCCTCTGCCTTGAGTTAGTTTACATGAAGAATCTGAACTCTGGCAGGGTATGCCCCATACATTAGGTATTGGAGGAAGAGTCCTGGGGTGTTTTTGCTGGGATATGAGCAGTAACTTTCTCTACATGCTGCACACTAATCACAATAAAAGGGCATTATTTACTGAACTCCGCTGCTTAACACTGCCTGGACTGAGATTTCTCATGCGAAGTCTGGCAAACAGTCTAGTTTCACCCCCATTTAACCCCAGCAACAACCTGCTCCAGGCACTTAGGGTAGGTCTACACAGCAACGTTGTTTTGGAATAACGGTCGTTATTTCAAAATAATAAAGCGAGCGTCTACACGGCAAGTGAGTTATTTCAACATTATTTCTAAACGACAGGCGGCTTCTTTCAGCGTTGGTAAACCTCATTCTGCGAGGAATAACGCCTCAATGGAAATAGCTATTTTGAAGAAGGGGTGTGTAGTCAGGACAGCTGCAGTTATTTCAAAAGAAGGGGCCTCCAGCCCTTCCCAAGGTCTCCTGCTGGCCGCTCTGTCTCCACTCAGCCAAACTCTAGTGCCTCCTTCCACTGGAGCCATTAAAACTGCAGCTTCAGGGGAAAGGGCTTGTGGCAGACAAGAGGCCCTGAGAGCCCTGAGCCACTCAGCTGCTGCCATTGCCTCAATGGTTAGAAAAATGAGCCAGTCTCCTGCTCCCAGCCAGCCCTCCACAGCTCCCAGGGAGTACGCCAGCACCCCCTGGAGCCTGCATAGGCCTGACGGAGGCACACGCCTCCCTAGTCTGGTGCAGAGATCCTGGATCTCATTGAGGTCTGGGGCAAGGAGGCAAACCTCCAGGATCCCCGTACCAAACCCAGGAATGCAGATGTCTATGCTGGATGGCTGAGCCCCTGGCCAACGAAGGCACAAGTGCACCCAGGAGCAGGTGCGGATGAAAGTGAAGGAGCTCCACCAGGCATACACCAGGGCCTGAGAGCGCAGCTTCCGCTCCAGGGCAGACCCCCACACCTGCCCTTTCTTCAGGAGCTGGACTGCATCCTAGGGGGCGGCGCAGTCCCCCACATAGCGGACTCAGGATGGTTGCCCTCCCAGGGGAAGGAAGAAGAGGAGCCGGATGAGATGAGCTCTGTCACCCTTTTGACTCACGGCCACTGTACACACAGGCTGCAGGAGGTGGGAGGTGAGGAACTGGGCACACTCCTGACTTGGCCTGTGCACATGAGAGCATGTGGGTGCAGGTGGCACGACACTCCAGGGCGCACAGCCCCAGAAGGCTGCACCAGAGGACCCCTCCCCACAGGGTGTCTGGAGAGGCCTGCCATACTCGTGACACCGGGGTGGGACACTGCCTCTCCACAAGCCACCACTAGAAGAAGGCTAGGGGGACACACACAGCAGTACTGCGCGGCACACAGCATGCCTGCCCTCTCCGGGCAGCATCTGCTCCCGGGGACAGAGCAGCGAGGTGCAGGAGCATCTGCCGCTCACACACACCTGCGCCCTCCAGTGGGCAGTGGTACAAGTCCTCTCCCTGTGGGGTGCCGCCACTGCTCAACCCGGTGGCACAGAGGGAAGCCCAGCCAACCTGTGGTCCCCCTCCTGCCCGCATGATCCTGGCCTGCCCAGCATCTTCACATGACTGCTTGTCTCTGGGGCAGACGGGTAGTGAGGATTCCCTCCCCTGCAGGAAAGGGCCCCCTGGCCAGAGCGCACAGGGCCTTGCGCCAAGCACATCGCCATCGTCTGAGCCGACAACGCTCGCTTGGCTCAGGGAGGAGGGCAAGGCTGGGATGTCTGACCGTCTCTCTTTATTCTCCACCGCCAGGCCAGCTGCGAGAGGGGGGCGGTCAACACCACCCGGGGCAGTTCCGAGGGACCCGCAGGCACTGGAGACCTAGGGATGACGTCCAGAGGGAGCACCTCACGGCACACTGTCCATAGAGCAGACCTTCGACCGCAGGCTTCAGGAAGACTTTCAGCTGCAGGGAGACAGCTAGCGGGAGAGGCTGGATCAGGGCCGCACCACGTGCGCGGCTGTGCCAGCCCTGGTCATCAGTATGTGGCCTGCACCTGCTCTCACTTCCGCACCTGCCCCTGATCCTTCCCCGGCTCCTCCTGCTTCTTCCCCAAGCCCATTCCCTCCCTGCCCTGTGGCCACCACACCCATGGTGCTGGGATCCCCAGAGCCAGGTACCACTACCAGCCTCATCCTTGAGCTGCTCCTCTCCCCTCCAAGGTTTTCATCCCCCCCCCCCATTCCCGCTCTTCTCCCCTCTCCCAGGTTCTTTCCCCAATCCCTCCCCAGTTATTTTGACCCCAGATTAAAACCATACAGAGTTTGTTTAACAAAAAAAAAGTCTGTTTGATTGTCTCTGCAGGGGATGAGTTGGGAGGAAAGGCAGAGAGGGGCTAGGCACAGACCCCTAGTGGGGAGGCCCTGGGAAGAGTAGCACTGGGGTCCTTGTAAGAAACTCTCCCTCAGGGCCTCCTGGTTGTGTACTGTGCCTTGATGGGCCTGCCAGAGGGCAGCCGTGCACAGCTGCTTGAAGGCCTTGCTGATGCGCTCAGCCTCTGCCCCCCTCCCTGGTAGAAATGTCTCCCCCTTCTGTTCACAAATATTGGGGTGCACACAACACACCGCCACCCTGTGTGGGATGTTCCGCTTCCTGACATCCAGCCAGGTCAGGAGGCATCTGGACCGCACTTTCAGATGCCTGAGAGTGGCCTCCACCACCATGCAGTCCCTGCTGAGCCAGAAATTGTTGTTACGTGGAGGGGTCAAGGTGGCTGGTGTAGGGCTTCATGAGCCAGAGCAAGAGAGGGTTGGCTGTGTTGCCCACCATGCACATGGGCATGTCCACGTCCCCGACCCTGATGGCGTGCGGGAAAAAGTTTAGGCGTGCAGCTTCCAGAACACGCGGGTGTCGTGCGCCTTCCCCCACCACTCAACATCGGTGTCCGAACACTGGCCCTAGTGGTGCATGACGGCCTGCAGGACCATCGAGAAGTATCCCTTCTAGTTGATGTAGAGAGATGCCCGGCGGTCAGGGGCCCGGATGCAGCTGTGGGTGCCATCAGTAATCCCCCCTCCCACATTTGGGGAAGCCCATGGCAGCAAAGCTGGCGACAATGGTGTCACGGATGACCTTGCACAGGAGGGTGGTGTTGATGGCCTGTACCACCTGGAGACAGACAAACAGAGGGTGGCCAGAGCCCTCAGGAGGCCCCCAAACCCAAATTCCCATTCTCCCCCACCCCACACACACATCCCAGGAGCAAACCTCCCCCTTACTCCGTCCCCTGGCAGGGCTTTGTGAGGGCAGGCCTGAAAACACCTCCCAGGGATGGGGCTTGTACCACCAGCATTCCCCCTATCCCAAGGGAACCCCATTCCAGCAGTCCACTCCCTTCCTGGGACACGAGCCTGAGCGCGCCGTATCTGCATGACCCCGGCCCCGACGGTTAATCTCCCTGCGCCAAACTAGTTCCCAACGGATCAATGGCTGTACGGCTTGGCGAGCTTCCACAGGGCGATGGCAACCTGCTTCTGGACGGAGTTGGCATGTCTCACGTGAGGGTCACAGAGCTCCAAAAAGGTGTCCTCCCTCCTCCGGAAATTCTGGCGCTACTGCTGGTCGCCCCCCTGTTCCATGACGAACCGGTCAGCACTGGTGTCCAGACGCCAGAAGTGGCCATGCACAGGGTGCAGGGGAGGGCGGGTGCGCTTCAGCAGCATGAACCGCACCTGCAGAGAGCAGAGGAGGGTCTTCAAGCAGAGCTGCGGGTTGGGATCCTGCAGGGCCTGGGAGGCAGCCTGCAGAAACTGCTGCATGAGTTGCTGCAATAGCCGTAGACTCCCCAGAGGCAGCTCCAGCTCCATGGCTAAAGAGCTGAGGTGTCTGCAAGGGCAACCGCAGCAGACAAGAGAAGAGGCTTTGCTGTCCCTCTAGGAGGTAATAGAGATGTAGCCGTGTTAGTCTGGTGTAGCTGAAACAAAAGAGAGGACTATGCAGTGCTTTAAAAACTAACAAGATGGTTTATTAGTTTTCGTGGGCCAGATCAAAATTGTGGAAGAGAAGTGGCATGGCCATATATACCAAAGGGATACAATCAAAAAAATGTGAACACATATAAAATTGACAAATCAGATTCTAGAACAAGGGTGGCCTTAAATGCGAGTTAGCGTCTAATCCATCCAATAGCTCAGTGCTATTTCCGTAAGCTTTGGGTGTGTAGATGCTCTGTTTTGAAATAAGCTGTTTTGGAATATTTCTTCTGAAACTGCCTATTCCAAAATAAACGTGCCGTGTAGACGTAGCCTTAGAGACAGAACACACATGTGCAGTAGGTGTAATTTCGGTTTGAGGTGGAGCGTTAAGAACAACAGGCCCCAACCTCTGAATATTTTGCAGAGACATGTAGCGGATCCACAAGCACCACACAACTTTGGAGTCGGTAAGAATTTAATCTTTGGTTCCTTGCTCTCTCTCTGGGAGGGGGCAGCTTGATATTTACATGGAGACAAATGCCGATTGTGGAGGCAGCCACATTTAATTTTAATTTAATTTAATTGTATTGTATTTCATTTCAAGAGCCACCCTGTTTTCTCCTTTCCTGGGGTGAGTTTGACCGATACTCCAGGTTTGGAGAAGGTGCATGGTGCCCTCTAGGGCCCACTGACAATACTGTGGAGAAACTTGAAAAACAACAAATAGTCCTGCACCACCTACCTTAGCCTATGTCTAGACTGCAGGCTTCTTTCGAAAGACGCTCTTTCGAAAGCATCTTTCGAAAGAGCCTCTTTCAAAAGATCGTGTCTAGACTGCAGGCGGATCTTTCGAAAGAGAAATCCACCTTTTCAAAAGAGAGCACCCAGCGGCCTCTTTACATTGAAGAACGCCTTCTTTCGAAAGAGGAACTTTCGAAGGAAGGCGTTCTTCCTCGTGAAACGAGGTTTACCGCCATCGAAAGAAAAGCCGCGTTCTTTCGAAATAATTTCGAAAGAACGCAGCTTGAGTCTGGACGCAGGGGAAGTTTTTTCGGGAAAAGGCTACTTTTCCCGAAAAACCCCCTGAGTCTGGACACGGCCTTAGAGACTAACAAAAAGCTCATCACCTAATAAACCATCTTGTTAGTCTTTAAAGTGCTACATAGTCCTGGTTTCTGTTTCAACAAAAATGTAGGTTGTTATCATGAGCTTTCGTGGGCACAGCCCACTTCTTCGGATGCATGGAGTTTAAGGAGTTGTGCATTTCCCCACCCCATCCAGCTGCTGAGACTTGTAGTGGCTAGTGCTCTGCATGAATGGCATTCATGGTCTGTTGGAAGAGTAAATCGTCGGCCCAGCAAACAGCTTTTCGGCTGCTTCAGTCCACTTCACCGTATCAGGACCCAGGGCTTTTATCAGATCTGTCAGGGGATTTGTTCTGGTGGCAAAATAGGGAACGAACCATCTATAATACCCCACCACACCCAGGAATGCTATTGGGCCGAGGCCAGTTCTGAATGGCCTCCAGCTTATTCACCTGGTGTTACGCCATTCCTCTTCCTACAATATAGCTGCAGTATTTCGCATTACCAAGTCCCAGGGCGCACTTGGCTGGGTTAGCCATAAGGCGGACCTGTCTTAGGGTATTCATCACCGCTTCCAGTTTTCTAGATGAGTCTCCCAATTGGGGTATGAATCATGATGTCGTTGAGGAATGCTGCCACGTAAGCCGCATAGGGGCATAGGAAGCTGTTCATGAGGCGTTGAAAGGTGGCACGAGCCCCATGTAGTCCGAAAGGGGGGACAGTATATTGAAATAAGTCCTCAGGTGTAGTACTGGAAGGGTTGTAGGATCAAAAACCATCCGGATACTCTCGCGTTGTCTTTGTTGTGCTGCATACGCTAAAGGTGTTCATGGTCCGGCAGAAGAGCCCATGTAGTCTGAAAGGGGGAACAGAATATTTAAATAAGATGTTCGGTGTAGAAAATGCAGATTTTTCTTTTACTTCTTTGCCCAAGGGAATCTGCCAATACCCCCTCATTAAATCTAGGGTTGTCAAAAAAGGGACGGTGCCCAAGCAGTCGTCTAACTCATCATTACGGGGTATAGGGTATGTATCAAACTAAGATATTTCATTCAACAGCTGAAAGTCATTCCAGAACCAAGTGGTACCATTGGGCTTTGGCACAGAAACACTTGAGCTACCCATTTCACTATGGGATAGCTCAATGATTCCCAACTCCAACATCCTCTCTACTTCAGCCATAACACCTTCCCTCTTTTCAGCAGGGACCCAATAGAGTCTCAGTGTAATTTTGACGCCAAGGTTTCTGGTAATGTGGTGATATACCTCAGTCCTTCAGCCTGGCTTAGTTGAAAACACATCCCGATGAGGTAATCAAGATGATCAACCAACACTCTTTTGGTGTGATGTCAGGAAAGGGGATATCTTGACTTGATCGTGTGAGGTATCTTCCTGGTTTGGAGAGTCCTGCTTGACCACACACACCTCTCTGGAATACCATGGTTTGAAGAGATTCATGTGACAAGCCTATTACTCTTTCCAGCATCCTGGCTGCCTTATGTTATAGCTGATTCTCCCCCATAGTTTCTACCAACTCACAATGCCCCTGCCATTGGACCAAAAGCTTGCGCTCTGCCCTGGGCACCACCACTATCACTCAATGCTCTGGCTGGAAATGTCAAACTCTTTTCTGGCAGTTGTAATGAGTTTGCTGGGCCTCCTGGGCCTTTCATGTGTTCCTGTACAATGGGAGGGACTCAGGCTATTTCCTCTCTCATCTGCAAGACGTGCTCACTTATGTTCTTCCCTGTATTAGGTTCTGCCTCCCAGAATTCTTCACCAATATCCAGGATGCCACGAGGGTGGTGTCCATATAATAGTTCAAAGGTGAGAATCCAGTAGATAGAGGCCTGAGGTACCTCCTGGCTAACGAACATCAGGGAAAGTAGCAGTGTATCCCAGTCCTTCCAATCTTGACGTACTAGTTTCTGTATCATAGCTTTGAGGGTTCGATTGAACCTTTCAACCAGTTCTTAGGGTGCGGACAGAGGTCCTTATGGTATGGCTACGGAGTAGACTGCAGAGGTCCTTGCTCAGTTTTGATGTAAATGGGGTTCCTTGGTCTGTCAATATATCTTTCAGTAGTCCCAACCAGGTAAAGATTTCTAATAATGCTTTCGCTATTGTTTTTGAGGATGTATTCCGCAGTGGTATAGCTTCGGGGTACCAGGTTGCGTAGTTTAAGATGACCAGGGTATACTGGTGACCTCACATCTTTTCTCTAAATGTCCTAGCAGGTCCATGGCAATATGCTCCAATGGGACTTCTATGACGGAGGGGCATGAACAGTGTTTGCACGTGGGTCCGACGGCTGTGCAGCTAAGAGTCAGGGCATGCTGTGCAATACCAGCGTACATCCTCATGTACTCCCAGCCAAAAGAACTTCTGTAGGATCTGTGCTAGGGTCTCTTACCCCGAGATCTCCCCCGTCCCCGTCCCCAAACAGATGACTGCGGGCAAGGCTTAATATGGCTTCCTGGTGCTTCTGAAGTACTATGAGCTGCTGTACCACCTTCCCTCTATGGAGGTGACCCAGGATAGGAGATCCTACTTCATGATGAAGTATGGTCCGGACCCCTGGGTTTTCCCTTTCACCAGGACTCTATTTCTGTCACCTCCTTCCTAATGTTGTCTTATCTGGGGTCTTCAGCTTGATCTTGTCCCCAAATGCAGGCCAACCTCTGACACTCCCTTCTCCAGGGAAGTTGCCTCTCTGGCTGCTGAGCTGGTCTGCCCACCAGAGCAGCCTTCTGGTTCTGGACTAGAATTCGGGTTCCCAGTGCCACGGTGGCCCTCCTTTTTGTTGTTGTTGTGGTTGTTTTTTCGTTTCCTTTCCTTTCACTTCCTCGTAGGGGTGGGGAACAAATCGGGGATGTTTTGGCAAAAATTGGAGGTTGACAATCTCTGGCAGCCACTTACTGCCTTCTTTTAGTTCACCTTCTTTTATGAGACAAGACAGGCCCAACAAAGAAACCAACAGAACACCACTGGCCATCACCTACAGTCCCCAGCTAAAAGCTCTCCAACGCATCATCAGTGATATATGACCCATCCTGGACAATGATTCCTCGCTCTCACAGACCTGGGGAGGCAGGCCAGTCCTTGCCTACAGGCAGCCCGCCAACCTGAAGCAAATTCTCACCAGCAACAACACACCGCACCACAGAAACTCAAACTCAGGAACCAGTCCCTGCAACAAACCTCGGTGCCAACTCTGCCCACATATCTGCACCAGCAACCCCATCACAGGACCTGACCACGTCAGCCGCACCATCACGGGCTCATTCACCTGCACATCTACCAATGTAATAGACGCCATCATGGGCCAGCAATGCCCCTCTGCCATATGCACTGGCCAAACCGGACAGTCCCAACGTAAAAGAATAAACGGACACAAATCAGATATCAGGAATGGTAACCTACAAAAACCCGTAAGAGAACTCTTCAGTCTCCTCGGACACACACTAGCAGATGTAAAAATAGCCATCCTGCAAGAAAGAAAGTTCAAAAACAGACTCCAAAGAGAAACTACAGAGCTACAATTCATTTGCGAATTTGATCCTATCAATTTAGGATTGAACAAAGACTGTGAATGGCTAGCCAACTACAAAAGCAGTTTCTCCTCTCTTGGTGTTCACACCTCCACATCAGCTGCTAGAAGCGGGCCACATCCTCCCTGACTGAATTGAACTCGTTATCGCTGGCCTTTCTCTTGATTGGTACTCCCTTCTTTTCATGTGCCTGTATATTTATACCTGCCTCAGATGGAAAGCAGCTGGGGAACATTTCAACTTGCCCGGGCACTCATTAATGGGTCTAAAAGTGTCTGTATTATTTCAAAGTAATTTCACAAGTCCTCTGGAGAGAGAAACGACAGAACTGGGTTTCATTTACAAGTTTTGACGCTTTGGATAGGCAGCTGCTTTCCACATACTAATGACATAAAATGCAAAGAATACTTATAGCCAACTCTATTTGCCTCATTTAGCATGGACACTCTAATTGACGGCATTTTCCTCTCCATTGCTTCCCTTCTCTTTCCTTCCCCATCCCCTCTCTCTCTGCTGTTTGCAAACTGGACTGCTTTACGCCATTCATCTGAAGAAGTGGGTTGTACCCATGAAAGCTCACGATCCCACCTATGTGTTTTGTTATTCTTTAAGGAGCTCCAGGACTATTTGCTATTTATTTAGGGTGGATTGTTCTACTAGAAAATACAACTGATTTCTTCTCCACTGTGTCTCGGTGGCACTCCATCTTATTCCTCTTAGCTATTGCTGATGTCGAGAGACGTTTTGTAGGTAGATGCTGTGCAACACAGTTAACCTTGTTAGTGAAACCAATTCTATTTTTTGTAACCACAGTATTCTCCCCGAGGGGAGGTGCACCGTTCCTGGAGGTACTGCAATACCAGGTCGATGCGTGGAGTGGATGGAGCAAGCTCCTATTCCATCTCCCTGTTCCAAAAATCCATTTAATATATAGTCCTCAGATAGAGGACGTATCAGATATTAAACTGATAAGAACAGATACTACACTTGATCTTAGCCAAAAGGCCGAGAAGCGATACCAATACGCTAAAAATCGAGGCAGCCCTCCCTGTCCGAGAGCTCTCCACATCACGACGAGGAGCTCCCGGACAGGGAGACAGGAAGACAGGGACCAAGCGCCGTCAACGAGACTTTGATCACTATGAATCTCTAAGTGACAATGCTCCCACCACATGACTCTAATCTAATAATTCAAAGTGAACTCAACACACAATTCTGCTCAAAAAAGTGAGAATTCGTTCAATCTGGTTCCTCTCGCTGCTGTTCCTGGTTGCTGACACAGACTCCTAAATTGCATAAACCAACCCACTTCCTGTGACGTAGTCTTTCACTGTTAACTCTTGCAGCAAAAGAAAATGTATGCAAGCTTGATCCGGGAGTGGCCAGAGCACAGCCCACAAGGCTCAGGTTGCTCTCTTACGCTTACAGTGAGGTTCCTGGAAACGCCCCCATACCTACCTCTAGGGGCTGAGCTTCAGAGGATAGCCGAGTTAGTCTGTTACAGAAACCCTATGTTCCAGTGTAATTCTCCCCCATTAACACAGGACCACAGAGTGCAGCACCCTGCCATGATGGTGCTGGTGGTGAGGTCATTGACTACCATATTGACTATTTATAGAACTCCCCAAGCGAGAAAACTGGGCCTTGTGTGCCTCCCACTCTTGCTATGAGTGGGGGAGGTGCAGCAATTAGCCTTTAATGTTAGGTGGGGTCTTCCAGAAAGCTGAGAGGCTCCAAGCTCTCTCTCCTGCTCTTTGTGCGGAAGGGTTGGGGTTCCTGCTAGTGGTGCTCGAGTGATTGGACCTGCATGCTTTGCCAATACCCTCTGCCTTGAGTTAGTTTACATGAAGAATCTGAACTCTGGCAGGGTATGCCCCATACATTAGGTATTGGAGGAAGAGTCCTGGGGTGTTTTTGCTGGGATATGAGCAGTAACTTTCTCTACATGCTGCACACTAATCACAATAAAAGGGCATTATTTACTGAACTCCGCTGCTTAACACTGCCTGGACTGAGATTTCTCATGCGAAGTCTGGCAAACAGTCTAGTTTCACCCCCATTTAACCCAGGCAACAACCTGCTCCAGGCACTTAGGGTAGGTCTACACAGCAACGTTGTTTTGGAATAACGGTCGTTATTTCAAAATAATAGAGCGAGCGTCTACACGGCAAGTGAGTTATTTCAACATTATTTCTAAACGACAGGCGGCTTCTTTCAGCGTTGGTAAACCTCATTCTGCGAGGAATAACGCCTCAGTGGAAATAGCTATTTTGAAGAAGGGGTGTGTAGTCAGGACAGCTGCAGTTATTTCAAAAGAAGGGGCCTCCAGCCCTTCCCAAGGTCTCCTGCTGGCCGCTCTGTCTCCACTCAGCCAAACTCTAGTGCCTCCTTCCACTGGAGCCCTTAAAACTGCAGCTTCAGGGGAAAGGGCTTGTGGCAGACAAGAGGCCCTGAGAGCCCTGAGCCACTCAGCTGCTGCCATTGCCTCAATGGTTAGAAAAATGAGCCAGTCTCCTGCTCCCAGCCAGCCCTCCACAGCTCCCAGGGAGTACGCCAGCACCCCCTGGAGCCTGCATAGGCCTGACGGAGGCACACGCCTCCCTAGTCTGGTGCAGAGATCCTGGATCTCATTGAGGTCTGGGGCAAGGAGGCAAACCTCCAGGATCCCCGTACCAAACCCAGGAATGCAGATGTCTATGCTGGATGGCTGAGCCCCTGGCCAACGAAGGCACAAGTGCACCCAGGAGCAGGTGCGGATGAAAGTGAAGGAGCTCCACCAGGCATACACCAGGGCCTGAGAGCGCAGCTTCCGCTCCAGGGCAGACCCCCACACCTGCCCTTTCTTCAGGAGCTGGACTGCATCCTAGGGGGCGGCGCAGTCCCCCACATAGCGGACTCAGGATGGTTGCCCTCCCAGGGGAAGGAAGAAGAGGAGCCGGATGAGATGAGCTCTGTCACCCTTTTGACTCACGGCCACTGTACACACAGGCTGCAGGAGGTGGGAGGTGAGGAACTGGGCACACTCCTGGCTTGGCCTGTGCACATGAGAGCATGTGGGTGCAGGTGGCACGACACTCCAGGGCGCACAGCCCCAGAAGGCTGCACCAGAGGACCCCTCCCCACAGGGTGTCTGGAGAGGCCTGCCATACTCGTGACACCGGGGTGGGACACTGCCTCTCCACAAGCCACCACTAGAAGAAGGCTAGGGGGACACACACAGCAGTACTGCGCGGCACACAGCATGCCTGCCCTCTCCGGGCAGCATCTGCTCCCGGGGACAGAGCAGCGAGGTGCAGGAGCATCTGCCGCTCACACACACCTGCGCCCTCCAGTGGGCAGTGGTACAAGTCCTCTCCCTGTGGGGTGCCGCCACTGCTCAACCCGGTGGCACAGAGGGAAGCCCAGCCAACCTGTGGTCCCCCCTCCTGCCTGCATGATCCTGGCCTGCCCAGCATCTTCACATGACTGCTTGTCTCTGGGGCAGACGGGTAGTGAGGATTCCCTCCCCTGCAGGAAAGGGCCCCCTGGCCAGAGCGCACAGGGCCTTGCGCCAAGCACATCGCCATCGTCTGAGCCGACAACGCTCGCTTGGCTCAGGGAGGAGGGCAAGGCTGGGATGTCTGACCGTCTCTCTTTATTCTCCACCGCCAGGCCAGCTGCGAGAGGGGGGCGGTCAACACCACCCGGGGCAGTTCCGAGGGACCCGCAGGCACTGGAGACCTAGGGATGACGTCCAGAGGGAGCACCTCACGGCACACTGTCCATAGAGCAGACCTTCGACCGCAGGCTTCAGGAAGACTTTCAGCTGCAGGGAGACAGCTAGCGGGAGAGGCTGGATCAGGGCCGCACCACGTGCGCGGCTGTGCCAGCCCTGGTCATCAGTATGTGGCCTGCACCTGCTCTCACTTCCGCACCTGCCCCTGATCCTTCCCCGGCTCCTCCTGCTTCTTCCCCAAGCCCATTCCCTCCCTGCCCTGTGGCCACCACACCCATGGTGCTGGGATCCCCAGAGCCAGGTACCACTACCAGCCTCATCCTTGAGCTGCTCCTCTCCCCTCCAAGGTTTTCATCCCCCCCCCCCATTCCCGCTCTTCTCCCCTCTCCCAGGTTCTTTCCCCAATCCCTCCCCAGTTATTTTGACCCCAGATTAAAACCATACAGAGTTTGTTTAACAAAAAAAAGTCTGTTTGATTGTCTCTGCAGGGGATGAGTTGGGAGGAAAGGCAGAGAGGGGCTAGGCACAGACCCCTAGTGGGGAGGCCCTGGGAAGAGTAGCACTGGGGTCCTTGTAAGAAACTCTCCCTCAGGGCCTCCTGGTTGTGTACTGTGCCTTGATGGGCCTGCCAGAGGGCAGCCGTGCACAGCTGCTTGAAGGCCTTGCTGATGCGCTCAGCCTCTGCCCCCCTCCCTGGTAGAAATGTCTCCCCCTTCTGTTCACAAATATTGGGGTGCACACAACACACCGCCACCCTGTGTGGGATGTTCCGCTTCCTGACATCCAGCCAGGTCAGGAGGCATCTGGACCGCACTTTCAGATGCCTGAAAGTGGCCTCCACCACCATGCAGTCCCTGCTGAGCCAGAAATTGTTGTTACGTGGAGGGGTCAAGGTGGCTGGTGTAGGGCTTCATGAGCCAGAGCAAGAGAGGGTTGGCTGTGTTGCCCACCATGCACATGGGCATGTCCACGTCCCCGACCCTGATGGCGTGCGGGAAAAAGTTTAGGCGTGCAGCTTCCAGAACACGCGGGTGTCGTGCGCCTTCCCCCACCACTCAACATCGGTGTCCGAACACTGGCCCTAGTGGTGCATGACGGCCTGCAGGACCATCGAGAAGTATCCCTTCTAGTTGATGTAGAGAGATGCCCGGCGGTCAGGGGCCCGGATGCAGCTGTGGGTGCCATCAGTAATCCCCCCTCCCACATTTGGGGAAGCCCATGGCAGCAAAGCTGGCGACAATGGTGTCACGGATGACCTTGCACAGGAGGGTGGTGTTGATGGCCTGTACCACCTGGAGACAGACAAACAGAGGGTGGCCAGAGCCCTCAGGAGGCCCCCAAACCCAAATTCCCATTCTCCCCCACCCCACACACACATCCCAGGAGCAAACCTCCCCCTTACTCCGTCCCCTGGCAGGGCTTTGTGAGGGCAGGCCTGAAAACACCTCCCAGGGATGGGGCTTGTACCACCAGCATTCCCCCTATCCCAAGGGAACCCCATTCCAGAGTCCACTCCCTTCCTGGGACACGAGCCTGAGCGCGCCGTATCTGCATGACCCCGGCCCCGACTGTTAATCTCCCTGCGCCAAACTAGTTCCCAACGGATCAATGGCTGTACGGCTTGGCGAGCTTGCACAGGGCGATGGCAACCTGCTTCTGGACGGAGTTGGCATGTCTCACGTGAGGGTCACAGAGCTCCAAAAAGGTGTCCTCCCTCCTCCGGAAATTCTGGCGCTACTGCTGGTCGCCCCCCTGTTCCATGACGAACCGGTCAGCACTGGTGTCCAGACGCCAGAAGTGGCCATGCACAGGGTGCAGGGGAGGGCGGGTGCGCTTCAGCAGCATGAACCGCACCTGCAGAGAGCAGAGGAGGGTCTTCAAGCAGAGCTGCGGGTTGGGATCCCGCAGGGCCTGGGAGGCAGCCTGCAGAAACTGCTGCATGAGTTGCTGCAATAGCCGTAGACTCCCCAGAGGCAGCTCCAGCTCCATGGCTAAAGAGCTGAGGTGTCTGCAAGGGCAACCGCAGCAGACAAGAGAAGAGGCTTTGCTGTCCCTCTAGGAGGTAATAGAGATGTAGCCGTGTTAGGCTGGTGTAGCTGAAACAAAAGAGAGGACTATGCAGTGCTTTAAAAACTAACAAGATGGTTTATTAGTTTTCGTGGGCCAGATCAAAATTGTGGAAGAGAAGTGGCATGGCCATATATACCAAAGGGATACAATCAAAAAAATGTGAACACATATAAAATTGACAAATCAGATTCTAGAACAAGGGTGGCCTTAAATGCGAGTTAGCGTCTAATCCATCCAATAGCTCAGTGCTATTTCCGTAAGCTTTGGGTGTGTAGATGCTCTGTTTTGAAATAAGCTGTTTTGGAATATTTCTTCTGAAACTGCCTATTCCAAAATAAACGTGCCGTGTAGACGTAGCCTTAGAGACAGAACACACATGTGCAGTAGGTGTAATTTCGGTTTGAGGTGGAGCGTTAAGAACAACAGGCCCCAACCTCTGAATATTTTGCAGAGACATGTAGCGGATCCACAAGCACCACACAACTTTGGAGTCGGTAAGAATTTAATCTTTGGTTCCTTGCTCTCTCTCTGGGAGGGGGCAGCTTGATATTTACATGGAGACAAATGCCGATTGTGGAGGCAGCCACATTTAATTTTAATTTAATTTAATTGTATTGTATTTCATTTCAAGAGCCACCCTGTTTTCTCCTTTCCTGGGGTGAGTTTGACCGATACTCCAGGTTTGGAGAAGGTGCATGGTGCCCTCTAGGGCCCACTGACAATACTGTGGAGAAACTTGAAAAACAACAAATAGTCCTGCAACACCTATCTTAGAGACTAACAAAAAGCTCATCACCTAATAAACCATCTTGTTAGTCTTTAAAGTGCTACATAGTCCTGGTTTCTGTTTCAACAAAAATGTAGGTTGTTATCATGAGCTTTCGTGGGCACAGCCCACTTCTTCGGATGCATGGAGTTTAAGGAGTTGTGCATTTCCCCACCCCATCCAGCTGCTGAGACTTGTAGTGGCTAGTGCTCTGCATGAATGGCATTCATGGTCTGTTGGAAGAGTAAATCGTCGGCCCAGCAAACAGCTTTTCGGCTGCTTCAGTCCACTTCACCGTATCAGGACCCAGGGCTTTTATCAGATCTGTCAGGGGACTTGTTCTGGTGGCAAAATAGGGAACGAACCATCTATAATACCCCACCATACCCAGGAATGCTATTGGGCCGAGGCCAGTTCTGAATGGCCTCCAGCTTATTCACCTGGTGTTACGCCATTCCTCTTCCTACAATATAGCTGCAGTATTTCGCATTACCAAGTCCCAGGGCGCACTTGGCTGGGTTAGCCATAAGGCGGACCTGTCTTAGGGTATTCATCACCGCTTCCAGTTTTCTAGATGAGTCTCCCAATTGGGGTATGAATCATGATGTTGTTGAGGAATGCTGCCACGTAACCCGCATAGGGGCATAGGAAGCTGTTCATGAGGTGTTGAAAGGTGGCACGAGCCCCATGTAGTCCGAAAGGGGGGACAGTATATTGAAATAAGTCCTCAGCTGTAGTACTGGAAGGGTTGTAGGATCAAATACCATCCGGATACTCTCGCGTCGTCTTTGTTGTGCTGCATACGCTAAAGGTGTTCATGGTCCGGCAGAAGAGCCCATGTAGTCTGAAAGGGGGAACAGAATATTTAAATAAGACGTTCGGTGTAGAAAATGCAGATTTTTCTTTTGCTTCTTTGCCCCAGGGAATCTGCCAATACCCCCTCATTAAATCTAGGGTTGTCAAAAAAGGGACGGTGCCCAAGCAGTCGTCTAACTCATCATTACGGGGTATAGGGTATGTGTCAAACTAGGATATTTCATTCAACAGCTGAAAGTCATTCCAGAACCAAGTGGTACCATTGGGCTTTGGCACAGAAACAATTGAGCTACCCCTTTCACTATGGGATAGCTCAATGAATCCCAACTCCAACATCCTCTCTACTTCAGCCATAACACCTTCCCTCTTTTCAGCAGGGACCCAATAGAGTCTCAGTGTAATTTTGACGCCAAGGTTTCTGGTAATGTGGTGATATACCTCAGTCCTTCAGCCTGGCTTAGTTGAAAACACATCCCGATGAGGTAATCAAGATGATCAACCAACACTCTTTTGGTGTGATGTCAGGAAAGGGGATATCTTGACTTGATCGTGTGAGGTATCTTCCTGGTTTGGAGAGTCCTGCTTGACCACACACACCTCTCTGGAATACCATGGTTTGAAGAGATTCATGTGACAAGCCTATTACTCTTTCCAGCATCCTGGCTGCCTTATGTTATAGCTGATTCTCCCCCATAGTTTCTACCAACTCATAATGCCCCTGCCATTGGGCCAAAAGCTTGCTCTCTGCCCTGGGCACCACCACTATTACTCAATGCTTTGGCTGGAAAAGTCAAACTCTTCCCTGGCAGTTGTAATGAGTTTGCTGGGCCTCCTGGGCCTTTCATGTGTTCCTGTACAATGGGAGGGACTCAGGCTATTTCCTCTCTCATCTGCAAGACATGCTCACTTATGTTCTTCCCTGTATTAGGTTCTGCCTCCCAGAATTCTTCACCAATATCCAGGATGCCTCGAGGGTGGTGTCCATATAATAGTTCAAAGGTGAGAATCCAGTAGATAGAGGCCTGAGGTACCTCCTGGCTAACGAACATCAGGGAAAGTAGCAGTGTATCCCAGTCCTTCCAATCTTGACGTACTAGTTTCTGTATCATAGCTTTGAGGGTTCGATTGAACCTTTCAACCAGTCCTTAGGGTTCGGACACAGGTCCTTATGGTATGGCTACAGAGGTATGGTATGGTATGCAGAGGTTCTTGCTCAGTTTTGATGTAAATGGGGTTCCTTGGTCTGTCAATATATCTTTCAGTAGTCCCAACCAGGTAAAGATTTCTAATAATGCTTTCGCTATTGTTTTTGAGGATGTATTCCGCAGTGGTATAGCTTCGGGGTACCAGGTTGCGTAGTTTAAGATGACCAGGGTATACTGGTGACCTCACATCTTTTCTCTAAATGTCCTAGCAGGTCCATGGCAATATGCTCCAATGGGACTTCTATGACGGAGGGGCATGAACGGTGTTTGCACGTGGGTCCGACGGCTGTGCAGCTAAGAGTCAGGGCATGCTGTGCAATACCAGCGTACATCCTCATGTACTCCCAGCCAAAAGACCTTCTGTAGGATCTGTGCTTGGGTCTCTTACCCCGAGATCTCCCCCGCCCCCTTCCCCAAACAGATGACTGCGGGCAAGGCTTAATATGGCTTCCTGGTGCTTCTGAAGTACTATGAGCTGCTGTACCACCTTCCCTCTATGGAGGTGACCCAGGATAGGAGATCCTACTTCATGATGAAGTATGGTCCGGACCCCTGGGTTTTCCCTTTCACCAGGACTCTATTTCTGTCACCTCCTTCCTAATGTTGTCTTATCTGGGGTCTTCAGCTTGATCTTGTCCCCAAATTTTTCCTCACTGGGCCAATTAGCCCAAATTCTCGTGAACTAGTTTCTGCTGCCTCTATCTGATCCGAGGTATTAAATGCAGGCCAACCTCTGACACTCCCTTCTCCAGGGAAGTCGCCTCTCTGGCTGCTGAGCTGGTCTGCCCACCAGAGCAGCCTTCTGGTTCTGGGCTAGAATTCGGGTTCCCAGTGCCATGGTGGCCCTCCTTTTTGTTGTTGTTGTGGTTGTTTTTTCGTTTCCTTTCCTTTCACTTCCTCGTAGGGGTGGGGAACAAATCGGGGATGTTTTGGCAAAAATTGGAGGTTGACAATCTCTGGCAGCCACTTACTGCCTTCTTTTAGTTCACCTTCTTTTATGAGACAAGACAGGCCCAACAAAGAAACCAACAGAACACCACTGGCCATCACCTACAGTCCCCAGCTAAAAGCTCTCCAACGCATCATCAGTGATATATGACCCATCCTGGACAATGATTCCTCGCTCTCACAGACCTGGGGAGGCAGGCCAGTCCTTGCCTACAGGCAACCCGCCAACCTGAAGCAAATTCTCACCAGCAACTACACACCGCACCACAGAAACTCTAACTCAGGAACCAGTCCCTGCAACAAACCTCGGTGCCAACTCTGCCCACATATCTGCACCAGCAACCCCATCACAGGACCTGACCACGTCAGCCGCACCATCACGGGCTCATTCACCTGCACATCTACCAATGTAATAGACGCCATCATGGGCCAGCAACGCCCCTCTGCCATATGCACTGGCCAAACCGGACAGTCCCAACGTAAAAGAATAAACGGACACAAATCAGATATCAGGAATGGTAACCTACAAAAACCCGTAAGAGAACTCTTCAGTCTCCTCGGAAACACACTAGCAGATGTAAAAATAGCCATCCTGCAAGAAAGAAAGTTCAAAAACAGACTCCAAAGAGAAACTACAGAGCTACAATTCATTTGCGAATTTGATCCTATCAATTTAGGATTGAACAAAGACTGTGAATGGCTAGCCAACTACAAAAGCAGTTTCTCCTCTCTTGGTGTTCACACCTCCACATCAGCTGCTAGAAGCGGGCCACATCCTCCCTGACTGAATTGAACTCGTTATCGCTGGCCTTTCTCTTGATTGGTACTCCCTTCTTTTCATGTGCCTGTATATTAATACCTGCCTCAGATGGAAAGCAGCTGGGGAACATTTCAACTTGCCCGGGCACTCATTAATGGGTCTAAAAGTGTCTGTATTATTTCAAAGTAATTTCACAAGTCCTCTGGAGAGAGAAACGACAGAACTGGGTTTCATTTACAAGTTTTGACGCTTTGGATAGGCAGCTGCTTTCCACATACTAATGACATAAAATGCAAAGAATACTTATAGCCAACTCTATTTGCCTCATTTAGCATGGACACTCTAATTGACAGCATTTTTCTCTCCATTGCTTCCCTTCTCTTTCCTTCCCCATCCCCTCTCTCTCTGCTGTTTGCAAACTGGACTGCTTTACGCCATTCATCTGAAGAAGTGGGTTGTACCCATGAAAGCTCACGATCCCACCTACGTGTTTTGTTATTCTTTAAGGAGCTCCAGGACTATTTGCTATTTATTTAGGGTGGATTGTCTACTAGAAAATACAACTGATTTCTTCTCCACTGTGTCTCGGTGGCACTCCATCTTATTCCTCTTAGCTATTGCTGATGTCGAGAGACGTTTTGTAGGTAGATGCTGTGCAACACAGTTAACCTTGTTAGTGAAACCAATTCTATTTTTTGTAACCACAGTATTCTCCCCGAGGGGAGGTGCACCGTTCCTGGAGGTACTGCAATACCAGGTCGATGCGTGGAGTGGATGGAGCAAGCTCCTATTCCATCTCCCTGTTCCAAAAATCCATTTAATATATAGTCCTCAGATAGAGGACGTATCAGATATTAAACTGATAAGAACAGATTGACGTTTATTTAGAGAATTTTTAAAGACAAACAATACATAAATTATGATAGACAATTTTGAGTAACAAGTAGGACTGAGAGAATGGGTACATCCGGTAGCCGGCTTGAGGTACGGTGGTAGGGGGGATCTATGCCCTGGGGGCCTGGGTTTATGGCCCGTGGTGGGGCGTTTGGGCCCCCCCCGGGGGGGCCCGTTGGTGGGATGCCTTCCTCCTTTGGAACGATGACTTAGGCCTTTCGTTGAGGGGTGCAAAGAGTAGTTAGTTCCTGAGGGAGGGGGAGGCTTGGGGCGGGGGGGTTTGGAGCGTGGCTAGTTAGAAGCCCAAAGTGAATGGAAACAAGGGGGTGTGGGGCCCCGGATGTAGACGGCCAATGGGGTGGTTATCTGGGTAGCGGATGGGGGTTTGGTGGCGGTGCTCATTCTGGGGTTGAACTGGTAGTTTAAGTGGGTTGGATTTGGATATGGGTTCGGTAGGGTGAGCATCGCACCATTGGTTGGATTGTGGGGGCGTACGCAGGGTCAGTGTGCCTGGGAGTGAATGCGGGGATCATGGGACCAATTGAGTGGGCTGTCCGTTGTGGGAGGGCAAGCGTGCCTGGTTTACGACTTGGAGTCGGGTGAAGGTTCTAGTGGTCTAAATTTTGGGGAGCGGGAGGGGAGGTACAATTCAATCATACATACATACATACTTAAACCTACACAGTCACACTCGCAGTTATTCCTCCATATGTACGGGACAGGAGTTGGATAGTGGAATGGCCTAGGGGGGTAGGGTAGGGGGGTTAGTAGGGGCGGGGAGTCTAGTGGTTGGGGGGGTACTGACACACCCATATTAATCAGACCTATGCCTATGCCCCGGGTGTAATCCACGATCTGCTCCTGGTTCTGTGTTGAGAATGTGTAAGCATAAGCATAGTAGACCTTCAGTTCCCCGAATTCCGTGTCCCTTGGCTTCCCTTATTACCGTATCCTGGTCCCCGTTGTTGCTCCCGCCTGGAGGGGGGTAGGAGACCCCCCTGAGCAAGTAAATGGTGGATAAGTTGAAAGTGGAGAGAAATGACCGACCAGGCGGGGCAGGATACGGGCCCAGGATCGGCGCCGAGAGACGAAGCACAAGGGTTAAGAGGTTGGTTACCAGGGGAGTATTTCCGGAGACAGGAGTGGGTCCCACGGCGTCCTCTTCAGCTGCATCCGTGTCCTCTTGGTCAGGACGTGTTACACACCCGGGTTTTTTTTTTTTTTTTTTATAATGTATATATTAGGTATTAGTAGGGGAAGTTAGGGTAGGGATGGAGGTAGTGGCAGAGTTATGGGGGGCGGGGGGCGTAGAGGGGTGAGGGAGGTTGCTGGACCTAGACAATTGGACTCACTCAACAACTACATGCACACGGGGGAGGGTGGAGGGGGGGGATGGTGGCACACATTGCTATTCTAATTGGGCCTTGGGGTTCAGGTGGGCTGTGGTTCTGGGGGTTGGAATTGGCGGTGGCCAGTGACATGTTCGATGTAAATGTCTCTGGACCACCGGATAGTGTCTGACACCATCAGGCGGCGCATCAGGTTAGCGTATTTTTTCCCGATGTTACACGCCTCCAGGGTTGCCTCATTTTTGGGGTCCCAGGAGCCCAGCGCCCCCACTAGCAGGACGTAGAGGTCCACCGTGTAACCTTGCGCCCGTAAAGTGTCCACCAGCCCGGAGTATTTTACGATTTTTCTTAAGCGGGCCGCTTGGAGTGCAGCTGGCCGGTTCTCGAAGGGGACCGACACCTCGATCATTGTGATTTTCTTAGTTTCTTCTTGAGTAATCACAATGTCCGGATGGAGGGAGCAGTTTGACCCTGGGATGACGGCGTCCTCGAGCACCGTGCCAAGTGTTGGGGGGAGCGCCTTCACTATACGGGCTTGGATAGCGTTGTGGCGTAGTTTCCAGGCTGTTGAGTGGGTCGTGCAACCGCAGAGGACGTGGAGAAGGGTCTCGTCGTAGTTACCGCACCGCCTGCAGCGTTTATCCCGGTTCCCATGGCGAATGGCCGCGTTGAGGGGGACGCAGTTGAGGCGCGCTCTATGGATGAAGCGCCAGTCTGCGAAGCGGGTGAAGTTGCCTCGTTGCATGAAATGGTTGCTGGCGTCCCACCGGCTGCTCACTTCAAAGACCCTGCCCTGGTCCGGTTTTTGTTTTAGATTGTGTATGTAGTGGCGGCGCAGGGACGTCTTGAGCAGTCTTTCGATGAATTTCCTGGTTTGTGGGGTGATGGTGGTGCGTCTTTCTGAGCCGATGTGGGGGATGACAAAGCCAAGAGTGGATCGGGCCTCATCCCAGCTCCAGTGGCAGCCGAGTCGCTTCTTGAGACGGCGAGTGGCTACACGGGCGCGGGACCAGAGGGAGGAGAGGTCGCCTCCTTCCCTTCCAAACTCTGCCTCCAGTGATCCGCTGAGGTATGTTGCTATGTCTTGTTGGGTGGGGTTCCTGGTGATGCGCCGGCGGACACCCGGGGCATAGGCATAGGTCTGATTAATATGGGTGTGTCAGTACCCCCCCAACCACTAGACTCCCCGCCCCTACTAACCCCCCTATCCTACCCCCCTAGGCCATTCCACTATCCAACTCCTGTCCCGTACATATGGAGGAATAACTGCGAGTGTGACTGTGTAGGTTTAAGTATGTATGTATGTATGATTGAATTGTACCTCCCCTCCCGCTCCCCAAAATTTAGACCACTAGAACCTTCACCCGACTCCAAGTCGTAAACCAGGCACGCTTGCCCTCCCACAACGGACAGCCCACTCAATTGGTCCCATGATCCCCGCATTCACTCCCAGGCACACTGACCCTGCGTACGCCCCCACAATCCAACCAATGGTGCGATGCTCACCCTACCGAACCCATATCCAAATCCAACCCACTTAAACTACCAGTTCAACCCCAGAATGAGCACCGCCACCAAACCCCCATCCGCTACCCAGATAACCACCCCATTGGCCGTCTACATCCGGGGCCCCAAACCCCACTACACTTGATCTTAGCCAAAAGGCCGAGAAGCGATACCAATACGCTAAAAATCGAGGCAGCCCTCCCTGTCCGAGAGCTCTCCACATCACGACGAGGAGCTCCCGGACAGGGAGACAGGAAGACAGGGACCAAGCGCCGTCAACGAGACTTTGATCACTATGAATCTCTAAGTGACAATGCCCCCGCCACATGACTCTAATCTAATAATTCAAAGTGAACTCAACACACAATTCTGTTCAAAAAAGTGAGAATTCGTTCAATCTGGTTCCTCTCGCTGCTGTTCCTGGTTGCTGACACAGACTCCTAAATTGCATAAACCAACCCACTTCCTGTGACGTAGTCTTTCACTGTTAACTCTTGCAGCAAAAGAAAATGTATGCAAGCTTGATCCGGGAGCGGCCAGAGCACAGCCCACAAGGCTCAGGTTGCTCTCTTACGCTTACAGTGAGGTTCCTGGAAACGCCCCCATACCTACCTCTAGGGGCTGAGCTTCAGGGGATAGCCGAGTTAGTCTGTTACAGAAACCCTATGTTCCAGCGTAATTCTCCCCCATTAACACAGGACCACAGAGTGCAGCACCCTGCCATGATGGTGCTGGTGGTGAGGTCATTGGCTACCATATTGACTATTTATAGAACTCCCCAAGCGAGAAAACTGGGCCTTGTGTGCCTCCCACTCTTGCTATGAGTGGGGGAGGTGCAGCAATTAGCCTTTAATGTTAGGTGGGGTCTTCCAGAAAGCTGAGAGGCTCCAAGCTCTCTCTCCTGCTCTTTGTGCGGAAGGGTTGGGGTTCCTGCTAGTGGTGCTCGAGTGATTGGACCTGCATGCTTTGCCAATACCCTCTGCCTTGAGTTAGTTTACATGAAGAATCTGAACTCTGGCAGGGTATGCCCCATACATTAGGTATTGGAGGAAGAGTCCTGGGGTGTTTTTGCTGGGATATGAGCAGTAACTTTCTCTACATGCTGCACACTAATCACAATAAAAGGGCATTATTTACTGAACTCCGCTGCTTAACACTGCCTGGACTGAGATTTCTCATGCGAAGTCTGGCAAACAGTCTAGTTTCACCCCCATTTAACCCCAGCAACAACCTGCTCCAGGCACTTAGGGTAGGTCTACACAGCAACGTTGTTTTGGAATAACGGTCGTTATTTCAAAATAATAGAGCGAGCGTCTACACGGCAAGTGAGTTATTTCAACATTATTTCTAAACGACAGGCGGCTTCTTTCAGCGTTGGTAAACCTCATTCTGCGAGGAATAACGCCTCAGTGGAAATAGCTATTTTGAAGAAGGGGTGTGTAGTCAGGACAGCTGCAGTTATTTCAAAAGAAGGGGCCTCCAGCCCTTCCCAAGGTCTCCTGCTGGCCGCTCTGTCTCCACTCAGCCAAACTCTAGTGCCTCCTTCCACTGGAGCCCTTAAAACTGCAGCTTCAGGGGAAAGGGCTTGTGGCAGACAAGAGGCCCTGACAGCCCTGAGCCACTCAGCTGCTGCCATTGCCTCAATGGTTAGAAAAATGAGCCAGTCTCCTGCTCCCAGCCAGCCCTCCACAGCTCCCAGGGAGTACGCCAGCACCCCCTGGAGCCTGCATAGGCCTGACGGAGGCACACGCCTCCCTAGTCTGGTGCAGAGATCCTGGATCTCATTGAGGTCTGGGGCAAGGAGGCAAACCTCCAGGATCCCCGTACCAAACCCAGGAATGCAGATGTCTATGCTGGATGGCTGAGCGCCTGGCCAACGAAGGCACATCTGCACCCAGGAGCAGGTGCGGATGAAAGTGAAGGAGCTCCACCAGGCATACACCAGGGCCTGAGAGCGCAGCTTCCGCTCCAGGGCAGACCCCCACACCTGCCCTTTCTTCAGGAGCTGGACTGCATCCTAGGGGGCGGCGCAGTCCCCCACATAGCGGACTCAGGATGGTTGCCCTCCCAGGGGAAGGAAGAAGAGGAGCCGGATGAGATGAGCTCTGTCACCCTTTTGACTCACGGCCACTGTACACACAGGCTGCAGGAGGTGGGAGGTGAGGAACTGGGCACACTCCTGACTTGGCCTGTGCACATGAGAGCATGTGGGTGCAGGTGGCACGACACTCCAGGGCGCACAGCCCCAGAAGGCTGCACCAGAGGACCCCTCCCCACAGGGTGTCTGGAGAGGCCTGCCATACTCGTGACACCGGGGTGGGACACTGCCTCTCCACAAGCCACCACTAGAAGAAGGCTAGGGGGACACACACAGCAGTACTGCGCGGCACACAGCATGCCTGCCCTCTCCGGGCAGCATCTGCTCCCGGGGACAGAGCAGCGAGGTGCAGGAGCATCTGCCGCTCACACACACCTGCGCCCTCCAGTGGGCAGTGGTACAAGTCCTCTCCCTGTGGGGTGCCGCCACTGCTCAACCCGGTGGCACAGAGGGAAGCCCAGCCAACCTGTGGTCCCCCCTCCTGCCCGCATGATCCTGGCCTGCCCAGCATCTTCACATGACTGCTTGTCTCTGGGGCAGACGGGTAGTGAGGATTCCCTCCCCTGCAGGAAAGGGCCCCCTGGCCAGAGCGCACAGGGCCTTGCGCCAAGCACATCGCCATCGTCTGAGCCGACAACGCTCGCTTGGCTCAGGGAGGAGGGCAAGGCTGGGATGTCTGACCGTCTCTCTTTATTCTCCACCGCCAGGCCAGCTGCGAGAGGGGGGCGGTCAACACCACCCGGGGCAGTTCCGAGGGACCCGCAGGCACTGGAGACCTAGGGATGACGTCCAGAGGGAGCACCTCACGGCACACTGTCCATAGAGCAGACCTTCGACCGCAGGCTTCAGGAAGACTTTCAGCTGCAGGGAGACAGCTAGCGGGAGATGCTGGATCAGGGCCGCACCACGTGCGCGGCTGTGCCAGCCCTGGTCATCAGTATGTGGCCTGCACCTGCTCTCACTTCCGCACCTGCCCCTGATCCTTCCCCGGCTCCTCCTGCTTCTTCCCCAAGCCCATTCCCTCCCTGCGCTGTGGCCACCACACCCATGGTGCTGGGATCCCCAGAGCCAGGTACCACTACCAGCCTCATCCTTGAGCTGCTCCTCTCCCCTCCAAGGTTTTCATCCCCCCCCCCATTCCCGCTCTTCTCCCCTCTCCCAGGTTCTTTCCCCAATCCCTCCCCAGTTATTTTGACCCCAGATTAAAACCATACAGAGTTTGTTTAACAAAAAAAAAGTCTGTTTGATTGTCTCTGCAGGGGATGAGTTGGGAGGAAAGGCAGAGAGGGGCTAGGCACAGACCCCTAGTGGGGAGGCCCTGGGAAGAGTAGCACTGGGGTCCTTGTAAGAAACTCTCCCTCAGGGCCTCCTGGTTGTGTACTGTGCCTTGATGGGCCTGCCAGAAGGCAGCCGTGCACAGCTGCTTGAAGGCCTTGCTGATGCGCTCAGCCTCTGCCCCCCTCCCTGGTAGAAATGTCTCCCCCTTCTGTTCACAAATATTGGGGTGCACACAACACACTGCCACCCTGTGTGGGATGTTCCGCTTCCTGACATCCAGCCAGGTCAGGAGGCATCTGGACCGCACTTTCAGATGCCTGAGAGTGGCCTCCACCACCATGCAGTCCCTGCTGAGCCAGAAATTGTTGTTACGTGGAGGGGTCAAGGTGGCTGGTGTAGGGCTTCATGAGCCAGAGCAAGAGAGGGTTGGCTGTGTTGCCCACCATGCACATGGGCATGTCCACGTCCCCGACCCTGATGGCGTGCAGGAAAAAGTTTAGGCGTGCAGCTTCCAGAACACGCGGGTGTCGTGCGCCTTCCCCCACCACTCAACATCGGTGTCCGAATACTGGCCCTAGTGGTGCATGACGGCCTGCAGGACCATCGAGAAGTATCCCTTCTAGTTGATGTAGAGAGATGCCCGGCGGTCAGGGGCCCGGATGCAGCTGTGGGTGCCATCAGTAATCCCCCCTCCCACATTTGGGGAAGCCCATGGCAGCAAAGCTGGCGACAATGGTGTCACGGATGACCTTGCACAGGAGGATGGTGTTGATGGCCTGTACCACCTGGAGACAGACAAACAGAGGGTGGCCAGAGCCCTCAGGAGGCCCCCAAACCCAAATTCCCATTCTCCCCCACCCCACACACACATCCCAGGAGCAAACCTCCCCCTTACTCCGTCCCCTGGCAGGGCTTTGTGAGCGCAGGCCTGAAAACACCTCCCAGGGAGGGGGCTTGTACCACCAGCATTCCCCCTATCCCAAGGGAACCCCATTCCAGAGTCCACTCCCTTCCTGGGACACGAGCCTGAGCGCGCCGTATCTGCATGACCCCGGCCCCGACGGTTAATCTCCCTGCGCCAAACTAGTTCCCAACGGATCAATGGCTGTACGGCTTGGCGAGCTTGCACAGGGCGATGGCAGCCTGCTTCTGGACGGAGTTGGCATGTCTCACGTGAGGGTCACAGAGCTCCAAAAAGGTGTCCTCCCTCCTCCGGAAATTCTGGCGCTACTGCTGGTCGCCCCCCTGTTCCATGACGAACCGGTCAGCACTGGTGTCCAGACGCCAGAAGTGGCCATGCACAGGGTGCAGGGGAGGGCGGGTGCGCTTCAGCAGCATGAACCGCACCTGCAGAGAGCAGAGGAAGGTCTTCAAGCAGAGCTGCGGGTTGGGATCCCGCAGGGCCTGGGAGGCAGCCTGCAGAAACTGCTGCATGAGTTGCTGCAATAGCCGTAGACTCCCCAGAGGCAGCTCCAGCTCCATGGCTAAAGAGCTGAGGTGTCTGCAAGGGCAACCGCAGCAGACAAGAGAAGAGGCTTTGCTGTCCCTCTAGGAGGTAATAGAGATGTAGCCGTGTTAGGCTGGTGTAGCTGAAACAAAAGAGAGGACTATGCAGTGCTTTAAAAACTAACAAGATGGTTTATTAGTTTTCGTGGGCCAGATCAAAATTGTGGAAGAGAAGTGGCATGGCCATATATACCAAAGGGATACAATCAAAAAAATGTGAACACATATAAAATTGACAAATCAGATTCTAGAACAAGGGTGGCCTTAAATGCGGGTTAGCGTCTAATCCATCCAATAGCTCAGTGCTATTTCCGTAAGCTTTGGGTGTGTAGATGCTCTGTTTTGAAATAAGCTGTTTCGGAATATTTCTTCTGAAACTGCCTATTCCAAAATAAACCTGCCGTGTAGACGTAGCCTTAGAGACAGAACACACATGTGCAGTAGGTGTAATTTCGGTTTGAGGTGGAGCATTAAGAACAACAGGCCCCAACCTCTGAATATTTTGCAGAGACATGTAGCGGATCCACAAGCACCACACAACTTTGGAGTCGGTAAGAATTTAATCTTTGGTTCCCTGCTCTCTCTCTGGGAGGGGGCAGCTTGATATTTACATGGAGACAAATGCCGATTGTGGAGGCAGCCACATTTAATTTTAATTTAATTTAATTGTATTGTATTTCATTTCAAGAGCCACCCTGTTTTCTCCTTTCCTGGGGTGAGTTTGACCGATACTCCAGGTTTGGAGAAGGTGCATGGTGCCCTCTAGGGCCCACTGACAATACTGTGGAGAAACTTGAAAAACAACAAATAGTCCTGCAACACCTACCTTAGAGACTAACAAAAAGCTCATCACCTAATAAACCATCTTGTTAGTCTTTAAAGTGCTACATAGTCCTGGTTTCTGTTTCAACAAAAATGTAGGTTGTTATCATGAGCTTTCGTGGGCACAGCCCACTTCTTCGGATGCATGGAGTTTAAGGGGTTGTGCATTTCCCCACCCCATCCAGCTGCTGAGACTTGTAGTGGCTAGTGCTCTGCATGAATGGCATTCATGGTCTGTTGGAAGAGTAAATCGTCGGCCCAGCAAACAGCTTTTCGGCTGCTTCAGTCCACTTCACCGTATCAGGACCCAGGGCTTTTATCAGATCTGTCAGGGGACTTGTTCTGGTGGCAAAATAGGGAACGAACCATCTATAATACCCCACCATACCCAGGAATGCTATTGGGCCGAGGCCAGTTCTGAATGGCCTCCAGCTTATTCACCTGGTGTTACGCCATTCCTCTTCCTACAATATAGCTGCAGTATTTCGCATTACCAAGTCCCAGGGCGCACTTGGCTGGGTTAGCCATAAGGCGGACCTGTCTTAGGGTATTCATCACCGCTTCCAGTTTTCTAGATGAGTCTCCCAATTGGGGTATGAATCATGATGTTGTTGAGGAATGCTGCCACGTAACCCGCATAGGGGCATAGGAAGCTGTTCATGAGGTGTTGAAAGGTGGCACGAGCCCCATGTAGTCCGAAAGGGGGGACAGTATATTGAAATAAGTCCTCAGGTGTAGTACTGGAAGGGTTGTAGGATCAAATACCATCCGGATACTCTCGCGTCGTCTTTGTTGTGCTGCATACGCTAAAGGTGTTCATGGTCCGGCAGAAGAGCCCATGTAGTCTGAAAGGGGGAACAGAATATTTAAATAAGACGTTCGGTGTAGAAAATGCAGATTTTTCTTTTGCTTCTTTGCCCCAGGGAATCTGCCAATACCCCCTCATTAAATCTAGGGTTGTCAAAAAAGGGACGGTGCCCAAGCAGTCGTCTAACTCATCATTACGGGGTATAGGGTATGTGTCAAACTAGGATATTTCATTCAACAGCTGAAAGTCATTCCAGAACCAAGTGGTACCATTGGGCTTTGGCACAGAAACAATTGAGCTACCCCTTTCACTATGGGATAGCTCAATGAATCCCAACTCCAACATCCTCTCTACTTCAGCCATAACACCTTCCCTCTTTTCAGCAGGGACCCAATAGAGTCTCAGTGTAATTTTGACGCCAAGGTTTCTGGTAATGTGGTGATATACCTCAGTCCTTCAGCCTGGCTTAGTTGAAAACACATCCCGATGAGGTAATCAAGATGATCAACCAACACTCTTTTGGTGTGATGTCAGGAAAGGGGATATCTTGACTTGATCGTGTGAGGTATCTTCCTGGTTTGGAGAGTCCTGCTTGACCACACACACCTCTCTGGAATACCATGGTTTGAAGAGATTCATGTGACAAGCCTATTACTCTTTCCAGCATCCTGGCTGCCTTATGTTATAGCTGATTCTCCCCCATAGTTTCTACCAACTCATAATGCCCCTGCCATTGGGCCAAAAGCTTGCTCTCTGCCCTGGGCACCACCACTATTACTCAATGCTTTGGCTGGAAAAGTCAAACTCTTCCCTGGCAGTTGTAATGAGTTTGCTGGGCCTCCTGGGCCTTTCATGTGTTCCTGTACAATGGGAGGGACTCAGGCTATTTCCTCTCTCATCTGCAAGACATGCTCACTTATGTTCTTCCCTGTATTAGGTTCTGCCTCCCAGAATTCTTCACCAATATCCAGGATGCCTCGAGGGTGGTGTCCATATAATAGTTCAAAGGTGAGAATCCAGTAGATAGAGGCCTGAGGTACCTCCTGGCTAACGAACATCAGGGAAAGTAGCAGTGTATCCCAGTCCTTCCAATCTTGACGTACTAGTTTCTGTATCATAGCTTTGAGGGTTCGATTGAACCTTTCAACCAGTCCTTAGGGTTCGGACACAGGTCCTTATGGTATGGCTACAGAGGTATGGTATGGTATGCAGAGGTTCTTGCTCAGTTTTGATGTAAATGGGGTTCCTTGGTCTGTCAATATATCTTTCAGTAGTCCCAACCAGGTAAAGATTTCTAATAATGCTTTCGCTATTGTTTTTGAGGATGTATTCCGCAGTGGTATAGCTTCGGGGTACCAGGTTGCGTAGTTTAAGATGACCAGGGTATACTGGTGACCTCACATCTTTTCTCTAAATGTCCTAGCAGGTCCATGGCAATATGCTCCAATGGGACTTCTATGACGGAGGGGCATGAACGGTGTTTGCACGTGGGTCCGACGGCTGTGCAGCTAAGAGTCAGGGCATGCTGTGCAATACCAGCGTACATCCTCATGTACTCCCAGCCAAAAGACCTTCTGTAGGATCTGTGCTTGGGTCTCTTACCCCGAGATCTCCCCCGCCCCCTTCCCCAAACAGATGACTGCGGGCAAGGCTTAATATGGCTTCCTGGTGCTTCTGAAGTACTATGAGCTGCTGTACCACCTTCCCTCTATGGAGGTGACCCAGGATAGGAGATCCTACTTCATGATGAAGTATGGTCCGGACCCCTGGGTTTTCCCTTTCACCAGGACTCTATTTCTGTCACCTCCTTCCTAATGTTGTCTTATCTGGGGTCTTCAGCTTGATCTTGTCCCCAAATTTTTCCTCACTGGGCCAATTAGCCCAAATTCTCGTGAACTAGTTTCTGCTGCCTCTATCTGATCCGAGGTATTAAATGCAGGCCAACCTCTGACACTCCCTTCTCCAGGGAAGTCGCCTCTCTGGCTGCTGAGCTGGTCTGCCCACCAGAGCAGCCTTCTGGTTCTGGGCTAGAATTCGGGTTCCCAGTGCCACGGTGGCCCTCCTTTTTGTTGTTGTTGTGGTTGTTTTTTCGTTTCCTTTCCTTTCACTTCCTCGTAGGGGTGGGGAACAAATCGGGGATGTTTTGGCAAAAATTGGAGGTTGACAATCTCTGGCAGCCACTTACTGCCTTCTTTTAGTTCACCTTCTTTTATGAGACAAGACAGGCCCAACAAAGAAACCAACAGAACACCACTGGCCATCACCTACAGTCCCCAGCTAAAAGCTCTCCAACGCATCATCAGTGATATATGACCCATCCTGGGCAATGATTCCTCGCTCTCACAGACCTGGGGAGGCAGGCCAGTCCTTGCCTACAGGCAACCCGCCAACCTGAAGCAAATTCTCACCAGCAACTACACACCGCACCACAGAAACTCTAACTCAGGAACCAGTCCCTGCAACAAACCTCGGTGCCAACTCTGCCCACATATCTGCACCAGCAACCCCATCACAGGACCTGACCACGTCAGCCGCACCATCACGGGCTCATTCACCTGCACATCTACCAATGTAATAGACGCCATCATGGGCCAGCAATGCCCCTCTGCCATATGCACTGGCCAAACTGGACAGTCCCAACGTAAAAGAATAAACGGACACAAATCAGATATCAGGAATGGTAACCTACAAAAACCCGTAAGAGAACTCTTCAGTCTCCTCGGAAACACACTAGCAGATGTAAAAATAGCCATCCTGCAAGAAAGAAAGTTCAAAAACAGACTCCAAAGAGAAACTACAGAGCTACAATTCATTTGTGAATTTGATCCTATCAATTTAGGATTGAACAAAGACTGTGAATGGCTAGCCAACTACAAAAGCAGTTTCTCCTCTCTTGGTGTTCACACCTCCACATCAGCTGCTAGAAGCGGGCCACATCCTCCCTGACTGAATTGAACTCGTTATCGCTGGCCTTCCTCTTGATTGGTACTCCCTTCTTTTCATGTGCCTGTATATTAATACCTGCCTCAGATGGAAAGCAGCTGGGGAACATTTCAACTTGCCCGGGCACTCATTAATGGGTCTAAAAGTGTCTGTATTATTTCAAAGTAATTTCACAAGTCCTCTGGAGAGAGAAACGACAGAACTGGGTTTCATTTACAAGTTTTGACGCTTTGGATAGGCAGCTGCTTTCCACGTACTAATGACATAAAATGCAAAGAATACTTATAGCCAACTCTATTTGCCTCATTTAGCATGGACACTCTAATTGACAGCATTTTTCTCTCCATTGCTTCCCTTCTCTTTCCTTCCCCATCCCCTCTCTCTCTGCTGTTTGCAAACTGGACTGCTTTACGCCATTCATCTGAAGAAGTGGGTTGTACCCATGAAAGCTCACGATCCCACCTACGTGTTTTGTTATTCTTTAAGGAGCTCCAGGACTATTTGCTATTTATTTAGGGTGGATTGTCTACTAGAAAATACAACTGATTTCTTCTCCACTGTGTCTCGGTGGCACTCCATCTTATTCCTCTTAGCTATTGCTGATGTCGAGAGACGTTTTGTAGGTAGATGCTGTGCAACACAGTTAACCTTGTTAGTGAAACCAATTCTATTTTTTGTAACCACAGTATTCTCCCCGAGGGGAGGTGCACCGTTCCTGGAGGTACTGCAATACCAGGTCGATGCGTGGAGTGGATGGAGCAAGCTCCTATTCCATCTCCCTGTTCCAAAAATCCATTTAATATATAGTCCTCAGATAGAGGACGTATCAGATATTAAACTGATAAGAACAGATTGACGTTTATTTAGAGAATTTTTAAAGACAAACAATACATAAATTATGATAGACAATTTTGAGTAACAAGTAGGACTGAGAGAATGGGTACATCCGGTAGCCGGCTTGAGGTACGGTGGTAGGGGGGATCTATGCCCTGGGGGCCTGGGTTTATGGCCCGTGGTGGGGCGTTTGGGCCCCCCCCGGGGGGGCCCGTTGGTGGGATGCCTTCCTCCTTTGGAACGATGACTTAGGCCTTTCGTTGAGGGGTGCAAAGAGTAGTTAGTTCCTGAGGGAGGGGGAGGCTTGGGGCGGGGGGGTTTGGAGTGTGGCTAGTTAGAAGCCCAAAGTGAATGGAAACAAGGGGGTGTGGGGCCCCGGATGTAGACGGCCAATGGGGTGGTTATCTGGGTAGCGGATGGGGGTTTGGTGGCGGTGCTCATTCTGGGGTTGAACTGGTAGTTTAAGTGGGTTGGATTTGGATATGGGTTCGGTAGGGTGAGCATCGCACCATTGGTTGGATTGTGGGGGCGTACGCAGGGTCAGTGTGCCTGGGAGTGAATGCGGGGATCATGGGACCAATTGAGTGGGCTGTCTGTTGTGGGAGGGCAAGCGTGCCTGGTTTACGACTTGGAGTCGGGTGAAGGTTCTAGTGGTCTAAATTTTGGGGAGCGGGAGGGGAGGTACAATTCAATCATACATACATACATACTTAAACCTACACAGTCACACTCGCAGTTATTCCTCCATATGTACGGGACAGGAGTTGGATAGTGGAATGGCCTAGGGGGGTAGGGTAGGGGGGTTAGTAGGGGCGGGGAGTCTAGTGGTTGGGGGGGTACTGACACACCCATATTAATCAGACCTATGCCTATGCCCCGGGTGTAATCCACGATCTGCTCCTGGTTCTGTGTTGAGAATGTGTAAGCATAAGCATAGTAGACCTTCAGTTCCCCGAATTCCGTGTCCCTTGGCTTCCCTTATTACCGTATCCTGGTCCCCGTTGTTGCTCCCGCCTGGAGGGGGGTAGGAGACCCCCCTGAGCAAGTAAATGGTGGATAAGTTGAAAGTGGAGAGAAATGACTGACCAGGCGGGGCAGGATACGGGCCCAGGATCGGCGCCGAGAGACGAAGCACAAGGGTTAAGAGGTTGGTTACCAGGGGAGTATTTCCGGAGACAGGAGTGGGTCCCGCGGCGTCCTCTTCAGCTGCATCCGTGTCCTCTTGGTCAGGACGTGTTACACACCCGGGTTTTTTTTTTTTTATTTTTTTTATAATGTATATATTAGGTATTAGTAGGGGAAGTTAGGGTAGGGATGGAGGTAGTGGCAGAGTTATGGGGGGCGGGGGGCGTAGAGGGGTGAGGGAGGTTGCTGGACCTAGACAATTGGACTCACTCAACAACTACATGCACACGGGGGAGGGGGGAGGGGGGGATGGTGGCACACATTGCTATTCTAATTGGGCCTTGGGGTTCAGGTGGGCTGTGGTTCTGGGGGTTGGAATTGGCGGTGGCCAGTGACATGTTCGATGTAAATGTCTCTGGACCACCGGATAGTGTCTGACACCATCAGGCGGCGCATCAGGTTAGCGTATTTTTTCCCGATGTTACACGCCTCCAGGGTTGCCTCATTTTTGGGGTCCCAGGAGCCCAGCGCCCCCACTAGCAGGACGTAGAGGTCCACCGTGTAACCTTGCGCCCGTAAAGTGTCCACCAGCCCGGAGTATTTTACGATTTTTCTTAAGCGGGCCGCCTGGAGTGCAGCTGGCCGGTTCTCGAAGGGGACGGACACCTCGATCATTGTGATTTTCTTAGTTTCTTCTTGAGTAATCACAATGTCCGGACGGAGGGAGCAGTTTGACCCTGGGATGACGGCGTCCTCGAGCACCGTGCCAAGTGTTGGGGGGAGCGCCTTCACTATACGGGCTTGGATAGCGTTGTGGCGTAGTTTCCAGGCTGTTGAGTGGGTCGTGCAACCGCAGAGGACGTGGAGAAGGGTCTCGTCGTAGTTACCGCACCGCCTGCAGCGTTTATCCCGGTTCCCATGGCGAATGGCCGCGTTGAGGGGGACGCAGTTGAGGCGCGCTCTATGGATGAAGCGCCAGTCTGCGAAGCGGGTGAAGTTGCCTCGTTGCATGAAATGGTTGCTGGCGTCCCACCGGCTGCTCACTTCAAAGACCCTGCCCTGGTCCGGTTTTTGTTTTAGATTGTGTATGTAGTGGCGGCGCAGGGACGTCTTGAGCAGTCTTTCGATGAATTTCCTGGTTTGTGGGGTGATGGTGGTGCGTCTTTCTGAGCCGATGTGGGGGATGACAAAGCCAAGAGTGGATCGGGCCTCGTCCCAGCTCCAGTGGCAGCCGAGTCGCTTCTTGAGACGGCGAGTGGCTACACGGGCGCGGGACCAGAGGGAGGAGAGGTCGCCTCCTTCCCTTCCAAACTCTGCCTCCAGTGATCCGCTGAGGTATGTTGCTATGTCTTGTTGGGTGGGGTTCCTGGTGATGCGCCGGCGGACACCCGGGGCATAGGCATAGGTCTGATTAATATGGGTGTGTCAGTACCCCCCCAACCACTAGACTCCCCGCCCCTACTAACCCCCCTACCCTACCCCCCTAGGCCATTCCACTATCCAACTCCTGTCCCGTACATATGGAGGAATAACTGCGAGTGTGACTGTGTAGGTTTAAGTATGTATGTATGTATGATTGAATTGTACCTCCCCTCCCGCTCCCCAAAATTTAGACCACTAGAACCTTCACCCGACTCCAAGTCGTAAACCAGGCACGCTTGCCCTCCCACAACGGACAGCCCACTCAATTGGTCCCATGATCCCCGCATTCACTCCCAGGCACACTGACCCTGCGTACGCCCCCACAATCCAACCAATGGTGCGATGCTCACCCTACCGAACCCATATCCAAATCCAACCCACTTAAACTACCAGTTCAACCCCAGAATGAGCACCGCCACCAAACCCCCATCCGCTACCCAGATAACCACCCCATTGGCCGTCTACATCCGGGGCCCCACACCCCACTACACTTGATCTTAGCCAAAAGGCCGAGAAGCGATACCAATACGCTAAAAATCGAGGCAGCCCTCCCTGTCCGAGAGCTCTCCACATCACGACGAGGAGCTCCCGGACAGGGAGACAGGAAGACAGGGACCAAGCGCCGTCAACGAGACTTTGATCACTATGAATCTCTAAGTGACAATGCCCCCGCCACATGACTCTAATCTAATAATTCAAAGTGAACTCAACACACAATTCTGTTCAAAAAAGTGAGAATTCGTTCAATCTGGTTCCTCTTGCTGCTGTTCCTGGTTGCTGACACAGACTCCTAAATTGCATAAACCAACCCACTTCCTGTGACGTAGTCTTTCACTGTTAACTCTTGCAGCAAAAGAAAATGTATGCAAGCTTGATCCGGGAGCGGCCAGAGCACAGCCCACAAGGCTCAGGTTGCTCTCTTACGCTTACAGTGAGGTTCCTGGAAACGCCCCCATACCTACCTCTAGGGGCTGAGCTTCAGGGGATAGCCGAGTTAGTCTGTTACAGAAACCCTATGTTCCAGCGTAATTCTCCCCCATTAACACAGGACCACAGAGTGCAGCACCCTGCCATGATGGTGCTGGTGGTGAGGTCATTGGCTACCATATTGACTATTTATAGAACTCCCCAAGCGAGAAAACTGGGCCTTGTGTGCCTCCCACTCTTGCTATGAGTGGGGGAGGTGCAGCAATTAGCCTTTAATGTTAGGTGGGGTCTTCCAGAAAGCTGAGAGGCTCCAAGCTCTCTCTCCTGCTCTTTGTGCGGAAGGGTTGGGGTTCCTGCTAGTGGTGCTCGAGTGATTGGACCTGCATGCTTTGCCAATACCCTCTGCCTTGAGTTAGTTTACATGAAGAATCTGAACTCTGGCAGGGTATGCCCCATACATTAGGTATTGGAGGAAGAGTCCTGGGGTGTTTTTGCTGGGATATGAGCAGTAACTTTCTCTACATGCTGCACACTAATCACAATAAAAGGGCATTATTTACTGAACTCCGCTGCTTAACACTGCCTGGACTGAGATTTCTCATGCGAAGTCTGGCAAACAGTCTAGTTTCACCCCCATTTAACCCCAGCAACAACCTGCTCCAGGCACTTAGGGTAGGTCTACACAGCAACGTTGTTTTGGAATAACGGTCGTTATTTCAAAATAATAGAGCGAGCGTCTACACGGCAAGTGAGTTATTTCAACATTATTTCTAAACGACAGGCGGCTTCTTTCAGCGTTGGTAAACCTCATTCTGCGAGGAATAACGCCTCAGTGGAAATAGCTATTTTGAAGAAGGGGTGTGTAGTCAGGACAGCTGCAGTTATTTCAAAAGAAGGGGCCTCCAGCCCTTCCCAAGGTCTCCTGCTGGCCGCTCTGTCTCCACTCAGCCAAACTCTAGTGCCTCCTTCCACTGGAGCCCTTAAAACTGCAGCTTCAGGGGAAAGGGCTTGTGGCAGACAAGAGGCCCTGACAGCCCTGAGCCACTCAGCTGCTGCCATTGCCTCAATGGTTAGAAAAATGAGCCAGTCTCCTGCTCCCAGCCAGCCCTCCACAGCTCCCAGGGAGTACGCCAGCACCCCCTGGAGCCTGCATAGGCCTGACGGAGGCACACGCCTCCCTAGTCTGGTGCAGAGATCCTGGATCTCATTGAGGTCTGGGGCAAGGAGGCAAACCTCCAGGATCCCCGTACCAAACCCAGGAATGCAGATGTCTATGCTGGATGGCTGAGCCCCTGGCCAACGAAGGCACAAGTGCACCCAGGAGCAGGTGTGGATGAAAGTGAAGGAGCTCCACCAGGCATACACCAGGGCCTGAGAGCGCAGCTTCCGCTCCAGGGCAGACCCCCACACCTGCCCTTTCTTCAGGAGCTGGACTGCATCCTAGGGGGCGGCGCAGTCCCCCACATAGCGGACTCAGGATGGTTGCCCTCCCAGGGGAAGGAAGAAGAGGAGCCGGATGAGATGAGCTCTGTCACCCTTTTGACTCACGGCCACTGTACACACAGGCTGCAGGAGGTGGGAGGTGAGGAACTGGGCACACTCCTGGCTTGGCCTGTGCACATGAGAGCATGTGGGTGCAGGTGGCACGACACTCCAGGGCGCACAGCCCCAGAAGGCTGCACCAGAGGACCCCTCCCCACAGGGTGTCTGGAGAGGCCTGCCATACTCGTGACACCGGGGTGGGACACTGCCTCTCCACAAGCCACCACTAGAAGAAGGCTAGGGGGACACACACAGCAGTACTGCGCGGCACACAGCATGCCTGCCCTCTCCGGGCAGCATCTGCTCCCGGGGACAGAGCAGCGAGGTGCAGGAGCATCTGCCGCTCACACACACCTGCGCCCTCCAGTGGGCAGTGGTACAAGTCCTCTCCCTGTGGGGTGCCGCCACTGCTCAACCCGGTGGCACAGAGGGAAGCCCAGCCAACCTGTGGTCCCCCCTCCTGCCTGCATGATCCTGGCCTGCCCAGCATCTTCACATGACTGCTTGTCTCTGGGGCAGATGGGTAGTGAGGATTCCCTCCCCTGCAGGAAAGGGCCCCCTGGCCAGAGCGCACAGGGCCTTGCGCCAAGCACATCGCCATCGTCTGAGCCGACAACGCTCGCTTGGCTCAGGGAGGAGGGCAAGGCTGGGATGTCTGACCGTCTCTCTTTATTCTCCACCGCCAGGCCAGCTGCGAGAGGGGGGCGGTCAACACCACCCGGGGCAGTTCCGAGGGACCCGCAGGCACTGGAGACCTAGGGATGACGTCCAGAGGGAGCACCTCACGGCACACTGTCCATAGAGCAGACCTTCGACCGCAGGCTTCAGGAAGACTTTCAGCTGCAGGGAGACAGCTAGCGGGAGAGGCTGGATCAGGGCCGCACCACGTGCGCGGCTGTGCCAGCCCTGGTCATCAGTATGTGGCCTGCACCTGCTCTCACTTCCGCACCTGCCCCTGATCCTTCCCCGGCTCCTCCTGCTTCTTCCCCAAGCCCATTCCCTCCCTGCCCTGTGGCCACCACACCCATGGTGCTGGGATCCCCAGAGCCAGGTGCCACTACCAGCCTCATCCTTGAGCTGCTCCTCTCCCCTCCAAGGTTTTCATCCCCCCCCGCATTCCCTCTCTTCTCCCCTCTCCCAGGTTCTTTCCCCAATCCCTCCCCAGTTATTTTGACCCCAGATTAAAACCATACAGAGTTTGTTTAACAAAAAAAAGTCTGTTTGATTGTCTCTGCAGGGGATGAGTTGGGAGGAAAGGCAGAGAGGGGCTAGGCACAGACCCCTAGTGGGGAGGCCCTGGGAAGAGTAGCACTGGGGTCCTTGTAAGAAACTCTCCCTCAGGGCCTCCTGGTTGTGTACTGTGCCTTGATGGGCGTGCCAGAAGGCAGCCGTGCACAGCTGCTTGAAGGCCTTGCTGATGCGGTCAGCCTCTGCCCCCCTCCCTGGTAGAAATGTCTCCCCCTTCTGTTCACAAATATTGGGGTGCACACAACACACTGCCACCCTGTGTGGGATGTTCCGCTTCCTGACATCCAGCCAGGTCAGGAGGCATCTGGACCGCACTTTCAGATGCCTGAGAGTGGCCTCCACCACCATGCAGTCCCTGCTGAGCCAGAAATTGTTGTTACGTGGAGGGGTCAAGGTGGCTGGTGTAGGGCTTCCTGAGCCAGAGCAAGAGAGGGTTGGCTGTGTTGCCAACCATGCACATGGGCATGTCCACGTCCCCGACCCTGATGGCGTGCAGGAAAAAGTTTAGGCGTGCAGCTTCCAGAACACGCGGGTGTCGTGCGCCTTCCCCCACCACTCAACATCGGTGTCCGAATACTGGCCCTAGTGGTGCATGACGGCCTGCAGGACCATCGAGAAGTATCCCTTCTAGTTGATGTAGAGAGATGCCCGGCGGTCAGGGGCCCGGATGCAGCTGTGGGTGCCATCAGTAATCCCCCCTCCCACATTTGGGGAAGCCCATGGCAGCAAAGCTGGCGACAATGGTGTCACGGATGACCTTGCACAGGAGGATGGTGTTGATGGCCTGTACCACCTGGAGACAGACAAACAGAGGGTGGCCAGAGCCCTCAGGAGGCCCCCAAACCCAAATTCCCATTCTCCCCCACCCCACACACACATCCCAGGAGCAAACCTCCCCCTTACTCCGTCCCCTGGCAGGGCTTTGTGAGCGCAGGCCTGAAAACACCTCCCAGGGAGGGGGCTTGTACCACCAGCATTCCCCCTATCCCAAGGGAACCCCATTCCAGAGTCCACTCCCTTCCTGGGACACGAGCCTGAGCGCGCCGTATCTGCATGACCCCGGCCCCGACGGTTAATCTCCCTGCGCCAAACTAGTTCCCAACGGATCAATGGCTGTACGGCTTGGCGAGCTTGCACAGGGCGATGGCAGCCTGCTTCTGGACGGAGTTGGCATGTCTCACGTGAGGGTCACAGAGCTCCAAAAAGGTGTCCTCCCTCCTCCGGAAATTCTGGCGCTACTGCTGGTCGCCCCCCTGTTCCATGACGAACCGGTCAGCACTGGTGTCCAGACGCCAGAAGTGGCCATGCACAGGGTGCAGGGGAGGGCGGGTGCGCTTCAGCAGCATGAACCGCACCTGCAGAGAGCAGAGGAAGGTCTTCAAGCAGAGCTGCGGGTTGGGATCCCGCAGGGCCTGGGAGGCAGCCTGCAGAAACTGCTGCATGAGTTGCTGCAATAGCCGTAGACTCCCCAGAGGCAGCTCCAGCTCCATGGCTAAAGAGCTGAGGTGTCTGCAAGGGCAACCGCAGCAGACAAGAGAAGAGGCTTTGCTGTCCCTCTAGGAGGTAATAGAGATGTAGCCGTGTTAGGCTGGTGTAGCTGAAACAAAAGAGAGGACTATGCAGTGCTTTAAAAACTAACAAGATGGTTTATTAGTTTTCGTGGGCCAGATCAAAATTGTGGAAGAGAAGTGGCATGGCCATATATACCAAAGGGATACAATCAAAAAAATGTGAACACATATAAAATTGACAAATCAGATTCTAGAACAAGGGTGGCCTTAAATGCGGGTTAGCGTCTAATCCATCCAATAGCTCAGTGCTATTTCCGTAAGCTTTGGGTGTGTAGATGCTCTGTTTTGAAATAAGCTGTTTCGGAATATTTCTTCTGAAACTGCCTATTCCAAAATAAACCTGCCGTGTAGACGTAGCCTTAGAGACAGAACACACATGTGCAGTAGGTGTAATTTCGGTTTGAGGTGGAGCATTAAGAACAACAGGCCCCAACCTCTGAATATTTTGCAGAGACATGTAGCGGATCCACAAGCACCACACAACTTTGGAGTCGGTAAGAATTTAATCTTTGGTTCCCTGCTCTCTCTCTGGGAGGGGGCAGCTTGATATTTACATGGAGACAAATGCCGATTGTGGAGGCAGCCACATTTAATTTTAATTTAATTTAATTGTATTGTATTTCATTTCAAGAGCCACCCTGTTTTCTCCTTTCCTGGGGTGAGTTTGACCGATACTCCAGGTTTGGAGAAGGTGCATGGTGCCCTCTAGGGCCCACTGACAATACTGTGGAGAAACTTGAAAAACAACAAATAGTCCTGCAACACCTACCTTAGAGACTAACAAAAAGCTCATCACCTAATAAACCATCTTGTTAGTCTTTAAAGTGCTACATAGTCCTGGTTTCTGTTTCAACAAAAATGTAGGTTGTTATCATGAGCTTTCGTGGGCACAGCCCACTTCTTCGGATGCATGGAGTTTAAGGGGTTGTGCATTTCCCCACCCCATCCAGCTGCTGAGACTTGTAGTGGCTAGTGCTCTGCATGAATGGCATTCATGGTCTGTTGGAAGAGTAAATCGTCGGCCCAGCAAACAGCTTTTCGGCTGCTTCAGTCCACTTCACCGTATCAGGACCCAGGGCTTTTATCAGATCTGTCAGGGGACTTGTTCTGGTGGCAAAATAGGGAACGAACCATCTATAATACCCCACCATACCCAGGAATGCTATTGGGCCGAGGCCAGTTCTGAATGGCCTCCAGCTTATTCACCTGGTGTTACGCCATTCCTCTTCCTACAATATAGCTGCAGTATTTCGCATTACCAAGTCCCAGGGCGCACTTGGCTGGGTTAGCCATAAGGCGGACCTGTCTTAGGGTATTCATCACCGCTTCCAGTTTTCTAGATGAGTCTCCCAATTGGGGTATGAATCATGATGTTGTTGAGGAATGCTGCCACGTAACCCGCATAGGGGCATAGGAAGCTGTTCATGAGGTGTTGAAAGGTGGCACGAGCCCCATGTAGTCCGAAAGGGGGGACAGTATATTGAAATAAGTCCTCAGGTGTAGTACTGGAAGGGTTGTAGGATCAAATACCATCCGGATACTCTCGCGTCGTCTTTGTTGTGCTGCATACGCTAAAGGTGTTCATGGTCCGGCAGAAGAGCCCATGTAGTCTGAAAGGGGGAACAGAATATTTAAATAAGACGTTCGGTGTAGAAAATGCAGATTTTTCTTTTGCTTCTTTGCCCCAGGGAATCTGCCAATACCCCCTCATTAAATCTAGGGTTGTCAAAAAAGGGACGGTGCCCAAGCAGTCGTCTAACTCATCATTACGGGGTATAGGGTATGTGTCAAACTAGGATATTTCATTCAACAGCTGAAAGTCATTCCAGAACCAAGTGGTACCATTGGGCTTTGGCACAGAAACAATTGAGCTACCCCTTTCACTATGGGATAGCTCAATGAATCCCAACTCCAACATCCTCTCTACTTCAGCCATAACACCTTCCCTCTTTTCAGCAGGGACCCAATAGAGTCTCAGTGTAATTTTGACGCCAAGGTTTCTGGTAATGTGGTGATATACCTCAGTCCTTCAGCCTGGCTTAGTTGAAAACACATCCCGATGAGGTAATCAAGATGATCAACCAACACTCTTTTGGTGTGATGTCAGGAAAGGGGATATCTTGACTTGATCGTGTGAGGTATCTTCCTGGTTTGGAGAGTCCTGCTTGACCACACACACCTCTCTGGAATACCATGGTTTGAAGAGATTCATGTGACAAGCCTATTACTCTTTCCAGCATCCTGGCTGCCTTATGTTATAGCTGATTCTCCCCCATAGTTTCTACCAACTCATAATGCCCCTGCCATTGGGCCAAAAGCTTGCTCTCTGCCCTGGGCACCACCACTATTACTCAATGCTTTGGCTGGAAAAGTCAAACTCTTTCCTGGCAGTTGTAATGAGTTTGCTGGGCCTCCTGGGCCTTTCATGTGTTCCTGTACAATGGGAGGGACTCAGGCTATTTCCTCTCTCATCTGCAAGACATGCTCACTTATGTTCTTCCCTGTATTAGGTTCTGCCTCCCAGAATTCTTCACCAATATCCAGGATGCCTCGAGGGTGGTGTCCATATAATAGTTCAAAGGTGAGAATCCAGTAGATAGAGGCCTGAGGTACCTCCTGGCTAACGAACATCAGGGAAAGTAGCAGTGTATCCCAGTCCTTCCAATCTTGACGTACTAGTTTCTGTATCATAGCTTTGAGGGTTCGATTGAACCTTTCAACCAGTTCTTAGGGTTCGGACAGAGGTCCTTATGGTATGGCTACAGAGGTATGGTATGGTATGCAGAGGTTCTTGCTCAGTTTTGATGTAAATGGGGTTCCTTGGTCTGTCAATATATCTTTCAGTAGTCCCAACCAGGTAAAGATTTCTAATAATGCTTTCGCTATTGTTTTTGAGGATGTATTCCGCAGTGGTATAGCTTCGGGGTACCAGGTTGCGTAGTTTAAGATGACCAGGGTATACTGGTGACCTCACATCTTTTCTCTAAATGTCCTAGCAGGTCCATGGCAATATGCTCCAATGGGACTTCTATGACGGAGGGGCATGAACGGTGTTTGCACGTGGGTCCGACGGCTGTGCAGCTAAGAGTCAGGGCATGCTGTGCAATACCAGCGTACATCCTCATGTACTCCCAGCCAAAAGACCTTCTGTAGGATCTGTGCTTGGGTCTCTTACCCCGAGATCTCCCCCGCCCCCTTCCCCAAACAGATGACTGCGGGCAAGGCTTAATATGGCTTCCTGGTGCTTCTGAAGTACTATGAGCTGCTGTACCACCTTCCCTCTATGGAGGTGACCCAGGATAGGAGATCCTACTTCATGATGAAGTATGGTCCGGACCCCTGGGTTTTCCCTTTCACCAGGACTCTATTTCTGTCACCTCCTTCCTAATGTTGTCTTATCTGGGGTCTTCAGCTTGATCTTGTCCCCAAATTTTTCCTCACTGGGCCAATTAGCCCAAATTCTCGTGAACTAGTTTCTGCTGCCTCTATCTGATCCGAGGTATTAAATGCAGGCCAACCTCTGACACTCCCTTCTCCAGGGAAGTCGCCTCTCTGGCTGCTGAGCTGGTCTGCCCACCAGAGCAGCCTTCTGGTTCTGGGCTAGAATTCGGGTTCCCAGTGCCATGGTGGCCCTCCTTTTTGTTGTTGTTGTGGTTGTTTTTTCGTTTCCTTTCCTTTCACTTCCTCGTAGGGGTGGGGAACAAATCGGGGATGTTTTGGCAAAAATTGGAGGTTGACAATCTCTGGCAGCCACTTACTGCCTTCTTTTAGTTCACCTTCTTTTATGAGACAAGACAGGCCCAACAAAGAAACCAACAGAACACCACTGGCCATCACCTACAGTCCCCAGCTAAAAGCTCTCCAACGCATCATCAGTGATATATGACCCATCCTGGACAATGATTCCTCGCTCTCACAGACCTGGGGAGGCAGGCCAGTCCTTGCCTACAGGCAACCCGCCAACCTGAAGCAAATTCTCACCAGCAACTACACACCGCACCACAGAAACTCTAACTCAGGAACCAGTCCCTGCAACAAACCTCGGTGCCAACTCTGCCCACATATCTGCACCAGCAACCCCATCACAGGACCTGACCACGTCAGCCGCACCATCACGGGCTCATTCACCTGCACATCTACCAATGTAATAGACGCCATCATGGGCCAGCAATGCCCCTCTGCCATATGCACTGGCCAAACCGGACAGTCCCAACGTAAAAGAATAAACGGACACAAATCAGATATCAGGAATGGTAACCTACAAAAACCCGTAAGAGAACTCTTCAGTCTCCTCGGAAACACACTAGCAGATGTAAAAATAGCCATCCTGCAAGAAAGAAAGTTCAAAAACAGACTCCAAAGAGAAACTACAGAGCTACAATTCATTTGCGAATTTGATCCTATCAATTTAGGATTGAACAAAGACTGTGAATGGCTAGCCAACTACAAAAGCAGTTTCTCCTCTCTTGGTGTTCACACCTCCACATCAGCTGCTAGAAGCGGGCCACATCCTCCCTGACTGAATTGAACTCGTTATCGCTGGCCTTCCTCTTGATTGGTACTCCCTTCTTTTCATGTGCCTGTATATTAATACCTGCCTCAGATGGAAAGCAGCTGGGGAACATTTCAACTTGCCCGGGCACTCATTAATGGGTCTAAAAGTGTCTGTATTATTTCAAAGTAATTTCACAAGTCCTCTGGAGAGAGAAACGACAGAACTGGGTTTCATTTACAAGTTTTGACGCTTTGGATAGGCAGCTGCTTTCCACATACTAATGACATAAAATGCAAAGAATACTTATAGCCAACTCTATTTGCCTCATTTAGCATGGACACTCTAATTGACAGCATTTTTCTCTCCATTGCTTCCCTTCTCTTTCCTTCCCCATCCCCTCTCTCTCTGCTGTTTGCAAACTGGACTGCTTTACGCCATTCATCTGAAGAAGTGGGTTGTACCCATGAAAGCTCACGATCCCACCTACGTGTTTTGTTATTCTTTAAGGAGCTCCAGGACTATTTGCTATTTATTTAGGGTGGATTGTCTACTAGAAAATACAACTGATTTCTTCTCCACTATGTCTCAGTGGCACTCCATCTTATTCCTCTTAGCTATTGCTGATGTCGAGAGACGTTTTGTAGGTAGATGCTGTGCAACACAGTTAACCTTGTTAGTGAAACCAATTCTATTTTTTGTAACCACAGTATTCTCCCCGAGGGGAGGTGCACCGTTCCTGGAGGTACTGCAATACCAGGTCGATGCGTGGAGTGGATGGAGCAAGCTCCTATTCCATCTCCCTGTTCCAAAAATCCATTTAATATATAGTCCTCAGATAGAGGACGTATCAGATATTAAACTGATAAGAACAGATTGACGTTTATTTAGAGAATTTTTAAAGACAAACAATACATAAATTATGATAGACAATTTTGAGTAACAAGTAGGACTGAGAGAATGGGTACATCCGGTAGCCGGCTTGAGGTACGGTGGTAGGGGGGATCTATGCCCTGGGGGCCTGGGTTTATGGCCCGTGGTGGGGCGTTTGGGCCCCCCCCGGGGGGGCCCGTTGGTGGGATGCCTTCCTCCTTTGGAACGATGACTTAGGCCTTTCGTTGAGGGGTGCAAAGAGTAGTTAGTTCCTGAGGGAGGGGGAGGCTTGGGGCGGGGGGGTTTGGAGTGTGGCTAGTTAGAAGCCCAAAGTGAATGGAAACAAGGGGGTGTGGGGCCCCGGATGTAGACGGCCAATGGGGTGGTTATCTGGGTAGCGGATGGGGGTTTGGTGGCGGTGCTCATTCTGGGGTTGAACTGGTAGTTTAAGTGGGTTGGATTTGGATATGGGTTCGGTAGGGTGAGCATCGCACCATTGGTTGGATTGTGGGGGCGTACGCAGGGTCAGTGTGCCTGGGAGTGAATGCGGGGATCATGGGACCAATTGAGTGGGCTGTCCGTTGTGGGAGGGCAAGCGTGCCTGGTTTACGACTTGGAGTCGGGTGAAGGTTCTAGTGGTCTAAATTTTGGGGAGCGGGAGGGGAGGTACAATTCAATCATACATACATACATACTTAAACCTACACAGTCACACTCGCAGTTATTCCTCCATATGTACGGGACAGGAGTTGGATAGTGGAATGGCCTAGGGGCGTAGGGTAGGGGGGTTAGTAGGGGCGGGGAGTCTAGTGGTTGGGGGGGTACTGACACACCCATATTAATCAGACCTATGCCTATGCCCCGGGTGTAATCCACGATCTGCTCCTGGTTCTGTGTTGAGAATGTGTAAGCATAAGCATAGTAGACCTTCAGTTCCCCGAATTCCGTGTCCCTTGGCTTCCCTTATTACCGTATCCTGGTCCCCGTTGTTGCTCCCGCCTGGAGGGGGGTAGGAGACCCCCCTGAGCAAGTAAATGGTGGATAAGTTGAAAGTGGAGAGAAATGACTGACCAGGCGGGGCAGGATACGGGCCCAGGATCGGCGCCGAGAGACGAAGCACAAGGGTTAAGAGGTTGGTTACCAGGGGAGTATTTCCGGAGACAGGAGTGGGTCCCGCGGCGTCCTCTTCAGCTGCATCCGTGTCCTCTTGGTCAGGACGTGTTACACACCCGGGTTTTTTTTTTTTTATTTTTTTTATAATGTATATATTAGGTATTAGTAGGGGAAGTTAGGGTAGGGATGGAGGTAGTGGCAGAGTTATGGGGGGCGGGGGGCGTAGAGGGGTGAGGGAGGTTGCTGGACCTAGACAATTGGACTCACTCAACAACTACATGCACACGGGGGAGGGGGGAGGGGGGGATGGTGGCACACATTGCTATTCTAATTGGGCCTTGGGGTTCAGGTGGGCTGTGGTTCTGGGGGTTGGAATTGGCGGTGGCCAGTGACATGTTCGATGTAAATGTCTCTGGACCACCGGATAGTGTCTGACACCATCAGGCGGCGCATCAGGTTAGCGTATTTTTTCCCGATGTTACACGCCTCCAGGGTTGCCTCATTTTTGGGGTCCCAGGAGCCCAGCGCCCCCACTAGCAGGACGTAGAGGTCCACCGTGTAACCTTGCGCCCGTAAAGTGTCCACCAGCCCGGAGTATTTTACGATTTTTCTTAAGCGGGCCGCCTGGAGTGCAGCTGGCCGGTTCTCGAAGGGGACGGACACCTCGATCATTGTGATTTTCTTAGTTTCTTCTTGAGTAATCACAATGTCCGGACGGAGGGATGACGGCGTCCTCGAGCACCGTGCCAAGTGTTGGGGGGAGCGCCTTCACTATACGGGCTTGGATAGCGTTGTGGCGTAGTTTCCAGGCTGTTGAGTGGGTCGTGCAACCGCAGAGGACGTGGAGAAGGGTCTCGTCGTAGTTACCGCACCGCCTGCAGCGTTTATCCCGGTTCCCATGGCGAATGGCCGCGTTGAGGGGGACGCAGTTGAGGCGCGCTCTATGGATGAAGCGCCAGTCTGCGAAGCGGGTGAAGTTGCCTCGTTGCATGAAATGGTTGCTGGCGTCCCACCGGCTGCTCACTTCAAAGACCCTGCCCTGGTCCGGTTTTTGTTTTAGATTGTGTATGTAGTGGCGGCGCAGGGACGTCTTGAGCAGTCTTTCGATGAATTTCCTGGTTTGTGGGGTGATGGTGGTGCGTCTTTCTGAGCCGATGTGGGGGATGACAAAGCCAAGAGTGGATCGGGCCTCGTCCCAGCTCCAGTGGCAGCCGAGTCGCTTCTTGAGACGGCGAGTGGCTACACGGGCGCGGGACCAGAGGGAGGAGAGGTCGCCTCCTTCCCTTCCAAACTCTGCCTCCAGTGATCCGCTGAGGTATGTTGCTATGTCTTGTTGGGTGGGGTTCCTGGTGATGCACCGGCGGACACCCGGGGCATAGGCATAGGTCTGATTAATATGGGTGTGTCAGTACCCCCCCAACCACTAGACTCCCCGCCCCTACTAACCCCCCTACTCTACCCCCCTAGGCCATTCCACTATCCAACTCCTGTCCCGTACATATGGAGGAATAACTGCGAGTGTGACTGTGTAGGTTTAAGTATGTATGTATGTATGATTGAATTGTACCTCCCCTCCCGCTCCCCAAAATTTAGACCACTAGAACCTTCACCCGACTCCAAGTCGTAAACCAGGCACGCTTGCCCTCCCACAACGGACAGCCCACTCAATTGGTCCCATGATCCCCGCATTCACTCCCAGGCACACTGACCCTGCGTACGCCCCCACAATCCAACCAATGGTGCGATGCTCACCCTACCGAACCCATATCCAAATCCAACCCACTTAAACTACCAGTTCAACCCCAGAATGAGCACCGCCACCAAACCCCCATCCGCTACCCAGATAACCACCCCATTGGCCGTCTACATCCGGGGCCCCACACCCCACTACACTTGATCTTAGCCAAAAGGCCGAGAAGCGATACCAATACGCTAAAAATCGAGGCAGCCCTCCCTGTCCGAGAGCTCTCCACATCACGACGAGGAGCTCCCGGACAGGGAGACAGGAAGACAGGGACCAAGCGCCGTCAACGAGACTTTGATCACTATGAATCTCTAAGTGACAATGCCCCCGCCACATGACTCTAATCTAATAATTCAAAGTGAACTCAACACACAATTCTGTTCAAAAAAGTGAGAATTCGTTCAATCTGGTTCCTCTTGCTGCTGTTCCTGGTTGCTGACACAGACTCCTAAATTGCATAAACCAACCCACTTCCTGTGACGTAGTCTTTCACTGTTAACTCTTGCAGCAAAAGAAAATGTATGCAAGCTTGATCCGGGAGCGGCCAGAGCACAGCCCACAAGGCTCAGGTTGCTCTCTTACGCTTACAGTGAGGTTCCTGGAAACGCCCCCATACCTACCTCTAGGGGCTGAGCTTCAGGGGATAGCCGAGTTAGTCTGTTACAGAAACCCTATGTTCCAGCGTAATTCTCCCCCATTAACACAGGACCACAGAGTGCAGCACCCTGCCATGATGGTGCTGGTGGTGAGGTCATTGACTACCATATTGACTATTTATAGAACTCCCCAAGCGAGAAAACTGGGCCTTGTGTGCCTTCCACTCTTGCTATGAGTGGGGGAGGTGCAGCAATTAGCCTTTAATGTTAGGTGGGGTCTTCCAGAAAGCTGAGAGGCTCCAAGCTCTCTCTCCTGCTCTTTGTGCGGAAGGGTTGGGGTTCCTGCTAGTGGTGCTCGAGTGATTGGACCTGCATGCTTTGCCAATACCCTCTGCCTTGAGTTAGTTTACATGAAGAATCTGAACTCTGGCAGGGTATGCCCCATACATTAGGTATTGGAGGAAGAGTCCTGGGGTGTTTTTGCTGGGATATGAGCAGTAACTTTCTCTACATGCTGCACACTAATCACAATAAAAGGGCATTATTTACTGAACTCCGCTGCTTAACACTGCCTGGACTGAGATTTCTCATGCGAAGTCTGGCAAACAGTCTAGTTTCACCCGCATTTAACCCCAGCAACAACCTGCTCCAGGCACTTAGGGTAGGTCTACACAGCAACGTTGTTTTGGAATAACGGTCGTTATTTCAAAATAATAGAGCGAGCGTCTACACGGCAAGTGAGTTATTTCAACATTATTTCTAAACGACAGGCGGCTTCTTTCAGCGTTGGTAAACCTCATTCTGCGAGGAATAACGCCTCAATGGAAATAGCTATTTTGAAGAAGGGGTGTGTAGTCAGGACAGCTGCAGTTATTTCAAAAGAAGGGGCCTCCAGCCCTTCCCAAGGTCTCCTGCTGGCCGCTCTGTCTCCACTCAGCCAAACTCTAGTGCCTCCTTCCACTGGAGCCCTTAAAACTGCAGCTTCAGGGGAAAGGGCTTGTGGCAGACAAGAGGCCCTGACAGCCCTGAGCCACTCAGCTGCTGCCATTGCCTCAATGGTTAGAAAAATGAGCCAGTCTCCTGCTCCCAGCCAGCCCTCCACAGCTCCCAGGGAGTACGCCAGCACCCCCTGGAGCCTGCATAGGCCTGACGGAGGCACACGCCTCCCTAGTCTGGTGCAGAGATCCTGGATCTCATTGAGGTCTGGGGCAAGGAGGCAAACCTCCAGGATCCCCGTACCAAACCCAGGAATGCAGATGTCTATGCTGGATGGCTGAGCCCCTGGCCAACGAAGGCACAAGTGCACCCAGGAGCAGGTGCGGATGAAAGTGAAGGAGCTCCACCAGGCATACACCAGGGCCTGAGAGCGCAGCTTCCGCTCCAGGGCAGACCCCCACACCTGCCCTTTCTTCAGGAGCTGGACTGCATCCTAGGGGGCGGCGCAGTCCCCCACATAGCGGACTCAGGATGGTTGCCCTCCCAGGGGAAGGAAGAGGAGGAGCCAGATGAGCTGAGCTCTGTCACCCTTTTGACTCACGGCCACTGTACACACAGGCTGCAGGAGATGGGAGGTGAGGAACTGGGCACACTCCTGGCTTGGCCTGTGCACATGAGAGCATGTGGGTGCAGGTGGCACGACACTCCAGGGCGCACAGCCCCAGAAGGCTGCACCAGAGGACCCCTCCCCACAGGGTGTCTGGAGAGGCCTGCCATACTCGTGACACCGGGGTGGGACACTGCCTCTCCACAAGCCACCACTAGAAGAAGGCTAGGGGGACACACACAGCAGTACTGCGCGGCACACAGCATGCCTGCCCTCTCCGGGCAGCATCTGCTCCCGGGGACAGAGCAGCGAGGTGCAGGAGCATCTGCCGCTCACACACACCTGCGCCCTCCAGTGGGCAGTGGTACAAGTCCTCTCCCTGTGGGGTGCCGCCACTGCTCAACCCGGTGGCACAGAGGGAAGCCCAGCCAACCTGTGGTCCCCCCTCCTGCCCGCATGATCCTGGCCTGCCCAGCATCTTCACATGACTGCTTGTCTCTGGGGCAGACGGGTAGTGAGGATTCCCTCCCCTGCAGGAAAGGGCCCCCTGGCCAGAGCGCACAGGGCCTTGCGCCAAGCACATCGCCATCGTCTGAGCCGACAACGCTCGCTTGGCTCAGGGAGGAGGGCAAGGCTGGGATGTCTGACCGTCTCTCTTTATTCTCCACCGCCAGGCCAGCTGCGAGAGGGGGGCGGTCAACACCACCCGGGGCAGTTCCGAGGGACCCGCAGGCACTGGAGACCTAGGGATGACGTCCAGAGGGAGCACCTCACGGCACACTGTCCATAGAGCAGACCTTCGACCGCAGGCTTCAGGAAGACTTTCAGCTGCAGGGAGACAGCTAGCGGGAGATGCTGGATCAGGGCCGCACCACGTGCGCGGCTGTGCCAGCCCTGGTCATCAGTATGTGGCCTGCACCTGCTCTCACTTCCGCACCTGCCCCTGATCCTTCCCCGGCTCCTCCTGCTTCTTCCCCAAGCCCATTCCCTCCCTGCGCTGTGGCCACCACACCCATGGTGCTGGGATCCCCAGAGCCAGGTACCACTACCAGCCTCATCCTTGAGCTGCTCCTCTCCCCTCCAAGGTTTTCATCCCCCCCCCCATTCCCGCTCTTCTCCCCTCTCCCAGGTTCTTTCCCCAATCCCTCCCCAGTTATTTTGACCCCAGATTAAAACCATACAGAGTTTGTTTAACAAAAAAAAAGTCTGTTTGATTGTCTCTGCAGGGGATGAGTTGGGAGGAAAGGCAGAGAGGGGCTAGGCACAGACCCCTAGTGGGGAGGCCCTGGGAAGAGTAGCACTGGGGTCCTTGTAAGAAACTCTCCCTCAGGGCCTCCTGGTTGTGTACTGTGCCTTGATGGGCCTGCCAGAAGGCAGCCGTGCACAGCTGCTTGAAGGCCTTGCTGATGCGCTCAGCCTCTGCCCCCCTCCCTGGTAGAAATGTCTCCCCCTTCTGTTCACAAATATTGGGGTGCACACAACACACTGCCACCCTGTGTGGGATGTTCCGCTTCCTGACATCCAGCCAGGTCAGGAGGCATCTGGACCGCACTTTCAGATGCCTGAGAGTGGCCTCCACCACCATGCAGTCCCTGCTGAGCCAGAAATTGTTGTTACGTGGAGGGGTCAAGGTGGCTGGTGTAGGGCTTCATGAGCCAGAGCAAGAGAGGGTTGGCTGTGTTGCCCACCATGCACATGGGCATGTCCACGTCCCCGACCCTGATGGCGTGCAGGAAAAAGTTTAGGCGTGCAGCTTCCAGAACACGCGGGTGTCGTGCGCCTTCCCCCACCACTCAACATCGGTGTCCGAATACTGGCCCTAGTGGTGCATGACGGCCTGCAGGACCATCGAGAAGTATCCCTTCTAGTTGATGTAGAGAGATGCCCGGCGGTCAGGGGCCCGGATGCAGCTGTGGGTGCCATCAGTAATCCCCCCTCCCACATTTGGGGAAGCCCATGGCAGCAAAGCTGGCGACAATGGTGTCACGGATGACCTTGCACAGGAGGATGGTGTTGATGGCCTGTACCACCTGGAGACAGACAAACAGAGGGTGGCCAGAGCCCTCAGGAGGCCCCCAAACCCAAATTCCCATTCTCCCCCACCCCACACACACATCCCAGGAGCAAACCTCCCCCTTACTCCGTCCCCTGGCAGGGCTTTGTGAGCGCAGGCCTGAAAACACCTCCCAGGGAGGGGGCTTGTACCACCAGCATTCCCCCTATCCCAAGGGAACCCCATTCCAGAGTCCACTCCCTTCCTGGGACACGAGCCTGAGCGCGCCGTATCTGCATGACCCCGGCCCCGACGGTTAATCTCCCTGCGCCAAACTAGTTCCCAACGGATCAATGGCTGTACGGCTTGGCGAGCTTGCACAGGGCGATGGCAGCCTGCTTCTGGACGGAGTTGGCATGTCTCACGTGAGGGTCACAGAGCTCCAAAAAGGTGTCCTCCCTCCTCCGGAAATTCTGGCGCTACTGCTGGTCGCCCCCCTGTTCCATGACGAACCGGTCAGCACTGGTGTCCAGACGCCAGAAGTGGCCATGCACAGGGTGCAGGGGAGGGCGGGTGCGCTTCAGCAGCATGAACCGCACCTGCAGAGAGCAGAGGAAGGTCTTCAAGCAGAGCTGCGGGTTGGGATCCCGCAGGGCCTGGGAGGCAGCCTGCAGAAACTGCTGCATGAGTTGCTGCAATAGCCGTAGACTCCCCAGAGGCAGCTCCAGCTCCATGGCTAAAGAGCTGAGGTGTCTGCAAGGGCAACCGCAGCAGACAAGAGAAGAGGCTTTGCTGTCCCTCTAGGAGGTAATAGAGATGTAGCCGTGTTAGGCTGGTGTAGCTGAAACAAAAGAGAGGACTATGCAGTGCTTTAAAAACTAACAAGATGGTTTATTAGTTTTCGTGGGCCAGATCAAAATTGTGGAAGAGAAGTGGCATGGCCATATATACCAAAGGGATACAATCAAAAAAATGTGAACACATATAAAATTGACAAATCAGATTCTAGAACAAGGGTGGCCTTAAATGCGGGTTAGCGTCTAATCCATCCAATAGCTCAGTGCTATTTCCGTAAGCTTTGGGTGTGTAGATGCTCTGTTTTGAAATAAGCTGTTTCGGAATATTTCTTCTGAAACTGCCTATTCCAAAATAAACCTGCCGTGTAGACGTAGCCTTAGAGACAGAACACACATGTGCAGTAGGTGTAATTTCGGTTTGAGGTGGAGCATTAAGAACAACAGGCCCCAACCTCTGAATATTTTGCAGAGACATGTAGCGGATCCACAAGCACCACACAACTTTGGAGTCGGTAAGAATTTAATCTTTGGTTCCCTGCTCTCTCTCTGGGAGGGGGCAGCTTGATATTTACATGGAGACAAATGCCGATTGTGGAGGCAGCCACATTTAATTTTAATTTAATTTAATTGTATTGTATTTCATTTCAAGAGCCACCCTGTTTTCTCCTTTCCTGGGGTGAGTTTGACCGATACTCCAGGTTTGGAGAAGGTGCATGGTGCCCTCTAGGGCCCACTGACAATACTGTGGAGAAACTTGAAAAACAACAAATAGTCCTGCAACACCTACCTTAGAGACTAACAAAAAGCTCATCACCTAATAAACCATCTTGTTAGTCTTTAAAGTGCTACATAGTCCTGGTTTCTGTTTCAACAAAAATGTAGGTTGTTATCATGAGCTTTCGTGGGCACAGCCCACTTCTTCGGATGCATGGAGTTTAAGGGGTTGTGCATTTCCCCACCCCATCCAGCTGCTGAGACTTGTAGTGGCTAGTGCTCTGCATGAATGGCATTCATGGTCTGTTGGAAGAGTAAATCGTCGGCCCAGCAAACAGCTTTTCGGCTGCTTCAGTCCACTTCACCGTATCAGGACCCAGGGCTTTTATCAGATCTGTCAGGGGACTTGTTCTGGTGGCAAAATAGGGAACGAACCATCTATAATACCCCACCATACCCAGGAATGCTATTGGGCCGAGGCCAGTTCTGAATGGCCTCCAGCTTATTCACCTGGTGTTACGCCATTCCTCTTCCTACAATATAGCTGCAGTATTTCGCATTACCAAGTCCCAGGGCGCACTTGGCTGGGTTAGCCATAAGGCGGACCTGTCTTAGGGTATTCATCACCGCTTCCAGTTTTCTAGATGAGTCTCCCAATTGGGGTATGAATCATGATGTTGTTGAGGAATGCTGCCACGTAACCCGCATAGGGGCATAGGAAGCTGTTCATGAGGTGTTGAAAGGTGGCACGAGCCCCATGTAGTCCGAAAGGGGGGACAGTATATTGAAATAAGTCCTCAGGTGTAGTACTGGAAGGGTTGTAGGATCAAATACCATCCGGATACTCTCGCGTCGTCTTTGTTGTGCTGCATACGCTAAAGGTGTTCATGGTCCGGCAGAAGAGCCCATGTAGTCTGAAAGGGGGAACAGAATATTTAAATAAGACGTTCGGTGTAGAAAATGCAGATTTTTCTTTTGCTTCTTTGCCCCAGGGAATCTGCCAATACCCCCTCATTAAATCTAGGGTTGTCAAAAAAGGGACGGTGCCCAAGCAGTCGTCTAACTCATCATTACGGGGTATAGGGTATGTGTCAAACTAGGATATTTCATTCAACAGCTGAAAGTCATTCCAGAACCAAGTGGTACCATTGGGCTTTGGCACAGAAACAATTGAGCTACCCCTTTCACTATGGGATAGCTCAATGAATCCCAACTCCAACATCCTCTCTACTTCAGCCATAACACCTTCCCTCTTTTCAGCAGGGACCCAATAGAGTCTCAGTGTAATTTTGACGCCAAGGTTTCTGGTAATGTGGTGATATACCTCAGTCCTTCAGCCTGGCTTAGTTGAAAACACATCCCGATGAGGTAATCAAGATGATCAACCAACACTCTTTTGGTGTGATGTCAGGAAAGGGGATATCTTGACTTGATCGTGTGAGGTATCTTCCTGGTTTGGAGAGTCCTGCTTGACCACACACACCTCTCTGGAATACCATGGTTTGAAGAGATTCATGTGACAAGCCTATTACTCTTTCCAGCATCCTGGCTGCCTTATGTTATAGCTGATTCTCCCCCATAGTTTCTACCAACTCATAATGCCCCTGCCATTGGGCCAAAAGCTTGCTCTCTGCCCTGGGCACCACCACTATTACTCAATGCTTTGGCTGGAAAAGTCAAACTCTTCCCTGGCAGTTGTAATGAGTTTGCTGGGCCTCCTGGGCCTTTCATGTGTTCCTGTACAATGGGAGGGACTCAGGCTATTTCCTCTCTCATCTGCAAGACATGCTCACTTATGTTCTTCCCTGTATTAGGTTCTGCCTCCCAGAATTCTTCACCAATATCCAGGATGCCTCGAGGGTGGTGTCCATATAATAGTTCAAAGGTGAGAATCCAGTAGATAGAGGCCTGAGGTACCTCCTGGCTAACGAACATCAGGGAAAGTAGCAGTGTATCCCAGTCCTTCCAATCTTGACGTACTAGTTTCTGTATCATAGCTTTGAGGGTTCGATTGAACCTTTCAACCAGTCCTTAGGGTTCGGACAGAGGTCCTTATGGTATGGCTACAGAGGTATGGTATGGTATGCAGAGGTTCTTGCTCAGTTTTGATGTAAATGGGGTTCCTTGGTCTGTCAATATATCTTTCAGTAGTCCCAACCAGGTAAAGATTTCTAATAATGCTTTCGCTATTGTTTTTGAGGATGTATTCCGCAGTGGTATAGCTTCGGGGTACCAGGTTGCGTAGTTTAAGATGACCAGGGTATACTGGTGACCTCACATCTTTTCTCTAAATGTCCTAGCAGGTCCATGGCAATATGCTCCAATGGGACTTCTATGACGGAGGGGCATGAACGGTGTTTGCACGTGGGTCCGACGGCTGTGCAGCTAAGAGTCAGGGCATGCTGTGCAATACCAGCGTACATCCTCATGTACTCCCAGCCAAAAGACCTTCTGTAGGATCTGTGCTTGGGTCTCTTACCCCGAGATCTCCCCCGCCCCCTTCCCCAAACAGATGACTGCGGGCAAGGCTTAATATGGCTTCCTGGTGCTTCTGAAGTACTATGAGCTGCTGTACCACCTTCCCTCTATGGAGGTGACCCAGGATAGGAGATCCTACTTCATGATGAAGTATGGTCCGGACCCCTGGGTTTTCCCTTTCACCAGGACTCTATTTCTGTCACCTCCTTCCTAATGTTGTCTTATCTGGGGTCTTCAGCTTGATCTTGTCCCCAAATTTTTCCTCACTGGGCCAATTAGCCCAAATTCTCGTGAACTAGTTTCTGCTGCCTCTATCTGATCCGAGGTATTAAATGCAGGCCAACCTCTGACACTCCCTTCTCCAGGGAAGTCGCCTCTCTGGCTGCTGAGCTGGTCTGCCCACCAGAGCAGCCTTCTGGTTCTGGGCTAGAATTCGGGTTCCCAGTGCCACGGTGGCCCTCCTTTTTGTTGTTGTTGTGGTTGTTTTTTCGTTTCCTTTCCTTTCACTTCCTCGTAGGGGTGGGGAACAAATCGGGGATGTTTTGGCAAAAATTGGAGGTTGACAATCTCTGGCAGCCACTTACTGCCTTCTTTTAGTTCACCTTCTTTTATGAGACAAGACAGGCCCAACAAAGAAACCAACAGAACACCACTGGCCATCACCTACAGTCCCCAGCTAAAAGCTCTCCAACGCATCATCAGTGATATATGACCCATCCTGGGCAATGATTCCTCGCTCTCACAGACCTGGGGAGGCAGGCCAGTCCTTGCCTACAGGCAACCCGCCAACCTGAAGCAAATTCTCACCAGCAACTACACACCGCACCACAGAAACTCTAACTCAGGAACCAGTCCCTGCAACAAACCTCGGTGCCAACTCTGCCCACATATCTGCACCAGCAACCCCATCACAGGACCTGACCACGTCAGCCGCACCATCACGGGCTCATTCACCTGCACATCTACCAATGTAATAGACGCCATCATGGGCCAGCAATGCCCCTCTGCCATATGCACTGGCCAAACTGGACAGTCCCAACGTAAAAGAATAAACGGACACAAATCAGATATCAGGAATGGTAACCTACAAAAACCCGTAAGAGAACTCTTCAGTCTCCTCGGAAACACACTAGCAGATGTAAAAATAGCCATCCTGCAAGAAAGAAAGTTCAAAAACAGACTCCAAAGAGAAACTACAGAGCTACAATTCATTTGTGAATTTGATCCTATCAATTTAGGATTGAACAAAGACTGTGAATGGCTAGCCAACTACAAAAGCAGTTTCTCCTCTCTTGGTGTTCACACCTCCACATCAGCTGCTAGAAGCGGGCCACATCCTCCCTGACTGAATTGAACTCGTTATCGCTGGCCTTCCTCTTGATTGGTACTCCCTTCTTTTCATGTGCCTGTATATTAATACCTGCCTCAGATGGAAAGCAGCTGGGGAACATTTCAACTTGCCCGGGCACTCATTAATGGGTCTAAAAGTGTCTGTATTATTTCAAAGTAATTTCACAAGTCCTCTGGAGAGAGAAACGACAGAACTGGGTTTCATTTACAAGTTTTGACGCTTTGGATAGGCAGCTGCTTTCCACGTACTAATGACATAAAATGCAAAGAATACTTATAGCCAACTCTATTTGCCTCATTTAGCATGGACACTCTAATTGACAGCATTTTTCTCTCCATTGCTTCCCTTCTCTTTCCTTCCCCATCCCCTCTCTCTCTGCTGTTTGCAAACTGGACTGCTTTACGCCATTCATCTGAAGAAGTGGGTTGTACCCATGAAAGCTCACGATCCCACCTACGTGTTTTGTTATTCTTTAAGGAGCTCCAGGACTATTTGCTATTTATTTAGGGTGGATTGTCTACTAGAAAATACAACTGATTTCTTCTCCACTGTGTCTCGGTGGCACTCCATCTTATTCCTCTTAGCTATTGCTGATGTCGAGAGACGTTTTGTAGGTAGATGCTGTGCAACACAGTTAACCTTGTTAGTGAAACCAATTCTATTTTTTGTAACCACAGTATTCTCCCCGAGGGGAGGTGCACCGTTCCTGGAGGTACTGCAATACCAGGTCGATGCGTGGAGTGGATGGAGCAAGCTCCTATTCCATCTCCCTGTTCCAAAAATCCATTTAATATATAGTCCTCAGATAGAGGACGTATCAGATATTAAACTGATAAGAACAGATTGACGTTTATTTAGAGAATTTTTAAAGACAAACAATACATAAATTATGATAGACAATTTTGAGTAACAAGTAGGACTGAGAGAATGGGTACATCCGGTAGCCGGCTTGAGGTACGGTGGTAGGGGGGATCTATGCCCTGGGGGCCTGGGTTTATGGCCCGTGGTGGGGCGTTTGGGCCCCCCCCGGGGGGGCCCGTTGGTGGGATGCCTTCCTCCTTTGGAACGATGACTTAGGCCTTTCGTTGAGGGGTGCAAAGAGTAGTTAGTTCCTGAGGGAGGGGGAGGCTTGGGGCGGGGGGGTTTGGAGTGTGGCTAGTTAGAAGCCCAAAGTGAATGGAAACAAGGGGGTGTGGGGCCCCGGATGTAGACGGCCAATGGGGTGGTTATCTGGGTAGCGGATGGGGGTTTGGTGGCGGTGCTCATTCTGGGGTTGAACTGGTAGTTTAAGTGGGTTGGATTTGGATATGGGTTCGGTAGGGTGAGCATCGCACCATTGGTTGGATTGTGGGGGCGTACGCAGGGTCAGTGTGCCTGGGAGTGAATGCGGGGATCATGGGACCAATTGAGTGGGCTGTCTGTTGTGGGAGGGCAAGCGTGCCTGGTTTACGACTTGGAGTCGGGTGAAGGTTCTAGTGGTCTAAATTTTGGGGAGCGGGAGGGGAGGTACAATTCAATCATACATACATACATACTTAAACCTACACAGTCACACTCGCAGTTATTCCTCCATATGTACGGGACAGGAGTTGGATAGTGGAATGGCCTAGGGGGGTAGGGTAGGGGGGTTAGTAGGGGCGGGGAGTCTAGTGGTTGGGGGGGTACTGACACACCCATATTAATCAGACCTATGCCTATGCCCCGGGTGTAATCCACGATCTGCTCCTGGTTCTGTGTTGAGAATGTGTAAGCATAAGCATAGTAGACCTTCAGTTCCCCGAATTCCGTGTCCCTTGGCTTCCCTTATTACCGTATCCTGGTCCCCGTTGTTGCTCCCGCCTGGAGGGGGGTAGGAGACCCCCCTGAGCAAGTAAATGGTGGATAAGTTGAAAGTGGAGAGAAATGACTGACCAGGCGGGGCAGGATACGGGCCCAGGATCGGCGCCGAGAGACGAAGCACAAGGGTTAAGAGGTTGGTTACCAGGGGAGTATTTCCGGAGACAGGAGTGGGTCCCGCGGCGTCCTCTTCAGCTGCATCCGTGTCCTCTTGGTCAGGACGTGTTACACACCCGGGTTTTTTTTTTTTTTTTTTTTTTTATAATGTATATATTAGGTATTAGTAGGGGAAGTTAGGGTAGGGATGGAGGTAGTGGCAGAGTTATGGAGGGCGGGGGGCGTAGAGGGGTGAGGGAGGTTGCTGGACCTAGACAATTGGACTCACTCAACAACTACATGCACACGGGGGAGGGGGGAGGGGGGGATGGTGGCACACATTGCTATTCTAATTGGGCCTTGGGGTTCAGGTGGGCTGTGGTTCTGGGGGTTGGAATTGGCGGTGGCCAGTGACATGTTCGATGTAAATGTCTCTGGACCACCGGATAGTGTCTGACACCATCAGGCGGCGCATCAGGTTAGCGTATTTTTTCCCGATGTTACACGCCTCCAGGGTTGCCTCATTTTTGGGGTCCCAGGAGCCCAGCGCCCCCACTAGCAGGACGTAGAGGTCCACCGTGTAACCTTGCGCCCGTAAAGTGTCCACCAGCCCGGAGTATTTTACGATTTTTCTTAAGCGGGCCGCCTGGAGTGCAGCTGGCCGGTTCTCGAAGGGGACGGACACCTCGATCATTGTGATTTTCTTAGTTTCTTCTTGAGTAATCACAATGTCCGGACGGAGGGATGACGGCGTCCTCGAGCACCGTGCCAAGTGTTGGGGGGAGCGCCTTCACTATACGGGCTTGGATAGCGTTGTGGCGTAGTTTCCAGGCTGTTGAGTGGGTCGTGCAACCGCAGAGGACGTGGAGAAGGGTCTCGTCGTAGTTACCGCACCGCCTGCAGCGTTTATCCCGGTTCCCATGGCGAATGGCCGCGTTGAGGGGGACGCAGTTGAGGCGCGCTCTATGGATGAAGCGCCAGTCTGCGAAGCGGGTGAAGTTGCCTCGTTGCATGAAATGGTTGCTGGCGTCCCACCGGCTGCTCACTTCAAAGACCCTGCCCTGGTCCGGTTTTTGTTTTAGATTGTGTATGTAGTGGCGGCGCAGGGACGTCTTGAGCAGTCTTTCGATGAATTTCCTGGTTTGTGGGGTGATGGTGGTGCGTCTTTCTGAGCCGATGTGGGGGATGACAAAGCCAAGAGTGGATCGGGCCTCGTCCCAGCTCCAGTGGCAGCCGAGTCGCTTCTTGAGACGGCGAGTGGCTACACGGGCGCGGGACCAGAGGGAGGAGAGGTCGCCTCCTTCCCTTCCAAACTCTGCCTCCAGTGATCCGCTGAGGTATGTTGCTATGTCTTGTTGGGTGGGGTTCCTGGTGATGCACCGGCGGACACCCGGGGCATAGGCATAGGTCTGATTAATATGGGTGTGTCAGTACCCCCCCAACCACTAGACTCCCCGCCCCTACTAACCCCCCTACTCTACCCCCCTAGGCCATTCCACTATCCAACTCCTGTCCCGTACATATGGAGGAATAACTGCGAGTGTGACTGTGTAGGTTTAAGTATGTATGTATGTATGATTGAATTGTACCTCCCCTCCCGCTCCCCAAAATTTAGACCACTAGAACCTTCACCCGACTCCAAGTCGTAAACCAGGCACGCTTGCCCTCCCACAACGGACAGCCCACTCAATTGGTCCCATGATCCCCGCATTCACTCCCAGGCACACTGACCCTGCGTACGCCCCCACAATCCAACCAATGGTGCGATGCTCACCCTACCGAACCCATATCCAAATCCAACCCACTTAAACTACCAGTTCAACCCCAGAATGAGCACCGCCACCAAACCCCCATCCGCTACCCAGATAACCACCCCATTGGCCGTCTACATCCGGGGCCCCACACCCCACTACACTTGATCTTAGCCAAAAGGCCGAGAAGCGATACCAATACGCTAAAAATCGAGGCAGCCCTCCCTGTCCGAGAGCTCTCCACATCACGACGAGGAGCTCCCGGACAGGGAGACAGGAAGACAGGGACCAAGCGCCGTCAACGAGACTTTGATCACTATGAATCTCTAAGTGACAATGCCCCCGCCACATGACTCTAATCTAATAATTCAAAGTGAACTCAACACACAATTCTGTTCAAAAAAGTGAGAATTCGTTCAATCTGGTTCCTCTTGCTGCTGTTCCTGGTTGCTGACACAGACTCCTAAATTGCATAAACCAACCCACTTCCTGTGACGTAGTCTTTCACTGTTAACTCTTGCAGCAAAAGAAAATGTATGCAAGCTTGATCCGGGAGCGGCCAGAGCACAGCCCACAAGGCTCAGGTTGCTCTCTTACGCTTACAGTGAGGTTCCTGGAAACGCCCCCATACCTACTGTAGGGTAAACTGAGGCAGCCCTAAATGTGCTAGTAGGCCTCTAAACAGCATAACTCCATTCTAGGATTAAGGCCTGGGAACACCACAGTCAGGATAAGAACTGCAGATAGTAAAAGACCCTGGGCACCATAGCAACCACGTTCTAAAACACTCGAACTGGGTCTCAGTTGGTAACGTAACACATTTTGCTTAAGATAACATTCATAAAATTTGCTTAAACTGTCTTGCTTCACTCCTAGATAATAAGCCTGAGAACCAAGTGCTGCACCAACTCAAGGCCATACCCGCCTGCTATAGCAACATCATCTATGCAGACTAAAATGTTATTACTGTTTTGCTGACATGTTTTGGCATTTGAACAATAACCACCTGTATATTAATTAACGAGCTGTTACTTTGCAATGGGCGGAGATATTATGTAATCTTTAGTAGTTCTATTAGCTTATGTGCTCATTTCGTCTTGCTGCTAGACCTATCAAATCATTTTTCCTCCGTCCACCTGCTGACTATATAATCTATTGTATAGTGTTAATTAACCAGTGTTCACCAGGGAAACCCCTGCGTGTCACTCCATCAGCTGGTGTAATAAATCCTCCGCTTGTTTTCACCTGCATCCAGAGTGTCCTGGCTTATTTCCAACAGTTTGGGGGCTCGTCCGGGATTCAGGCTTGTGAGCTGATCGGGAGCTGGAGACTGAAACCCAAGAGAGGTGAGTATATTTAATTTACCACCTCATTAGGTCTAGGGGTTGACGTCTCTAGTTTCCTTCAGACACATCCTGGTTCCGTTCCCATTTGAGGCATGAGATACCTGGATGAGGGTGAACCAAGTATATGAGGCAGGCCTGAAAGAGGGAGGGAGGAACATCTAACCCCCCCACTGGGGACGAGCACAAGAGGGTTGTGTACTGTTAGAACTAAAGGCTCGTTACGGAGAGACTGGATAAATCACCAGGGAGTGATTGAGCCGTACGTTAAGCTCGGGATTAGCCGAGTACGCAAGGCGGCAGGCAGCACGAACTGGTGACCCACTCTCTCATTGCACGTAACATTGTAAGACCTGGCGGACGCCCCCCAACAGGCACTTAACGTACACACTCTCGCATAGTGCAAATCCCCGCCAGTAATTGTGAAAGTACCAAGAGACACTACAAGAAGAAAAGACCGTACGGCATAAGCCCACACACGGAAGTTCGGGGAAAAAGGCTGATCCCTAAGAGTACGTCTGAAAGACGAAGCTAAAGAGGGACAGTTAAGTCGTGTGTGGACTCCCCGAGGAGGTACCAAAAAGCAGAAGCAGGGAGGAAAGCCGCGTGCAGCCTCCGTAAGTCAGCCGGGTCGAGAGCAAAGTGCCCGAGCCCGAGCTGGAAGTAAGTTAGCCGGGTCGAGAGCAAAGTGCCCGAGCCCGAGCTGGAAGTAAGTTAGCCAGGTCGAGAGCAAGGTGCCCGAGCCCGAGCTAGAAGTAAGTTAGCCGGGTCGAGAGCAAAGTGCCCGAGCCCGAGCTGGAAGTAAGTTAGCCAGGTCGAGAGCAAAGTGCCCGAGCCCGAGCTGGAAGTAAGTTAGCCAGGTCGAGAGCAAGGTGCCCGAGCCCGAGCTAGAAGTTAAGCCCAGCCGGATTGGGAGCCAAAGCACCCAAGTCTAGGACTGGAAGAGAAAGAACCCAGCGCCTGTCCGGAGGGACTGGGAAGGTCGGACGGTGAGCTGTAGCAGTTACAGCTGAAAAGTGTGATCCGCTAACCCTCTGCGTTTTCCGGACCACGTGTTGTGTGTTTGTATGTCATACCCTGTCATTATTTGTTCAATCCCAAGGAGTGCTCCTTTTCCTGCTAAAGATAATCCTATTTCTCCTACTGATAGTATGTTAAAAACCACATTTATAATCACTCATCTGAATGAATGCAAATTGATGTATGAGGAGTGAATGCCGCTGACAAGGTCTTAAATGCAAGGGGAGGTCAGCCGAACCTTGAGACCGAGCGGATATGTGAGGGAGTGACGACTCCCCTTATTTCATAAGCTGCTAATAAGGTCTGACACTCTAAACGCAGCAGACCCCTTCTTTGGAGTGTGTAGATTTAGTTTCTTATAAGCCATTAAACAAACAAGGAGTAGACAAAATACTCCCCTGAATAACTAAAATGAATGAGGATTAGTCTAAGCATACCCCCACTGCAGAAAGGCACCCACTATATGTATGTGCATCATGGTCCAAGGACCTGTAAGCATTTAACAGATTAACAGAAAAGAAATTAAAGCCCTGAAAGATAAAATTAAAGCTCAGAAAAGCAAAAAGAAATCCTCCCTATGGTAAGAAATGTAACTTACAAGCAGCAGTGCCTCTGAGCTGAAAGAATGTACTGGGAGTGAGAGGAAAAGATTTCCCAGCTGGCGCACCCATATCAACTGTGCTGCCTCTCCCAAGCTTAGAGGGGGAATTTGACACATTACCCCTTTACTCCTCTCTATGCCCAGACCCATATGAGCTATACATCGTTATAGATAGAGAGGAGGCACGAAAGATAACTAAAAAAGATCAGCTCTTCCCAATGAAAAAAAACGGGCTCTAGTAACAACTTTGCCCGATCCAAAGCAAATAAACTTAACAGCTGATGGGAAGTATTCCTCCAAATTCTCAAGGAAAGAATGCCTGCCGACCATCAAGCCATATTAACCCTAGGCATTTTAGTTAGAAACATTTACACAGAACACAATACAAGAGTAGGAAAGTCTGCCAACCAACTTCAGGAGATTCTCAAGGCCTTGTTAGCAAATAGATAACTACAGCCTCTCCGGCTGGAATCGCAGGCAATTCAAGGATGTTTCACAACGCACGAGCAGAGGCCGTCCAAAGAAAAAAAACAGTTAAAACCCTTCCCTCACACGCTGTTATAATTAGCTTGAAGGCGTGGGAGGAAGTAACCTAAAAGCCACCCTAAAGTCAACCGGTAGAAATTAAATTTAAAGATGTAATCACCAGAAGCTAAATCTGCCCTAACAAGGGGACACATTCTGCAACATAAATCTCCTTACAGAGCATAGGCAAGTGATCCACCCCAGAATCAGCAGCATAGATCAACTGCTGCAGCATAGATGTTATGAAAACCCTATACTGAGAAGTTTAAAATTAATAATAGCTGACTGCAATAATACACATTTAGATTTACATATTACATATTGAAAAGAATAAGGAGTTGTGGGGGCTAATTGGAAAGCCCACTCTCCTTACCAAATTAATATTGGATAAACTTGTGTCATTAGGAAAGGTCATTTAGCAGGAATCAAGATAAACCATAAGAAAGAAGAAGAGAGAAAAAAAAAAAGCATAGTAGAAAGTAAATAAGAAATTCAATTGATACTTAACTGGTTAACTGTATAGCAGAATGAAATCTATACATTCAATCCTTATGGTTAAATTTACTCTTTAAAAAACAAACCATTGTTTTAAGAATCCAAGCCCTGAAACTTCACTGTGTCTCTGTTCCAGGCTGAGTTGATAGCACTTTTAGCTTGCTTTCAGATCCAAGGTTGTGTCTGCAAACTGCCTGTCTGTTCTAGAAAGGGGGGGAGCACTGTCCCCCATAAGTAAGCCTGTAACATTGTATATGATTCTTTTCAGGAAAAGAAAACCTTTTGCTTGCTAAAATAGTAACTAGCAAGTGCCTTGTTCTAAGAAAAAGTTTCTGTAGCAGCAAATTATTTGAAGCTTCACACATTAAAGGAAAAAAGAGCCTGAACTGCAGTACAAGATGGAAACTGAAGCATGTCATCTTCAACTTAATAATTGAACAATGAAGTAATTTACTCAAACCCTCTGAAGCTGGTGTGCAAAACAAAGCATACCATTAGGTAACAATAGGTTAATAAAAATTAGGAAAGAACATCTGCAAAGAAAAAGTATTCTAAATATAATGCACTACCCCAATGTGGGTAGAAATGTTTTCTTGTCTTTCAGATCATCAGAAAGCGCTGGTGCCAGCTGAAGAAAAACAACAAACAACAACAACAAAAAACCATGGTTCTGTGTCATGACATAATAAGTTTGTGTTCTGTCCAAGTTTGTCTTGTGTGTCTTAATTGTAATACATATTGCAAATGTTGTTGTGTATAGGAAATTGTTTTAATGAAAGGATAATTTAAGTAAAGCAGAAGCATGAATTTAAACCAACAAAATTAATAATTAGGCCCAATCAATTAGCAACTCTAAACTTAATCAATTAGCAACTTTAAAATGCAGTAAAAAGATAATAGTTTAGTAATTGTTTAAGCTAGGAGAATGTTAACAATGTCTCCACAGGTGAACAAAAAAGAACTGGAAGGAAGCAAGGAGCGCATCACGTGAACAAAAGGACTGGGAGTGAGATACCAGCCCCTCCCCCACTGGATTGGTTTTGCTTTAATAGCTACATAAATAAAATATTTAGCTTCTGCAAATTTGCACACCAACCATAAAAGTGGTTTGGCCAGAGATAATAACAAATCTATAAGTAACAACACGGGCAAGCGAGACATCAGCATATTTAAGTAAAGATGCCCACAACAATGAGGAAACTAGTAACCTCACCATTGCAATAACAGCTACCTGCCCTGCTACTCATTGGTGCCTGATGCCTTAAAAGGCCTCAAGAATTATGGAATTGCATAGGTTCCTATTAACAAATAAACATCTGTGAACCATGCTTGGTCCTATAAGAAAAACAGTGACTCTAGTCAATGTAATGTCTTTCAAGTCACATACATAGAACAAATACACACTACTAGCAATGAAGAATACACGGCCTTAGGCCTCCCCTCATTCACACACAATTATTTTGTTTATTGTAACAACATGAACACTACGAGGACAAAGAATACACAGTCCTCTAAGTTAAAGTTTGTATGAAATATTGTAGGAAAGAAGCTAAACACTGACATCAGGCCACTGAAGTTAAACCCACTAACTCCCACTGAGGCTTACCACTTAAAGCCCAAACAAAGGTAACCCCTAAGGCATGGCTGTCACTTGTTAAACAAAGGCCATTGCTAAATTGCCCTCATTTAAGTTTTATTAACCAAGTTCTTGAGGACAAAATAGAGCCTCCCAATTGTGCATCATTCCCTGAACAGACCCGGCCCAGAACTAAGACAACTGTCACTGGTCCTTACCTTGGTGATGTTCCACACTGGTATAGACCAGCTGTGTGCTAGACTAGCTAATGGAATTGGCAAGTGCCTAATTAGGCAACGACGGGGCTTAGCAGATACCATCGCAGATTGGTTTAGGCCTAGAAACTCTGTCAGTAGCACTTATGTCCAGGCTAGTAGATGCAGTAATATCCAGTGCTTGTAAAGGCCTAAACACCAGCCAAGCTAATCAAGTGAACCTAAATAGTTTGAAGGATCTGTCCAGCTCTGTGCCCACTTCACTAAACCTAATCAGATATTTAGACCAGAGACTAATTTGATTGTTAATTAATCGAACTAAATTAAAGAAATTAAAAGGCCAGTATTGAAGAACAGAGAAAGCTTTAGCCACTACCACCCAGCCCTTATAGAAGTGGTAAGTCCCCATCTTCCCTGTGCCTATCCATGAGAGTAAAAAAGTAAAAAATTCTTGAGGACCCAAAGGCCCACCTAGACAGGCCATAGTATAACTGTTTGTTTTAGCCTCCTCACTCACAATGCTCAGAATGGTAACCTCCCTGCCTGTACCAAAGCAAGAGCATATAAATAGAGTAGAGAGCATTGCTTATTGTGAAAGTGTAGAAACCTCCCTGTATCCAAGGATTATTGCACCCACTTTGATAAAAATTTTATGTACCTGCCCATTTAACATCATGACGAATCTGCCTAGGTTTAATGTGAGTCTCACAGAAAAACAAACATCGAGCTGGTCCAAATAAACGGTACCTACTGGTGTTTGACTACCCAGACAGATCACTCCATCCTGCCCCTCTACATATCCGTCTGTGTGCATAACCGTCCCCCACTGGGCAATCCTGACCGTTAATGGAATGCGGCTCTATCGCACTTCGGCAGGGATGGGTAACTTAACATGAGATCCTGAGTGGCACAGCGGAAGTAAGTACCAAGAGGAGAGTTTACTGGCCCTGCAGGCAAAGATCAAGGAGTTGGTGGCCAATGCCCAAAGATATATTAGGGCTAGCCGTCTGAGGTACACACAGATAGGGAAACACCGTGGACCATGCCAAACACCTACCTCTGAGGCACTCAACCAGGCAGTAGAGGTCAAACCTAAATCATGGGCAGCGCCTTCACCGGCAAAGAAATACCCTGGGAGTGGATTTAGGTAGTGTTTTGCCAAATTATGTAAGGAGTTTCAATCATAACATTCATACTGGTACTGATATTGTGCCGTCGCTTCCAGCGTAGAATGAACACCCTGAAATTACTGTATTTGACCTGGCGGGTTAAAGAACCCTAAGGTCAAAAGGAGGGAACTGTAGGGTAAACTGAGGCAGCCCTAAATGTGCTAGTAGGCCTCTAAACAGCATAACTCCATTCTAGGATTAAGGCCTGGGAACACCACAGTCAGGATAAGAACTGCAGATAGTAAAAGACCCTAGGCACCATAGCAACCACGTTCTAAAACACTCGAACTGGGTCTCAGTTGGTAACGTAACACATTTTGCTTAAGATAACATTCATAAAATTTGCTTAAACTGTCTTGCTTCACTCCTAGATAATAAGCCTGAGAACCAAGTGCTGCACCAACTCAAGGCCATACCCGCCTGCTATAGCAACATCATCTATGCAGACTAAAATGTTATTACTGTTTTGCTGACATGTTTTGGCATTTGAACAATAACCACCTGTATATTAATTAACGAGCTGTTACTTTGCAATGGGCGGAGATATTATGTAATCTTTAGTAGTTCTATTAGCTTATGTGCTCATTTCGTCTTGCTGCTAGACCTATCAAATCATTTTTCCTCCGTCCACCTGCTGACTATATAATCTATTGTATAGTGTTAATTAACCAGTGTTCACCAGGGAAACCCCTGCGTGTCACTCCATCAGCTGGTGTAATAAATCCTCCGCTTGTTTTCACCTGCATCCAGAGTGTCCTGGCTTATTTCCAACACCTACCTCTAGGGGCTGAGCTTCAGGGGATAGCCGAGTTAGTCTGTTACAGAAACCCTATGTTCCAGCGTAATTCTCCCCCATTAACACAGGACCACAGAGTGCAGCACCCTGCCATGATGGTGCTGGTGGTGAGGTCATTGACTACCATATTGACTATTTATAGAACTCCCCAAGCGAGAAAACTGGGCCTTGTGTGCCTTCCACTCTTGCTATGAGTGGGGGAGGTGCAGCAATTAGCCTTTAATGTTAGGTGGGGTCTTCCAGAAAGCTGAGAGGCTCCAAGCTCTCTCTCCTGCTCTTTGTGCGGAAGGGTTGGGGTTCCTGCTAGTGGTGCTCGAGTGATTGGACCTGCATGCTTTGCCAATACCCTCTGCCTTGAGTTAGTTTACATGAAGAATCTGAACTCTGGCAGGGTATGCCCCATACATTAGGTATTGGAGGAAGAGTCCTGGGGTGTTTTTGCTGGGATATGAGCAGTAACTTTCTCTACATGCTGCACACTAATCACAATAAAAGGGCATTATTTACTGAACTCCGCTGCTTAACACTGCCTGGACTGAGATTTCTCATGCGAAGTCTGGCAAACAGTCTAGTTTCACCCGCATTTAACCCCAGCAACAACCTGCTCCAGGCACTTAGGGTAGGTCTACACAGCAACGTTGTTTTGGAATAACGGTCGTTATTTCAAAATAATAGAGCGAGCGTCTACACGGCAAGTGAGTTATTTCAACATTATTTCTAAACGACAGGCGGCTTCTTTCAGCGTTGGTAAACCTCATTCTGCGAGGAATAACGCCTCAATGGAAATAGCTATTTTGAAGAAGGGGTGTGTAGTCAGGACAGCTGCAGTTATTTCAAAAGAAGGGGCCTCCAGCCCTTCCCAAGGTCTCCTGCTGGCCGCTCTGTCTCCACTCAGCCAAACTCTAGTGCCTCCTTCCACTGGAGCCCTTAAAACTGCAGCTTCAGGGGAAAGGGCTTGTGGCAGACAAGAGGCCCTGACAGCCCTGAGCCACTCAGCTGCTGCCATTGCCTCAATGGTTAGAAAAATGAGCCAGTCTCCTGCTCCCAGCCAGCCCTCCACAGCTCCCAGGGAGTACGCCAGCACCCCCTGGAGCCTGCATAGGCCTGACGGAGGCACACGCCTCCCTAGTCTGGTGCAGAGATCCTGGATCTCATTGAGGTCTGGGGCAAGGAGGCAAACCTCCAGGATCCCCGTACCAAACCCAGGAATGCAGATGTCTATGCTGGATGGCTGAGCCCCTGGCCAACGAAGGCACAAGTGCACCCAGGAGCAGGTGCGGATGAAAGTGAAGGAGCTCCACCAGGCATACACCAGGGCCTGAGAGCGCAGCTTCCGCTCCAGGGCAGACCCCCACACCTGCCCTTTCTTCAGGAGCTGGACTGCATCCTAGGGGGCGGCGCAGTCCCCCACATAGCGGACTCAGGATGGTTGCCCTCCCAGGGGAAGGAAGAGGAGGAGCCAGATGAGCTGAGCTCTGTCACCCTTTTGACTCACGGCCACTGTACACACAGGCTGCAGGAGATGGGAGGTGAGGAACTGGGCACACTCCTGGCTTGGCCTGTGCACATGAGAGCATGTGGGTGCAGGTGGCACGACACTCCAGGGCGCACAGCCCCAGAAGGCTGCACCAGAGGACCCCTCCCCACAGGGTGTCTGGAGAGGCCTGCCATACTCGTGACACCGGGGTGGGACACTGCCTCTCCACAAGCCACCACTAGAAGAAGGCTAGGGGGACACACACAGCAGTACTGCGCGGCACACAGCATGCCTGCCCTCTCCGGGCAGCATCTGCTCCCGGGGACAGAGCAGCGAGGTGCAGGAGCATCTGCCGCTCACACACACCTGCGCCCTCCAGTGGGCAGTGGTACAAGTCCTCTCCCTGTGGGGTGCCGCCACTGCTCAACCCGGTGGCACAGAGGGAAGCCCAGCCAACCTGTGGTCCCCCCTCCTGCCCGCATGATCCTGGCCTGCCCAGCATCTTCACATGACTGCTTGTCTCTGGGGCAGATGGGTAGTGAGGATTCCCTCCCCTGCAGGAAAGGGCCCTCTGGCCAGAGCGCACAGGGCCTTGCGCCAAGCACATCGCCATCGTCTGAGCCGACAACGCTCGCTTGGCTCAGGGAGGAGGGCAAGGCTGGGATGTCTGACCGTCTCTCTTTATTCTCCACCGCCAGGCCAGCTGCGAGAGGGGGGCGGTCAACACCACCCGGGGCAGTTCCGAGGGACCCGCAGGCACTGGAGACCTAGGGATGACGTCCAGAGGGAGCACCTCACGGCACACTGTCCATAGAGCAGACCTTCGACCGCAGGCTTCAGGAAGACTTTCAGCTGCAGGGAGACAGCTAGCAGGAGATGCTGGAGCAGGGCCGCACCACGTGCGCGGCTGTGCCAGCCCTGGTCATCAGTATGTGGCCTGCACCTGCTCTCACTTCCGCACCTGCCCCTGATCCTTCCCCGGCTCCTCCTGCTTCTTCCCCAAGCCCATTCCCTCCCTGCGCTGTGGCCACCACACCCATGGTGCTGGGATCCCCAGAGCCAGGTGCCACTACCAGCCTCATCCTTGAGCTGCTCCTCTCCCCTCCAAGGTTTTCATCCCCCCCCCCCATTCCCTCTCTTCTCCCCTCTCCCAGGTTCTTTCCCCAATCCCTCCCCAGTTATTTTGACCCCAGATTAAAACCATACAGAGTTTGTTTAACAAAAAAAAGTCTGTTTGATTGTCTCTGCAGGGGATGAGTTGGGAGGAAAGGCAGAGAGGGGCTAGGCACAGACCCCTAGTGGGGAGGCCCTGGGAAGAGTAGCACTGGGGTCCTTGTAAGAAACTTTCCCTCAGGGCCTCCTGGTTGTGTACTGTGCCTTGATGGGCCTGCCAGAGGGCAGCCGTGCACAGCTGCTTGAAGGCCTTGCTGATGCGGTCAGCCTCTGCCCCCCTCCCTGGTAGAAATGTCTCCCCCTTCTGTTCACAAATATTGGGGTGCACACAACACACCGCCACCCTGTGTGGGATGTTCCGCTTCCTGACATCCAGCCAGGTCAGGAGGCATCTGGACCGCACTTTCAGATGCCTGAGAGTGGCCTCCACCACCATGCAGTCCCTGCTGAGCCAGAAATTGTTGTTACGTGGAGGGGTCAAGGTGGCTGGTGTAGGGCTTCCTGAGCCAGAGCAAGAGAGGGTTGGCTGTGTTGCCCACCATGCACATGGGCATGTCCACGTCCCCGACCCTGATGGCGTGCGGGAAAAAGTTTTGGCGTGCAGCTTCCAGAACACGCGGGTGTCGTGCGCCTTCCCCCACCACTCAACATCGGTGTCCGAATACTGGCCCTAGTGGTGCATGACGGCCTGCAGGACCATCGAGAAGTATCCCTTCTAGTTGATGTAGAGAGATGCCCGGCGGTCAGGGGCCCGGATGCAGCTGTGGGTGCCATCAGTAATCCCCCCTCCCACATTTGGGGAAGCCCATGGCAGCAAAGCTGGCGACAATGGTGTCACGGATGACCTTGCACAGGAGGGTGGTGTTGATGGCCTGTACCACCTGGAGACAGACAAACAGAGGGTGGCCAGAGCCCTCAGGAGGCCCCCAAACCCAAATTCCCATTCTCCCCCACCCCACACACACATCCCAGGAGCAAACCTCCCCCTTACTCCGTCCCCTGGCAGGGCTTTGTGAGGGCAGGCCTGAAAACACCTCCCAGGGATGGGGCTTGTACCACCAGCATTCCCCCTATCCTAAGGGAACCCCATTCCAGAGTCCACTCCCTTCCTGGGACACGAGCCTGAGCGCGCCGTATCTGCATGACCCCGGCCCCGACGGTTAATCTCCCTGCGCCAAACTAGTTCCCAACGGATCAATGGCTGTACGGCTTGGCGAGCTTCCACAGGGCGATGGCAACCTGCTTCTGGACGGAGTTGGCATGTCTCACGTGAGGGTCACAGAGCTCCAAAAAGGTGTCCTCCCTCCTCCGGAAATTCTGGCGCTACTGCTGGTCGCCCCCCTGTTCCATGACGAACCGGTCAGCACTGGTGTCCAGACGCCAGAAGTGGCCATGCACAGGGTGCAGGGGAGGGCGGGTGCGCTTCAGCAGCATGAACCGCACCTGCAGAGAGCAGAGGAGGGTCTTCAAGCAGAGCTGCGGGTTGGGATCCCGCAGGGCCTGGGAGGCAGCCTGCAGAAACTGCTGCATGAGTTGCTGCAATAGCCGTAGACTCCCCAGAGGCAGCTCCAGCTCCATGGCTAAAGAGCTGAGGTGTCTGCAAGGGCAACCGCAGCAGACAAGAGAAGAGGCTTTGCTGTCCCTCTAGGAGGTAATAGAGATGTAGCCGTGTTAGGCTGGTGTAGCTGAAACAAAAGAGAGGACTATGCAGTGCTTTAAAAACTAACAAGATGGTTTATTAGTTTTCGTGGGCCAGATCAAAATTGTGAAAGAGAAGTGGCATGGCCATATATACCAAAGGGATACAATCAAAAAAATGTGAACACATATAAAATTGACAAATCAGATTCTAGAACAAGGGTGGCCTTAAATGCGGGTTAGCGTCTAATCCATCCAATAGCTCAGTGCTATTTCCGTAAGCTTTGGGTGTGTAGATGCTCTGTTTTGAAATAAGCTGTTTCGGAATATTTCTTCTGAAACTGCCTATTCCAAAATAAACCTGCCGTGTAGACGTAGCCTTAGAGACAGAACACACATGTGCAGTAATTTCGGTTTGAGGTGGAGCATTAAGAACAACAGGCCCCAACCTCTGAATATTTTGCAGAGACATGTAGCGGATCCACAAGCACCACACAACTTTGGAGTCGGTAAGAATTTAATCTTTGGTTCCCTGCTCTCTCTCTGGGAGGGGGCAGCTTGATATTTACATGGAGACAAATGCCGATTGTGGAGGCAGCCACATTTAATTTTAATTTAATTTAATTGTATTGTATTTCATTTCAAGAGCCACCCTGTTTTCTCCTTTCCTGGGGTGAGTTTGACCGATACTCCAGGTTTGGAGAAGGTGCATGGTGCCCTCTAGGGCCCACTGACAATACTGTGGAGAAACTTGAAAAACAACAAATAGTCCTGCAACACCTACCTTAGAGACTAACAAAAAGCTCATCACCTAATAAACCATCTTGTTAGTCTTTAAAGTGCTACATAGTCCTGGTTTCTGTTTCAACAAAAATGTAGGTTGTTATCATGAGCTTTCGTGGGCACAGCCCACTTCTTCGGATGCATGGAGTTTAAGGGGTTGTGCATTTCCCCACCCCATCCAGCTGCTGAGACTTGTAGTGGCTAGTGCTCTGCATGAATGGCATTCATGGTCTGTTGGAAGAGTAAATCGTCGGCCCAGCAAACAGCTTTTCGGCTGCTTCAGTCCACTTCACCGTATCAGGACCCAGGGCTTTTATCAGATCTGTCAGGGGACTTGTTCTGGTGGCAAAATAGGGAACGAACCATCTATAATACCCCACCATACCCAGGAATGCTATTGGGCCGAGGCCAGTTCTGAATGGCCTCCAGCTTATTCACCTGGTGTTACGCCATTCCTCTTCCTACAATATAGCTGCAGTATTTCGCACTACCAAGTCCCAGGGCGCACTTGGCTGGGTTAGCCATAAGGCGGACCTGTCTTAGGGTATTCATCACCGCTTCCAGTTTTCTAGATGAGTCTCCCAATTGGGGTATGAATCATGATGTTGTTGAGGAATGCTGCCACGTAACCCGCATAGGGGCATAGGAAGCTGTTCATGAGGCGTTGAAAGGTGGCACGAGCCCCATGTAGTCCGAAAGGGGGGACAGTATATTGAAATAAGTCCTCAGGTGTAGTACTGGAAGGGTTGTAGGATCAAATACCATCCGGATACTCTCGCGTCGTCTTTGTTGTGCTGCATACGCTAAAGGTGTTCATGGTCCGGCAGAAGAGCCCATGTAGTCTGAAAGGGGGAACAGAATATTTAAATAAGACGTTCGGTGTAGAAAATGCAGATTTTTCTTTTGCTTCTTTGCCCCAGGGAATCTGCCAATACCCCCTCATTAAATCTAGGGTTGTCAAAAAAGGGACGGTGCCCAAGCAGTCGTCTAACTCATCATTACGGGGTATAGGGTATGTGTCAAACTAGGATATTTCATTCAACAGCTGAAAGTCATTCCAGAACCAAGTGGTACCATTGGGCTTTGGCACAGAAACAATTGAGCTACCCCTTTCACTATGGGATAGCTCAATGAATCCCAACTCCAACATCCTCTCTACTTCAGCCATAACACCTTCCCTCTTTTCAGCAGGGACCCAATAGAGTCTCAGTGTAATTTTGACGCCAAGGTTTCTGGTAATGTGGTGATATACCTCAGTCTTTCAGCCTGGCTTAGTTGAAAACACATCCCGATGAGGTAATCAAGATGATCAACCAACACTCTTTTGGTGTGATGTCAGGAAAGGGGATATCTTGACTTGATCGTGTGAGGTATCTTCCTGGTTTGGAGAGTCCTGCTTGACCACACACACCTCTCTGGAATACCATGGTTTGAAGAGATTCATGTGACAAGCCTATTACTCTTTCCAGCATCCTGGCTGCCTTATGTTATAGCTGATTCTCCCCCATAGTTTCTACCAACTCATAATGCCCCTGCCATTGGGCCAAAAGCTTGCTCTCTGCCCTGGGCACCACCACTATTACTCAATGCTTTGGCTGGAAAAGTCAAACTCTTCCCTGGCAGTTGTAATGAGTTTGCTGGGCCTCCTGGGCCTTTCATGTGTTCCTGTACAATGGGAGGGACTCAGGCTATTTCCTCTCTCATCTGCAAGACATGCTCACTTATGTTCTTCCCTGTATTAGGTTCTGCCTCCCAGAATTCTTCACCAATATCCAGGATGCCTCGAGGGTGGTGTCCATATAATAGTTCAAAGGTGAGAATCCAGTAGATAGAGGCCTGAGGTACCTCCTGGCTAACGAACATCAGGGAAAGTAGCAGTGTATCCCAGTCCTTCCAATCTTGACGTACTAGTTTCTGTATCATAGCTTTGAGGGTTCGATTGAACCTTTCAACCAGTCCTTAGGGTTCGGACAGAGGTCCTTATGGTATGGCTACAGAGGTATGGTATGGTATGCAGAGGTTCTTGCTCAGTTTTGATGTAAATGGGGTTCCTTGGTCTGTCAATATATCTTTCAGTAGTCCCAACCAGGTAAAGATTTCTAATAATGCTTTCGCTATTGTTTTTGAGGATGTATTCCGCAGTGGTATAGCTTCGGGGTACCAGGTTGCGTAGTTTAAGATGACCAGGGTATACTGGTGACCTCACATCTTTTCTCTAAATGTCCTAGCAGGTCCATGGCAATATGCTCCAATGGGACTTCTATGACGGAGGGGCATGAACGGTGTTTGCACGTGGGTCCGACGGCTGTGCAGCTAAGAGTCAGGGCATGCTGTGCAATACCAGCGTACATCCTCATGTACTCCCAGCCAAAAGACCTTCTGTAGGATCTGTGCTTGGGTCTCTTACCCCGAGATCTCCCCCGTCCCCGTCCCCAAACAGATGACTGCGGGCAAGGCTTAATATGGCTTCCTGGTGCTTCTGAAGTACTATGAGCTGCTGTACCACCTTCCCTCTATGGAGGTGACCCAGGATAGGAGATCCTACTTCATGATGAAGTATGGTCCGGACCCCTGGGTTTTCCCTTTCACCAGGACTCTATTTCTGTCACCTCCTTCCTAATGTTGTCTTATCTGGGGTCTTCAGCGCCATCTTGTCCCCAAATTTTTCCTCACTGGGCCAATTAGCCCAAATTCTCGTGAACTAGTTTCTGCTGCCTCTATCTGATCCGAGGTATTAAATGCAGGCCAACCTCTGACACTCCCTTCTCCAGGGAAGTCGCCTCTCTGGCTGCTGAGCTGGTCTGCCCACCAGAGCAGCCTTCTGGTTCTGGGCTAGAATTCGGGTTCCCAGTGCCATGGTGGCCCTCCTTTTTGTTGTTGTTGTGGTTGTTTTTTCGTTTCCTTTCCTTTCACTTCCTCGTAGGGGTGGGGAACAAATCGGGGATGTTTTGGCAAAAATTGGAGGTTGACAATCTCTGGCAGCCACTTACTGCCTTCTTTTAGTTCACCTTCTTTTATGAGACAAGACAGGCCCAACAAAGAAACCAACAGAACACCACTGGCCATCACCTACAGTCCCCAGCTAAAAGCTCTCCAACGCATCATCAGTGATATATGACCCATGCTGGACAATGATTCCTCGCTCTCACAGACCTGGGGAGGCAGGCCAGTCCTTGCCTACAGGCAACCCGCCAACCTGAAGCAAATTCTCACCAGCAACTACACACCGCACCACAGAAACTCTAACTCAGGAACCAGTCCCTGCAACAAACCTCGGTGCCAACTCTGCCCACATATCTGCACCAGCAACCCCATCACAGGACCTGACCACGTCAGCCGCACCATCACGGGCTCATTCACCTGCACATCTACCAATGTAATAGACGCCATCATGGGCCAGCAATGCCCCTCTGCCATATGCACTGGCCAAACCGGACAGTCCCAACGTAAAAGAATAAACGGACACAAATCAGATATCAGGAATGGTAACCTACAAAAACCCGTAAGAGAACTCTTCAGTCTCCTCGGAAACACACTAGCAGATGTAAAAATAGCCATCCTGCAAGAAAGAAAGTTCAAAAACAGACTCCAAAGAGAAACTACAGAGCTACAATTCATTTGCGAATTTGATCCTATCAATTTAGGATTGAACAAAGACTGTGAATGGCTAGCCAACTACAAAAGCAGTTTCTCCTCTCTTGGTGTTCACACCTCCACATCAGCTGCTAGAAGCGGGCCACATCCTCCCTGACTGAATTGAACTCGTTATCGCTGGCCTTCCTCTTGATTGGTACTCCCTTCTTTTCATGTGCCTGTATATTAATACCTGCCTCAGATGGAAAGCAGCTGGGGAACATTTCAACTTGCCCGGGCACTCATTAATGGGTCTAAAAGTGTCTGTATTATTTCAAAGTAATTTCACAAGTCCTCTGGAGAGAGAAACGACAGAACTGGGTTTCATTTACAAGTTTTGACGCTTTGGATAGGCAGCTGCTTTCCACGTACTAATGACATAAAATGCAAAGAATACTTATAGCCAACTCTATTTGCCTCATTTAGCATGGACACTCTAATTGACAGCATTTTTCTCTCCATTGCTTCCCTTCTCTTTCCTTCCCCATCCCCTCTCTCTCTGCTGTTTGCAAACTGGACTGCTTTACGCCATTCATCTGAAGAAGTGGGTTGTACCCATGAAAGCTCACGATCCCACCTACGTGTTTTGTTATTCTTTAAGGAGCTCCAGGACTATTTGCTATTTATTTAGGGTGGATTGTCTACTAGAAAATACAACTGATTTCTTCTCCACTGTGTCTCGGTGGCACTCCATCTTATTCCTCTTAGCTATTGCTGATGTCGAGAGACGTTTTGTAGGTAGATGCTGTGCAACACAGTTAACCTTGTTAGTGAAACCAATTCTATTTTTTGTAACCACAGTATTCTCCCCGAGGGGAGGTGCACCGTTCCTGGAGGTACTGCAATACCAGGTCGATGCGTGGAGTGGATGGAGCAAGCTCCTATTCCATCTCCCTGTTCCAAAAATCCATTTAATATATAGTCCTCAGATAGAGGACGTATCAGATATTAAACTGATAAGAACAGATACTACACTTGATCTTAGCCAAAAGGCCGAGAAGCGATACCAATACGCTAAAAATCGAGGCAGCCCTCCCTGTCCGAGAGCTCTCCACATCACGACGAGGAGCTCCCGGACAGGGAGACAGGAAGACAGGGACCAAGCGCCGTCAACGAGACTTTGATCACTATGAATCTCTAAGTGACAATGCCCCCACCACATGACTCTAATCTAATAATTCAAAGTGAACTCAACACACAATTCTGCTCAAAAAAGTGAGAATTCGTTCAATCTGGTTCCTCTCGCTGCTGTTCCTGGTTGCTGACACAGACTCCTAAATTGCATAAACCAACCCACTTCCTGTGACGTAGTCTTTCACTGTTAACTCTTGCAGCAAAAGAAAATGTATGCAAGCTTGATCCGGGAGCGGCCAGAGCACAGCCCACGAGGCTCAGGTTGCTCTCTTACGCTTACAGTGAGGTTCCTGGAAACGCCCCCATACCTACCTCTAGGGGCTGAGCTTCAGGGGATAGCCGAGTTAGTCTGTTACAGAAAAAACAACCACAAATGGTCTGGTAGCACTTTATAGACTAACAAAACATGTAGATGGAATCATGAGCTTTCGTGGGCACAGCCCACTTCTCTGCAGCAAAGTTGTGGGGCTACAGGCTTCTGCCAGAGACAGTTGGTTCCTGCTGGGAGAGGTTGGGCATGGTGTAAAGGTTTGCCCCACCTCTCCGTCCCCGCAACAGCTTGAGAAACACCTCTCCCTCTTTCCCTCGGCTACCCCTCCTTCCAGCTGCCAGCTGCGTGCTCTGTGTGGAGAAGCAGCAGCAAACAGCTGGGAACTGTAGGGAAAGAAGCCTCTGCTTTAGCTTCTTGGGGAGAGGCGGAAGGAAAAGCAATGTCTCTCCCTGCAGTTCCCAGCTGTTCGTGACTGTCACTACCCAAGGTGCTGCTCCCAACTTGCCTGCTCCTGCAGCTGCCATGCAGGGAGGGGGCTGGTGGTACTATGTGCTCCGGCGTAACTCTCTCAAACTCACCGCCAGGCGTACATAAAGTACTTACAGTATCTTGCAGTACTGATTCAAGTCCTTGCTGCTCTTGTCTGATTGCTGCATGTACACCCTGCCCTGAGCTGATACCCGATTCTTACACTCAATTGAGAAAAATAAGAATTGAGAGAAACTGTGCAGTGAAATCTTTTCTTGAAGGTAGTTTTCTAACAGTGGTGTGGGCAACATGGCTCATGCCAAATAATGCAGTAGTAGGGACAAATACCTCAATTAGATATTCAACAGAGCTTGATAAATGTATGACTGGAATCTAACGTTTTAGCTGAGGTCTGTAGGTAACGGCCAGTGCCGTTCTGTTGCTCTCTTTGTTGGATTATTACCTATAGCCCACAGCTAAAACCCCTCCAATGCATCATCATGGATCTAATCTAGTGGAGGATTCCTCACTCACAGCCCTTGAGGGGCAGGCCAGTCCTCACTTACAGACAGCCCCCAACCTGATGCACACGCTCAACACCAACCACGCAGTCCACGACAGAATGACTAACTCAGGGGCCAATCCCTGCAACAAACCCTATTGCCGGCAGAGTCCACATATCTACCCTAATGACACTCTCATAGCACCTTACCACATCAGCCATGCCATCAAAGGTTGATTCATCTGTACGTAGGATATATGCCACCGTACGCCAGCAGATTGGACAGACTGGACTGTCTCTGCGCTACAGAATAAATGGATAGAATTGGACGTCAAGGATGTTAACATACAAAAACCAGTGGGAGAACATTTTAACCTCTATGGACGCACAGCTACAGACTTGAAAGTTGCCGTTCTCAAGAAAAAAGGGCTGTAACCTGAAACTGCTGAGCTGGAATGGATATGCAAATTTGACACCATCAGAATGGGTCTGAATAGGGACCGAGAGAGGCTCTGTCATTACAATGAGTAATTTCCCCTTCAGGTATTCACACCTTCTTATTCACATCCACCCCGATTGAATTAGCTCTAATGTAACTCTCCCATCCCTGTATCTCTACCATCTGTTTCTACTCTTTAGCTTCATGCATCTGACGAAGTGAGCTGCAACTCACAAAAGCTTATGCCATAATAAAACTGTTAGGCTATGTCTACACTGGCACCGTTTTCCGGAAATGCTTAAAATGGAACAGTTTTCTGTTATAAGTATTTCCGGAAAAAGCGCATCTATATTGGCAGGATGCTTTTCTGGACAAGCACTTTTTCCGGAAAAGCGTCCGTGGCCAATGTAGACGCGCTTTTCCGGAAAAAAGCCCCGATCGTCATTTTCGCGATCGGGGCTTTTTTGCGGCAAAGACTACTGGGCTGTCTACACTGGCCCTTTTCCAGAACAGTTTTTTGGGAAAAGGACTTTTGCCCGAACGGGAGCAGCATAGTTTTTCCGGAAAAGCACTGACAATTTTACAGTAGATAGTCATTGCTTTTCCGGAAAAGCAAGCGGCCAGTGTAGATAGGTTTCAAGTTATTCCGGAAAAGCGACTGCTTTTCCGGAAGAAGTGGCCCAGTGTAGACAGCCTACGTCTTTAAGGTGCCGCTGAACTCCTTGTTGTTTTTGCTGAAACATATTTAGATAGAATGGTGACTTCTAGCGGTTCATAAGCATCCCCTGATACTTTACATTGCATGTGTTCTAGGGCACTCCCCCAAAGTATAGTGTGTTATAGTGGCCATATGATCCCTTTTGGTTCTAAGTCTTATAGCACACAATAGTTCAGCCTATAGATGATTTTAATTCTTTAATCATGGTTATTGGGCACTTTGCAGGGGTAACTGGGAGAAATTTAGTGGCCCGGTACATGAAGGAGGTAAGACTAAATGATCCGGTGGTCATTAAGTTCTTCTGAACTTAAACTCTATCGGTCTGATTCAAAGGGCCAAAACTTTGTTTGTGTAGTCCATAAATTATCCCTAATCCTGGGCAAACCATATACAGAGATTTTCCTAAGTAAAAAAATCGGAGGGGTAGCCGTGCTATTCTGAATCTGCATAAACAAGGAGAAGGCCCGTGGCACCGTATAGCCTAACAGATTTATTGGAGCATATGTTTCCTGGGCAAAGACCCACTTTGTCAGATGCACATAGTGGAAATTCCAGAGGCAGGTATAAATATACAGGCACATGAAAAGAAGGGAGTACCAATCAAGAGGAAGGCCAGAGATAACGAGGTCAATTCAGTCAGGGAGGATGTGGCCCGCTTCTAGCAGCTGATGTGGAGGTGTGAACACCAAGAGAGGAGAAACTGCTTTTGTAGTTGGCTAGCCATTCACAGTCTTTGTTCAATCCTAAATTGATAGGATCAAATTCGCAAATGAATTGTAGCTCTGTAGTTTCTCTTTGGAGTCTGTTTTTGAACTTTTTTTTGTTGCAAGATGGCTATTTTTACATCTGCTAGTGTGTGTCCAAGGAGACTGAAGAGTTCTCTTACGGGTTTTTGTAGGTTACCATTCCTGATATCTGATTTGTGTCCGTTTATTCTTTTACGTTGGGACTGTCCGGTTTGGCCAGTGCATATGGCAGAGGGGCATTGTTGGCTCATGATGGCGTCTGTTACATTGGTAGATGTGCAGGTGAATGAGCCCGTGATGGTGCGGCTGACGTGGTCAGGACCTGTGATGGGGTTGCTGGTGCAGATATGTGGGCAGAGTTGGCACCGAGGTTTGTTGCAGGAACTGGTTCCTGAGTTAGAGTTTCTGTGGTGCGGTGTGTAGTTGCTGGTGAGAATTTGCTTAAGGTTGGCGGGCTGCCTGTAGTCAAGGACTGGCCTGCCTCCCCAGATCTGTGAGAGCGAGGAATCATTGTCCAGGATGAGTTATAGAAAGAAGTGGATCTCTTGTATAGACTGGTCCAGGCTCAGGTTGATGTTGTGGAGGAAACTGTTGAAATTATGGTGGAATTCTTGCAGCGCCTCTTTCACATGGGTCCAGATGATGAAAATGTAAGTAGGAGAGGGGCACCAGTGGACGAGAGCTAAGGAAATAGGGTTGCTAGGTGTCTGGTATTGACCCGGACAGTCCAGTATTTTCACCTGCTGCCCAGTAAAAAAAAATTCAGAAAATACCAGACACCTAACATGTTCCGCAGGGGGAGCTGTCTGGCCTGGAGCAGGGAGACAAGATGGTAGATGGCCACAGGCAGCCTGTTAGGGCCAAAAAGCCTCAAAAGCATTACTTAAAGGGGCCATGCTGGTTTTTTTTAATTTAAATTTTTTAAATTTTGTTTGCTTAACTCTTGCGGTCCTTTTTTCCCCCTCAACTTTGGTCTCCCTCCTTTTTTATTAAACAGAATTTTTTCTCCAGGGGGGGGTGTGTGTGTGTGTGTGTGTATGTGTGTGTGGCGGGGGGGGGAGGGAGCGGTGTTAGTATTTTTGGTTAAACCATCTAGCCACCCTATGAGGAAGCGTTATTCCAGGTCAGCCATCTAAATGTTGGCATATTGTGGGGCTATGTGGGTGCCCATACTGGTGCCACTAGTTTGAAGGGATAAATTGTTCCCAAATCTGAAACAGTTGTGGGTGAGGATAAAGTCCCAGAGCTCAGGGGAGGCCAGAGGAGGGATCCCCCTGCTGCCCCACTCCAGGCCTCTCACTAGGATGGCTGAAGCAGCTGCCCTGCATGGTCCAATGGATGGACGGGCTGTACTGGCTGGTCAGAGCGCTAGGCCCAGGGGCTGCAGCTCTAAATCCCAGCAGGCCCCAGCTGGGTTGTGGGCGGGGGAGGAGAGGTGAAGGAGAAGTTGGGTCGGGAACACCTCTCATCCAGTAGGGGGAGCTCTAGCCGGAGTCAGTTTCCTATGCGCTGTTACCGACCCGCGCACTGATGGCTCCTTCCGCCTCCTGCCCTGTGTATGGCAGGATTTTTGTCCAATAGGAGGGGGACACTCCACAGCCTTCCTAGATTGACATGCACAGTCCTCCAATAGACTAGACGTGGGCGGCCGCTCTCGATCGCTGATTGGCCGTCGCTCGGCGTATAAGAGGAGGCTTGGGGGCAGGCGCGTTCTCTTTCCTGTCCCGGAGCCCTCGTGGGAGGTGGGTGCCCGGAGTGTGGCGGGCCCCCGGGCGTGGCGGGGCGGCCGCGCTCAGCCCGCGGCCGGGTGGGAGGTGGCGGGATTCCGGCGGGAGGCCGCCCGGCCTGCTGGGTCGCGCTAGGCCTCGGGCCTGGCCACGCGGGTCGGGAGCGGCCCCTGGACGGAGGGAGCCAGGAAGGCCCGGCCCGGCCCCTCCGCCCAGCGCTGCGCGGGAGGAGCCCGGGGGCCTGGCCGCGTTCCCTTGTCCGAGCGCCGCGGGAGTGGAGGGTGCTGGGAGCTTTGAGCCCGGAGACGCGTCCTGCCCATGGCGGGGATGCCCAGGCCCTGTCGGCCCCGGTGGGAATCGCGCAGCGGCTCAGTTTCGTCAGGCTAATGAAATAAAAATGCGCTTTAAACCCCGCTTCATCATTGGGGAGGCCAGGCCTGCGGCGAGACGCGGGGTGGGATGCGGTTGCCCTGATCTCGCTGAACCCCGGCTTCTCCATGTTGGTTCTTGTAGGTAACAGCTTGTCTTTAAACCCTTTGTGGCAATCCTTGGAAGCACCGTCGAGATGCCCAGGGAAGACAGGGCTACCTGGAAGTCCAACTATTTCCTGAAGATCATTGTAAGTGTGTTCTAGATGATCTGGAGCAGGTGTGGGGCTAGGATGGACACTGTAATTCACGGTTCAGTTGACCGTGGCCATGGCAGAACTTCTGCTAATATGCACAATAGGTTAACCTTAATATTCTGTTAATCTGGTAGCAATTATGCCTCAAAATGAATGGGGCCTGTTGCAAGAGCCAGCCACATACATTAACAAACTGCTGAGGTTACATAATCAAGATGGGGCAGGCTATATTGGGGCTGTGTTCTTGGTATATATAGACTCCAGCTCCATAATGTGAATAATAGCTGATGTTGGAACTTGCCCCTTTGTATGCTGAGGTGCAGCCCTCAAGTGCCTGGAAACTTACTAATTAAGCAAAAGCTGAGTGGCACTATTATAACTGGTTATAGAGCAGTGGCCCCCAAACTCTTCAGAGTCCTGTCCCTTTTTACCATATTCCACCCAATCCCCTAGCCACAGTGGGGACCAGCAGTGGGGTGGGGGAATGTGGACTGGAGTAAGGGGGCCTCATCTGGGGACAGGTGTAGATCTGGAAAGAATTAAACCATGCTACTAAGAACAGTCCACTGCAATCACAAATAAATCATGCATAAGAGACGTTTAATTGTTAGTGCTGCTTCCTAACCAACTATAATTTGTTTTTAAATGCCTCAATATATTGTGTAGCAGTGGGATACTGTTCACAGTGATGACTGTAAGCATCTTTAAGAGAGCTACATATTCAAGACTCCTTAATGTAGATCATTACTAATGTGTTGAGGGACTCTTATAGGAAATGCATTAATATTTATACAGGCATAAACATGACACCTCAGCAATGTTCCTGCTAATCTTTTCCATCTATGTGCAGAATAAATGTTCATCTATGTGCAGAATAAATGTTATGTGCATCAAGACATACTCCACCAGGAGAAACACAAACCTAGCTGTGTGCGCCCTGCTAATCAGCTGGGCACCATTGGAATTGCTCCTGAGTAGCTGCACCAAGCACACAGTTTACAGGGAATACAGTACCTTAGCTCAGTTCCTGTGTACATCCTGATTGTGCTTTGTGTGGATGGCTAAAAAGCATCTCATTTAGCATATTTGCCTCCCTTAAATGTGCCTTTGAACACCTTTATTTTCTCTCTAAAGCTAGGGCTACCCTGTAGCCTTCTAGAAAAGTGTGCAAATGAAGTGTGGAATATTGGGGTGCTTCTTTTGCATAATTAATTAGCTGCTTTTGCACTAAAAGGAGCTGTGTAGTATTTATGTGTGCCTGCCAAGTGACCAGGGCTGGCCCGAGCCATTCTTGTGCCCCGGGCACCCGGCGCATGCGCGGCTCCCACCCAGGGCCCGTGGCTGCCCCAAAAGGTTGGGGACCACTGGCCTAGAGGATAAGGGCACTTGCCTGGGGAGGGCAGGACTGTGGATTCAAACTCCCCACCACCCACCCTGGGAGTGGCCAGACAGCTGCCCTAGGGATGGAACAGCGGAGTTAATGCTGACTTACTCCTGCCCTGTCCCTGCACCACCTCCAAAAGCAGCTGGAATGTACAGCAGTAGCTCCATGTGCTGCCCCTCATCCACAGGCACTGACTTCACAGCCTCTACTGGCCACAGTTCTCTGTTGTTAATCAATGGAAGTTGAAGGAGTGGGGTCTGCAGGCAAGGACAGCATGTGGAAACCCCCTGCTCTGATGTTGCGGGTTGCATGGGCAAGCCAGCCACTTCCAGGAGCACAATTACCATAGGGATAATTACTCCAGACATGACAGGTTAGGCATTTTAGAACTCACTGCTCAAAGAATTAAATTTAAGCATAAGAGAGAAGTAAAAGTTATGAAATGCACAGACCTTTCAAAACCCAAAAATAAAACACTTTTCAAGCAGTAAAAGTAGTAACGACCCCCCCACACACGTATGTTGTGGGTCAGGAAATGAGGGAAGGACAGTGTGTATTTGTGAGAATGACACACACACACACACACACACACACACACACACACACACACACACACACACACACACACACACACACACACACACACACACACACACACACACACACACACACACACACACACACACACACACACACACACACACACACACACACACACACACACACACACACGTGACCGAGAATTGCATTGCCAAGCTTCCTCCATCCCCTTCTCTGTGTGGAGACAGGGTATAGGAGTGGGGGGGAGAGACACCTGATATCAGGCCCCCCCCCATTTCCTCCCTCACACCCTGCATAGTAAGCACGAGGCTCCCGGGCAGGAGCAGCATGACCGTAGGTGGAGAGGCAACTGAAGTGCCAACACTTGAGCTTCCTGGGCAAACCAGTCAGGATTCCCAGTCAGAGGCTCCAAGATCTGTTGGTAAATCCCGATCTACCGGTTGGTGACCACTGTTTTAAGCAATGGCCCCCTAACAACAGGGGAGGATGGGAATATCTCAGAGTTGCAGATAGTGGGACAGTTCATTTGATTAGCACATGTGCAGATCGGTTGTTGACTAACGTGTATCAATATCAGCTGTGTAACAGCCCTAGTTGGGGGACCACTTTTTTTCGTTGCATTGGGATGGAAACATGTCAGATTTCTCAGAACACTGTAGCTCCCATTTATGCACCTTAATGGAGTTATTGGGTGTTAAGCACTGCAGAAATCAGACCATTTTGTTCAGGTGCCTAAATGGGACCTAATAGTACTCTATATTCTGGTTTCTTTATAAAACTCATTTGTTCTTTCTGTAGCAACTCCTGGATGATTATCCAAAATGTTTCATTGTGGGAGCAGACAATGTAGGATCCAAACAGATGCAGCAGATCCGCATGTCCTTGCGTGGGAAAGCTGTCGTGCTAATGGGGAAGAACACCATGATGCGCAAAGCTATCCGTGGTCATCTGGAGAATAACCCTGCTCTGGAAAAGTGAGTGCAATAGAGAGATTCCACTGGGGAAGACTATGCTCTCTCTGGAAGAGTGAAATTGAATGGTGCTGTTTTTCTTCCAGGCTGTTGCCACATATCCGTGGGAATGTGGGCTTTGTGTTCACGAAGGAGGATCTGACTGAGATCAGGGACATGCTGTTGGCTAACAAGGTAAGAAAGGAGGACACTAGTGAGTCTATTCAGGGAGGTCTTGTGCCTAATCTGAAGGATGAATGAAGAGTGTAATAGATCCACAGAGAATGTTCAGCATGATTTTAGAAGATAGCAAGAACTGGGAACTAGGCATTTCCTGTGTTGTGCTCTGAGCTCTGATTTGCTGTGACCTCAGTTTCCCCATGTGAATAGCTGGGTGATGCTGATAGCATAGAAGAGCTATGAAGATGAATTAGTGTCCATATAGTACTGTCTGAACCCAAGCATTATTTTTCTTTCTCTTTTACTATCATGTTAGGTGCCAGCAGCTGCTCGAGCTGGTGCCATTGCCCCTTGTGATGTCACTGTGCCAGCCCAGAACACTGGTTTGGGTCCCGAGAAGACCTCCTTCTTCCAGGCTTTGGGCATCACCACGAAGATCTCCAGGGGTACCATTGAAATCCTGGTAAGTGCAGAAGAAAGTTCTGTATGCTACTAGCAAGTGAAACATCACCCACAGCTGTTGCTTGCTTGCTCCTATATGGCCCTGGTTGGATAGTTCGGCAATTGTTGGGACTGTAAATTTGTAATGCCTTAAACCCGTTCCCTATGTCATGTGCTGCTTTCAGTAGTGCAAGATCAAGTCCTGTCTTCTGTTCAGGACTTTTGAGGCATATCTCTAAAGCATCTTAAAGGAAAACAGCCGAGTAATTTGACAACATTAGGACATTGTATGACACAGAAATTCTAATTAAATAGGAAACTGACAGAAATTGGCCTTGGTAACTTCGCTGTTTTGCCAAGCCAAGTGGCAGGGTTGTCTGAGCAGCTAATTTCCCAGCCCTAACCTCTTAGCCGGCTTTACTGAAAGGCAAAGCAGGCATTATTTGCTGAGAGCCTGCAAATGCCCTCATCAATGTCCCACATATCAATCCGTATGATTCTATGCTGTAATTGAAGTGTAAGTCATGGACTTGGTGCAGGAATGACTGGGTGGGCTTCTTTTTGTGGAGGAAGTTAAACCAGATGAGTAGAGTCTTGCTAAATTGTTCATATGCTCTTTATATTCACAGAGATCTGTGGCTCATTTTTGCAGGTACAGATGTGGATACAAATGTTGTATCTGTGCAGGATTCTAGATATGGTCATTACGGCCTATTTGGCCTTAAAATCTCTCCCAGCAGCTTCTGACACAATCTTAATTGTGATGATGGTGTTATTGCCCTACTTTAACTGATCTTCAAAGCCTGATGTCTAGTTTGATTCCTGTGGAGAAGGTGTTAGTTCCTTCTAGCCAGACACACTTGTACTTTGGATATGAGAATAAGACAGCCTAGATCTAGATGCGTTAAGTGTAGCCAATTCCATTTGCATTTCTTATAATTATGGTCCTTACTTTGAAATGCACCATCTGCTGGCTGGGCTGTTTCTTATACTTTAAATGACTGCTCAGCTGACTTTGACCTTGTTTTGATACGGAATCATTTGTGGGTATAACTCTCAGGGCTATCTACAGATGTTTGGTAATGTGAAGTTGAACTCTGTTGTGTCTCAGTGTGTACATTTCAGCGCATAGCAATTTGTTGCTCACTTTCCCCTCTCTGACCTTCAGAGTGATGTGCAGCTGATCAAGACTGGAGATAAAGTGGGAGCCAGCGAAGCGACCTTACTGAACATGTTGAATATTTCCCCATTCTCCTTTGGGTTGATTATCCAGCAGGTGTTTGACAATGGCAGCATTTACAATCCTGAAGTGCTGGACATCACTGAGGAGACTCTGCACAGACGCTTCCTGGAAGTAAGAGCTGTTTGCATGTGCTATATGCCATGTGTACTGTATTCCATATAGTCATGGGCAGGGCTTGACAAACCCCGGCGAGAGCTACTTGCCAGCCCTGCACCGAGCATGTGCCAGAGTGGCACTGTGCATGTGCGAAGCACGGGTGAATGGGGCGCATGGAGCGACCGGCTGAAATCTTCTCACCATGGGGGAGTAGATTCAGCGGTTTATCGAGCCCTGGTCATGGGGATAGTTTATATTCTCGGGTATGTAATCTGAAGTTTGGGATGGCTATGTATGTTTTTTTGTTTCTATTGACCTGTGACAGAGATTACTACTGAATTCTGAAAGTGATTTTACAGCTCTACAGTCTTGAATAACAAGGTTGTTGGCCAGGCACAGTCCCTTTAAAAACTAATCTTTTAATTGGGAGATGCAAAATGCAAGCATTTCTAAGCATGCTGACCAGCACCCCAGTTTTCCCAAAGTGCTTTGATGTTCCCTATAATCTTTGGGGTGGGGTGGGGGGGGAGGAATAGTGCAAATTATGGGTTTTGCCAGACAGTAGTCTTTGTGGTGGGTTGTATCATGCATCCCTGAATGCTGGGAATTTTGATTTGCAGCTGAGATTTTTTTTCTACTGTGAGCAATGCTCCATTCTGTTGGCTATCAATTACATGTCCTTGTAACAAGTGTTAAAGGAATGTGGCTATTGCTGCCTCTTGTTTGTCTCATTTGCCAGAACTGGGCAATTACTCATTCATAGTACCCTTTATTGTGTTTGCACATATTATTTAAGGTTTACTTGACCTGTAATTTTCAGAGCTGAATGCTTGGAATGTGAGTGTTTCTTTTCCCTCTTCCCCAGGGCGTTCGCAACGTGGCTAGCGTTTGTCTGCAAATTGGCTACCCAACCATTGCTTCTGTGCCTCACTCCATCATCAATGGGTACAAACGAGTCCTAGCTGTGGCTGTAGAGACCGATTACACCTTCCCATTGGCAGAAAAGGTAAAATATGATCTAGACAGACTGGAATAGGTTGTGCCATGACTGAAGTTTGACACAACTAATCTTTGAGCATGAGCTCTTAAAGATCTAGAAGGTTGTATGTTATAGATCTGCACTGAAAAGAGGCCTTGATGTGTGCTCCTAAACCTCACATTGTTGAGGTTTGAAGGAACTGATGTTGCTGTTTCCCTTGTTTAAACTGCAGAATTTAAAGACGGGGGTGAAATATGCATATAACTGAATTGAATTCACAGGGAATTCCTTGCTTTGTGGCGTTGCAGTTATGCATCTTTAACCCTCAGTCCCAGGAGCCTCTTTACTAGCCAGGAGGATAGGGAGAGTGCTCTCAGGGAACATCCTTTGTCTTCTCACATGTTAAAGCAATGTTGTCCTCTGTTGCTTATCTTCATGATCTATGGGGTTGCAAAAGTTGTGCTCTCTGCTCTTAATTCCTATGGAAATCCATTAGCATGGCATCTTTTTTCAGTTTGGTAGTAGGATAGTAGATATAAATTGTAACCTGCTTGTTCCCTGAAATACTATATGCTTTTATCCTCTTCCAGGTAAAGGCCTTCCTGGCTGACCCCTCTGCCTTTGTAGCTGCTGCCCCTGTGGCAGCTGAAGCTGCAGCTCCTGCTGCTGCAGCTCCAGCCAAAGAGGAAGTAAAGGAGGAATCAGAGGAGTCTGACGAGGACATGGGATTCGGTCTCTTTGACTAAACCCTGCCACAAAATGGCTAGCCATTTCAGCAATTGGTTTATGAAGTGAAATAAAATATCTTACATTCTCTGTTGTGTGTTTATTTTGGGGGCTAGAAAGGAAGCATAACACATGAACTTTCCTTTGGTGTGAAACTTAATATGGATTTTGATTCCAAAGATGTACTACTTTGATCTTGCATTCAGTCATCATAAACACTTAACAAACAGCCTTAAACTAACATTAAGAAATCCTCAAATAACTTTTCTTTGCAGGTGATAGCAAGAGGGACCTACACATGTCAAATACTAGTTAGGCCAATAATGGCTATACTTGAAATTTAATGTGAATTAAAGTAGTAGGGCATGAATTTAAAGCGTTGAGATACTCTAGAACAGATTCCCAGCCACGGGTCTGTGGCCCAGCCTCTGGCTGCCAGGTCACGGAGGCTTTGGAGGATGTGGCTGAGGTACACCACCTTACCTCCTGCTGTGAATGTTAAGAGGCATGTCCTACCCCACCTCTCAACTAACTAGGGCAGGGACAGGGTCTCCTTCCGGAAGCAGACTAGTTCACTGTGTGGTGGGAGGGCAGCATGGAGCCCCACATGGCAGTCTTTTAGCTGCAACCCGAGCAGCAGTGTTCAGCTGGGAGGCAGCACAGGGCTAGCTGAAGGGAGGGGTCAGGGCAGGCACTGGAGCCTCCTGGAGTGGGGTGTTATAAGTGTGTGTGTGGGGTGCTAATATTTAGGGATGGGGCCTTGGGATGGGGCTAATGGGGACTTAGGAAGGGCTCTGGTCGGGTTGGGTGCATTGGGACTCTGCAAAGAGGCTGGGACTACGGGAGGTTGAGTGCAGGGCAGTCAGGTCAGTGGCTGGTAGTGGGGGAGCCTCTAGGTGTTAGGACTGGCCTGGGGGAAGAAGGGGCGCGCTCTGGGCCAGAGCCACTGCACACAGCTGGCTTCAGCTGGGGTTGCCACATGGCAACTGCTGGAGCTGAAGCAGCGGTTAGCCATGGCTCTGGGGGCTGGGACTTTTGGTGGACCAGTAACATGCTAATTGCATATTTGTTGTTTGCATAATAAATATGCAAATAAAATGTTACCAGTCTCCCAAAAGTTTGTGAAGGGGTTTTCCAGTCCACGATATAAAGGCTGGGAACAACTGCCCAAGAACCACTCCATCTGTGGATGCTGTATTTATTCAGTTGTGTAAGCAATCCCTTAGGCTAGCAGGTTGAAGCTAGCATGCTAAAAATACAAGAGTGGATATGGGGGCTCAAGCTCTCTCACTTCCTAGAATCTCTGGGCCTGTGCTGAAGTGCCAAGCCTGTCTCAGTTGGAGCACTACTCAATGCATTAGCAGTGGTGATGTACTAAGGAGCTGTCTATGGTAAATAAGCAAGTACAGGTGGATCACTTTAGACACATGGGCTATGTCTACATTGGCACGATCTTGTGCAAAAGCTCTTTAGGGCAAGCGTTCTCACATTAAAGTAGTTGTGCAAGAGTGTCTGTGTTGGCCAGGGCTCATTGTCAGAGCGATGCACTTTTGTGCAAGAGAGCGTCTACATTGGCTGGACGCTCTTGTGCAAAAGCATTAGCCCAGAACCACTTTGGAGAGGGCAAAAGGGCACCAGGCCTTTCCAGGGGTGGAAGTGGGGGCTGGAGCTCCTTCGAGACATGCTTAAAGGGATCTCCCTGGACAGCCGTTTCTCTCCTGCTGCGTGCTTTAGTACCTCTAGCAGGGACTGTCAGCCATAGCAGTTCTAGTAGTGCAGGCATGTCCAAAGTCCGGCCCGCGGGCCAATTGCGGCCCGTGTTCCGGTTTAATACGGCCCCACAGGTAATTTGGCAATATCTATCTTTTATGGCCCCCAACGAATCCATATATATTGAGATGAATACATTGTAAAATCTCAGTTAATGTCAGTTGGTCTAAATCAGTTATAAATATATTTGGACACAACATGTATACTTGGTGTTATGTTCCTGTTCATATTTTTTGAACTTAAAAGTTGACAGACAACCTTTATTACCAATAATATGTAATGTGCTTTACAATGTTCCTGACATATATTTCAGCTTCCTGGATTTTTTTTTCATCTGGCCTTCAGATATGAAAGGCAGAGTGATTTAACACCTGTTTAGATTTGTCATCCATGTGACAAAATGAAAAGTATGCCGTTTGCAATAAACTTTGCATAAAATAGTTAATTTGCATTTAATTTTAATGGTTCAAAGAATGTCAGGCAAAATGGTCGGCCCTCACGCATGTTCACTTCATCAAATCTGGCCCTCTTTGAAAAAAGTTTGGACACCCCTGTAGTAGTGGTTGCCCTCTGCCTTCTTGGACACCATAGCTTGTGCCTTCATGCCATTTGGTGATTTTTTGCTGTCAGCTCTTTTGCTGTGCCATGGAGCCAGGGGTGGCCTTGTGCCTGCTCTGGCCCCTTCCAGCCATCTTGGAGTGCCTCAGCTGCTGCTCCATGCTGCTGCACTCCAGGACCTCGGGGTGCAGGTCGCTCTGGGCTCCCTCACTATGGAGGCGGTGACGTTCCTGTGGCATCCCCACCTCACCATGGAGAGGCCACTGTAGAGACTGGACACCAGTACTGACTGGTGGGACCGGCTGGTCCTGGGGCAATAGGATGACCAGCAATGGCTCCGGAACTTTCGGATGAAAAAGCAGACGTTCCTGGAGCTATGTGCCTGGCTCGCCCCTGCGCTCCAGAGAAGCACCACCCAGCTGCAGGCACCCATCCCCGTGGACAAGAGGGTCGCCATTGCCATCTGGAAGCTGGCCACCCTGGACAGCTACCGATCGGTGGCACACCAGTTTGGGGTGGGCAGATCAACCATTGGTGCTGTAGTCATGCAGGTAAGTCCTTGGGGGGGGGGGGGGAACGACGAAGGTGCTGCATGCCATGCCATGGGGCAGGCAAGACTCCAGGCTGGGGCGATGGGGAGAGTGGGGGGATGCCCTGTCACCCAGGGGTTTGGGCCATCCCTCCCTTGCACAAGCCTGCTGGTGGGGGGGAGGGGCTAAGGGGTGGCCCGTGGGGGCCCTGGTGTGTGAGAGGACAGAGGGCATCACAAGGGGGGGTGGAAACCCCCCAAGGAAGCATGCACTCAACCTGCCTTATGTGATGTGTTCCCTTGTGTTTCTGTGCACCCTTCTACAGGACATCCATGCCATTAATGACGTCCTGCTTCAGCGAGTCATTCGCCTGCGGGATGTAACGGTGGCGGCTTCGCTGCCCTCGGGTTCCCCAACTGCGGGGGAGCCCTGGATGCAACCCACATCCCCCTCTGTGCCCTGGAGTATTGAGCGGCCCATTTCATCAACCGCAAGGGGCACTTCTCCATCGTGCTCCAGGCCCTCATGGACCACCATGGCTGCTTCATGGACATTTATGCGGGCTGGTCCGGCAGGGCACACGACGCCCGCATTCTACGACACTCCAGCCTGTTTCGCAGGCGGGAGGCAGGCACTTTCTTCCCGCAGCAGGAATTTACTGTGCCAACCCCCTGCTGCCTGGTTGATGTGGCCCTACATGGGGCAGACAGACCACAACCGGGCACAATTCAATGACCGCCTCAACCAGGTCGACTGTGCCTTTGGCCATCTGAAGGCCCGGTTTTATTGTTTGCTCACCAGTCTTGAGATGGTAGAGTGGAACATACCCGAAGTAGTGGCCGCGTGCTGTGTGCTCCACAACATAGTGGAGCATAGGGGGGAGGCCTTCCTCCCGGCATGGATGGCAGATGAGGGCCAGGCCTTTGAACAGCCATGCACAGGTGCCATCTGCCAGGCTCACCATGATGGGGTGCACATACAGGAGGCCCGACGGAGATGTTCTCCCAGGCCCCACAATAGGGTCGCCTCTGTCTCCCTTTACATCTCCATCCCATCCCCAACCCTTTCCTCCCCCCTTCCCCTTACCTCCCAATAAACAACACAGTTTTTTGTGGAAAACAACACATTGAACTTTTTATTTACAATGGGGACGTAGGGTGGGAGAAAGGAGGGGGCTCTGAACTGGGAGGGAGAGGAGGGAGCTACTGCTGGGAGGGGTGGCCCCTGCAACTGCCTCTGCGGTGGCAGACAACTGCATAGTGTTCAGGCCGCATCAGGGCAGGCAGCTCAGTCACCAGGCTGCATGTGGTTGCACGTGCTGCATACTGGTACACAGTGTGCAGCTCACGCTGCCTGAGTGACACTCCCTCTCCCTCGGGCACCTGACCCCCCCCCGCCCTTGTGAGTGCAAAGTGCAACACTTACCAGTGGATCCTTCCCTGGCCTCTGATGACATGCTGGAGACGTCCAGGCTGCCTGATAGCATTTCGAGCTGCAGGGTGATGGTGCTGCCCTGGTCATCCTCGTCCTCCTCCGACCCAGTGGGCAGTTCTGCCTCGTCCCCTGCCTTGCTGTGCCTGGTGACGGGGGCACCTGCTGGTGTCCATGGGCACCAAGCGTCCCTGGGGTGCCACCTCGCCCAGGATGGCAATGAGACGCTTGTAATAGGGTCAGCTCCTGCCCCTTGGTCCTCGCTGGCCTGGTGATAGCCCAGACACAGCTCCTTTACTTTGGCCCGGACCTGTTCGAAGGTCTGGGCTGGGTGGCCCTGGTGGGAGAGCACCTGGGCCATGCGGCGGAATATGTCCGCATTCCTCCAATGGGCACAGGGGTCATGGAGGGCCAGAGGTGGGGTGCCCCTTGGGGGGCACAGAGGACCAGGATGGGGTGCCCCTTGGGGCCTCCTGAGCTGGGGGTGCGGGTTGCTAGTGCCTCCCTGGAGCGGCCATCCTGGGTGGTGCTGGTGGCTGAAGGAGCAGCGCCGCGTAGGAGAGCTCGGTGGCAGAGGTGTGTCTGCCACGTGGCCTCTGCAGGCTGCATGTGCCTTTAAGGGGGCTCAGGTTACCAGGAAGTCCAGAGTGGTGACTGCACGTACAGAGCGTCCAAGCAGCCACCAGGGCTTTTTTCCATTTGGATGGCTCTTGCGCAAAATCTCTTGGCTGCCTGTCTACACGGCCTCTTGTGCAAGAACAGTTGCACAAAAGGGCTTATTCCTGAGCGGGAGCGTCAGAGTTCTGGCGCAAGAAGCCTTGGTTTTATACGTCAGAACGTCAGTTTACTTGTTCAAGAACGCGCGGCCAGTGTAGACAGGCAGCAAGTTTTTGCGCAAGAGCGGCCGCTTTTGCGCGAGATGGCGCCAGTGCAGACACAGCCGAGGTCTTTGAGGTTTACTGGGCTGCCTATTGCAGCTTTGGAACTGACTTCAGGGGAACAATAGTGGCATGGTTCAGTGGGGTCCCCTCATTTACTAGATTGCACTGGTAAGTCCATTTGGGCAGCAGAATTTAGCAATTCATGGTTTTGTTTCAAACTGAAGCTGGGGTGCCCTGTGGTTTATGAAAAATGGGTGGAGATTCCGACTGCGAGGGTGGACCAGCTGGGCGTTCATTGTGCCAGACAGGGGACAAAATGTTAGGCCCAACCAGCTGCTTTCCAGGGCTTTTCACTCCCTTCTGTTTCCACGAGAAGCCGGGTGATCACTTCTGAGAAAATGTCCCGCGCAGGCTCCGGACACGGGGCTTGACAGCAGGTTTAAAACAACGGCTCCGTAGGGGCCCAGCGGCTCCGCCGGAAGCGCCTCTTCCACGCTGGCTGGGCCCAGGCTGCTCATTACCCGGTTTCTAGTCCAGAAAATTGCCCCCCCCCATGTGCGACGCGGCCCCCTCGGTGAGACGGGCGGGCCCCGCGGGGGGTCGGACAGGCCGGGCCGGGCGTGTGTCGGCGCCGCGGGCCCGGGCCTGGGGCGCGGTCCGTGCCTCAGTTTCCCGGGGAGGCGGGAGGGAGCGGGGCTGGCTCAGGGCCAGGCCTCGAGCTCGGGCATCTCCTTGGTAACGAGCGCCACCTGCGGGCCGGAGCGCGGGTGGGGTGACCCGGAAGTGAACCCGCGAGCACTTCCGCGGCCAGACCGGCGCGATGGCGGCCGACACGCAGGTGGGTGCGGGGGGGCGGCCCGGGCCCGGGCCCGGGCTCGGGCCCCGCCGCGCGGTGGAGGCGGCCCCGGGAGAGCGGCTCCTGCCGCCCGTCCGCCGCGCGCGGTTCCCGCTCACTGAGCCGGGCCGGCTCCCGGGGAGGGGACGTGGCAGTTGTGTCAGCGCCCCCGAGCCGCCCGGGGCTTTTCTCCAGCCCCAGGCCGCCCGCGCCGGGCCCTCGCCTGCCCCAAGGCAGCCTCGTGTCATGGGGGGGGGCGGCCCCGCGGCCGGAGCCCGGCCTGCCCTCGTCCGGCCCGTGCCTCACAGCCGGGCCTCTCCGCGCTGGGCCAGGCGCAGGGGACGCAGTTCGGGGCCGGCCCAGCGTGTGACACCCGTGCGAGAAAAGGGCCCGATGAAATCGACTGGTTTTGTTCAGTATTCGGGCCACAAAATGGCAAATGAAGTTTAATGTTGGTGAATGTAAAAGTAACGCGCATTGGAAGAAATAACCCCAACTATTTGTACAATAGGGTGGGGACTGATTGAGCTACAAATACTGGAGGGAGCGATCTTGGCGTCATTGTGGATAGTTTCTCTGAAAACATCCACTCAGTGTGCAGCGGCAGTCAAAAAAAAAAAAAAAAAAAAAAAAGCAAACAGGATGTTAGGAATCCTTTAAAAAAAAGAGAGAGAATAAAACTGGGAATATTTGATTGGCTCTATATAAAACCGTGGTATGCCCACATCTTGCCTATTGTGTACAAATGTGATTGCCTCATCTCAAAAAAGATATATTGCCATTGGAAAAGGTTCAGAAAAGGGCAACAAAAATGATGAGGGGGTTTTGAACCGGTCCCATATTTAGGGAGTTTAAAAAGACTTGGACTTTTCAGTTTAGAAAAGAGGAGACTAAGTGGGGATGTGATAGACTCTATAAAATCATGACTGGTGTGGAAAAAGTGAATAAGGAAAAGTTATTTACTTATTCCTACAATATAAGAACTAGGGGTCACCAATTGAAGTTAATAGGCAGCAGGTTTTAAACAAACAAAAGGAAGATTTCCTTCATTCAGTGCACAGTCAACCCGTGGATCTGCCAGAGGATGTGAAGACTGGGAAGTTAGCAGGGTTCAAAAACGAGCTAGATAGATTCATGGAGGTTAGATCCATCAATGCCTATTAGCCAGGATGGGTAGAAATGATGTCCCTAAGCCTCTGTTTGTCTGGAAATAGATAACAGGAGAGGGATCACATGTGATTATGTGTTGTATTTCCTCCCTCTGGGGAATCTGGTGTTGGCCACCGTCAGCAGATAGGTGGACCTTTGGTCTGACCTAGTATGGCCGTTCTTATGTTATGTAAACTGTTACGTAAACTGAACTGGTTCTTCTAAGTAGTCTTGGCCATCATCCCAGCCACTTGAGAGCTTACATACATTTTATGATTTTAGTATCATTATTGTACATTTTAAACAATTTTTTGTTGTTGCCATATAAAACTTTCACACAAATTGTAGACAAAATCCACTGCTTCTGTAAGGGAATCAGTGAGACTGGCTATATGGAAGACCCATTAACCATAACGTGAAAAAATATCGCTATATATTTTTCTTTAGTCCTTCTGTTACTCTAATTTTAATTGCTCATTGGCAGGGCTTGCCAAGCGGCGGTGAGCCCCACTCGCCAGTCGTGCAGTTCTGCGCATGTGCAGATCGCTGTGCGCCGGCTCTTCTGGGTTGTAATCTACTTGCCATGGGTGAGTGGGTAGAGCTAGTGTGCTGGCTCCTCATAAGTGCTGGCTCCTGTGGAGCCACCTACCTTTGTGCTGTTATCTCTGATATAGAGGTAGCAGCATGGGGTGGAGGAGTTGGCTTGTTGAGAAGCCAGCTTTCGAGCTCACTTACTGGCTCCCTCTGAGCCATACTGTTCCCTTTCTCTGGGTTGCGGCCTCTGAATCAGAGGCAGCAGCTTAGGGGAGGGCAGAAGGCAGGATCCTTAAGTCTACTCCCCATGCATTCTGGCTACTGGTGAGCTGACTGCCCTCCCACCTCTGACGCAGAGGCAGCATAGGTGTGTGTGTGAGAACAGGAGCCAGTGCTTGCGGGGAGCCAGTTTTAAAGTCAGATACCCATGAGCACTGCTTCCCCCCCCCAGCATGTAATTTCAGCAGATACACATTTGCACAAACAAATTTTAACATACCTAACTAGAACAGCCTAGAACAAATTTTTTATACATGTTTTACAAGACTTATTAAAGTTTTAATTCTTTTAAAAATTAAGGAATTGTTAATACTGAGAATGGAATTTAAACATCCTTCTTCAGCTAGGTTAGTTGTAAAGAGCATAAAAGGTGAAACAAAAAATTAACAATCAAATCTCCACTTGTGTGATAACATAGGAAAGAGTTTTTATAAATAGGATGTGACTTTTTAAACCTGATAGATGTTTCAGTTAAAAAAGAAACTAACCTCCTCAAACTCCATGAACACGTGACTGGTTCCTGTTAAGGTACAAAGAGAAACCTTTCATTTGTTAGCCCTCTTATACAATTTCATAACAACCAGAGATGTGAAAGTTTAATCAGTGGGGGGCTAGAGCAGCTCCCCGCCCACCACAGGCCGAGGGCTGCTCCAGCCCAGTGGGGGCCCAGGCTAGAGCAGGCCCAGGCTGGAGCAGCCCCTGCCTGTTGTGGAGGACCTGCTCTAGCCTGGCTGTGGTGGGTTGGGGGAATGCTCCAGCACGGTTGGGCTGGAGTGGCCACCCACCCATCCCGTTTAATTGGTTAACCACTTAAACAGGATTTTACATCCCTAATAACTGAGGCTCTGAAATCATAAGTGAAATACTCAAGATATGGATTAAAGTATGTAGCATAGACCAGTGTTTCTCAACCTTTTTTTGTAAAGTACCCTTTAAAAAACAATAGTATCCCCAGTACCTATGGTTTTCAGACACACAAAATTTTTTTCTACCATTGCAACACATTTGTTTAAACAACTTAATCGTAGATGGTTGCGCCTTGGAATTTTTGGGTGTAAAAAGTACAAAAATAATAGTGCTGTAAAACTTAAAACAAAAAATTCAATTTTCTCCAAATTTCAGTTGTCAACATACCCCCAGACTTCTCTTGAGTATCTCTAAGGATACTCGTACCATTGGTTGAAAAACACTGGCATAGACTATCTCGTTGTGGAAGCTCTTCTTAAATGAGTGAATGCGGTTTAAATGTGACTAAAGCATGTCACTGGAAAGATCTGCATTCTGTTCTAGTACAATTATTTGAGCCTTTAAAGACATGTACTAGGCAACTGATTTCTTGAGTGAAACCAAGTCACATAAGACACATTGCTTTTGCTTTGTAAATATAAAAGCGGCGAGGAGTCCTGTGGCACCTTATAGACTAACTGAAGTGTAGGAGCATAAGCTTTCCTGGGCAAAGACTACACTTCACTTAGTCTATAAGGTGCCACAGGACTCCTTGCCTCTTTTGCAGATTCAGACTAACATGGCTACCCCTCTGATTTGTGTATATAGTCACTTTGCAAAGGGGTATTTGGTACTATATATTACTGAGTGTGGATGTAGCATCTCATGAGCAGGTTGGAAACCAGAGAAAGGTCATCCTACTATATATATGAAAAAAGTTTTGAATTATCAAACACAAGCAGAGGAGAATCACCTTGTATGATATACAGATAATATTTTCCTTCATGCAGGAGTTGTTGGCTTGCCAAGTACCATGGTGGTTTGGATAGCTATGCCTAACCACTCTGTTCATTCAGTATGAGGAGGTGGCTGCCTGCAAAAGAGCATGTTCTCCCTTCTGTAGTGCTTCTGTTTGTCCTGGTTGTGCAGTCCATATGTTGATGGTAACGAGAGAGACAACTTTTCTTGTTTTAGGTTTCTGATACACTGAAGAGATTTGCAGTAAAAGTCACCACAGCCAGTGTGAAGGAACGAAGAGAGATTCTCAGTGAACTGGGAAGATGTGTCACTGGGCAAGGTACTTGTATTTCATCCATTCAAAGCATTGTATGTTCTTTCTTTCATGGTGGGCTCATCTACACTGGCCCCTTTTCCGAAAGGGGCATGCTAATTTCACAGGTCGTAATAGGGAAATCCGCGGGGGATTTAAATATCCCCCGCGGCATTTAAATAAAAATGTCCGCCGCTTTTTTCCGGCTTTTAGAAAAGCCGGAAAAGAACGTCTACACTGGCCCTGATCCTCCGGAAAAAAGCCCTTTTCCGGAGGATCTCTTATTCCTACTTTCGGAAAAGGGGCCAGTGTAGACGTAGCCATAGTGTGGAATGGCTTTAGGGGGTCATATGCTAAAGCAGTGGCTCCCAAGCTTTATTGGCTCTGATACCACCTTCTGAAAAAAATAAGTGAATGAATGTAATATCAAGCTCATGTGCCCTCAATGGTACCTTTGCCACAGTTGGGAAATTCCTACAGTGCACTTCATTTAAAAAGACCTGTGGAATTTTGAGCCCTTTTTTTGAGATCATAGGCATTGCTGTATATGCTTTTCCTGTTAAGCAATTCTAACAATGGTGTGTATGTACACATGTTATTGAGGTTCATGTCTCCTTTAGCATGGCTTGCTGGTCCTGGAGATTTTGCCTCATTTTCCTGTCCTGCCCTCTCCTCCTCCTTAAACAACTCTGAAAACCGGTGGACCTTGATCTTATTAATCAAGGAAGTCCTCAGGCTTGGTTCAGTGGCATAGATGCTTGGCCAGGTTTATTGTTGGCAAAGTACGGTCCTTCTGCCACATAAGAGCTACAGGTATACTAACACATGTATGCCTGCAACAGTGCAACTGCTCAGTCAGCACACCAGGATGCTGCCGCTGTGGCAAGTACAAAGTTGCCTCTCCTATGTTTTTGCCTTTTATACATTGATACAAACAAGTAACATATTCCATGTTTTTTGTTACTGTCTTGTGCCTTGTACCCCTTGTAGGGATGCCCTGGCAGATTTTTATGAGATGAAATAAATACATTTTTATGACATCAAAAATACTTTTCATCATTGAGTGATATGTTGCCTTTTTACATGAAGTTCATTGGCATCCTTCAAGGTGAAAGGGTTTCTGTAAATGTGATGATAGTATTACTGGGCATAATAGCATGCTTTGTCTGAAAAGTGAATGCATCACTTCCAAAATGCTTCTGATATGAGAGCAAGCAGCCTACATCTGATTATACTCATCTGGGTCTCCCTTGTGACAGTGCGTAAATCTGCCCCATTGAGTTTTTTGAATGTTGTTCAGTGTAGATACAAAGAAAGAGGAGGAGGAATGAAAGCCTAGAGCAGTGGTTCTCAAACTTTTTGGCTGGTGGCCCATCATGGACCACCAATTGCTAATGGAAACCTCACCATTAATTATATAATTATACCCAAGCCATTTTGCTAATGCTGCAGCTAAGGAGAGTGGTTTTAATTTAACCAGTAAGAAAGGAAACATTAATCTAAATTATTAAACAGACCAAGTGCTTTAACTTTCTCATGTTAGTTTATCAAACTTCATTTTAAATAAAGTAATATATTAATTTATGTCCAGCACAAAAGGTTCCCATGTTTTCTTTATTTGTGGCAAGGGTGGGAAACCTTAGGGCTTTCTCTCCCCTTCCTGCACCCCATTAGGAAACTGGCGCTGGCACTCCAACCTCATGGGGGGAAGGGAGAGGGAGGCTGGAGTGCCAGCATGGGCTCTCTATTGTGGGTGGAAGAAGTGGGACTGAGCTCAAGCTACAGACAACCTGGAAGGTGGCCATGGACCACTTAGTGGTCTGCAGACCGCAGTTTGAGAACCACTGGATTAGAGAGTAAATCCTTCAGTAGGTACTCCCTAAAATATTTGCGAACATATTTGATGCTGATGTCCAGGTAGTTTCACTCCAATTAGTGTTACCCTATTTCATGTAGGATGATGAATCGTACATTATGTTTCTTGATTACAAAGAAAACTTAGAAGTTTTAACTTGTCTTCTGTAAATGATTCAGTACCTGATCCGAAGCTTATTGGCTTGTTGGAAAATTTTCTTTTTTGTCTGCGGGGTCTGGATCAGGCCCCAGATGGTATGTTTGTCATAGCCATGACTGTTAGGACTTTATATAAACTTTTGTATGAAATCATGGTCTTTGTCTCCCTGGCCAGGCTGTACTACAAATTACCACAAATGTAGCTTTAAATATGTCCAGAATAATGGGATTTTCAAATGCACTTCAGTAGTTTAAAATAACTTATTTTCAACCATTACATGTATTTGACTTTTCTCACAATCTCCCGTGAGAAACTGCTTTAATATTAAAGTATTCTGTGATTCTATTCTCCCCCAATCCCCATTTTAAAAATTAAAATTCTGTTTACCATTTTTTTGTTATGATAGTCAATCAGTCTGGATCCCTGATCTTGCAAACACTTAATTTTACTACCATGAATAATGTCATGGGAATCAAGGGGGCTACTCACTGTAGTATAATGAAGCATGTTCATGTTTGCAGGATTGGAACCTTATTGATGATTCCCAAATAAACACTTTTGAATTCATTTATTTCAGATCTGCCAGAGAGTGCTGTTAAAGGCCTCTGCAAATTATTCTGCCTCACACTGCATCGTTACAGGTAAGTATGTGGGACTAGGACGGCTGTGTATCTGGTGGTTGAGCTTGACTGTAATATTTTTCATATTGTGTGGATGTAGTGTATAGTATAGAGATTTGTCATAAAAGAATGCTATCCAGTAAGGTAGGCCCAACATTCAGTGGAAAAATAAGTTTTAAAACATCTAATGAGAAAAATGCATCTCTTCAAGTAAAAAACAAATTAAGATCTTGATCCTGCAATTCACGGCATGAGGGCATCCCTGTGTCCTTGTAGAGCTCAATGAGGATGCAGGATTTGGCTGTAACTGAGAATTTTGAGTTATTCTGTGTTTTGAAGTAAAGAAATTGTTGAAATGTCCCCTTGGACTTGCCGGAATCATATTAATCCTGTTTCATGGTATCAGGTTGTCTGTTGTAATAGGGAATTGTGCTTTGAATTGATTTATGTAAATGAAAATAGAACCTTCTATGCCTGTTGGCCAGTCTGATTGAGAAGAGGAGACAAAACTTTCTAATAGTAGGAATATAAGAGTGTAGCTGTTTGAACAGGTAACTGATAAGCATGAGCTTATTGGTTGCCCAAATGGCTGCATGAGGTTCCTGGTCCTGTTCCCTGGGAGCCACCTGCTTCCCTGCGCTGCTGCCTCTGTATCTTATGCAGAGGCAGCAGCGTGGGGTGGCAGGTGGGAGACAATATGTGCATGTAGCGGGCTTAAAAGCAGACTTCCAGTGTGCACTGGCTCCAAGGGAGTTGCCTGCTGCCCTGTACTGTTGCCTTTGTATCAGAGGCAGCAGTGCAGGGAGGTAGGCGGGAGCTGATATGTATGGGGAGCCAGCTTAAAAGCCAGCTTCCCACATGCATTGGCTCCCCGGCAGCAGCCCCCCTCATGTAACTATGTAACTGCTGAATTTTTCAGCGGTTAGATGGTTATTCACTTACACACATTTTAACATCCCTACTGTTTGGAATGTAGAATTTAGTATCTGAAACACTGACAAGACTGGTAATATTTACAGAAGATGTTTCTTTTTCTTTACAGAGATGCAGCATCCCGCAGAGCCCTGCAGTCAGCTCTCCAGCAGCTTGCAGAATCCCAGCCAGAAGCAACAGCAAAGAATCTTCTGCAGTCCTTGCAGTCTTCTGGGATCAGTGGCAAGGCTGGAGTTCCAAGGTGGGGGCAGACTGATATTCCTATTTCTTCACATGCAGCCATTTTGTGAAATGCTGCCAATCAGCTTCTTGCATCCAGAATTAAAGCTTTACTATTGAGAAGAATTAACACTTACTTCTTCAGGCAGAATTAGGGAAAGTTGAGGGTTCTTATTTTATTCACACTGACCACTCCACCCGTCTTGCCTTAGAAGCACCATCTTTTCCAAGGAGGTGACTAAAAGAAACTTCTAATTGAAACCTGTTTTGACTTTCTGATTGCTAGTACTTCTTTGTGCAGACACAACAGACGGAATGGCCATAGGGAAGGGAGAGGCTTAGTTTTAGTGAAATTCAGAAAGCAGGGTTGGGATGGATTCCTATCTCCTTTCAGTCGATTTCAAGTACATGCAACCGGGTTTAAGCTGCTTTATCAGAGAATGACCAGGAAAGGGACATCAGCTGATTATTCATCTAATTATTCCGCGGTTTAATGTCAATACTTTATTATAGACATTATAAGGAAATGTGTGAACTTAATGTACTTTTGTAGATTCTGTGGTATGTTCTTGAGATTCATTTCTAAAACACTTTATTGCTGTTGTATTACATCAGTAACCAGAGATCTTGGGCATTCATTATTCTGCCTTCCGAGTGCTAGAGCCAGCTCCTGCTCTGGGGCAGCCTGTGTTGGCTGTTCAGCTGCTCCCTGGATGCCTGGGAGGTAGAGGGAGGATGGGATTCGAACCCCCAACCTTGCACTGTAGGGGAGGGGTCCAAAGGGAGGCATGGCCTCCAGCTTAACACGAGTCACAAAAATTCACCCTCTGATTCCTGCATCAAACCCAGTAACTTGTAATTTGAATTTATCTGTGTGAGGTGGTAGTTACCTCTTTAGTTACTGTGTGGCATCAGCTGGCTCATCAGCTGTTGTTATCTCCAGGGCTTGACAAATACACTCACCCGCTCGCCTGTGGTGAGTAGATTTTGCCAGCTGGTGAGTGCAGGGGCAGACTGACCCAGTGGGCCATTGCAATGGGCTGGCTGAAGCCTGCACTATGGGCGGCGCGGCCCCATCCAATCCGCCAGCCAGCGGAGGAGCAGAGCGCTGCCAGGGAGGGGGAATTGCGATGATTCTCCGTGCTGGGCTGCCTGCGTGCAGCTGCGGTGCAAGGAGGCGGCGCGCCGGCAGACGCCAGGACACTAGTGTGACGTGGCCCTGCCTATTTTCAAGGGCCGAGGCAGCTTGGCTCTGGCTGCATGTCCCCAGCAGCTGGCTGTGGCGTGCGGCGGAGCCAGGCCCTGCCCCGCTGGCTCCAGTCCTGCCATGGCCCCAGCCCCAGCCCATTGCCGGCGAGAGACCACTCCCTGCTGACCGCCCGGCTTGCTGTGCCCGCCCTACTCCCCATCTGGCTCCTGCCGCCCATTCCCCACGCCGCCCCTGCACCCTGGATCCCCTGCTCTCCCTCTGGCTCTGCGCCGCCCTTGCACCCCGCACCCTGCTCCCCCCGATCCCTGCTCCCCCCCAGCTCTGTGCTGCCTGTTCCCTGCACTGCCCTAGACCCCGATCCCTCTGCCCCTCCCATTCCCCACGTCCCATTCCATGTGCCTCCACCGCACCCCGCACACTGCTCCCCCCGATCCCTGCGTCCCTCTGCCTCTGTGCCTCCTGTTCCCCGCGCCACACCCTCCCTCCCACTCTGTTCCCCCCACCCATCTGGCTCTTTGCTGTCCCTGCACCAGGTTGGGAGTGAGGGGTGCTTGTCCATAGGGAGGGGCTGGACAGGGCAGGGAAAAGGCTGCTGTGACCCAGCAGTGAGTGAAAGGGGGAGTTCACTTGAAGCGCCTTTGCCTTTATGGGAAAAAATGAATGAAAATGCTGTTTCCTATTTATAGGGCTAAAATGCTGGGACAAAAATGAAAACAAACAACAACAAAAAACCATTGCAAAAATGCAAACGAGTAAAAGACAAAAAAAGGGGGGGGGAGAATGTTTTGCTTGGCCCTAGGGGAGGGGAAGTGGCTGGGCTGGGCTGTGTGGATGGGAGGGAAAAAATATGTGGAAGGGGCTTGTGCTGAGGGGAGGAGGTCAGGAGAAGGAGGAGGAGAAAGGGGAAGGCACCAAGGGACAGGGGTGCAGGAGAGACAAATCCCAGGTGGCCAAGTGCAGACAATGAGGTAAAGGGCAGGAGGGGAGATGTCAGTGGGAGGGGGAACAGGGTGATGCTGGGAGAGGAGAGGGTAAGGGCACTGGGGGCTAGAGGAAGGAGGGGGAGGTGCTGGGAGAAGGCTTGAAAGAAGGGGTGGGCATGAGGAAGGTGAGGATGGAGCAAGGCATGTGTGAAGGCACAGGGGCATGAGAGGATTGGGGGCAGTGGGTGCTGAGGGGATGGATACCGGGGGCAAAGGGAGCAGGGGCAGTGAGGGAAGCGGGAGGAAACCAGGAGGGTGCAGGAGCCAGGAGATTCTGGGGGTGAAGCAGAAGGGCAGACACCTGCAGGGGAGGGACCAGCATCAGAGGAGTGAAGCAGGGCAGGTGTGTAGAGGGAGGTGTTAGAAGAGGGGATGAGGAGAGGTAGCTCACATGATCAGAGTGGGGCTACTGGAGGAGTGGGCACAGGGGGGAGAGAAGGGCTGGTGGAGGGGGGCGGATCTCAGGAAGGCTGAGGGCAGTGAGAAGGGCAGGAGTCAGGACAGCAGAGGAGGGTGAGGGGTTGGGGGGCAGCAGGCACCAGGGGAGCTAATGGAACAAGGGGAGGAGACATGACAGCAGAGGGAAAAGGTAGACGTTTATAAGATACTTATTAATAACTTGGGTGATATTTATTAAGAACGTATTAGTAATTACTGTTCTTTTTCTTATTAGGAATTTATGCCATTAAAAAAACACTTTGGGGGGGGGAGGGTAGCGAGTCCCTTTTTTGTCTGGCGAGTAGGGTTTTCCATAATTTGTCGAGCCCTGGTTATCTCTAAGGGTATTCACTGTGACATTGTGCCTTGAAGGAGAGTGAGGTCAGATTTGGGGGGATTGATTATTAGAGCTCTGACAGTCATAGGAAGGACCCATATTCTGTCATCACCTTGAGAGTAATCTGAGGGTTACGACAAAGATGGGGAAAAAGGTCTGAAACAAATTAGAACAGTAAGAGTGGTGTGCCAAAATGGCTGGGGGTGAATGACAAGAGGCCTGTCATTAAGAAATCGGAGACAGTGCAGTTCAGTCGGTCTGAGTTACTTGCAGCCCAGGATTTCAACCTCTTCCTTTGGTACTGACCTTAGTGATCTTTCTCATATTGTGGTTTAATGTTCCTAAAAGGCAATGTTTGGGCTTTGGTGTGTTGTTCAGAGGATTGTTTCAGAGGTGCTGAAAATTGATTTAAAGCCTGAGACTTTTTTCTTTGGTGAAGGTGCTTCACTAAACAGGTGACAATTCTAGTTTGGGCATACTAATGTGTTTGTTTTAAGTTAATAACACTGCATAATATCTCTGGAATTATAGATTCACTTCTTTCCCCCTTTCTGTGACAGTAAGAGCAGTGGATCTGCATCTTTACTGGCTCTCTCCTGGATGTGTTTGCTTGTGCGCATAGTCTTCCCAACACGTGACAAGAGAGAAGGCGAAATATGGAAAAAGCTGGTAGGTACCTTAGTGCTCTGGAAGGGCTTTTTACCCTTCCTTTTGAAATATTGTTATATATTTCCAAGTTAATGTGGCAATGTGAGGGATCCTGAATGTGATTCTGGATTTATTGGTGCAGATTGTAACAGCTGGTTTCATATTAATACCCACATGCATATGGTCTTTCTCTTTTATTTATTTACTCTATACACTTTGCATAGTATTTTGATTTCTCTTTTTCTGGTAGAAGAGGCAGGAAGTCTTGAGTGTCACTTTAATAGCCGTGGTTAGAGCCAGGCAAAGTTGCTCTGTACGCTTCTGTCTGGAATTGCAACAGAATTGTTTTTCTAGTGTTGGATCCTCCCGCCAGATTTTTTGTTAATGCATCTGAATCCCAGCCTGCCATCACTCAACCTGACTGTCTCCTAAGCAGATTGCATACTTTTTGGGGTGGCATAAAGAAGCTTTTCACTTTATTTTTTCTTGATATTTGGTCTGTCCTGTGGTCCTTATCCCTGCCACTTTGGAATAAAAACACTGTTTTCCTAACAATGATCTCACAAAAATTTATTTGAAATCCTATTAAAAGTCCTTTGTGATGTGGAAGTTGCTGATGGAGATCCTAGACTCCTTGCTCAAAGTTAAAGTGAATATCATCTATGTTTTTCTCAAGTGGTAAGTCAGTTTGTGAATGTGGTTTTTACCCCCCTCTTTCTTTTGGCAGGTGGAAGTTCAGTGTTTGCTTCTGTTGGAAGTTCTGGGAGGTTCTCACAAGCATGCAGTGACTGGAGCTGTGAAGAAATTGAACAGGCTTTGGAAAGAGGTGACACATGATTTGACAGAGTGTGACCTGATTCACTAACTTTTCTAGTGCCGCTTGAGTTTATTATCTTCTGGTTCTTCTCAACAGAACCCAGGGCTGGTGGATCAGTACCTGTCTGTCATTCTCAGTCTAGAACCAAACCAGAACTATGCTGCAATGCTGGGGTTTCTGGTGCAATTTTGTACAAGCCAGAAAGAGATGGACGTTGTTAACAGACACAAGGTAAAGAAGAACTCTTTCTCCTCCATAATAATCAGAATAAATTTCCATTGGGAATGGATAGAAATGTTATAGCAAGGCGGATGCTTTACATCTGTCAGTCTGATAGTATAGTGAGATTGCTCTGATCAAAGCTCAAGTACCCTGATCTAAGTTGTGTTTAGGAAGACCATTGGCAGTACCTTGCCCTTCTGTGTATCTCTTGCTTTTAGGGAGATAGCCAAGGTGCCTGCTTTCCCTATTTCTGTATCCGCATTTAAGGAATGGAGTAGAGCACCTAGCACTCTGTGGGGCTTTTTGTGTCTAGGCCAGCAGATAGGGCAAAGAACCATGCTTCCTAGTGGATCTGCATATGTAAGAGTGGTAATGGAACTGAAATTCATCTTGAATGGGATTGTGTGTTTTGGGGGAAACAAGATGGGGCACAATTCTAGGCTCCCTGCTGGCATTCAGGGAGTGTGAGCATGTTGTAACATGACCATAACAGGTGTTCTGCTTGTTCAGAGTGCCCTGCTGGATTTCTACATAAAGACCATCGTGATGAGTAAGACCAAACCCCAGAAGCACTTGCTGGTGAGAGATGTGATGTTTTATACTTTTGTCCCACATATGTTTGGTGCTGGGTGCCTGACTGTTTTCTCTCTGCAGGATAACTGTGCCCCCCTCCTCCGTTATGTGACTCACTCTGAATTCAAAGACCTGGTCCTACCAACTCTGCAGAAATCCCTGCTGCGGAGCCCTGAGAACGTGATTGAAAGTGAGTCACCTGAAAGCAAGATGGGAAGGGGCATGAAGAGTGTTTGCCCAGAGTTCAGGCATTAGTGTGGGTGACAGAAGAGTGCCACCCATTGGACTGTGTTCAGGCAGACTCAACCTGTGAGCAGAACTAGGTGGTAGGATGGCTGGCTCTGATGGGCTGGATGTGAAGAGGTAGTGTTGGTAATAATGTCTCGAGTGGTTGAGTATATATTATCTTCTGTTTGCAGATAGCAGAATTTTACAGTTGAATCACTGAATAATTCTGAGTAAATTTGTGGATTGAGAGGCAGTTTCTGTGGCTGTCTTTCCACTTCTCATTGCAGCAACTCTTCTAATGATCTCTGACAGCTTAAAGTGTGATGGAAGGCTAAAAGCCAGTTGTTTAACATCAGTAACTTCTTTTCTGTCCCTAGCTATCTCCTGCTTGCTAGCATCCATGACCCTTGATCTAAGCCAGTATGCTCTGGATATTGTGAAAGGATTGGCCAGTAAGTACCAGAACCTCTAATGAGATGGCAGATTCTTAGCAGGACTTGCTAATAGTGTCTCTGTGTTTATGATTGCTGTATTGTTAGGCCTGTTCTGATTATGAAATTGTCCTTGTCATTGTGGGTGGGAGGCCATACTATGATATTGAATTGAAATATTGCTCAGTACACTTCTGAAAAGAATTGGAGTTTCAGTTCTAGCAATCTTATGGTTGTTTGAGGCCTGTTATGCAAAGTGGTTTAGTAGCAGGCGAATGGTTGCTTTTGCAGTAAGGTACAGAACGAAGAGATGAAAGATTTCGCTTCTGTTTCTAATCTTGCTACAGACTGACACTGACCAATTCACTTAATTCCCTACCCCTCAATAGCTCCATCTGTAAAATAGGGAAGTATTTCAGTTTCACAGAGGAGTGGAGTGTAAATGTCTTATTGTTTGTACACTGCCATAACACTGCAGAATTAATATTGACAATATTGAGTATATGCCCTGCCACAATGGAATGGAGGAAATTCTCACGTGGGTAGAAGCTAAGGCTGGCTGCATGGATCGCACAAAGTTATCTCCACACCCTCTTGAGGAGATGTGCATAGGTCTTGAGTAACTCTTGGCTTGCATATTGCATTTTTAGGTCAACTGAAATCTAACAGTCCACAGCTGATGGATGAGGCAGTGGTGGCCTTAAAGAATCTGGCTCGACAGTGCAGTGATCCATCGGCTGTGGAGTCACTGGGGAGGCACCTGTTTGCCATCCTGGGGGGTAAGTAACTTATGAGTCAATCAGTGGAGATCAGCTGAAGTTTGCTTGCTCTGAGGCATATTCCATACCGTACGCCAGCTTTAAGTTGAGTAGCACCAGCATGGCCTGGATCACATGGAAGGCTCAACGGTTGTCTGGAAAAAATAGTCTCTCTTATGGATTTAATAGTTGCTCCAGTTAGTTTTCTTGCTACCATCTTTCTCACTACTCTGTTTTTTGGTGACAGGTTCAGAGGGAAAACTGACGGTTGTGGCCCAGAAGATAAGTGTCCTTTCAGGTAAGGATATTGGATAAAGTAGGGAAGGCACATTCTACAGCAGCATAGATTTAGCAGAAAGTTGAGTACTTGAGTCTTTCAGTGTCAGTAATTCTTAACCAGTCATGTCTAGTGGATCTTGGATGATAGCACATACTATTGTTTGCAGGCTAATGGCCGTCTGCTCTTTCAGTTTGTTGTAGCTATTAGAGACAAATGGAAATTCAGAAAGCTTTAAAATGTGTAGCCAAAAGAAAAGAGGCTTGCATAGTTGCAACAGTGATTTAAATGTAAAGAGAGATCCTTGAGCTACAGGACGTGGTGATGTCTAAATCCAGAACTGATGCAGCAATGATGAACTCTCATGATGGCGTCAAAGTCATGGGTAACTTTCAGACAGATGGAGAGAGCTGTCCCTAGATAAAATTTCCTTGAGCCAGCAACTAAACAGGCAGAGGAGAAATTTGGACAGGCAGGGATGTATTGTGATTGAGCTATGATGGTTTGGTTGTAGCTTACGTGTTTGATTTGCAGTAAGTCTTGTAGCAGAATGCTCACCAGGGAGTGTTTTGTGATTTTTTTTTTTTTTTTTTTTAAGGAATTGGCAGTTTTAGTCATCATGTGGTTTCTGGGCCTTCAAATCAAGCTCTTAGTGGAACCATCGTTGAACTTTTCATCCCTTTCCTGCAACAAGAAGGTGAGGACACAATTTTTTTTTGTTCTGGATGCTGCCCAGCTTCATTCAATCCAGAGCAGGATTTTGGTGCAGAACATATTTAGCTGAAGACAAATCTGATGCACCTCTATTGAATTAAGGAATCATTTGTGTAGACCCTTATTCTTTATTGATGAAACAGCCTCATAGAGAGAATAAGCTATGTAAATTGAGTTTGAACTTTAGGATGTATCCTTTCCATCACACTTCAGTATTTTCCTGCTTTCCTGAATGCATTCATAGGTTAGAGCATGGGTTCCCAAACTGGGGGGTGTACCCCCTGGGGTGTGTGTGTGAAGAAGTTCCAGGAGGGGCCTGAGGCGACCCAGCCCCCCCATAATCAATCTCTCACCCCCCCCCCAAGTTTTGCTGCTATTTTTGTTTCTCATTTCCTGTCAGTTCCTTTTTTCCCCCCCTCAACAAGTTTTGCTGCTACTTTTGGGGGGAGCAGGGGCGTGAGGGTTTCTTAAAAATCAAAAAGGGGGCGTGATGCCGAAAAGTTTGAGAACCACTGGGTTAGAGATAGTTATTCTGACTTTCTCTGCATTTCTTCCCAGTCCATGAAGGCACTTTGGTACATGCTGTCTCTGTCCTTGCTCTTTGGTGTAATCGGTTCACCACAGAAGTTCCCAAGAAGCTTGTTGAGTGGTTAAAGAAAGCCTTCAGCCTTAAAACCTCTACTTCAGCTGTGCGACATGCCTACCTGCAATGCATGCTAGCTTCTTTCAAAGGTAAAGTTTAAGATCATAACTTTGCAAGGCTGTGTCTACACTGGCGCGATCTTGCGCAAAAGCGGCCGCTCTTGTGCAAAAACTTGCTGCCTGTCTACACTGGCGGGGAGTTCTTGCTCAAGAACACTGATGTTCTAATGTATGATATCAGGGCTTCTTGCGCAAGAACTATGATGCTCTCGCTCAGGAAAAGCCCTTTTGCGCAACTGTTCTTGTGCAAGAGGCCAGTGTAGACAGGCAACATGAATTTCTTGTGCAGGAAAGCCCGATGGCTAAAATGGCCATTGGAGCGTTCTTGTGCAAGAGAGCATCTACACTGGCACAGATGCTCTTGCACAAAAGCACATCTCTTGTGCAAAAGCACATGACAGTGTAGATGCTCTCTTGTGCAAATACTTGAACGCAAAAACTCTTGCGTTAAAAGTATTTGCGCAAAATCTTGCCAATGTAGATGTAACCTATAGAGTTATGTGGGGTAATTGAGTCTCATGCATCTAGATGTAAACTGATCACTAAAGGGAGATAGGTAGATAATGTGACAGATTGTTTCATAATAAAGTTCTTCACAAACCCAGCCTTCTGGTGCTTCCTTGAGAATGCTTTCATGGACTCTCACTATTGTGGATCCACAGTTGGATCCACCATACTAAAGAGTAACTATCTCTATAGTCTAAATCAGATACTGTGAAACTGCCTTTTCTCATTGTGATGCCTGTATTTGGTCTTTCCAAATGAGCCCTGCATTTCTTATTATAATAGGAGCTATGAGGAATCTGTCTATTACTATGAGGGTAGAAGCAAATACTTTCTTTACTAAATTAGTGACCAGGGCCATGATCCCATGTAGGCAAGCTCCTGAGGTTGTTGGGACTCCATCTGAGTGTATGGGTTGTCTTAATGTGCAGCTGTTCATGGGATCAGGGTTCAAGACATTAATATGACAAAAATGAAAATTACCCATCATGTTTACTGATTGTGCCATTGGTTTGACCCACTGGGATAAACTTAAACTGATAAATAAGAAGAATATAAAGATATTTGATCTAATTATTGGATTTTTTATAATTTAAAACACTCTTTCTTGACTGGAGTTTTGTGGTGATGCATATTTGGACATATTTTTCTTTTGTTTTGAATGTTAATTCAAAGGATATTTACATCTGAGAACCTTGATGATTTGAGATGTAAGAGGTGTTCACATACCTTTCAATGAATTCTGCTTTGGTTTGTTTCAGAAAACTTGCTCTGTTCAGGAAACAGTCTCTCTCAAATGCAAGGAAATTGGGTGGAATTTGAGTGGATGAGTAATTGTGTAGCATTGGATCAGAATCTTCTTTCACTCATAGCAAACAGAAGCTCAGAGTGGGAAAGCAGCATGTTACTCAAGAGGGAGGAATGGGAAGGTGCCACTTTTGTCCATGGGTTAAAAAATTAATTATGGTGGTAATGCAAGGAGCTAAAGTTCTTTTGGCAGATTATCTATTCTGGAGATGTAGACCCATTCCAATGGTCTCTCGAGTTCATTTCCATAGTTAAAATTCATGACAACAAAAGAGCTCTTAATATCTTTTAGTCCACCTTTTCTTGCCTCTTATTGCTTTGTTTCCTCAGGTGACACATTATTACAGGCAATGGACTTATTGCCAATGCTTATCCAGACAGTGGAAAAATCAGCATCTCAAAGTACTCAGGTTTCCATGGTAACGGAAGGAGTTGCTTCTGCTTTGCTGATCTGTAGGATGTCTGTGATTGATGCACTAACTGGTAAGAGCCCAAAAATGAAACAGTTACCAGGACAGTGTCAGTGAATTTTAAGGGTTTGAATGGTTTCCTTCATGACTTTGGTGTGATGTTGTCATATTCTTTGCCAGTCTTTTACTTTGTCACAGAGAATCCTTGTCCATTTGTAAGCCAGCTGAAGTAAAATCCCCTGTGGAGCAAGTGCAGGAAGTGAGAATTGTTGCTGTGCTATAGTTCTGAAAATTCCAGGTTCCAGTGCTTTAGTTGATGCAGCATGCCTTTTTTAGTGGCCTCTCTTATTACAGAAAAAATCTTCATTTAGGTCTAAACTTTCCATATCTGTTAGCTAAGGCATTGATTAAACCAGCATTAAGAATACCCTTGTTTGTTCTTTTGGAACACTTTTTCATTGGACAGTGGTGGAATGGGAAAATTGGGTGTCATTAAAGAGGTTTTGGAACAAACTGATAAACTAACCAGTAACAAGTCATAAGGAATTCTCAAAGAACTCACATGTGAAATTGCAGAACTACTAACTGTGGTTTGTAATGTATCCTTTAAACCATATTCTTTACTCAATGACTGGAGTATAGTTAATTTGATTCCAGTTTTTAAAAAGGACTCTCGAATTGATCCTGGCAATTACAGAAAGGTAAATCTAACCCTCAGTATCAGACAAACTGGTTGAAACTATAGTGAAGAACAAAATTGTCAGACACACAGATGAACATAATTTGTTGGTGAAAAGTCAACTTGGTTTCTGTAAAGGTAAAGCATGCTTCACCAATCTACTAGGATTTTTTGAGGGGGTCACTAAGCATGTGGGTGAGGAAGATCCAGTGGATATAGTGTACTTAGATTTCCAGAAAGCCTTTGACAAGGTCCCTCACCAAAGGCTCTTAAGCAAAGTAAGATGGCACAGGGACAAGAGGGAAGATCCTGTCATAGACTGATAACTGGTGAAAAGACAAGAAACAAAGATTAGGAATAAATGATCATTTTTCAGATTGAAGAGAGGTAACTAGTGGTGTCCAGCTGGAGTCCATACTGGGACTAGTCCTATTCAACATATTCATAAATGATCTGAGGCAAGTGGGTAAATAGTGAGGTGGCAGAATTTTGCAGAGGATACAAAACTGTTCAAGGTAATTAAGTCCAAAGTAGGAATGTGAATGGGTAGGTGGACTGGGAGTTGGCATCCTTGCGGGGGATGAGGTGGAAGGAGAGCTTCTGGCTCCAGGTTTGCGTGGGCTGGGAGTTGTAGCCATTCCCTCCCTTTCACCGTCCACTTCTGCCCAGCATGAGCCTGCTGACTCCAACTGGCTAAATAATTAATTGGGATTTTTACATCCCTAGTCTAAAGCAGACTGTGAAGAGCTTCAAAGGGATCTCGCAAAACTAGGTGACTAGGCAACAAAATGGCAGATTATTTCAATGTTGATAAATGCAAAGTAATGCACATTGGAAAACATAATCACAACTGTATGTATACAGTGATGGGGACTAATTTAGCTGTTATGACTTGAGAGATCTTGGAGTCTTTGAGGTTAGTTCTCTGAAAATATCCACTCAAATGTGCAGCGGCAGTCAAAAAAGCAAACAGAAAGCTAGGAATCTTTAAAAAGGGATAGGGAATAAGACAGGGACTATTTTATTGCCTTTGTATAAATCCATGGTATGGAGAAAGTAAATAAGAAAAGTTATTTACTTACTCCCAAAACACAAGAACTCTTGGTCATCAAATTAAATTAATAGCTAGCGGGTTTAAAACAAACAGAAGGAAGTATTTCTTCACACAACACACAGTCAGCCTATGGAACTTCTTGTCAGAGGATGTTGTAAAAGCCAGGACGTTAACAAGATTCAAGAACCAGATAAATGCATGGAGGTTAGGACCATCGCTGCTTCTTAGCCGGGATGGGTAGGACTGGTGTCCCTAGCTCCTGTTTGTCAGAACCTGGGAATGGGCAACAGGGGATGGATCATTTGATTACCTGTTCTGTTAATTCCTTCTGGGGCACCTACCATTGGCCACTGTTGGAAGATAGGACGTTGGGCTAGATGGACCATTGGTCTAACCCAGTATGGCCGTTCTTATGTTATGTAAAGAAGCAGCTGGGGATCCCAGCATCCAGTAAAGTAGCAAAAGCATCTGTTCTGGTTCTGTGCTTCCAATTAAATACCATCACCTGATCCTCCTTCCAAGTACTGTCTAAACTCAGGTATCTGTTAGGGCAAAACACTCTCCTCCATACAGCCTGCTCCCTGCCTACCAAATGTGATGTGTAAGTTCCCTCTTCCCTTTTAGGATTGAGCTCACTTGGAAGAGTTGTCCTAGGAAAGTCTGGGTGGGAGAGGCATGAATGAATGGAATCTTCTAATTCTTGTAATCTCTCAGTTCAGAAATAAATGTCTCCCGCAGAAAGTGCTGTGCCATGGCTATTTAGGTGTTATACCGTCTGAATGGGATAGCAGCTGTGAAAGCTGAAGAGCAGGGAAGGTAGAGAGTTTCAATATAAGAGACTGAGCTAAACTATGTTTCAATGTAAGGTATGTTTCACTGTATGGTAAATCCTGTCTTGTTTTGAATTTAATGGAAGAATCTTCTCTCCATCCTAGAGTCCAAGCTGAGTGGCTTCTGGCAGTTGATTCTTGATGAGAAGAAGCAAATATTCACTTCTGAGAAGTTTTTACAGTCTGCATCAGAGGAAGGTGAGTTGTTAAATGTGATCAGAGTTCATTAGTACGCATCCTGTTATTTACAAGAGCTGTTGCTGCATGTTAACCATATTGTCTGATGCTCACAGGGTGAGATTTCAGACTGAAGTGAAGTGACTGTTCTCCCAAAGGATCTGATCTACTCATGATCCTCTTTTTAACATGAATTCATTCATTAATGATTACCTTGAATTATGAAACACCTTGTTAAATGCTAATCTTAACGCTTCACAATATGTGTTCCTTGACGAAAATAATTGTGGGGTACCTAGATCAGATCACTAGATTATCACAAGTTTTAGTTTAAATAAACTGAAAGAATGAGGTATAATGGAGAAAAGAGAAAAAGGGGAGTAGTAGTGGTGTGTTGGGGAAGAAAATGTATGGGAAAAGTAGAGATTTATAAAGGAGGAATAATGAGGGAGCCACAAAATTTGTTTTGGTATGAATTAAATTGTATACTGTCTCCACATTCTCTAAAGTTTAAACTCAATTACAATTTTTTAGTAGAAAAATTCACTTGTGCCCAGGAAAACATTACCTTTTCAAGCAAAGCATTTGAAAATGAGCTGATTAATTATTCTCGAAGTGAAGAGTTGTGAAGAGAAAAACCTTTAAAAATTTTAAGTAATGTTATTTCTCCTTTACTTGCCATGATCACGGTTCAGGAGTCAGAGTTCTCTTTTTCTCCTGATGACGTTAGTCTTGCTGGAAAGAGACATACTTGTCACAGGCTGCTAGTGATGTTTCCCTGATTAGTATGGGTAAAGATTTGTTTTCTTCAGGACAATGATAGCAAAACAGTACTATAGATGTGTGTTGATGGCCAACACCCACCCATCTGTTCTGTCCTGCTGCAGAATCCACCCATTACGATAGGACTATACTTCATAGTCTAAGCTTCATTATCTAAGATTTCATTTAAAACAGAAATTTCCTGCTCTCACAGTTGTGAAGGAAGCTTTGGAAGCATCCTCCTGAGAAATGTTCCCTCTCATCTTTTCTATCTATGTGCGGAATAAATGTGTATGTGTACCAAGGCATGCATGAATGTGCGCCACCAGTAAAAACAAAAAAACAGTTGTGAGCGCACTGCTAATCAGTTGAGCGGCATTTCAATCTCTCCTGAGAGGCTGCACAAGTGCACATCTTACAGGGAACACTGCTCCTGAGTTCAGACAACCTGAAGTATATTTGAACAGCCGTTGTTAATTGCAGTTGCAGATTAACTCTGTAAGCTAATGCAGACAGTATATGTAACCAATTGTTAAATGTTTGGCTACTAATTAGATAAGCAGAAGTAGCCAACTAAATTACCTAACAATGCCAAATCATTTCTGATAACTTTCTGGGTGCAAAAAAAGGCCCACTTTCCCCCATCCAAATGCCCAAACCTCTAGCTTCTCATGACTGCTTCTATCATGCTGTTATATGTTGAGGCAAAAAACAGCCATACTGAATTTGAGAATCTGAGGGCAGCATAAATTAAATAGTGAAAGCTATTATAGTATTTTACACTGAGTTTGAATTCAGTAAAATCCTCCATTTTTGAATGAAGCTGCAACAGAATGCCACAGATACTACAGCATTACTGCAAAATTTAGGTCCATCATGACACAGAATACACAAGGTCTTGTTTATAGCTTAGTTTCTATAACCCATTATTAGGCAAAAAATATCCCCACTACATTGTTGAAGGGAATCATGCTAGAAGTCTTAGAATCATAGAATACTAGGACTGGAAGGGACCTCGAGAGGTCATCGAGTCCAGTCCCCTGCCCTCATGACAGGACCATGTAATAGTCTTCTAGTAATAGTCTTGTTCAGTTACATTTCTACTTCCAATGTGGACAAAGTTTTGGTTGCTAGCAATACTTTTACCTCTTTCAAAGGATCCATACAGATTGTCAAGTAAGAAAAGATTGCTTTTTGAGATGCATTGTTCTAAAGTGTCCTTTATGCTTTTCATCTGCTCATAGATTAATATCCAGCCTTTTTAGTCCCACAGTAAGCCCTCACACTGTTTGTCTTCCATGTCTTGTGTGTTTCTCTACAGCCATGTGCACAGTATTGCAGCTGACAGAACGCCTCCTCTTGGACCATGCACATCGGCTCCCTGAAAATAAAGTTCAGTACGTAGAACGTGTCTGTATTAATCTGATACAATTAACTTCCTAAAGTACTAATACAGGAGAGGGAGGTCCTGGGACTTTGCATAGGAGGATGTGTATCTCCATGTTCGAATGTTCTGCCTGACTAGCTCCCTTTGCTGAACTTGTTTCTCTCTGTTTTCAGACAGTATCACCGAGCACTTGTTGCAGTACTGCTGAGCCGGAACTGGCATGTTCGAAGGCATGCCCAGAAGACAGTTAGGAAACTCTTGTCCTCACTTGGAGGGTACAGGTTGGCCTATGGGATCTTGGAGGAGTTGAAAACTGTTCTCAAGTCTCATAAGGTGAATGACCGCTAGGTTTATTCCCAGATGTCACACTGTTTACCGCTATAATCTCCTTGCTCTTAATGCTGCTATGTAACATGATGTCAAAACCAGAATTTTGGATTTTTAAAGGATGTTGTGTTAATGATCCCACATAACATCACTCCTTACTAGACTTCCATAGGTGACTATACAGATGTCCAAGTTGTTCAGGTCATTTATCTTTCCTTGTGACCACAGTTATTCTCACCATTCCTCCTGTGCCTCTGGGGAAGAAGACTTTTGCCTACTAAATGCCTGTGTTCTTTTGTCTAAGTTGTTACCTCTTATTTTCTCTGTCTCCTTTGTGAGGCCAGTGTACTCTGTTCCCCTTCTTGGTGTGCCAGTTAGTAGCTGCCCCTAGGCAATAGTTCAGATGCTCTGTTCAGATTCTTTAAAATTTTATATATAATATGCATGTTTTATTGTTAATTATGAGGAAATTTAAAAAGAATAATAAGAAACCAGATTAAACATAAGAATGGCTCTACTGGGTCAGACCAAAGGTCCGTCTAGCCCAGTATCCTGTCTGCCGACAGTGGCCAGCACCAGGTGCCCTGGAGGGGGTGGACTGAAGACAATGATCAAGTGATTTGTCTCGTGCCATCCGTCTCCAGCCTCTTGACAAACAGAGGCCCAGGATACCATTCCTATGCCCTGGCTAATATCCTTTTAAGGACCTAACCTCCATGAATTTATCTAGCTTGTCTTTAAACTCTGTTATAGTCCTAGCCTTCACAGCCTCCTCTGGCAAGGAGTTCCACAGGTTGACTACACGCTGTGTGAAGAAGAACTTTCTTTTATTAGTTTTAAATCTGCTACCTATTAATTTCATTTGGTGTCCTCTAGTCCTTATATTATGGGAACCAATGAATAACTTTTCTTTATTCACCCTCTCCACACCACTCATGATTTTATAGACCTCTATCATATCCCTCCTCAGTCTCCTCTTTTCCAAACTGAAAAGTCCCAGTCGATTTAGCCTCTCCTCATATGGGACCTTTTCCAAACCCCTGATCATTTTAGTTGCCCATTTCTGAACTCTTTGCAAGGCCAAAATATCTTTTTTGAGGTGAGGAGACCACATCTGTACACAGTACTCAAGATTTGGGCGTACCATAGTTTTATACAGGGGCAGTAAGATATTCTGGGTCTTATTTTCTTACAAGTGCTGTTTGCTAGCCTGTGACCATGCAAAATTATAGATTGTTTTGCACTATCGCGGTGGGATTTGCAAAAGCACCTACGTGATTTTCAGTGGGACTTCTGCTCCTAAGTCACTGAGGCAGTCTCTCCCAATGTCAGAGGGATCCAAGATGCTTAGCAGAAGTTTTTTTGGTAAGGACATTATGAGGAATAGCATATTATAGAGTGGTTTCACTTGTAAGAGCAATTGTCCCCAAATCCATTCTCTGGAAAGGTGACTTATCCTGCCTTTCCCTTCTGTTTGGGTTTCCCTTTCCTTTACATTATTCCTAGTTCTGTGCTTCAGCCACAGCACAGACCTTTATCTGTTCTTTCCCCATAGTCTGCAGATTCACAATATTATCTCAAGAGTTTATTTTTTTGTTCCAATACAGATTTTTGTGTTGGGAGGGAGAAGTGACAAGGCCCTGGGAGGTTTACTTTGATGTGTTCATTGCAAGTTGTGTTTGTTCAGGTGCTGCCCATTGAGGCCTTGATGACAGAGACTGGAGAGCTGTCTGACCTGGGGAAAGCATACACACCCCCTCGTGTACTTCAAGAGACACTGTGTGTGATCTCATGTGTAGCAGGGTTGGAAGTCGACCGCACTGAGTCAGAAAATCTTGCACTGGAGATGCTGTTAGTGAGCCATCACCCTTCCTTGAGTGAGTGAAGCGACAAGACCGTCCTGCTGGCTATTTGGTGTTGGTGAGGGCTGGCTGTGGAGTTGGTTAGATTTCTTTGCCAGTGCCTGCTTTATATTTATTATGCCTATGTATTCCCATCAATGTCTCTCCAGTGGAGGTGCAGTCTGGGCTTTGGTCAGCCCTCCTTATCAAGATGAAAATAGACCCTGAAGACTTCATTGCCAAACAGCTGGATAAAATTCTTCCCAGAATCACTACTCAGGTCCCCATAAACCAGGTGACTGGCATTTGCTTTTCCTGTCCGATCTCCAAGGACATCTTAGGGGCGAGGGCTGGAGGTGATGAAGGAGTGAGCGCTGTCCATAAAGAGAAAGCTCTATACTGCCATCGATGGGAGGGAAAGAGTGCAGGGATGAAAAAAACCTTTGCCATATGAAGGAGCTGTGAGATGAAGAGGAAGCGAGTCAGTGTCCGAAATGTAGGTCTGGGTGAGGTGTCAGAAACACCTTAGACCAGGAGCTCTTTGCTTGTAGAACATGGTTTAGGGGAAGATTTGTTTGGGCTAACTTAGCAGGGACATACTCTTGGGACTAAGATGGGGAAACTGTTTCAGTCAGTGCTGTTTTTTTCTTGGCAGTCATCCATGAATGCAGTGGGGTCGCTCTCTGTACTTTCACCTGGCAGAGTTCTCCCTCAGCTGATCAGCACTATCTCTGCTTCTATGGAGAACCCAGCTTTGCACCATGTAACTCGAGAAGAATTTGCCATCATGCAGACACCAGAAGGGGAGCTGTTTGACAAATCCATCATACAGAGGTAAGGGCTTTCAATTCCTGTGTAAACTGAAATGCAGGAACTCAGTTTCCAGTGGTTTCCAGTCTTGGGGCAAAGGGTTTCGGGAGCTGTTCATAGATGGTGTCAAGTATCAGAGGGGTAGTCGTGTTAGTCTGAATCTGCAAAAGTGGCAAGAAGTCCTGTGGCGCCTTATAGACTAACCGAAGTGTTGGAGCATAAGCTTTCGTGGGCAAAGACCCACTTCGTCAGATGCATCTGACAAAGTGGGTCTTTGCCCACGAAAGCTTATGCTCCAACACTTCGGTTAGTCTATAAGGTGCCACAGGACTCCTCGCCACGTTCATAGATGGGTGTTCCTGGATTTGAAGGAGGAACCTTTTCACTTTGCTTCATTGTGCTGATTCTTCTGAATACCTTTTTCTCAGTGCTCAACAAGACAGCATGAAAAAGGCCAACATGAAGAGGGAGAATAAAGCTTATTCCTTCAAGGAGCAGATCATTGAGTTGGAGCTGAAGGAGGTGAGGCGATGGTAGACAGACAGCCTAATGCAAGTTTTAGTGACCAGCCTATCTCATCTGTTTGATTGCTTGCTTCTGTTTTGTGTGTATGTTGGTAAATATGTACGTTGTTGGTGTCCAAATACCAGTTGTTGTTACAACTGATTTAAATACATACCTATTAGAGATGTTTGAGTGTAACCATTAAACGGAAAGCATCCCTTATTAGTTAAACAGTTAGTTGTTTAACAGTGTCAGTTATACTCAGCGAAGCCTCATTCCTAGGAGCTGGCAGGCAAAGACTTGGGAGTTGGATTGGCAGGAGTTAGCAACTTGGCTCCTAGGCTTCCGCAGAGCCCACGGCACGGGACCGTGTAACCAGAGATTTTCAGTGATTGCATAGTTACCCTATTACAGTAAACTTCCGATAATCCGGCACCTTTAGGACCCAGGGGGTGCCGGATTATCAAATATGCCAGACTATCGGAAGGGCGGGCAATGAGGGGTCTAGGGTAGTGTGGGGGGATGTCACCACAGACTCCTCATAGCCCCCCCTTCCAATAGTCCGGCTCTGCCCCAGGCGTCCCCGATTCAGCTGCTGCTGGTCAGTTTCAGCAGCATCTGAATCGGGACACCTGCGGCAGAGCAGCTGGGGTGCTGCCGGATTGGTCCAGTAGCGCCGCCCCTTGGCGCTGCGAGATCAACCTGGCAGCACCCCAGTTGCTCTTGGGGACGCCTGGGGCAGATCAACCGGGGTGCTGCCGGGTTGGTTCGGTAGCGTCGCTCCTCGGCGCTACTGGACCAATCCGGCAGCACCCCAGCTGCTCTGCCCCAGGCGTCCCCAAGTCAGCCGTTGCTGAAACTGACCAGTGCCTGATTCCAGGAAGCCCGGGGCAGAGCAGCTCTGCCTTGGGCTTCCCAGAGTCAGCCTCTGGTCAGTTTCAGCGGCGGCTGAATCGGGGACAGCTGGGGTGCTGCCTAATTGGTCCCGCAGCGCCGAGGGGCAGTGCTACGGGAACTACCGGCAGCACTCCAGCTGCTCCGCCCCCGGCTTCCCCAATTCAGCCGCTGGTCAGTTTCAACAGCGGCTGAATCAGGGAAGCCGGGGGCAGAGCAGCTCTAATGGTCTGGCTGTCCGGAGCACTTCCGGGTTCCTGATGGTGCCGGACCATCAGGAGTGCCGGACCATCAGATGCCGGACCAATGGAGTTTTACTGTACTTGATTTTTAACATCCCTAAATGTTAAATGAGAAGTCCTGAAAGATACCATGCATCTTCCTAAGGACAAGAGATATTAATCATGATATACTGGACAGATTCAGTATGCTGTGTAGTTTTGATTATAGGGGAACCAGTATACCATGCATGCACAAGGGTCTCATTTCTCTGCACCTCCTATTTGGTGCATTTCGTATAAGAGACTATTAATAGGTCCTTAGTACGTGTTCACAGGAGCTCACATTTTGGTAACAAGTTGCCGATCCATTCAGTAAGTGCGGACTATGCTTCGCGGGGGAAAAATAATGGAGTAGAAGGAATTAAGTCCAAGGGCTTTTTATGAACAGGTTGCCTTATATTTGATCTGTGGAGAGCAACCACCCCCTCTTCCCAATAGGAACAGGTTAAGGATCGGTTCTATCTATATGTACTAGTAATGTCTGGAAGAGTGCCTCTCAGGCATAGAACTTTACACACCTGACTGATGTACAAACTACATATAAGGATCACTTCATAGTTTGAAATTTGTCAGCTTTGATAGCATCCAGCAATAATCCACTGTATGGAACAGGAAGTGAAGAAGAATACTATATTCAGTTATAGTAGGAGGAATTAGAGTACACAGAAATATAATGGCCTGAGTTTGAATCTGTCTAGTATATCTTGGTTAATGTCTCTTGTCCTCATGAAGATGCCATGGCATCTTTCAGGACTTCTCATTTAAAAAACCCCAGGAACACAGTTTTCTAACTCCATGCCATGGCAGTAGTTCAGTACGATCTAGGAGAGGCAACATAGTCCACTGGATACAATGTGTGGGACTCAGGAAACCTAGGTTCTAGTCTCAGCTGTTCCACAGAATTTTTATATAGCCATGGGCAAATCATTTCACCACTCCATGCCTCTGATTTACCTTACGTCCTTTGTCCAGATTGTAAATTGTTCAGGGCACAGACTGTCTTTTACTCTATATGTATGTATACTCCACCTAACATAGTGTCCGATGTCAGCTGGAGCCCTTAGGTGCTACTATAATACTGTTGGGGAGGGAAGAAAGTGTTATCTACTGGATCACCAGTATCTGGATGGAAAGGACACAGCCAGTGCATTTCTGCAGAATCTAGAAGTAAATGAGCCGTGTTGCTATTAAACTGGGGTAACTCTGAGCTGAGGGTTGAGGTGGGGAGGGGACATCTCCTGAAAAGATCATTGTAGAACCAGTAGAAAGGCCACCTGACTGAGACCAGAGTACAGTAATATACAACACACTGTTGGATCTAGATGGGATTAAATAGAAACTAGAACAGGCAAATAAAAACTTTTTTTTGTCTGTACTAGAAGATTTACCCAGCATTGCTTGGGTCCTTAAGTCAAATTATTTTTCTTCATCTAATCATTGTTCTGGGTTGAGACTGGGGATGAGGGGTTCAGAATGCAGGCTGCCCTAAGGGGAGAGGACAACCCCAGTCCTCTGTCACCTCATCAGTTTGAGGCCAGGTGAGAAATGCTTGTCCATGGCTGCTGCAGCTGCCCTCTACCCCCTTCTGGCTTAGTTGGGTTATAGTTGTCCTAATGCCCATCTCGGCATCTTACTGCCCTCCTGTCAGAGTATAACTGTCCCTACTGCCAGACTTTCCCTTTCCATTTTATGAGAAACAATTAAATTCCAGGCACATCCCATTATCTTGACACAACCAAACCCCAACCTTGCTTTAAGTTATGAAAAGAGGAAGCTGCATTCCAAATCTGGTGGTCCTAGCTCTTACTGTTTAAGAGTTCTTGAACAAATGGACAGACAGACACACATTTCTAAAATATATGGTAAGAAGATGAGAGAATAATTCCCATAATTGTATGGGACAAGTTATAAATCCTGTTATACTGTTATACTGGGTAGCTATATTCAAGTGTAAAAGCATAATTTGCTGGAAAAAATCCTCCCCTTAGTTTACCTGACACAGTCAGTGGAGATGCTACATACAGCTATTGCCACTGAAGGTGTGGTTCATTAAATGATTCCCTGCTTTACAAATCTAGTGCCTTGCTGCTGCTAGATTGCTCTTCTGTGTTAGAAATAGGGATAGTAGATATCAGGGTTTAGATTAGTCGAGTAACCACATGAATTCCTATCGACTACTCGACTATTCTATAGTCCCCGGAGGCAAGGCTGGCTGCCAGTGCAATCTGGCCCAACTCTTGGAGAGCCCCCTGTCATCCCGCATTACTGCCTGTATATCTGTCTGCATCCTTGTGCTTATCTGTGTTTGAAATTCTACAACAGGACAACTGCAGTGCTTCAGTGTAGACACTACATCTGCCAACGGGAAGAGTTCTCCCCTCAGTGTAGGCAGGCTACCTCCCCGAAAGCTAAATTGTTGGAAGAATTGTTCTGCTAATCTAGAGTCATCCGCTTGGGGATTTAGGGCAGCTTAATTATGTCACTTTAGGGATGTGGATCTTTCACACCCCGGGTGGTAAAATTGCCTTGATCTAATTTTCAAAGTGTGGATTGGCCCTTAGAGTAGATATTGTATGTCTGTGAAGCACTGTTTTGATGTTGCATTAGGAGTAGCTAATTTTGAGGGAGTACATTCTTTCTCTGTCTCCACTTCTTTCCCTCCCATCCCACAGTCAGTGTGGAGAGAACAGCGGTGGTTGTCTCCAAAGAATGTCAATAACTCTCTCCTACAGGAAATAAAGAAGAAAAAAGGAATAAAGGAGGAAGTGCAGCTGACTATTAAACAGAAGGAGTTGCTGAATGCACAGCTGGAGAAGGAGTCTCAGATTCGAAAGCAACTGAAGGAGGCAAGTTACTGATTTTGCCTGAAATTGGATCTCTGCAAACACTAGGGTGCGGGCAGAGATAGAATTTTGATACTTTTGACTCAACAGACCTTTGTCACCTCTGTAAACGGACATGAACAAATCATTTAAATTAAAAGAAAAGTCAATGAAAATGTAGGAAAAACTAGTGATAATCCAGTTGCAGTTTTCCATCAGAAACCCAAAGATTAAATCTCTTCTTTGATTTGGAGATCGTCTTTTGTGAGTAACCATTGCAATGATTTCTCTTGCAGCTTGATCGCGAACTGGAAGCGGCTCTAGGACTCCTGGATGCTGTTCTAAAGAGAAACCCTCCTGGTCTAACCCATTACATCCCGGTTCTTATAGGCACCTTCTTGCCACTGTTAAAATCCCCATTGGCTGCTCCCAGAATTAAAACTGCTTTCCTATCCTTAGCTTCCTGTGTCATGCCTCCTCGACTGAAGACTTTTGGTTAGTGTCTGCAATTTATTGTGTGTTTTATAAAGATTTCCTGTTCAGGGACCGCTTCTATTATATGGGATTGTAAATTTTTTTTTAATTTGAAAGTGAATATAGAATGTGTAAAATATGTTGGCTAGTTACCCCTGAACACTGCTTTGTTTTAGCAATAGAGCAGCTATGTTGCGGTCTGTCCTGGCATGGGAATATGTGCCCCCGGGGAGCTACACTGTCTGCATGCATTCAACACCAACTAGTGTCAGCTTTGATGTTTGTTCATGAGATATGGAAGTGGTCAGTAACTAGGAACTCAAACCAGGCCAGCAGAGGGCAAATAACTCTCATATGCGCTAGGGCCCTTATGTGGAGAACCCTGAAAATCTTTGGATGAATGAGGCTTTTTCTCTTGATTTCCTGATGGCTGTTGCAGAAACAGGATCATTTCTTATAAAAAAAATTAAACTGAATTTTCTTGGCTTATCCTGAAAGCTGAATGAAATGCACACAGGTAGAGACAGCTCTCATAAGCTAAAGAGCTTATATTCTGTTCCCTCTGCTCTTGTCCAGCTGATGTGAGAGCCTTTAGTTTTGTGGATAATAATGGTTCCTGCTCTTTGGATGTTGGAAACAGGTCCTGGAATGAGGGTTAGTGTGGAAATGGCAGCACCCCCTGGTTTGAAGTGGTTTCCACTATATACAGGGTTTATAATTTTGTTCAGTGGCTTTCAGCACCCACACTAGAAAAATTATTCCAGGGCCAGTGGTTGGTAATGTTTGGGGATTTGTTTTACCTCTGGAAATGACTTTTATTTGTTTGTATGTAGTCCACTCAAAGATTTTTTTCTTTTATATTTAGGTACGTTAGTGAGTCATGTGACTTTACGCCTGATGAAACCAGAGTGTGAATTAGATGAATCCTGGTGCCAGGAAGAGTTGTCTACTGCCATTAACAGAGTTGTTAGCTTATTGCATGCACATACCATCCCTAGCAGGACTTGCAAGGGAGAGCCAGGTGAGAGATGCTGGTCTGGGATGTGTTTGTGCTCAGATGATTTTTCTTAGATATTTGTACAGCCTCTTGTGAGTTAAACCATCACATTTATTTTCCCCAAATTAGATAGAAAAAGCTTCTCTACTTACCAAACCCCCCAGACTTCCAAAGACTTTTCCTATTGCAGTAGTACATGTTGTCACAGGTACAGTAAGTGCTTCTTTAAAAAGCAAAACCAAAAACCCATAATAAAAACAAATAATTCTATCAAAGGGTGAGTCTAGACTATAGGGTTTTATCAACAAAAGTGGACTTTTGTTGACAAAACTATACCTGCGTCTACACTGCTGCTGAGTTCTGTCGACATAATGTCAACAGAACTCAGCAGGTTTTTCAATGGCTGTAAACCTCATTCTATGAGGAATAACGCCTTTTGTCAACAGAGTTTTGTCGACAGAAGGCATTATTGCGTCTACACTGTCATGTCGACAAAGCGGCTTGCTTTGTCGACAGAACTGGATGTAGTCTAGACGCTCTTTGTCAACAGAAGCTTTGTCGACAGTATCTGTCAACAAAACTTCTGTTGACAAAAGCCTGTAGTCTAGTTGTACCCCTAGAGTTCAGACTGTGGCCCACAGCCTGCAGAAAAATCTGTAAGCATGGCTCAGAAATGTGTGCAAACAGAATAATCCTTAGTGTTCAGCACTGCTTAATGTAAGTGTTGATTAAATGAAAGGAGGAAAAAATTGGAGTTACTCATTATATCTAGGGCCTGAGTCATCCCATCTTGCTTGTCATATGAGTAGTAGTTCATCCTGTTTTTTAGATTGTTCATCGTCTTCTAGCTTAATCTTTCTGGTCCTGTCTCATTCTGGCCACTTATAAAGGATACCGCACTAACAGTTCTTTGGAGAAAATGTAGGATGTGGCTTTATTAATATTTTTAAAGATCTTGTACCCCAGTGCCATAGTCCTCGCTCACTCTGGTGAATTTCTCTGTGGTTGCTGCATGCTTATTCTTCACCTTTTAGTAAGCAATTGACCATGGTGATTTCCATTTCAAAACATTGTTTAACGTTTCAGTGATATTGTGACTCGGCAGTATAACATTGATTCAACTTTTTTGTCTCAATATTTAGACTTATTTTTAGGCTTCTTTGCTAGCTACACCTGGCCATAGTTAGATACAATCACAGGAAACATTTTTCCCCTTCCCCAACAGTTATTTGAACATATGTCTGAGAATTTGGTCATTAGTAGATAGTTGTGCAAAGCCTATTTCACTGATAAATGCTTTCCCAGCTTTTCTGTTTGAAAATTTGATTAGACTCCTTTTACCATTAGATTGAAGGTTTTTAAATGTTGCTGTGCTTTATGTCTCTTAAAAATATCTTGGATATTAATCTTTCAAATTAAGCTTTATTCCTTGGTTTACCTTGTAACTACCCTTTCAAATCTGTTTCTGAAGCATCCGGGCTAATTTTTATGTATTTAAGTACAGATTGAACCTCTCTATTCTGGCACTCTCTGGTCTGTCAACATCCATGGTCCCTCATGATTTCAGTTAACTGGATGTCCAGTTTCATGGTAAACTTGGTGTGGCCAAGTTTCTCATGGTCCCATAAAGTTTGGTTACAGCCACCAGTCCTGGCTCTCAGTGTTCTGTGCTATTATTTATCTCTAAATGTCTTCTAAGAGCCCAGCAAGCAGTGGAAATGTTGGTAATGCTGCTAGACATAACTGACTTCCTGTGGTCTGACAAATTCTCTGGTTCGACAGCGGCTAGGTCTTGAGAGTGCTGGACTAGAAGGTTCAACCAGTACAATAATTGCTATTGTCTGCAATGAATGCAAAATAGCTTTCATCCCTGATAAAGCTCTTTCTTTCTACCTGTAAAGAAATAAAAAACCATACTTGCTTAAACCTTTAGTCAAGCCCATGGTTGATCTGTGATGAGATCTGCCCTGCACTTACTGTATTTTGACCCTAAAGAGTTGCTAGAGGGAGCAAATTCTACAGATTTGGCTTCTTCATTCATGTTCCCTCTGTAGTGGCAATTAAATAATTAGCAGCTTTGCAAAAGGATAATTAATAATTCTTCCTTGAAATGCTCTGAGAGGTGGGAGAAGCTAGCTATAATGCTGCAGTGCTGTCTGCAGAGTGCTGCATGCTTCCATTTGAAATTAAAATTGGCATTCACTGGTAAAGCAGTTAGCAGGTGGAAGGCAAATGTTTCTCCTGGGTAGTCATGCCCTCTAAACACTGTCTATTTTTAGCCGTATTTGGAAAAGCACTGTAACCATGGTCCCATGGGAGGATTCTGATGAATACTTGTCTATACCTAACTAGTGACTATTTTCATGCTGTACCTTTCAGTAAACAACATTTCACAGTATAGCCTGAAACTGGGGGGTAGTGCCATTTTGCTAGTCTCTCTAATGACTAGCTGGAAGGAATGTATGCTTCACACCCTTCTAAAGCTGATTCACTATAAAAGAAAAAGATGCAGCTGCCAAACAAATGCACACTTGTTGTTGAGCTCAAACCAGAGTTAAAGAGGTCTTGACTCCTGGAATCCATGTGACAGCTTTTGGGTGATGATCTGGCTAGGGTGCTGGGTGCTGTTTAGCTATTGATGCTCAGCTCAGGATCTCACCTGTTTTTCCACTTTTTATCAACTGAATTTCAGTGATTCTTCTTACTCTTGTGCTTTCTCTGCATGGTCCTAAGTGGCTGACATCATTTGAACACCTAGTCTCACTTATTTGAGAGCCCAGCGTACTAGTATAAAATGCACTTGCACTAAGAGCATGCATCTCACACCTGCCCAATACTGCGGCCTGAATGCCACTGCTGTTGATGTGAAACTCCAGTGTGACTGTGGTTAGGCTGGTGGTGAGCTGCAAATTTTGCTTTAGGATAGCTAAGAATTGTGCACACCCTGCTACATTCCTTATACAAACAACAAGAAGTCCTTACACAGTTGTCCAAATTTGCTTATTATATGTTGTCTCTTTTAGGCTTTAAGCTCTTTGCATTTATTTGGGTGTTTGTACAATACCTAGCATAATATGGGGCCCAATCTGGTTGTGGTCTTTAGATGATACCACAATGTAAAAGTTAAAGGATAATAAATTAATCTCCCGAATATCTGTAGAGTAAATGAAGGCTCAGGAGACTCTGCTGTGCTCACAGGATGTCTTCTTCCTTTCTATCCTTGGCAGGCGCTGCATCCTTATCAGCCCCAGCATTTTCCTTAGTCTTCCCTCTCCTAAAGACAGTGCTGACTGAGACGCCCAATGATAGTGAAGAGAAAGAAGCACTCATGGTCAAGATTTTGCAGATTCTTACAGTCCATGCTCAGCTGAGATCATCAGCAAGTGACCAAACTTCACTGGTGGATGAGGTCAGTGTTCATCCGTCCCTCACGGGTGGAAACTGGAGGAATGTGAAGAGATCACTGTGAAGATAATGGCATTAAAAATTAGAGAGTTGCCATAGGGTGTTTAAAAGGGACACTGATACCTTCAGCAAGAAAACCTGGGATGAATTGTTTTGTGCAGCTACTGGCTGGCCCTTCAGCAAGGCTTGCTATTTATTGTACAGCCTTTGTAATCATTGGTGTTATAGCAATGTCAGTGCCAGGATATTAAAGGAACAAGGAGTGTGAGGTAATATCTATTATTGAACCAACAACTATTGGTGACAGAGAGACACTTTCGAGCTCACACAGAGCTCTTCCTTGGGCCTGGGAAAAGTATTCAGAGGAGCACAACTAAATGCAAGATAGAACAGATAGTTTAGCTTAAGCCAGGGATGGGGAACCCTTTTTTGGGTCAGAGGTGTGACCCACAGAAAAATCAGTGGCCGTGGACTGAGGAGAAAGACACTCTTCACATTCCCCTCACTGGTGGTAGATTCTGTGTGCTCCGGCTCTGCAGGGAGGTGGGAAGGGGGAGCTTGAGTAGTGGGGGACTGGAGTGGTGGGGGCCCGGAGGGAGCTCTGAGCCTTGGGGACAAGATCAAGGCAAGTAGGGGTTGGGGGGGGGGGGCATATCCAGCCCCTGGGCCTTAGGTTCCCCATCCTGGCTTAAGCAGTTAGCATATATCTATCTTTATTTAGCTGTAACATTAAATACCTTTCCCAGATCTGAAGAAGAGTTCTGTGTAGCTCAAAATTTTCACTTTCCAACAGAATTTGGACCAGTAAAAGATAATCTTGCCCAGCTTGCTTCTTTAAGATCAGTGAAGCAGTTTCCCAAGCTCCCTTCTGCTGATTGTTTCTGTATCCCCTGTTTCTGGATACTCAGTCTGAAACTTGTTGCTTTGACAGAGTTCACACGCTGGCAAGTAGAAGAGGGTTTGTAGCGAGTATCTGCTGTCTATTTCACAATCTCTTAGGCTTTGTGTGGTCGTCTTTTGAACATATTTGGTGCAACACAAATAATCTGATTTCTCCTTGTCCAATTCTTTTTCCTGTCCTTATTTGATGGTAGAGGATCTAACTGTCACTACTCGTAAATAGCTTAATCAAATACTACTTTCCCTTCTGAAGTCCCTCAATGTCTCTCTCTCTGATATTCTCAAGGTATCTATCTTCTTAGTACTGAATTACCTAGGCTGGTCACAATCCCAGCATCTGCCAGATAGATAGCCAATTTGTATATTAGATTTGTATATTAGTTTGAATTAATTCCTAGGAATGTTACATTCTGAAATAGATAAAGCAGATTCCTGCTGTGTGTCAGATGTAATGATTCAAGGTAATTTTCTCACTGGTATAGGAGGGGTACAGCGGGCATTGGAGTGGATTTCCTTCCTGCCCAGCTAATGTATTAGCGCTGGATTTTCTCTGTTAACTTTTGGGGTTACGTTTGAACGAGTTATTTGACAAGATGTTACTTTCCCCCACTTCCTAGAATGGCCCCGAGTTACTGCCTCGCACAGATATGCTGCTGCTGCTGACCAGGGTGATTGGAACAGGTTCTCCACGGTTACAGGTGAGCTGTCCACCTGGTCTGGTGATGTAAACCCCCAGGCAAAACTGCATCAACAGCTGAACCTAGGAAATCTATTCGTCAATTCTAAATCTCCAGTGCTGGTGCTTCATAGATATTCATCTACCACCAGCTGTTTTCATAGTGTCAGTATCTGAGCATAACATTGCTCTATTAGTTCTTCCCCATTTCTTCCCAAGTTTGTCCCTTCTAATTTCCTCTAGACCTTATGTAGTGATTCTTGTTCCTGCAGCAAAGTGGTGTACGGGTGTCTCATTCTGTACTAGTCAGGATGCTGATGGGGAAGAGAAGCAGAAATGCCTTTCCCAGCTAGAAAGCACAGAACCAAGTCTTTGCCTGGCTGTATGTTACACTGCCAACAGTCTGTCTGTTAGATTTTGTTTCCTTTATTGCAACATAGATTTACCCACCTACACTTTGTGGATGACCAGTGCAGTGGGACAGAAGGCTAGCAACGGGTTCTCGAACGCTTTGTAATTGTGTTTCAGGTTCTGGCGTCCAACACGCTGACAGCTCTGTGTGCCAGCAGCAGTGGAGAGGATGGCTGTGCCTATGCAGAACAGGAGGAGATTGATGTGTTACTCCAGGCCCTGCAGTCTCCATGCATGAATGTTCGAGATGCAGCTCTCAGGGTAGGCGTGAAGCATTTGTTTTGACTTCCCACTGAAACTCTTTGTGGAGGCAACAAGCCCCTGATTGGGATAGTTTCCATTTGTTAAGTGGGTCTCTGGGCTAAACTCAGTAGGAGGAAACAGTGACTACTGTATGTTCCCACTGTGGACAGTCAGAACATTGTTAATTGTGCTAAAGGGTCTGCACTGGGTTTGTGGTTCAAATAGCAGCTTTGGCTCCTCCCCATCTTCTCTCCCATACAGCCACATAAAGCTTTAATATTCTGATTGCCTTTAATAATGCAATTATTAAAGGAGGCCTGGTAGCACAATAGTATAGTAAAGGTTGCCTGGTGCATAACATCACAAGACCTTATTTCTGGTTCCTTATAACTTTGCTAAACTTCGGGCCGTTTGGGCTGAGATCTTTTGTGTCCACCTCAGGCTGAAAGTTTTTAGAGAATTTCAGCAAAAGCGGGTCAGCCACTTCTGAGAAGGGGACAAGAGATTGCTTTGTCCAAGTTAAAAATTCCTACTACAGATTTCCTGAGAAGCTCATGCATCCCCATGCTTTGGAGCAGGGATTAAATTTGGCAGGAGGGGATCCCGCTGGTGCCGGGGATGTCTCTCTTCCTGTCCTTATGTTAAAACAAAACAAGAATACCTGCCCAAATTTTGGCCAAGTTATAAGTCTTGGAAAAAACTGTTTGCAAACCTTCAATCGAGACTTGTTAGCCTTTTGGCAGCTAAGTTTTCTGAAGTCTCTTTGCATAGGGCATGCTGTATCCCATGGCTGCAGGAGCCAAGCAGACCTTTCCTGGCAATTGCTGCTCGCCACTGTGGCACCAGGCACAGGAACTGAGAGTGGCAAGACTTTTGTCTGCCCAGTGCTGCTCTTGCTGGCATCTGAGCAACGTGGAAGAGGTGGTTTTCTGACTCAAATGCAGAAAGGACAAGAGCCAGACTCAGTGTGGAGTATGAAAGGAGCAGACTGGGAGGAAGAGCAGGAGTAGTGAGTGATACACTGGGTCTGGGAATTGGTGCAAAGAGCAGATGGATACTGAGACTGGTCAGTCGAGACAGGGTCTGGAGGAAGGGATGACTAAGAGAGGATTATAGTGGGAAACTTGGGAGGAGGAGCCAGAGTTGGGGAAAGACTGGGATTTGGAGAGAAAGGAGACTTACACTGAGGGAGGAGTAGTACCAAGCATGAAGATGAAAAACGCAAAAGGGTCTGTAACCACTAAAGAACACTCCCCTCCTGAACTTGGAATGTAACACAGTATTCCTTACAGGTTTTTTTATATATATTTCTTTGTCAATAAGTATCTGTGAAACTCGCTGGCAAAGTTTCATATACAATCTTCATTCTGACCTCTCTAAGCCTTGGAGTACTTGATTTGCAATCCTAACATTGTTTTAATGAAGCTTGTTTTGTATAGTTTGTTATGCTGGTGTTTCATTATCCAGCTCAAAAGAGCACAGGTCTTGTGAAGGAAGAACCAGTTTAGCTGCCCTGGTGCTTTTATTTCCCTTGAATCCTGGCATGGAATTAACTTTGAAGAATAACTTTCCTCCTAGCATAGTATACGATTGCTATATCCAGTAAACTTCCAATAATCCGGCACCTTTAGGACCCAGGGGGTGCCGGATTATCAGATATGACGGACTATCAGAAGGGGGGGCTATGAGGGGTCTAGGGTGGGGTGGGGGGGATGCCACCCCAGACCCCTCACAGCCCTCCCTTCTGATAGTCTGTCTCTGCCCCAGGCATCCCCGATTCAGCCACTGCTGGTCAGTTTCAGCAGCGGCTGAATCGGGGACTCCTGCAACAGAGCTGCTGGGGTGCTGCCGAGTTGGTCTGGTAGCGCCGCCCCTTGGCGCTGTGAGACCATCCCTGGGGGCATCCCAACTGCTCTTGGGGATGCCTGGGGCAGAGCAGCTGGGGTGCTGCCAGGTTGGTCCCGCAGCACTGAGGGGTGGTGCTACAGGACCAACCCAGCAGCACCTCAGCTGCTCTGCCCCCAGCTTCCTCGATTCAGCTGCTGGTCAGTTTCAGCTGCGGCTGAATTGGGGAAGCCGGGCGCAGAGCAGCTCCAATTGTCCGGCTGCCCCGAGCACTTCCAGGTTCCCAATGGTGCCGGACAATCAGGAGTGCCAGAGCATTGGATGCCGGACCAATGGAGTTTTACTGTACCTTCTAAAACTGTACTTCTTGGTGCTTTCCTGTGGAAAACCAGGCAAGCATTTTCCTCAAAATGTGTGCAGCATTACTTAGATAATTCTTGCTCCTTTTATGGTATTTCTCACCATGGCAACAATTGCAAATTACTGTATATTGTCCTATTCATTATGGGCATGATTTCTGTCTTTTAATGGGCAATTATCTGGGTCTGGACTTCAAAGCAGCTGAGAGCTACTGCTTGGCTGCTATACCTAATTACATTGGTCTTATGTTCTCTCACCTCCTCCTCTTTAGTCCTCAGTCACTGTTTTATTAGTAATTATTGAGCAACTTTCGGCAATATAGCCCTTTTAAACTGCAAAATCTGTTCTTCAGAAAGGTGCATTCAACACTTCTTTTCTGTGAGAGTCCTGAATTGGTTCTTTAATCAAATATTAGTCTCTTTGTGTGGCTGAGAGATGGCGCACACAGACTAAAATTGAAATGGTTTTCCCCTCTTCCACTCCCATTGTTTATCTATTACCCAGTCTCTGATTTTGTGACAGATTTTGGAAAAAGGAAGTGTCAAGACACTCTTCAGCAGAAAGTTAATCTCTAATTTTCCTTTACATGGAAGATTTCCTATATTGTGATTCAAGGTCATCTTTGCTAGAGATAGCTATGGACACCAGACATTTGCACTAAGGTCCTTTCATTTCATTCAGGGACTAATGGAGCTGCAGATGGTGCTACCAACACCCGACAGTGATGAAAAGAATGGATTGAATCTGCTGCGCCGGCTCTGGGTGGTGAAGTTTGATGTGGAAGATGAGATTAGAAAACAGGCAGAGAGGTGAGATCTGTATTCTATTTGGTGGATTGTAGCAGTGATTCTTATTCATCTTCCCACATGGATCTGTTTAGGCCCTGTCCCCAAAAGGGTGCACCTTTAGATCAGACTGGTGTTCTGTGTTTAGGGGGAATCTCTAGTTGTCTGAAGAATGATCCTCTTTGTGTAACCTACAGGCTCTGGGAATCTATGAGTCTGGATTTGCAGCCTGATCTCTGTTCCTTGCTGATCAAAGATGTTATCTACTATGAGGAAGCAGTGCGGCAAGCTGGTGCTGAGGCTCTCTCCAAAGCTGTAGAGCAGTATCGAAACCAAGCCGCTGAAGTCATGAGCAAACTTATCGAGATTTACCAGGAGAAGCTCTATGTAAGTTGCTGCTGTAGTGTGGAGTTACAGAGACAAGCCATCCATGCTCAGTATTATACCCCTTTAGTCTGTGTACTTACCACATTCTTCTTTTGGTACCGTCCTACGTGCCCTTTGTTTTTTGTTAAATGTGGCATCGCAGATGTAGGAAGAATCATGGATCTAAATTGTCTAGGCTAAGTAGACCTGAGCTGCTAATAAACTTCTATTGTAGAACTTTGTTTTTTTCCCCTTATCTTTGTGTGTGTCCTTGAGAAGATGTGTTTGTTAAATGTATCCTTTTCTTCACTCACAGAGGCCACCTCCAGTTTTGGATGCTCTGGGACGGGTGATATCTGAGTCTCCACCTGACCAGTGGGAAGCAAGGTATTCTCTCTCTTCTAATTCTGTGCTTTCAGAACTAAATGAGATGGTTCAGTTTTTTGCTCATCTTGTTGTAGCGGATAGGACATTTTTGGGTCCACGAGTGTTTGAGGAGTAAACCCTTTGCATTTGTACTAACTGGCAATTACGTAGTCTCCCCTGTTATGGGACACTTGTCTCTCTGGACCAGGCTGTGCAGACGAATACGGCTTTGCATGTTCTACTGGAACATTTCCAGATCCATCACTATTGGCTTCAGAATTGTATCCCACTCAGTCTCATAAGAACAGAATCTTTTCCTGTCAAAATGGCTTGATTCTCAATCTCTGTTCTGTGCTCAAACAGTTGTTTCAAGAAGAGCAGCAGTGCTAGCCTTTGTGAACTGGACAAATTCCAACTTGGATAATAACATTCTGCCCACTTAAATGCTTTCTATAGTTTTAAATGGACAGCTGGTTGTTCACTACTTCCCTTAAATGAACCTGTTCCTTAGTGTCAATGTGCACTGTTATACAGTTACTGCGTTTCAGTGACATGAAGTGATCCTTGTTAGGGATGTGAAAAGTTAACCGGTAAGCATTGCCATTAATGGGTGATGCTTACCAGTGCTGTGGGCAGGGGACTGCACCAGACCTGCAGGGCCTGCCACAGAAAGAGGCTACTCCGAGCATCCAGAGTAGCTTGTCTGCAGTAAGGATGTTAAATTACATTATCAATTAGTTGATAAGGGAGGAAACTGCAGAGCTGCAGCGGGATAGAGGCAGCAAGGGTGTGGAGAAGCAACAGTCAAGTAGTGACTCAACTACCCGGTAAGCCTAGGTTTATTAGGTGTAGTTAACTAATCAACTAGTCCCTTACATCTCTAATCCACGGTGGCCCGGCCATAGCTCAGGCAATGACTGCTCCATCCCAAGCTTGGCAGTGTCTGAGAACAAGCAGAGCTAGCCCCAGCTTGGGGTTGGGAGGCTGGAGCAGTGAGATCCTGCTTAATCAGTTAACCAATTGAACATTATGTTACTCTAATGTTTAACGGATTAACTGATTAACCGGGATTTTACGTCCCTAATTCTTGTGTCTGGGTTTGTATAAAGTGCTTGAGATCCTTCCGATGCTAGTTGCTGTATGAATGCCAGATTATTCTTCCTTTGGAAACTTGCAGCAGGGAGCTGAAAGTGAATGGTTGTTGCTACTCTGGGATCATCACTTTGGGATCCCACTGTGTCCCACAGCTTCTAAGATATCCAAAGTGTTACAGTTCCCTAGTGTGTTCTCTGTTAACTGTTGAAACTGGAAGTATGGTAGCTAAAAGGTCACTGATATGAGTCATGGAAGCCAAATTCACACAAATACATTTTTTATACAGATGTGGCATAGCCTTGGCCTTGAACAAACTCTCTCAGTACCTGGATAGTTCTCAGGTGAAGCCCCTTTTTCAGTTCTTCGTACCTGATGCCCTTAATGACCGTAATCCTGAGGTCCGGAAGTGCATGCTAGATGCAGCTCTTTCTACACTCAACACTCATGGCAAGGTAAGCTCAGATTCTTCTTCCCTTATCAATGGGAGTAAATGTAAGTTGGGAGTTGGATATTGTCTATATTAGGTAAGGCCAATGATTCAAAGAAACTGTTGAAAACTTATATCTGATGAGAATTTCTCTAAGGTATTTTAAAATTGTTCCAGTAGTGATCAATACAAACGTAAGAGCCTAAGAGTCAGCTTTCACTTGTGATTGTAAAGCGGGGGTCCTTCCCTTGAAGTGTCTGGAACTGAAATGGTCTAAAATTAGACCAATAAATCAGAATTGGACTATAGGCCTTTGCTTGAAAGGAAAATAACAGTAACTGCTGGGAAGATGTCAGGTTGGCTTTGTCTGACAAGATGTCACATGTATAACCATAGCTGCTTTAATCTCACGATGCCAACATTCGAGAACTGTATATACAACACCCTATATTTATCAATATCTGTATACAAGATGTAGGAGACATTGCATACAACCTTACATCCTTTGGCATTTTAGAAATGAATCGTATAAATCCCCAAGATTATTGTAGCAAAAAAAAAATACAAGTATTTCACAAGTAGGTGGAGTGTAGATCTGTCAAGAAAAGTTGAGTTGTCAAAGCCAACACACTGCACCCTGTCTGAAATCCCTCATCCAGGTTTCAGGGATATTTTTGTGGACTCTCCCCCTGCTCCTCTCCCCTCCCTCCTGCCCCCACAACTTCCTATAGTCCAGGAGAAAACTTGAGTATTTTCACCACTAGTTTGTGTGCCTTCTTACTCACCAGATGAGGAACATGAGGTGCACTTTCCTCTTCCATCTGTTTCTACAAATTCAGGGACACGAGAGTAAGTGCTGAATAGAGTTGTTAGCTAGCGAGTAATTGAGTAATCGTGTAACTGCATCAAATGTTAGTGGATATATGATGGTTCAATAGTCCCTGGGGCAGGGCCAGCAGCCAGTGCATTCTGATCCCATTCCCAAGGAGTCCCCTACCACCAGCAGCCTCTGGCCACGGGGGACTGATCTCCCCATGATTAGAGGCTTTGCGCTGGTATCCCATGGGGCATATACTGGCTGGTTGTGTGTGTGTGTGTGTGTGTGTGTGTGTGTCTGTCTCTCTCTCTCTCTCTCTTTCTCTCTTTTTTTTTTTTTTTAAATAAATATTTAAGAACAAGCTATTCTTTCCCAGGAAATAATCCTAGCTCGTAGGATGCCCCATGTTTCTAAATACTGTAAATTGTTTGCATGGTTTTTGTCTCTGATAAAGATAGCCAGCAATGTTGGAGCAAGACAAACCTCTCTCTGAGGTGACTCTGTGACTCTCGTAGCAGGTGACACGTTCTAAATTTGATCTTTCAGGAAAATGTTAACTCTCTCTTGCCGGTGTTTGAAGAATTCCTGAAAAATGCTCCAAATGATGCCAACTACGATGCTGTCAGACAGAGTGTGGTCATTCTGATGGGCTCCCTGGCAAAACATTTGGACAAGAGTGACCCTAAAGTGAAACCAATTGTTGCCAAACTGATAGCAGCACTGTCCACTCCATCCCAACAGGTACCTCCTCTTTTTCAGGAGCCAGGTTAATTCTCTGACTCTTTCAGGGATTCCATGACTCTCTGCCATCCCTGACTCATGGTCATTCCTGTGCTGGGAAAATGGACTCCAGGTACGACAATAGTAGTGAGGTAGAGCAATGGCTTAAGAGGATTAAAAAGGGAATGGATATTCTCTAAGTCTGTGGTCCAGATACCACAGGGTCCACAAACTGTGTTTAAGATTTCCAAAGTGAAATCTCCATTGGAAATTTTTTAGGAGTCCAAATATAAAAAATGTTGGAAAACACTGCTATAAGCAGTTATACTATGTGGACAAACATGAGAAGGCAGAAACCTATCACTGGGCACACATACTAGTGGATCAGAAAAATGAGTGGGAGACCAGTTATTGGGTTAGTGACATGCCACCTTGTGATCTGTTTGCTAAATAGTGGTATTTTCTGTAGGTCCAGGAATCCGTGGCTAGCTGTTTACCGCCTCTTGTGCCTGCCATTAAAGATGATGCAGGAGGGATGATACAGAAGCTAATGCAGCTGCTTTTAGAGTCTGATAAGTATGCTGAGCGCAAAGGTGCAGCTTATGGACTGGCAGGGCTGGTGAAAGGCCTTGGCATCCTCTCTCTCAAACAGCAGAAGATGATGACCACGCTGACTGACGCCATTCAGGATAAGAAGAATTTCCGCCGGCGAGAGGGTGAGCGGCAGGCATTCTCCTCTCCATTTCTGTCAAGCTGTCTATATTTGATCTGCTGACACTTGTCCCAGACTTATACTTCATCCATTTACTTTAGGACTGGCTGACTTTCATAGGAAATCCTGTATGTGGTTACTCTTTATTTCCTGATTTGATACTGTTAAGAGTAGGAAATGTGGGTCTCCTGAAACCTTGATTTCTATTGTATTTTAACCTCCTTTTCCCCTCCTCCAAATATCACCACACTGTAGAAAAGGGGAAAGGGTCTTAGTCTCTGAGTGTATCCTGTCTCACCTCTCTCCCATCTCAGATGAGTGTGTTGCTAGAGAGGATCTTCCTCTCCTCAGTGCAGTAATTATATATAAGTTAGCTAGCCCAGGGGTGGCAGTGGGTTTTTAAAACCTCTTCATTGCATTTACTGATGAATGCTTTCCCATCCTTATTTCTCTTTCCTTCAGTCTGATCCTAACTTACGCTGGGACTCAGAAGGTGCATTTTTAATGTGTCCACCTCTGTGCTGTCTCTGGGAGCAAGAGTCCCCAACACAAAACTCCCCTCTGGTTAAGGAGGAGAAGGAATGCCCCAGAGGCTTCTGGATCAGAGTTTCCCACAAAAAAATTATCTATTGGCTCCTCAGGCGAATCTGGTCTTCACTTCTGATCTCGCTTAGAGTGGTGTGTTATTTCCTCATTATCCTATCTGTTTCTCTAGGGGCACTGTTTGCCTTTGAGATGCTCTGCACCATGCTTGGGAAGCTCTTTGAGCCCTATGTGGTTCACGTGTTACCCCATTTGCTGCTTTGTTTTGGAGATGGAAACCAGTATGTGCGAGAGGTAAGAGGTTCCTGGGAGTTAACAGCAAAAACTATTCCTATTCTGCTTAACTGTTTAAGTAAAGAAACCAACAAACCCTTGGACAAAGCTAGTAGAACTTGATTTAATTGATAATCAATAGCATCATATTCCATTGGAGGAATGGGGCTGTCTTTCAACTAGCTGCACTGTTGGACATGCACACTGTTGTACATTAGGGCCAGGGTCCCACTGGCTCTTTACAGGAGCAGATGAAACTAGCATTGAGGCAGATTATAAGTGTCCTCTTTCCTCCTCTGAGGCTGCAGATGACTGTGCCAAAGCAGTGATGAGCAATCTCAGTGCTCATGGGGTGAAGCTGGTGCTACCATCGCTTCTGGCGGCACTTGAGGAGGAATCTTGGAGAACCAAAGCTGGTATGGACTAGTGTTTGTCTCTGCTGTAGCTCAAAAGAGCATGAAGTTCACTTGTCTGGCTGAGTGCACACTGCCCGATCTTGTTCTTTTTGTTATGCTGCAATGGAACATACAGCGTTTTGAATGAATGCTTTGTTTATCATATGTCTCAGAACATATTCAAGCAGCATTTTCTTGTGGCTGGATTCTAAGAAATGTGTCTTGCGGCTACTGATGTAGCTAAAGAGCAAGGATATTCCCTCGCCAAACCCTGTCTTGCATACATAAGTTTTGAAAATTTCCCTTTATTTAAAACTCTCAGCAATGTCTGTGTTTTCTGGACTGTTTCTTGGAGCAGGGCCAACTTTGCATTGAACACTGTGATTGCCAGTCACTTCTGTGACATTAATTTTCTCTTACTCCGTGTTCAGGGTCCGTGGAGTTGCTGGGGGCTATGGCATACTGTGCCCCAAAACAGCTCTCTTCCTGCTTGCCAAATATTGTGCCAAAGCTCACGGAAGTGCTCACAGACTCCCATGTGAAAGTGCAGAAGGCAGGACAGCAAGCTCTTAGACAAATTGGCTCTGTTATCAGGAATCCGGAGATCCTGGGTAAGAACTCTGTGCCTGTTTGTGTGCATGTTAGTGGTTTGATTGCGGAGATATGATCCTCGCTTATAACGGTGTCGTAGAGCAGGGTCCTTTTAAATTATGATCCTATTGAATCACGTAAACTTGAAACAAAATCCATTTTTAGAAAGGTATAACCTGAAAACCGCAACACAAATGTCTGGTTTTCATGCTTTCTAAATGTACTCTGAATCTTCGTCACTAGTGTCAATAGGGTTATCTTTGCCATTTCTAATTTTGTCATTCTTTAGAAGGATTAGCACTTTTTTGGGTGGATGCGAAGACACCAGTTGCGGCTGAAGCTGTCTCACTCGTCTATTCCATGTACAAACATAGCATTTTTCTCTCCCATATTGAATTGTGTAGCAATTGCTCCAGTATTGTTGGACGCTCTCACTGACCCATCCAGGAAGACCCAGGAGTGCCTGCAGACCCTGCTGGATACCAAGTTCGTCCATTTCATTGATGCTCCGTCTCTGGCCCTCATTATGCCCATTGTTCAGAGAGCCTTTCAAGATCGTTCCACAGACACCAGAAAAATGGCTGCTCAGATCATTGGAAACATGTACTCCCTGACTGATCAGAAGGTATAATGCTGGGGAGAGCTTTCCAGATAAACACTTCACTCACTTGGAAAGGAAAAATAGACTAACGGGCAAGAGACTAGGAATATTTTATTGGTGTCTGGGTTTTTGTTCTTGGTAAGAGTATTATGAGAACTCTGAGCAGTTGCACTGACTAAACATGGATGTTAAGTGAGCAAGTGAATTCTGCAAAGTGAAAATCTTAGAGTGGTTGAGACCATCAACTTTTAAACTTTCCCCAGTAGTGCCATATACATTCTCCAAACAAGTCTCATAAACGACTCTATGCTCTAAGAGAAATGCCTCCATAAATCCACTACTTCTGAATTAATTTAGAGATTTTCAGTGTTCTCAGAAGGAAAAGTTGAACTGACTATAGATTGAAGATCTGTGTGTGATTCCTTTATTCCTGCTTACGCTCTAAAATTAAACATTGCATTGAGGGGGGAAGAGGCCAGGATTTAATTTAGGAAACAAAAGTAATGTTATGAATCAGCATGAAAGGTTTTTGTTTGGCCCGCCTAGTGTTCTGTAAAGACTGTGGGGGACAATGGAGTCAATTTGTCTATTGACAGTGCTGTGGAGGCAGCATATTAAGCTCCCAGGGTAGAGCTATATGTAATTTTGTTATTAGAGAAAGATGAAATTCTGAAGGCTCAGTTTTCTTTTTGATCCCAGCACTTAAACACTGGGCTCTTTCTTTCAGGATCTGTCTCCTTACCTACCTAGTGTGACCCCTGGATTGAAAACCTCTCTTTTGGACCCTGTACCTGAGGTAAGGCTTGATAGCATACAGCTGTACTCAAGTATGAAGAGTCTTTCTCCCTGATAAATTAGGATTAATCCTAATCTTTCCACAAACTAATTTGTGGTTAGAATAGTGAGAGGAGCAATAAAAGAGACCAGGGAAGGGAGTGAAGACTCTGTCTTGATGGTTTTCTTTGATTAGCTATTTTGCAACTCTACAAACCTCTCTTTGTACGTAGGTGCGTACGGTATCTGCGAAGGCATTAGGAGCCATGGTGAAGGGCATGGGGGAGTCATGCTTTGAGGATTTACTGCCATGGTTGATGGAGACACTGACATATGAGCAGAGTTCAGTGGATCGATCTGGTGCCGCTCAGGGTAAGTTTTACAGGAGCTGAGCAATGGTGCTGGAGATTTTTAGCGTGGCCAATACAGTATTTTGTGTGTCATTGTGTGTTTGTCAGTTCTGAATTGGAGTGTTGTTTTTCAGGTCTGGCTGAAGTCATGGCAGGGTTGGGGGTAGAAAAACTGGAGAAACTCATGCCAGAAATTGTAGCTACAGCCAGCAAAGTGGACATTGCACCCCATGTCCGGGATGGTTATATCATGATGTTCAACTACCTACCCATCACCTTTGGAGACAAGTTCACCCCCTATGTCGGGCCAATCATACCATGTATCCTCAAGGTAAGAAGGAGATTGACGTCTTATAAAAGGGAAGGATAGGAAAGGTCTCAGGAATTTCTAAATGCCTAGTAGAGTAATCGAGATTTGCATGTCACTGTCCGTAGTGGATTCTATTCTTTTCTCTTCCAAGGTCCTTGATAGCATTGTTTGCTGGGTTTTGTTTGTGGTTTTTAGTAAATGCTTAACTTAGAAGACTGGGAAATGGGAATAGGTCTCCACTGGGGATTCACTGGTTTGTAAGTCATGTCTGTTAATGGACGAGGGGGAGGAATGCACCATCTCATTGTGTAAAAGTCAAGTGCCATCTATTTGATATTTTCTTCCACGTTGAAAACTTTATTCTGATTTGTCTCTTGGTCTAGGCTCTTGCAGATGAGAATGAATTTGTGCGAGACACCGCACTTCGTGCTGGTCAGAGAATCATCAGCATGTACGCAGAGACTGCAATCGCTCTTCTCCTGCCTCAGCTGGAGCAAGGCCTCTTTGATGATCTTTGGCGAATAAGGTAAGGAATATGTTTTTACCTCTGCAGTAACCATCCTTCTATCAATGGAACCTTGGGTGAGTTGAGGGACTCTCAGTGTTGCTATTTGAGAAAGTGTATGGGCTGTTTTGAAACAACAGGCTTCCCCTTCTACACATGGGCTAAGTGTGTTGCCTTTGTGGTAGCACTCTCATACTAAGAATCGGGAGTGGAATATGGAACATGCAGTTTATCCCATGTGGTAGTGCTAAGCACTTGTGCTGGTTCTCTTAGCTAGTTGGCAATTTTAAAATGCTTTTTCCAGCATTCTATAGTAATATTTAGCACTCTCAAACACATACTGTGTTTCTTTTTTCAAAGTAGTTTTAAAACAGATATTCCCCTGTGTGTGGAAACAAAGTAGAAAGAGCCCTGGTCATAGCTGCTAATGTCAAAAATTAATTATGTAAAATGGCAAGTGATGAGTAAGGATGTTAAGGACTAGTCAACTATCTGATAAGCAAATGCTTATCGGATAGTCAGTCAGCTAGTCGCTTTCCTCCCCTTGCTGCCTCTATCAGTTAGAGACAGCAAAGGAGGCGAAGAGGAGATATTTCAAAGCGGCAGCGCTGCACAGCTGATCCTGGGCTCCATGCAACTCTGTCCCTTTGAATTGCCACCGTGGTGTTTCAAAGTGACAGTGCTGTTTGGAGCTAGGGTCAGCTGATGACTCTATGCGGCATTTCAGACTCTCCAGCTGATCCCAGGTTCCATGAAAAAGCCGCTGACCCTGGGCTCCATGCAAGTTCCCCGTGGACCCCAGGCTCTATGCGGTACTGACACTTTGAAATGTACAAGAGCCCTGCCCCTGGGAACTTTCAAATAGTCGTGTAACTGACAATATTTTGTGCAGTTACACAACCGTTCAGTTATCCGATATTGTACATCCCTGTCTTAGATGTTTTTACTCTTAAAGTTTAAAGAGAGGTGAAAATATGCATATGGGTATACTATATGTGTACACAGGTTATTTTGATCTTTTTAGTTCAGATCAAGGCTTAGCTGTCATCTTTTGATCTGCCATCGTAACGCTGAGGCTCTCAAATTTCCATTTTAGTTTGGAATTCTCTCCAATCTGTCAGCTTTCTGTGATCTTTCTCAGTCAAATTGATGGAAGGCTCTTTATGGCATCTCATATACTGGTTCACATTTAACTGGTTCTCTCCCCCATCATTTGCTCCCACGGCAGTGCCTAGGATAAGAGTCAGTTTGGATAGGAAGTGCTTGTTTTCTTTTTTTTGCCTGTGACCCTGCTCTTTCTCCCTTTGTCAGGTTTAGCTCAGTTCAGCTCCTTGGGGATCTTCTGTTCCACATCTCAGGAGTCACTGGAAAAATGACAACAGAAACTGCCTCAGAGGATGACAACTTCGGGACAGCCCAGTCAAACAAGGTAAGTGCTGTTGTCTGTTGCTGTGTTCCTTTTTGTGGAGTGACCTTGATCTTAGCAGTACTTCTTCACATTTTTTTTCCGGTGAAAAGTCCAGTCTTGGCTTCATTGGTTTCCCTGTATTTATTTCAGGCCATTATTACTGCTCTTGGTGTGGAACGGCGAAACAGAGTTCTGGCAGGTCTGTACATGGGTCGATCAGACACACAGCTCGTAGTTCGTCAGGCATCCTTGCACGTCTGGAAAATTGTGGTCTCAAACACACCTCGCACACTACGTGAAATTTTACCAACCCTTTTTAGTCTTCTGTTGGGGTTCTTGGCCAGTACTTGTGCAGACAAGAGAACGGTAAGAGTTCTGCACATGTGTTACTCTAATGGCTACTGTGAACATAACTGGTGTTTGATGAATGTGGTTAATATTTGAATAAGCCGCCCCAAAGCTACCATTAACTTAAAGTTCTTAAATACACATGGGTGTCTTCTGTTCACAGCCTGCTTATTCAAAGCAGTTTTGGTGAAATAAATATTCTTTTAAACATCCCTTTTCATAGCTGTGTTCCTACCTTCACTGATCACTAACTCTGCTGTGAACACTTGCTTATGGATAAAATGTGGCATATAAGAGTACAACAAATAGAGTCTTAAAAAATCACGACAGTCATTAAGTTTCATGTGGCTAAGAAGTTGAAATGATGGGTTTTCCGATAGGGATGTCATCGGATAGTCATACGATTAGCCAATAAGCCTTGGCTTATCAATTAATCTTAACCATTGCACACATTCTCCCCCTTGCTGCCTCGGTATCAGAAGATGTAGGAGCCTGTGCCCGTAAGGAGCTAGCTTAAAAGTCAGCTCTCCACAAGCACCAGATCCGTCTTCCCTCTCTGCCTCTCCCCCCATCCCTTCTGTGCTGCTGCATCTCTCTATCTATATTGAGCGTGGACCCTTCCAGAGACAGGGATTACTGCCACCCGGTCCTGTTGCCTCTGTATCAGAGGCAGCAGTGCAGGGCGGCAGGTAGCCAGTTCTCATGGGGAGATGGTGTCTTTTAAGCTGGCTCCCCTCATGAACCAGGTCTCCCTGTCACCTCATGCTGCTGCCTCTGATACAGAGGTAGCATTGTGGGGAGGGAGAAGTCTCTCTGGGAGTGGGGCTAGGAGCTCCTTGGCTGCCAGCTCTGCCTCTGGGAACTTTCAAATAGTCGTGTAACTGACGATATTTTGGGCAGTTAAACAACTATTCAATTATCTGATATCGTACATCCTCATTTCAGATGTTTTTACTCTTAAAGTTTAAAGGGATTTGAAAATATGCACATGGATATACTATATGGAGTGACAGTATGGACTGTATGTAATGAGTGTACACTTTGTCTAGATGCAGTCTGTATTTGTCTGAAACACTCTGATGCTCTGAGGGACATAACTACAGGTTGAAACTCTTTAGTCCAGCACCCTTGAGACCTGAGCAATGCCAAACTAGAGAATTTGCTGAACCTAGGAGGTCATAATTGTCTAGTAACATTAGCAACATTTCCACTGTTTACTGGGCTCTTAGAAGACATTTAGGAGCAAATTAGAGCTAAATAACAGCACAGAACACTGAGAACACGGACTGGTGGCTGTAAACAAACTGGGACCATGAGAAACTTAGCTACACCCAGGATAAGTGGACATTCGGCTAACTGAAATAATGCCGGACCAGAGAGGTTCAACTTGTACCTTAGATTTTTCACTAGTTGCAATGGAGTGTTCTAGTTTAGTTTGGGGTTAACACGTCCTAGCTAGTTGCTTGTGATAACTGTTCAGAGTGACTCTGTTCATGATTATTGGGCTCAGGTTGCAGCACGAACGCTGGGAGATCTTGTTCGAAAGTTGGGAGAGAAGATCCTTCCAGAAATCATCCCTATCCTAGAAGAGGGCTTGAGGTCAGAGAAGAGTGATGAGCGGCAAGGTGTCTGCATTGGTTTGAGTGAGATCATGAAGTCCACCAGCAGGGATGCAGTAAGTTTAATTCCAGAGGGGACATTTAAAACTCCTTAGCCTGTGCCTTGAAGTTAAGGGATGAAGATGCAGCAAACTTGCTTTATGAATTGCCATAAAAGGAACTGAATTTCAGGTCTTCTAACTAATTGGAACTTGTCCAGATGAAAGCATACATTATTTTATATATATATATGAAAATATGTCTGTGATTGTCAGTCTTAAAATTGTGCAGTCCGTCTTCAGATTATGAGTAGTAAAGTTGAAAACATCTTTTAAAATTAATCTAGCTCATTATGGATGTTACAGATTTTCACACAAATTAATCCAATCCATCTATAATTTCCATCAATTAATTTTGAGTAAAGTGAAATTTATTTTCTGTTGTGTAATCCATGAATTCCTAGCTGTTGTGTCTAGGTGTAGCTATGCTCTAGTTGCCATGAACAAGTCCTGTAACTGTATCTATATATCTTATAGGTGCTGTTCTTCTCAGAGTCCCTAGTTCCTACAGTGAGAAAAGCTCTGTGTGATCCTCTGGAAGAAGTCAGGGAAGCTGCAGCTAAAACCTTTGAACAGCTGCACTCAACAATTGGATACCAGGCACTTGAAGACATCCTGCCATTTTTGTTGAAGCAGCTGGTATGTGTTTCAGAAGTCTCATAGTAGGATAAGTTTTGAAATTCTTGCTACAGGCTGAATGAGGAATTGACCTAATGCTAGGGAAAGGTCACCATACTAATGATTTCATTTCATCCCTGTAAGAAGAGAAGGAAATGGTCTTGTAGCTAATGTATAGGACTAAGAGTGAGACCATCTCTGGGAACTCTTCTGGGCCTACTACAGGTCTCCACAGTTATTTTGGAAGTCTCTTAACCTCTGTGCATCACTATGGAGATTCTTCTCAACCTGAGAGGGAGTCTTGATTAAGTATCTGAAAAAGGTTTTGAGAGAGCCCCAGGTGGAATGACTTACAGAGGTGTCAGTTATCTGATTATCCCACAGATTGTCACTTGAATCTGAGTGTAGTTTGCTGTGTCAGAGATGGTCTTTTAGGCAAGCTGGCTAACTCCCATACTCTCTGTAGGATACTGAAGAGACAGCCGACTTTGCTCTGGATGGTCTTAAGCAAGTTATGGCTGTTAAGAGCCGTGTGGTGTTGCCTTACTTGGTGCCAAAGGTATGTTTCATAACACATCTAAACTTTGGAGGCTGTTTTATTTCTTTTTGCCTCTGCGCCGATGTTCAAAAATGGGGGAAAACATTTTTAAACTTTGCCCAGACGACTTGCCAGAAGCATGAACTGTAATTTGCGTTCTGATGGACCCATGATTAAGTATTGACTGTTCCTGGTTATTACGTGTGCCTTCTTTTGAAAAGTCTTAATCGAATAAAATCCTGTTGCTTCTCCTTGTTTCCTTTAGCTAATTTCTCCTCCTGTAAACACCAGAGTGCTAGCATTCCTTTCATCCGTGGCAGGTGATGCTCTGACACGGCATCTAGGTGTAATTCTGCCTGCTATGATGTCTGCACTGAAAGAGAAGCTGGGCACCACCGATGAACAGCTGGTAAGTTCATCTTTTGATAAGTTCAGTTATAAACAATGTTTGTGTTGTTAGATAAATGGATAGTACAGTAAAACTCCAATGCTCCAGCATCTGATAGTCAGTCACTCCTGATGATCTGGCACCATCAGGAACCCGGAAGTGCTCCGGGCAGCCGGACCATTGGAGCTGCTCTGCCCGCAGCTTCCCCGATTCAGCCACTTGTGAAACTGACCAGCTGAAACTGAATCGGGGTCGCCTGGGACAGAGCCGGACTATCAGAAGGGGGGGCTGTGAGGAGTCTGGAGTGGCATCCCCACCCACCCCAGGCCCTTCATAGCCCCCCCCTTCTGATAGTCCGGCAAATCTGATAATCCGGCACCCCCTGGGTCCTAAAGGTGCCGGATTATCGGAAGTTTACTGTACATCTGAAGTCAATTCATTATCCCCTTGACTGAATGGTATATCGGGTTGGAAATTTAGACTATCTGAACCTAAATGTTTTTGGCCAGGAGTGTATCCAGTCAATTGGATCTATTTGTAATCTTAGAAAACGGGGGTATTAGATGAGAGAGAAAAATATATTCGTTTTCTTACAGTTCTTACTGAGTGGGGCTCTATATCTATACTGTTTCATGTGATTTCAAAACTATCTAATCTGCAGAGTCCAGAGTGTTTCTGTCCTATGAGTTGATTGGTTTTGTCTGTCTAATATTTAGTTACATCAAGCTAAAGTGATGGGTTCATTGCCTACTCTTCGTTGTCCGATAACAGATCTTTCAGTCTCCTAGCACAGAAATTGCCGCGGGGCTCTCTAAATAGTTGACATTCCCTTTGGTAGGATGAGACAGACCATGGAACTGCTTGGATCAAGCTGAAATAGTGCGTGCCAAGGGCCAGTGATCCTGGACCTCTGTGCTGAAGATGGAGCAAAATGCAACCACACTTATTTTATGTAATTTAAGTGTTGTCCTGTGGCTCTTTGGAAGCTACCTATGTAGCTTCTTAGTTGGGCAAAGTGTGGGCAGTTCTTAGGTTTAGAGTGAATCTACCTGGTACTCACCTCTCCATCTTTCAAAAATGGTGTTTCATCCTTAGTTTATGCCCTGCATTATCATTAAAGAGGACAATCCATGGTTAAAATTAATTTCTAGCCAATAAGAAATTGATTTGGGCTCAAGATGGACAACAAGATGGTGATTTGATTAGTTTCCATGAACAGTAATTAACAATATATCCTGGAGGATAATGGTCTGTAGAGACAACAGCATGAAACCTTAAGGCATGTGCGGCTTTTATTCTGGTTGAAAGTTAACATGAAGATCATTCTAACTTTTTAGGAAATGGCTAACTGCCAGGCTGTAATCCTGTCTGTGGAAGATGATGCCGGGCAGAGAATTATCATTGAAGATCTATTAGAAGCCACTCGCAGCACTGAGGTGGGAATGAGGCAGGCAGCAGCTGTAATTTTAAACATCTACTGCTCCAAATCAAAAGCAGACTGCACTGCCCATCTCAGGAACCTGGTCTCAGGCTTGATCAGACTTTTTAATGATACCAACCCTGTGGTTCTGAATGAAAGCTGGGATGCTCTCAATTCCATCACCAAGGTGAGATATGGGGCAGGGCTGTTGCAGTGATACAGGCTGGGAGGGAATGGGCTTGTTCAAATTCTCCTACAAGAAAACACTCTGTTTTCACTGAAAATGAGGTTTTGTTGCAAAGACTGTAGTATTTAAGGACTAAGAACTCCACTATATTTTAGTAATATGGGTGAAAGGTCATGGGGACTTAAATGAGTGGCTTGTCCCTTGGCAAACATGAGAAGAATTCAGAAATTGAGGTGATTAATGTGCTGTTACACAGTCTTTGCCCTCTCTCACTTTTACAGAAATTAGATGCTGGAAACCAGCTGGCCCTCATTGAGGATCTACACAGGGATATTCGTATGGTGGGGAATGAGGCCAAAGGAGAACACATGCCAGGATTCTGTATTCCGAAGAAGGTACATGATCAGTATGGAGTGTGGAGCCGTGATTTACCACAATAATACTGTCATGTCTTTCCAGTTACCTCGTTTATGTGCTTTTTTTTGTAGCTCTCAAAATATTGTAATACTGGGGCATTCTAAACTTTTAGGTGTAGAGACTTAACTTGAGCCCAGTTTTCTTTTGTGATTCCTGTGACAGGGAGTGACTTCTATTCTTCCGGTGCTGCGGGAGGGAGTTCTAACCGGTAACCCAGAGCAGAAAGAGGAAGCTGCAAAGGCCTTAGGACTGGTTATCAAACTGACCTCTGCAGAAGCCCTAAAGCCCTCTGTTGTGAGCATTACTGGACCTCTTATTCGGATCTTGGGAGATCGGTTCAGTTGGAATGTCAAGGTGGCTTTGCTTGAAACATTAAGCCTTCTGTTGGCCAAGGTAAGATTCCAAACCACTGGTCAACTGCTTTGTATTTCCTTTTTGTCAACTCAGAACTCTCCAGATTTGCTAACCTTCTCTAACTAAGTCCCACTGGGCTTTTCTGTACCATCTTTAGTTATAAAGAAAACTCATGTCATAGGTGTGAAAATCTTCAGTGATGTCTCCTTATAGCTAACTTAATGAAGAAACCATGAAAGTAAACCAAGTACAGACCTAAATGTGTAATTCTCTGCTTTATGACAACGGAATTCAGTCCTTGCATGGTTTTCCCATTTTTTACCTATGATAGGGAAATTCTTTATCTGGGTGGGAGATTCGAGCAAGTGCTGATTTTATCATTCTAGCTAAGTGCTATAGTCATACCACACTTTTTTTCTTCAGATTTTGCCTTTTTAGTTTTTGTTTCACATCTGTGTACGTGTGATTCCTTCCCAAATCTATGTCTGCACAGGTTGGGATTGCCCTGAAACCATTCTTGCCTCAGCTACAGACTACCTTCACCAAAGCGCTACAAGATTCAAACCGCACTGTCCGCCTTAAGGCTGCCGATGCTCTTGGTAAATTGATTGCCATCCATATTAAGGTGGATCCTCTTTTTATTGAGCTGTTGAATGGAATCCGTTCCAGTGGGGATTCTGGCATCAGGTAAGCTGTGGAAAATGGACAGGGCATGAACTGTTTGGCAGTAATGGGAAGTAATGGGAAGGAAGGCACGTTTAATAGTTTTTAAAAACAACAGAGATTATCTAATTTTGGAGCAGATGCCAAGATTATAATAATACTGTGAAAGACTCCAAAGTTCGTTCCCTATGTAGCGTTTGTTACACTCCCTATGGACATGATATTTTCCTAGTTCCAAGTCTACCTATCAGTGAAATGTACAACTCGTTAAGAAATGAATGTCCTCCTGGAGATTTTTCCTCTTTGTGAACGGTCCAAGGTCCTTCTCAGCAGTAAGAATGACAACCTGATATGTACCAGTGCAGGCATTGCTTGGTGCTGATGGTTCCTGCCATTGGAGAAGCCCTTCAAATTTAGGCACACTCACCCTTGTGCTAATCATTGTGTATGCGAATCGTTTTTTGGCAGCCAGTTCCTGGTTCTTCTTTGATATTCTGTGTACAGGGGTGGGGGGAGGGGGAGAGATACAGAAATTGCAGCCTTGAATTGTAACTTGTAGTTGTTCACTACAGAGACACCATGCTGCAAGCTTTACGATTTGTAACACAAGGAGCTGGTGCTAAAGTGGATGCAACGATTAGGAAGAACATCACCCTAGTGCTACTGGGAATGCTGGGCCATGATGAGGTATTGTAACAAAGTGCTCCTGGGGGATATCTGGTGCTTGGGACGTTAGATATCAATTAATTGACTAGTCGAGTAACCTCATGAATTCTTATCAGTTACTCGACTATTCTATAGTCCCCAGGGGCAGGGCCAACCATCAGTGTGCTCCGGCCCCACTCCCAAGGAGCCCCTTGCCACCCCGCAGTGCTGCTTTTCTGTCAGAGGCTGTAGCATGGAGAGTCAAGAGGGAGCTAGTCCACAAGGAGAGCTAGTTTAAAAACCAGCTCCCCTCACAGACCGGCTGCCTGTCTCCCCATGCTGCTGCTTCTCATACACAGGAAGCAGTGCGAGGTGGCTGCAGCCCCTATCGGGGTGTGGAGGAGGTGTCTGAGCTCCAGGACTCAGCATAAGTCCAAACTGAGCTGAGCTGAGCTGGGCTGCCTGCCTGCCTAGCTCGTAATACACTTTAAATGCAGAGGAGCAATAGGGGCCAGCCTGCTAAAAAAATTTATTGGCTGGGGGGGGGTGGGGAGAGGCATGGAGGGGGATAAATGTGTGTAGTACATAACATTAACTAAAAAGCTTTTGCTTATCGGTTAATCGACTATACTATTTCATTCCTATCTTGTGCACACTAGGTGTGTGTGTTTTTTAATTTAAACTCTGAGCTTTCTAACAGAATTGTTTCCTAAAATAACTCTGTGGAGGAGTTACTAATAATACAGTGGAAAGAGAGCTTATATAAAGGCTGAAGCTATGCATTTTTCACTAAATGGAACTTAAATTTGTAAAACTGAAATTGCTTCAACACCTTAGAGTATGTTGATTGAAAAGCGCATTTTATCCAAAAATAAGATACTTCCCTGATCAGTCTATTGTAATTCTTAAATTCTGTGAAATTAGTGTTTCCTTGGCTTCTTTGTGTGTTTGCCCTTCTATTCCTCGCTAACATGTTTGTTTGAGGCAGCTAAAAACTACTCATCATTAGCCATAAGTAGGAGATGTAGTAGCTGCAGTGTAAAAGCATATATGTAGTCTTAACATCTCAGTCAGTATAGATAACCTCTATATTGTAATATTCTTCCCTTTTTCTAGACATTTTGCGTCTAGAAAATAGACACATGGTAATAGACATATGGTAATACTCTTCCCTTTTTCCCTTTGACATTCTTACTGACAAATTATCTAGTTTTAAAAGGCATGTTCTGGCATATTGTAGATTGCAACACTGATTCGTGAACGAACACAGTCTTGCACCACAAGATCAAAATTCACATTCATTAGTGACTGCTCCCTTATTCTACAGCTGTAGAACACAGGTTACTGGCATCTGAGAAATGGAAAATATATGTACAGGCAGTCCCCGAGTTACACGGATCCGACTTATGTCGGATCCGCAGTTACGAACGGGGTTTGTTCCACGTCTCCCTGGTGTGCTGGAGACCAGCAGACCAGGGAGACGGGGAGCAAAGCCTTGGAGGACGCCGGAGGCGGGACAGCAGACCAGGGAGACATGGAGCAAAGCCGTGGAGCACGCGGACAGCCCAGACACGCCGCGGCTGTCCCGCTGCCGGCGTCCTCCAAGGCTTTGCTCCCCGTCTCCCTGGTCTGCTGGTCTGCTGGAGACCAGCAGACCAGGGAGACGGAGAGCAAAGCCGCGGAGCACACGGGCAGCAGGACAGCCTCGGTGCGTCTGGGCTGTCCCGCTGCCCCCGTGCTCCGTGGCTTTGCTCCGGACGCCTATGGTGCAGCAGCTGGGGCGCTGCTGGTTGGTCCCGTAGCGCCACTCTGGGTGCTACTGGACCAACCCGGCAGCACCCCAGCTGCTCTGCCCCAGGCGTCCTAATTCAGCCACTGCTGGTCAGTTTCAGCAGCAGCTGAATCAGGACGCCTGGGGCAGAGCAGCTTGGGTGCTGCTGGGTTGGTCCAGTAGTGCCGAGGAGCGGCGCTACTGGAGCAACCCAGCAGCACCCAAGCTGCTCTACCCCAGGCGTCCCCAAGTCAGCCGCTGCTGAAACTGACCAGCGCTGACTACAGGAAGCCCGAGGCAGAGTTGCTGTGCCCCGGGGTTCCTGGAATCAGCTGCTGATCAGTTTCAGCAGCAGCTGACTTGGGGATGCCTGGGGTTCTTAAGCTGAATCTATATATAAGAACTGGTGTCCAGATTCAGCCTGTTGAAACTGATCAGCGGCTGATTCCAGGAAGCCCGCGGCAGAGCAACTCTGCCTCGGGCTTCCTGTAGTCAGCCGCTGGTCAGTTTCAGTAGCGGCTGAATCTGGATGCCAGTTCCGACTTACATACAGATTCAACTTACAATGATGAAATCACAATGACGAAAACTAATGTGTTTTCCATGTGTATAACTCAATACCTACATCAAATCAGTAGTGCTACACGCTGCACGAGCTGATCATTTTGGCCGTGGGCTTGATTTTAAATTCCGATACTGTGTACAAGAAAACTTGGAGCTGACTGAAATCAAGAAATGGGGAAGGTGGGGAACTGGTCGTGAAATCTTCATTTTCCTTTGCACTCTTTTGTTTCATAGCTACTTTTGTCACTTGGCCTTCCCAGTGGAAATTGTCTGTGTCTTCTAATCTTTTCCTGTTTCCTCCTTTCAATTTTAGGATGCTACCCGCATGGCATCAGCTGGCTGTCTAGCAGAGTTGTGCGCCTTTCTGTCAGAAGAAGAGCTTAGCGCTATTCTCCAGCAACACTTATTGGGTATGTGTAACAGAGTTATAAATGCATTCTGAAATAAACAGCAAGCTTTATTAATTATAAAATATTAATCTGTGGAAAAGATACTTGAATAATATAGAGTAGCACTTTTCAACCACTGTTCCCAGACTTGTATTCTAGATATTTAATGCTGAGCCTCTATTGAGTCTAGCGTGCGATACAGCAGACCAAAAAGGTTAGGAACCTGTGTACTGTAAAAATAATGTTTTATAGAAAGCTTTGAAGCAGCTGCCATTTCTTGTCTTTCATTGGCTATAACATTGAAATCTAGTGAAATACTAATGCCCTGACATTTGTAATTGCTCTTGAAGAGTTAATTCCTTTGTCCTGGTTTCTTGCAGAAACATTAATTCTTAAGGAATGATTAGTGGACATTACTATCGCATGTTAAAATGGGAATCTAGCTATCAATCTATGAATTGGTGGCAAATGTGTTTATTTCATTCAAAAATTGTAGCTTCGCTAATTATTTCACAATCCTGCACATTTTAAAGTTGTTACATGTCAGAGAATAAAACCTGGCTGAGATGATCAGAGGCGATGGGATGAGCACACGGCTGGGAACCAGGAACTGCTAAATTTATTGCCAGTTATGCCACAGACTTATTTTGTAACATTTAGATAAGTCACTTCTTTGTTCCAGTTTCCCTGGCTGCAAAAAGGGTCTTATATCGTATAAGTGTGGGGTTTAAATGTTAGTTTGCATAGAGCTCTTGAAGGTGTTGAAAGGGTTTGTTTATTTTTATGAAAACAGAGATGAACATCAGCCTGGCAAAATTAATTTATATCCGTTATACTGGGTAGGCTCAATATTGCTCTCTCCATCTTGCAGCGGATGTCTCTGGGATTGACTGGATGGTGAGACATGGTCAGAGCCTGGCACTCTCTGTAGCTATAAAGGTAGCTCCCAGCAGACTATGCACCCCCAAATACTATAACAGTGTTCAGGAGAGGATCCTCAGCAATGCCACAGCAGACAGGGTAAGCACTATCTGAAGGCCATACAGAGCATTTTCCAAGAGCTCTGTCTGTTCCATTGTAAATAGCTTAAAGCTTTGCAGGCTCGTAGTGCGATACAGCAAAACAGGGACAACCCTCAAGCACGCTCTGATGAATGGACCATGAACAGCGACGCAGTTTTGACCTTGTGATCTGATTATTCTGATTTGCATCTGATTTCAGCTGTCCGTGGAAGTGGTTAGCGTGTGATTGAGTGCAAGTTGTTGAAAGGGTTTCTGATTGTCTGCATTTAACATTTCATACTACTTCAGAGTATGTGCTGAAACCAGAGAATGTTTGGAAAGCATTTCAGATACAATCTCATTTCTTTTTCTTGAAAACTTGCTTTAGTGAAAGTGATTTCAGTTGCTGAAGCAGTTTTCATTATGAACAAATAACTGTCTGAGCCTCCTATGATAAGTGCACATGTTTAGGCTAATTACTAGGAATGAGGGGTTCTTTCATCTTATGAAGAATGTCTGTATCTAGGCGGACCATCATGGTGTGGCTAATTTATGTTTAGGAAAGATAAGATAATAGTTGTGCATGTTTAGCTTTGAGAGGCAGTGTGACTCTAGATATATGGTTTCTATTCTAATGACCTGCTGTATGACCTTGCGGAAGGCATCTGACATCTCTGTGCCTCTGTTTCTCCTCCCTTCATTCTATCTGTCAGACTGTAAGCTCTTCAAGGCAGGGACTGTCTCTTACTTTGTGCATGTGAACATTAATACACGCCTACTGTAATAATTATAACAACGGAAGTGCCCTGGTTGTGTTTATGCTGCAGATCCCTATTGCAGTTAGTGGTATCAGAGGGATGGGCTTTCTTATGAAATACCACATAGAAGCAGAAGGAGGAAATCTGCCCCCCAAACTCATCAACCTCTTTATTAAGGTGAGACCAGGAATTCATCCTTTAAGGTTTTTGCTCCCTGAACTGTTCTACAGTGATCTTACCCAATGGAATGTGACGTGTATTTGAGTCAGTTGCACGAGGTCATTGGCCATTTGATAGTTTGGTCAGTAAAAACTCAGTACTGGTTTTAACAATATACATGTTGCAATAATTATGTGACTTTTCAAGGAGTAAATAAAAGAGAAATGGTGTTTGTGTCATTTTTTTTGCTGCTGCTTTTATTGGACAAGGAAAACTTGAGAGTGTTATTTTTTTCCCATCTAAATATGTGTCTTTTTTTAACCTTGGAAATATATAGGACATCAACTCTCTTCTTCCCTGGTTTTGCCACAGTTCTACCTATGTTTTTCAGTTTTTCAGGCCTTTCTTTGCATGCCTGTTTTTTTAATAAGAAAATCTCTTTTCTCTACAGTGTTAATCACTGAAGTTAAATAGATGTTAACAAAAATCACTCAGGCAATCCAGATTTCTAAAAAGTCTAAAAATCTCTTTCCCTCTCCGTTGCTCTGGTTTCAGTCTCTTGACGTGTCACCTTTTTTATCAGGTAGGCAGTTGCTGAATTTCTATTGTGAAAAAACAAGCAGAAACCTTCTTGTCCATTTTCATTGAAAAAAGCTTCTCAGGATTTCTTCATACATCATAAAAGAAGCAAAAAACTGAAGAAGGCACAAGACTAATTCATTTCCAGTCACCTTTAATTGGAAATAAAATAATTTATTTTTGTTTTCAGGGCTTAATTTTTTCTTTTTAAATTAAAAAATCTGAACCACATGATATAGAGCACATTGGCTTCAAAGCAGCTCTTGTTATGTGAAAGCCTATTTATAAAATACAAGCATGTTTATCTGGTGTTATTCAGGTCCATAAAGAGAGGAACAGGGCAGGGAGCTGTTGATATGGGAGGGTGCAGGAGTTAGGGTTGGGGAGTGAAGAAGAGGACGCTGTATGTGTAGGGCCAGGGTAGAGGGCAACCCCTCTCTCCCCGATCTTCCCCTTCCTGTCCCTGTCAGGGAGTGAGAGCAAAGTGCAGTTTATCTACCCCTTGCGCTCCTCAGCCAGTGTGAGCATTGCAGCAAATTGTGTACTTTCTCTTTTCTCCCTAATGAAAGGTCACAGTTAGCAATGTCTTCATATGAATCTGGAGGCTCAGGGCTGGGGCAGTCCCAAATGGGGGTGGAGGAACCCAGCCAGCACCTTTCACCTGCCTGGTGATTCTGTCTGTCTTCTGTATAGTTTTGAGAAGCAATCCTAGTCCAGGAAATCCCTTTTTCCTGGAACAACCAAACCTTTATATACCTTTAAGTTAGAAGAAGCTGTATACTAAATTACCATTTAGGAGGAGTTCTTGAACAGAGAGACAAACTCTCTCAAATATATAAAAAAAACCCTAACCACCAACAAATGGTCTGGTAGCACTTTGTAGACTAACAAAACATGTAGATGGGATCATGAGCTTTCGTGGGCACAGCCCACTTCTTCAGATGGCCGGAGTCATGAGTTTGGGATGTGTACACTCAAAATAAATAGGAGAGGGGAAGGCGAGCAGGGAGGGAACAGAAAGGAAATGGGGTGGGAGACAGAGCATCCGTAAGTATCTGGAGAATGGGTACTTAAACCAAAGCAGATAAAAATCAAAGTACCCATTCTCCAGATACTTACGGATGCTCTGTCTCCCACCCCCCTGTCTTTTTCTTCCCTCTCCCCTCCGCTTCCCCTCTCCTATTTATTTTGAGTGTACACATCCCAAACTCATGACTCCGGCCATCTGAAGAAGTGGGCTGTGCCCACAAAAGCTCATGATCCCATCTACATGTTTTGTTAGTCTATAAAGTGCTACCAGACCATTAGTCTGTTACAGAAAAAAACAACAAACTCGGCTACCCCCTTAAGCTTCTCTCAAATAGAATGTGGACATTCAAAGCCCTTACATTTAATTTGTGACACACATTGCAGAGTACTGTGGTACAGATGCGATGTTCATCATAACATGAATTTTGTGATACAAGCAGTGTAGTTCACAGTAACTCATAAATTTCTTAAGACCAGAAGGGTCACATTCACATTACAAAATTAAAGGTTGCAAAACTCATTTAAAGAAAGGTAAATGTGTCCCATAACCACTGCTCTGAGATGTCAGGTTTCAGCCTCTCCTATGCTTTTATTGGAAAAGGGAAACTAACCACAAAAGAGTGCATTTAATAGTAACACTGAAACTCTCAGCTTTTGCTGTGCTAGTGGGCAGTGTTTCCTGAGGTAGCTGAAGGGAAACCACATGACCTGCAGCCACCACAAGCTGCAAAACTTTTCTTTTAAGCCGGTATATTGTTGTCAAGTTACAATCCTGGCTACTTGCTTGTGACAGTTTGCTTAAACTTGTTGATAGATAAGAAAGAACAGAAATGTACTGTGGTGAGAATGAAGAGCATCTGCAGTTGTAGCAGCGCTTCTATTCTTTTGTTTCCCTTTCAAAAAGGTAAATTAGCACTCTGAAGATTTGCCTGTGCTGTATCTGAAATTAAGGATGTCTTTGTGTCTCCTACAGTGTCTCCAGAATCCATCCAGTGACATCAAGTTAATTGCAGAAAAGATGATCTGGTGGGCAAATAAGAATCATCTCCCCTCTATGGATCCTCAAACAATTAAACCAATTCTTAAAACACTTTTGGACAACACAAAAGACAAAAATACCAGTGTGAGGGCTTACAGTGACCAAGCCATCGTTAACCTCCTGAAAATGAGAGAGGGTGAAGAAGTGCTTCAGGTAGGAACAAGCAAAACTTTCCTACCTAATGGAAGGCCATATCGTGCTGTCTTGCATATGAATAGTTTTAAATATTGTTGTGGGGTGGAGCTTTTTATTTTTGAATATATAAATGAATCTCTTGCAATTTAAAATATTACAAATGATGAGAAGAGAAGGGTATGGGGAATATTCCTTGGGCACCTAGTTCTTCATCCTAGAACAATAATCTTATAACACACTTCCATATTTCTCCATTGAGCTATCTTAGGGCCACGCATGGTTGCAATGTAGTATATGTATTACTAAAATCCAGTAAGCTAACTCCTCTTCTGTACTCAGCATTTAATAGCCACACCTTCAGAATACTGTGAGCCCTTGCCATACTGCTGATTATGAGGAGGGATATCCACATATAAACATTAGCACATTTGCCCAGCATTGCTCAGGTCTTTAAGGAGGGTCTCAGGGCAGCAAGGGGTGTATGGGGGTAGAAGTCAGGGGAGTGGGAAGGGGCCCTGGGAAGGGGACCGAGTATGCGTGTACAGGAGTGGGAGAGCCCATCTCTTCCCCTTCTCTCCCGCCCAGATTCATACCAGAGATGCTTGCTCTTCCTCTCCCTGTCAGGGCATGAGAGCAAAGAGCATAGCTCATCTGCCCCCTGAGCTCCCTAGCCAGAGTGAGAAATGCAGCAAACTGTGCACTTTCCCCTCACTCCCTGATGAAAGGGAACAACTAGTGATGTCCCTGTACAAATCTGAGCGGGGCGGTGACCCTTCAGTTGCCTCTGCCTTGCCTAAATGGCATCTAGGAGTAGAGGAAGAGGCTCAAGGCTGGGGCAGTCTTGAATGAGGTGCTTTCATCTGCCTGGTGATTCTCTTTTTTGTTTGGTTTTATGAGAAGCAACCGCATACCAGGCACGTCCCACTTTCCTGGCACGACCAAACCTTTGCATTGGTGTAAGCCTGAGTGGAGAAACTTTTTGAGTCAGGGGCTGTTGACTCACAAAGTGAGAGGGGGAGGAAAAAAAAAAAACCCAAACCCCTCATTGATGTGGCCCCTGACTGAGAAGCAGAAGGACACTCCCCACGTTCCCCTCTCACCGCAGAGTCTGTGGGGTGGTGGTTCAGCTTAGGAGAATTTGTGCACTCCTGCCCCTTGAGTGCAGGCTCCCCAATGCTGGGGAGGGAGCACTGAGCCTCAGGAAGGGCTGAACCCAGGCAAACTCCCAGGCCTGAAATTTCCCAGCCCTGCTTTAAGTTATGATAAGAGGAAGCTGTACACTGAACCGCACTATTTAGGAGGATTTCTTGAATAAATAGATACATAAATTCTTGAACTCTCTCAAATATAGATTTCTATAGTAATTGAGTTAGGGGCTATTGTAGAATAGATGAAGTACTCCTTTGCAGTGTCCAGAATACTTTTCCAGCTCAAAGCTATTTTTATTTAGTGCTTGTGTCTGAATTTGTGGAACCAGTTGAAATGCTTTGACAGGCTTATAAGTGTATAAGAATTTTCCTTTGTTTTGAAATTCATAGACTTTAAAGCCAGAACGGACTATGAAGGTAATTTAGTCCAGTGGCCCCCAAACCTTTGAGGGTTGCACCCCTCTTACATCTTTCTGCATCACCATCCTGCAGCGCATGAGGATGGAGGACATAGCTGGGATAAGGGAGCTGATGCTGGGGCCGAAGCTAGGGATGGGTTTGGGAGTGGGTCCAAGGCTGGGGCCGGAACTGAGCTATGGCAAAGGCTGAGGATGTGGGTGGTTTACCAGCCCAGCCAGAACAGCACAGGGTAGGGGGTGCTCCAGCCCAGCTGGACATAATGTTTAACCAGCTAATTAAACAGGATTTAGAGAAAGCTGGCACAGGGTTGTGAATGGAGCTGTGCCAAAGCTGGGGAGAGGGCCATGGAAGGAACTGGTAACTGAGGACGTGGTTGGAGGGTGGGACTGGAACAGAGTTGGGAAGGACTTGGTAGTGTTTTCTTCCTGCCCCCCATAGGAGCTGACCAAGGCCCTGCCGCAGAACTCCCCCTCCTCCATGATAGTCGTCAATGTTCCACTAGAGGGGCGTACCCCACACTTAGAAGACCTCTGATCTAGGCTGAACTTCTGGACATCCCAGGCCACAGAATCTCACCCATAATCTCTGGATGAGTTATTGGAGTCCTCAAATCTTGATTTTAAAGATTTCAAGTTTTCAGATAATCTAACTTTTACTCTAATTCAGACCAACAAGTGACCTTTGTCCTATGCTACAGAGGAAGGTGAAAAACACCCTAAAGTATCTGCCAGTATAACTGTGAGAAATTCTTTCCTAACCCTAAATATGATAATCATATGATGAGCATGTGGTAATCATACAATAAGCCTGTAGTCTTCTCGTTAATCATTTCTTTACCTGTCTTTCAATTCTTGTTTTTTCCAATTTAACTAATGTGGAACTGTATCAAATGCCTTACTGAAATCCAGGTAGGTTAGATCTACTGTATTCCTTTGACTAGAATATTGGCTTTCAAAGAAAGAAATCCAGTTGGTCTGGTACAATTTACCTTCTCTAAAACCATGTCGTGTATTATCCCAGGTACCCTTTACCCTCTATATCCCACTCATTTCTCTTTCAAAATGTGTTCTAAGACCGTGTGTACAAATGAGAACAAATTAATAAGCCCGTAGTTTCTCAGGGCATTTTTCTGTTCTTTCTAAATTACAATTAAATATACAGTTGCAGAGGACTTTTTGTTCAGTGGTTTTCACATCTGTTTGTATTAGAATTTGTGGCAATGTTGAATATTTCCAAAATAGGTTTTATTTAGTCTCTAAACCTGAATCTTGCTCTCTGTTATACCAAAGATATTGTTAGAAACGCTAATTCTAAAGATAGAAAAATTAAAAATGCACACCTGTGTTTAGTTATAAATAGAGGAAGAACATCAAATGCAAGAAGCTAGACAGAACAGTTACATATGAAAAGCAAGATGTTTACATTTGACTCCTTAACTGAATTTTATTCATTAAATCTTTTGGGAGAAGAATTACAAAAGTTCTCTTTAATACAACTGTAAATGTGGCCAGTGTTTCTCCTTTATATACTGGCATATATTCTATAAAATTCTGAATTTTGTTTAATGCTTTTTTTGTATAGAATGAAGTAGAAAAATGCTAATTTAGCACTGGGAGTGAATGTTTTTATTGGTATTTTCTTCTTCCCACAGTCTGTCTCTAAGATCCTAGATGCTGCCAGTCTAGAGCTGCTGAATGAGAGCTGCAGGAGATCTCTGAAGAAGCTTGCCAGCCAGGCCGATTCTGTTGAACAGATCGATGAAACTATACTGACGTGATATTTAAGATCCTGAAGAAAACAAAACACTGAACCAACAGCTGCATCAGCATTTCAACTCAAAAACCAATGTTAAATGTTTTCATTTTTGAAAATATGTTAATTCTGATGGGGGGCTTATGAAATGGGCTCCCAGGAAGTATTTTAATATCAAAAATATACCAGACTAGCCTTAATTAGACCCACATCCATTGAAAATTTGGTCCCCTTTTTGAAACTGAATGTGCAAGAGACAGTCATACCAATCTATACCAGTTAGTTGTAGCTGATTGTGAGGTGTGTCTTGAACATCAAGCTATGGGTGAAACCCATTTCCTTCTCAGAAATATATAAAAACTTTAATAAAGGAGCTAACACTCATCTTTTCCACAAATCTTGAGCTGTGGAAACAGAAATCTGTGAAAGTTAAAATGTTGTGGTTTTGTGTATTATCTTGCAGCTTGTGATGGTTCTGAAGACTGAAAATCCCTGTAAAACAACTATTTAAAATAGCCTTAGCAATTTCAAATGCAAAAGGGGGATTAAATGCAGATTGTTTGAAGATGGAACGTTTAATAAAGGCTTTGAATTTAACCCTAATGACAAAAACGCTTTTCTTTGCATATTGTCTAAATTTTGAGCCATCTTGTGCCAAATATATGGGAAAAGGTTTCTCCTGGTGTATGTGCTCTTTGATCCATTTTTGTCAAGATACTTGGAGTATCCAGTTTCTAGTGTATATAACATTGCAAATGAACAAAAGACCTTTCCAATATTGTAAAAAGCTGGGGGGCGAAGGAGGTTGTAACCACAGCAAGACACATGCAATAAAAACACCCCTGACAAGTATTGATTCCAACTCAATAATTTCATTCCCTGACTCCCACAATATTCTTGGTCAATGCATCTTGAACATATCTTCAGTTGCCCAGCTGTAGAACATAACCAGCCTTCAGTATTGTTACCTCTAACACTCAGTGCTGAATTAAGATTAGTTCTAAAGTTTACAAGATTTGAGACTCTTGACATTTTTTTGGTTGTTGATCTTTGTTGATCTCAGAGTTATTTATCTGGCTTTTCAAGGTTTTATTGTTCATCAATATGGTTGTCCCCATGTACAGAGGGGAAAGCAGAAAGCTCTGGTAGCAGGAAGCTGAGGTATTTTTGGAAGACAAGAAGAAATTTTTGTGTTTTCCAGAATTATTAAACAAACCACATCTATTTTATCAGATAAACAGGTAAAGCCTAAAAAATGCAAAGCAAGAATTTTTGTTTGAAATATGAAGATAACACTTGGACACCTCAGGAAGTAATGATGCTTATGGGTTCAGATCAGGATGAAGGGAGATGTGTATTTAGTTCCATACATGGATGTTATTTAACTGAGTATAAAATCCGGAGTGATCTCATGGGGGTTATTAATACAGTTCTACTGTAGCTGCCATGATGATCGGGGGGGGGGGGGAATACGGGAGGGATGTAAATAGGAAAGATCTTGATGATTAATCTTTGTATGCATGCCTGTCAGTGTAAAATAATCTTTTTGCATATATATGCAACCACACTTAAGTTGGAGCCCTTGGCATGTGTTGTAAGTATCACTGTGGCCCTCCTGGCTTCCAAAGTTGAGTAGCCCTGATATAGGCCAGGCCAATACTGAAACTAAATAAGGAATTTAAAAAAGATACTAAAATAGAAAGATAATATCCTCTTCAGTGGCCTTTCTGGAGAGTTGGGTTTTTCTGTACAAGAGTGTAATGATTCAAAAGTTAGACAAAATGATCCTCTTGAGTGTCCATAATATGATTTGAGTCCTGCAGGATGAGATGTGTACTAAATAATTTAATTATCTAACTCACTTATGGAGACTGTATTCTCTATCATGTTTTTATTTTGTTTTGCTAAAAGTTGATGAATTACATGTTTCTCAAATGAAGAGAGATTAATGGTCATGACATTAACATAGTTATAAAAGGGTGAAATTCACCCTAGAGCTGTGAAAGGGCTAAGTCTGGAATGGGCAAAATCAGGCCTGTGGGCCAGAGCCAGCCTGCCAAGCATTTCTCTCCAGTTGATGAGCAGAGGTGCCTCCTTACAGCTGGCAGCATGTGTTCAGCTGCCCTCCCCCTACCTTGCTCCATCCTGCCACTGAGCTGCTCCCAGGATACTCCTGCTAACTGTGCAGAGCGAAGGTGATGGATGGAGGGAAATGCAGAAGTCAGGGTGTCCCTCAGCTCCTGTACCCCATCTCTGCAGAGCCGGGGCTGGGAAGAGGAAGAGAGTGGAACTGCTTCAATCTGAGGCATGCATGGTGACTCAGATGAGTGCCTTTCTTAAGAGGCAGTGAACTGGTTCTAAAATTTCAATGCTCGTGTTCAAACCCCCCCCCCCCCAATACCCTATCTCGGCAAAGTGAGGTAGGAGGGAGACAACAGAGCAGGACAGCTTTCTCTGGTTTAGAGACAGTGTCACACATACCCAGTTATGTGCGGTGACCACCTATCAAACTCATTAAGTGCCCCTTCCCCCCTGCAAAAATTGACTCCCAGGCTAAGTGATAAAGTCTTGTGCAGACTCACTGCATTAAAATGAATTTCACCCATTGTGCATGGAGTTCTATTTTGTTAGAACAGAATAAATGACTGCAGTAAAAGCAACATTGTATGAATATGTCATGCACTGAAACAAACCAGAATGTTAGTAACATCTAAAAGCTACAAAACTTCAGGCAACAAAAGGTTCAATGGATATATTGAAAGTGTACCTATGTCAATACGGAAGACAGGCGGAAAAGGGAAGAGAATGCAGCAGATTGTAGTACAGTTATGTATAGTCAACTAGAAATAAAAACACTCAAATTTTACAATAACACAAAAAATTAAATATGATCAGTGGCTAACCCTGATCTGAACTGAAGACGGATTTTTTTTAAATCAGTCTTCAGTGGAAGAGGAATCTATTTCTACTACTGATTTAAAAGAGCTTTGAATTATCAAAAATGACAAGCACCTTATAGACTAACAAACATATCATGAGCTTTCGTGAGTAAAACTCACTTCATCAGATCAGTGGGTTTTACCATAAAAGCTCATAATATCATCTTTAATGGCAGCTCTACCCTGGGGATTTCAGAGTAGACTCCCCTCATTTTAGTGTTCACACTACCAAGCTTGTTTAGAAATATTAGGCTTATTTTGAAACTAACTCCTGCTTGTGAAGAGGAATAGGCTTGTTTTGAAGTAAATAACTTATTTTGAAATAACCTAGTAGTGTAGACATAACCTAAGGTGCCACAGGACTGCGCTTTGTTTTTAAAGATAAAGACTAACACGAGTCCCTTCTGAGACCTTGAACTGTAAAGTTACAGTTACTGAGTGGCAGCTGAACTATATGTAGATGAAGAGGAGCACACAGGAATATATAGGGGAGATGTTTAAAGTTTTAACTTGCAAGATACTTTAATGGAAAAAAGAAAAAAAAATTGTGATAGTGTGAAATCTTAAAGTTTTCGGATTTCCAAATAAGTGAGTCTCATTTTATAGAAAAGCTAAGCTGTTCTGTAAAACTGATAAGCTGTGTCTAGACTGGCAAGTTTTTCTGCAAAATCATCTGCTTTTATGAAAAAAACTTGCCAGCTGTCTACACTGGCTGCTTGAATTTCTGCAAAAGCACTGACGATCTCATGTAAGATTGTCAGTGCTTTTGCAGAAATACTATGCTGCTCCCATTCGGGCAAAAGTCTTTTTCCAAAAAACTTTAGCCCAAAAGGGCCAGTGTAGACAGCAGAGATTTGTTTTCCGCAAAAAAGCCCCGATCGTGAAAATGGCGATTGGGGCTTTTTTGTGGAAAAGCGCGTCTAGATTGGCCACGGATGCTTTTCCACAAAAAGTGCTTTTGCGGAAAAGCGTCCTGCCAATCTAGATGCGCTGTTCCGAAAATGCTTTTAACAGAAAACTTTTCCGTTTAAAGCATTTCCAGAAAATCATGCCAGTGTAGACATAGCCATACTATTACAAAATGTCCATCTTGCAGTAGTAATCATATTAAGAACCTAAGAATGGCCATACTAGTTGAAAATATAGTAAATAAAATTGTCAGACACATAGATGAAGATAATTTGTAAGGGGGAAAGTCAACATAGATTCTGTAAAGGGAAATAATGCTTTACTAATCTACTAGAGTTCTTTCAGTGTGTTAAAAAAAAAACAAAAACACGTGGACAAAGGTCTATCTAGCCCAGTATCCTGACTTCCAACAGATGCCACAAAGGGAGTGAATAGAACAGGTAATCATCACATGTATCCCATTTTCCAGCCTCTAGTAGGTACTCCAAGAAGCAGACATTTAAGGAGGTATCAAGAAAATTTCCTTCTGCGTCCTGTCCTGAAGTGACATGAACCCAGTCGGATAGTTGAAATCCCCTACTATTACTGAGTTGTTTATTTTGATAGTGTCTCTAATCTCCCTTCGAATTTTATAGTCACTGTTGGGATTTTGTGGTTCCCAGAGAGTCAGGTGCTGGGCAGAATCAAGGGTCTTCAATTCAATTCAATTCAGTTCAACAAGACTTTATTCAATGTGCACAAAGGGAGAGCCCCGGTGCTAAAATCAGCCAAAGCCCCTCGAGCAAGGAGCCCCTCCCCTTGCTGTTTTATAGCACATGGCAGTTACAGGTTACATAACACAAACTTCTAAACCAATCAGATTCAACCTTTCCATATATGGCTTTGTTTGTCACATGCTTGTACTTCTCCACTTCACATGTTGAGTTCACCCCCCTCCCCTTGGCCTTTTCTAGGCTGTTGCTAAGGTGGTGAGCCACAGCATGCTTCTTTATGCATACCTACTTTCCAAATCACATTTTGTTTAAAATGAACACATGCATACCCTTCATCACTATTGTTGCATAAAAAAAGTCTCCGCCTAAGCTTATTTGATTTTACACTTACACTTATTTGATTTTACATTTTCTGGAAATACACTAAACTGTAAGGTCTAAGGTTTTAAACTGCAATTCATTGTAATCTTTGTCAAACTTTGCAACTCGTAATCTTTGTAAAATCTTGCAACTTTATAACTCTCAGCAACTTTGCTTTATAAGTTCAGAAACTTACTATAAGCTGCAACTTTGTAATCTTTGTAACTCAGCCATCTTGCTTGTAACTTGCTCTAAACTGCTTTCTCCCAGAGTGAATGAAGAACGGTGTGAGTGTGTGTGTGTGTGTGTGTGTGTGTGTCTCTGTGTGTTCGATGTGTGTGTGTGGTATAAATTGCAAGACTGAGGCACATGGGGCACATGGTGATGAGTCATCAGAGACTGCTGCTTTGCTGGATTAAGAGAAGTCTGGGCATGCTCCCTGGTGAGGATGTGGATGAATCACAGGAGCCATATAGACACCATATAAGGGGAGAGAGCATGTGGCAGAAGCCTGGTCTTTTTTTCCTCCTCCTGAGAAGCTCTTCTTTCTACAGCCAGTGTCTTTCCTGACCAGCTCCCCAGCCATGATGAGCAGACAGACCCTCCAGAACCAACATGCCTTTGCTCATTCTGCAACCCATATGCCCGTGTAAGTGCCTGAGGGCAGGAATGAATGTGTGTGAATGAGTGAGTGAATGAATGGAGGTGTGTGTGAAAGAGAAAGATAGCTGGCTCCCTCTTTAGTTTAAACATTGTGGCAGCTCTGTCTTCTTTAGTTTAACCATCTAGTGCATATAGTGGAGTGCTAATTTCTCAAACAATAAACCCATGCAAGTGTAACCCTGGATGGGAATGTTTTTGAGTAACAATGATAACTATTCTGGTCATGTGGTCGATAATATATCTCTGCTACTATATTCTTGTTGTTAGAGCATGGAATTACTATCCATAGAGAGTCTATGGAACATTTTGGTTCATCTAAGATGTTTTACTTCATTTGATTCTACATTTTCATTCACGTATAGTGCCACCCCCCACCAGCATGACCTGTTCTGTCCTTCCAATATATTTAGTACCCTGGTATGATTGTGTCCCTTTGATTGTCCTCATTCCATCAAGTTTCCGTGATGCCAATTATATTAATATCCTCCTTTAATATAAAGCACTCTAGTTCACCCATCTTAATACTTAGGCTTCTAGAGTTTGTGTATAAGCAGTTTGAACATTTGTCACTATTTATCTGTCTATATTCCCAAGCCCCGAGCATTCAAAATCATGACAGGTTCTATGATATTAAAAATAAATAAATTTGGGAGGCTTTATTTGATTAGTGATACTTTGAGCATTTGGGGTGTATGCTGATCATGTTTCCAAGCTCTTCTCCATGACCATGTGGTCTTGAAATTTAATTTGAAATAAAATTCTCAAGATTCCAGGAACAGGGGCTTTAAGGAAAACACCAAAGAGTGCAAGATTTGTAATTATAATCACAGGCATTGATGACACTGCTAAAGAGACATATGGAAAGGGAGCTGGCTTTATGTACCAAATATCTTCACCACTGGAGCAGCTTTTGTGGTCCTTGGTAAGCGTGTTTAACCTAATAGTCTGTTTCAAAGTAATTTACAACATATAAATAAGAAAATACTGGCAATATCATTATGGTATCTGTCTCATACAGGTGATAGAAAAAAATCCTTAAGGTGCAATGTAAAAAAAAAAAAGCAACAATATCCTGATTTGAGCTGCCGCATACTAGTGTGATAGAAAGAATTTAAACCCCTGAGGTGAACATTCTGAGAACCAAGCATGCAAACAGCTGAATCTTCTGTAAAAGTGTCATTCATAGAAACATCTTATTGATTTGATTTCAGAGACACTGAAGTCAATGGGAAGTGCAGTTGCTCACCTCAGGGTTTAAATTTAAAAGAAACAGAGCATGTTTCTTTTAGGCCAATAAGTGTGGTATGATCCTACTACAAAAAAAAAAAAATCCTGTTCCCTAAGTGACAGAAGTAGAAGACAGCTATTTTCTATTTCTCATGAAATTTATGGGTCACAGCATTTTTCAGTTAAATTTTCCTTGCTTGCCAGGCCTTTTAGCTCTTGCCAAGCTGTAGACATTTACAACCCATTTGTCACTGAGGTATTCTTTTTCAGTGCTAATTATATTTGTTCCAATTTTGAATAGTAGTACATGTAAGTAATATACATCTAACAGTTAATAAATTATAATCATGTGGTTAAATACAGTGATCAGCTCAGTTTATTGAAATACTAACTAGTGTCAATATTTTGGCTTCAATCTGTGCTAAACAATGTGACATTGCTGTAATTGCTTTGAAGATACATGCAGTATGTAGGATTATTGGTTGTAAATATTTCTTCATGTTCTGCTAGTGCAGTGTTTCTTAAACTTTTTGAGACCATGGAACACCAACCAATAATATTTTTTTCTAAGGAACTGTAGCCAGACAGGAACAACCCCTCTGTAACATCCATTTTTGCTTGCCTGGAGCATGCAGGGCACACAGAACAGAAGGCCCGGATATGGCAGGCTGCTGTGACCGTGAATGGCTGTAAACAGAGATATGCCAATTGCTGACCAAGAGGCTGCCGAGGAGTGCCCTTGACTAAATCCCATATTGATATGTACACACAGCCGTCCGTGGGGGGAGGAATCTCTTACCCAGTAAAAAATATATCTAGTACACATAATTTAGTTATCTCTCTTGCAAGTGTAAATTAACTTGAAACTTGCTTGTAAGAACTGGCGCCACAAAACGGACCAGTACAATTTGGCATCTTAGATAAAAAAGAGGATATGGGCCCCTAGGGGTATAAAGATGGGTCCAGCACCACATTTACTCTGAGTGTCAATCTACCATCTATCTGCTGTTCAGGTTAGGTGTTTTATCTCCCGAGGTTCTACGGGGACGCCCACCTCATATTCGTCTTTTCTAGGAATTGAGGGACCTGCCCTGGCTTGACCCGCTGGAGTTGAGAGGCACAGAAGGGGGTAAAAATTGTACCTGGATGTGGTCCTTTGTCTTAAGTGTACACATAGACTTAGAGCTCTTTAAAGATTAAGCTGTCACTTGGTACCATTATTTCTATTTTCTATCTTTATTTTCTTTGTAACCATTTTTAAGATCTATATTTGCTAGCAGTTAAGAAATAGAGCGATAGCCCTTGTAACCATAATATCTGTATTTGCTAGCAATTAAGAAAGAGAGCAATAGCCATTGTAGCCATATGCTTTTATAAGTCTTTTTAATAAACCTGTAACTGTTTAAGTTTTAACCTGACTCCTTCAGTTGCTGTAACAGAACCAAGCACAATTTAAAAGAACTTCAGCCGGTCATAAGGGACAGGTATAGGAAGAGCTTGGGCATTTGGATCGTGTCACTCCCAGGTGACAGATCCGTTGGGGCATCTCTCAGTCTTCCCTAGACTGCCCGCTGCGAAGGGATCCTGTATCCTGGCAGCTAAAATTTGAGGTGTAATAAGCTCTTCCTATAAACAGGGGTATCTGTCAGCCTGTTGTCTGCCCTCTGCGATGGGACCCCAGTACTAGCAGTAAAGTCACGGACGTAAAACCTTTTCTCAGCACACACACACACACACACACACACACACACACACACACACACACACACTGCCCTGACCGTCGGCTGACAGGAACACCTATGAAAATTTTCTTTAAAAAAAAGTCAGACAAAAAAAGACAAAAACAAAGAAGTAACAAAAACAAAGAAGTGGTTGCGGCACACCTGTGAATTGTTCATGGAACACTAGTGTTCTGTGGAACACAGTTTAAGAAAGACTCTGCTAGTGCATCTTTTTAGTGCATACCTAAACATCTAGAAGTGAAAAAAGTTCTAAATAAATGCTAAGCCAAGACAAACTCATAAATGTTGAGGTCAGAAGGGACCACAAGTCTGCCATCTTGCACACTGCAGACCATAGAACCTCACCCACCCACTCCTATAATAGACCCCTAACCTTTGGCTGGATTACTAAAGTCCTCTAATCATGATTTAAAGATGTCAAATTACAGAAAAAATCTTCCATTAACACTAGTTTTGGCTCTAACATCAACAAGAACAAATTTTTCTTCTTTGAGGGTCCCCATGGATGCTCTACTTAAGTGTGTCAGCGCTGCTGTGCACATGGCCCGGAGATCTTTAGTAGTGGTCCCTTGCCATTGGCGCATGCTGCGCTATTGTGTAGTGGCTCTGATTGACGGTTAGGCATGTGCTGGAGATCGTTCCCTCAGTTCCTTCTCAACCGCCACTGGCAGCAGTCCCAGTAGCAACAGTCTTCCTAGAAAGACTAGAAAGAAAAAAAGAGTATAGCAGGACAAATTAACCGAGGATAAGCCACAGAACACCAGGAAAAAGTGGAGCGGGGCACCAGTGCCGCTGCTGCATCCCACTCATCTGTGGCACTGTTTGATCATGGCACACACTTATGGGGACATGGAGTGGGTGTTACACTCAGCAAGACAGTTATTCAAGATGCTCAGGCTCCTATTGAACTTGGACAAATGTTCCCTCACTCCTACACAAACACTGGAGTTTATAGGAGCACAGCTGGATTGCACCAAGAGCATAGCATCATTGCCAATCCACTGATGGGAAAGATTATGTGCCTTGATCGCGTCGATACAGAGTTGCCCATGCACCTTGGTGCGTACATGCTTGCAAATACTCAGACACATGGACATGTTCATGTTTGTAGTCTTACACGCTTGACTACATATGAGACCATTCCCAGTATGGCTAAGCTCTGCATATCAGCCCAGACACCACGTGATCCACAAGGCATTCCATGTACCCATTTGGGTCTAAGCCACCCTGGATTGGTGGAGAGACATACGCAATGCATGCCTGGGGCTTCTGTTTCAGGCAACAATGCCATCCATCACTATCACAACGGACTTGTCCCTGCTGGGATGGGGAGCCCACAGCAGGAGCATGATACAGGGACAATGGACACAACAGGAGTCCCGGCTCCATATCAATGTGTTGGAGCTCAGGGCAGTCAGACAAGAGTGCTCCCAACTATTTTAGCACATACGGAACAAAACAGTGAGAATAATGTCAGACAATACCGCAACGAATATTACATAAATTGGGCACGTGAGATCGAGCAGCCTATGTGCGGAAGCTATGAAACTGTGGCAATGATGTATTATACACAACAGTAGGTGTAAAATACAATACACCAACTGCAATGCATTTACCAGGCAAGGACAATGTATTAGCGGATGACCTCAGCAGACAATTCCCAGAATCATGAATGGGAAATCAACAAACCCATCATAAACAACCTTTTCAAGAAATGGGGTTATCCAGTAGTGGACTTGTTTGTGACTCATGCCAACTCCAAGTGTCCCCTATACTGTTCCAGGGCAGGCATTAGACCATGATCTCTCAGGGATGCATTTGCAGACTGCTGGGACTTCCCATGGCATAAGCATTTCCACCTATACCTCATATACAACGGACAGTATTGAAAATCAAACAGGATGCAGCAAGGGTCAGACTGGTAGCCCCCAGTTGGCCGAGACAGATCTGGTACCCTATCACACTACAACTCAGTACTCGTCCCCTGTAAAAGTTCCCACCGGTTTGAGTGCTGCTGACCCAGGACAAAGGGCACATACCACATCCTGGACTCCACACCCTAGATCTGCGAGCATGGATGCTTGTTGGCTCTCAAATATGAATTAATGATGTCTCATAGGGTCAGAGATATCCTGGTCAACACTAGAAGACCCACTATGAAATGGACTTACCTGCAGAAGTGGGCCTGATTTGAAGCCTGGAATTGGGCTCAAGCACTGAATAAGGCAACATACTAGAGTATAATCTAAATAGGACGGGGATAGCGGACATACTAGAGTATATTCTCCATCTGCAGGACACAGGACTATCAATTAATTTTCTCACTGTCCACTTGGCAGCCATATCTGCGATACACTCACCTGTACAGGGCTATTCCATTTTTTCCCACCCGTGTGTGAAGAGATTTTGGAAAGGGATACGGAACTTTTATTCACCACAGGAAGACTCAGTACCATCATGGGACTTGAATTTCATGCTGGACTCGCTCATGAGATGGTCTTTTGAGCTGCTCACAGCTTGCTTGCTGCTCCACTTCTCAATAAAAGTAGCTTTTCTCGTAGCGATAACATCAGCTAGGAGAGTGGGAGAGATAGTGGCACTCATGGTGGACCCATCGCACATGGTGTTCCACAAGGACAAGGTCATCCTTAGAACCATTCCGAAATTCCTGCCCAAAGTACCTACCTGGTTCCATTGTAAGGAAGCAACATACTTACCTGTGTTCTTCCCAAAATCACACAAGGACAGCAAGCAGACAGTGCTGCACATGCTGGATGTATGTAGGGCACTAGCCTTTTACCTCGAATGCACAAGAGACTTCAGACGCACTCCCAGACTCTTCGTATCATGCATGGACAGGTCCAGAGGTCAATTGGTTTCCAAACCAATGAATATCCAAATGGATTTCTACAGGCATACAACTGGCTTACACCCAGAAACACAGACAGCCAACAACAGTTATATGGGTGCATTCCACGAAAGCAGTAGCTAACACAACTGCTTTCCTCAAGGGTCTTCCCATAGACATCATCTGCAGAGCTGCAACATGGGCTTTGGACAATACCTTTGCACAACATTATGCTAGTCAGTCCTTTCAGGACTCAGATACTAGATTTGGACATACCATACTTTCCAACATCCAACCCTGCAATACGGAGTGCCCACTGCCAAGCAGGAATACTGCTGTGTAGTCACCTAAGTGGCGCACCCCCGGGGACCCTCAAACATGGCTACCCCTCTGATACTTGTCATCTTATGCAGTAACTGGAGTTCTTTGAGACGTGTCCCTATGGGTGCTCCACACCTATCTTCCTCTCCTCTGCTCCGGACTAACACGATTTGGTGTGGAGAAGGAACGGCGGGAACGGCTGCTGGTATGTGTTTAACCGTCAATCAGAGTGATTGCACAATAGCACAGCACGCGCCGGCAGCCAGGGACTGCTACTAAAGATCTCTGGGCCGTGAAGAACTCCCGTTACTGTACAAGAAAACTTCTATAGAAAAGTAACATGGGAAAATATTGTTAAAGCAAAGGCTTCTATGAAATTTTGGTTATCTTGTCAGTCCTCTGTCCCAGTTCTATGAAAGTTTTAGTCAGTGAAACTTACTTTGCAATTGCAAAAGGCACTAAAAGCGTGCTCAGACTGAAACCTCAGGGTGAGCTACACTAGCAGAAAAGATCAAATACCACTGTGATCTTCATCTCTGGGGGGGAGGGGGGGAAGATCACAGCAGGGCAAATGGATGGAACTTGGTGTTGTATACCTCTAGGTGAATGGATAAAGGTGTAATTGGGTGGAGCTGCATACAAAAGAAAACAGCTCTGCTGTCTGCCTCACTGCACCAAATCGCCATATAAGAGTAGGCATAGCCTCCTCCTTTTACCATGCAGGCCACACCTGTTTAGCAAACAAAGCAGCAATGCACTCTCTCCCATATACTGGACTCTGGGGCTATGTCTACACTGGTGTGTTCTCACGCAAAAACTCTTTTGCGGAAGAGTTCTGAAAAACTCTTCCAGAAGAGAGCGTCTACACTGGCATGTACTTTTGCACAAGAGCATGCGTGCCAGTGTAGACACTCTCTTGTGCAAGAAAGCTCTGATGGCCATTTTAACCATCGGGCTTTCTTGCACAAGAAATTCATGCTGCCTGTCTACACTGGCCTCTTATGCAAGAACAATTGCGCAAAAGGGCTTACCCCTGAGCGGGAGCGTCAGAGTTGTGGTGCAAGAAGCCAGTGTAGACAGGCAGCAAGTTTTTGCACAAGAGCGGCGCTTTGGCGCCAGTGTGGACACAGCCTTGCAGGGGGGGGGGGGGCTTGTCCCAATGCTCAGTGGGTTTCAGGGGTGGTAGATTTGTTTATGATAAAATGGGGGGGGGCAGGCTGGGAGGGAGGCGCATGCCAGAGCCCCCACATGCCCCTGGGAGGCGGGAGCCCAACCGTCAGGGGCATCGCTAACGGTCGTGGCTGGTCTCGAGGCCAGGTGGGGAGGGGGGAGGCCGCGCGCCAGAGCGGAAGGCCTTTGCTGTGGCGCCCTCTGTGGGGCGCTGGCAGGTGAGACGGGCCGGGCAGGGGACCTGCCTGAGGAAGACAGTGGGGGGGAGGGGCACAAGCGCCCGACTGAAACGGGCGGCAACCCTACTGAAGAAGCAATTTTCCCCCCCCCCACCGGCGCTCGTGAGAGCGCATGCGCCCTCGCGTCACGACAACGCATGCGCCCTCGAGTGACAGGGCGCAAGCGCGCACATTAAAGGTCGGGTCGCTGGAGGAAGCGAGGGTTGGTTCAGAGTGCGGGCGAAGGGGCGGGGGAAAGAAACCGAGACAGGCGATGCGCATGCGTACTTGAGCGGCCGATCTGCTGGCGGTCTCCGCTCCCCAGCTGCAGAGCGCGGCTGAGGTGGTGCGCATGCGCAGTGTGGGCATTTGTGACTGAGTGAGAGAGAGAGTGTGTGTGTGGGGGGGGGGGTGGTGTTGCTGCCGCTGTCAGTTCCGGCTGTTTGTTCGGGAAGTGGATCCGGCCAGGAGCCGCCGCCGTCTGAGGAGACCCCGGAGCCTCCGCTCCCCACCGGCCATGGCCAGGGACTACGATCACCTCTTCAAGCTGCTCATCATCGGCGACAGCGGTGAGGGGCCGGGGGGCGGGGCCGGGCCTCTCCGGGGGGCGCTCGGCGGGGCCGCGCCGGGCCGGGAGGGGCTGGTGTGTGCGGGGCGGTGCCGCCGGGCCGGTGCCTTGGCTGAGGGGCCGGGGAGGCTGAGGGGCCAAGGCAGCCCCGGCCTGCGGTGGGCTGGCCTGGCTGCCTGGGGGGTCAGGTGGTGCCTGCTCAGGCAGGAAAAGACTCGCAGCGCCTCTGCCAGCGTCCTAGCCGCCGGTGAGTTACAACGCATCCTCCCCCCGCCAGCGCTCCTGGGGGGCTTCTTCTGCACGCTGGGCCTGGGGCTCATCGCTTCTCACCGCTGGCCCCTGTTGAGGCCAACAGCCGCTCCAACGCAATGGAGGCCTTTGTTTTCACAGAGTGGTGTAACCTGTGGAACTTGCTGCCACAGGATGTTGAGGCAAAAAGTTTAACAAGATTCAAAACCGTGTCAGACGGGCATATAATAAGTAAGGATAATGTCCGCATTTACAGTAGCGAGGGTAGACTTTACAAGGGCAATCAAACCTCATGTTTTCAGGGCATAGGCTATTCCCTAGCTGGGATCAGGAAGGAATTCCCTCCTAATATAACATACAATTAAGTACCGTCAGGGTTCGGCGTGTGCTCAGAAAGCCCTAAGGAGTGTTGTTTCCAGTGCGTCAATTTTTAATTTTCTAACATTTAAAAAAGGTTTTCTTTAGATATGCCTTATTGAAGCTGTGTGTGTGTGTGTGTCAATGTGATCTTTAAAATGGAGGCGTATGTTCTGGATGTATATGTTTCATTTATAATCATAAATATCCAAACACTTAATCTGTTAATTAAAGATAGGGGAAACATCTGATCCTTGGATTTAAAAGGCTTTGCAGAGTTTGAAACACTTTTGAAGGGTAAAAAATTGAATTTACTACCTGTCTTGTTAGTTGATCTATTTTGCAGCTGCCAGAAGTGGTGGATTTCTGTTTCTCTATAGAGGGTTTCCAAACTTCACCCAGTCGAATTCCATAATTGCAGCCCTTCAAGATCCTGAAACTTAATTTAAATAAAATTGAATAAATGGCATCACTCTCATCTTTTAATAAAGGTGTGACCTGTAAAGATAGCAGGTCCCAATGTGTAGTGTGGCATAGGGATGTCAAGAGGTGGGTAACTGACTAATTGTATAGTTACAATTTGTATTGACTACATGATTAATTTATAAGGGAGGGTGATCTTTCCTGGCTTGTGCTGGTCCATGAGCTCCTCCTGCTGCACCTCTGCAGTTTAAATGTAGTAAGAGCCAGGTGCAGGTGGGGAGGTAGCAAGTAGTTGACAACTTGACTACTCACATCCCTAGTGTGGCATGGATAAAATGGATTTGGATAAAAATGGAGCTCTACATGATCCTAGGAATTGTTACCTCCACAAGCTTGCAGATTTCTATCAAATGTGGTGAATACAGTAATTCTTCATTTACCACGTGCCCACTTAACACGTTTTCATGATAGCACGATTTTTTTTAAGAGAACATTTTTTGAATTACACTACCATCCCCGGAATAACATGATTTCCCCAGCCAGCCCGTTGCTGGTGGCTGTGCAGGGCTTCCCTTGCTTCCCTGCAAAGCGGTGGAGGGTTCACGGTTTGCCACGCCATTCCCCGCTGACTCCACCTCGCCGGACGCCTTACCCCCTCTCCTCCGCCCTCTCTTGCAGGCCAGCGGCAGGGTTTCCCCAGCCAGCCTGTCACCGGTGGCTGCGCGGGGCTTCCCCCACCTCCCTGCAAAGCGGCAGAGGGTTCGCTGCGCTGTTCCCCAGCGCTCCCTCCCTCCCTCGCCAGATGCAGTTCAGGTCCTGGCAGACTCGTTACAGGGGCATACTCACAACCTAGTCTCCCTCCTCTCTCCTACCCTCCTCTTCCCCAGAGCCAAACACCTCCCCTCCCTGCTGTAACCCAGTCCCCTTTCTCTCCCAACCTTATGTCCCAGTCCCAACAGACACAACCGCTTGAAACACAACCCCCACCTTTTCCATTATTTTCAATGGGAAAATTGACCCCGCATAACACGTTTTCACTTAACACGATCATTTTCTGAAACATATCTATAGTGTTAAATGAGGAATTACTGTATATAGCGCACTGTGGCTACCTCATTGTTGGCCCTATGGCCACAAGAAGGGTAGGGCTCGAGTTTACATAGACCCTGTTTTAAAGGTAACTTTTTTTTAAAAGGGGAATTTATTCTAAGCCCCAGTATGTCCTGGCATACTGACTGCTTTACTAGAGGAGAGAGATCTAGTTTAAATAATTTCTGTCTTGACTGCCAGTTGTTTTCTAAACCATTTAGGCAGATTTCTAATTTAGAGACCTATAAGAGGAAGATTTTTTTTTTCTTTTGGTTAGTTAATTCCTGTTGATGGGATTGCTTAATTTGGATAAAGCCCCTAAAAACCGGAGCATGTACAGTGTCAGAAACTGTGCGTGACCTGATTGTGAGAAGACCAAATGCCTGCATTTCTGGGTTCTAACAGTTAAATCGATTGTAGAGCTACAAATATAGATTGTTAGTGGTTTCTCTTTAAACCCAAGAAGAAGGCTTTGCCCCAGTTTCCAGAAACATTTCACTTGCATCGTTCATTGATCCTCATAGAAAAGCCTCATATTAGGAAACGTTGGATGGATCGTTACATTTTCTGCTTTTCCTCATATGGAATTATGACAGTTTAGAGGACAGTAGGTTTCTGTATTTAAGTGATTTTGAAAATGTGATTGGCCTCCACTGTCTAAGTTGTGCCAAAATTAAAAAAAAAAAAAAAAAAAAAAATACATATAGTCTCTTATGCAGGGCTACTCAACTTTGGCCCCGGGGACCACAATGATACTCATAGCACATGCAGAGGGCCACAACTTAAGTTTGGTTTTATATATATATATATATATATATATATATATATATGCAAATACCTTCTTTCACACCGATGGGCAGGAATACAAAGATTAGGGCGAGACTATACTACACGCAGGCCCCATTTAAGTCAGTTCTGCTGATAGTAATAAAATGCAATACAGGCAGTCCCCGGGTTACGTACAAGATAGGGACTGTAGGTTTGTTCTTAAGTTGAATCTGTATGTAAGTCGGAACTGGCATCCAGATTCAGCCGCTGCTGAAACTGATCAGTTTCAACAGCGGCTGAATCTGGACGCCAGTTCTGACTTACATACAGATTCAACTTAAGAACCCCAGGCATCCCCAAGTCAGCTGCTGCTGAAACTGATCAGTGGCTGATTCCAGGAAGCCCAGGGCAGGGGCTTCCTGTAGTCAGCCACTGGTCAGTTTCAGCAGCGGCTGACTTGGGGACGCCTGGGGCAGAGCAGCTGGGGTGCTGCTGGGTTGGTCCAGTAGTGCCGCCGCTCCTCGGCGCTACTGGACCAACCCAGCAGCACCCAAGCTCCTCTGTCCCAGGCGTCCTGATTCAGCCGCTGCTGAATCTGACCAGCAGTGGCTGAATCAGGACTCCTGGGGCAGAACAGCTGGGGTGCTGCCCGGTTGGTCCAGTAGCGCCCAGAGTGGCGCTACGGGACCAACTGGCAGCGCCCCAGCTGCTGTACCACAGGTGTCCAGAGCAAAGCCATGGAGCACGGGGGCAGCGGGACAGCCCAGACGCGCCGTGGCTGTCCTGCTGCCCTCGGGCTCCGTGGCTTTGCTCGGCTTTGTTCCCCGTCCCCCTGGTCTGCAGACCAGGGGGACGGGGAGCAAAGCCTTGGAACACGCGGGCAGCGGACAGCCCAGACACGTCTGGGCTGTCCGCTGCCCGCGTCCTCCGCGGCTTGGCTCTGCTTTGCCCCCCCCCCGTCCCCCTGGTCTGCAGACCAGAGGGATGGGGGGGGGGCAAAGCAGAGCCAAGCCGCGGAGGACGCGGCCAGCTGACAGCTGTCAGCTGATCGCGCGCTCCGCGGCTTGGCTCTGCTTGGCTCTGCTTTGCCCCCCCCCCCCCGTCCCCTTGGTCTGCAGACCAGGGGGCGGAGGGGGGGCGGGCAAAGCAGAGCCAAGCCTCGGAGCGCGTGGGCAGCGGACAGCCCTGTCTGCTGCCCACGTGTTCCGCCGCTTTGCTTCCTCTCCCTGGTCTGCTGGAGACCAGGGAGAGGAACGCCCCGTTCGTAACTGCGGATCCGACGTAAGTCGGATCCGCGTAATTCGGGGACTGCCTGTATTGACCCAATTTCCATCCATATGACAGCACTTTTAATGAGTAACAGCAGTCCAGTAATGTTACTACTAAAACGCATATCAGCAGAAGACCATTACATCGACTCACCATTGTGTGGCGTGTTCCCAGTAGAGGCCATGTTCAAAGCATCCCACCTGCGGGCCATGTGTTGAGCCCCATGTAAAAAACCAAACCACACCATGGGCCGCAAACAAAGGGGACATGGGCAGCATGTGGCCTGTGGGCCACATGTTGAGTAGCCCTGCTCTAAGGTATCACAGGACTGCTCCTTGTGTATACAGATAGTGTATCACTTTCCACTTGTATTCCTATGTCTGTTCTTTCATTCAGCTAGCACTGGGTTTGTTTTGAAAGCTGTGATGAGTAAATTTATGCAGCACTAAATTTCACAAAATTAGTAGGCAGTGTTTTTTAATTCTTTCACATCAGTAAAAGAAGCTCTACTAATTTTCTCTTCCTCCTCCCCCTGAATATAAACTGTGTGTGCATAGCAGGTGGGGTCATGGAGAGTGTGGTTTTTCTGCATATGAGCAGTGTCTTTCATAGTCAGTGTTTGTTCAATGAGATCTGTCATCTGGAATAGCTAGAATTTCCTGAATTCCGGAGGCATTTTCTTGACAAGTCATTTGGTGATTGCCTTTGGTCAAGACATTGAAGAAGATCCTCATGACAACATGCAAGTCATGCACTCTCCATGGAGTTCTACTACATAGTTTGCAACTGGTTTTGTCTTAAACATAGAGATGTAGTCTAATAAGACTATAAAACCCAGCGTGTGGTGCTGAGGCCACTTGGGCATGTCATCTTGATCCTTGTTAGGATTTGTAGACTCAGCAAGCTGCATCTTTTTGAAAGCATTTGACAGCATTTGTTATAATTTATATGAATCTTTTGGACTTGAGGCAGGTTGGTGGTGCAACCCTCTCTAAAGTTTGGGCAAATATTTACCTCTTTCTTGGAGCTCAGGGGTATTCAGCATCAGGCTATTGTAACTTGGTTGTCAATATTGACTTATATAACTCATTTATTCTGAGGCTACTTCTGTTCCTGATGCTTAGCCAAGTTCTGGCTAGGCTTACGCTCTTGGTATATCAGATTTGGATTTTTGGAATGATGGGGCGATAATCAGCTTAGTGATGAGGGAAATTGGAGGAATCTGAAGAGAGTGAAGAACAAAAATCATTTGCAGATGTGTTCATAATTATGTTCACCAGGCTCAATGACCAGGCAACTTAGTGCTTACTCATATTGACCAGATAGACCAGGGCTGGGTAAAATATGGCCCGGGGCTGGATCCGGCCTGCCAAGCCACAGGATCTGGCATTGGACCACCCTGTTGGAACCCTCAGGCATGCTATTGCTGTGGTTTAAAGCGCAGTCTGTGCAGCTCTCTGCTTTGCAGGGAGGGAGAGGCTTTGTGTGATCTCCCATCTCTAGCTCTGTCCTCAGCTCCTATTGGCTGGAAACTACCAGCCAATAGAAGTTGAGAAATTGGTCTGGGAGATGGGGCAGCAGAAAAGAACCATGTGTGGGGAGTGAGCCTGCAGCTCTAAGTGATCTGAGGCTGCAGCAGGCAGGGAGCCCAGCCTGCCTTGGGAGTGCTGCAGGCCTGCTAGCTTAGGTAAGCGCCTCCCAGTCAGAGCCTCCCTCTGGCACCCCGTCCCTGCCACACGCCAGCTCCCTCCCCAGGTCACCATCCAAGCCCTCTGGAGTCCCCTGCCCCAGGTCACAACTCCTTCCCAGGCTCTGTACCCTCTTCCAACACTCCTTCTCCAGGCCAGAATCCTCTCATGCTCCCAAACATCCTCCCAGTCCCTGTACTCCAATCCCTTGCACCAGGTCACCACCCAAACCTTCTGCAGTCTACATCCCCTTTTCCCTTTCTCCCAGGTCACAATTCCCTCTCAGACTTTGCACTTCCTCCTAGCTCCTCCCAGAGGCCAGAATCCTCTCCTGCACCAATACTCTTCCCCCTCCCTCATCCTACACCCCAATAGATATGTTATAGTGTAGTCGATTAACTGATAAGCAAAAGGTTATAGGTTAATGCTGTAGACTACACCCATTCTCTCCCTCTCCTTGCCAGTAAATTTTTGAGCAGGCTGGCCAGCATTTCGGCTCTGTTCTGGATCACACTGGGTCCAGAACCTACTTCTGCTGTGGCTCTGCATTTAAAATGTATTAGGAGCCAAGCAGGCAACAGCCCGGCTCAGTTCCAGCTTATGCTGGGTCTGGGAGCTCAGATTCCCCTTAGACAGGGTCTGCTGCCACCCCATGCTGCTGCCTCTTTATCAGAGGCGGCAGCACTGGGCGACAGGCAGCTGGTCCACAAGGGGAGCTGTTTTTTTAAACTGGTTCTCCTCGTGGATCAACTCCTGCCTGCTCCCCCCCACTCTGCTGCCTCTGATATAGCGGCTGCTGGCCCCACCCCAGGAGCTATAGAATAGTCGGCTAATCAGTAAGAATTCATGAGGTTACTCGACTGTTCTGTTAATTAATATTTAACATCCCTACGCCCCAATCCCCTCACCCAGGTCACAATTTCCTTCTTACCCAAACTCCCTCTCAGAACTCTCACCATCTCCTGCACCCCAGTCCCTCATCTCGTGCACCCTTCTGCACCCAACCTCCACCCCAGTTCCCACATCACTTCCCAAAATCTTGGAGTGCACCCCCCCACCACAAGTTATTGCCCACCCCGAGATAGACCCTAGCAAATAATACTGAACAGTTAGGCTGCATCTAGACCGGCAAGTTTTGAGTGTCTACACTGGCTGCTTGAATTTCTGCAAGAACACTGACGATCTCATGTAAGAAATCAGTGCTTCTTACGGAAATACTATGCTGCTCCCGTTCGGGCAAAAGTCCTTTTGCGCAAAAGGGCCAGTGTAGACAGCTCAGATTTGTTTTGAGCAAAAAAGCCCCGATCGTGAAAATGGCGATTGGGGCTTTTTTGCGCAAAAGCGTGTCTAGATTGGCATGGACGCTTTTCCGCAAAAAGTGCTTTTGTGGAAAAGCATCTGTGCCAATCTAGACACTCTTTTCCCCAAATGCTTTTAACGGAAAACTTTTCCGTTAAAAGCATGTGTAGAAAATCATGCCAGTCTAGACGTAGCCTTACTGTGATCAGGCGAGCAAATGAAGCTAAGGGTCTCTTCTAACAATCTGGTACACAAAAATGACTACTTAGGGTTTTCTCACACCAAAATCCATTGAGTTTGTTGTGGAGGAGACAGTTCTTTATCATGGCTTTTAGTGGAAACAGGTGTGTGCAAGTTCTTGTGAAACTGGAAGAGAGAAAGAGGAGTACTTCAAAGCAGCAGTGCTGCACAGAGCCTGGTATCAGCTGGGAACTCCGGGCTCTGTGGTGCTGCTGCTTTGAAATGCTGCGGCATCGGGCTCTCCGTGCATTTCAAAGTGGCAGTGCTGCGTGGAGCCCGGGATCAGCTGGGGACTGACCCTGGGCTCCACGCGGCACTGCTGCTCTGAAATATGTGAAGAGTCCGATGCCGGGCTCCCCGCAGTGTTTCAAAGCAGCAGCATTGTGTGGATCCTGGAGTCAGCGTGGGAGTCCCTAGCTGACTCCGGGCTTCGGCACTTTCACCTTTGAAGTGTAGCAACAGCCCTTCGATTAGTCAACCCAATACTTAACATCCGTATCTCTAAGGTGCCATAGGACTAGTTGTTGCATATAAAACAATGGTGCTCAGTCTTGAGCAACTGTACAAGTTTACTTTTGACTGTATTAGTCAGTGCTTGTTGTCTTCCATTAAATGCCCATTCTAATCCCAACATGGCAACACCAAACCCTGGTCTTAAGGCCCAATTAGCCCAATTTTCAGTGTGGTTCAAGTGTGCATGATTTATGGGAAATAGGATTTTTTTAGGGCAATGTTTCTCAACCAGTGGTTTGAGTACCCTTAAGGGGTACTCAGAGAAGTCTGGAGGTACGTCAACACAATTGAAATTTGGAGAAAGCTGAATTTTTGTTTTACAGTGTTTTATTTTTGTACTTTTTACACACACAAATTTAATCACCCACATGGTTATGATTAAGTTGTTTAAATAAATCTGTTGCAATGGTAGAAATTTTTTTTGTCTGAAAACTGTAGGCACTGGGGGTACTTGAACTTTTTTTGAAAAAGGGGTACTTTATTTTAAAAAAGGTTGAGAAACACTGTTTCAGGGTATCTGCTGGGTATGTCTTCTATGGCAATATTGGCCAGGAACTGAAAGTTGAGGACAGTTGCAATGGATCACTTGATCTCTAACCTGCATTTCTGTTCATGCCATTTTTCTTTTCTGAGGCGTAGGTGAGGAACAGATAGAACTAGATTCTTTTCCAGAAGAAGGAATTAAATGGGATTCAGGAAATACACTGAATAAAAGACAAAGTATCACCATTTGTTTCATCTCTTCCAATAGGACTCAGCATTTTTTTTCTCTCTCTCAGGTGTAGGTAAAAGCAGTTTGCTGTTACGCTTTGCGGATAATACTTTCTCAGGTGAGTATTCCCTTTCCTCCTCTGGTGAACTTGCTGAGGGCTCTCCTGGCCCTGCCCCATCATTTGAGAACTGTCATCCTGGGGCTCACTTAATCTGGTTTTGCTAGATTGGAAATCTTTTATCTTCCCAGCTCCATTTCTCTTGCCATAATCACACACAATTTTCACTTTAATTGTGAAAGTCCCATAATGTCTAGATCAGTGTGACTCCTGTGGAAGAGTTCCATTTTTAAAATGTTTGTTGCACCAAGCAGACATCTGTCCATTGATCCAGTGGGATTAGACTTGAGTACTAACATTAAATCATTGTACAGTAAAACCTGTGTTATCTGGCACACTCGGGGATTAAGATGTTCCAGTTATCTAAAAATTCCGGTTATCTGAAGGTCCTATCAACCTAGGAAAAACCAATGGACAAAAGTAGTAAAATTCAAGTTTTTAATATTGATAGTTTTGTAGTGTGAGGCAGTTGGTCTCACATTTCTATTTTGAGTTAAAGATGATTACTACTTCTTAAATAAAAAAAAATTAAGTCAGTCATGGTAAACCAAGCCAGACCTGTGCGCCTGAAGATGTTACAGTGTTGTGGCTAGGGGCAATGCCGGTTAACAAAGATTTCTGATTAACAGAGTGCCGGATTTCAAAGGTTTCACTGTAATGCAATTCTTTGTAACATGATTCAAAGTTATCAGCAAGAGATTAATAAAATAGATTTTAGTTGAAGGAAAGAGTGATTCCACTAATACTTGAGACAAATTTTGCCCTGCAAACTCCCAGAAGTAAAATATTTGTATATTTGTTAACCTCTTTTGGTGAATTTGGAGCTCATTTTTAATCACTGGTGTGTTGGAAGAGCTTTCTTGGAATTGATTTCTTGCTTCTGGATTTGATTTTGGCATCAGTGGTTGAAAAGAGCCTTGAATTGTCAAGAACATTAAAAATGTAGCTTGAGACCTGTTTAAAAGGAGTCCAAATACATTGAGCAAAGTGGCAGAGTTCTCCTGAGACTATTGCAGCCTAGACATGTCCTATTGATGTTGAGGAGTCTAAGGGAACAAGGTTTGTGTTTTCACTTGCATACACACTTCCTCTCTCTATAGGCAGCTACATTACCACGATTGGAGTGGATTTTAAAATCCGGACAGTTGAGATTAATGGAGAAAAGGTGAAGTTACAAATATGGGACACAGCTGGACAAGAGCGCTTCCGGACTATCACATCAACGTGAGTATAGTTGGGCTCCTTTGAATGTAGTGCCAAGCTTAGATATTAGGGGCTTCTTGGAATGCTATTTGTCTATTAGTAAGGCATTTGATACGGTCTCGCATGATATTCTTATTGATAAACTAGGCAAATATAACTTAGATAGGGCCACGATAAGATGGGTGCATAATTGGCTGGATAACCGTAGTCAGAGAGTTGTTGTTAACGGTGCTAAATCCTGCTGGAAAGGGATAACAAGTGGAGTTCCGCAAGGGTCTGTTTTGGGACCCGTACTGTTCAATATCTTCATCAATGATGTAGATATTGGGATAGAGAGTACGCTTATTAAGTTTGCAAATGATACCAAACTGGGTGGGGTTGTAACTTCTTTGGAGGATAGGGACATAATTCAAAATGACCTTAGCAAGTTAGAGAAATGGTCAGAGGTAAACAGGATGAGGTTTAATAAAGAGAAATGCAAAGTGCTCCGCTTAGGAAGGAACAATCAGTTCCATACATACAAGATGGGAAGCGACTGTCTAGGAAGGAGCATGGTGGAAAGGGATCTAGGGGTCATAGTGGACCACAAGTTGAATATGAGTCAACAGTGTGATGCTGTTGCAAAAAAAGCAAATATGATTCTAGGTTGTATCAACAGGTGTGTTGTAAGCAAAACTTGTGAAGTCATTCTGCTGCTCTACTCTGCACTAGTTAGGCCTCAGCTGGAGTACTGTGTCCAGTTCTGGGCGCCACATTTCAAGAAAGATGTGGAGGAATTGGAAAGGGTACAGAGAAGAGCGACAAGAATGATTAAAGGTTTAGAGAACATGACCTATGAAGCCAGGCTTCATGAACTGGGCTTGTTTAGTTTGGAAAAAAGAAGATTAAGGGGGGACATGATAGCGGTTTTCAAATATCCTAAAGGGTGTCACAAGCAGGAAGGAGAAAATTTGTTCCTCTTGGTTACTGAGGACAGGACAAGGAGTAATGGGCTTAAAGTGCAGCAGGGGAGATTTAGATTGGACATTAGGAAAAAATTCCTAACTGTCAGGGTGGTCAAATATTGGAATAAATTGCCAAGGGAGGTGGTGGAATCTCCCTCTCTGGAGATATTTAAGAACAGGTTAGATAGACATCTGTCAGGGATGGTGTAGACGGAGCTTGGTCCTGCCTTGAGGGCGGGGGGCTGGACTAGATGACCTCTCGAGGTCCCTTCCAGTCCTATTATTCTATGATTCTATTATAGCACTGGAGTTTCTCAAGCTTGTGGTTTGTCTGGGTTTCAGGGATTCTTTTCCAAGATCTGCCATGAGAATTTGGGATGAAGCTTTTGTGGTAAGGCACAGGGCTAGGAGGCAGGACTCCTTGATTCTTGGCTAAGCAAAAGATATTGTATATGAACTTGGGCAAGTGTCTTAACTCCTCTGCCTCCAGTTTCCCAACTGTAAAACTGTGACTGTTTCTTTATTTTCTATACATCAGTAAATCTACTTTCTCAGCCTTATGCAAAATGTGCTACAGAAGTCCAAAATATTAACTCCTTTTGTCAGTTTTGTAGTTTAATGAGGGATTTGAAGTTTAAGAATTCAGTCTCAAATACATGAATTCTGTTTTGAAATTGCTAATTGTGAAGGAACTTTCTTATTAAAATACATAGTGTTTTATTGATACAGACACCAAACAGAAGATTAACCTTCTTCTTGGTCTGAGGTCAGTTCATGCTCATTGTCCTTTGAACAACTGCAGTGCTTTTCCTGTTCCTGAAGAAACCACACCCTGAGCTGCAGCTGCAGCACTGAGAGCTCAGGAGAATGAAGTGTTTTTGCTGTAATAGGTTACAGAGGATTTGGGTCCGCTCAGAGTGGTATTGGGAGAAGAGGAAGGAAGGCATTTGGAAATTAATCACTTGTTTCTTTTCTGTATAAAATAAATTTGTACTGGGAGGACCAAGTACCTGGGTTTTTTTCATATTCCTTAAGACCAAAATGGACCATTGTGATCCTCTAATATTGTCCTCCTGCACATTGCAGGCCACAGAAGCATACGCAACCAGTTCTGTAACTGACCCATAATCACTGGTTGAGTTAATGAAATTCTTGAATAATATTTTAAGACTTCAGGTTACAGAGAATTCAACATTTACTCAAATTTAAATCCGCAAGTGTCCGATGCCCCATGCTGCAGAGGAGGAGTAAATCCTCCCCCCAGGGTTTCTGCCAATCTGACCTCAGGGAAAAGGCCTTCTCAACTCCCACTATGTTAATCAGTTGGACTCCAAGCATGTGGACGAGACCCACCAGCTAAATGCCTGGAAAGAATTCTCTTGTAATTCCGAGTGTTCCCCATCTAGTGTACCATCTCTGGCAGTTGAGGATATTTGCTACTTGAGGTCACAAAAATCACATGCCATTGTAAGCAGTCTTATCATCCCATCCCATCCCATCCGCATCTTACCAAGCTCAGCCTTGAAGCCAGATAGATTTTTTTTTTTTTTTTTTTTTTTTTGCCTTCACTCTTTGATGGCTAGAAACCTTCATCTCTAGAAACCTTCATCTCCTTTCAAGCCTAAGCTTGTTGATGGCCAGTTCATATCCATTTCTTCTTCCTTCAATGTTGTCACTTAAATAACTCTTCTCCCTCCCTGGTATTTATCCCTGTGATGTATTTATATAGAGCAGTAGTATCTCCACTCCTCCTCCATTTGGTTAACCATTCACAGTTGACTTTTCTTTTTGGCTTCTGCCAATTAACTGAACCAGGTAATTTTTCATAACACATCAGGTATCTATATAATCATAAAATATTAGGGTTAGAAGAGACCTCAGAGGTAGCTTTTAACAGGGAGTTGGACTCTAACAGACCTAAAGTCAAAAGCATAATGGGTTTGGCTCCTTTTGGGAGAGTTTTAGAAATTTAAAACTGCTCCACTCCTTTCCTTTGCATTTCTTCACTGATACTGATGAAGACTTTTTTGATAAAAGCATTACAGACTGCGTTACCTCTTAGTGTTCCTGTGCATAACGTCACTTCTTGTTTCAATGCTGTGGCCAGCTTTAGAGAGGAAGTGGTGAGGGGGAGGCAGTAAGGCACTGCTGAAGTTCTTATCAGCTGTGCATACAGGCCACTCTATGAGGCTGAATTTGTGCTGACTCAGCAGAGTACCTTCCTGTTTTCAGAATCCACAGACACACTTCAGAGCCGAGTTAATGAGCCTTGGTTCACTGGGCTATGGGGGCTGATGCCAGGTAGATCTGAAAACCACAGTGCCCAACCATTAAAGGAGGAATACTAGGAAATGAGACTTACTTTTGAGTACAAATAGCTGCAAAAGTGACTGTTTTATGCAAAGTGTAAACCTTTTGCGTCTCCATCCACTCACAAGCATTTTTTAAAAAAAGAACTTCTGAGAATCATAGAGAGTGCTTTCTACATGAAGGATTTTGGACTTCCTGATGTATACAATGCTGCTGTGATAGCAGCTTCTCTGAGAGCATTCAGGGCAAACTGGGGAGTAACAAGCCCGTACATTTTCCCATATTCCCGATTTGCAGAGTAGTTACCAGCTTGCCCCAGAGCTTCCCATTGACAAGCAATAACATTTCCAGTTCTGCATGCCACTGAAGGACATTTTTGTTTTCAGCCTCTTTGGGATATTGATGGCAAAGACTTAGGGAAGAAGTGAAAAAGCTGCTGCAGCACCTAGCATTGTGGTAGAGAAACTTTTTCCTCCAGCTATGTGGGTTGGCTGTGGCTCCTGGAGTACACTGCAGCTTCCTCTTCAGTAGGCCAGTAGGTTTGAAGCAGACTCCTCTATGGTGGACCATATTCCCTATGCAGATAATAAATAAGATTGTGGATTCAGAATTTTGTCACGGGAGTATCTGATTTGCTTAGACCCATGGTGTCCAACCAGTTCTCAAGCAGTGGCCACTATAGTGGCTACTACTATAGCAAACTAATTACACTTAATTAGCCAAATAGCTACATGTGGCTAGTGACCAGTGTGTTGGACACCATGGGCTTAGACCAACCCATTGAGTAGCTGATCAAATTACCTTGCTATAAGCTGTACAGATGGGCAAGGCCAAATAAAGCATGGGGACGGTGCCAGTACATGACAACAGAATTGTTGAAATTTTAGGTTGTTCTAGCAGTGACTGGATTGAGGTTAAAGATATAAAAAGGGGAAAAGGTGTTCCTGGGCAATTGCCATAGACCAGTATTAATATTTGCAGGTGAAGATAGTCTACAGATAGATGTCAAGTCTGAGAGCATTTGGTTGTAATAGTAGTGGGTTTGAAGTGCTGTTGGGAAGACTAATTGTTGCAATATGACTGAACTGAGTGAAATTCAGTAGTAGAAAATGGGAAGACCTAAAACTGTAGAAGCCTAACATACCGCATTTTCCGGCGTATAAGACGACTTTTGATGCTAAAAAACATCCCCCAAAAATCGGGGGTCATCTTATACGCCGGGTATAGAGGCGGTGGGGCAGCCCAGGCGTGCCTGGGCTGCCCCGCCGCCCGAGCCCCTCCGCGGCTTTGCAAAGCCTCGGGGGAAGCCGGTGGAGGGGCATCCCAGGCGCGCCAGGGCTGTCCCGCTGCCGGAGCGTCCTCAGAGGCTTTGCTCCCAGTGTCCCTGGTCTGCTGGAGACGGTCCCCAGCAGACCAGAGGCACCGGGAGCAAAGCCGAAGCGGCGGCGGGGTGCCGCGCTTCTGAAGCGTTGCTCTGGCAAAGCCTCAGAGCCGTGGGACCCTGCCGCTGCTGCGGCTTTGCTCCTGGTGCCTCTGGTCTGCTGGGGACCGTCTCCAGCAGACCAGGGACACCAGGAGCAAAGCCGGGGAGGCGGAGCGGCGCTGGGACGAAAACCTATCTTTTAACTAAAAAATTAGGGGGTCGTCTTATATGCCCAGTAGCCTTATACGCCGGAAAATACGGTACTTAAGTTTTAGAAGCTGAATATGACACACACAGTGCTAAGGAATGTCAAGGAAGTTGAGCAGAAGAATTTATTTTTTATAAAGTCAGGAAAAGTAAAATAGACTCAAATCTAATAATAAATAGCAAAATGTCAAAAGTAACAAGACGCTCTACATCTAAAAGAAAACAAGGGGTCTTGGAATTTTTTTTTTATTTTCTAGTTGGAGCAGTGACTAGTGCACTAGCCTCTTAACTTTAGAGAATGGGGTTGACTTTGTCCTAAATCCAAACAGAATGTAAGTGTTGACCTAATCCCATATATACACATCAGAAATCCTTTGGGGACATTGTAGGTTACAAATAAGATTGAGAGTTGCATTTGCTGAATCTTTTCATGCTTGGTTTGCTCAAGTATACTTATGAGACTAGAACAGTTTTTTTTAACAGGGTTGGTAGTTTATATCCAGTCCCTTTAAAACAAGGCATGTTAAACAAGCACCGAGGTTACTGTAACTGTTGAAAATCTCAGTGATTACATGGTTGCCTGTGCTGCAGGCTCTGCAGTATAAAGCTAAGCTATATACTGCAGAGCTTGCAGCAAAGCCTCCCCAGAAGTGGGGAACTGCCAGCCCTTGCCTGCCTGCCTGCCTGGCTCCCGGGGAGATGGGTTCGTTGAGCATGACCAGTAAATGGTTAGTCATTTACACTCAAATATCAATAATATGGATAGTGTGGGCTTAACTCAAAGAATGAAGTAATTATAGAGTGATTTTTACCATTAAATTAGACTAATTGTCCCCCAAGACAGGGAACAGTTTTCCAGGGACAACAGAAGTAGTTATAGTGTACTGAACACCAGATAGCCTTAAAAATTTAGAAGTAGGCTAGAGCAGCCCTCATTCACAGTGGGGCCCAGCCCACGCATGCTGCTGGCAGGGGTACTCCAGTCCCTTGCCTTTTCATAGAATACTAGGACTGGAAGGGACCTCAGGAGGTCATTGAGTCCAGTCCCCTGCCCTCATGGCAGGACCCAGTACTGTCTGCCATCCCTGATAGACATTTATCTAACCTACTCTTAAATATCTCCAGCGATGGGGATTCCACAACCTTCCTGGGCAGTTTATTCCAGTGTTTGACCACCCTGACAGTTAGGAACTTTTTTTAATTGGTTAACCGGTTAAACTTCACTTTTGACCAATTAATTAAATACGATTTTACATCCCTAGTTAGAAGAAATTTCAGATGGTCCACATTCATGGATTTGATAAGAAATAAGCAAAGATATTGTGAACTTTAACAAATGTTGAATTCACTACAGCCAGGTGAAATTCCAAAGTACTGGAAAATGCAAACATGTAAACTAGTGACTTGGGATGTTAAAAGTCAATTAAATACCTAATAGGTAAAGCTTTAATAAGCTTTGTACTGCAGAGCCTGCAGTGAAGCCTCCCCAGGAACAAGTCCTCAGCTCTGTTCCCAAGGAGGAGGCTTCCTTGCCACAGTAAAGCTGACTGCTCATGGGGAGGCTGAGTGTAACTGACACCATTAACAGATTAGCATCCACTTATTGATTTAAACGGTTAGTCATTTACATTCTAACATCCCTACTAGTGACCCAACAATAAAGTCTTTAGAGCTGCTGTATTGGACTAGACCAAAAGCCCAGGTAATTAGGTGTTTGTCTTTTGACAGTTGCAAATTTTGGATGCTGCAGGTGTTAATCTCCAGACTGTATCTAACTGTATAATAAAGACCTAGCAAATAAAGGGAGACTTTTTTTCCCCAATCTCAGATGGTAATCAGTTTATATCTGAAGCATGAGGGCTGTTTGTGCATGTAATAGAAAACAGACTACTGTAATTACAGTTGCTATTGATAAATGCCTAATCTTATTCTAAGAAAACGCATTAAGCTTTTTGACTCAGTAGTATCCTGTATCAGGGAATCCCACATTCTCATTCTAAAATGTTTTCTTTTGTTATAGGAGTAGCCTTAGAAGAGGTGTAGTGGGTTCATTTAAAGATATTGTTTAATTAACCAGTACTGGAGTTTTGTGAAGATTTCCTGCACTGTTGTGTAATGATTCAATAATAATGTATTTATAGCTGAACTTTTTTCAAGGTTTCATAGAAAAGATCAGGATAAATGCATTATAAACATTCTGCAGCTGTGTAAAATGCAGAGTTCTCATAGGTTTATTTGAATCTCATGATAGTACTCCAGAATTTAAGCTTTTTTACATTTAAAGTCTATAGTTTTGTGGCTGAAAAGTAACTTTCAGAGGGCAAATTTATCCAGTAATCTTTGTCTGCAGATATTTTGAAATAATAACTAGATGTGAGTAGCCACATTCATCTCAATAGGACATTAAATCTGAAAAACACCAACAGCTATCTTCTGACTATTCTTTTAGGAAAAAATAACAAATTATTGTGCTGCTTCATTTTTGGATGTAGTGGCAAATAGTGAGTTGTAGAGGTAACAAGTTGTCAATATTTGCAGGGATGTGGAATGAGGATTTCATTCGTCCATCCCTGAAATTTAAAACTGTCTCCATCCTACTCAAAATAAGGAAGGAAAAGGAGATGTATCAAAAGCATCATCTGACTCTTGATTGTTAAAAACACACTACGGGGGTTGTGCTCTCTGCTTGCTGCACTTGCCAACTCTCCTCTCACAGGGGTAAACAACCCTGGTTCTGCTACCCCCACCCCCAAACCTCCTAGGGAGGATTGGGCTGCGGCAATGCCAGGTCCAGGTCCCTTCTCTTTCTCTCCCTCCCCACTGCTAGCTCAGGTCCCTTCTCCCTCCTCTGCCTTGCCAGCCCAGGCACCCCCTTCTTTGTCCTCCTCCCTTCCCTTCCCTCCCGCACCAGCTCGGGCTCTTTCTCTTCTCCCCCCTAGCCTCCCCTCCCAGCTATGGTGGACGCCAGGCCCAGCTATCTCCCAGGCAGCTGGGGAAGTGCAGGGGATGCCTGCTCATCCCACATGGAGCACAGGTGCACACAGAGCTCTGGGGCACTGCACCCTGCTGAGGTGGGGAAAGCAGCAGCAAGGGAGGTGCTGTCCCAACCTCTCTCCTATGTGGTTCAGTCTGTGCTGCTCACCACCCCAGTCCTGCCCACAGAGCCCAGGGCCACCCAGGAGCAGAAGGGAAGGAGCAGACAGGTCAGTGTGGCAGCTTCCCTAGGTGGCTTGGGGATGCTCTGGCAGCCGCAGTAGGTGCAGTTGCTGGGGAAGGGGTGAATCTCCCCGGAGGCAGCTGATTCCAGGCAGTCAAGCACCACGCTCTGGCTGTCCAAGAGCCTGATGGCGGGCCAGCCCCAAAGCACATAAGCCCAGCTGGGAGCCCCAATCCTAGGACCTGTCCCTGGGCTGCTGTTCCGAGCACCACAGGCTCCCCTCCCCGCCACTGGACTGTCACGGCTGTGATGTGGGGTCTGCTGGCTACTGTGCCATGTTTCTTGGCAGTGAAAGCCCTGTGGGGGAAGAGAAATAGGGGCTTGGTTTAAAACAACAATTCCAAGTGGTGAGGGGAAGCAGCAAGGTCGGGCTTGAGAGGGGGTAGGCAGGTGGGACACAGTGACATGTTGATGTCACTCTGTTGTCCTCCAGGAAAACCTTTTTTTAATATATAGAGAAAATTGACACTCTTCTTCCCAAGTGCAAAAAATTCCATTAGTTCCACACCCAGCTGCCAAAGTCTACAACTTCCTACAGAAAATTTCTGTAAAGTTGTGTGTGCAGTGAAGCATGTGGAAAATTGAAAGGATAGCCACAGCCTAATGTAAAAATGAGATCATATAGTGCTAGTTTGGTGCTGGACTCAGAGGGGCAGGAGGACCTGTGCTGTGTAAAACACCGTCTTAGATAAGATTAATGGGCAGTGATAAACTGGGTGATTAGATTTAAAAAGGGATTAGTATTGGGAAATAAAGCTAGTCTTAGGTTAACAAAATGTCGAGTAAGATCTCAGACAATGAAGAAAATTGCAGTTTAGTATATACAAATGTAACATTGTGGGGGAAGAAATGGGCCACCTGAAAAATGTTTTATACAAAAGTATGTTTCAGCTCAGGATCAAGAGGATTTAGATGTAAGCCATCTGTCCATTGCTCAACAGTAACAAAACCAAATGAGGTGCTGTATTAGGGTTGCTAGCAAGATAAGTGAGCAGAAAACAGGAGATACTGTGTCTGTATAAGTTAGGCCCCCATCTGGAGCAACACTTATATTTTTATATACATTTTATATGTTCTCACATTTTTTTTTAATGTGGACTATAGCCTTTGAGAATCAAGATGTTATGCAGTCTAAAGAATCTAAGTTATAAAGGACATTTCATATTTTTGTTTGAGGATTAGGTGAATTTGAATTGGCCTAACAAGCTTCAAAATCATGAAAGGATTGGTTGAGAGAACTTATTAAAGCATTTAAAAATACAGCACAATCTATAAAGTCTGGGACTGAATATTCTAGGTCTGAGATATTTCATACCAAGGGAGTTGGAACATGGCATATGTCTGAGAGCATTTCAAGAGAATTATAAAATTCCTGAGTTGCTTTTTGGAGATTGTAAGAGAGGAGATGAGAACACACAGGCAAACAGGTTGGGATGATGGTCTTTGCTACTGCTGTATGCTTAGAAAGTTGCACAGCACCTAGTTGTTGCCACCATCAGTTGTTGATGTGAAATGGAGGCTAAGACAGAGCAATTAGTGAAGCATCTGAAAAGTAATGCTTCAGAGGGGTAGGCTGAGAGAGTCTTTCAGGTATTGCTAGACTAGTTGTTGTTTTTTTATTTTTTTTTCAGTTATAGACTAACAAAACATGTAGATGGTATCCTGAGTATTAAAAAAAAAAAAGTAATGATAGCAGTACTTTGCAGTCAGTGGATGAGAAGCACTGTGTGTTACAAAAGGGGTGTATCATTCATTCTAATATCTCAGATGAAGAGAGGGAGATATTAAGTGATTTGCTCAAGCTGCTATTGCAAGTGAATGGCAGAGATAGAAATAGAATTCAGAACTAATCTGAAGTGTAGCCCAGTTGTTTTTTGTTCGAAGACACAGTGCACAGATGGATTGGTTTGAGGGGTAGCCGGGTTAGTCTGTAACAGGAAAAACTTAAAAAACAACAAATAGTCTAGTAGTGTATTTTCTGCTTAGGAAAAGAATTAATTCAGCAAAGGAGAACTAGATTCAAAGTTGTGGTTGCTGCTGTCATCTCTAAAAAGCAGAGGGAGGAAGAGCTCTTGTGGAAATATTGTTAGAAATATATTTCAAGATTTCCAGAGACTAATCTTTTGCTAAGAGAAATACCTGTTTGGCTGCATTTGCAAACCTAATCCCGGTCAGACCTAAGAGGAGGAGGGGAGAGACAGGTAAATGTGTCAGTGCACAAAAAGAAATTGAATCCATCTACTTCTCTTAGGAGTGTTGGTTCTGCAGCTTTGACTGCATTGCCTTTCACTTATTTTTAATCACTCCAGGTAGCAAATATGACTCTGAATGCACATATGGAGCAGATCTGTTGAGTAGGAAGGTGTCATCAGACCACAGTTGCTTTTCAGTGTAGAATGGGATGTTAAAGCAAAAGGAGTAAATGGGGGCTAAATAGCAAAACAGACCTTGACTAGTTATATCTGGAGAGCTGATCACAAGTTAGGCTTGCTCACATGTTAGTCCCTAATGAGCATTTTTCACACTGCAAAACCACTGCATAGTTTGGCATGATTTAACGATCGTTACTGGAAGGCCTATGGCTGGAAACGTGGGTGATGGTGCTAGAGAGGAACTGGAAGCACCTAATGATGTAGGAGGAATGGAGGGAAACTTTCAAAATTCATTTCCTAACTGTAACCAGTGATCAGTTTTTAATTTGTGCAGGAGCTAAGAATCACATGAAATAGGAAGGCAATGGAGGATGGACTCATACCATCTGGAAGATAATACTTATCCTTGTTTGGGTCCCAGGCATCCTGAACAGGAACTATAGGAGCAGGTTTATCATTATAGGCTGGGATCTAAAACTTTTTGTTAATATGCACCAAATTAGCAGAGAACTGTGCATGTTTAGGGCCTAAGCATGGGCTGACAGTTGCACATTAAATGACTCCTAATGAGGTGAGAGGGATGGGGACTTGTTTGTTCAGAGTTGGGGATTTATATCTCCGTCATCTAGAAATGCTTTCCAAAGGAAGCTGTTAAGGATAAGACCAACCTGCCTGAAGTTTGAACTAGCATCTGTGTCCCTTTCCCACCCACCAGGTATTACAGAGGGACGCATGGGGTCATTGTTGTCTATGATGTCACCAGTGCAGAATCCTTTGTGAATGTAAAGCGGTGGTTACATGAAATTAACCAGAATTGTGATGATGTCTGCCGGATACTGGGTAAGCATGTGCTCTGCTGCTGCTTGTTCTCGGGAACTTTTGTTGTGACAGCCTGGGTAGTGTATTTTTATCACTGGCTTTTTTTCCTTTTTAGTGGGAAATAAGAATGATGACCCAGAGCGGAAGGTTGTGGAGACAGAAGATGCCTATAAATTTGCTGGGCAGATGGGGATCCAACTGTTTGAAACCAGCGCCAAAGAAAACATTAATGTGGAAGAGGTAATACCCTGAGAGACATGGGACTATGGCCACTTTTCAGAAGTAATGTGATAAGAATGACAAAATCTTGCATCTGTTGAAGGGCAATGTACATTTTACTGTTAGGAGGCCACATACCAACAAAAGTAGGAGGGGGTTTTCATTGCTATTGACACTTATTCTGCTGGGGAAGGAAGAGTAAAATCCCTCAGTATGTACAAACTGCAGACAAGCCATTGCAGTGAGAAGGAGAAAGGTGAGGCCGGGAGGAAAGGTGCTACATATATGACGACTCCTTAAGTGCAATAAAGGTTAAAGCTGGATGGTGAAATGAAAGAAAATGCATTGGCCTATGTCTCACTATAGTGCCAGCCTCATTGGAGGGGAATGCTTGACCCAGTGTCATTGGCTTTGGTGGGGCTGTGGACAAACCCCCACTTGCTATTTAGCACTGCTAGGCTAGACTTCTGCTCACTGGGGGAGGTAAAAGCGAGCCTGGAAGATGCTAAACCCCAAATGCTGGCCTTTGGTGGGGCTGAGAGAGAATATGCTGACATCTGTCTTGTTGGCTTAATAGCATCATGGGGTTTGCCTTTGATGTTTCATCTTCTCTGAAGGACACCTCCTCAGCAGCTATCTTGCGCACACAGGTGGTCTGAACTTGCTTGTGTTTCTCTTGCAGATGTTTAATTGCATTACAGAGCTGGTTCTGCGAGCAAAGAAAGAAAACTTAGCAAAGCAGCAACAGCAGCAACAGAATGACGTAGTGAAGCTAACTAAGAACAGTAAACGGAAGAAGCGGTGCTGCTAATACCCTTTACCTAATGCAGAGACTCTGCTCTTACAGATCAGCCTCTTCTAGACTTGGGCTACTTCACTGGGGCAGGCTTTGGGAGGACTTTCTCAATTTTGTGCCGTTATTTAAAGATTTTCTCCATGTTTTCTATCAAGAGGCTCGGGCACCTGACCATATTAGTGCCAAGAAAGTATTGGATGGACTCTTGCCCCCTCACACCTCCCCTGCTCACTCCAGTGCGCCTTGTAGACTAAAAAGGACGTTGCCTACCAAGTGGACTGATTAACCCAAGAGTTTGTACATAATGTATATTGCTTTAACCAGCCACTCCTCCCTCTTGTCACTTTGGGTTATGCCTTCTTAATATCCACCAATCATGAACTGCAGAGTTATCTTTTTAAAGATAGAATACGAAGTTCTTAACTCTAGTAGGCTCCAGGCTGGCAGCAATTGCAGCTGGGACCTTGGGCTTCATTTTGTTTGGGCTCCAGGCTGGCAACTGGTGCCCCTGGGGCCTTTGGCTTCACTTTGAGTTCCTGGCTGTTACTGGGGCTTTGACTTAATTTTTCTAGGTCCCAGGGTTGCTGCTGGAGCCTGGGGTTTCACTTCACCCACCCCTGCGCTAGCGGCTGGTGCTGGGTTTCACTTTGCCATGCTCCAGATTTGTGGTCAGGGCCTTGGGTTTCACCATTGCTTTGTGGTGCAGCCTGGCTATACCTGTGCTCTTTAGTTTGTACTGGGATATTTAAAACCAAACCTGCAAAAAATGGGATTTATTTGGATTAAAACTTAAAAAAAAAAAAAAAAATGAAATCAAACTCCTGTGGCATCTCCTTCTGGGTTTGCTGGTTGTTCCAGGCAAGGGTCCAGATTCTTCTTGAGAGCAACAAGACAGTGTGAATCTGCCAAAAAAAAAGCTCCTCATATCTCCTGTCATCAAGCAGATCAGAACTCATATGTAAGTGGTAGCAAAGCAGTGCTTTCCAGAGAGATGAAACGTGTTTGTGAATCCAGCCCTTTTGGTTAGTGTCTGGCTCCAAAAGTTGCGTCAGCATCATTCCCAGGAGTCTCCTGTCACAGTGGAGGACAGCTGTCTCTAACATAAAGAAATGGAAAGTTATTGTTCACATTATGTGGTGATGGTTGTGGGTCAGGTTATTTTAGGTAACATAATCTGGTCTCACTAGGCTGAATAAACAGCATTCCCCTGACCTTCACTTGTGGGGAAAATAAGGGCTCAGTTAATCGGTCCCTGATGTAGATATGCTCAGACTGTCCAAGCATGATGTGTTTGGGCTGCTGAGTAAAACGTGCTGATTCTCTAGGAAAAAAGAGATCTGAAAATACCGACTGGAAAGGGTTGGGGGCTGTGGCTACTGGCCCATTCTTGATCTTTAGGATGACACTTGGGTGTCAGCATGTGATCCTCAGGAATCACTGGTTATAGGTTTGGTAGAGTATGTCCCACCAACATTCATGAGCTTGGAATCATCCCATCGACTCCCAAGAAAGGCTAAATTCAAATCAGACTTATTTATTTTTGCCTGTCTTTTTAGCTTCATATGGTTTGTGTTAAAAGCCCTGATCATACAATCACATCACAGATCAGTCTGACTTGAAAAGTGATTTTTTTTTAATGCAAACCATGAATGTGTGACAGGTTTTTAACCAGTGCAAGTCTTGGGAGTGTTCAGCAGCTGCCTTTTTCCATTCCCCATCTCTCTTCTGCACATATGTGCACATCTTTCATTGCTATCCCATGAGTAAAAAATGACCTGGGGGCAAGTGGAGTGATACTGCTAGAGAACGCTGCATGAATGACAAGATGTGCATTGGTTGCTTTTGGAAGTGACAGCAGAAATTTTACCAGGCATCTACCCTATATGCTTCCAGAGTGGAATATAGCACATGTACCAGGAAGGATTTCTGTCAACCTTCTTCTTGAAATGGAGCTGGCATGTGCCACATGTTGTTGCTCTGTGGTCTTGATCTGAATTAAGCTGATGGGGCTTCTGAGTTTGCAGATCTAGGCTAGGTGAAGGGGATACACAAAAGCATATGAAAAATATGAATTTGTTGGAACTGATGCAATAAAGTGAGTAACCAGTGCACCTGATCTGAAGTGTTTTGATGTGGGAAGCTTAGTCACTGTGTCCAGGATTTAGTGGCACAGGTGTGAACTTTGCCAGTCCAGCAGTCCAACTTCCTGGCATGAAGTGGGATTTTTTTGAATGAAAATGCTGACTCTACTGGCTGTAGAGGAGCAGCTGTCTTATCTGCTGCTGCCACTGAGTATTAAACTAAGAGTGGGGAGTGGGGACTGCATCTCTAGTGGTGCTGATGTGAAGTTTCCTAATGTTAAGCAATGGAATGTCTAACTGGTTTGCTAGGATTATTTCTGTATTGACAGTTTCTAATTATGCTTTTTAAATAATTTTAAAAAACTAAAAATAAAGGTTACAAGCTGCCAAATCTTCCTTTTTATTGTCTGTTTCCACTTCTGTCCAGCATCTGGAGCTGGAGTCTATCCATGGCTTGACTCAATCCTCTTGTTATATGTGATGCTTTTCTGCAGAGCATGTTTTGCAAGGGACAATATCTGCCTTCAATCATCTTGCTGCCATGGGATTTTTCCTGTTTAGAGGAACTATGTATTTAATCTTTCTTTATCGGTTGAAAATTGGTGGTTTGTGCTCTATGCCTTCACTCACGTCCCAAGGTCAAGCTTTGAAGACTTCACTTGCAATTATGCAAGGAAGAGCTAGTGGCTCCAGCAGAGTTTGGAGCTCTTTATTAGAGGTTGGAGAGGACAAATAATGAATTTTTTTTACTGCAATTTTTTGCATTGTGGGTCTATCTCCACGTAGTGTTCCTCCCTTTTATAGTGATTTATGGCCATGGGTGTACTTGTTGCACTTAGTATTTAGTTTCTCCTTAATACAAACTTGAAATTTTGGAAGCAGCCGTGTCCATTTTTTCCACTGGTTAAGTGAGATGAAAAACTTAGCCTCTGGAGGGCTTTTTCCTCCTCTGAGTGCTACTCTATGGAATGGGGAAACCTAAAATGAAATGTAAACATAAGAACAGCCATACTGGGTCAAATCAAAGGTCCATCTAGGTCAGTGTCCTGTCTGCAGATAGTGGCTAATGCCAGATGCCCCAGAGGGAGTAAACAGAACAGGTGATCCTCACATGAGCCCTCTCTTGTCCAGCCTCTGACAAATGAAGTAGAGACACCACTTCTAATCATCCTGGCCAATTGCCATTGATGGAACTAACCTCCATGAATTTATCTAGTTCTTTTTTTGAACACTGTTAAAGTCCAAGTCTGCATAACAGTCCCATAGGTTATGAAGAAAAAATTATTTTGATGTTGTGATGGCGTGTTGGGGTCTCCCTGACGTCTGCACCCCCGTGGTGGCACGAACAGACTCTGCCAGCTAGTAGAATTGAGGGAGTTTATTGCTTCTCCAGGACACAGCACAGATGTAATCTGGTCACAGTAACCAGGGCTAGGAGGCCTTGACCTCTGCCCCCCGTGAGATGGGGGGAGACCGGGCCCCTCCAAATCTAGCTCCCTCTCTAATCTGTCCTGTTTTTCCTGACCGCAACAGCCTCCCTCCCAGGCCCTGCCCCCAAGCTGGGTGCTGGTTTCCGCCTTCCTCCCTTTGTCTCTCTCCCTGGGAGGCTGAGCCTGGGTGTCTGGGTTAATACACATTTGAGAGAGTGAGAATCTTGCATCACAGCACGCCCGGGGGGGGGGGGGACAGCACTGAGTTACAGAGCATACAGCACCCCCACTATGCCACAGTTGTTTTTTAAACTTGCTACCTATTAATTTCATTTGGTGACTCCTAGCACTTGTTAAAGGAGCAAGTAAATAACTTTCCTTATTCACTTTTCCCACACCACTCATGATTTTATAAACCTTTATCACAGGGGTAGGCAATAATTTTTGCCCTTAATACAATTTTTGAAGTAGCCCCAGACCACTCTGGAAGGGGTGGGGCTTAAACAGGAAGGGAAGGGGCTACCCCACCTCCAGACCACAATTGGTCTGTGGGTGGGGAAGCCCCTTGCCCCCCCTTCCCACTAGGCATCCATGCCCTGGAAGAGGCTTGGCATGTTCCCCCTGCCCCCAGGCCAATTAGGGGCTTGGGGTTGGGGAGGGTGGGAAGCTGCTTTCAGGCCATGGGCTCCTCGCAGGGCCAGGGCAGGGTGAAGGAAGCTTCACGCAGCTCCCCCACCCCCAGGCCCTGATTGGCCTGAGGGTGTGTAGCCAGACAGAACCTCCCCCCCCATCTCTTTCCTCCCTCTGACATCCTTGGGAGAGAGAATCCTTGAGAGTGAAACTCTGTCTTCAAAGGCTCCAGGGCCTCCAGAGGTGCTGGAATAACAATGGCCCTGAATGCTAGACAGGAACCAGATAACAGCGACAATTGGGCCAACAGGCAGTTTGGGGTGGGGGGGCCTTGAGCTGCCTATGGCTGGTACCAGTATTGATACACCTACACACACTGTCTCAGAAGAGGAATCTGCCTCCCCATCAGACAAAGAATGTTTGGCCTTAATGATTTAGTTACCTCCATCTCACAGGTGCAAATTAAGCTTTGGACCGCCTGCGGGAATGGGCGTCACAAAGACGTTCCAACTTAATTGGCATTTTAATGACAAGAGGAAGCGTCTATGTGACGACAGGGGTATAAAGTAGGGCCCTGTGCCCCATTCTAATTGGAGATCCACCCACATAGCTGCTGGTCAGGCAGTCTTGGACCCCTGAGACTTTAGGGATGCCTTAGTCTTGTACTGACTGCTTCCCATTGGGATTGAGAGGAACCTGGCTTCACCAAAGTAAGGCTTGCAGGGGTAAGAATATACCTGCTAGGTGTCGTTTTTTTTTTTGCGTGCATTTAATAAGAGCTCAGAGAACCAAAAGGGTTTCATGGTACTTGTGACTTTTTAGTTTAATTTCTGTTCTTTTGTAGTGGCTGTAATCTGTAACCCAGCAGTAACATTTAACAGCTAAGCTTGCCTTGTAACAATAAAATAGTAACTGTTTAAGCTTTAACCTGACTCCTCCTGTTGCTGTAACAGAATCAGACACAATTAAAAGAATCATAACCGGTCAACAGGGTAAATGCCATAAGAGCTGAGTGTTGGATTGTGCCGCCTCCACGGGGCAAACTCTTGGGGCACTCATCAGCCTTCCTGGCTGCCCACTGCGAAGGGACTTTAGTTGTAGCAGTCAAAGACTCGGGTGTAATAAGCTCTCCCTGCAAACTCTTGGGGTACCTGTCAGCCTCCCCTGACTGCCAGCTGTGAAGGGACCCTCACACTAGCAGTTGAAGACTCGGGTGTTTAATAGGGCTCACAGACCACTCACTGCCTTGACCACCAGCTAATAGGGCGGAGGAGTGCGGGAAGCCTCCTCCCACTCTCCCATCTGCTTGGTAAGCAGTGCACGGCGCTTCAAAGCACCACATGCTCTTGGTAGGGTGGGAGGAGGCTTTGCACAAAGGCCTGGGGGCAGGGAAGCATGCGAAGCCTTCTCTGCTCTGCCCCCGCCTCATGTTGCTTGTGTGTGGACAAGGCTTTGGTTCCTCCCCAGGCCTTAATTGGCCTGGGGACAGTGGGCAGGATCCACTCACTTGGCAGACCGAATCTGCCCCGTGAAAGTCCTTTTGCCCACGCCTACTCTATCATATCCCCCTTAGTCTCCTCTTTTCTAAGCTGAGAAGTCCAAGTCTTTTTAATCTCTCCTCATATGGGACCTGTTCCAAACCCCTAATCAATTTTGTTGCCCTTTTCCAATGCCAATAGATCTCTTTTGAGATGAGGTGACCACAACAGCATGCAGTATTCAAGATGTCGGCATACCATGGTTTTATATAGAGGCAATAAGATATGTTCTGTCTTGTCCTCTATCCTTATTTTACATATTCCCAATTTTGCTTTTTTGACTGCCGAACTATACAGTTAGTGGATGTTTTCAGAGAACTATTCATAATGTCTCTTGAGTAATGGTAGCTAAATTAGTCTCTTTTATATTGTATGTATAGTTGGGATTTTGTCCAATGTGCATTACTTTACATTTATCAGCATTAAATTTCATTTGTCATTTTATTGTCCAAACATTGTTTGGTAAGATCTTTTTGAAACGCTTCACAGTCTGCATTGGTCTTAACTGTCTTGAGCAGTTTAGTATGATCTGCAAATTTTGCCGGCTCATTGTTTACCCCTCTCTCCAGATCATATTTATAAATAGGTTGAATAGAATTGGTCCCAGTATGGACCCTTAGGAGACACCACTAATTACCTCTCTCTTCTGAAAACTGCCTACTGTTTATTTCCTGTCTTTTAATCAGTTATCAATCCATGAAATAGTGCAAGATATAGGTGTTTCATTGTTTAATAATGCCTGTGTTCTGTCTAAACTGGCTATTGCTTGATCAACTTTTTCCATCTACATTATTCAGTGATATTGGATCAGCTGCTATTAATTAGGCTTAATTATAACACCTTACCTTGATGCTAGTCACAGTGCCTGGGTAGCTGCTGCTTTAAGGCCAGGGCTATACTACAGACCTGTGTGTGTAATAACTATTGTCCGCAAACCAGAATAACATAGTTAAACTGAACTAACATCCCACTTCCTGCCCCCCGCTGTAGACAGATTGTATTAATGGGAGAGCTTTTCCCACCAACATATCTATTGTTTCTTAAGGAGGTGGATTAACTATGTTGATGAGAGAAGCTCTCCTGTTGGGCTATGTCTAGATTGCATCCCTTTTTCGTAAAACGGATGCAAATTAGACATATCGCAATTGCTAATGAAGCAGGGATTTAAATCTCTCCCGCTTCATTAGCATAAAAATGTCTGCCACTTTTTTTCGGCATGGAGCTTTGCTGGAAAAAAGCACCAGTCTAGACGTGGATCTTTTAGAAAATAAAGCCTTTTCTGAAAGATCCCTTATCCCTCTTAAAATAAGGGATAAGGGATCTTTTGGAAAAGCTTTATTTTCCAAAAGATCCACGTCTAGACTGGCGCTTTTTTCCGGCAAAGCTCTGTGCTGAAAAAAAGCAGTAGCCATTTTTATGCTAATGAAGTGGGGGAGATTTAAATCCCCGCTTCATTAGCAATTGCAATACGTCTAATTTGCATCCCTTTTACCAAAAAGGGATGCAATCTAGACGTAGCCTTGGTGTATTGTAAATACAGTAATTCCTCATTTAACACTATAGATACGTTTCAGAAAATGATCGTGTTAAGTGAAAACATGTTATGCGGGGTCAATTTTCCCATTGAAAATAATGGAAAAGGTGGGGGTTGCGTTTCAAGCGGTGGTGTCTGTTGGGACTGGGACATAAGGTTGGGAGAGAAAGGGGACTGGGTTACAGCAGGGAGGGGAGGTGTTTGGCTCTCGGGAGGGGAAGGGAAGGGAAGGGGAGGGGGATTAGCTTGGGGATATGCTTGTGTGATGGGAACCACACTGCATCCAGCAAGGGAGAGGTCACTGGGGAACGGCACGGCGAGTGGCGAACCCTCTGCTGTTTTGCAGGAGGCGGGGGAAGCCCCGTGCAGCCACCGGTGACAGGCTGGCTGGGGAAACCCTGCAGCTGGCCTGCAAGCGGGGACGGAGGAGGAGTCAGTGGGGAATGGCGTGGTGAGTGGTGAACCCTTCGTCGCTTTGCAGTGAGGCGGAGGAAGCCCCGTGCAGCCGCCGGCAACAGGCTGGCTGGGGAAATCCTGTTATTCCGGGGACGGTCATGTAATTCAAAAAACGTTCCTTAAAAAAAAAATTGTTATCATGAAAACGTGTTAAGCAAGCATGTTAAATGAGGAATTATTGTACTGCAGCTGTGCCATTGCAGCATTTTAAGTGTAGACCTTTCCTTTAGTTTCCCAGGCAGATTGAGATGTACTGAATATGGTCAAGAAGAGGTGGCTCTCTTAAGTTTGCAGCAAACCAGTAAGCAAAGCCCAGAGACGATACCATAGAAATGATCCATTTTATTCTGAAGATAACTATTTACAAAAGAAGCAGTGGAGCATTGCTTTTACTAAAAATATGCTTTATAGATTTTATATAATATGTATCTTAAAAAACCATACACTTATTTACATTACTACTACGTACAAAAATTACAGCACTGTGGTATGTACATATCTATAGATACATTCTTTCTGCTTGTCCCTGCTATGTGCTTTTTCACTTTCACTCTAAGGGGACTGTCACTTCACTGCCTTACCCAGGCCCATCCCTTGTACTTCTGAGCTTTGGGTTAAAACAATCTTGTTTGCAGTGATAGAAGTGGGAATGGTAAGAGGGTTTGCTATATTCCCAGAATCCACTATCAGTCTTAGCTAGGATAAGTTCTACACGCATCACGCTGAAGGCCTTATGTGTGCTCTGTTGCCTGTAAGCCCCCTTTATTGCTACTCGGCGCACACATTGTGCCATAGACTTTGCTCCTCAGTTCTCAAATTGATGTCATTTTCTTATTAATGGTGACTCGCTGAGCTGTGTGCGTTAAGGTAGCAAAGTGCTAGTAACTTGACTTGCATCTACATTTAGTTGTATTAGTACAGAAAATGTGTGAGTGTCATACACAACAGTAGGCCCTAGCTCTAGACTTTGCTAAAGGGAACTTCCCCCTAGCTAGCCAAAAAAAAAAAAAAAAAAAAAAAAAAAATTGCTTTTCCCACAGAGGCAATGTGATGGCTTAGTAATTGTGTGAAATGTGGAACCTCTATTCTTTAGTTGTGCAACTGTTGTATAAGGTGCATGTCTTAGCCCTGCCATATTGCCTAGCACTACCTGTTAAGTACTGATGAGTGAAAGTGTTTTGTACTGGTCTTCAGTGCTGCAGAGCCCACTTGGGGACAGTGGTATAATCCTTGTATGCTGATGCTTACCTGGCATACCAAATCTACTCATTGGGCTCCTGTGATTTCTCAAGTTAGTGTTCTTCCTCCCACTGACATTTTTCAAATAGGTTTGCAAATGTCAGTGGCCAGGGGGAGCAGGGAGCTATACTGGCATGTTCAACCCCCACCCCATAGGCAGCAAAAGAGGTCTGGAAGTAATCCACTATCAGCTGTGCTATCTTTGGTGACAGTTTAAGGGAAGACAAAATGCTCAGGACACCATTAAAGCACAGCATTAACTATATGACATTTTGGGAACATCTGGCCAAGGGATTGATTCTGTGCATAAAACAGAATATGGTGTTAAGGTAGATTTTGTTGCTTTAAGCAGCATCTGCTCAGCACAGGGACAGTTTCCTCTGCCCTGGTTCATAAGCCCTGTCCTCCTCAGTTTCTGGGACTAGTAGCTCCCATACCCAGATGCAGTTGCACTTCAAGTCCAAGTGTCAGCTTAACCTTCTGACTGAAAAAAATAATTGCAAACAGATTAAGGACTGGCTCCTTCTTCAAATGATGAGTGAGACCTGCTGAGAATTTCAATCATTGCCCTAAGCAACTGCGACTCACTTCCACTCTCCTCCCAGTGACCATGCAGCAAAAGGCACCTTTCTTATCACTGCATCTTCATTGCATAACTTAAAGCCCCTTTCCTTAGCATGGCCTACATTCACCGTCTTGTGGCTATAGATTTCCCTTCCTCACCCATGCATGTGCTGGGAATGCAGCTTGGAGAGGACTGTAGGAGACTGGCTGGTGGGAAATGAAAAGGTGACAGCAGCATACAACCCTTCTAGAACAGGCTGTTGCTTAAAACAACCCAGCAGCAGCTTTCTCTAAGGGGAAATGCTTATTTTATTGGTGTTTAAAGCAGTTTTAAAGGAAAAGTGCTAAGTGGTAGCAATAGGGCCTGCTGAAAGTACCTACCCTATAATAATCTCATACATACTGCAGGACTTGTAGCACCAAAATGTGTGCATATATGTAGAGTGGCAGCATGTTCTTTCTCCTCACACCAGTCTGATTAAAGCCTTTTAACTTCAAGGCTACAGTCTACAATCACACTGAGCATAAGCAGATCCAACCATCTACCATCAAGGCCTGAATATCAGAAAGTGTATACACATACGCAGGAGCTAAGGGTTGGCCCTGAAGATCAGGCCTATCACTAAAACTACTGCAGCAATGCTGAGCAGTGGAAGAGCTACACTTAGGACCTGATTTTGAGAAACACTGAACAACCCATTCCTATCAAATCTATCAGTTTTAGGTGCTCAGGACCTTGAGATGGCTGATCATTTCAGACCAATCTGTATCCCCAAATCTGTGATTCAGATTTTTGGCTATTGATTTCACTAGGAAGATGCAAAAGGCCTTTGGCTCTAAGTCTGAGCTACACTGACCTTCCACAGCTAGCCTTAAGGCTAAGGGAAGAGCAGGTACCTAAGGAGTCTGAACATCCACAACTCCCATTCACTGCATGTTGGGATGTAGGTGCTCAGTCTGCCTCATGAGCCAATCCTCAATGCTTAGAGTGCTGGAATTGGCCAATGGAAAGCTAGATTCGGCTCACAGTATTAGCAGATTTACAACTGCCCTGAGCTGGAAGGAATCTGGATTCCTGATGTAGTAACTGTAGCTATGGAGAGCACCAGGGGGAATAGAGACTGCTAGTCATAAGAAGAGGACAATAAGATTTCCCCCATAGAGTAAACTACAGCCATATAAACATATTACATTTCCAGGACCAGTGCAACTACAGCCCATGTAACCTGAAGGACAGTCCAGCTGCCAGAACAAGAGGGTGTACCAAGGCCACTCCTTTCCACTACTTTTCTTGGGACACTAGTAATCAGTCCCTTGTATTGCCTTGTCCTGGAGTTGCTAATTTCCTTCTCCAGCATGAGAGAATGAAGTTAAGACAATTGGATTATTCTTCGCAGCAGAAACTGAGTGGCCTGTGTCAAAACGCCTAAACCATACCCTGACGTTTATCACTTTGCTTAAGGAATAAAGAAGTTGCTCTCAGTTGATATCACATTGTCAAGATGCAAATCTCCAATCCATGTAAACATTTGTTCAGACCAGGTGGATTGTAAATAGTGCAGTCTCAAAGGTTAATTTTGTTCACCTTTTATGTTTTCCTTTTGGATTTGATTCAGGTCCAGTGGGAAGCTTTGCAGTTGCCCCCAGCTTCACACCTCTAAGCTGAAATAATTGGAAAGGTTTCTCCTTTCACATTAATTTTTCTTGAAAAAGGAAAAGAGACGGTTCCTTTCTGCCCCAATGGGCTCATCCCCCTGCTGCTCCGGCCTGAACACGGGGGAGGGTCTTGCACGCCGCTTTGCTCTGTAGCCATTGGAGAAGGAATAAGCAGGCTGGCTCCATTCCTTCAGATGTTTGTCCATCAGCTGCTGGTCAATGACCCTGTGCATGTCATCCTGTAACAGATGGAAAAAGGGATGCTCAATAAGACGCACAACCAGGGTGGCAGCAGAAGTTTGCATCTGAACATGGTGAAAATGGGATTATGGAACGGCCATGGTGGTGGGTACAAGGACCCCATTTAGTCACACTGCTCAAGCCTTGATCAGCATCACAACATAAGCACCAGCAAAGAAACAAGAAGAGGTTTACCTTTTATCCCACCAGCTTTTAAAAACTGGAAATCAGGCCATCCACAGTTTGATGTAGTTTAAGGGATGTTGTTTTTCAGGGTTTTGCTGATGCCTGTGAAAAGGACATAGCTTCTGGTACCCTTCTCCTACGTTGCTGGCTAGTCTCATCAGAGCTGGCTGGCTGCCATTCCCCCCCCCCCCCCCTCCATTCCTCTACACAAGAAGCAGCACAGATTAGTAGGGCCCTATCAAATTCATTGTCCATTTTGGTTTATTTCATGGTCATAAGATTTTAAAAACTGGGTTTGGTCTATTTTACGGTTGTAAGATTTTAAAAGTTTTTAAAAATTTCCTCTGTTTGTATCTGAGATTTCAGATTGTTGTAACAGTAGGGGTCCAACACAAAACACATTGGGAGCAGTAGGGTAACAATTTTACTGTAGGAAGGGTTGTGGTATTGCTATCCACACTTTCGTATTGCTGCTGCTGGCACTGGTGCTGCCTTCAGAGATATGTGTCTTTAAGGTGCCACAGGATACCTTTGTTTTTAAAGTTACAGACTAACACGGCTCCCCCTCTGGTCCATAATGTGTTTGGCATGGCTGTGAATTTGGTAGTTCCCTACAGATGAGGCATGTGGCTGAAATGTAGGTTAGAAAGGGGCAGGACTGCAGTATTGAACTTTGAGTAGCTCCGTACTGAAGAGCAGGGAAGCCAGGTGGCAGCAAGACAGTAAGGGTGGATGCATATACAAGCACTTCTTCAAACAGGAACTAAGGAGACAAGACTTCTTTTCATAACTGAAGTGAAATTGCTGTTGTGGGGTGTGTGCAAGGTGAATAACATGGCATTAATACAATTTACTGAGGAGTACTAAAGGGTCTTCCTTTCAGAGCAATTTTCAATGACCTGGCACAGACCACTGGCAGCTGCCTGATCAGCAGGAGGCCCCGCTTCACCACTGGCTCATCCAATGCTTTTAAAGTGTCAGAAATGCTACTGCACCTAAGTAGCTTTCGCAACATTCACGCCAACAGCCAACACTGACCTCATCCCGCAAGATGGGGCATGACAGCTGTAAAATCGTAAGTTTAATAACCCCAGACCTGCTGCAAGTGGCCCTAATGTTGTATACAAGCAACGGGCCGTCTTGCAGTTATCTGTTTTATAAGAAATTAGTAACAGAATTACGATCTTGTGTAAAATTTCAAGTATGTAAAATCAAGCCAAGTGGACGAGGCTATTGCCTCGTGAGGGGGTTGCTCCCCCCTGCAATGTCCCTGGAGGGATCAGTAGCTCTGGACATGTTACATGCAGCAATACAAATACACAGCACTTTCTCTATGTACACACTGGTTTCACAGACAGACACCTCACTGGAGGCAGGAAAAATCAGAATCCTCATTTCTAGCATGGGGAAATGGAAGCTTTGTGGTGTGATGTGCCCTGCCAATCTCACAGAGCAAGTGTTCTCTTTATGTCTGTCTTTTACTGCACATCAGCTGCCTTAGCCCCTACACCCTAGAGGAGGTATGTGTTAGACTGTTCTAAATTCAAACCAAAACACAGACAGCTACCTGTCACTCATGGGCACTGCATTCTGAAAAGCTAGGACACCCAAGGTTAAGTGTTCACATCTGTACTCTGAGCTGCCTTCTGTGTCCAGGCATTGCCAAGCTCAAGCTCTCTGTGTTCTAGTAGCTGCTCTCTCAATGCTAGGCTCCTCAGGCTAAAAGTCCTATTTTTGCCATACAGCTGATTTCAGGCTCTGCTGGGCTAATCCCAGAATGAGGAAATAGCTGCCTGGCTGTGGCTGCTGACGAACTCCTCACAACTGTCAAAGCCTACGTGTAGATGAAGCCCACTGCGTGGTGGGGTTTCATTATGCAGAATGACTTGCTAGCCAGATGGTTACATAGTCTCACAGCGATTCAGCACCGATCAGGCTTAGGGTTGTGTGACTCCAGAAGACAATTTCCAACCCACGCACATTCTATGCAGCATAACACACTAATGGGGCTTGGTTGCTATGGACACCCATCAAATGCCAGTGGACACAGATGGCACATGCTCCATCATCCACCATCATAGCATGTGCAAGTGCCAGCTCTTATTTGGGATGTCCATGCAGTTCAGGGCCCCAGCAATTCAGTCCCAGATTCAATGAAGGCACCAGGCTCCTCAGGAACATGTAAACATCCTGCAGACACTTAGGGCACTTTAAACTTTTACAGTGTCTTAAAAAAAGCCCACTATTTACACGCTAATAGGAAGTGATGTCCCACTTGACAAGGGGAATCACTGATACATCTGGCTGCATTCTGGGTAATCAAGAATTGGGGATGTTGAATAATTTAGTCTGAACAGCAAGGAGTACACAGGGATGGAAGGAATGGAGAAACTGGGTATAAGGATCAGTGATGTGTCAACCAGTATCATTCAATAAAACAAAATATACAGGGATAATTTGACAGAGCTTGAATATTTTGATTGGCTGAAGGAGTGCCTCCCTTTTGAGTGCACTATTACAAAGAACATGTATCGTTTTGTTCATGATGTCTATGGAACAGAGCACTGTCCTAGGACAATGATAGGCCACTGCTAGTGACGTGTCCCAGGGAAAGTGCAAGCATGTATCAGAGATAGCTATCAAACCTATTTAGACACACCATTAGCCAAACACCATTAATCATTTGTATATGAGAGCTAGTCAATGGAATTCACTGACTACCTCTCATATTCAAATGATTAATGGTGTTAGCCTAGTTCAGTCACCACAGCATTGCTGGACAGCTGCGTCTGGATGTCTTTGAGCTCATGAGGCTGATACTTTTAACCTTGTGGAGTCACTTATACCTGTGCACAGTGGCTGTAATGTGCTATTATAGCAGAGTTCTGCTCTCCCTTCTGCCAGCTGTAACATTTCAGAGCCAGCTTGAAAGCAAGTAAATGTCTTCACATGATGGAAATACTAGAGAATTAGGTCTCAGGTTTCTTTCAGCTCATCTGTTGAGGGGGTCTCCTACTTTAGTGGGGTTTCATGCAGACATGTCTTATATAAAGTTAAAAGGAAATTGGCGTCATTCCATTTGAATAAGCAACACAAAACTCCCTTTTATCATCTAATTTTTTTCCCCATTCAGATAACGTTAATTACAGATAAAATCTTAAACCAGTGAAAATCTCCAGTGGTCCACAGTGAGAAAAAATAGCCCTTATTCTCACCAATCTCATATTATTCCATGCTATATGTTGAATGGCAGATACTGGGTTCTTCCACGGAGTGATATAAGATCTGCTGTTTCCATACCCAAGCTGAAATTAGGATGGTTTGGCTTATTGAGTGCATGCATGTAACTATAAATCCAAATATTGTAAATAAGCTATGCCCAGCACTAGGAAGGTATGACATAGACCTATTTTTGCTGAGAGCCTTTGGTTAAAATAGAGACTATGAGAGCAAAAACGTAGTAGTTTGGTCTCCTCACCAGCACTAAGGTACAATTATGAACGTGAGAGTTAATTTAACTGTCTAAAAAATACCAACACCACCCCCAAAATACTTACACTTCACTTGCATTAGACAGTTATCAAACATGAATGACTCTGTTATTTTTATATCTATCTCTAACCTTCTTGTCTGGTTAAGTAAATCAGGAAGCGTAGCAAAAACTTTGTTGCAATCAATCAATCAATCAATATATATATATCTATATATATATATAAAAATAAAATGTGGAGTTCCAATTCTGTACTGAACAGTGAGCAATATTCTGTTCCCATTAAAGGCAATGGGAGCAGGATGGGGCTCACTATATTTCTGTTATTTTCTTTATATTTGGTGAAATATAAATTGGCAAATGTTTATAAAAAGACAATTTAGCAAAATACCTGCACGTGTTAACTAGGAGTGACTGACAATAACAGTCCAAGTTCCAGTAGAAACCAGGGATATCTGTATAGCCTTATCTGCAGCCTTTGATATCTGCTATGCTTTCAGCAGTCAAAGGATAAGTCTACAAATACACCTCACTGCATTTTTAGCTGTTAGTGGGAAGGACTTTTAGTATGGGCATACCATGCCAGATTCTCACTGCCTTCCACCTTTTGCATGCAGAGTGGGTACAAAACTACCCAATCAGAAATCTCCACTCATAGTGGTGGTGAAGCTTAATACTAACTCTGCATGGGATTTTTAATGTGTCTCCTAAATTTTGTGTATGGAGGAGTCCGATTCATGTTCTCAACCTTGAGGGAGAGTAAAGCAGTTTCTCTCATTCTAAAGCTTGGTTCACACTTAAAACTTACATCAGCATTACTATGTTGGTCAGGAACATGAATAATGACTACAGGGCACATCTACACTATGTAGGGTTTGATTTAGTGGGTATAGAATAGACCTGCTAGATCAGTGTTTCTCAACCTTTTTTTAATAAAGAACCCCTTTTAAAAAAAATTATAGATACCCCCAGTATTCAGTTTTCAGACACACAAATTTTTTTTCTACCGTTGCAACACGTTTGTTTGAACAACTTAATCATGGGCGGGTGATGAAATTTTTGGGTGTAAAAAGTACAAAAATAATAAAGCGCTGTAAAACTTAAAACAACAATTCAGTTTTCTCCAAATTTCAGTTGTGTTGACATATCCCCCAGATGATGTCTCTCAAGTACCCCTAAGGGTACTCATACCACTGGTTGAGAAACACTGTGCTAAATCAAACTCAGAGGGTGTCCCTATTGGCGCCAGTACTCCTACTCCTTACAAGGAGTAAGGGAAGCCAACAGGAGAATTTGCTCCCATCAGCCTCCCACTATGGGGTCAATGTGGAAACACAATGTAAGATACGTCAACTCCAGCTTTGTGATTTACATAGCTGGAGTTGTGTATCTTACTTTGACCTTCCAATGTAATGTAGACCAGCCACAGTGTCTAGCCCCAGCTATGCCAAGAGAACAGTACCTCTGTGAGCACATGTAATGTTGTTTGCAGAGGTCGTGTTCCTACACTGGCAAAAAGCCTCCTGTTGCTGTAAGCTGTGTCTATACTAAGGGGCTATGACCCCATTGCTGTGCCAGCATTAAGCTTTGTAGTGTAGACATAGTCTGAGAGGGTAGCATAGTGCTATTGCTTTAAAGTTTGAGTCCTTGCCCAGCTGTCACTAACTTTGGATTGACTGATTCAGTGTAAGATGTGAAAGTGTTGCAGTGGCATGGAAAGCTAGTTATTCGTGTTCTGATCAGGAAGAGAGAGTACAATGTCTGCATTTGCTTCTCTGGCAAAAGGTTTTACATGCTAAGGGCCAAACTGTGCTCACAATACTGTAAGTATCAGTGGAGCAGTTTTGGGTTTGCTTTGGCATAACTGAGAACAAAGTTGACCTTCGATGTGAAAAGATTTTGCTTTAACTTTAAAACTCTTACCAGTAAGTGATGCTTTGGTTTTACAAACATTTTCAAAATGCTGTTTGTTCTGGTTCATTCTTTCACAAAATTAATTCAGCTTTACAGGCCAAATTCATGACTGCTGTACCTCCTGAAGTCAATGAAGCTAAATCAGGAGCACAATAATTCTGATGATTTAAAATGGCAATAACCAGGGCTCGACAAATACATTCACCTGCTTGCCCGTGGGGAATAGATTTTACCAGCTGGCGAGTGCAGGAGCGCACTATCCTGGTGGGCCATTGTGATGGGCTGGCCAAAGCCCACACTATGGACAGCGCGGCCCCATCCGATCCACCGGCCGGTGGAGGAACAGAGCGCTGCCGGGAAGGGGGAAGTGCTGTGATTCTCAGCGTCGGGCTGCCTGCGTGCAGCTCCGGCGTGAGGAGACGGGGCGCAAGCCAGGGGGCGGGACATCGGCAGATGCCAGGATGCTTGTGTGATGTGGTGTCCTGATGTTACGGCCGGCGACCGCTGGATTAAAAAAGGCTCTGGCAACCGCGCAAAGTGGAAGGCAGAAGCCACGTAGGAGGGGGAAGGGGAGAGGGAGGGGAAGGAGCTTGTGCCGTGCTGTACTGTGCTGTGGGGTGGGAAGGGAAGGGGAAAAATATGGGGAAGGGGCTTGTGCTGAAGGCAGGGGAGAAGAGGGGAGGGGAGGGGGTCAGAAGAAGAAGAAGAAGAAAGGGGAAGGCACCAAGGGACAGGGGTGCAGGAGAGACAAATGCCAGTGGGCCAAGTGGAGACAATGAGGAAAAGGGCAGGAGGGGAGGTGTAAGTGGGGAGGGGAACAGGGTGATGCTGGGAGAGAAGGGGGTAAAGGCATTGAGGGCTAGAGGGGGAAGGGGAGATGCTGGGAAAAGGCTTGAAAGAAGGGGTGGGCATGAGGAAGGCAGGGATGGAACAAGGCATGTGTGAGGGCACAGAGGCATGAGGGGAATGGAGGCAGAGGGTGGTGAGGGGGGTGGGCATCAGGGAAAAAGAGGGCAAAGGGAGCAGGGGCAGTGAGGGAAGGTGCAGGTGCAGGGGATTCTGGGGTGAAGCAGAAGGGCAGACACCTGCAGGGGAGGGACCAGCACCAGGGGAGAGAGGCAGGGCAGGTGTGTAGAGGGAGGTGTTAGGAGAGGGGATGAGAAGGGGTAGCTCACTTGATCAGAGTGGGGCTACTGGAGGAGTGGGCACGGGGGGGGGGAGAGAAGGGCTGGTGGAGGGGGGGCAGGTGTCAGGAAGGCTGAGGGCAGCGAGAAGGGCAGGAGTCAGGACAGCAGAAGAGGGTGAGGAGTTGGGGGCAGCAGGCACCAGGGGAGCAGATGGAGCAAGAGGAGGAGACAGGGCAGCAGAGGGAAAAGGTAGAGCTATTTATTATGAGATATTTATTAATAACTTGGGTGATATTTATTAATAACTTATTAGTAATTACTGTTCTTATTCTTATTAGGAATTTATGCCATTAAAAACACTTTTTGGGGGGGGCGAGTCCCTTTTTTGTCTGGAGAGTAGGGTTTTCCATAATTTGTCAAGTCCTGGCAATAACCATCTACGTATTCCTGTTCATAGCCAGTTTTTCTAACACCCATCAAATCTGTGAAGTTTTTCAGAGCAGAAGGACTTCAGGATTGGACACTAATGACAACATGCTCTTCAGAAAAAACTATTTCCCAGCCAGACTCTATTAGTTTCACTAAAATAGACCAGACCTTTCCATTCAGAAAGCTGTTCCCAACAGAAAGCCATAGCTCATCTCACCTGTGTAATAACATTTGTGCGCACAACTAGAGACATTTCCTGTGCAACCTCACTCAAGTTAATGGGTTGTGCAGGTGTCAGTGAAGGCAGAATTTTACCCTTACAAACCTGTTCTTGCTCCTGTTAAAACCAATGCAAAGACTCCAACTAGCTTCACTGGGTACAGAATCAGAGGAAAACAGGTGTTAAAAGGGAACGGCCATAGGAGACAGACAGTGAATTCCAATGGATACCTTTCACTGTGTGGAAATGATCATGGAGGGTGCAATGTGTAATGAAAACAGTGAGTGGAACGAAGGCTAGTGTAGTCTGGGGGAGACACATTTTCTCTCAGCAGAGAATGAAACAACACTGGATGTGGATGTGATGAAAGGCTGGATGAGGTGGATGGAATGGAGCTTTGGAGCTCACCTCAAAGGCAGGAGGAGTGTACGACTAAAGCTGTTGGTACGGGAACTGAGAAAGGCCACTAGATCAGAAACCAAAGGAGCCAGATAGTAAAAAGCCCTGAGGAAGCAAACTGTAAGCAGGAGAAAAAAAAAAAAAAAAAAAAAGAGAGAGAAACGAAAACACAGTGGAGTTGAAATAGGAGAAAGGGTGCATGGGGAGGTTTCTACTGGTTGAACAGTCAACACAATCATCATCTTTTGTAACAACCTACAACAAACTAGAGATCGATCTGTTTCTGTCCCTGCCTTGATCTTTGCCTCTCCTTTTGCACACATCCCTCCCTCCATACTATTTCTCCAAATTAATGACTACTGTAACTTTTTTCTCTCAAGTGATATCTGGCTTTGCATGACTTTGGTACTAATGGAAGAATCCAGGTTAGATGCTGCCCCACGGTGATTTGGAGTGGGGTTGAGTTTTCAACTCTCTGGGTAGGTAGATTTTCTGATGGAAATAAAAGCATTTACATCTGTGTCCTGAAATAGTACAGCCCAAATTGATTTCATTGCTTCTGTTCTCTATCTGAAATGGAGACTGACTGAAGTTTTTAGAAGATTTAGTCTTGGTACGTGTCTTCAGTCAACATGTTACACAGACAGTAATATGATTTGAGATGGTCAATATCTCTGACCTATGGACATAGGAAATCGGGAGTAAGATACCTTTGTCCCTGCACTTCAAAACTTTTCCATGTCCACAACCCAGAGACCGAGTCAGGTTGAAGCTTTAGAAAGAAGGAGTTGAGTTTTCAAAAGGCGATGTACCTGTCAGTAGGGCTATGTGCAGTTGTGAAATTAAGAGTTGGTTCCTTTTGTTGCTCTATCCCCATATTAAATAGTTATTTCTATACAGTCTACTGTAACAGCCAATGTGTGCTATGGTGCAAGTCCAGAAATCACTCCCCTAATTAACTCTGGTGCTCTTGGTGGGTCTGTGGATTGTGCCCTTCACACCCGCCTTTTATTATCACCTCTTGAGGCTATGTCTACACTGCAGAGTTTTTGTGCACAAACTCGCACAGCGTCCACACCATAGGCGTGCGCAGGACATTTCATTGGGGTGTACACCCAAAGAATTTAAAAAAAATGTAGTTTGACTCCCATTAGCCACACCCCTGATCCTGTTAACCATGCCCCCTGGCCCCATTGGCCACACCTCTGGAGGTAATACTCTCCGGCAAGATGGACACATGACCAGAAATAAAAGGTGTCATGTGACACCCCCCCAAGGACTTTTCTCACTATCCTCCTACCAATAGGGATTAGCTTGCCCCCCCCCCCCGCAAACTCTCCCCATGCAACTATCCTGCAGTTGCATTACCCCAATGTGTGTGACATTAACTTGGGGGCGGAGCGGGCAGAGAGGCTGGGGGAAGTGTTCCCTCTAAGAGTTTCCTCCCATGAGCAGAATGAATTTTGTGTTGTGCACCAGTACTGAGTTCATGTGGCTTGTTTGGATGTGCCACTGTGGCACCCAAGTTATTAATAAATATCTTATAAACCTCTACCTCTTCCCTCTGCTGCCATGTCTCCTCCTCTTGCTCCATCAGCTCCCCTGGTGCGTGCTGCCCCCAACCACTCACCTTCCTGTGCTGTCCTGACTCCTGCTCCACTCTGATCATGTGAGCTACCCCCTCTCCTAACACCTCCCTCTACACACCTGCCCTGCCTCTCTCCTCTGGTGCTGGTCCTCCCTTGCAGGTGTCTGCCCTTCTGCTTCACCCCAGAATCCTCTGGCACCTGCACCTTCCCTTAGCCCCGCACGCTTCTGGTGCCTCCCCCTTCCCTCACTGCCCCTGTGCCCTTTGTCCTCTTTTTCCCCTGATGCCCACACCCTCAATACCCTCTTCCCCCATTCCCCTTATGCCCCTGTGCCCTCACACATGCCTTGCTCCATCCCCACCTTTCTCATGCCCACCCCTACTTTCAAGCCTCCCAGCATCTCCCCGCTCCTCTCCCAGCATTACCCTGTCCCTCCTCCCACTGACATCTCCCCTCCTGCCCTTTTCCTCATTGTCTCCAGTTGGCCCCCTGGCATTTGTCTCTCCTCTACCCTGTCCCTTGGTGCCTTCCCCTTTCTTCTCCTGACTTGCCCCCTCCCCTCAGCACAAACCCCTTCCTCTCCCACCCCTTCCTCTTATTTTTCCCCCTTCCCCTCCCCTCCCTTACCTTACCTTCGGCTTCTGCCTTCTGATTCCTGGGGATGGAGTCAGAGCTGGCCCAAACTACAGGCCAGCCAGGCCCTAGCCGAGTGCCCCTGGGGCGCCACGTGGTGCTGCCGGGCTGGGTGGGTGCACCTCTGGGGCACCTCAGGGGGGCCGTGAGGTGCTGCCGGGCCAGGCGGGGCATCCCCGGGGCACTTCGGGGAGCGGGGTTGCGCGGTGCTGCCGGGTTGGGTGGGGGCATCCCTGGGGTGCTTCGGAGGGGGGACAGCGCGGTGCTGCCGGGCCAGGCGGAGGTGCCCCCAGGTGCACAAAGAGCGGTGCTGCTGGGCCCAGGGTGCAAAAATGGCTCAGGCTGGCCAGCTTTGTAGTCGGGCGCCAGCTCCTTCTGGAGCTGGGCTGCACAGTTTGAAAGTCCTGGGAAGTGACGTCACACCACGCCACACCCGGGCATCTCCCCTCTCACCTCTTGTGCAGCTTTTTAGCACGCCGCGCATGCGCTCTTTGCCCCACAGTGCCCTGTTGATGGCCGCGGGGAATTTAAAGTGAGGGTGTGCGGCGCCCTGTTACAAATCCCTCTCCTCCTCTAGCAGCCGCTAGCCGGCCCGAGACACTAGGGTGTGCCTGAGCACACCCGGCACACCCCGTGCACATGCCTATGGTCCACACCTCAAGCACGTTTACAGTGAATCAACAGACCAGAGAGGTTTTGCAGTATAGGTAGTCCTCTTTCTACCAGGAATAATGTGTTTTAGTGCACGAACTTTTGTGCAAAAAGGTGCGTGTGGAAGAGAAATGGGTATTTTGCACAAAAACAACCTATCGGAAGAAGCACAGGTGCCCTGACGGCCATTCTGCGAATGGCAATCAGAGCTTTCTTGCGAGAGAGCGACTATGCAGTCTGAAAGCTCTGTTGCGCAAACTGCATCACTTTTCTGATGCACTTTTGCAGTGTAGACGTGCTCTTGTGCAGTGTTTGCAGAAGATCTCTTATGGAAGAAGCCTGCAGTGTAGACATAGCCTGAGAAACAACAATTTTTATCTTCAAGAGATATTCTAGTTTCAAGTGTGACGTGAGCTGACAGACAAGAATAAGTTAACCCGTAGAACTTTCCCTTCCTCAACCATCACAACCCTCACCTTGAGCCCATGATTGTTAAGAGCTTGCCACCAATGCTCTGCTTTGCACTGATATTGAGCCTCACCTACCTGCCATGCCTCCAGCTGCTGTGAGAGGTTCAGTTTCTGTTGAATAGCATCCAGCAGCTGGCTGTTCAGAGACATCATGTCCATCTTACACTTGGCTAGTTCCATTTCCACTGCATTCTTCCTGGGGGAAAAAAGAAAGACATGGACAAAATCAGAGCACTGTTCAGTTTTATTCTGGATAAGTTATTGCCAGAATCACCTCGCCAGTGTTCACTGATTTCCATTTAGGGCATTCAGCAAAATCTGGATATGGAACCTGACAGCAGGTTTGCTAAAAAACTCTGAGTATTCAGTGGGGGCATGTCTACACACTGGGGGGTTATTTTTAAATAATTCTCCTTATTTTGAAATAACAAGGTGAATGTCCACACTGCCAAACATGTTATTTTGAAATAATGGTCTTGTTAACCTAGTAACTCCTGCTTCTTGAAGAGGAATAAGCTTATTTTGAAATAGTTATTTTGGGAGTTGTTATTTCAAAATAACATGGTAGTGTAGATATAGCCTGGGTGACTAGCTCCAGCTTCTATTGGGATAATGAAAAGGACATGTATCTTATAGAAGGGACCAGTTCAGTAAGCCACATCAGGTTAGTAAGCCCTCTTCAAAGGGGGAATGGAATATGGGAAATATGGGACATACTCTGATAAATTATTGGGTAGGTTTCTAGTGCAGAGACTTTGCCCCAAACAGTTTACACTTGTAAATCTTTATTCAACCATTTTCCTGTGCCTCATATTTCCAAGAAATAATATAAATTGGCAAGGAATATCTCAGCTGCTAATTTTAGATACAAGTTTGTTCTGATATTCTTATTAACCATATCTGATTCATCTGCAATAACAACTTTGCCTTGCTTTTCCACAGAGAAGTGTCCTGGAAATTAGTTTTTATATAACAGGCAGAGCTGATAGTACCACCTACACTTAACGATGCTCAACTCCTCCCATTATAAAACACTGTTCTCAGTTGCTTATATCTTTGCCAAATACCAGGCTGAAATTTTCCATGTTGGGTGTCTGCCTGAGGCTGAATTGTTTTCAAAAGTTTTGGCAAAAATGGCTTGAGATAAGAGGAAAATGCATTTTGTCCATGTTAATAGTATTCTTGCAGCTGCTCCACTAAAACAGTCTGATGTCTCCAGGCTTTGGAAGCTTCACAGGGGATGTCACACTTGTTCTTAGCCTTTTGCTGTTTTTGATATCTGCATGCTCAAATGCTGTTCCCTAAAGCACCATCCTGCTCTTTCTTTGGCTTCGAACACTTTTGGTTACTGTGCACCCTCTCTCCTGTAATACGACACACACCTAATTCCCTACACCATAAATATTAATGGCTTGTCTCATGTGAAACACTATGGTCACCAGAACAGCACAGAATCTCCAGATCTCCAATGAAAGGTTCCAGGTCTGAGTGTCTCAGAAAAATATGTTTCTATTGTAAATCAGCCCATTCCTACTAGATATTAACAGTGGAATTTAGGCATCCCTCGAGTGGCATAGTTACCATAGATACAGCAGAACTGGCAACCCATACTGCTATTAAATGTCAAAGCAAGCTTTTTGCACCAAACATCAGTCTGAGGGATATTCCTTACTTCTGCCAACAGATGGAGCTGTTACAATTGCATTCTGAAAGGATTTGGTAGCCTTTGGGTCACTGTAAAGAATTTTTGACAAATCATGTAATTTTTTAAAAAAAGAACGATTGTATGTGTTTGCTTATCTGCTCTCACTCCTCATATACTTGCATGATTTTACGGGCTTCGTTCCTCTTGCCAATCCAGCAGGGATTAGGCACTGCTGTACAGAAATAAGCTGCATTGTGTTCTGTCCTGTCTCACTTCATTAGAGGTTAAAAAGTCTCCTCTGATCTATAGTAAACAGAATATAAGTGCTTTTTGCCCTCTCCCCATTCCTCCAGATCCTGGTGTCCTGAACTTCATGTTCCTCCTCAGGTTTCCTAAAATTGGGCCAGCAAAGATGGGCAGATGGGGGAGATGAAAAAAATGTGACATAAAAGACTGGGGGTGAGTTACACTGCATCCTTAGCTCGGAATAAGCTATGCAATTTGAGATACAATTTAGAAACAGCTTATTTCATAATTTGGCGCTGTCTACAAATAAACTTAAAAAACAAAAAAAATAAACTGCTATTCCCAAACGTTCCTTAATCCTCGTGGGACGAGGTTTACAGGGATGTCAGAATAGTGAGCCCATTACATTTCAGATTAACGGGCTTGCTGAAAAGACACGGAATAGCTATTTTGGGATACTGGAAGTATCCCAAAATAGCACCGCAGTGTGGATCAGCATCATGGGGGTGGGGTGAGGGGGGGTGGATGGATGCAGTAACAGAGCTACACAGAGAAAGTAAAGCAGGAGAAAGGGGAAGCACAGCAGAGGGGATGTGTAATGCAGAGGCTAAGGACAGAGGAATGTTCAGTAAAAAAAATTAAGAGAGGAGAAGAACTGATAGATTCACAGAGGCATCAGATGAGAATGGAAGAAAGAGGCTAGAAGAGCTATGGAGCAATTTGGAGAAGGTGCAGTAGCAGAGATACACAAAAGACCTGGAAGGGAGGCTGGAAAAGCAAAAGACAATAGGAGGAGTAAGAGACCAGTTTCAATATGTGTTCCCTTCCGAAATGGGCAATAGCCATCCCTTGGCTTGATGAAAAGATCTGTCCCCAAAAGCTGCTAAGACTTATGGAGTTTTTTAAATGAAAGAGAGTAGAACAGCTGGTTCTAGGAATTTTCAGGAATCCAGACCCTGATCCCTATCACAGGCACTTAGCACTACTCCTCAGCACTCAGAAGTGGGATGATCTACCACGATACCACAGTTTGCTTTGAACAAACTGGTGGGTAGGTCCAGAGACCACACGCTAAACCCTTCTCTGTTCTTTGATAGAATTCTAGTACTTAGCAATGGCTTCATCTCGATCCCTGATGGCCTTCAGAAGCTGTTCATTTGTCTCCTTATCTTCTGCTGATCCTCGGAGCCTGTCTCTTTCCTCTTTCAGCACAGTCATCTCCACACTGAGCAGCGTCACCTGTCAGCAACAGAAAAAGCATGGTCAAATATTTCTCCTCTCAGGTAACAATTAATAGTGGTGGAAGGTGTGTCACTTCTAGCCTTGAAGAGAAATGTCGTCTAAGAACAGAGCAGGCAGCATGAGCAGTGACTAGCTATTACTGGACATGTGCCTCAGCTCTTATCAGAATGAACCAGCTTGTACGGCTGAGAGTTTCTAGTGTCCAGGCCCATCAAACCTTTGCCTTCACAATGGTGATAACTGAAGAAGTGGCTCCCACTTTCAAGACCTAGGGCAGTGGTCTCCAACCATTTTATACCCAAGATCACTTTTTAAATCTCCGAACAGGTGAAGATCTACTGCCCCGCCCCTTTCTTGAAGCCACGCCCCTCTCTTGAAGCCAAGCCCTCTCTATTCTCCTTCTGTCCATCATTTGCTATCCCCAGCCCTTCCTTACACACTCTGATAAACAGTTTATTTTTAAATTATGCGATGTATAAAATTAAAATCACGTGTTTATAGTTATGAAATAAATGGTCTGGTTTTTATTCATGCTATTTAAATCTAAAATGAAGCATTTAGAATTATACATTTTGTGGGGACAGTTCTGCGGCTGGGGGCAGGGGAGAGGGAACAGGGTGCTGGGAGGGCAGAAGACAGGGTTCTGCAGCAGGGGACAGAGTGCCAGTGGAGACAGGAATAGGGACAGAGTTCTGTAGCTGGTAACAGGGTAGTGGGAACAGAATTCTGTGGCTGGGGACAGGACAGTGGGGACACAATTCTGAACTGGCGCTAAGCTGCGGGACTTCTGTCCATCCCCGGGAAGCCGACACTACCTCCATTTTCACTGAAGGTAGGTAGTGGGGCTTCTCGGGGGTGGAAGGGAAATGGGGACGGGGCAGACAGGACGCCCTGCGATCGACTGGTCGAGGCCTCACGATCGACCAGTCGAGAGCAATCGACCTGTTAGTGACCACGGACATAGGGGCTGCATCTAGATTGGCATGATTTTCCGGAAATGCTTTTAACGGAAAAGTTTTCCGTTAAAAGCATTTTCAGGACAGAGCATCTAGATTGGCATGGACGCTTTTCCGCAAAAAGCGCTTTTTGCGGAAAAGCATCCGTGGCCAATCAAGACGCGCTTTTGCGCAAAAAAGCCCCAATCACCATTTTCGTGATCGGGGCTTTTTTGTGGAAAACAAATCTGAGCTGTTTACACTGGCCCTTTTGCTCAAAAAAAAAAAAAGTTTTGCACAAAAGGAACTTTTGCCTGAGCGGGAGCAGCATAGTATTTCCGCAAGAAGCACTGATTTCTTACAGTAGGAAGTCAGTGCTTTTGTGGAAATTCAAGCGGCCAGTGTAGGCAGCTGGCAAGTTTTTCCAGAAAAGCGGCTGATTTTCTGGAAAAACTGGCCAGTCTAGACATAGCCAGAGTGGCCAATTTGACATGCGCCACCAAATTGCCATCAGATGGCAATGACTCCACTCCATTACATTCAATAATCACCATGGATAATGTTAAAGGCCTTTTTAAATACTCCACTGCAGCCAAAAGGAGATGAATTGTGATCCTCCTATCTCAACTGCACTATTACCATTGAAGGTTCACTATCAAAATGTTACTTCTTTACCAATAGACTCCTCTGTTGAGTCAATGTCCTCTCAGCCTGCACTCTGGTCTCTGATCTGTCCTTGTCCTCACCTAGTTCATGAATTTTCAAGTGCACCCACCTATCCCTGAAATAAGCTTTTAAAAAGAAAAATAATTAAAATAATATCTTCCTCCTAGTCCTCTCTTTAGAAGCAGTGAACTGTTTAAAAACAACCTAAATATGAGTGATGACTTGGAAAAGGCCCTTTACCTCTAAGAAGGGAATTACTGGCACTCATCAGAGTTTTAATTAGGCTTTTAAATCTATGTAAAATATTTAATAATCTAAGAATCTATTTACCTTGTAGACCTGTCTAAAGTGAATTAACAGTGTGAAATCATGAGGGAATCACCTTGTCATAGCTCTGCTGTCTTCCACAGGCATTTACTCTCTTGCCCTGCTGTATGCAGGAGTGCCATTACCATTACTGCTCTACCAATTTGGAAACTTTTCTCTGACACAAGCAGCCACCTTTCTGTATCCTCCACTGGTGGAGGGAAGACAGTTAAGAAGTTAACCTCCACATCGATACTTCCAGTGACAGCAGAAAAGTATTTGCCATGGATCTCCTTCTGGGCCCGGAGAGGCTGTGAGAGGCGCATACACATAGAGACGCTGCTTTTGAAGATGGAGTTGTCATGCCTGGTGAAAATACAGTAATGGCTGGCAAGTTTCTCTGGGAGACTGAAGAACAGGGTGAGCTATGTTCACTAGGCTGAAGTCCTACACAGTGTTGGAGTCTCCCATGTTCCAATCAGAGGAGAACAGCAAGCAACAGTGTCAGTAGGAATGGGGGGACATTTGGAAGGAAGAGGGACTAAAGGGAGCTGGGGTGGGGGGCTATGGCAGTGCCAGACCAGTGTGAGGCATGCCTCCATACAGCCCCTTTCATCTCCCTGCTGCTTAGCATGGCAACCTGCAGAAGAGCCTCAGGAGCCCTGTTAGGAGCGTGCCCACTTCCTCCTGCAGGGGAATGCCTCAGGTCAGCTCTTACCCACAGTGGGGAGCACTGACTTACTTTCACCTCTGCTCCCAGTGAAGAATATAGAGCCACAGAAATGTAAGGCTGGAAGAGACCTTAAGAGGTCAGCCAGTTAACCTTCTGTGCTAAGGCTCATTACGTCTTGTCCTACCTGTCATTTCTATTGCTGTCCTGTGAGCAATCTCCCTTTTGTCCACATCTTTCTGAAAGTGTGGCACCCAGAGCCAGAACTGGACACATAACTCCATCTGAGACTTCACTGATACTGAGCAGAGTGTGACCATTATCTCTCAGCTCTGAGAGGTGAGGTAGTGAGTTGTGGGGGAATTAATGGTAAGAAGCTACACGTTTTGTCTGAAGTATCACTGGAAGCAACTCTTTCATCCCTTGGAAGGGCTCTGGCTTTAACTTGAGTCTTGTCCATGTTAGCATATTCCTACGAATGAGCTGTTCCTTGTGAAATTGCCACACAAGCTCTAGGGAACCCTTCAAGGATATTTCTGTGTATAAATCATTCATACAGTGGGAAAACTTCTCATTTGCATTTGTTCAACTGGCTCTGAGTGGTAAAGCCACCACTTGTATTCCTAGGAAGGAGAGCTCTACAGTCCCAAGAGCTTCCTCCAAGCAGCAGCCAAAGTTCTAAATGAACAGTAACGCAAAGCATGAATTCTATTTTTTTCTCCATATGAGAGGGATACAGTTCAGAGCAGGTGGCTAGAGAACCCATCTATCTAAAGCAGATCAGCCTCTAAGCAGAGGTTGGAACAGTCTTTAGTATGGGACAGTCTGTAAGACTGATTAGTTTTGTTGTTTACAGATTGCACTACATGATACACCTTGTTAATATGCCTGATGTTATGCACATCACAGGCATGTTAGAAGGCACTGTGCTGTACAGATATCAGTACCTGTGAATGTACAGAAAGATGTACAAGAGGAAATGCACCACTTGGTGGGACTAGAATGGAGCAGTCAGTCTCCCCTCTGACAATTTTCTTTAGCATTAAACAAGATTTTCTGATTGTCTCTTCCAAGCAGTTACTTACCCTTTGGAAACTGGTTCTCTGAGTAGCTGGTGTGGATCCCTCTCTAGATGTGCATGGGCCTGCTGAGTGAGAGTGGATTTATTTTTGAATAGCAGTATTCACTGGAACACCATATTCACTCTGTGTCACCTCATGCTTCCATTTTAGGGCACAGAGTGGAGTGGCTGTGATCCCAGTCCCTGTATTGCTGAAGACTCTGAAAAGTGGTGACAGAGGGTGGGCTGTGGGATCTGTGTTGCCATAGCAGCATCTTGACGTTACTGTAGAACTGTGATCTGCCCTTTCTTCTTCAGGGTTGTCAGTGTGGATCCCACTGAAGGTGACTGGCCACTAGTAGCTCCCTGAATGGTGGGAGTCAGGGGTTTCAGCAATATCGGGCAAATAGTGATTGAAGTACTGCTCTCCTGAGTTTGGCTCCCTTATCAAGTGCATGAACTTAGTGGGTTGCCCTGTATAACTTTATTGATTTCAGAGACCACCATGTTCTTGATGCAGGTGGATAATGCTGGCTGTACTCCGGAGAAGTGTGTTTTGATGTCTGGGGGTCATGCTGGCCAGTCATTTGATAGAAGGTGGATCCTGTGTGATGAGCAGGGTTCTACTAAATTCATGATCTATTTTGGTCAATTTCATGGTCTCAGGATTTAAAAAATAATAATGTTCACGATTTTAGCCATTTAAATCTGAAATTTCATGGTGCTGTAGTTACAGGGATCTTGATCCAAAAAGGAGATATGTGTATGTGAGGGGGAAGCGGAGGGCTTGCAAGCGTATTGAATGTGGGGTTGTGATACTGCTTAGGGATGTGAAATATTGGTTAACTAAATAGTCGAGTAACCTCATGAATTCTTATCAGTTAGTCAACTATTCTATAGTCCCTGGGGGTAGGGCCAACAGCCAGTGCACCCCAGCCTCACTCCCAAAAAGACCCCTGCCACTCCATGCTGTTGCCTCTGTATCAGAGACAGCAGCACCGGGTGCCAGGTGGGAGCTGGTCTGAGGGGGAAGCCAGTTTAAAACCCATCTCCTCTTGTGGACCTGTCCTGTTGTCCTGTGCTGCTGCCTCTGATAAAGAGGCAGAAGCATGGGGTGGCAGCAGCCCTTGTCTAGGGATGGATCTGAGCTCCTGGATCCGGCATGAGCTGGAACTGAGCTGGGCTGCTGGCCAGCCTGCTAAAAAAAATGTACCTGCGGGTGGCGTGGGAGGGGCCAGGAGAATGTGTGTAGTCTATAGCATTAACCTACATGCTTTTGCTTATCAGTTTATTGGTTAATCGACTACACTATTGCATCCCTAATACTGCTACCCTCATCTGTGTATTGCTTTAGGTAATGACAATGTCATCAGTGCTGGGCAGCTAGAGAATGGTGGCTTCTGTCTGGAGTTCCAACTCTAAAGGCAGAGCTGCAGAGAAGTAAGGTAGAATGGAATGGTATTGCTACCCTTCTGCACTGCTGCTTGCAGAATTGGGCCCTTAGTCAGCAACTGCCATACTCTGGCTGCTCTGCTCTGAAGGAAACAGCACAGAAGTAAAGATGACATAGAATGGTATTGTTACATCTACATTGCTACCAACGGGGCATTGCCTTCTGCTGGGGCAACAGCCAACAGCTACTGCTCTCTGGCTTCTCAGCTCTGAAGGCAGGCAGAATAGGCAATACTATGATTCTCCCCCCCCCCCCCCCCAAACAACTTGTGATCCCTTGCAACTCCTTGTAGCATCCCTCCTGTGAAATCTGTATAGTAATAAAGTAAAACCAAGCAAAAGACCAGATTTTACTGCAGGAGACAAAATTTCCTGGTTTGTGACACCCATGGCCAAGAATTTGGTAGGGCTCTAGTGATGAGACAACTTAGCTTTTTAATGTGTTGGATATAGCCTGAAAGCCTTTCTCCTGGTGAGGTGATAGAACAAAGCACTAGTGAGGTCGAAGTATGCAGCTTCTTTCTGCTGGCACTGAGTGTGGCTTTGGGAAAAAAAGCTAGTCAAGCAGTCCAATGGTTTAGGTGGAATTCTATGGAAGGGCGTTTAAGAAAATCTGACAATAAGGGCTCTGATTTCAATAACTCTCTGTGCTGAGATAATGGTCACAAAAAAGAAAACAGTTTTGATGTTAAGATGGTGTACAGACCTCTTTGACAATGTTTCAAAGGGAGGATCCACACACTTTAGAAGGATAGCATTGAGGTTCCAGATGTCTTTGACTGGAAGGCAAGCTCTGAAAGGGAGGCCTTTGATGAATTTTGATAGTGTATAGTGTGTGAACACCAATTCTGAGTACTGGAGTGTAACAAACAGATATTGCAGCAAAGTGAACCTTGAGAGCATTAACTCCTAAACCTGCATGATCTTGGATATTATCCTGGGGATGAGAACCATGAACCAGTCTTGCACATGGAAAGACAGAATGATGGTGGCATGAATTACATGCTTAACCAAAGACAACATATGTAGTTGTTAAATTTCCTCAGATCTTGGATAGGACTAAGCACCCCCCGTTCTTTTTCAGAATGAGGAAATACTGCTTCATTTTGGAGCCAAAGAGGAAAGCAACCACTTCTCTTAACTATGGCAGCAGAAGAGAAACGTATCTAGCTCAGCGTTCACTTCTGCTCTTGTGAGAAGGATCTCTGAAAAGCAAGGCAGGCAGCAAAGAATGGAACTCAAAGAGTGTGACTATGGAATCAGCGTCTTGATCTCCAAAGTCTCAGTAATCCTCATAAGGAACTCCTGGAATGTTTTGAAGTCATCCTTTGCTTGTGTCATTGCCAGTAGATACCATTTTATCTAGAACTGAAGAGTAAAGACCATTCAAAGGTAAGATGAGGCACTGACATTGCTCAGTCTCTGGATCTGACTCTTCCTAGTATTCAGGCATCAGTGGTTTGGCCACGGATGCTGCTGGTGAGAAAGAGCTCTTACTTTTCCTCAGTTTTAGAAGGCTCAGAAAAGTATTTAGGTGGAGCTAAAAACTAGTGGTTTGGATATTTGGAGGTTCTGCCTTTCTGCTGTGACCAGTAAAAAGGAACCAAGACAGGGCTGCAGCCATCCTGCTCTTTATGGTGTCAGATGAGGGAGCACAGGGAGCATAGATGGCTCCCGCCACTTCAATTCAAAAACTTCTCCAATCTTGCATGCTCATGAGGCACATGCATACCTACATGTATTTCCACTACATGCATCTGAAGAAGTGGGTCTTTGCCCAGGAAAGCTTATGCACCAATAAATCTGTTTAGTCTATAAGGTGCCACAGGACTTCTCCTTGTTTATGCAGATTCAGACTAACACGGCTGCCCCTCTGATACTTGCATACCTACAGAGGTTTCCACACTGACATATACTTGAAGAACATTGGGTTAGCCAACACTGTAGAGTAGGGTTCTACAGCATGTTGCTCACTGGTCTCCTCAGGATATGAATAGATGATCTCTTGCAAGTAGGCAGAGAATTATCTGGGAATGTGCAACAATCCTATCTTACAAAGCAACTTGCATTTCAGAAGGTTCAGGGAATCTGTATGGATTGCTCACCTGGCTGTGAAGTCTCTGCAGCTCCTCTAGGCTCTGCCTCAGCTTCCCTCTTTCTCCCTCCATTAATTCCCTCAAGACTCTTGAGTCCTCACTTGTTTGCTTGATCTGTTCTTCTAAGGCATCATCATCACTTCTCCGAGAACTCTGGCAACAAAAGAGAAATGCATCTTGCTCAGCTTTCATTTATAAGTTACAATTTGCATTAGCTCCATACTGATGTGGGGCCAGCTCTAAGAGAGAGAGGACCATGGGAATGTCACTCGGCAAGAGCTCTGATATTTTAGTATACATTTACATAAAAATATGCTGTATCCAGAAGGTTCACAACACAGCCAGTGTATGTCTACACTACAGTGTTAATTCGAACTAACAGATGTTAGTTCGAATTAACTTTGATAGGCGCTACACATGCGAACCGCTAGTACGAACTTAATTCAGACTAGTGGAGCGCTTAATTTGAACTAGGTAAACCTCATTCTACGAGGACTAACACCTAGTTCGAATTAAGTAGTTCAAATTAAGGCCTGTGTAGCCAATTAATTCGAACTAGTGGGAGGCTAGCCCTCCCCAGCTTTCCCTGGTGGCCACTCTGGGCACCACCATGGAAACTCTTCTGTCCCCCTCCCGGCCCCGGAGCCCTTAAAGGGGCACGGGCTGGCTACGGTGCCCGTGCCAGGTGCAAGCCTGCCAGCACCCAGCCAGCAGACCCTGCACCTGGCACGGCTCGAGCCAGCCACCCACTGCCACCCAGCCCTCCGCCTCTTCCCGGGACCAGCCTGGTGGCTCCCAGGAGCCTGGCCAGGTCCGCAAGAGGCGGGCGCCCGCCTGGTCTAGTGCAGACATCGTGGACCTCATCCACGACCTCCGCACTAGGCACAGGAAAGTGGCCGTCTAGGGCAGGATAGCTGCCAGCCTGCCCACCCAGGAGCAAGTTTGCATGAAAATCAAGGTGGTCCACTGAGACCCCCGACCCTGAGCCCTGAGCTTAGAATGCCCGTACTGGGTCAGACCAAAGGTCCATCTAGCCCAGTAGCCTGTCTGTCAACAGCGGCCAACACTAGGTAGAGGGAATGGACCGAAGACAATGACCAAGCCATTTGTCTCGTGCCATCCATCTCCAGCCTTCCACAAACAGAGGCCAGGGAAACCATTTCTACCCCCTGGCTGATACCACTCCATGGACCCAACCTCCATGAATTTATCTAACTTCTCTTTAAACTCTGTTATAGTTCTAGCCTTAACAGCCTCCTGCAGCAAGGAGTTCCACAGGTTGACTATTTGCTTTGTGAAGAACAACTTTCTGTTGTTAGTTTGAAGCCTGCTACCCATTCATTTCATCTGGTGTCCTTTAGTCCTTCTATTATGGGAACTAATGAAGAACTTTTCTTTATGCACCCTCTCCACCCCACTCATGCTTTTATAGACCTCTATCATATCCCCCCTCAGTCTCCTCTTTTCTAAGCTGAAAAGTCCCAGTCTCTTTAGCCTCTCTTCATATGGGACCTGTTCCAAACCTCTGATCATTGTAGTTGCCCTCCCCTCTCCCAGCCTCTCTCTTCCCCTCTCCCACCTCCTTTTCCCAGTCTCCCCGAGTTTTGTTCAATAAAGAGAGTTTCTATTTTTGAACACACGTGTCCTTTATTTTGTACATCAGGAAGGGGGGGCTAGGGAGGGGTAAGTGGAAGGAGGTGAGGGAGGAATGGGGCATGAGCCCCCGATGGGGAGGACTCGGCTGGCTCTGCAGGCTCCTCGGGGTGGAAGCTCTCCTGAAGCCCCTTGATTGCCCCCCCTCCGGATGGCAGCCTGCGACAAGTGCAGCTGGGCTGATGGCCGAGTGGTGTCATGTGCCCAGTGTGGGCACTCAGGGCACTCCAAGACAGGACTGCTTTGCAAGCGGGGCACCCCTGAGAACTGTCTGTCCAGGGTGGGGGTCGGGTCCCTTTAAGCACAGCCCTCGGCTAGCCTGAGACAGCAGCTCCACGCTCTAAGTCCTAATCTGATGCCCTGCCGGCACTGCTTCCGGCCATCCTTAACCCCGGTTCAGGGTCCACTCAGTGAGGACATGCTAGTTCGAATTAGCAAAATGCTAATTCGAACTAGTTTTTAAGTCTTGATGCGCTAATTCGAATTAGCTTAGTTCGAATTAGTGCTGTAGTGTAGAAATACCCCCGGTAACAAATACACAGCAAAGATAAACACACCCAGCCTCTAAGCTTGGGTAGAAAGGACACACAACAGTTGTTTACCTTAGCACAAAGATATATACACACTCCCAAGTCTATAATCCCCTGCCCTCATCTTTGAATACAACCCAGTTCTAATATTTAACTCTTTATACACTTATTCCTAACCAGGTTTCCATGTTTAGGCCTATATACTTTATTTCCATTCTGTCCTGAATAAATACAATCTTGTATTCTCGCTTACCTTTTACAATTCACTCCTAACTCCTACATATATTGTAACTGGTTAGTTAGGAATTCCATTCATGTCTGAGGTTTACATGTACACGTAGTCTGCTGGCTTGTTTCTGGATGTGCCATTCCAGAATGGAATTGCTCTCAGGATGGCTATTTCCTTGTAGAAACACACAGGTCTTGAGAATGAAGTAAATGGAGGGTCAAGATTGAGTCTGAGTCTTTGTTAAAGGCTTAACATTTCCCCATTACTTTTACCCTGTCATGGAGGTGGTCCCAGTCCTTCAAAGAGAGGATCTGCAGGTATCCTCCAGCATGATTCCATGCAATCACCAATTCCATTAACATTCTGAGTTCTGCTTCTATCCTCAGTACTCCAAGGCAAACAGCAGGTGCTATGCTGCTGCAGAACTTTCCCTCTCACATATATATATACACTGGTGGCTTATATCTAGCTCTGGTGGCTTATATCTAGCTCTGGTGGCTTATATCTTTTGTATCTAGCCACACTCTATATGGGACCTGATTTTTGATTTTTCACTCTCACCAATCTCTTTATATCACTGCAGTTTTAATCAGAAATGAAAGTGAAATCGCTAGAAAGTTTGCAATATTTTCAAGATAGCAGAAACTAACAATATCTAGAACTCTTTCAAGAAACTCTGATTGCATTAGTTTCCTAGAGTGATTCCCATACTAGAGAGATCGGAATGAGTATCTAAACAGAGATTTGATACCTTCTGAGGTCATATGCTTAAATCCCTTGGGTTGGCATGTCTAAATGCTAGACTGCTTGTGATATCTGAGATAATTGGAAACGGGTTGCATAACCTGATGTCCAATCTTCAAGGCCATGAAAGAATTCTGAAAACCCACAGAATTAAGGGTTTAAAATAACCCAGCCATACCAGACACTTCCTTGCCTAGCGCCAGCACTGATACTGAACACCTTGCTATGTGTCCAACTCCTTACCGTGGAGTCTGGACCATCCAGAACACTTTGAATCAGTCTCTTCAGCTCATTGAGACCGGCTCGTAGACTGCCAGCAGGGACATCTTTGGCTGATGAGGTTTCTGAAGACTCATCCATGGAGGAGTCTGTGGAGACTGCAGAGTCCGCGCTGTCATTTCCTCTGAGATGAGAACAGAGATATCTGATTTGGCAATAGGCCTCCCAGAGCTGCAGTCTCAGCTGGAACAAGACAGCATTATATTAGTCCATGATTTTAGGGACCCATGAGATTCTATTTTTTGTAGACTTCCAGGATGTGACCATGTCATTAGCTACAAAAGTTTGTTGATGTACCCTAGTCTGGATGCAATATTAATGAAAAACAACAATTACTTATCTAGTGCTTTTCATCTAGAGGTCTCAAAATATTATTACCTGCATTGCACTGATAGGGAAACGGATACAGAGAGATTACTTTATTTGCCTAGTCATACATGATGAGGCAGCATAAAAGACAGAGATAGAACCCAGATTTCTTAACATACAGCCTAGCACCATGTCCATTGGAGTACATTGTCTCACTGAACAGCCAGGATGTGTTTGGCTTTTGCTCTTTTTATGTGTGTATGTGTGCGCACACATGGATTTTAAATGAATTTTACAATATATGTTAGCAATGCAGTCCTTCCTCTCTCTTCTAATTGGTGTGCTTCTGTTTCCCTAGGTAAGTTCACATCAGCATGTGCATGTGTATTAATGCAGTGCTCTATCAGATGAAAAAGAAATCTTGGATGACTACTGTGTGGTTTGGACTATGGGTTTCTTAACTGAAATCAGTAGCAGCTTTGTGGAATGTGGTGCAATTCTTTGCCATTTGCACTAGTCTGCTATGCTTTGTAGCTATGTCCTGTGAATATGTTTACACATCACCATGTGTGCATTCATGTGGTACACATTTACAAAGATTCATACGCTTTCACAGTGGGTAAGGATGATCATACTTGTTCTCTCTCCTGTTCTTGCTCTTCTGCCTCCATGCTCTGCTCAATTTCAGATAGCAAGGATGTGCTGGTTGTGTTAAAACTTTGGAGACTTCTCTCCTCGCTAAGCTCTTCTACCTTTCCCTGGAGTTGCCGATAGGACAGCCGCACCTCCTGGAGCTCCAGTTGACTTTGATGCAGCTTCCAAAGGAAATAAAAGGAAAAAACAAAACTAGTGAATATGACTGAGACCAAGATGAATTGCTCAGCTCATGAAGAACCTTGATGGGAGCCCTGAAAAGAGGTTTCCATGCATATGGGAAAAACAGTCTTTGCTGGTTTGTCTACTTTCTGAAGTTTAACTGTCTAATATTATTACCAAAACTTTAAAAGAATCAGACATGAACTGGGATCTAAAATATGCTGAAGGCTCACAATTACTAGGTTACTTATGCCTAAAATGTGTTATAAAGAATTCCTGAAAGAATTAAGAAAAAACAAGGTAATTCAATATTACAGAAACAACTGAATTTTTAAAAAAGTCACACAACTATTTGTGATTCAGAGATATAATTAAACACTGATCATTTAAACCCCAACATATCTACTACGTCTATAATTTACAGAGAATCATTTCACTAATTTTTAACTCTGGTTATCTGAATGTTTCAGATATCCCTCACAGGGAAGAAAGTAACTTAAGTTTCCTTCAGGTAGAGTTGTACTGTATTTCCCGGGGGGAGGAGAAAGAGGGAGGCCTCAGGACAGGGAGTGCGATAAAACAATACATATAAGAAATTTAAGTGGAGGGTGGGGGGGGGCACTCAGGGCAGGGGGTAGGGATGTGGGTGGGGCCAACAGGAGTCAGGATGGGAGCTTAAGGGAGAGGGAAGGCTCAGGGCAAGGAGCTGGGGGGTGGGAGTCAGGGCTGGAGGGTATGAGGCAGAGCTCAGAGCAGGGGGCTCAGAGAGTGGGGGCTGCTGGAGCTAGGACTGGGTGATGTGGGGATACAGAAGTCTGGGCAGAGGGCTTAGGACCAAGTACTGGGTGTGCATAGGGGTTAGTGTGGGGGGGGCATGGGTGATATTTCAGGAGGATGTGGGGTGTGTATGCTTCAGATGCACATACTGGGTTACTGCTTCTCTTCTTCCCCTTTCCCTCTCAGTGAATGTGGGGAAAGTGCACAGCCTGCATGCATTCCTCTCCCTCCCTGCCATCCAGAGGAGGGTCAGAGGAGGAATGCATGCAGGCTGTACACTTTCTCTGGTATGTGTAGCGGCAACCTTCCTTCTGCCTTCCACCCTGTTGAAATTGTGCATAGGGGAGGGGGCTCAGATCTGGGGCAGTCCCGAACAGGTGGCCATGTCCTCAGCCACCTCCTTTAACTTGTCTGCCTGCTGCTTAATGTGGCAGCCTGCAGGAAGCCCCAGGAGCCAGGCTGGGAGTGTGCCACCTCTCCCTCTGCAGCCGAGTGCCCCAGCCAGCTGGCTTCTTGCTGGAGTGGTGCATCAGCTTACTATCACCTATGCCCTCAAGCCTTTTAAATCAGAGCATATCTGTAATGAGAGGGTGCAGAACTGAGTAAACAACTCAGACACCTACAGTGGAGCACCCACAGGGACACTCCTCAAATAAATATATTAGGTTTCCTGTTACACTGCGGGTACAAAGTCAAAACAGTAAACCCGGTTGTGATGAGTTGGAGCTGCCCCGTTTGGCTGGGGCCAATCCGCCCTGTAGTACTCCACAGTGGCGCATGCGCTCCTGGGGGCGAGCTGGGAGACACAGGCCCCCTGCGCAAACTGCTTGGTGGCTGCGGCCCAGCTGACAGGCGCAGGAGCCAGACCGGGGGAAATCTGAAGCCCTAGGCTACGTCACAGGCAGTAGAATGCCCCTGACCCCGGAGTCAGAGGGTGACATCAGGCAGGGAGACTCCGGGAGGGGATGAAAAGGGAGCCTGGAAAGGAGGGCTGGAAAGGAGGAGGAAAGCAAGGGAAGGGGTGCGCCTCTGGGTCCGGCGTGGTAGGAAGCAACCCAGGGCAGGGCATTTCAGGACTTGCTAGTGGACTGGTGAGTTTCAGGTATTGATCCCACCAGCTGGACAGGATGCTACTAGAGCATGTCCTTAGTTCCCATAATAGAAGAACTAGAGGACACCAAATGAAATTAATGGGGAGCAGGTTTAAAACTAATAAAAGGAAGTTCTTCTTCACATAGCGTGTTGTCAACCTGTGGAACTCCTTGCCAGAGGAGGCGGTGAAGGCTAGGACTATAATAGAGTTTAAAGAGAAGCTGGATAAATTCATGGAGGTTAGGTCCATAAAAGGCTATTAGCCAGGGGATAAAATGGTGTCCTTGGCCTCTGTTTGTCAGAGGCTGGAGAGGGATGGCAGGAGACAAATCGCTTGATCATTGTCTTCGGTCCACCCTCCCTGGGGCACTTGGTGTTGGCCACTGTCGGTAGACAGGATACTGGGCTAGATGGACCTTTGGTCTGACCCAGTACGGCCGTTCTTATGTTCTTATGTTATGTAGGGCCCTGGGCTGGGACCCATGAGAGAGGGTGGGCCCGGGCCCCCCTCCCCTCATTCCCCAGACCGGAAGAAAAGAGGGGCGGTAGGCCCGAATTCACCCACATACCTGAGACAAGGGGGCGTGGTGGGACCTGAACCTATTTACTTGGACCACACAGCTGAATTGAAGGATGTACCAAAACGGGGGGGGGGGGGGGGGGGGTAAAGGGGCACCTTTGTACACCAGTACTGGGTGCAATCACTTTCTACATAAATAACAGGCAGATAGAAATTCATTTGAGACAAGTGTCTAGGAGGTAATGTATGTTAAAAAGAACAGCTTAATCCATCTGTTTACACAGGTAAATTCTGAATTAGCGATAGCCCCTAAGGAAAAAGATTTAAGCACCATTGTGGACAGCTTATTGTACAGTAGTGGTCAAAATAGCTAAGATGCTAGTTTGTACAGTAGGGGATAGAGAGAAGTATGAAAAAAAGATAATAATTCCTCTCCTTGGATACCACATTCTGCAATGGTTCCCTCATCTCAAGAAAGACAGCAGAAAAGGTCCAGTGGAGGCAACAAAATTAGCTAGAGGCATGATGTAGTGAGGGTGAGATCCAGATGTGGAAATATGAAAAAAGACTAGGCATAGGTAGTTTGGAGAGAAGATGCATTCCAAAAGAGAATATATTTATAAATACCATATAACAATAAAAAAGCAGTTGGGAGTCCCTATTAACACTGTCTCACCACAAGATAACTAGAGGGCACTTTCTGAAATTAGGAAGGGGAAAAATAAATGAATAAAAGAAATACTGTAATGGAAATGAAATTTACTTGCTCAAACTGAGGTACAGAGCTTAGTAAATTTCTGATTAGACTTTTATCTATGAATAAATTACATAATTAGAATAAAATTATAGAGGCTGATGAAATTGACAACTGGGAGTGTTAATTATGGCAGAAATAGCCTTTCCTGTCTAAATCACCAGGTCAAATCCAGACCAGGCTGGTGGCAGATTATTGAGCAGCTCTCAGATTGTAATGCTGTTCAACTGCATAAAGTAAATTGGTGGGTCTGTCCAGTTCCACATGGATAGGCATCCAAATTACAATCCTGCCATCACAGCTCACATTAACTAGTCCCAGCCTGGCAAGCTCATGGCAGAGAGTCCAAGGACCAAATGGGTCAGTGAAGACTGAACTCCCTGGACAAAATCTCTCCCTACCTGGATTGAGGAACAGTGGGAGTCAAAGTGAGGAAACTTTCAGTTTCTAGGACTGTTGACCCTGTGTTCCGGAAGAAATTATTTCCTTCATTGACTAGGATAAACATGGTTCTAACTGGATGCATTAGAAGGGATTTTGCACCTCCTATTGAAGAAGCAGTTAAGGCCTAACAGCAGGTACCAGGCTAGATGGTCTATCAGTCTCTTGTGTATCAATTCCTATATTCTTTTGTTCCACTTACTGGCAGAGGATATGGGGAGCCAAAGAATAAAATAGGTGGTATAGCCACAAATCTGCAGTGGATAAGGTGAACTGAGAAAAGAAATAATAAAATATCACTCTCCACTCAGAGACAGACTATATAACACAGAGGTAGCAACTAGTTCAAACTGTACGTGGAGTAATGTTCACTAAGAGATGCTGAAAAATCCATGGGGCTGTTATGTGGAACTTGTGAATAATGAGAGATCTGAGAATGGCTACAATCCTCTACCCAAATTACCCATAGTGTACCCTATTGGAGTCAACCCAAGTAAGAAATCAGCAGAAATGAACCACTTCCTCAGTCTCCATAGCTTCCATTGAAGTACCTGTTTTCCTTGTTCTCACTCCTTGTTCTAATCACGTATTTTCTCTTCCTTTAGTCTCCTCTGTGAGAGTTCCTGTCCTCTGCAGGTCATTTCTAGGCTCTAGTCACTTTGTTGTTCCTCTGTGATCATCAGAGTCATTTTACTCTTCCCCTTGGCCTCCTATCTCCAAATTCTCTTTCTCTTGTAGGTCCCATCCCAGAACCCCTTCTTTATCCCTTCTTAGCTTTCAGAATTTCATTTTCTCTCTCATGTGAGCATTTCTTTCCCCTCCTCCCCCACTCCGCTCTTGCTCTCCTCACCTGCAGATCCTTATCATAGCTTTGTCTCTCCAGGACCAGCACTCGCTCCTGCAGTTCCTCCACAGTGCTCTGAAGCAGATCATTTTCCTCCATCATGGCACTAAGGCGACACTCCAGCTCCTGCTTCCTATCAGTAAGCATCTTAATCTGAAAGGGAAAGAGAACTAGTGTTATGCCCCAGGCTTTGGAAAAAGCAGCAGGAACCAGAGTGGGTCTGTGTCTGCACCTGCATGAGAGAAACACTGCTTCTTTATGCAACTCAGAGCTTAGGAGGAGGTTGAAAGAAAATGCCTCCCACAAGAAAACTCAGTGGAGCAGAGTGGGAGTACAGCTTCTGAGATGCTGGAATGTGCGTTGCCAGGCAAATGTAGAGGGAGGAAAGGGGGAAGAAGAGGCCACTGTGTACCTTGGAATTTCCTAAGAGCTAAGGAAGAGCATGGCCCATCCCTGCCCGGAGGATTCATTCAGACAATAAAACGTGCACAGATGTGAGATGCTAGTTACTCAGCTCAGCTTCATTACTACTCTGTTCCTGGTGTGAGCAAATGTTGGAATGTCCAGGAAGGGCATCCCCCTACATTTGTATATGGCCACTTACTGGAATTTCTAGGGGGGGGGGAGGGTGGAGAAGGGGAAGAGAGAAAGAGCGAGAGAGAGAGAAAGAGCATGAGAGAGAGAGAGAAATAACAAGACTTGCTATGCCCTTTATGGGCAACAGGCAGGAAAGCATGGCAATTGAGCACCCTATTCTTTGCTAAATGTTTAGTTTGACGACTCCCCAACAGGATATAATTTTATGCTTTAAAAAGCAGACTGATAGTTTTGTGCAACAGTTGATATCCCCCAACAATTACTTGTTTTAAAATAGATTCAAGCCTTTCAATGGTCCATTGCAACAAGGGCAGTTGATGAAGGACAATGTGCCAAGAACATTCACTTAGCAAGAAGCTGTATATAGACTTAATCAGTACCAGTAAAGGGCACTTTATATAACCAGGAATACATTTTCCCATCTAGCTGTCTATCCAGGTTCTTATACAGTGCTTACCACCAGGATACCTGTGTGTTGTTGGTATATTTTGTATCCTATCCTACACCATCAGCTGTTCTTCAGCTATGCTTACAGACCTTTGATGTCCCAAATAATTCCTGGTCTGTTCATACACTATCTCAGATGGCTTGGTCTAGCAACTCATGTTCCCTAGGTCAATCTATACCCATACTCTTAGCCCCCCTTCCATAGTGTTCTGGGTCCTTTCAGACCTCTCTGATAGGTCTCTTCAAATTTCCTTTACAGCTACTTGATTAACTTGCTGGTTTTCTACAGCTCGCCCTCCCAACTGTTCCAGATGCATTCCTAGCCCCTGTTCACACGTGCCCCAGATGCCTTAAACCAACTCAAATATTGGTCTAGCCATTCTATGGTTGCCTTCTAGACTCTCCCTTAATCCTCCTCCTCCCCTGCTTTACTATTTTCTAGGTCAGGAGCGGGAAACCTTTTTTGGGTTGGGGGCAGGGCCGGCCTGAGCACTTTTGGCGCCCTGGGCCCAGGCATGTGGCGCCGCCTCCAGGTGCATGGCATGGGCCCGCCCCTGGGGCGCACAGCACATGTGCTGCCCAGCCTGGCCCAGGGGCCCCACGGGTGTGGGGGGAAGAGCACTGCTGGCTGGTGTCGCGAGGCTGGAGTTGCAGGAGCCGGGCGTGTGGCGCCTGATGGCAGCTGTAAGGGACGCCACACGCCCCTTACGGCTGCCATCAGGCGCCCCCCATCCGTTGGTGCCCTGGGAAGCTGCCCAGCTCACCCATGCCTCAGTCCGGCCCTGGCTGGGGGCCACTGACACACAGAAAAATCAGTCAAAGGCTATACACAAGTGAGAAGCAAAAAAGAAAAAAAAAAAAAAAAAGCCCTCACTGATGTGGCTCTTGACTGAGAAGGAGAAAGATACTCCTCACATTCCCCTTGCACATTAGGCCTTGGGTGGTCCAGGCTAGTAGATTTTGTGTGCTCCAGCCCCTTAGTTGGGGCAGCAGCAGGGGCTGGAGCACCAGCATGGGCTTCCCAATGCTGCAGGTGCCCTGAGCCTTGGGGACTGCATCCAGACCCAGGGCCTGAGGTTCCCTACCTCTGCTCTAGGTCTTTTCCAGTACACTTATGTTAGCTGCTAACTTTCCTCCAGGGTCTCTCGGGTACCTGTCTATCTGTCTATCTTCCAAGCCCCATGTTTAGGATTATGCACCTAGTGTACAGATGGTGCCTGGACACAGATTAACTAGATATTCAGCTATCCTGGAGAAATGAAGAATTCTGTATTTTCTGGGGGAATCAAATGTTTGAAAGATGAAGGAATATTGTATCAATCCTGAATATTTACATTTATTCATATGTGAGTAATGATTGCTGAGAAATCTCTTCCCCTACAAGCATGACTTCAGTGAAATGGAGACAAGGAACACAACAGAGAGAAACACAGAACAGAAGACTGCATTTTACATTAGCACTTGTTATAAAACTCAGTAATGAACCACCCGTGAACGACGGTAAAAAACCCCACAACTCTCCTGCAGGCCTTGGACAAGGACAAGGGTATGAGGGGGGGAAATGGGCTGAAAGTGCAAGCCAGGAAGGTCCTTAGCAGGTGGGGCATGCATGGTGATGGTAACGGACATGCATTCAAAACTCAATCAAGGCATCTGTACTTACTTCAAGGACCTGCTGCTCCACACCAAGGGGAAGAGGAAAGGAAGGGAAATGGGGAAAAGGAGGGTAAGGAGAGGAAAAGAAACAGAAATTTAGGAAAAAAACTTTAATTCATTGAAAAATAGTAGGATTTTACAACAGGGTTTTTTCTACTCCAAGTCCTTCATATTCAAGTCTCACATCTTCCCCAAATCACAGAAGGAAAACAAAAAGAAAAATGTTTAGCTCTGGTCAAGATATTCAGAGCTAAAATAAGAATAAAGGATAGCCTCACATTTCCATGCATGCCTCAAATGGAGGACTAAATTTCTGCTTTCTTCTCAGCCATTCAGAACAGCTCCCTTCTCATAAATGGAGTATGTGTTTGGATATGGCCCACTGGAACATACGCACATTTTGCCTGAAAAAGATTCCTCACACTATTTCTTCTGCTTTCCATCCTTTTGATAGGATTATCTATTAGACAAGCTGGGGAGCTATTATTGCAGCAATCAAGAAAGAGGAGAACCTGTGCTGGAGTTGGAACTCTTGGTGAGAGGTAGGGGGGGGCGGAGAAGAGAGAGAGAGAGAGATGCTCCTTCTGAAACATTCTTTCATGACAATAGCTATGCTGGTATGACAGTCACCACTGTAAATGGGGTAAACTTAAGGGCATTTATGTGACTAACACTTTTGTACCTGCAGTGTTGTTATAGTTATGTCAGTCCCAGAATATTAGACAAAGTGGATGAGGTAATATCTTTTATTGGACCAACTTCTGAGAGAGATGCTTTTGGGTTTACACAGACAGAGCTCTCTTTCGGGAAACCTGAACATACCCACATTTTAGCTCCTAAGAGCTCCACCTCACTGTTTCCCCTGCTTTCTATCTTCCTGATAGGATTAGGTGACTGGGGAAGAGCTCTCTGTAAGCTCATAAGCATGTCTCTGTCACATTCAGAAGCTGGTCCGATAAAATATATCACTTCACCCACCTAATAACTTAGGCTATTTTCAAAACAGGGGACAACTCACCTATTTACATATAGGGGATCTGATGGTGTGAACAAAGAGAAAGACAGGTGAACAACTAAACTAATTAGCTCCTTCTAGCCTTTCACCGTCTTTCTTTTTTCTTGCTGGCACAAACTAACATAGATAGATTTGTTTACCCAGTTCAGAGGGGTTCATTACACAAGATTATACCACTGATTACCTTGAGAGACATATCAAACTTCAACCACTACAATGAGAAGGCCACTCACCTCAGCCTGGAGACTTTCGAGACGTACTATATGTTGACTGCTTGATGAGTTCTTCTCCCGGAAGTCCTCTTGCAAGGTATGGACCTTCATTGAGAGCTGTCTCTCTACCTCTGATGCCTGCAGATAGGAGGCCACAATGATTACCCCAAATTGCAAAACATGGGGTAGGAAAAAATCCTGAAAGTATTTAGTATAGTAGAAATCTGAAGGGAAGCCCTTAAATTAATGTTATTTCCCAACAAAGTCTGGAATCATCAGGGGAGGGCATTCTATGAGCTAGCTCAACCCCCATAGAAAGCCACTGAAGCCACTTGAGTTGCGTGGAGTTATTGTGATGTGGTGCAGTCACAGAAGACCCTTTGGGGCTGCTTGCTGGTTTGCTGATAAAGCCACTGACACTCGCCTCCTTGCTCCCTGGGGCCCCTCACCACCTTGTTCTGCTGGGGCAGAGTTCTTGGTCTCCTTCAGCCAAGGCACAGAACTGAGATGAACCCTGCCCCTCAACTGCCTCTCTGACTTCCTGAAGACTAATGCTGATACTAGATCACTTCAGGTTAGGGATGTAAAATTTCAAGGATATGGCTCATCGAATAGTCGATGCAATTTGCATCAACTATCTGATTCATCAATAAGAGCTCTTCCACCTTTGAAGCGTAGCAACGGTCCCAGTGCTGTTGCTATACTTCAAAAGTGAAAGCGCTGCAGAGAACATAGGGCTAGTGGTGGACTCAAGCAGTCCCCCGCTGGACATGTGCTCCTTGTGGTGTTTCAAAGTGGTAGCACTGTATGGAGGCCACAGTCTGCGGGGGAGTCCCCCGCTGACCCTGGGCTCCACCAGGTGCTGCTGCTTTGAAACAACAGATACAGACTCCCAGCTGGCCCCTGCCTGCACACAGCATTTCAGAGCCCCAGGCTCCACGCAGTGCTGCCATTTTGAAGCACTCCCTCTGCTCTCCCCTCCACTTGATGTCTCTTTCTGATAAAGGCAGCAAAGGGGGGGAGGGGTAGACGTGACTAGTCCACTAAAGATTTGCTTATCGGATAGTCAACTAGTCATTCACATCCCTACTTCAGGTCTGAGGAGAATGTAGTCTCAGGCACAACATCCAGGAAACCAACCTCCAAAATGGAATCAGAACCTCAAATAAACTCTTCAGGCAAGCCTCCCTTTTACATTGAAAGGAAGATGTACACTCTGATGGCTTCCCTGGGTAACAATTATTTACACTGGGCTTAATAAAATTACTTTAAAAATACTATCAAGTACCAACAGTAGGATTTAAGTGATTGCAAGTGAAAACAAAGTAAATTACACATTTAAAATAAAAGAACATGAATAGTTAGTTATAACACACTAAAGCTTATTGCAAACTTACCCTAAAAGTTCTATTTCAGCTAAAACTCCAAGCGAGGGAATTTTTTTTTACCTGGGGTCTCTGGTTATTCCCTTGGGTGTGTCATGCCAGGCAAAGACAAAGTGACAGCTAGTTTCCCATTGTTTTATAGAATCTACTTTGGGTGGGAACTTCTTTTTCTCTCTCCTACTTTCAATGGAAAATTAGTTGGTAAGACCCCACCAGTTAGGGAGGTTATATGTCTTCCTAAAACCAACCACTATTTACATGAAAAGCACAAAGGAGGTTGTTTGCAGGTGATCAGCCAGACACTGAAATGTCTGAGCATTGTAAACACACTTGATGGTTTTCATTAGCACATTAAAAACCATAAACCATTCCCTACACCTTATCTCTTACTTTACATACAAGAGCAATGCATACACCAAAATAAGTTTATACAGATCTAGAGGATTGAAAGGTTTACATGAAGATTAAAATTGATAGGTTACATGAGGTATTTTGTTCAAAGCATCTTTCAGTTATGCATATTTTTACCCATAAGTCAATTTCCTAAAGCATGGAGGGGGGAAACCGTCACATGTTTAGCTCCTCCCAGTTGGATTTTATATATTTGAAGGGAAACCCTTAAATTAATGTTATTTTTCAAAAAAGTCTGGAATCATCACAAATTCTGAAAAGTGAAGGGGGTTCTATGAGCTGGCTCATCCCCCATTCAAAGCTGCTGAAGCCACTCAAGTTGTATGGGGTTATAAATCAGCGCAGAATAGGGATGTAAGGGAGTAATCGACCACCCAATAAAACATATGCTTATTGGGTAGTCAAGTCGACTAATTGCTTTCCCCCATATTGCTGCCCCTGTGCGTGTCTCCACGGTGCAGGGAAGGGCAGGAGGGGGCAGAGTTACAGCATCCCAGAGCTGGCATGACTAAGTCGTCTTGGTTCGTGCTCACCCTGGGAGCTAACCCCACTGCGGTTCTGCATTTTAGAGGCCAGTAGGCTCTTACTACATTTAAAATGCAGAGCCGCAGTGGGAGTAGCTTCCATGGACATTGCAAGCTGGGACTAAGCAGTCCCAGTTCGCATCGGCTCCGGGATGCTGAGGCTTTGCATTTTAAACGTAGTAAGAACCTGGAGGCTCTTACTACATTTAAAATGCAGAGCAGCAGCAGAGTTAGTTCCCAGGGCCAGCGTGAGCCCGGGACTGCTTAGTCCTGGCTCCTACTACATTTAAACTGCAAAGCCACAGCATGGGTAGCGAGCTTCTCTCCCATATCAACTAATTGAGTAGTCGATGGAAATTCTATTGACTACTCAATTAGCTATTAACTGCAATTTAACACCCCTAATGCAGAATTCATTCCACATAGCTTCTGAGTATCACTGCAATTTAACAACTCAAGGATGGAGACTAAAAAACACAGCTCACAGTTTTCCTCCACTTCATTGTGCACTATTTTTATGGCATCCAGGAGCTTGTGGTGATTCTCTGCATTAGTAAACCAAATTTACTTCATTTGCATCTATTTATATATGGCAGGAGGAGAGGTATTGCATAAATGTGAGAGTAGCTGGAAGTTGATATCACTGAGTCAATCTTGCCATTTCATTAAAAAATTTAAAGTGATCTCTGGCACCCAGCTCTAAGCCCCTGGGCATCTTTCTGTTGGTAAGGCTCTAATAACCTTTGCCTTAGAGCTACTGCCTGGTGAAGAGGCAGATGTGCCAGGTGCACCTTTGAATGGGGTTTGGTATGCTCTTCCCTTTCGTTCTGTCACCAAAGATGGCTCCCAGGTTGGTGTGATGAGGCTTGAAAATAGCTCCAGAATGTTCGACCAGTAGGATTACCAGGTGTCTGGTATTGAACCGGAGAGCCCGGTATTTGTGCCTTCTGTCCTGCAAAAAAATTCAGAGAATACTGGACGTTTGTTTTTTCTGAGGCCTGGCTCGAGCGCCCAACGTAAGGCCACTTGGGACATGCTGGGGTGGAGGGAGGGGGAAAATGGCCTGGCTGCATTTTGGCCCTGGTCCCCCCAAATTTTCATGCGGCTTTTTTTTTTTTTTTTGTTCAACAGAATTTTTGAGGGGGTTAGTTATTTTTTGTGAAACCATCTGGAAACCCTGTCTACCAACCATTCCTCAGAGGCTACTGCAGACTTTCAGTTGTAGTAATGGCCATAGAACAGCTCTACTGCCCCTCAGAATGCTGGCGGGAGGTGGGGGAAGGGTGAATATGGTAACCAGATGTCCCAATTTTATAAGGATAGTCCTGATATTGGGGGCTTTGCCTTATGTGCCTATTACCCCCATCCTCTGTCCTGATTTTTCACATTTGCTATCTGATTACCCTAGGAAGGAATCCAGCAACAGTCCAGCATGTGTCTAATTGATTACGCTGGGACATACAATCCAAGATAGTGATATTGTCAAGCTGCAGAGAGCTATAAACTCTGCTCACTTTATGCCTAACCTAAGGAAAAGAAATTTCAGTTTCAGCCTATATATCCATGGAGAGAAAAAAACATGCAAACAAATTAAAATGATCCGTGAACTCGTATAGCCTAATAAAAGCATAGTCAAGGAAATAGACAAAAGCCACTTTTTTCCGGTTAGGAAAAAATGGCGTCAGAAAAAGATAGTTTAATTTGTTCTCTCAAGATTTCCTGTTTCATTGTAGGTTAAACCTAACTCAAAGAAGTCACTCTCTGATCCCTATTATTAAGAACCATAGCACCCGAAGGTGCTACCTATCTCTGTCAAAAATAAAGACTCTGTTGTGAGCTACTAACTGATTTCTAACTTCCATTCTATCCTGTGCTAATATATTGTGTTTCTGGTTCTTGCTTTAAGTGTAACTTCTCAGGGACATTGCAAATCCCCCATTTTATTTTTATTTTTTAACTACTTTTGTTACAGGTGCACCATGTACCCATTACAATAATAACAAAGCATCATGGAACGTATCCTTAAGAAGCAGATGCAATATTCTGAGCACCTTGATCATTTATCAAAGTAACCCTAAACAGGGTGAAAGAATTGTAGTTTTTGTATATGATTAATTGGCCTAGTGAAATAAAATTTGTAAACACGAACCAATATGTACATTTAAGACACCCATACACCTCAGTTGTAGGATCCTATACAGACCTTTTTTTGTAAGTAAGATACACTCAGCTTCCACTGATATCAAAAGGAACTGAAGGGACTCATATGTACAACTGATGCTACGCAAGACAGGGCTTTAAAAGAGCAATATATTATGAAGTACTGTAATGTAAACTCAAGTTGGGCACAGAGATAATTAATTTAACATTAACTGGAATCTGATTTTCAGTGGATGTCAGCTGACCCAAGACATAGTGTCTTGTGTATGGTGATAACCATGCCAAAGTCAGGCCCGCTGACAGTAGGGGGCGAAGGATGTAACTGCCCCAGGGTTCAATGATTCTAAAGGGCCCAGGGCTCCTGGAGGGTACTGTAGAATTGCTGCTGGAGCATCACTCATTGTGCTCCAGAACCCACAACACATACTCTGACCAGCTCTGAGGACTAGTTGGGGGAAATGCTGGGCCATCTGGGTGGCACTTGAAGGGATGGCTGTCCGTCCCAGCCCAGCCCCTTCCGCCAAGGCCCCACCCTTTCCAGAAGTACAGAGCTGTAGTTCCCTCCCTGCAAAGGGTATGCAACCACTCAGAACTCTAGGACCAATAGTGTTTCAGAAGATTTGCATAGGATTTAATGTTGTAGAGCTTAGTCTAGCTGGATGCTAACTAAATATATAGACAAATAACTTGGTATTAGTATGAGAAAAAGAAATAAATGCCACAAAAAGTAATTTGGATGAAAGAGAGAGGTTATCGCAATACTGTACATCCAGCTGGTTTGGGTAGATGCACTAGAGACCTCAGAAGTCCGCGTTTTAGTTATATTTACATTATGAACTTGTAAAAATTTTAAATGCAATCAAAAATCTTTTGACATGTGTCCCTTTGCCATGCTGTTTGCTAGAAAATGATGTTTGATGTCCACCAAGTGATGTTTGTTAGCAAGAAATAAAACTCTATGCCATTCACCTATGCAGATGTTATCACGTCCAGGAATCTTTCATGGCTTTTTATTATTTTTAAAAATTGAATGTGAAATACTATTGGATGAGTGATGATTTAGCCTGAATTCTACATAGAAAATAGCAAAATTTGTTGTTTTTCTCAAAACAGAAGATAAGTGACAGACCTGATAGATGAAATATTCTACTGAAAGACTGGTAAAGTGTTCTGCTTTAGCAGATAGCTGTAGCTACTGTACTACTATTTCTTTGATAATGTAAAAGATTAGACGGTGTAAGGCTATTTATCCACTGAGGCTATAAGCTGGCTGATATGCTTGATTTGGCCAAATCATCAATGCAAGACAATCAATCACTTACACAACAGACACACAGACTGACACATGCCACTTTGGATTTTTTGGGGTTAAACTGATTATGATATTAGCATAACTTACAAAACTGAAACATCTGCATTTTTTAATCACTTACTGTGACTTTTTTTTGTTTACTTTGTGATAAGGAAGAACACAAACTCACTGTTATCATGCATATCTACTCTAGAAAAAACAGGAGCAATTGTACAATGTGATAGCTAACACGCAAAATCTTAAAGCAAACAGGTCAAGTTGTAGTTTTATCTTGAATCACCTGGTAGAGGTCATCTCAAGGAGGGAGGTGAATAAAATAAAACTTTCCTTAGCCACATAAAGTGTAGAAAACATAGTCACTAACTAGTAGCACAGTGGAGATAAAAAGGAAGCGACCACATCACATGTTTCTGTATTTCTCTCTTCAACAGCATGGAGAGAAATGGTTTCAGTCCAGAATCACCTTTAGCTAATCAAATAATTTATTTTTACACTCCCAAATTTTCCTGCATTCACAGATCCAAGATCACTTCTAAGTTGACTGTGGTGTATTGAGATCCATTTATCACTGTTGAATTTTCATGCCAACTTGGTTCTGGAGGTTATTAATGCTGCTGCCAAATTCACTCCCCCAGAAAAAGATTTAAAAGGAATGAATTTTCCTCCTACATTTAAATTACTTTACAAAAACAAACAAACAAAACAAAAACAAAACAAAAAACCACAACTCTCAATAAAATCAAATGCTGCAAAGATTACAGAGCACCAAAATATCTTGTCTTTGCTGTACTTTTCTCCTCGGAGCAGAATAAGTCCCTCCTCAGCTTTTCTGCCTGCACCACCACACTTGTTCTGCCCCTTCTGCCTCTGGCTCTGCCTTTTCTGCCTTTCCTCCAGGGCTGAGCCTGCCTCTGTTCCACCCAGGGTTCCTCCCCCATTCCACTCTCCCGTCAGCTCTGCAACCCCTTCTTCTCCTTTCTGCATCCACCTCCCCCACTGCGGCCCCAAAACTAGGGAAGGTCTGTTCCTGTGCCCCAGCTGGATGTATAGCAGGGAATGAGAGCTCCTTCAGTCCTTGGACTACTCTGTGGGGTCTAGATGCTAGGTTCCCTCTGCCACTCCCTGTGCTTCTGTGGGGGACCATGGTTGGGTTCTGGGGCTTCTCCTGTCATGTCCTCTCAGCACTTCTGCCAGAGAGTGAGGGTCAATTGTGGTGGGGGGGTTACCCTGCCCAGGGGTTTCTGCTGCAGAGTGAGGTAAGAGTGCAGCGGCTTCTCTGCTGGGTTCTGCTTTTGTATGGTTGCATCATTCTGAGATCTGTTATTTCTATGTAGTGAACAAGATGGGTGAAGTAATATATTTTATTGGACCAACATCTGCTGGTGAGAGAATGATGCTTTTGATTTACATAGAGCTAATGATTATTTCTCTCACTGGAAATTGGTCAAATAAAAGATATTATGCAACATATCTTGTCTCTCCACGTATCTTGGAGACAACTTGGCTACACCACCATTTCTACATAATCACTTTTCAGTGCAAAACCACCTCTAGTAAAATATTAGCACCTATTACATAAAAACAATGAGCAGTTCTGTGGCACCTTTGAGACTAATAAATATATTTGGTCATGAGTTTTGGTGTGTAAAACCTACTTACTAAGGTGTATTGGAGTGGAAATTACAGAGTCCAGAGTATATATAAAAATAAAATCAGTTACCTATCAATTGTAGGACCAGTGTTAACGAAGTCAATGAAGTCAGGCTGGATGTGTTCCACTCGTAGCATTTGATGTGTAAATGCAAATATGAAAGGTGGATGAAATTGCCTTTGTAGTGCATTAATCAGTTAATATCTTTATTCAAGCCCAAGTTGATAGTATTGAACTTGTAAATGAACTCCAGTTCAGCTGTCTCCCTGTGTAATTGGGTGATAAAATTCTTTTGTAGAAAAATGGCTACTTTTAAATCCATTACTGAATTTCCAGGGAGGTTAAAATGTTCTACAGATTTATGTGTGTTACCATTCCTGATATCTGATTTGTGTTCATTTATCCTTGGTCTCAGAGACTGTCCAGTTTGGCCAATATACATGGCAGAGGGACATTGCTGGCACTTGATGGCATATATCACATTAATTTCATTAACATAAGTCCTAAAATTGACGGTTAACTGCTTTGTGGTTAGATATACCCTAGATTCTGTAATTTCCACTCCAACTCATTCAAGTAAGTAGGTTTTACCCATGAAAGCTCATGACCTAATATATTTGTTAGTCTCTAAGGTGCCACAGGACTGCTCGTTGTTTTTAAAGTTAGCGTGTGGCTAGACGACAGGTTTTTTTCGAAAAAAGTAGTCTATTTTAAAAAAAAACTTCACCTGCTTCTAGACTACAGCCACGTTCTTTCAAAAGTAAATCAAAAGAATGCGGCATTTTTTTCAATCGTGGTAAACCTCATTCTACGAGGAATAACACCTTTTTTCGAAAGTACTCTTTCAAAAGTATTCTTTTGAAAAAAGGTGCTATTGAGTGCAAACTGCTTTTTTGAAAGAGAGCATCTAGACTCTCCTTCAAAAAAGTGGCTCGCTTTTTCAAAAAATCTGCTCGTAGTCTAGACGCTCTCTTACGAAAGAGGCTTGTAGTCTAGACGTAGCCTTACAGAATAACATGGCTACCGTTCTGAGTCTATTACATAGTTCAATATAAATGATACAGTATTTTGTGCTAGATATTGTGGGCTATATCAAGTCTACATTGGCAAGTTACTGTGCAGTAAATCAGCACCCGGCACTATAACGTTTGAGGGGTCCACACTGGCAAGGTACTTATTGTACTCTACTTCCGCAATTAATGAGAGAAGAATAGCTTTAGGTGCACTCTGGATAAAGTGTTGGGGACCCAGTGCGGATACCGTGGTGCAGTACTGCATTGTGACCAGCCTCTGGCATCCTTCTCACAATGCATGTTTTTGCCTCTCTGGTCATCTTTTGAACTCTACTGCCCTGCTCTCAGATGACCAGCCCTCAGATCTGCTCTTTTTTTGAAATTAGAAAGTCCCCTTCCTGTTTACTTAACAATGTGTGGGGAGTTCTTAGCAGGTCTTTTCAGCACCAGCAGATTCCCTTTTTGGAGCCATGCTGGACCTCATCAGTGGTTTGGGGGAGAGGAGGCAATCTAGTTCCAAACGTGCTCCAGCCATTGGAATTATGATATCTACCAGCACATCTCAAGATGCATGACTGAAAGGGACCCCGTTGCCAGCTTTGTCCACATATTCACTCTGCTGACACCATTATTGGGCCTAACAAAGTTAGTTATAAGATCAAGAATACATATTCCTGCGCATCCAGAAATATAATCTATGCTATCATGTGCCGAAAGTGTCCGTCTGCTATGTACATTGGACAAACGTCTCAGACACTTCGCCAAAGAATCAATGCCCACAAAACAGACATTAGACAGGATCACAAAGAAAAAACAGTTTCTTGCCATTTCAACCAGAAAGGACAATGACCTAATCACATGCATCCTACTTCAGAAGTCATTCAAATCTGCACTTGAAAGGGAATCCTCTGAACTGGCATTCATGCTGAAATTCGACACTCTCCGCAGGGGGCTGAACAAAGACCCCAACTACCTTACCCATTACAAATATAGCGTCCCCAATTATCACCTCTAATACCATTAACTCACAGACATCTCCCCTTCCCCACCTCTAATATCATTAACTCACAGGCATTTACCTTCCTTCCCCTCAACCCCCGCATCCATCCTCTGTTCTGAAATGTGATTTGTCCTTTTCATATGTGTTCATTTTTTTTTAGTTGTATCCTTTGGTATATATGGTTGTGCTGATTTTCTTCCACTATTTGATCTGAGGAAGTAGGTCTGGCCCACGAAAGCTCATCATCTAATAAACCATCTTGTTAGTCTTTAAAGTGCTACATAGTCCTGTATTTTGTTTAAAATATCCTTGGAATTTATAAACAGTTTCCTAACTGAAAAAGGGCTGCATCTAATATGTGTGTATGTGGAGGGGGAAGGAGGGGAAGAGGGGGAGAGGGAATGCTATATTAAACCTCACTCTGACAGATAAAGAGCAATTGATCACAGAACTAATAATTAGTGGGTGCTTATATACAAGTTATCATGACTCGACTACATTTGTAATGTGCAAACAAAGTCCAAAAGAAACATATAGTTAAATGTGATGATTAAAAAGGGCCAATTTTACAAAACTAAAACAATTATTTGCCAAATCAGGTGGAAGAAGGAATTTAAATTTAAAATTGAGAATGATAATTGGGATCTGTTTAAGAATGTTCTATAGATGCCCAAAAGACACAATCATGAAAGAAGATTATACCAATTAAAAATCCAACCTAACTTGGGGGAAGGGGGAGTGAAAGCAGCTATAAAAGAAAAATACATGAGAAAAAAAGGTTGATAGCAATTAATATAAATTGGGTGCTAGTAAATGTCCAAAACTGATAAGGGAAGCAAAAGGATACAATGTAAAAATCTATGGCCAATAAAGACAAGGACAACAGGAAGGAGTTAAGTATATTACCAAGAAAAGGAATCCAAACAATACTATTTGTGCATTATTAGATGGACATGATCATAGGGGCCAACTACCCTTCTAGGTGGTGGGGAGCTTGATTCCTTCCTCTGCCCCCAGCCAAGATCCTTCTCTATCCATTCCCTTAAGCCTCCACCCCGCATCTGCTCTGCCCTCACTCACCCCATCACCATTCCATCCCTTCCTTCAAGTAGGGATGTAAGCGAATAGCTAGCTACCTGGTAAGACTAAGCTTATCAGGTAGTAGAGTCGACTACTCAACTACTCACTTCCCCGCCTCCCTTGCTGCCTCTGTATCAGGCTTGCCACCTGGCTCTTACTACACTTAAAATGCAGAGCTGCAGTGGTCCTGGATCTGTCCCAGTTTGTGCTGGTCCAGGACCTAACCCTGCTGTGCCTCTCTCGTTAAATGTAGTAGGAACTGGGCTGCCTTAATGCCTGGCTCCTACTACATTTAAACTTTAAGGTATGTGAAGAAAGCTAATATTGTGAGATTATTAAAAATAATACCTGGGATGACCTGAGTAATTATAGGCTGGTCAACCTGATATAGATCCTAAGCAAAATAATGAAATGGCTGATAGAGAATCCCATAAATAAATAATGAAAGGAGAGCAATACAATTAACATCTAATGTGTTTATGGAAAATAGATATTGTCAGACATTATAATGGTGCAATGTAAAGGTAGCCTAGGGCAGTATTTCTCAAAATGAGTCATGGGCCCACCTGGGTACACTGCTGGGGGGGGCCCATGTTTCTTTGATCACCTACAGTGTCTGAAGCCAGGAAGCCTCACAGTTCCCATTGGCTCCAGTTTCCAGCCACAGGACATTGCAAGTCTCTGTGATTACAGATATTTAAGAGATCCCGGTTTAAGTCTTTGCTTTGCCACAGACTTTTTGTATGATCACAGGTGAATCATTGACTGCTCTGCCTCGAGTGTAGAAAGCATAATACATTAAAGATTGTGAGGCACCTAGGCCCTCTGAGAATAGGGACATATCTACTTTAAGTGGATCTTTTGAAAGAGATGCAAAAGAGATTATACTTGCTTCTGGTTTTTGAAGATCTATTGCGAGATTCTCCAGCATAAACTCTGGTTCCTTTTCCTCATTCTGTTTCAGAGCATTCACTACCCATCTTTCAAGTACTTGCATCTGAAGCTATAGGTGCCCAGAAAGCCTATGCCAGAGATACTGAGACATGTTTTGGCTAAAAGCATGTACACACCCACCAAAAATTATGTCTTTTTATTCTTTAAAAAACAACTTCTAAGCACATAGATTGAGAATAAATATCTGACGTTTAAAATCCAAATAACCTGCCTCAAAACCCTTCATTCCCGCCTCCATATTGTGGATCACATTCTATGTCCATTCTCAAAAGGTGATGCTTCTAAGGGATGCATTATCTGTCCAGATTAAGGAACATTTATTAGACATGAATTCCAGAGAGGTGAATGGAAAAGGAACTTCTTGTAGGATATGAAAGAATTGAGTGATATAGCTGGTACCACTGCTCACTAGGCATCTGAGTCCAATGACACTGCTCAGTGTTTAAATTGCTCTGTAAGGGTGACTGAGTCTGGCCGCCTTGTTTGAATGCCTTAAAGTGCAAAGAGTGAGGAGACAGCTGTAGAAAGTGGCACAGATTAGCAGCTGCTGCAATGAGCCTTCTGAAAAGCTCCTCCTAACCCAGGAAAGAGGATAAACCTTTGAAGCCTCCCTCAACAGAAGGTGTTATCCCGCCCACCTGCTCATCACTGCTGTTTGCTGAGATTAGCTGTGACACCGAGATTGATTGTGATGGACTAGCCGCATTCCTCCCTACATCTCTTTTCATGACCTGAACTTGGGGAATCCCCTTCCTATCTCTTTCCTGCTTTGCAATCCATACTCAGACCCTCCATCGTGGTCTGAGGGAAGCTAAACTGGCTAATGATGAGGAAAACAAGTGACATCTTTGTTTCTCATCGGCATTTCTCCTTAACCAGCCAGAGGGGGTTGCATTTCCCTGACATGATGAATTTTCATCTTGCCGGAGGCTGAGAACTGTGTGGGCAGTCCCATCTATGATCAGCCTGGGGACTGGCTAACTTTATAGCAATGTGTCTCAGTACACGATGGCCCGAGTTGGGAAAGTCATTAGTGGGTCCGTGCCGCTTAACTTACCAAAAGGGTGCATAGAACCTTGAGGCTGTCGTTGGCCCCAGTTTGCCATTTCTAGTCAAGGGGAGCCTGGCGAAGCTTTTGTGCTGATAGAGATTGTTCTAAGTTGTCACGGTGAACATAAGAACATAAGAACGGTCGTACTGGGTCAGACCAAAGGTCCATCTAGCCCAGTAGCCTGTCTACCGACAGTGGCCAGCACCAGGTGCCCCAGAGAGGGTGGACCGAAGACAATGATCAAGTGATTTGTCTCCTGCCATCCCTCTCCAGCCTCCAACAAACAGAGGCCAAGGACACCACTTTATTCCCTGGCTAATAGCCTTTTATGGACCTAACCTCCATGAAATTATGTAGCTTCTCTTTAAAATCTATTATAGTCCTAGCCTTCACAGCCTCCTCTGGCAAAGAGTTCCACAGGTTGACTACACGCTGTGTGAAGAAGAACTTTCTTTTATTAGTTTTAAACCTGATACCCAGGTGGCTCAGTTTGACTGGACAAACTTGCATGCAAGCTTCCCATTATAAGAGTTAATTCCTCCCATATATCTTGAAGAAAATTGCAGCACCTGGATCATCTTTTTCTAGGAAGCAGCTTCCAAACCAATATGCACAACCACCTTCCCCAAACTGCCCTGAAACATTGGCAGAGCTTTCTGATAAGATATGCAGGTACATATGGAAGATGGATTTTTATTTAATCTGTGTCAAAGCAATGACACATTTAATTTAGCTGTGTGTGTGTGTGTGTGTGTGTGTGTGTGTACACGCATGCACATGCAAACTCACTCTTGGTACAATACAGAGACAAAACAGATAGTCACTGATCTAATGACACTAATGCTTTGTCTTGTTAGCTGCATTACACTGAATAAGGCAATGAAGGGCAACTTCAAAATCTCTCTTTATATTCAAAACAAATTTCCTGCGTCCCGCAGCACCACCACCATGTCCACCCTCAATCACTTGCTGGGGCCAGCTGCTCCTCATAGGCTACTCCAGCTGCGCATACGGTGAGGAGCTGCTGGGGCTGGGTCCTCTCCACTATCTGAGCCTGATTGGCAGCTGGAAGGAGAGCCTGAGCTGCTGTGTCATCTGCCCAGCTCGCCCAGAAGCTAGGGGAAGAGCCAGGGCTGGCATGCTATGGCCAGGTCTTGCCTGGCGGAAAAGCCGGGGCCAAGGCAGCATTAGAGCTAGGCCCTCCTTGATGGCCAGGGGGAATGGGGGAAGAGCTGAGAATGGAGTTGGGCCCTCCCTGGCAACCAGATTGGAGGATGGAAGAGCTGGGGCAAGGGAACCTTAGCCTTGGGCTCTCCCCAGCCAAGAGGAGGGTTGGCAAGCATAGCAGGCAGGCGGCACAGCCCCCTAGCTATTAGTTATTACTATTAGCCAGGATGGGAAGGAATGGTTTCCCGAGCCTCTGTTAGTCAAAGGAAATGGATGACAGGAGAGGGATCACTTATTACATGTTCTATTCACTTCGTTTGGAGTTTCTGGCATTGTCCATTGTCAGAAGACTGGGTACTGGGCTAGATGGACTGACCCAGTATGGATTTTTTCTGACCCAGTGAAACGAGGTGTACCGGTAGTTCAGAATAGGAAGCCTAGTCCGAACTACCTAGTCCGTGCCGCGTGTAGCCGCGCGGCACGGAGTCCGCCCTAGTGGACATTTAAAAATGGCGGCGCCCGGCGAGATGCAAATGAAGCCCAGGAAATTCATATCCCGGGCTTCATTTGCAACTCCGGTTGCCTACATTACCACCCTAGTTTGAACTAGGGTGGTAGTGTAGACATACCCACATAGGTTGATTCTTGGCTCTAGCATCCATTCATATAGGTTTGAGGACAAGTTAAACAACAACAAATGCAAGAACAAAATCCAACACATCAGTACTTTCTAGTATGCATTTGTTTATGCCCTTTTCAATAGATATTATGGAGTTTTGCTGTGCAACTAAACACTACAACACTGAAGAATAGATGGGTTAGGAAATCAGTAATAAGAAGGAAGTTAGGGAAATAAAAAACAAACAAAAAAAATGTTGATCTTCCTAGGCTTTTGTCTTTTTCTTTAGATAATACATAGCATCCATAATTTTCTTTGTAAAGGTAACAGATATGCAAGGACCAGTTTGCAAGGCAAATCTCTGCATTTTTAAATTGAACACAGAAACCAGATGCAAAGCAGCAACCTCCATCTTTTGCATTGAGTATTGCCATTTGGATAATTATCTGAGTAGGCTCAGATTTATTACCAAGCATAATTTTTTTGGGGCCCACCACAAACTTGTAACATAGGCCCCGCTCCCACACACATACTTAAATTTGCAGTCTGAGTCAGGCCTCCAGGAGGTTAATATCTTCCAAGATTGGAACTTTACAGCAGATACACAATCAGAATATAAACTGACACAAGAAGATTTGTGAAAAACTACAGGTAATAACTGCTGGTTCCATACAAATGTTTTCTGATTAGTTAAATGAAAATAATGTCTTAAGAAATGACTGCATGCACATCAGGGAGCATCTGAAGCTCAGCCTCCCTGTTCTATTTAGGTTTAAATGGAAAGGGAAATACATCAAGCAGTCATCTTAGTTTGAGGAAAATACTATTAATTAAATCCTTCTCCTATTGAAATCAATACCCCCATTTTGAACCTACAATAGATTGACATTAAAAGTCCAGACAGAGGACAAAAATATGAAAAGAAACAAAGCAGGACAATGACTGGAGAACATCCAGAACTAATTAATGCACAATATTCCACGTTTTGCTCTTGTTCTGCATGCATATGTTCTACTCATGAAAAAATTAGAGAAAATGGGATACAACTCTGCAGTATGAATCATAGATTTGAATTTTATTCTAAGACTCTAGGTACTCCTAATTTACTAAAATCAAAATCAAACATAGGGCTCTATGGCAACAAATGTACTTGTTATTAAAAAAGACTAAGACTAAAGCAGAAAAGGAGTAGACTTGTACCTCCAAGGCTGGGAAGTCTGAAGCCACCACTGCAATGAGGAAACAGGGTAGTGGTGGTTGGAGATTCACTTTTGAGGGGGATGAAGGCACCCATCTTTCACCCTGACATGTCATCTCTGGAGGTATGCTGCCTGCCAGGGGCCCGTATCTGAGATGTTACAGAGGCATTGTCGGGGATTATCCGTCCCTCTGACTACTACCCCATGCTACTCATCCATGTGAGCAAAAATGATACTGAAAGATATGACCTTGAGCAGATCAAGAGTGACTACAGGGCTCTGAGAGTACAGGTGAAGGAGTTTGGAGTGCAGGCAGGGGAGGCCCGTGAGCATAGGCAGACTCGGTGGTCGCCTAGGGTGCCGCTGGCCCAGGCCGCCAAATGATGACATCACGGGGTGCCCGGGCACCCGATGATTACGTCATGGCCATTGACGGCCGTGCAGGCAGGGGCACTGATTGCGCCTTCTGCCTGTGGTGCCAGCTACGGCAGCCGGACTCGGGCTGCTCCTGAGTGCAGGTGGTATTCTTTTCAGTCTTTTCTGTCAAAGGTCGGGGCCCACACAATGACAGGTGCATCCTGGAGGTGAATGCCTGGTTGTGAAGATAGTGTCACAAGGAAGGCTTTGGCTTCCTTAACCATAGGATGCTGTTCCAAGAAGGACTACTAAGCAGGGATGGGGTTCACCTTTTGAGGAAGGCGAAGAGAGTATTTGGACACAGAATGGCTAACCTAGTGAGGAGGGCTTTACACTTAGTTTGATGGGGGCAGGTGACCAAAGCTCACAGGTAAGTGAAAAACATGGAGACCTGGGAGATGGGTCAGAAATGAGAGAGAGTATGGGATATAATGGCAGAGATTAAGGAGGGAGAAGGCAGAACTGGAGGGCAGGGGGCAAAATCAACTCAGTATCTTAGATGCCTATATACAAATGCAGGAAGTATGGGAAATAGGCAGGAAGAACATGAAGTTCTAGTAAATAATCTCAACTATGACATAGTATCACAGAGACTTGGCAGGATAATACACATGACTGGAATATTGGTATAGAAGAGTACAGCTTGCTCAGGAAGGATAGGCAAGGAAAAAAGGGAGGAGGTGTTGCCTTATATATTAAAAGCGAATATACTTGGATTGAGGTGGAGATGGACATAGGAAACAGACTTGTCGAGAGTCTCTGGGTTAGGTTGAAAAGGATAAAAAATAAGGTTGATGTCATGCTAGGGGGTCTACTACAGACTGCCTACCCAAGCAGAAGAGATAGATGAGGCTTTTCTTTAAACAACTAACAAAATCATCTAAAGCGCAGGATTTGGTGGTGATGGGGGACTTCAACTATCCAGACATCTGTTGGGAAACTAACACAGCAGGGCACATATATTCCAACACATTCTTGGCCTGCATTGGAGACAATTTTTTATTTCAGAAGGTTGAGAAAGCTATTGGAGGGAAGCTGTTCTTGATTTGATTTTAACAATTAGTGAGGACCTGGTTGAAAATTTGAAAGTGGAAGACAGCTTGGGTGAAAGAGGCCATGAAATCATAGAGTTTGTGATTCTAAGGAATGGTAGAAAGGAGAACAGCAAAATAGAGACAATGGATTTCAACGAAGGCAGATTTTAGTAAACTCAGAGAGCTGGTAGGTAAGGTTCCATGGGAAGCAAGACCAGGAGGAAAAACAACTGAAAAGAGTTGGCAGTTTTTTAAAGGGACATTATTAAGGGCCCAAAAGCAAACTATTCCACTGTCAAGGAAAGATAAAAAGTATTGTAGGAGACTCTTGGGATCAACCGGGAGATCTTACATGATCTAAAAATCAAAAAGGAATCATATAAACAATGGAAACTAGGACAAATTAGAAAGGATAAATATAAGCAAACAACACAGGTATGCAGGGGCAAAATTAGAAAGGCAAATGCACAAAGATAGCTTAGTCTAGCTAGGGGCATAAAGGGTAACAAGATGCTCTACAAATATATTAGGAGCAGGAGGAAGACCAAGGACAGGGTAGGCCCATTGCTCAGTGAAGAGGGAGAAACTTGGAAATGGCAGAGGTGCTTGATGACTTCTTTGTTTCAGTTTTCGTCAAGAAGATGGATGGTGACGGGACGCCTAACATAGAAAATGCTAGTGGAAATGGGATAGATTTAGAAGTTAAAATAAAAGAACAAGTAAAAAATTACTTAGAAAAGTTAGATGTCTGCAAATCACCAGGGCCTGATGAAATGCATTCTAAAATACTCAAGGAGCCGATAGCCTTTAGCTATCATCTTTGAAAAAATCATGGAAGTTTGGAGAGATCCCAGAAGACTGGAAAAGGGTAAATATAGCACCCACCTATAAAAAGGGAAATAAGATCTACCTAGGAAACTACAGACCAGTCAGTTTAACTTCTGTGCCAAGGAAGATAAAGGAGCAAGTAATTAAGGAATTCATCTGCAAACATCTGGAAGAAAATAAATTGGTAGGTAACAGCCAGCATGGATTTGCAAAGAACAAATCATGTCAAATCTGACAGCTTTCTTTAATAGGATAACAAGTCTTGTGGCTAAGGGAGAAGTGGTGGATGTGGTATACTTAGACTTTAGCAAGGCATTTGACACAGTCTCTCATGACCTTTTTATCAATATACTAAGGAAATACAACCTAGATGGGGCTACTATAATGTGAGTGCATAATAACGGGCTGGATAACCATTGTCAGAGAGTAGTTATTAATGGTTCACAATTATGCTGGAAAGGCATACCAAGTGGGGTTCTGCAGGGGTCTGTTTTGGGACCGAATCTGTTCAATATCTTCATCAATGATTTAGACAATGGCATAAAGAGTTTGATTATTAAGTTTGCAGATGATATCAAGCTGGAAGAGGTTGCAAGTGTTTTGGAGAATAGGGTCAAAATTCAAAATGATCAGGACAAACTAGAGAAATGGTCTTAGATGAACAAGATGACATTTAATAAGGACAAATTCAAAGTATTCCACTTGGGAAGGAAAAATCAGTTTCACACATACAAAATGGGAAGCGACTGTCTGGGATGCAGTACTGCTAAAAGGTATTTAGGGGTCCTAGGCTGTGTCTAGACTGCATCCCTCTGTTGACAGAGGCCTGCAAATGAAGCACATTGAAATTGCTAATGAAGCTGGGATTTAAATATCCCGTGCCTCAATAGCATAAACATGCTGCCACTTTTTTTGACATGGAGTTTTGTCGACAAAAAACCATCAGTCTAGACGCAGATCTGTCAACATTTTTTTGAGGAATACAGAATCTGTCGAAAAAGGGTTTATTGTCGACAGATCTGCATCTAGACTGCCGTTTTTTGTCGACAAAACTCTGTGTCAGAAAAAAGCGGCAGCCATGTTTATGCTAATAAAGCACGGGATATTTATATCCCGGCTTAATTAGCAATTTCGATGTGCTTCATTTGCATCCCTCTGTCTACAGAGGGATGCAGTCTAGACATAGCCATAGTGAACAACACGTTAAACATGAGTCAACAGTGTGATGCTGTTGCAAAAAAAGCAAACATGATTCTGGGATGCATTAACAAGAGTGTTGTGAGCAAGACATGAGAAGTTATTCTGCTTTACTTTGTACTGATTAGGCCTCAGTTGGTGTACTGTGTCCTGTCTGGGCACCACATTTCAAGAAAGATGTGGAGAAATTAGAGAAGGTCCAGAGAAGAGCAACAAAAATGATTAAAGGCCTACAGAACATGAGCTATGAGGGAGGACTGAAAAAAATTGGGCTTGTTTAGTTTAGAAAAGAGAAGACTGAGAGGGGACATGATAGCAATTTTCAATTATCTAAAAGGGAGTTACAATGAGGAGGGAGAAAAATTTTCTCCTTGGCCACTGATAGGACAAGAAGCAATGGGCTTAAATTACAGCAAGGATGGTTTAGGTTGGACATTAGGAAAAACTTCCTGTCAGGGTGGTTAAACACTGGAATAAATTGCCTAGGGAAGCTAGGGAATTTCCATCACTGTAGATATTAAATATCATGTTGGACAGACATCTATCGGGAATGATCTAACAGTACTGGGTCCTGCTGTGAGGGCAGGGGACTGGACTTGATGACCTCTTGATGGTCTTCCACTTCTAGTGTTCAATTATACTATAATTTTAAATTAATAGAAGTCAAGGTCAATTTTAAAAGATTAGTGTGCAGTTTTATCTTGTGGAAAAGTGAGTTGTCTAAAAGCAGAGGCAAATCTGTACTTTTCCAAGGAACCAGAAATCTGGGAAAGAAAACTATCATAATCTTAATATTTCAGCCTTCAGGATAAACAGAATGTTAACATATAAAGCTTCTACAAATAAGACGAAGTTACTCACCTTCGTGCAGTAATGATGTTTCTTTGAGATGTGTCCCCGTGAGAGCTCCACTCTTGGTGTTGGGCTTGTCCTGACGTCACTGGTCGGAGGTTTTCAGTAGCAGTTGTCAGCCGGACCACACGTGCGCTGTCAGCGTCTCGTGGCTTTCGCACCTTTGATTGCGTGGTCCGGCTCCCATCAGTTCCTCTCACCACTTGGTTCTCTGCAACGAGAAAGACACAAATTCTGGAACGGGGAGGAGGGCGGGACGTGGAGCACCCAGGGGGACACATCTCGAAGAAACATCATTACTGCACGAAGGTGAGTAACTTCGTCTTCTTCTTCGAGTAGTCCCCGTGGGTGCTCCTCTCTTGGTGACTGTAGAGCAGTACCCAGACAGCGCTCTGGACTTAATGTTTGTCTGCAATTGATAATACTGCAGAGGCTACAGCTGAGTCTTTGGCTAAACATTGCACGATTGCATAGTGTCACATGAAGGTAGTATTTGATGACCACATGGCCGTCTAGCAGATATCTTCCAGAGACACTCCACGGGCGAAGGCTGTGGATGTAGCTACTGCCCTCATGGAATGAGCTTTTGGTTGTGACAGAAGAGGTCTATTTCAGGTAGCGTGACAGGTGGTAATACATGTGCTTATGAGTTTTGCAATACGCTGGCTGGAAAGCGTGCTGCCTTTGGATCGTTGTGCTATTGACACTAGTAGTCTGTCTGTTCTGTACAAGTCCCGAGTTATATTGATATAGAACAAGAGTGCTCTGCGCACATCAAGGGTGTGTAATAAGGTGTCCCTCTGTGATGAGTGAGGTCTAGGGTAAACAGATGGTAATACAATGGGTTTGTTGAGATGGAACAAAGAACATACTTTTGGAATAAATGTTGGATGCAAGTGTAATGTGACCGACTCTTTAGTAAACACTGTGAACGGTGGATTTGCCATCAGTGCAGCCAACTCGCTGACTCTATGTGCAGAAGTAATCACTAGTAGAAAGACTACTTTCATTGTTAACATTCGAAATGGCACAGTTGCTAATGGCTCAAACAGAGGATACATCATGGTATCGAGTACCAAATCTAGGTTCCATGAAGGGGTAGGTGGTTTCCGTGGAGGGTGGAGGTTAGTCAGACCTTTTAGAAACTTTTTAGTAGTTGGGTGGGAGAACACGAAGAATCCTTCCATAGGATGATGAAAAGCACTAATCGCTGCCATATGTACTTTCAGAGAAGAGATCGCCAGACTGAAACCCTGCAGATGAACAATTTAATCAAGGATTCGATGGAGTGCAGCTTTTTCAGGATTAGTATGACTGTTGCAACACCACCATGCATATCTAGTCCACTTCGTCAGATAAGTTTTTCAGGTAGATAATTTCCTACTGTGCAACAGGATTGCAAGTGCCTTCACTTGCTCCAAACAGAGGTGCTCGTTTGTTTTGAGCCAATCAGGAACCAGGGTGTCAGGTGGAGAGTTCCTAGTTTGGGATGAAGGACAGAACCTCGATTCTGCGATAGGAGATTTGATAGGGAGGGAAGCTGATATGGCGGTCTCACGGACATCCTTTGGAGGAATGGATACCAGGACTGTCTCACCCATGCCGGGGCCAATAATATTACTCGTGCTGAGTTGGCGTTGATTTTCTCTAGTGTTCTGGGTCTGAGTACTGTCAGAGGGAATGCATAAAGTAGTGATCCCTTCCAGCTGATTAACAGTGAATCCCCCAGTGATCCCTTCCTGATTCCTGCCCTGGAGCAGAAAAATCGGCATTTCCTGTTGTATAGAGCGGCAAATAGATCTATAAGAGGTGTTCCCCATCTGTGGAAAATTTGATGACGGATGTCTGCTCATATTTCCCACTCGTGATCCAGAGGGAATTGGTGACTGAGAGAGACTGTGATTGTATTGCTGGAGCCAGGTAAGTATGACGCTGTGATGGTGATGTCGTTTTGGATGCAGAAGTTCCACAGACGGACTGCTTCTGCACACAGGGAATGTGATCTCGCTCCTCCTTGCCGGTTGGTATAATACATTGTGGCAATGTTCTCTATCAACACCCTGACCACAGTGCCTATGATACAGGTGCGAAAGTGCATACAAGAAAAATAGCTCTCAGCTCCAAAAGGTTTATGTGGAGAATTTTTTTGGAGTCCGACCACCTGCCCTGCACCTTCCCCTCATTCATGTGTGCACCCCAACCGATGAGGGAAGCATCTGTGGTTATTTGGCAGGAAGGTTGTGGCCGATGAAATGGAATTCCCACTATGAGGTTGTGAGGCTTCGTCCACCATGTGAGGGACTTGCAGACATAGGCTGGGGGCACCACTATCTTTTGGATGCTGTGCCTTGAAGGTATGTACATGGACTCTAGCCAGTGCTGGAGGCATCAAAAATGTAGCCGGGCATGAAGAACTACAAAAGTGGTAGCGGCCATATGGCCCATCAATTTCATGCGTGTACTGACACCGAGGGAACATCGACTAGCACAGTCACGAGGTCTTGTATTGCATGAAATCTTTCTATAGGTAAGTACTCTCTTGCGGTAATAGAGTTGAGCATGGCACCTATGAACTTTATGTTCTGAGTAGGATCCCAAATGGACTTTTTTTCGTTGATTACAAGGCCCAGGGAGTTGAAAGTCTGAACAGTCAACATGACCATGCATGCTGCCTCCTGCCATGTTCTGCCCTTCACGAGGCAATCGTCCAGGTAAAGAAATACCACCACGTTCATCCGACGGAGATGTGCCACCACAACCACAAGTGTTTTTGAAAAAACCCTTGGAGAGGCCACCAGACTGAAGGGTAGAATGCGATATTGAAAGTGATCACTTCCTATAGTGAACTGAAGGAATCGCCTGTGGGCTGGGTGAATGGCGATGTGGAAATAAGCATCTTGCAGGTCAAGGGCTGCAAACCAATTTCCATTGTTGAGCGATGGGATAATTGAAGCTAGTGTCACCATCTTGAACCTCTGTCTCTGGAGGTAATGATTCAGTCCTCGCAGATCTAGAATGGGTCTCCATCCTCCAGACTTCTTTTGAATTAAGAAGTAGTGGGAGTAAAACCCCCTTCCCCTGAACTGATTTGGAACTCTCTCTATTGCCCCGATGGAGAGAAGATGGTGGGCTTCCTCTCGTAAGAGTTCCTCGTGAGATGGGTCCCTGAAAAGGGATGGGGTTGGTGGGGTAATAAGAGCAACAGAGGTGAGTGGAATCGTGAATCCGGATGTCATCAGTTCCAACACCCATCAGTCGGATGTTATTGTGGCCCACTGATGATAAAAGGGCCATATCCGATGGTGGAACAAGGGAAGAACATGATGTTGGTTTGCAACGATGTGAGATGTCTGTATGCCTTCGACCAAGGAGTCAAACCTGTTGCTTTGCGAATGATGGCTTATTCGTTTGTACAGGCTGAGGCCATCTGCGCTGGGATCGCTGTTTTGGACATGTCTGCTCATATGGGCACTGCTATTGCCTCTGATACTGGTGGTCATATCTCCTCTGGTATGGATAATACCGCTTGTGCCTGAACGGAGTGGTGTACGTCCCCAAAGCGTGTAAGGTTGTATGAGAATCTTTCCCAGAGTGGAGGATTTCATCTGTTTTCTCCGAGAACAGCTTGTGTTTGTCAAAATGAAGGTCCTCCACCTTGCCTTGCAGCTCTTTGGGGATTCCCGCTGTTGCTAGCCAGGACAATCTATGCATGGAAATGGCTGTGGCCATAGAGCGTGCAGCTGTGTCCGCAACATTCATTTTAATTTGAAGTCCTGCCCTCAATGTAGTATAACCTTTGTGTACTACTGACCTTAAGATCGACTTCTTGGAATCTGGAAGATATTGAGCCTGCTCAGTCTATTTGGAATAATTATCAAAATTATGATTGGCAAGTAGGGCAGCATAATTCGCTATGCGCAGAAGTAGGGTGGCAGAGGAGTAGGACTTCCTGCCAAAGATATCGAGTTTCTTTGCCTCTTTGTCTGCTCAATAGTTTTGAATTGTGGTGCCTTCAACCTTTGTTGAGCTGAATCCACAACCAAGTAATTAGGCTGCAGATGATTAAAGAGAAACTGAAAGCCCTTGGCTGGGACGAAATATCTTTTGTTTACTCATTTGCTTGTCGGGGTTGTCGAGGCTAGTGTCTGCCATATTTTGTCTGCAGCCTCCATGATCGCCTCATCGATTGGAAGACCAATTTTCAAACGTTGCTGTGGAAGAAGATTTTTCAGTAGACGATGCTGCTTGTTTGCACCTCTGCTAGCTGTACCTCCTGAGTCTCAGCAACTCATTTAAACAGTTCCTGGAACTGTCTCAGGTCATCTAGAGGGCAGACCACCTTAATAGAAGATACTGAAGTCTGGTTTGTCAGTGACATGTGCTCAGGCTGATCCTCAGCCCCAGATATCTGTCCTTCAGGATCGGACTGTTGTAGTTGTGTCTGAGGACTGATTGAAAGTAGTGCGGACAGGTATTCCTTCTGCTGTGTGTGTGTTCCCGCTGGGACGTGTTGATAGTCCGGGGAGTGGCAGCAGCATTCAGATCGAGTATAGGAGTGGGAACTGGAGTAGCTGTGTGATCTGTGGCACCGATCATGATAATGGTCAGAATAGGTTGGGGAGAATCATCTGGAAGATGCAATGCTGCCATGATGTCTATAATAAATTGTGCAAGGAGAATGCCTCGGTGACCACGGCAAATGAGATGAGCACCTTGCCGGTGATGGTGAGTATCGGTGGCGAGGTGACATGTGGTGTCTCCGAGGTCGAGGGCTGCACCGCAGTGAGTAAGACCCTCGAGTGCTGCAGTTGTACCTAGCCTCCTGTGTGGGAGAATAGTGCCTAGGAGGTGAAGGAGATGGTGCTGGTGAGAAAGTTGGAGATGGGGAGAGAGATGACAGGTGCATGGTAGTTTTGCAAGTGGCTTTTCATGGTGCTGCAGCCGCGCCGCTGTCCAGCCGGGCATGCTCTCCATTGTCATGCACCATCAGTGCTGGGGAGTGCCAGGGTTCTCTGCTGCGCTCTGTTGTCTCCCCTCTGCCCCGGTGCTGATACTTCTGGTGCCAGAAATGCCTCCGGTGCCTGCAGCGTCTCCGATGCCCCTAGCTGTGCCTGCGGTGCCAAGCCCTCTGTCTGCGCGGCTCTTGAGGCACTTGCGGCGCCTCCAGTGCTGCCATCTATGCTGGCGGTGCTGAGCCTTCCCGGTGCCGGCTTCTGCTGTGCCTCCGCTGCTGTCAGCTAGGCTGGCAGGGCTGAGCTGACTTCTCCTGCGGCTTTCAGTGCCGGTGCCAATGCTGGCTTCCATGCCAGCATGGCACTTGTTCTTAGTGCTGAGGCAGCTGATCTCTTCACCATAGCCCCGGTAGTAGTTCTAGGGGCAGCGGGAGTGGATCCTGATGTGCCCAGCTCATCCCCTCTGCTGACCCTTGTCGAGAGTGCAGCAGGTAGAGAGTGAGTGGGAGACGCTCTAACTCTTTTCACTGAAGATGGCCCAGGGGATGAAGTGCCTCTCTTTTGTGACCCTGTATTGATTGCAGCCGGTGGCAGAATGCTGCTTGAAGGCTGCAGCACTTTATCAAACAAAAATAATTTCAGGCGCATTTCTCTTTCTCTCCACACCTTTGATGTAAGTTTCAAGCAGTGCTCACACTTGTGGGGGATGTGAGCTTCCCCCAGGCAGCAGATATAAGCCGCATGACCATCCAATGCTGGCATAGCCTCCCAGCAATGGGAACACTTTTTAAAGCCTGAGGAGCCAGGCATGTCAATTTCAAGATTTTTAACTAAATATCTAGCAACTAAACACTAACTACTAACTAACTACTGCTAACCATTATCCTAACATGAAGCTCTAACTATACTAACTCTGTTTATACACAGAAGCTGAGCATCACTAAGGAGAGCAGGGAAGCTCTGCCAGCAACCAAGGACAGTTGAAAGGAACTGACGGGAGCCAGACCGCGCGATCAAAGGTGCGAAAGCTGCAAGACGTTGGCCGTGCACGCATGGTCCAGCTGACAACTGCTACTGAAAACCTCCAACCAGTGACGCTGGGACGAGCCCGACACCAAGAGTGGAGCATCCACGGGGACCACTCGAAGAACTATTGTTACCTCAAACAGGACATATTTAGAATTCTTAATATGAAACGTGGCAAAAATCTGCCTATGTGTGGCCTCTCTAGTGCAAAATCCCAAATGTCAAAGACATTCCTTATAACAGATCCACAAATAAATCATGAGCATAGATCAGAACATACTGTCATGGAAATATAGAACCTTTGAACTTCTTTTTAGGAAATGTGTACACTGTAATTTAAAAAACAAAATTTTTTGGCTGTGAGCCCAGATCCATAAGCTCAGGCTTGTGGGGCTCATGCCTTGGGGCTAAAAATAGCAGGGTATATATTCACACTTGGGCTGGAGACAGGGTTCTGAGACCTTCCTTTTTTGCAGTGTTTCTGAGCTGGGGCTCCAGCCGAGGCCTAAATAAGTACACTCTTTTTAGACCCATAACCTGAGTCCTTTTACTAACAGAACACAAGAAGGTCACCCAATTAAATTTATAAGCAGACAATTTAGAATAAAATTAATTATTTCTTCACTGTTAACCTGTGAATCTCATTGCCAAGGGATGGTGGAAAGTCCCAAATTATAACAGGGTTCCAATAAGAACAAAATAAATTCAAGAAGAATAGGTCCATCAATGGCTGGTTATAAGCCAGGATAGTATCTCCAGCCTGTTTGCCAGAAGTTGGGAATGGATGATAGGGGATGGATCACTTCTTATTCATTCCCTTTGAAGCACCTAACATTGGCTACTGTTGGAAAACAGAATATGGGCTAGATGGACCATTGGTCTAACCCAATATGGGCTTTCTGATGTTCTTACATAGAACCCAAATGTACATGTTCCCAGCTGTAACCCACTGGACCCTACTCCCCTCCCAGAGCTGAGATAGAGCCTGGAAATCCTGACTGTGTGACTCTCCCTCTCTGAATAGTAATGAAGTAAGAATATACATTGAAATTTTAAGCCTAACCAGTGTCCTTTAAATGACTTGCCACAAGATGTCAGAATATGATAGTATTAGAATAGATCTAATATTCATTTAATGTTTTTATACAACATTCCTGTTAGCTAATTGCTAAGCTATTTGTCAACAAACTAGTTTTTAATTGCCCTAGTAGCCCCTTGAAAGAGGTGATGTGGCTTGGTTCCTTTCCTCCCCCGCATTTACAATTTGGCTTGTACTGAACATGCTTAGTAACACTGCTGAAGCTGCTGTCCTCACTTTGCCCCAACCTCATGTCTTCACTCTGCCCTCCCTACTATTGTGGCATGCACAAGTCCCTCTCCACACACCAAAATCTGAAATGGTGCTTCCACCTCTGTCCTCTCTCTTAAAATGTGCCTGTGCCCAAAGTGAGGGACTACTGGACGCCTAAAATGATTCAACATCTGTTTCTTTTAAATAATTAATAAAAAGAAAAGCACATCAGAGTTATTTGGGGGCACATTTAATGTGTTGTGTTGTGAGGGAAGGAAATAAATTCTAACATTTTTACAAATAAAGTGCAGAGATACAATTTTCTACATTTAAGGTAAATTTTATTTTAGATCTTAGCATGCATTAATCCTAAAACAAAAGTTAATCCATTATATAGCCCAAGCTTTCAAAAGGGTTTTTACAGTGTTCAGATTTGCACCGGGAAACCTACTGTTGACATCTACCTATTTGAGCAGCAAGAGTTAACATGTCTGTGCTTGCAAACTGAATAATATACTTCTGACTTCTGCCTATTTTCACCTTCAAATAGATGTGTACCAAGAAGTACAAACCCAAATTCATAGGTTCTTTAGAAAATTTTGGCTATTACCTTTAAGAAACTGACTGGCTAGTACAATTTGAAAGAACTTATCGCGCTCCCATCTGAAGAGACCACAGTCTCTAAAACAGAAAAGGGAAGAAAGAAAATATATTTTCCTTAGTTTGCAGAACAAACCAGTATATCTAAACTTTATGGCTCACAAAGGATCAAGAAGGAATTTTCCCTCAAGTCAAACTGTGGCATGACCTTGGTTTATTTTTTCCTCCTCTGCAGTATGCAGTGCAGGTTATATACCACGATTATCTGGGTATATCTAACTTAATCAATTCCTTATCTTTGCAGAGGCCTCAGGCATTGGGACATGTCGGTCGCTAGTGTGGCACATAATATTTTAGTCTCCTGTGGGCTGTGATACTTAGGGTCTAATTTTGTGGGCTTAGCAAGCAGGTGCTGGCTGGTATTGGTGGCTTGTGTTATAGAGGAAGTCAGACGACGTTCAAGTGCTTCCTTCTTGCCTTAAATGCTACAATTATGACATTGAAACAGATTTAAACCAGATGAAAGAGTTACAAAACAGACCATTTGGGTAGGTTCAGTTTTTGTCCTGTTATTCAGTTCTAGAATAAAATGCTCAGCTGACACTAATACTGATTTTGTTAGCTTCTCAAGTAGGTTTTTTTCCTCCATGAACCATGAAGTTCCAGAACTGATGAAATTTTGGATTTGGCACAAGCTGTTGCTGGATAGTGAACAAAGTCACTGGAAAAGTTCACATTAGCAGCAGGAGTTTCCTTTTAACTCACATAATAAAACACATTTTTGACTGCATACATAACAAGCAGTGGTTATAAACTTAAATTTAACACTTAGGCACAGAGAATCCAACTCTGGACTACATACTCAATAAATATACAAACACCTCTTTGGACTAACAGGAAATCTTTCCCCACTGATAGTCTACATGAGGACAGGATGTTTTTCTAAGATTGCCACTTTTTAGTGGCAATCATAAAAAACAGCTCTGATCCCATCACAGAGTGCAGTAGTATACACACTAATAGAGTACAATTATAGGTTCACATTTAAAAACAACGACAACATGCCAAACTGTAACATGTAGTTGAACACAAGGGGACATATGCACCCCAAACCGCCATGAGCCAGTGGGGCTGGGGGCCACCAGCAGCCAGCGGGGTCAGAGCCTTTGGATAGCCTAGGAGCTAGTGCGGGGTTCTGGAGCCCACAGCAAAGTTCCATCCCTCCCATATTTATCAGCAACAGTGGTCTGCCCCTCCCTCCCTTTCTCCCCATCGGGGTGGAGTAAGCATAGCAATGTAGTCCACAGCTCACTCTGCTCCTCTGGTTGCATTATTCAGGGGAGGGCATGGGACTGTCCCTGCACTCAGCAGTAGGAGGTGAAGTGATGCATCCTGGGGAAACAGAGCAAGCTGGGGCTGCATTGCTCTACTTCCCTCACTGCTGACAGTGAGTGCTGGGGGGCTGGATCCCAGCTGCAGGTGCTGGAATCCCAGCCCTGCTAGTCCCTTGGGTCACATCAGCCTTGGGGGGAAATGGGGCAGGCGTGGAACAAGCATGGGGAAGCACAGGAAGGTGGTGGAGAGGGTTGTTCTGGTCCTTCCCAGGGATAGAGAGAGTCACATGGCTGGTGGCCACCGTGTATCTTCTCACCAGTTACCCCTTTCTCCCGGTTACTTACCTTACTCTTCTCATCTTAAGTACAGTAACAGTGTCAACTGCAGAGCGATCTATTTTTGATTTGGTGGCTCTTCACTAGACCTGCTAAATCAGCTGCCTGTGGATCAGTGTCAGACTGTAAATCCCTGCTGTAGTGCACATGTAGCCTACGCAAGTCTGAGAGCCTGGGTGAACTGTCTTGGACTTGTGAACCAGGCCTAAAACTAGCAGCATAGACATTTGGGTTTGGCCAGGGGACCTGGCTTAGAAACCCAGCGAGGAGGGAAGGGTCTCAGAGCCTGGGCTCCAGCAAAGCCTGAACATGACATAGCAATGGTTTAAATGGTCCTTGGTCCTGCTCTGAGTGCAGGGGACTAGATCTGATGACCTCTTGGGGTTCCTTCCAGCTCTATGATTCTATAATGTACGCTGATATATTTACCCATGTACCATGAGCCCGCATGCCTGAGTCAGTTGACATGGGCTGTGAGATTGACATCTTTGGGTTTTTTTTTGCACTATGTAAACATACCTTTTGAGTCCTGAGCAGTTTTGAAAATCTGGTTGCTTCTTTAGATGCCGATGTAACAGGAGCTGGGTGACAAACTGTTCTGAAAATCTGGCCTTAGAGTTGCTATGGTTGACTGGAGCTCATCAGGTTTTTAGTCAATTTTCTTGAGAAGCAATTGCATAAATTCTTCAGAAGATGTGGGAGGTTGGAGGCAAGAACATGGAACCTTTTTTGGAAGCTTGTCCTCCCACAGTGGGATTTTAAACATGAGTTTCTTAAGCAATTATTTTTAAGATAATCTTTTGGCATATTTCCTGTATTTCTGCACTCAAGCTATGTCCTATAAAAAGTGCTTAACAGAAAGGACAATTGGCGTGAAAAATAAAAAAGAACAAAGCTTATGTTTAAGGCACGCCATTCCACAATGTTTTACTCACAGGCTGAAATCATACACACATTTCAAAATATGTGATCAGTTCTTGAAAAGGAGATTTTACTCATTTTTTCTAATAAAGTTTACAAGATGTTAGGCACCAAATTAGGGACATTTTTTTATATACTGCATTGGTGGTCACCTATGCTGGAACAAAGTGATTTATGGTCACATAAAATAATTTAATACATTAAAAGTTTTTGTTGGGGGTAAAGTAGAAAGGGAACTAAAATTGTGGCCAGAAAAAAGCAATAGCCACTGAGGCAATGTCACTATCAAAGATTGGGGATTGTGTAAATACATATGTAAATCAGAAGGCACAGAAAATACATTGAAGGCACATACACGTTTGTGTTTAGTTTTGTATGCTGAATCTAGGGCATCAATATCCTAATTAAATATATTACTGCAGTCACTGTTCTGAAAATGTAGGTCAGTCTCTTACTGTTTAATATAAAAACCTCCCCTGTATGGTACAGTATGAGCAGATATCTACTCCAGAAGGAAAAATAATTGTTTTTTAACTGTTTTTAATCCGGCATTAAGTTTGCTACATCTTGACAATGCTCAACTCAGTCATATTGAGTGTTTTTAGTAGTCACAGACCAAATAGTTTTAGTTAGGAGTAGGTGTAAGAGGCACAAATGCTCAAAGTATCATGACTTGAACTCTAGTCTTCTGTGTAATTATCAGCAGTGAAGTCATTCCTATCAAGGCAAATCCAAATAATTTGGTACAGAAGAAGCTGAGGACATTCTCCAGATCTCAGATTAAAAATATGACTAACCCAAGCAGACTGGGGATTATACAGAGAAGTGTCTTTGTTTTATGTCACTCTTTTAAATGGATTAATAAAGGATGCTTTCCATCACCATTCTGCTGCTAAAATACTGTCCTTTCCCAGTAGATGAAGATCTGCAAGGCAGCTTCTTGGCATAGCTGGCAAGATCAGATTGAGGAATATGAATTACATTCCAAAAACTCTACCTACTTGGATTCTTTGCTCGGAGGAGTGGACCTCAGGATAGATCGCATGATATTCTTATTGATAAACTAGGCAAATATAACTTAGATAGGGCCACGATAAGGTGGGTGCATAATTGGCTGGATAACCGTAGTCAGAGAGTTGTTGTTAACGGTTCTAAATCCTGCTGGAAAGGGATAACAAGTGGAGTTCCTCAAGGGTCTGTTTTGGGACCCGTACTGTTCAATATCTTCATCAATGATGTAGATATTGGGATAGAGAGTACGCTTATTAAGTTTGCAGATGATACCAAACTGGGTGGGGTTGCAACTTCTTTGGAGGATAGGGACATAATTCAAAATGACCTTAGCAAGTTAGAGAAATGGTCAGAGGTAAACAGGATGAGGTTTAATAAGGAGAAATGCAAAGTGCTCCACTTAGGAAGGAACAATCAGTTCCATACATACAAGATGGGAAGCGACTGTCTAGGAAGGAGCATGGCGGAAAGGGATCTAGGGGTCATAGTGGACCACAAGTTGAATATGAGCCAACAGTGTGATGCTGTTGCAAAAAAAGCAAATATGATTCTAGGTTGTATCAACAGGTGTGTTGTAAGCAAAACTCGTGAAGTCATTCTGCCGCTCTACTCTGCACTAGTTAGGCCTCAGCTGGAGTACTGTGTCCAGTTCTGGGCGCCACATTTCAAGAAAGATGTGGAGAAATTGGAAAGGGTACAGAGAAGAGCGACAAGAATGATTAAAGGTTTAGAGAACATGACCTATGAAGCCAGGCTTCATGAACTGGGCTTGTTTAGTTTGGAAAAAAGAAGATTAAGGGGGGACATGATAGCGGTTTTCAAATATCTAAAAGGGTGTCACAAGGAGGAAGGAGAAAATTTGTTCCTCTTGGTTTCTGAGGACAGGACAAGGAGTAATGGGCTTAAAGTGCAGCAGGGGAGGTTTAGATTGGACATTAGGAAAAAATTCCTAACTGTCAGGGTGGTCAAATATTGGAATAAATTGCCAAGGGAGGTGGTGGAATCTCCCTCTCTGGAGATATTTAAGAACAGGTTAGATAGACATCTGTCAGGGATGGTGTAGACGGAGCTTGATCCTGCCTTGAGGGCGGGGGGCTGGACTCGATGACCTCTCGAGGTCCCTTCCAGTCCTATTATTCTATGATTCTATGATTCTACCCTTTGAGCTGTGAGTGTAATTCCCAATTTGACACATGATTGAGCTAGTGTGCTAAAGCAGCGGTTCCCAACTGCCTGTCCACGGACCATGAGCCACTGGCTGCTGGGCCACAGCAGCTTTGGGGGCTGGGGTACACTGCCCAATATCTCTCCTCTCACTGTGGTTGTTGGGAGAGGCATGTCCTGCGAATCAGCACTGGGTTGGGGTCTCCTCCCGGATGTGGAAGAGCAATTCGCTGTGTGGTGGGAAGACCACGCTAAGCCCAGCCCAGCAGCCTTAGAGCAGCTGCAACCTGACCAACAGTGCTTATCTGGTGGCTGGGAGGCACTGGTGTGTCTGGGAGAGAAAGTTGGCACTGGGGGGCGGGGGGGGGTGGAGTCTGGGGATGGGGCTAGTACTGGTGGGACTATGCAGGCAGTGGGGGTCTCTGGGAACAGGGCTAATATTGAGGACTGGGGGCTGGCACTACGGGGGGGGGGGGCTTGATCTGGGGCAAACTTAGAGTCCTCTCTCAACTAGCTCAGAAATTTGCTCTTGGGAGAAAGTTAAATATGCATGGGCTTCCCTAACCATGGCCATCCAGGAATATTTGTGTAATATGTGGCTATCCTTGCTACCTAAGGTTTATTTTTAAAAAGCCATATTACTCTATAACACTGAAATCTGGATAACAGTTCTTAGTGTAGAGACTCTGTTGTATTTCTTTCTAGGTTCTATCTGTATTTTCAAATCTTCCTCTGGTTTCAATTGCTTTAACCCTTTTCTACGTTCCCTCACATACTTGGGTTTCTCTTCTTTGTTCCTCCCTCCTTTTTTCTTGCCTTCCTCCCCATTTAATTCTTTTCAATACCTATCCCCTTAGATAATCCTCTCTCTGATCTCCCAGTGTGTCACAAGAATTTCAGGTGCCATCATTCCATCTGTTTTCACTCTCCCCCTTTAATTTTAAAGGAACACCAACACCACTTTTTTGAACCCAGTACAACCAAGCTGCATTCAATGAAGGACCTGAGGGGGAGAAAGGAAGATAGCTGGATGTCCCTTTTGTATTTTCTAGGACAGCCAAGTCTGGTTTGGCCCCTTGCATGAGTTTCAGAGCTGCTTTATCTTACATGGCTAAGATTGCTTTCACACAGCATGCTCCAGTCATACACCACACATCATGGGCATGACAGTTGCAGACAGACAGCTACACCAATTTAACAACACTAAAGGATTCCTTCAGGTTGGGGAAGACTATGGTAGCTTTATGATCCCTTTATGGCACCAGATCGGGGGAAGGGTCTGCACTGGGGTCAAATATATGGCCTATTTTATTTATCAAGGTTTTTACATGACACTCATTATCTTGGGATCTGAGGAGCAAGGGAAGGGAAAGGAATCTTATTGTTATTTATAGTAAGATAGACACTGACTAGATAGACCATAGGCCTGATTTGGTATGGGAATTCCTATTTCCAACAGTGGCCAGTGCCATATATTAGAAAGGAAGGTGCAAGAAACCCTGCAATAGGCAATTATGGTATAACTTGGTAGGGTGGGTTTCCTACTGTACACAGGTTGTGAAAGTTAAGGGACTGGAGAGGCCAATTAACTCACTTGGTTTCACCTGGAATGGGGCAAAACGAATTAATGTTGAAAAAGAGCTGCTGAGAAGAGAAAATGTGGCACAGATGGGGGTAGAAAAACTTTGCAATCAGTCCCCTAGTAGGGAATAGAAAAGCTTTGGAAGGATGTGGAGAAAGGCTTGGTAGGTAGAAGTCCAGGGAGGTGGGAGCAAGGAGTATGCTGGAGTGAACCTGGACTGGTATCTAGTGTTGCAACTATGCCTAGATTCCTATCGATCTGCAGCACAGCGAGCCCCCTGAGAAGGGATATGGACTACATGACCCTCTGAGAAAAGTATGTACAGACCACTGTGGCCAGAACTTGTGCCTCTACTACTCTCACGCTGAGCTCAAAAAGGCCCAGGAACAGGGCCTTTCCCATGTGGCCAGCATTATGAACAGCACACCATGGCACATGCGGATAGGACTTCCAACAATCTGACCCATAGTATAATGATTTTGAGGACTACAGCTCCCATGGGCTCATCTGCAAGGGCGCAGAAGAGCACCAGCATGGAGTGTCCACGAGATCTTGGACCTCATTGAGGTTTGGGGAGATGAAGACATCCTCAATGAGCTCCAAACCAGCAAGTGGAATGCTGAGATTTACAGCAGGATCACAAAATGCATGAGGGCTACAAACTATTCCAGGGACACCCAACAGTGCTGAGTAAAAATCCAGGAGCTGCACCAATCTTACTATAAAGGTGAAGGAGGAGAGCGAATAGTGTGGTGCAGCACCTCACATGTCCTGCTTCTATGACTAGCTGGATGTCATTTTAGGAGGCGGCCTGGCCAGCATCCCCAGTGTGGTTGTGGAGTCTGGCCAAGACTTGCCTGGAGTCTGCATGGAGGACAATGTGGTGATGGAGGGGCTGGAGGAGGAGGAGATTAGCCATCTGGCAATCAGTGAGAGCCAGGAACTGTTCTTGACGATGGAGCCAGTCTCCTCCTCCCAGGATGTCTCCTTGTTCAGCACCGACCTAGGGAAGGGCACTTCTGGTAAGTTTACAAACTTTGTCTAACTAGAAGTGGGTTAAAGCAATTGTGCGGCACACTCTGTGCCTATACAGCATGGGGGCCCAAAAGAGCTTGTTCATCTGTCTGCTGATGGAGCAAGAGTCTTGTCTGCATAGCTCCATGAGGCTCTCTTTAATCCTTCTCACAAGGTTTTTGGGGAGGCCAGTCTTACGGTGCCCTTCACAGTAGAACACTTTCCCACACCAACCCACCAGTAAGTGGTCTGGCATCAGTGAATCACAAAGCAGTACAGCATAAGGCCCAGGTTTATGGTTGTATTCAGTCAGCATATGCTCCTGATTACTCAGTGTGATTTGGAGAAGACTGTTATCTCACATGGTAACCTGCATTGCCTCGCCACCCCACAAACAGAAAAGGAACCAGTGTCCTTGGAAGGCTGCATGTGACGGACTCGGCATGTGCCACACACAGCAAGGAGCCACTCTGTCCCTCCCCCACCTCACCTGCCGTGCAGGGAAAGTAGCACTGTCCCAGGAAGCCATGAGTACCTGACCCAGCATGTCCCGAACACCCCCTTCCCACCTGCAGTCTCCTGCCCTGGATGCCCCTTTACCAGGCCTGCCTGCCTCCAGACTAAGTGCATCCCAATGCTCCCATGAGAAGTCCATAAAGTGCCTGCTTTAAAGCAAACATTTGGCCTTGTATGGAGCACATCTCTTTTGTCTTTAGTTTACAGAGTAGATGTGCAGGAGAATGAACCAGTGACAGTATGGTAACCAGATCAGCCATACCGTCACTGGTTCATTCTCCTGCACATCTACTAATGTAAGCCATCATGTGCCAACAATGCCCCTCCGCTATATACATCAGCCAAACTGGAAAGTCCCTATGTAAAAGAATCAATGAACACAAATCAGATATTAGGAATGGCAACATACAAAAACCTGTTTGGGAACACTTCAATCTCCCTGGACACACAATTGCAGATCTAAAGATAGCCATCCCGCAGCAAAAAAACTTCAGGACCAGACTTCAAAGAGAAACTGCTGAGCTACGGTTCATCTTCAAGTTTGACACAATCAACTCAGGATTAAACAAAGACTGTGAATGGCTCACTAACTACAAAAGCAGCTTCTCCTCGCTTAGTATTCACATCTCCAGATCAGTTACTAGAAGTGGGTCTCATCCTCCCTGATTGGATCCACCTCATCATCTCTAGCCTGATTCTGGCCTGCATATTTATACCTACCTCTGGAAATTTCCACTACATGCATGTGATGAAGTGGGTCTTTGCCCACGAAAGCTTATGCTCCAACACTTCGGTTAGTCTATAAGGTACTACAGGACTCCTTGCCACTTTTGCAGATTCAGACCAATACGTCTATGGACAGAGTGGGTCACATTTGAGAAAGCTGCACGGCAGGGGAAAGTCTTACATCTCAGGGCAGAGAAAAGCCATTCACACAGTTCCAAGAACATAGCCCTCCGCATGCAGAAGTTCTGCAGCCACTGCTGACTGTTCCATTGACAGCATTATAAGATTTTTTCCTTCTTTCCCTGGAGTGTTCCATTATATTAGTCTAGGGTAGTAGTTGGAGACAGCAAGCAGGTGGCTGGGATTAATTTGGCTATTCCTAGAAAGGGATTTCATGGCCATGATGGCATAGGGTGCAGGTGATGAATCCCAGCACGTCTAAGTTTGTCTGCAACAAATCTACTAAAATCAGAACATGGATAACACATTGTAGACGCAGTATTCTGAAAGAAACCTCTTCCCTCGGATTAACTGTTACTCCTTGTGCAATGAGGAGTAGCAGTTAATCCGAGGGAAGGGGTTTCTATCAGAATACCGTGTCTACACGCGACGACTTAATTCGGACTAGTGAATTTTTAAAATGGCGATCGGACGCGAATATGCTAATCAAGTGCGGGATATTTAAATCCTGCGCTTCATTAACAACTTTGGTATGCTACATTTGCATCCCTAGTTTGGACTAGGGAGCAAATGTAAGACATACCCATGCAGAGGAACTCTCCACTGGTTCAAAGCTGGCAGATGCAATTCTACCATATTCTGTTCCAGCCATTCCCCTCCTTGGTGAGAGGGAAAGGAACAACATGTCAGGAAAGGATTGTTGTGGATCGAGAACTCTGCTATGCCAGATCTTCCATTGGTATAAGGTTCCTGAAGGACTCTATACAAATAATATCAATCAAGACTGCTTCTACACACACATTACCGAGGAGTGATCCAAACCCAGACCGAATGGTGCTCAGAAATGAACAGGTTTGGGGTGGGAGAAAAGGAAACCATAAATACACTAAGCACTTACAATGGGAATTTGGAACTTCATAGCAACATGCCTGTTAGCACCAACAGTTGAAAGTTCAACTTTTCAGCATAAGCCTTTTGGTGAGTACTGATTCAAAATATGCCTTTGCCAGTCAAGCTGTGAGACACCAAGTATATGCACACAACTCAAGCTTATTAACTTAGGGAATGACTACACTACGGGGTATGGTCGAATTAAGCTATGCACCCACAGCTATGTTAATTGCATAGCTGAAGTCAAAGTACCTTAATTAGACTTTTGGCTCCTGTAAAACTCGTTTCACGAGGCATAAGGGAGAGGTCGACAAAGGCTTCCCTTGTCGACCGATCCGCGTCTAGACTGCCACGCTGTGCCGGATCAGCTGATTGTTGGCACAGTGCGGCGGCCATTTTTATTTTAATGAAGCGGGGATTATTTAAATCCCTGCTTCATTGACTATGTTGGGTAAACTAGTTTACATGGCTCCATCGATGGAGCCATGTAGTCTAGACATACCCTTAAAGAGCAGGAAAAAACATTCTACGAGGAGTAAGGGACATTTTGGAATATCAGTTTATTAAAAAATAAGTGCTGTGTAGACAGCACCACATTTTGAAATAAATCATTGCAAAATTGACTCGAAATAAGCTACACAATTTGCATAGCTCAAACTGCGTAACTTATTTTCAGCTATGGGTGCAGTGTGGATGCATCTTACAGAGTAGGCACAAACTCTTTTAGAAGGGGAATATTGGCTTTCCCCTCTTTCATCTAGTTTACAGAAGAGTTTTGGAATTGGTGATAACACTCTCTCGGCAGCACTTTTTAAAATAACCTAGTCGATACTCTACTTTTCCAGTAACTTCACAGAACAGGAACTTACAGAAGGTTATAAGGCTCATTGGGGCTAATCCCTGATAGTATTACTCTTGTGTCCATGGTAACTCTCAGATGACGCATAATCTTAGTGTGAGAAGAGCAGCAGGAAGGGTATTTGTGGACAGTTGCCTGATTATGCTGGTTTAGATGCACCAGAAATAGATTATGTGAACAACTTTTACTTAAAGATGTCTCTCTTCCATGGTGAATTTGGAAGATACATTTTATATTGAGTCCAAAGTCACTAATCTGCCATATTAAACAGCCTGGGTATGTCTACACTAGAAAGTTAGTTCGAACTAACGGACGTTAGTTCGAACTAACTTTCCTATGCGCTACACTAGCGCTCCGCTAGTTCGAATTTGAATCGAACTAGCGGAGCGCTTAGTTCGAACTAGGTAAACCTCATTTTACGAGGACTAACGCCTAGTTCGAACTAGCTAGTTCGAACTAAGGGCTGTGTAGCCCTTTAGTTCGAACTAGTGGGAGGCTAGCCCTCCCCAGGTTTCCCTGGTGGCCACTCTGGCCAACACCAGGGAAACTCTATGCCCCCCTCCCGGCCCCGGACCCCTTAAAGGGGCACGGGCTGGCTACGGTGCCCGTGCCAGGTGCAAGCCTGCCAGCACCCAGCTAGCAGACCCTGCACCTGGCACGGCACAGAGCCACCCACCCGATGCCCCCCAGCCCACCCCCTCTTGCCGGGACCAGGCTGGCGGCTCCCGGGAGCTTGCCCTGGACCGCAAGAGGCGGGCACCTTCCTGGGCTAGTGCGGACATCGTGGACCTCGTCCACGATCTCCGCACTAGGCACAGGAAAGTGGCCGTCTAGGGCAGGAGAGCTGCCAGCCTGGCCACCCAGGACCAGGTGTGCATGAAAATCAAGGGGGTCCACTGAGACCCCCGACACTGAGCCCTGAGCTTACAATGGCCGTCCTGGGTCAGACCAAAGGTCCATCTAGCCCAGTAGCCTGTCTGCCAACAGCGGCCAACCCTAGGGACCCTGGAGGGGATGGACCGAAGACAATGACCAAGCCATTTGTCTCGTGCCATCCCTCTCCAGCCTTCCACAAACTTTGGGCAGGGACACCACTCCTACCCTCTGGCTAATAGGACTCCATGGACCCAACCTCCATGACTTTATCTCACTTCCCTTTAAACTCTGTTCTAGTTGTAGCCTTCACAGCCTCCTGCAGCAAGGAGTTCCACAGGTTAACTATTTGCTTTGTCAAGAAGAACAACTTTCTCTTACTAGTTTCAAGCCTGCTACCCATTCCTTTCCTTTGGTGTCCTCTAGTCCTTCTTTAGGGGAACTCAGGAAGAACTTTTCTGAATGCACCCTCTCCACCCAACCCCTGCTTTTAGAGACCTCTATCCTGTCCCCTCTCCGTCTCCTCTTTTCTAAGCTGAACAGTCCCAGTCTCTGTAGCCTTTCTTCATCTGGGACCTGTTCCCAACCCCTGATCATGTTAGTTGCCCTCCCCTCTCCCAGCCTCTCTCTTCCCCTCTCCCACCTCCTTTTCCCAGTCTCCCCCAGTTTTTTTCAATAAAGACAGAGTCAATGTTGGAAGAAACGTTATCTTTATTTTGTACATCAAGAAGAAGGGGGGCTAGGGAAGGGCAAGTGGAAGGAGGTGAGGGAGGAATGGGGTACGAGCCCCCGATGGGGAGGACTGGGCTGGCTCTGCGGGCTTCTGGGGGTGGAAGCTCTCCTGCAGCCCCCCAATTACTCCCTCTCCCCAGATGGCAGCCTGCGGCAAGTGCAGCCGGGCTGATGGCCGAGTGGTGTGATGTGCCCAGTGTGGGCACTCAGGGCACTCCAAGCCAGAACTTCTTTGCAAGCGGGGCACCCCTTAGAACTGTGTGTCCGGGGTGGGGGTCGGGACCCTTTAAGCGCAGCCCTCGGCTAGCCTGAGACAGCATCTCCATGCTCTAAGTCCTCCTTTTATGCCCTGCCGGCACTGCTTCCGGCCATCCTTAAGCCCTGTTCAGAGTCCACTCAATGTGGACTTACTAGTTCGAACTAGCAAAACGCTAGTTCGAACTAGTTTTTAGTTCTAGATGCGTTAGTTCGAACTAGCTTAGTTCGAATTAACTAATTCGAACTAAGTTAGTTCGAACTAGCGCTGTAGTGTAGACGTACCCCCTCTGTCTTAGGGAGGGGTGTACATACCTCTGGCATTTCCATATAAACATAATAATGGCCATACTGGATCAGACCAAAGGTCCATTTAGCCCAGTATCCAGTCTTCTAACCGTGGCCAATGACAGATGTCCCCCGAGAGAGTGAACAAAACAGGAAATCATGTGATCCCTCTCTTTGTCACCCATTTGCAGCGGTTGACTAACAGAGGCTTGGGACATCATTCCTATCCATTCTGGCTAATAAGTAATAATTTCCAAGTTGCCCTTCATTGCCTTATCCAGTATAATGCAGCTGACAAGACAAAGCATTAGTGTCATTAGATCAGTGACCATCTGTTTTGTCTCTGTATTGTACCAAGATTGAGTTTGCATGTGCATGCGTGTACACACACACACACACACACACACACACACACACACACACACACACTTAAATTAAATGTGTCATAGCTTTGACACAGATTTAATAAAAATCCATCTAGCATACATACCTGCATATATTATCAGAAAGCTTTGCCAATGTTTCAGGGCAGTTTGGGGAAGGTGGTTGTGCATATGAATTTTGGTTTGCAAGCTGCTTCCTAAAAAGAGATGATCCAGGTGCTGCAATTTTCTTCAAGATATGTGGGAGGAATTAACTCTTATAATGGGCAGCTTGCATGCAAGTATGTCCAGTCAAACTGAGCCACCCACCGTGATAACTTGGAACAATCTCTATCAGCACAAAAGTTTTCATAGGCTCCCCTTAGTTAGAAATGGCAAACTGGGGCCAATGACAGCTGCAAGGTTCCATGGCTATGCACCCTTTTGGTAAATTAAGCGGCACGGACCCACTAATGGCTTTCCCAACTGGGGCCATTGTATACTGAGACACATTGCTATAAAGTTAGCCAGTCCCCAGGCTGATCATGGATGGGACTGCCCACACAGTTCTCAGCCTCCGGCAAGATGAAAATTCATCATGTCAGGGAAATGCAACCCCCTCTGGCTGGTTAAGGAGAAATGCCGATGAGAAACATAGATGTCACTTGTTTTCCTCATCATTAGCCAGTTTAGCTTCCCTCAGACCACGATCGAAGGTCTGAGTATGGATTGCAAAGCAGGAAAGAGATAGGAAGGGGATTCCCCAAGTTCAGGTCTTGGAAAGAGATGCAGGGAGGAATGCGGCTAGTCCATCACAATCAATCTCGGTGTCACAGCTAATCTCAGCAAACAGCAGTGATGAGCAGGTGGGCGGGATAACACCTTCTGTTGAGGGAGGCTTCAAAGGTTTATCCCCTTTCCTTGGGTTAGGAGGAGCTTTTCAGAAGGCTCATTGCAGCAGCTGCTAATCTGTGCCACTTTCTATAGCTGCCTCCTTACTCTTTGCACTTTCAGGCGTTCAAACAAGGCGGCCAGACTCACAGTCACCCTGGACTCAGATGCCTAGTGAGCAGTGATCCCAGCTATATCACTCAATTCTTTCATATCCTACAAGAAGTTCCTTTTCCATTCACCTCTCTGGAATTCATGTCTAATAAATGTTCCTTAATCTGGACAGATAATGCATCCCTTAGAAGCATCACCTTTTGAGAATGGACATAGAATGTGATCCACAATATGGAGGCGGGAATGAAGGGTTTTGAGGCAGGTTATTTGGATTTTAAACGTCAGATATTTATTCTCAATCTGTGTGCTTAGAAGTTGTTTTTTAAAGAATAAAAAGACATAATTTTTGGTGGGTGTGTACATGCTTTTAGCCAAAACATGTCTCAGTATCTCTGGCATAGGCTTTCTGGGCACCTATAGCTTCAGATGCAAGTACTTGAAAGATGGGTAGTGAATGCTCTGAAACAGAATGAGGAAAAGGAACCAGAGTTGATGCTGGAGAATCTCGCAATAGATCTTCAGAAACCAGAAGCAGGTATAATCTTTTTTGCATCTCTTTCAAAAGATCTACTTAAAGTAGACATGTCCTCTGTAATCGTTCCTGTTAGAGGGAGACCATGCTGACTCACTACAGGTTGCAGAAGTTTGGAGTCTCAGGCCTGACTGTAGGCTAGGTAGCAGTCTATGAGCCCTGTCCAGTGTCAGGGCGGGGCAATAAACAAATAGTTAAATAGCACTTGTATAAATTGAGCAACAGTTTATGAGTACTGGCCCTTGATCAGGTCAGGGTAACAAACAGTCAATTCCCCCGCTGAGCCACAGTTTGGAAGGCAAGGCCCGGTGTAAGGGCAGGCCAACAAATCTATAAACAAGCAGTCCATAAACAGTTAAATAATCCAAAGAGTTCAAAGCCCAGGCCTATCTGCAGGCTGAGCCAGGGGTCAGGTCTTTTTGCTGGCAGAGAGCCGACAAGTGCAGGGGTTTCTTTCCCTACAGGGGGAACCTGTTACCCAGGGGAAAGAGGGGCAGGGTGTACGCAGGCCTGAGTTGCAACACGCTGCCCAACTGACTTCCATCTCTTCAGCCACCCCAGGCTCGGCTACCTTGAGGCCACTTTCCCTTTCCCCCTGAGGGCCCACCTGGCTCGGATGCTGTTCCTTGGGGTCAGCTTCGATGGAGGTTCTGGCAGAATGTACATAGGCTCTGGGTCCTGCTCAGGTAAGGGTCCAGGCAGTCCAGCCCAGTTGTCTGGGCCTAGGAAGAGTCTAGGGGGTCCAGGTAAATCCGTGGGCTCGGGCAGTGGCCTCCATGACCTCGTGCAGTCATCAGGGCCCAGCAGCAGCCGAGGTGGCCTGGGTCAGTCCTCAGGGCCTCGGAGTGGCCCAAGCCAGTCCTCCCTCTGAAGGCAGCGTGGCAGAGCCTTTCTCCTTTGGGGATGGGGTAGAGCCTCTGACCTTCACAGCAGCCAGGCTCCAACTGATCTTGGAGCTCCCCTTTTTATATCTCCAGCCCCACCTTTCTGTTTCCTGTGGGTGGGGGTGGGTTGTTCTGGCACTGCCCATCAAGGAGTCTTTGGGAGAATTTCTTCATCTGGGTCATGGGAGGCCACACTGACTCACTATATCCTCATTCTCAGAGGGTCTGGATGCCTCATAATTTTTAATGTATTATCTTTTCTACACTTGAGGCAGAACACTAAATTATTCACCTGTGATTATACAAAAAGTCTTTGGCAAAGCAAGGACTTACACCAGAGCCTCACAAATGTCTGCAGCCACAGAGCCTCACACCTCCCCTTGACTAAAAACTGGGAACTGCAACCAATGGCAGCTGTGAGACTATGACAACAGACACTGTAGGTAAACAAAGTAGCATGGGTCCATCAGCACCTTACATGGGTGGGCCCATGGCCCACTTTGAGAAGCAATGCTCTAGACTGTCTCTACACTGTACCCTGAGCAATATCTTTCATGTAAAGATTAAAGTCACTCTACTGATTGTCCAGCATTCTGAAGATGTGCCCTTAGCTATGCATACGGTTTTCTAATATCTCAGATTTAATAGTGAGAGTTTTATAGGTAAAAATCCAGAAAGATTTGTTAACTTCTCTGTGTTTTTGAATCCTACTACTTAATCAAAATCCTAGGTCAAGTTTTACATGTAATTTCCCACTTCAGTAATGGCAGGAGTAATTCTATAGGCTATTCATCTTTGTATTAACTTCTTCCATTAACTCTTGAATACCTTGCCTTGAAGTTACACTGATAAGGAAGGGTGATGTGTCACTGGGATTTCTAAACTGAAGTTTTAAAATGTCTTTTTCATGGCCTTTTCTTCTGACGTTTATAGGCTAATAAAATTATGTGCATTTTATAAATATGCACAAAATCAAGAAAATAAAAAAAAATAGTTTGAAACTAAACTTCATCTTGGTCTCCCAATGCACCATTGTATTGAAGTTGTACTAAGATATACAGTAAACTTCCGATAATCCGGCACCTTTAGGACCCAGGGGGTGCCGGATTATCAGATAAGCCGGACTATTAGTAGGGGGGCCTATGAGGGGTCTGGCCCCAGATCCCTCATAGCCCCCCCCCTTCCGATAGTCCGGCTCTGCCCCAGGCGTCTCTGATTCAGCCGCTGCTGGTTAGTTTCAGCAGCGGCTGAATCGGAGACACCTGGGGCAGAGCAGCTGGGGCGCTGCCGGGCTGGTCCTGTAGTGCCGACCCTTGGCGCAGTGAGACCAACCCGGCAGCACCCCAGCGCCCCAGCTGCTCTGTCCTAGGTCCCGATTCAGCCGCTGCTGAAACTGATCAGCAGCTGACTCCAGGAAGCCCGAGGCAGAGCTGCTCTGCCCCAGCTTCCTGGAATCAGCCCCTGGTCAGTTACAACAGCAGCTGAATCGGGACACCTGGGAAAGAGCAGCTAGGGCGCTGCTGGGTTGGTCCCTGCAGCGCCGCACCTCGGGGCTGCGGGACCAACCTGGCAGCACCCCAGCTGCTCTGTCCCAGGTGTTCCCAAGTCAGTTGCTGCTGAAACTGACCAGGGGCTGATTCTAGGAAGCTGGGGCAGAGCAGCTCTGCCTCGGGCTTCCTGGAGTCAGCCGCTGATCAGTTTCAGCAGCGGCTTAATCGGGGACAGCTGGGGTGCTGCTGGGTTGGTCCCGCAGCCCCGAAGGGCAGCGCTACGGTACCTACCTGGCAGCACTCCAGCTGCTCTTCCCCCAGCTTCCCAGATTCAGCCGCTGGTCAGTTTTAGCAGCGGCTGAATCTGGGAAGCTGGGGGCAGAGCAGTTCCAATGGTCCGGCTGCCCGGAGCACTTCCAGGTTCCTGATGGTGCCGGACTATCAGGAGTGTCGAACCATCAGATGCCAGACCATCGGAGTTTTATTGTATACAAAATTGTAATCTGACAAAGGCTTATATGTCCCCATTATCAAAGTATATGAGCATCCTGCAACCTTTAATATATTTTATCTTATGAGATTTGGATAATAGCATATCTCAACTTGAAACTGAGCTGACCTGTTTTTATGGGTTGCCAACCTTAAGTGGTGATACATTTGGAAAAGAATAACTAAACAAACAATTTAAACTAAAAAGGGTACTGAACAAAACCAATTGCCTGAATATAGCCGCCCTTAATAACTTACAAAAGAGAATATGAATTTTAGAAGCAGATTCATTCTGGGAAATGTTTCCCAAATAAAATGACTGACTCATGGAGGCCAAACTCTCCCATCAACTGTACCACTGAAATCTGAGGTTAACCTCACTGACTCAGCCAGATTGCATTAAAATAAATGAAAGCAGAGAATATGATTTTGTGTCTGCATACAGATAAACAAATCAATTAGGTAAGATTAATTATTTTTGCCTGGAATTGATTGTTAATTTAACTCTGAAATTGACCATTTTGGGAAGGGAAAACTGAAGAGGTTTTGGACATATCAGGGAAAAACAAGACTTTGAAAAGCAAGAGAAAATGCCTATCAACTTAAATGTTCAGAATAGCTGAGTCCAGAATAGGTTGTAGAGAATTTGGATGAAAGTGCTTGTGATATGGAAGGAAGGGATGTATGTCTGGGATGAGAAGACGATGTAATGAAGCCAAGTGCAACTAGTGACTAGGAAGCTAAGGACAAGTAGTGACTGGCTCACAGCACCTGCTTCAGAGTAAACTACATTACTATTCCACTACAATTCCTGTGCCAGACATATGAACACTTTTCTTGTTACTTATCTCCATATATATCATGATTTATACAAAAGATGGAAAATGCAGTAGTTCTTAAAATATTTTTCATTTAAATATCAAAGACAGACAATTAGAGCATGTTAGGGAGTTGTTACAGGAGCAAGGGATGTTAAGAAGCATGTAATTCATCCACTGTGTAGTCAACAAAAATTTTGTTGACTATACAATTAATCTGTAAGGGTTAGCACTGTAACCTCTCAGTCCCAGCTCAAGCCAGGTCCTGGCAACTGCCCCCGCTTCAGCTCTGCACTAGAAGCACTTTAAGAGCCAGCACATGGGTAGGCTGGCTCAGTCCCAGCTTAGCATCAACCCGTGCTGCAGCTCTTCTCCTCCATTCCCCTTCTTTGGCTCTTAAACTTGCATCATGGCAATCCTCCTATCCATCAAAAAAGCTGGATGCAAATCCCACCAGGGTTTGTATATGATGGTTATGTCTCAACACTTTGACATGGGAGCAAGCAAAGATGCCTTTGCAGTGTTTTCTACTGGCTCTGACCCAAGTAGAAATTGCACCGGGTCAGTTTTGTCATTTGCTTTAAATGTTTATCTTTCTATATTCAAAATAGACTCAGAAGGTACCACTATCCATGCAACCTACTTGTACCCCCCCCATTTCTGTTCTGTAAAAATCACCAACTACTTTCCCTCTCCATCTTCCTCTGCATGCAATTAGTTTTTCATATGCACAATAGAAACCTGTCAGACAGCTATACCAGTAATACTGTAAGAAAAATTAGCCTCATAACTCACCCACTCAAAACTGTACCACTCAAAAGTGGCAGAGCTTTGTATTTTAGTCAAGTGTAAGGTAACAGTCTTACCTTAGTGACCACCTTATCTTTCTGTGCCACTTGGAGCAGTTAGACCAACATGTTGGCAATACTAATCTAGTTCTATATTTAAATTGTTGTGATATATCAAAGGTCTGTAAGAAGCTCCATTTAATCCTATGAGTGTTTCAAATAAGTGATATGATATGTTGCTAAACATGATTCTGAACAACAATTTATTAAAGTTTGAGCTTCCTGAAAGTAATTAGAACACTAAGTGCACTAATCTTAATTAAGCTAATGGAAAGATCTCACTCTTCTCTTGAACTTTCATGTATTAAGCTACTTTTTAAAAGAATCCCTTTAATTAAACTAGCCATTTAAAAGGCCTTTACTGTAACATATGTTTAGCTTAGAACACAAAGTCTCTTTTAATAGGTCAAATGCTCTAAGTAGGCTTTTTCATAGAGATGTTTGCAAAACTGAGTTTTGAATAGCTGTGGTTTCAGCTAGAATTGCAGTCTGTGGATCTAACACTGTGTCCCAGTTTTCTAGAAACTGTTGGGGCTGATTTACAGCAGCAAGTGTGAATAAGCAAAAACATATTAAAGATTTAATTTCCTGCCCACAGCTGAGATACTGCACAAGATAATCACTATAAATAAAATTAGACATTGATTCAAATTAGAACAGCTGAACATGTTTGGAAAGAGAAAGCTGGGGAGAAAGATTTCAGGATCAAGTATATGGGACAAAACCCAACTCAGTTTTGGTATCAGGTCAGGCTCCAGAAAGGGCCTATTTTCCAGATGTTTTAAGGTGGTAAAAATTGGAAAGCTAGCCACTTTATGCAACTTCCATCATTCCGGGGCAAAAACTCATAAAAAGAGCTGAGATTTCAGCACCAAATCCAAACTCTAAGCCCAGATCCAGATATAGACTCTCCAACAACTAACCATAGTAAAAGAAAGGCCAGTGAACTCCAGGTATGGCCATTCATCAGTGAACTACATATCATATGGCATATACATAATTTGTATATGCTACTTTGTGCCATGGTTTCCCTAGTTAACAAAATAGGGAATACAGAAATGCTGTGAGGCTTGTTGGCTCAGCATTGGAATTCTTGGAGCAAAGTCATTTGGGTACATAAGTGAGATACAAGCAGTGGGACTGGAACAATTTTTGGAGTGTGGGAGAAGGGCTGAATTGCACTCCCCCTTACCTTGTCTGCACCACCCACCAATCCTTAGCAGGTGGGGCCAGTGGCCATGAGGGATGTAAAAGTTTAACTGGTTAACTGGTAAGCATCACCCAGTAACCAGTGGGGGCTGGAGCAGCTCCCTGCAGCCCCACAGGGCCCACCATGGACAGGAGCTTCTCTCATCTGTAGCAGCCTCTGTCTGCAGTGGGCCCAGGTATCTCACAGTGCAAGGCTGGGAGCCGGCACCCAGCCCCAGAATGGGGCTAGGAGTGGGAGCCTTACAGAGTAGGGCTGCTCCAACCAGGCTGGACTGATCCTCAGCCTGGATTCTGCTTTAGTTGGTTAACCCATTAAAAGTTAGGTCAACCTAATGTTTAACTGGTTGACTGATTACTTGAGATTTTACATTCCTATTGCCATGTATAATCCAGGGCCAGAGGCTGTGAGACACACAGGACTGGTGGCAGAGCCCTCACGCATCAGCAGGCCTTATGGCTAGGACCCCAGCCAGTAGGGGCATGTGACCACAACATGCAAAATCTGGGGGTGCTGCAGCACCTCTCACACCCCTACTTACTGCAACTACGGATACAAGACCAAATTTAGCTTGATATAAGCAGATGCAACTCTCACTTAAGTGGAAGAACTTGCACCTTCTTATCCGAGGCTTTTTTTTTTTGTGGGGAAAAATACATTTTATCAATGTGTTTCAGTAAGGTGAGCATTGCTAAATTCTGTTCTGCCACTTGTCTGGAGTCAGTATTTGACATTTTCCCCCCTAAATCACCAGTCACAGTAAGGTATATGCTTTCATTCTTGGGCCGAAAAGCCTTAAAGGGGTAAACTGTTTCTGGAAAAATGAGGAGTCAAGTGGCACTTTAGAGACTAAGATTTATTAGGGCATAAGCTTTCTTGGCTTGTCATTCTCCATGACAATTTTTGGAAGTCTAAAGCAAATCAAAGAGAACCTGTTTTCAGCTGTAGCTAAACAAAACACATCATGTCTAATTCAGGAGATGGGGGTGTGCCATTTCCCTTCAGCTATTCATTTTAATAGGGATATAAGACAGTTCCTGACTGACCAACTTAGACGTCACAACTGCGTCTTCTATACACTTGCAGCCTGACCATAGCGGACTCACAAGTGGAATAACAACCTTGTCACCATAGCAACATCACCAGACTGGGACAATGTAATATGCTGTAACTTAGCAACTGGTGACCGAGCTGCTGAGCAGCTCTGGAAATGGCAAATAGGCAGAGTAGAGTAATATTGATCATCCCCAGGCAAAAGTTGGGATGACGCTGATGATGAGTAGAATATCCTCCCACTCCAGTAAAACCTTGCTGCAGGAATCAGATGGGAAAACACCCAACATTCTCCCACCCTGATGGTGTCCAGAGGAGGGGTGAGGTACTTAAAAGGATGGGGAAAGAAACCTCCTACAATCAGCAAATACTAAACAATCCTCCCCTAGAACTTAATCTTGTAAAATCTGTTGGTCTCCCTCTCCTCTGCCACAAGGCACAGTGCAGCATTTGCCCTGCTATCATCACACCTAGGAAAGATCTTGAAAATAACAAAACCTTACAGTTATATACCACCTTTCATCCTTAAACATTTCAGCCAGCCTTAGTACATACCCCTGAAATTCAGCCACAGTTGGGATGAAAGGAATAGCTATCTATACACACGTCAGGGAAGACTTCTCCTTCTGTCCTCCTGTTAAGTTTGTTAGCAAAATAATTTCTTCACTCTGACATCGGGGAGAAAACTCAATTATACTTCAATGGAATTAAAAGATGTGCCCCTGGGGACTGCTAAAGAGGAAAAAATCACTTGTGGCTTACATTTGCTGACAAAGATGAAGAGAAGTGATACTTTGATTAAGAAAACCAAGACAAAACCCTAAATTTACATCAAGGGCCATGGGACCCTGAATGCCCAGAGTGACCAAACAGGACCTCACTTTAAAGGTCTCAGCTGAAATGCATCCTATGCAGTTTACTGTATTTAGTTATTTACTTCAAAATATGAGGCTAACCTGACTCTCTGGAAATTCAAACTTATGGTTTCATGCAGCTTAGCAGCTGAGACAATCCCCCATGTAAGCAGCAGCAAGCTTTGTTAAGTATACCAATGAGGAGAGATCTACTATGATTTTAAAAGCAATTTTATAACTTTAAAACTTCCCTGTATCTCTCTGAGAGCACCATTGACTTTCTGGATAGGCAACAAGTGATAATTTTCACTTACAAATGATTTGAACATGTTTCTTAGCATCCAGCTAGGGAATTGAATCAGCTTGGTGAAGGACATTCCAGGGAAGAACAGACAGGTGTGGTAATGTTCCATATTTACTGCTTGGCTATGTCAACACTACAAGGTTTTTGTGCAAAAACAGCTATTTTTTGCGCAAAAACTGGTGGAGTGTCCACACCTCAAGAGCATTTTTGCGCACGAAAATTGAGAGAACTGATGGCTTTTGCCTCCCCATGAGGAATAACTCCTTTTTGAGCTGCAGCTCTTGTGCAAAAAGGCAGGTATGGATGCTCCAGAGGGGTTTTTGAACAAGAAACCCCTATTGGAAAAAGCACAGGTACTCTGATGGCCATTTTGTGAATGGCCATCAGAGCTTTCTTGCACAAGAGTGTCCATGCAGTGTGGACACTCTCTTGCTTTTGCGATGCACTTTGAGGTCTGGATGCACTTTTTTGCAAGAACTCTTCTGCAAAAAGCTTCTTGCGTAAAAAACCTGCAGTGTGGACAAAGCCCTTTAGTATAGAAAGTCAATATAACCTGATCATGATTTCTATGAAGCTGGATTATTATCTTGGAATCTCTACTATGGTATTAATCTATGTTGATCAGAAGTTGTTCTTGGAATTATGCAGAAAATTCCTTGTGCATGGAATAAACAGGGTTCTGTAAGTGATGTGAGAATTTTTAGCTATCAGAGAATGGAGGGGCAGCCGAACAGTCCCATACAATTAATTAAGTGCTTAAGCCAAAGCCCAATGAAGTCAATGGGAGTCTTTCAGTTGACTCTTCCATCAGGACCTTTGGCAATGAATATTTTGACATTCAATCTTATGCATGTTCCCATATCTATGCAGACATATCCCTTATTGTATACCTAACACATCAGAACAATACTTATCAAGATACACTGTCTCAAGTGAGATGACAGTCAGCCTCTGAACGCAACTTTGTATCACTGACAAACAATGTATGCTTTTAGATCCTCCTGTACAAAGATTTAATGCAATAAGCTTTAGTAGCATACAGCTGATTACTGCTTCATTAAAACAATTCTAACTACAACAAAATTAAAAAGTACTTTTAAAAACAAAACAAACCAATTTATAACTTGCAAGTCCTAGTATGCAGAACTGGTAATTAACAGGAAAATCCTTCCAAGACTGAGGCAACAGAAGTTTGCTCTCCTGCTTTCAGAAAGATGTGCCAGACTCAATCGGAGCTGACTTTGTAACAGAGGGTAGGTGCTACACCACATCTCCAGATATGTTCTGTCATACACAAGACCTAAGCCCTAGTCTATACTAGGGAATTATTTTGAAATAACCCCCCTTACTTCAAAACAAGTGGAGTGTCCACACTACCAAGCTAGTTATTTCAAAATAAGGGGCTGGTTATTTCAAAATAATAACTCCTGCTTTCCTTGAGGAATAAGTTTATTTTGAAATAGTTATTTCGGGAGGTATTCATTTCAAAATAATTTCCTAGTGTAGACATGCCCTAAGACAGAGGCATAGCGAAGGGGCTGCGGGGGAAGGGGAAAGGGCAACTGCCCCCGGGCGCCACGCTAGGGGGGCGCCGGGCTGTGGTGAGAGCAAGCGCACACTGTGCAGGCTCACCTGGCATGGGCGGCGAGTTATATGGCTGTCTCTCCCCCCCGGCTCCGGGCCGTCTCTGCCGTGCGCAGCATTCTGTCAGCTCCCCCTTGCCTGCGCACGCTGCACAGCATTTCTAGGTGACCGGGGAGATGCCCGGGCGTGACGCGAGGTCATGGCCCAGGACTTTAAAAGTTTTCAGTGCCGCGTGGTGCCAGCCTAGCTTCCGGTTCAGAGTATGGGGATTTTTGGGGCCCAAATGCAGACTCCAGCCCCACAAAGTGGAAGGCAGAAGGTAGAGTAGAGTAGGGCAGGGCAGGGGGAAAACTAGGGGGAGAAGGTGGGAGAGGAAGGGGCTTGTGTGGAGGGGAGGGGAGAGGAGAAGCTTGTGCGGAGGTGGAAGGGAGAGGGAAGATACAAATGGCAGGGGGCCAAGTTAAGACAATGAGGAAAAGGGCAGGAGGGGAGGTGTTAGTGGGAGGGGACATGGTGATGCTGGAAGAGGAGAGGGGAAGGACATTAGGGTCTAGAGGGGAGAGGGGAAGGTACTGGGAGAAGGCTTGAAAGGAGGGGTGGGCATGAGAAAGGTAGGGATGGAGCAAGGCATGTGTGAGGGCACAGGAGCATGAGGGGAATGGGGGCAGAGAGTGCTGAGGGGGTGGGCATCAGGGAAAAAGAGGGCAAAGGGGGCAGGGGCAGTAAGGGAAGGGGGAGGCACCAGGAGGGTGCATGGCTAAGGTAAGATGCAGGTGCAGGGGATTCTGGGGTGAAGCAGAAGGGCAGACACCTGCAGGGGAGGGACCAGCACTAGAAGAGAGAGGCAGGGCAGGTGTGTAGAGAGAGGTGTTAGAAGAGGGGATGAGGAGGGGTAGCTCACCTGATCAGAGTGGGGCTACTGGAGGAGTGGGCACAGGAGGGAGAGAAGGGCTGGTGGAGGGGGACAGGTCTCAGGAGGGCTGAGGGCAATGAGAAGGGCAGGAGTCAGGACAGCAGAGGAGGGTGAGGAGTTGGGGGCAGCAGGCACCAGGGGAGATGATGGAGCAAGGAGAGGAGACATGGCAGCAGAGAGAAAAGGTAAAGGTTTACAAATATTAATAACTTGGTATGCTGCCCATGGCCAGTTTGTTTGCACCCCGCGGTGCAGTTTGGGTTTATGTGGGGATCAACATGTGGCCAGAGTGGGAGTCAAAACAAAAAAGTAGTCAGTGTAATGATCTTCTTTTGAAACGCATTTTAGTAGTTAAATTCTTGGACTGTCATTGCTCATGAAAAGTGCTATCACGTGGGTAGAAATCAGGTAGTTATTGCATTTTATTAATATCAGCAGAACTGACTCAAATGGGGCCTGTGTGTTGTGTAGTCTTGCCTTAATCTTTATATTCATGCCTGTCAGTGTGAGAGAAGCTATTTGTATATATTTGCTTGCATATGCAACCACACTTAAGTTGAGATCCTCAGCATTTTCTGTAAGTATCAATGTGGCCCCTGGGGCTTCCAAAATTGAGTTGTCCTAGCTCATCCCTGACAGGTGTCTGTCTAACCTGGTCTTAAATATCTCCAGTGATGGAGATTCCGCAATCTCCCAAGGCAACTTATTCCAGTGTTTAACCACCCTGGTGGGCAGGAAGTTTTTCCTAATGTCCAACCTAAACCTCCCTTGCTGCAATTTAAGCCCACTGCTTCTCATCCTAACCTCAGAAGTCAAGCAGAACAATTTTTCTTCCTCCGCCTTATGACACTCTTTTAGATACTTGAAAACTGCTCTCATGTCCCTTTTCGGTCTTCTCTTTTCCAAGGTAAACAAGGCCAATTCCTTCAGCCTTGCCTCATATTTCATGTTCTCTAGAACTTTCATCATTTATGTTGATCTTCTCTGGACTTTCTCCAGTTTCTCCACGTTTCCTGAAATGTGGCGCCCAGAACTGAACATGATACTCCAGCTGGGGCCTAACGTAGATGGCTCAGTCCCTGTCTCGGGGATGTGAGACTGGGCGGGTTAATTTCCAATCCTCCTGTTTATTCTTTTCCTAAGCCAGGAGGGCACAGTAGTTCTGATGGGGGCTCTGCAGGAAGGCAGCCCGCACTCCCTCCTGCCTGAAACCTTGTGCAGGTGTTGAACAGCTGTCCAGCCCACCCTAGAGGTGACTGCATTTCAGTGTTCCTGAAGCAACACAGCACCAGCAATGGACAGGAGAATGGCTCCCAGGCATGGCTTGCTCATGACTGCTTCAGTCCCATTGGATGGGTCTCAGCCTCTTTTCTTCCCCTCCCCCACTTTGCAATGGGGCTGTAGACTCTGGAGGGAGAGGGGTGGAGGCAGGCAGAGGTGTCTCCCTGCAGCAGATGTAGACACGTCTCTGTTTTAATCATTCTCTCATTGAAGTTTTTAGCTTTGTAGTGAGTCCTTTTACATGGAAACTTTGTAAGTCTTGGTAGAATCGTCCCTAGGACAAGTGAGGCAGAGACTCTCCCTGTGGGGTAAATGAGGTGAGAATGGAGAAGGCGGAAGGTGAGCACCTCTGGGCAGTTGCAAAGGTTGGAGAGGGGATGGAGGCCAGATCCAAGATCAATGAGCCCTGGGAAGTTCGGCCCATTGAAAGGGGACTGGACCTGTGGATGCCTTGGGGGTCAGCAGCAAAGGCCTGCTTTGGGAAGCCCCCTCTTTGGAGGTGAATGTGGCAGCATTGAGACACCACCCAGAAGCAGGCGCCACAGACACTAACTGCAGATTCATGGGACGGCTCTCACAGATCTTGCACATGTATAAGATGTTAGATCTACAGAAGGGGAGCAGTGGCATAGTGAGGGGGCCAGAGACGTCAGTTGCCCCTGGGCACCATGTTAGGGAGGCTCCAATTTAATCCCATTCTGCTCCCCCCGTTACCCCTTCAGCTCATTTTTCCTTTGCCCCCGGGCACATAACACCCTCGCTACGCGTCTGCCCTAAGAAGCGTCTATTAAACATGTATTTATTGAGTAACCCATTAGAACACTGTAGATAAAAATTCATTCCTGGTGTAATGTCACTATACCTTTAAAGAGTTACACCAGGGATGTATTTGGGCCAACTTGTTTTCCTAATTAGCACCAATGTCAAATCTGGAAATGCACTCTGCAAAGCCAACTTAATACGTGTTTATGAACCTAGATCAGGGCAAATTCCAGCCCATAGGCCAGATCCATTTTGCAGGGTTAGTCCCTGGTGGGCCCTCACCTCTAGATTTACCTGCATCTTTGTAGATATTAGGCAATTGCAGCTCTTGTTGGCTCTGTAGAAGCTACAGAAAGTGGTGTCCCAGTCCATGCCACTTCCTGCTGCTCCAATTGGCTGAGAAAAGTGATCCATGGCCAACATGAGCTGCGATCACCCAGTACCTATGGAGGCACAGGTAAATATAGTGGTGGTGGCCAATCAGGGATTAACCCTGGCAGGCTACCATTTTTTTATTGCCTGCCCCTGACTTAGATGAATTACTGAAAACTTATATAGTTCCTATACTGCCAGGACCAATAAAAACAAACGTTCAAAAATTCTTCTGCTTACTAACTGCACACAGAAAACTCCACACTGCTCTGAATATGGCAAAGGTAGCCTAAAAGGGTCCTCAACAGAAGTGGTTGATAAAGGATAACATTATGTGGTCCTGAAACTCTGCTGAATAGAAATGTTTTATTCCAAAGGAAAGTATAGGGTAAGAAGAAAACTTCAGTTCCATTCCTATGAAGCTGCCATCTCTTAATACAGAAGCAGAGGAGGAAATACCTATTGAAAAATTAGTCACTGCGGGTATGTCTACACTACAGAGTTTTGTTGGAAAAACAGCTGTTTTTCTGATGAAACCCAAGTTACATTCACACTGCAATTGCATTCTTCCAAAAATAAATCAAAAGAACAGAGGGTTTTTTTCTGCTGTTGGTAATCCTCTTTCTACAAGGAAGAAGCCTTTTTCCAAAATAATTCTCTCAGGAAAAAGGCGTGTGGACGGGGAAGGAGTTCTTTTGAAAGAAGAGGAAAGAGGAAAAAGCACAGGTGCCCTGATGGCCACTCTATCCATAGTAATCACAGCTTAAAAGCCAGATAGCTTCCACACTGAATGGACCCTATCTTTCGAAAAAGCAGATTGCTTTTTCGATGCGCTTTTATGTGTGGACGCTCTCTTTTGGAAGACGTTTTTTCAGAAGATCTCTTCTGAAAAAACATTCTTCTGAAAGAAGCCTGCAGTCTAGATATAGCCTGAAATGATGGCATGTGGCTAGTAAATGAAACCTGCTGTGGAGACTTGTGCCTGAAGCAGTTTTGGCAGATCTTTACCCATTTTTATTCTCTATAGGCATTGACTGAAATAGCTAAATCATAATAACACCACGTCAGCAGTAGATGTTGTCAGAATATAAATGCTCTAGTGACTCTATGTAAAACCTATCCTAGAGGAAGACCAAGTCAACTAAGATTTCATTTTCTCTAAACACTGAAAGCTATTCTAGTAACATAGATAATACACACTTCTTCCTGTCAGAGAATAGATTTAAATTGCAAAAACTTCTGGAGCTTTATGTTAAATCACTGTAAAAGAAGCTTTACTAAACTGGGAATGATGCATCCTCATCCAAACTAGATGCAACAGGCTACAGAAGTCCATTGCTTGGCAGCAGGAAGTATGTGGGAAAGCCATCTGCTAAAACCTACTTCAGAAAAAAACATGAAAGATGTTTTCAGTCACTTCCTGACAGAGGAAGAAACTAATACTTTCTCTCATTAAAAGTGGAAGGCCCTTTTTATTTTTTATATTGCATTAGCAATTAGAGGCCTAGATAGAGATCGGGGCTTCAGTGTGTTCGTTCTTAGATCAGTAGTGGGCAACTGCAGCCTGAGGGCCGCATGCGGCCCATGTGGGTTCTATGCATGGCCCATGACATTTGGTTTACTATTGACCATGCACAGGGTTGCCAGATTCTGCTGGTTTTTGTCTGCATAATTTTTTGTAGGGCTGTCAATTGACCTGCGTTAATGCCTGCGATTAACACATGACAGGATTAACACATTAAAAAAATTAATGTGTTAATCTCAGGTGTTAATGCTGTGCTGCCCCTTTGAAGTGCTGCTCCAGTGCTTCAAAGGGGCAGCACAAGTGGAGTCAGGGATCAGCTGGCGTTCCCAGTTGATCCCTGGCTCTGCTGCTGCAAAGCCCCTTTGAAGTACCAGAGAAGCACTTCAAAGGGGCTTTGTAACAATGGAGCCAGGGGATCAACTGGGAACTCCAGCTGATCCCTGACTCCACTTGTGCTGCCCCTTTGAAGCACCAGACGGCACTTCAAAGGGGCTTTGCAATGCTTCAGCTGATCCCTGGCTCCCAATGTGCTGCTCCTTGGAAATGCCGGCCGGGCACTTCCAATGAGCAGCACTGCATGCAGCCCGGGGTCAGCTGGGGACTCCACCTGATCCTGGGCTCCATGTGGTGCTGTCCCATTGAAATGCCACTATGGTGTTTCAAAGTGGCGGTGCACACAATTAATCATGTGATTAATCGTGTTTAAATTTTGTAATCGCTTGACAGCGCTAATTTTTTCCTATCAGTATTACAAAAGTGACATACACCTAAAGGAAGGGCACATGAAGAAAGGTGTGTGCTTACTGCAAACAGCATTGACTGTGAGAGCCATATGCATCAAAGTACTGCTACAGTTCAGTTGGCACACCCTGAACAGTCTAAGTACACAAGTGCAGTTAGCAAAACTATGCCATTCCAGGAAGCCATCTTGATTATGGCAATCTTGTAGCACATTGAAATGAAGGAGGGGCACTTGGCCCTCCAGAACTTTAGATTTACATAGGAAGAGAGTCCTTGCTCCAAAAAGCCTACAGTCTTAAATCAGGGCTACTCAACTTTGGAAGCCACAGTGATACTCATAGCACATACTAAGGGCCGCAACTTAAGCATAGTTGCATATACATATGCAAATAGCTTTTCACACTGATGGGCAAGAATTCAAAGAGTAAGGCAAGACTACACAACACGCAGGCCCCATTTAAGTTAGTTCTGCTGATATTTAGAAAATGCAATATTTACTCAATTTCCACCTGATTTTCACTTTTTCACTTTTAATGAGCAATGACAGTCACTTTTAATGAGCAATGACTACTAAAACACATATCAACAGAAGACCATTATATTGACTTGTTATTGTGGAGTGTATTTCCAATGGAGGCCATGATCAAAGGATCCCACCCATTGACTGCGTGTTGAGCCCTGCGTAAACCCAAACCGCACCATGGACCGTAAACAAATGGGCCACGTGTTGTGTAGCCCTGGTCTAAATAGATAAGATAGAACATGTAGGAGATAGGTAACATTATCCCCATTTCACAGATGGAGAACGGAGATTAAGCACCTTGCCCAAAGTCAGAGAACCTGTGGTGGTCCTGAACTCAGATGTAATGAGCATGTGCCTGAACCACATAACCATTTTGTGTCTCCTACACTTCATACTTAAACATAAATAGTATAATGAATTGGTAAGTCATATTATGCTAATCAACTATGGGTCAGACACTGTCCTGTTTACAGATATTCTCTTTACCTCCTATTGAGACCTCAACCAGTCTTATTAAAATAATAATTTTTATGTGTGAATTAAAACTGAGATTTTTAAATCACAAATCAGGAAATTCAGAGGTAAGGCTGCCATGGAGACCATAAACCTTTGTGTATGTATCACTTATAATTTTCATAATGATCTCAATACTGCCCACCTAAATCCTTCATGAATTTCAAATGGATACAATACTTTTTTCATTCCCCATTTTCAACTGCTGAGTGGTGTTGCTCTTTTTGGTTACAAACAGCTATTGCAATCCCCAATGAGCTGCATTTGTAGGGTAGGAGAAGTGCCCATAATATAGTAATAGTAACTGTTATTGGGAAACTTTGCACAACTATACCACTTTCTCAATTGAAGATCAAAAATCACTTTACAAACATTAGTTTAGCCTCATCATCCCAGGAGGAAAGAAAATATCTTCAATTTTACAGAAGGGGGGGAGGAACTAATGTACAGAAAGTTTAAGTATTCTCTCATATGAAGTCTGCATCACAACTAAGAACAGATTTCCTAACTTGCAGTCCTGTGTTTTAATCACAAGACCATCCTTCTCATGTCCTTTAACTACTCCAGAATCATTGTGAGGCTCATTTAGGGCATGTCTACATTAGGAAATCATTTCAGAATAACTTATTTTGAATAACTCCTGAAATAACTACTACAGGGAAGCCTCAAAATTAGTCTGAGGCAGGCTCTGTTAATGTGGACGTGCTATCTTGACTTACAGCCCCAGGAAGCACTGGGGAATAATTACTTTCAATGACTCTGGGGAGTACTTATTTTGAAATAGCAGCAGTGGACCATCCACATCACTGTTATTTCAAAATAACTATTTTGAAATAAGTGTTATTCCTTGTGGAAATCTAGAGCTATTATTCTGAAATAACCAGTCCTTTATTTCAAATTAATGGGCTTGGTAGTGTGGACGCTCTGCTTGTTATTTTGAAATAAGGGGAATTATTTTGAAATAACTCACTGGTGTAGACCAGGGCTTAGTGTTTAGATCTCAGGATAAAAAGCAATACAGAGTAATGTAATGCTTGGAAACAAAATGCTATTTAATAAATGAAATATGGAATCTTTCATTCCTATATTTTTAGATGTATATATAGTATATACTATTTTGTAGTGCAATGCAACATTTTATTTTATCTTTTAATTAAAGACTGCAGTGAGGATAGGAATATTCAGGGGTGGACAGTTAAGGCTGCTGTGGAAAACTTTGCTCTGAATTTCCTAATTATTACACAATGAAAACTTCCAACTTATTATTTCAATAATATTTGTATACAAATTTATTTTTGAAGAAGAAATTATTAAACACGAAGGGTATGTCTACACTGCACTTCTCTTTCAAGAGAGGAATGCAAATACAGTTGAGCGAAACTGCAAATGAAGCGCAGATTTAAATTTCCCATGCTTCATTTGCATAATCGCTTTCGGGCGCTATTTCAAAATACCCTATTTTGAAAAAAGAAATGCTGTCTAGACGTGGTTATTTTGAAATAGCACCCGGAAGCGATTATGCAAATGAAGCATGGGAAATTTAAATCTGCGCTTTATTTGCAGTTTCGCTCAACTGCATTTGCATTCCTCTCTTGAAAGAGAAATGCAGTGTAGACATACCCACACAGAATAAAAAAGCATGTGAAAACCTACAACCATCACAGCACCAAAGTGCATGTGCTATCTAAGACTTTATATAGTACATGAGCTCAGTATAGTACAAGATATAACTCTTCCTATAATCTTTTTTCACTGGATGTCTTCCAGGTGACTAGACCTAACCTTGCTTACCTCATGAGATTTAATAAGATCACAGCTGCTAGCATTATGGCTGCAGGATAGTGTTTTTGTTGTTTTTGCTCAGAGCCTAGGAAATAATATGCACAGGAATCAAATCCTCATCACTCCCATAACACTGCAAAACACTTCTACTATAACAGATATCTTCAGAATAAGATACGGGATCATTAAGAGCAATACTGACATTACAGAGAAATAACCAGTGTAGAACACTAAGCATTCTGAGGTAGTCACTCCTCCATCTACCACTAATTAGGGTTAGGTTAAAAATATAAATTGGATAAGATGACCAACAATCTGATTTCAAGCTATTAGATCCTGCCTCTTCAAATGCAATTTATCAAAACTCCCATAGTTTCAGCCCAATAAGAACTTATAACAAGAAATGATGATGACATCAGATATATATTAGATGTCAGAAACTGATGCACAGGTGACAAACTGAAATGCTGAGAACTATACTGCTTATTGGTATCTGAAGTTCACCCAGTAAGTTCTCCCTATAAATCCACATTCTTTATCTCTAAGAAGGAGGCTGATTTTCACTGTATATGTGAAGTTCAGCACCAAAACTGAGGTTCTTAAAAAAATGACCCCTTCTCTTTCAGTGTCTTTTTTGGGACATAAAAGTTCTTAGAAATGGATAAGGAAGGACATGGAACATTGAACTTTGGAGGTAGAAGGGATTTGAAGGACCAAAAAGACAGTTAGCACTAACATGGTAGTGGAAAACTAGGACTGTTTAGGAACTGCTAGGAACTTTGATGTACTAAGTTTGTACAGTGCTTAATGTAATGGGGCCCTGACTTGGTGAAGGCCTCTAGATGTTTCTATGCTATAAGTGCTATATAATTATCCTGAATGGCACAAAGCCCAAAGAAAAAGTTTGTCTTTTCTTTAATTGTTTTTCTGATTATTATGATATCAGCAAGCTACAATCTTTATGTAACTGTCTTAATGACTTCCTGCAAAAAGAGCCTGTCAGTGAAAAGTAGTCCTGAAGCTAGCAGAAATCTGACTGGAACTAAGTTCATAGCCCAACTCATGTGAACTCCTCAGCCCCTATCCTCTGCATATCAAACCGACCTCCAGAATGTCTCTAGACCTAGATTAAACAACTGTAAAAAAATGAGTGGTTTTGTAGCACCTGAGAGTAGACGGAGGTGACAAAAAATAGGCTTCCAGCTCACAACAAAACTGAAACATATCTGTGGAGGTGGTAGAGCAGAAAGACAGCCCCCAAGATAGGAGAGATTCTTCTGCCAGACTAAGAGTGTGGTTGGATAAGTTGACAATGTTGTTAGGTAAGTTGAGGGTACCAGAGTTGAAATATCCTGTGGCATTGCTTCATCGATTTTCAGAAGGCATTTTTCAGTATAGATCAGAAAGTGACTTGGGCAGTGTTGGAGTCATACGGAGTGGATAGCAGACTGATACATTTGTTGAAGGATATCAATGATAATGCGGAGGCAGCAGTGAGAACATGCAGAGAGTTGGGAAGCTAGTTTAGAACGAGTAGAAGTATGAGATAAGGAGATCCGATATTGCCGAGTGTCTTCATCACACTCTTAGAGAGAGTGATGGACAAGATCAAGGAAGAGGTAGAAGGGATATTGGTGCACAGGATGAGAATTAATAACTTGAGGTTTGTGGATGATATAGTTATCATCAAGGAAGATGAAGAGAAGCTAGCGAGAACAGTGCAGGTGCTAAATGAGGAAGGGAAGCAGTACGGACTAATTATTGATATCAATAAAACAAAGACAATGGTATTTGGAGATAAGGAAATAGGAAAGAAGATCAGTTTGATCCCATCTACGCTGGAGAACGTAGAGAAGTTCACGTATTTGGGGAGCAACATGACGTATGATCTAGACTGAAAAAGAAAATAGTGACTAGAATAGCAAAAGCAAGTTTGAAGGTGATGGACAAGATATGGAAAAGTAAAGTGATTAGCTTAGGAACGAAGATAAGTGTCTTGAAAATGTGTGTATTCAGCAGCATGTTGTATGGGTGCGAGACATGGGTAATAACAAAAGCTTCGAAGAGAAGGATATTGGCATTTGAGAGGAGTTGTTACAGAAAGATCCTGAGCAGGGCTGGCCTTAGGCCAATTCGCCCGATTCCCCAGAGTGGGGCCCCATGCCTCAGGGGGCCCCACGTCCAGGTGAGTGATGCATACGCAGTGTGCCAGGAGCACGACGCTTGCGCAGGGCCTCCCCGGGTGCACGGCACATGCATCGTGCCGCCCGGGGCCCCATGCATGTGCAGCTCCGCCCCCAGAATCAGGCCCCACACTCTCTAGAACCAGCCCTGATCCTGAGAATAGGATGGATGCAGAAGGCCACCAATGAGGAATTATATAGGAAGAAACAACTGAAAGAGAACCTACTTCAGAAAGTTATACAGCAGAAACTACATTCCGGCATATCTACAGAATGAATGATGAGCGAAAAGTCAAGACCTTGGTATTCGGCATAATGGATGGTTCGAATAGGAGAAGCAGACCCCACAGAGAATGGGTAGATGATACAGCAGAGTGGCGTGGAGCTAGTCTACAGAAACTACACCACTCTTCATTGGACAGGGAAAGATGGAAGGAAATAGTAAGGGAGGCGTTTGATACCAAAGGGTGTTGAGCCCATGGGTGTTGATGATGTAGGAGTTTAGATAGCTTATTGCCCCCTTTTTTTCCCCCCTGTAGGGAAGTGAGCATTGTAGCTGATTTTTTGGGTTTATCCTAGATGAAGATCTCAGCCAAGGATTCATACTTCTCCTTGGCAGAACTGAGAGTGTAGCAGATTCTAGATTACTAGGTTTTTATATAGCCTTATCGTTGTGGTATGAGAATACTTCACAAATGTTAATGAAATTCTCTTCTACACCCAGAGCTGTCTTGTCCATAGGACAGTTCAGAGCAGCTACTCAAGACCCTCACTTTGGGGGCTCCGCAGAAGCTGCCTCAACTGTCCTATGGATGGGTCCTAGGATGGACTGGGGATCACCGGGAGGCCTGGCATGAGATAGCAACAGGAGACCCCTTCCCCACTCAACATGGTGGCGGCAGCCAGAGTGACCCACCAGTTTGCTCCGCTATACACTGCCTCACCCCACTGCTCTCTCCCAGCCTGCTGTGCTTGGTTTCACTGTAGCAGAAGGAAGCTGAGCACAGTGGGTTGGGAGAGGGTGGCGGGGAAGAGTTCAGCAGGCTGCTGAGTCACTCTGGCTCCTGCCACCATGGTGAATGTGTATGGAGGGGGTGACGCCTGCTGCCAGCCCATTCCAGGCCCACCACTAATCCTCTGACTTGAGTCGTTTACGGGAGAGGGCTTTGGGCAAGGAGGCAAAACAGGACCAGAGCAGCGGCAGGGCTTGTGGAAGGGGTGGGGCAGAGCCTACTACCGGGGGGTTGCTCTGGGCCCAATGCATGGGACACTAAGGCACATTGCCCTAGGCCCTGAATGCCCTAAGAATAGCACAGTCTACATCCTAGGAGCTAGGGAATGATTATTATATCAATTGAAAAAAAAAATAAAAACTAGAGATGGGAAAATAAAACACATATTACGTGATTTGCTCAGTGCCGCACAGGTAATTTGTGGTAGAGCTAGGAACAAAACCTATAATTTCCCAAAGTCCAATGCCTTAACCACAAACTCATCTTTCCTCTTGTACAGAGATCTTGCAGAAACTATATACATAAGAGGATAAAGTAAATGCATAGCTGCAGTCAGAAGCCATGTGTCCAGCTATTGATATTCTCCTGGTGCCAGTGCTGTGATTCACGCCTTATTTTTTCTTTTACCAACTACTGTATTCCTCTGAGCTCTAGACAACAAAATTCTGACCTAAGCCTACACTTTGAGCTACTGCTTCTCTGTTGACTTCTGTTCTTAGTCTTTAGCTTGAATCTACACAGTTCACTATACTGCACCAAGTACTGTACTTCATATGCTGGAGTCCTTCAGCATATAGACCTTTTTCAAAGGAGACTACCATATAGGCAGGGCTGGATTAAGATTATGAGAGGCCTCAGGTTAGTGAGACAAAAGGGCCTACGTTGAATTACATATTGCAAAAAAATAGGAAATCAAATATTTATATATATTTATGGAAAATTAACACATTTATTCTACTCTCACTATAGTCAAACAATTTTTTCCCACTTTAGCTGTGGCAAAGTTATGGGTGATGTCATCATAGTTCAAAGAGCTGACAATTTCACTCTCAATTCTCAAGAGGAACAAAGCACTGAGATGCTCTTGAGTCATGGTGGATTGGAGGAGTACTCCAGGCTCTGGCAGCGTTATGTGGGCAAGCTCACTCCCTCTTCCTCACCTAGCCCAGCCCTGCCTCCTGCCTGAGCAGGAGGACCTCAACAATGAGAGGGCCTAAGGCTAGAGCCTTATTAGCCTAATGATTAATCCAGCCCTGCATATAGACTATTAAATGTCTATTAAAAACAATGAGGAGTCTTGTGGTACCTTAAAGACTAACACATTTAATTGGGCATAAGCTTTCATGGGCAATGGATGATTTCTACTGTTTCTCTGGGAGTGCCATGGAATTAGGGATACAGACTCTTAATTTTCTAAAATACGTTAATTTTTGGCCTGGACAACTTTGATCACCCTTCTTTAAATTATTGAAGGTGTGTATGTAATCTAGAAAAAATGTCTCATCATAGTTTTCAATGTCCAATCCATCTTCATGCAGTGGGCCAAATTATGCCTTTCGTAAAAAAAATATGCTACCCCAATGATGTCAGTAGGGTTTTGTATGTTTAACTATGGCTGGGGCTAGCAACAAAGTTTGATAGGCCCTGGACAATGGGAGGAAGGCTTTGGTTCTGGATCCACTGGGAAGGAGCAGGGCCACAGGTGGATTGGGCAGAGCTAGGGGCAGTCAGCTCTGCTCAAACCATGATGTGTGGGTTCTGGTGGCAATTTTAAGGTCTTGGGGCTCCAGCCGCCAGTGCGGTTGTGGTAGCAGCAGTGGTTACCTAGAGCTCCAGGCCCATTTAAATCACTGGGCCCCACAATAAGTGCCCTCTTTGCACCCCTTATCAGAGGCTCGGACCATGGGCAGAATTAGTGCATAATCTTCAAGTGATCAATTTTTCTCCTCAAACCATGTAACTCAATTACTGTCACACCTGGATAACTAGAAGCAGAATTGGGCCTCTGGTGTCATCACTAAATAGACAGTAGATTAATCTTGCCCTGCAGCTGGTAAAATATACAACACAGTACAAGCTGCTAACTGTTGAAAAGTCTGATTTAAATTCCTGGAGAGGAAAAAAGTTGGATGCAAAATAGCCATAATATTTTTGATTGTACAATTAACAATATGTAATTGTCCTGTGGATCACCTTGAAGAGCCTGTTTTCAGGGCATGAAGTGGAATTTAAAGACAATATATCTCATTAGGAACACTGTTGTGGTTTGAGCAGTGACGTGGAATAGATTTTTTTAGGGGAAGATTTTTTTTATTTGTATAAAAGGTTGATTACAGAAGAGTTCAGGACTTTTCTGAATGACAGATTTGACTAATGTGGTGGGGACATCCAACTCCCTTGCCTACAACAAAGCCTCACCTTGCTGAGCTGATCCAAGAGTCTTTGGTTCTGTTCAGATAGTTCCTGGACAGCTCGTGTTTTCTCTCGATCTGCTTCACGAAGGTTAACGTGCTGCTTCTCCAGCTCGTCCTGTAGCTGTTTCACATCACTCTCCAACTCCGATACCCTTCCTTCCCATTCCCCTTCTTTGTTCTCAAACCGTCGCTTTAATTCATGTTTCTCTTGTTCTAGATGCTAAGTAACAGAACAAAAGAAAAAGATTGAGAGGAGGGGAGGAAAAATTACCAGGATGCTGAATGCTCCCACCAGGTTCCCCATTCCCATACATCTCTTATGTTTTGCATCAGTTCCTCCCTGTACTGCCATGCAACAAACATAAAACAAGAATTTGCTACTTCTGCATGACTTGCAAATATATTGGAGTAAAAAAAAAAAAAAACAGGTACTGAAATATATTTCTATTCCAATAATAAATCTGTCCATGTGCTTTGTAGATAAACTGAAGTAAAAAAATATCCAATTTTGTTTTGAGTATAGAGAATCAGCAAAGCAGACTCTGACTGTCAATAAGCAGAAAATGTAGGCCACACAGACCAATTAATAGTTTAGACAAATATGAGTCAACTCAAACTTTTTTGGGGAAGTCAATCTAATAGAATCCTATGATTCTTTTCTTACTTGCACAGAGATCTTTAAAACCAGTTCTGTGATTGTTTAGGCACCCTGCAGTAAATTTTTTTGTCAAGTGGCTCTTTCTGACCTAATTAAGTACAAAGTGTTACTATATGCTGTAAAACTACAGGTGGAACCTCTCTAGTCCAGCACTCTCGGTACCTGACCAGTTCAGATAATTTTCCAGAGCATGGGAGGTCAACATTGATTGAGCAGCATTACCAACACTTCCATAGCTTACTGGGCTGTTAGAGCACATTGGGGGGAAATTAGACCTAAATAACAGCACAGAACACTAGGAACTAGGGGTGGTGGCAGCAGTAAACAAACTTTATGGGACCGCAGGAAAATTGACCACACTTATGAAAAGCGGACATACAGCTAACTAAAATCAAAGTTCTGGACTAGAGAGGTTCAACCTGTACCATTGTTTTCCCACTCTAAAGGGATGTGTGTATAAGTGGCTAGTGAAGTGATTCCAGTACATAATATATTTATGTGTATATTTAAGCCCAGATTTTCAGAAATTGACTTTGGTTTAGCAGGCATCCACAACTTTGCATCCACAATTAATTGTTCAGAAAAATCTGGTAGTTAGAAGTCTATTGAAACTTGTACATGTTATGCAAAGCCAGTTAACTGAAGGCCTAAAAATGGAGGCAAGGCTAAAGTAGAGCTGAAAAATTAGATTAAACTGCTTCCATATTATGCCCTTTTGTAGAAAATCTCAGGAGGGATAAAATTGCTTGGAAAAAACTCAAGTTCAGGGAGTTTCTGGTATAACAGAGACCACATTTGTTTCTTGCCTGCTGACTGGTCAGAGTGAAACCCTTTCCTACTGATTTCCAAGAGTCTTAGGAAAATCTTGAATATCCTGAAGCATAACATCTTTTTGCTATTCCTTGAGTACCTTTGTCCTATATGGCAAGCTGACTCCATCAGAATCTATGCTGCCAATGGTTCTTCTCCTGAACATGGCCTGCCCTTCAAGAAAAATTTGAGAGCCACAGGACAAGGGGACCCGATGAATACAGACAACAATTTCCCATTTTTCCCAGAGCCCAATCACACAGGTCATTGTTTCTCCATCCCTTCATGTCCATAAATCAATGGGGCGGGGGAGGGCGGGAAATCACACATTATTTATGTGCAGTGGCTTTTTGGGTGTCTTTAATTCTTAAATTATCTGCACTGTTAGCATGTGAACCACAGTTATAGATCAGTCCCATTGTGCCAGGAGCTGTACAATCAAGGAAAGAAAGACAGTTCCTGCTCTGAAATCTGGCATCTTGATTTTTTTTTTTTTTTTTAAAGAAAAGAGTAGTTCTGTAGCACCTTAGAAACGAACTAGATAGATAGTCACATGAGCTTCTGCGGACCAAACCCACTTATATATAAGTCTTTAAAATGCTACAGGACTATTAATTCCTTTTAAAGTTACAGACAAACATGGCTTCTCCTCTGAATCTCATCAGGAAAAGATGCTATAATTGTTGCAGTCTATGGGATATATTCTAATTTTAGCAGATAAGGGGGAGTTATGCATGTATATACCCACACATCAAGCCAAAAATATCCTCTTTCATAACTCAATATATCTCATTCATTGCTAAGCACTGTTCAGAAGAATGTGTGTGTGTGTGTGTGGAGGGGGGGGGTGGATTGTGGACTGAAGGCTGAACATTAGCATGAAGTGTATAAGTGTGCAAAGTGATTACAATCAAAATTCTCAAGTGTAAAAAGAAAGCTACTGATCATAATTCAGAAGCAAACTGCAAGCCTTTAGACAGAAACAAAATGACTATTTAAAAATAGTGCTCATTTATTGCAAAATGATTAATGAAAAAGATTAACAAATAGGAATCACAATTCAGGGAATAAAGTTACCAGGAACACAAATTAGCTCCAGCCTATTCCTCTGATGAAAGAGATACAACAAAAGGCATTGGGGGACAACTGCAGATTCAAAGATGGGATGACTAGATTTGTTTTGTCTCAAATAATTATAAAATGATAAAAATTATAGTCTCAATAGCAAAACCTTCCTATGATTAATCGTTCCCCAAACCTGGAGTCCTGCAATTTTGATGGTACTCTTTTGTATTTTCCATGTTGTTTAGTACTGACAGGAGTGAAAGAACAGACTGTTCAAATTTATATTTTTTTCTAGCTGCTCTTTAATTTCTACTCAGAACTAAATTCTAGAAGATATTCTATTCTGAAAGTGTGCTTCCTGAACCAATTAACAGCGCGGAATCTGTCTTTACTTAAAAAGACAGGAGCAAGTGCCTTGTTGACAATTAAAAGCTGCACTGCAAAATGATAGAAAAAGAACACAGAAGGAAACAGTGACATTAATTATTTTAACCCCATTGCATATGATAACAATGAGATTCAGAGAGCATCCACATTGGATTCTGTGTCTGGAAATGCATTTAAACTCTGACTAGGCATTGAGATATCTGAGAACTAGATGTGATTGGTATCAGATATAGAATCTTAGTAAACTAGACCATCACACACACAGAGAACACCTTTTGGCAGATGACAAGGAGCTAAACTCATTTAGTGTGTGTATTCAAGGGAAGACAAAATTATTAATCTGCAAAGAATCAAGAGAGAGAGAATATAAATTTATAGCTGTTTTGATAACTCCAGAAGAGCAAACCAGTATATTGGCAGCTGGGAATGAACAGTTAACTTGGGAGGAAAGGAGGAAATGTCTCTTGAAACTTGCTATTTAACAGCAATAAATCTGGGTGAAACTGTGACCTGGGCAATCTCAGCTAACATCACAGTTTCAGAAAGCAGCAATATCAAATTCTACAAAGGGAGAGAGAAAAGATAATATCAGGAAATGGATAAAATAAGCACAGATCTTTTCTTTTCCCTGCCCCCTTCTTCTCCTGCTCTCATTCAAGTGAATGTTAAGTTTTGCATTAGGCTGACTTTTAGCTTGATGAACACAGGATTATCAGTTCTCATTTTCTGCAGTATTGGGTAGCTGTATTGATCCCATGATAGAGTCAAGATATTATCTCAAAACACCCAGTCACTCAATTTAAAACAAAAGCCTATCTAATGATCAAACAATGCACTGGAAGTGAAAAGACCTAAATGTTGAAACTATGCACTTTGGGAAAAAATTAAACTAATAAAATAGTGTAATTAAACATATTTTCGACAAACGTCACCTTCACTACTGTTGCTATCAGAACAAAATTATTGAGAAGTTGATCGACTAAAATAAAGTCTTGGGCTTAATAACAACAAGACAGATTTCCCAAAGGATAAAAAAGTCACAGAATATAAGGCTTTGATAGTAAATTCACAAATCCTTTGAATTTGTAAAGATATGTGATTCCACAAGGAAGACAGGAATATGCTGAAGCATGAACATAGGGTTAGAGTTGGGTAATGATTTCAAATTAGAATATTAAGTGGTCACTGTTCAGACTAGCTCTAAAATGGTGTTTCTTGGATATAGTATTTTCAACAATATTCACTGGTGGAATTAGAAACTTCTATTGTAAATCTAAGCAAAGAACTGCTGTAATAGTAATGCTTTATACAGCTGTGTAATAGAATTGGTCTAAGAGAAGCTGCCTGCAAATGCTCTTTAATGTATAATCACTCTATTTCTACCTAAAATCAATACATAGAGCTCAATCCACTGAGTTCCTAGCAAACAGCCTTTCCCGGCTATTTATAGGTATTTTCAAAACAAACAGTTCACACAGACATATCATTGTTATCTGCTGGCTTATGTTATCCATATTAGCAAATTGCAAAGGTATAAAGATTAAGTACTACAGCATAGTACCTTCTACATTAAATTCAATTCCGAAGTGCCCTGAATCTAGTCATAAAAAGTATGTATGTCCACAGTTAATATACCTACTGTTCTACCTACTTACTCAGAACCTACTTTACAACATAGTGTGCTGAAAGATCTGTGATCTGAATGAATAGAAATATGTTCAAAGTTCTACACAGTGAAAAATGGAAAAGGGGAATATTTTCTCTTTATTTCTAATTATTTATCCAAAATAGGGAAAAAACCCAGTCATTATGGGAAAGAATACTCAGCCAACACCATGCTGAAAACCTTTCATGGTCTGTTGTGGCTTCCCCCTTTACATTAAACATGTGCCTTATCTCCAGTAAAACATAAGAAAGGAAGGTACCTGTACAATGAACTACTGTTTTCTAGAAAACCAACCACACCAGAGATATGTTTTAAAGACAGTGGGTGGACATAATTTGTAACTGAAATGCCACAGGTTCCTGTAGCCTATCCAGTTTTTTGATTACCTATAGGTTATTAAAAAAAATTACTGTGACATTAATTTCAGATAGTTTCATTTCCATTAACTATAGTTTCCATGTCAGGATCTGGTAGGTCTGTAGGCAGATTTTTGCAATGTTGTTTACTTTATCTTTAGGTAGTCAGAGATTTTCATAGTTTTCCCTCATCCTCAATAGCCCTACGAGTGGAGATCCAGGCAAGAGCATCTATACATTTCATTATAGATATTTTCTTTTAGAAAGAATTAAACCTTGTAGTATAGAAGGAGTTAGTATATATAATGTATACATATTATAAACACCACCAGCACCACATTACACATATTCAAATAAATGGAATAAAAAGGATTTGTACCTGAAACCTACAAACAAGGCTGTGCCCACAGAAGCTCATGATGCTATATATATTTGTTCCTCTCTGAGATGCCACAGGACTACTTCTTTTTTAAAGTTACAAACTAACATGGCTACTGCTCTGAGACTTTAAAGAAAAAGTAATTTGGCTGAAGATGGAAAATGGAGGAAGCTTGTCACTTGTTCTTTTACAATAAAATGCTTGAGCAATACTCCTGAATACCCCTAAACTTAGCATTGCCTACTTGGGACTAGCTGAAACATAGAAAAACTTGCTGAGAAGAAAAACCCTCCTCTATGCTTTCTAAAGGAGCTCCTTCAACCTCCCTCTGTCTCTCTCTAGTCCTTGTAGACCTGTATTTCCCATCACAAATTCCAATGCAACCCCTTCCTTTTACCACCTCACCATCCAGGCCCTGCAATGCTCGTTGTTAGTCTTGGAACCCAGGTGTCTTTCCCTTTTTCCCTTAGTCTCTCAGACCAGGTATCTAGGTCTCATTTGCTCCCGCACATACTGTCATTGGAACCTAGGGCTTCTCCTCACTTCACCCCTCCGGGTTCGCAACGCCTAAGCTCACAACTGCTGGCCCCACCCCGCACTCTAGACAAGTGACCCTGGAGTCAGCCCACCCCACTGATTGCATCTGGAGACAAGCTCCCCACGGACCTCGTCCTATCCCGTGTGTTTCCCTAAGGCCGGCTCTTCCCCTACCCAAGTTCGTGGAGAGGCCAGGTCCTCATCCCGTCGTACCCCACTCCAGGGCCTGGCCAGCCCTTCGGTCCCTCACCTCCAGCTTGTCGGTGAGCTCCTGGTGCATCCTCTCGTACTGCCGGCTGATGTCCTGGTTCCTCTCCAGCAGAGCCTTGCCCAGACGGGCGGCCAGAACCAAGTCCTTCTCCTTCTGCCGGATCAGCGAGAGCAACTCAGGCGGCTGCCCGGACGGAGCAGGCCCCGCTTCCTGCTCTCCAGCTTGCTGCTGCCGTTGCTCTCCGGCGGCGGCCAAGATAGCCAGCTCCTCCTCCAGCGCCAACTCCAGCTCCCCCGGGGCGCCCTGGAGCGGAGCTAAGGCAGCGGCGGCGGCGGCGGGGCTCCGGGCGGCTCCTGCTCCCGCGGCCCCCGGCAGCTCCATGCAGCAAGCGCTGTCCAGCTCTGCTGGTGCTGAAGCGGCGCCTGCCAAGCCCAGGCAGTAAGCGGCCATGGCCCGCGCCTCGTGAGCTCCAGGCTGCGGGGGCAGGAGAGCCCGGCCCCCGCTGCTGGGGCTGTCTCTTCCCCTTCTCCTCCCGCACGCTGGGCTGCGCCAGGAGCCTGCCCCGCTCCCCGTGCCCGCGCCCAGCCGCCGCCGCCGCCGCCGCGCGCGCCGCCCCCCGGGAGGACGCGAGGAGTCGCCTTAGCCGCCCTCCTGTTGGAGCCGGGCTGTCTCAGCGCGCGCGGGGCGCCCTGCTGCTGCCGGGCCCGCTCCACAGCGCTGCTGCCAGCGCCCCATCTCCGCCGCGGCGCCTGCAGAACATCGCGCCGCAGCAGCGGCTGCAGGAGCCTAACGAAGCCGGCACCGCCCTCCCCCTTTCTGCCCGGGCCTCGCAACCCAGAGCCCTGACGACAGCAAACACCTGTTCTCCGAGGCGCTCTGATTCGCTAAGCCGGGTAGCTCCATAGGCCCGCACCCAGGTGCTGCCCCGATTAACCCTTCTGTACCTGGAGCCTCACCCCACTTCCCAGAACATTTCCTCCAGCAGAGACACTCAGGACTGGAATTGCATCTAGTCAGTCAACTGAAAAAGAGGAAGTTGCTTACCTTTAACAGTAACTGATGTTCTTTGAGATGAGTGTCCCTGTGGGTGCTCCATAGCAGGTGTTGGTGTGTCTAAGCTCCACAGAGCAGAATCTTCCAAGCTGTGCCTGAGGGGGCTGTGCATGTGCAGCAGCAGGGTGCACAAGCACTGCGTGGCCACTCTCCTCTCAGTTCCTTCTTTATCTAGAAATTCATCCTGTGGAAAAAAGGTCTGTGAAGTAGAGGGGAGGAAGGGATAGCGGAGGACCCACAGGGACACTCATCTCAAAGAACATCAGTTACTGCTAACGGTGAGTAACCTCCTCTTTGGGAGAGAGATGTCCCTGTGGCTGCTTCACAACAGGTGACCATAAAGCAATATGTTCTAAGGAGGCAGGGACTTTGGATCTGGCATGTAGACAGCACAGCCCTGGAGACCCTTGTTGAGGAGAAAGGTCCATGAGAAAATGCGTAGTGCTTTGGAAAAGTTGGGTCAGAAGCCCATGTGGCTACAGTGCATATGTTCTCGAGGAAGTAAGCTATAGACATCACCACAGCTCTAGTGGAGTGGGCTCGGATGGAGGCAGGTGGAATTAGTTGATTGTGCTTGTAGCTTGTAGAAATCCAGTGTGATAGTCTTTGGGAAGATACTTGTTGTCCTTTTTTTCATTCTGCAATAGATATGAAAAGTCTAGGCAAAGCCCTAAAGGGCTTTGTTCTGTGGAGGTAAAATAAGAGAGCCCTGTGGACATCTAGTATATGCATCCTTGTTTCAAAAGTATTAGCACGAGGTTTAGGGAAAAATACAGGTAAATGAATAGTCTGATTTATGTAGAAGGGAGAGCATACCTTGGGGAGAAATTTGGGGTGGGTACATAGTGTGACTTTATCCTTTAAAAGATGGTGTATGGAAGATTCACCATCAGGGATGCCATTTCTCCCATCCCACTTAGATATAATTGCAACCAAAAATGTGGTTTTCATAGAAAGGTAAAGAAGGGAACTGGTGGCCATTGGCTCAAATGGAGGATTTGTGAGTGCACTAAAGATGAGATGAAGGTCCCAAGCTCCCTTGATGGAGTTACATCAGGGTATAGTGACTGTTGGCCCTTCATGAAGTGTTTTTTGATTGGATGAACAAAAATTGTACTATTGTCTATTTTTGAATGGAATGTGGTTATAGCAGCTAGATGCACACTAATGGAACTGATGGAAAGGTTGGATGGCTTTAGGTGCAGGACGCAGTCAAGGATGACAAGTAATGGGGAAGTCTCTCTTGAGAGATGTTCTGTGGGATGGCCCAATGTGCAAAACATGTCCACTTGTTGGAATATGTTTTCCTAGTCAAGGCAGTGCGACTTGTAGAATAAATTGTGTATTTGGTCAGTACATTATAACTCTATGCCTGAGAAACAGCCAGGTACTAAGCCTTCAGGTGAAGTCTGAGGAACTACTGATGTTGGGTCTGTATATCTGGTTGATATAACAGCCTGGGGTTGTCGCTGCTTATGTTGAGTATCATGCGAAGAAGGAGGGGAACCGGAGGAAAGGCATAGAAGAAACAATGGTTCCATTTCATGGTGAGAGCATCTCTGAGAAAGCCTTTGTCTATGCCTGACTTGGAGCAGTATAGGGGACATTTTTTGTTGGCGCTTATTGTGAAAAGGTCTATTAAAGAATGACCCCAATGAGCAAAGATTGCATCCAATGTCTGTTGGTCTACTTGCCACTCATGCTATTGAGGTAAGGATCTGCTTAGTGTATTGGTAGTGGTATTGAGTTCACCTGGAAGATAACAAGCTCTGAGAATGATGACACCAATTCCTCAGGGTAATAGCTTCTGTACAAAGGACATGGGAATGGGCTCCTCCCTGTCTGTTTCTATAAAACATGCTGGCAACATTGAGTGTCTAACAGTAGGATGTGAGAAAGGTACTGAGGCCTCAGTGCTGGGTGAGAGATGGGGTGAGGGTAGGTCCACTGTGTCATCCTCATAGCTTGATAAGAATTCAGGAGAAGAGATATGTCTTGGTGCTGCTGTGGCAGGTGATATATCAGTGCCGAGGAATAAGGAGTTGAGGGTGGAAGAAATGGTGAGGTCCTTATGATGAAGGTACTTTGGTGGTGGTGTGGACAGTGCTATTAGTGATGGTGCAGGAGGCAGTGCCAACAGTGTCTGCAAATCTGTTGATACTGCTAACTGTTGCAGTGTGGTTATGGCTGTGGCACTGGTGACTGGATTGATGGTACAAAGGTCCAGTGACACTGAAGGTTGAGATGTATTCTTGGTGCCTTGGCTCAGCCTTCTGTTTGTCCAGTGTTGTAATGGGTGCCGAGCTTCTCGAGGCAGGCATATCAAGGCCTGTAGCCTCAGTGTGGGGCTTCTGTGTATTCTGTTTTGTGGTACAACCTCAACTATGGGCACCAACTTCTCAGTACTGTGTTGCTTAGGTGATTGCATTTTATGAGAAAGAGAGGAGGCGCACTTCTTTGGGAATTTTTTTCTCTTATCAGATGCCTGCTTTTCAGGCAGTTGGGTGCCTGGGTCAGAGCCAGGGTGCTGTGCCTTTTCAAGCATTAGCATTTTAAGATGGGAGTTTTCTATCCCTGCACATATGCACCTTAAGCTTAGCACAGTAGTGACAGTCCTGCTGCACATGGCTCTTGCCTAGACATTTGATGCACTTGGAGTGTCCATCAGAGACGGGCATGGTGCCATTACATGCAGTGCAACACTTAAATCCTGGTGATCCAGGCCTTTCTATCTGATGAGGGTAAAGGTCAGAACAGTAAGAAAAAAGAGCTTGGGTAACAGTTTTTTTTCAATTTCTTTTTTGGGGGGGGGTAGGAAGATGAACTTGGATTGGAAACAAGGTAATGAACAAGGAGAATAGGAGAAAATAAACTACTTATCTATAGAGAACAATGCTGAGTGAAGAATACTGCTGAGCTCCATCTTAAATTGGGAATAGTAAGAAGGAACTGAGGGGAGGGTGGCTGCACATGCGCGGTTACACCACTTGGCACTTGTGCATCCTGCTACTGTGTACATTTCAGGATTTGGAGCTTAGTGTTCAGAAGAAGCATGAAATGTGTTTGCATAGAGAAATCTCAGAAATGATTACACAATTGATAGTAGCAGGGATTTTCAGTCTCTGAAGACACAGAATGGGATGACCCATTCAACTAGGCAAAAGTTGAAGCCAAAGTGAGAAAGGGAAAATTATTTGCTCTTTAAACTTAACTGCTGTAAATGACATCTTCCTCATCTACAGTTATACAATTCTGTCCAGAGTAGCAAGGCTCACCCTATGGCACAAATAAAAAAAGGATGAAAATAATCTGTTTTTCAGAGCTGGTGTGTAAGCAACAACACATTAACTTTCTCCTCAGCCAAGAAACTTCTACAGGTGTAAAACTGGAAAAGGCTACAATGTAGGTTAATCTGAGGTATGGGGTGCGTGGGAAAAAACCATCCAGTTAGTATTGAGGAATTTCATCTCCTTTTCTCCCTGAGACAGATATTGCAACCCCATGCTATATCTTTGGGGACCAGTGCATGAAATTTATTAATGCTGTCTGTAGGATTGTACAGGCAGTCCCCGGGTTACATACAAGATAGGGACTGTAGGTTTGTTCTTAAGTTGAATCTGTATGTAAGTCAGAACTGGCGTCAACCGCTGCTGAAACTGATCAGTTTCAACCACGGCTGAATCTGGACGCCAGTTCTGACTTACATACAGATTCAACTTAAGAAACCCAGGCGTCCCCAAGTCAGCTGTTGCTGAAACTGATCAGCGGCTGATTCCAGGAAGCCTGGGGCAGAGCAACTCTGCCTGGGGCTTCCTGTAGTCAGCCACTGGTCAGTTTCAGCAGCGGCTGACTTGGGGACGCCTGGGGCAGAGCAGCTGGGGTGCTGCCGAGTTGGTCCGGAGTGGCGCTGCGGGTCCAACCCGGCAGCCCCCAGCTGCTCTACCCCAGGGGTAGGCAAGAAAAGCCTGGTCTGCCGGGGGAAGGGGCACTAGCTGCACCCCGCCCCAACAGACCAGGGGGACAGGAGCAAAGCCGTGGCGCACGCCCGCAGTGGGACAGCCCAAGCGTGCCCGGGCTGTCCCGCTACGGGGGTGCTCCAAGGCTTTGCTCCCCATCTCCCTGCAGACCAGGGAGATGGAGAGCAAAGCCATGGAGCACGCCTGCAGCGGGACAGCCCAAGCGCGCCCGGGCTGTCCCGCTGAGGGCATGCTCCAAGGCTTTGCTCCCCGTCTCCCTGCAGACCAGGGAGATGGAGAGCAAAGCTGCAGAGCACGCCCGCAGCGGGACAGCCCAAGCGTACCCGGGCTGTCCCGCTATGGGGATGCTCCAAGGCTTTGCTCCCCGTCTCCCTGCAGACCAGGAAGATGGAGAGCAAAGCCACTGAGCACGCCCGCAGGGGGACAGCCCAAGCGCACCCGGCCGGCGCCATTTTTAAATGCCGGCTAGTTCGGACCCCGTGCCGCGCGGCTACACGCGGCATGGACTAGCTAGTTCGGATTAGGCTTCCTAATCTGAACTAGCTGTACACCTCATGGGGCATACAACTAGTTTGGATTAGGAAGCCTAATCCGAACTAGCTAGTCCATGCCGTGGGTAGCCGCGCGGCACGGGGTCCGAACTAGCCGGCATTTAAAAATGGCACCGGACGGCTTTATGCAAATGAAGCCCTGGAAATTCAAATCCCGGGCTTCATTTGCAACTCTGTATGACTACATTACCCCCCCTAGTTCGAACTAGGGGGGTAGTGTAGACATACCCTAACACCCTTCAGGTGCCTTGCTATAGTGGTTCAGGCTGGATTTTCCTGAAACGCACAAGCAAAGGGCTTTTGATATGAAAGAACAAGTGTGCCAGAAAAAGGTGTACTATCCTATTAATGGATGGGTTGGAGTCTGTAATTTGGGGATAATCAAGAAGGCTTTGCCCTGCCCTTGGTGCCGAGTCATATAAACAGGAAGTAGAGATGAGAGGGGAAGTAGAAATAGAAGTTGAAATGCCTGAAGCAGGTACCAGAAACAATCTGAACCTGCCTCAGGAACTTTGATATGGTCTATAAGTTTGGGAGCCCTATACTGGGTTCCTGATGTTTGTTGCAGCAATTTCTGTTCTGAAACATGATTGTAAATGCTTGTCCTGGGTGTTTAAAGTAAATCAACCCTTGCTCCACATGGGGAAACTAACTAAGGTGAGGTGATATCTGCAGTGCTACAATGAACTGCAGAGAGGCGCTTAGCAGCTGTTTACACCTTTGCACTGAGCTTGAACTGACTGTACAAGTCCATGACTCACCGGGTACATGGATGGAAAAGATTAGAAGGAACATTGATTATACAGGCTCTTTAAGTCTGATGTCAACCACTGCAGTAAGGCACATCTTTTGAAATACACATTGTCCTCCAGGGAACTTGGACTGAGGAATGAAGTAGTAGAGTGATCCAGTACACAGTTTATTAAATAGTGAAGCAAGTTGAAATGGTTGTGGTTTGCCTAGTATCTGACATACCTCTTGACCTCTCTGTTTCCTAGCAGCTAGACCACAATATTCTGTATGCCAGATTATATGATTTCAGAATGTGTCAAGAGAGATACTAAAAGAACACTAGCTGTTCTAAGCTTGTAGCCAGGACATTTATCTTTGCTACTGAAGCAAGCAGTCATATGCATTACCTTGTCACTTCAGGATGAAATATTATTTATACATCAAGAAAAATTAAATAAGGATTTTTGCTTCAGTCAATACCTCCTCCTCAGACAGAAGAGGGCAACAGTCAGAAATTAAACACGTAAGTGAACACTTCCTTCTCCTCCAGAGTAAGAAATAACACATGGGAGCCTGCTTAGAATCTTGAAAGCCTTTAGCAAGAGCAGTGAAAATGCACTTTTGTTCCATAATATGAACTTAATTTCATTGGAATGAGAGAGGAAACAATTTTCAGCATCCCTAAGCCTCATTTTATCATGGTAAAAAAGCCCTGCTATGGGAGTGGCAGTCAGTGTTCACAGACTTGTACATTTCTTTTGCAGCTCTTTGCCTCTAGTCTTTTAATAATGTTAGTTGCTTTATTTTTCCTCTGCTTATCACATTTATGCAGGCAGGCAGGGGAATAGAGGAGAATTCCTGTTAAACAGAAGGAATCTGCTACATCCCCAGCCAAAGCTAAAATAAAAAGGCAGACCATCCCAATTCTCCACAAGGCTCAAATGAACACCACAGTGATCTTTGCAAGCAAGGAGAAACTTGTACTGTACATTGCACAGCCTTAACCCAGAGAATCATAGAACACTAGGGGCACGTCTAGACTATGTTTTATTTTTTAAAAAAGATCTTATCACTTTTTCGAAAGCAGATCTTTTGAAAGTGAAAGCTGTCTGAATCCAGTTTTTTTGAAAAAAAAAAAAAACCTGCATAAACCTCCTTTTTAAAGGAAGAGCAATTTTCGAAAAAGGTTTTATTTTTTCGACTCCCCTCCCCGCCACATCCAGACTACTTTCACTTTCGAAAGACTTGCTTTTGAAAAAGTGATTGGAAGAAGATATTCCTTGGGAATTTGCATTTCCTCTTTCAAAAATAAAACATGGTGTAGACATACCCTAGAACTGAAAGGGACCTTGAGAGGTCATTGAGTCCAGTCCCCTGCTCTCACGGCAGGACCCAGTACTGTCTCTCTCTTATAGATGTCTATCCAACCTGCTCTTAAGTATCTCTAGAGATGGAGATTCTACAACCTCCCTAGGCAACTTATTCTAGTGTTTAACGACCCTGATAGTTAGGAAGTTTTTTCTAATGTCCAACCTAAACCTCTCTTGCTGCAGTTTTAGGCCACTGCTTCTTGTCCTATCCTCAGAGGCCAAGGACAATAACTTTTCTCCCTCCTCCTTGTGACATCCTTTTAGATATCTGAAAACTGCTAGCATGTCCCCTCTCAGTCTTCTCCTTTCCAAACTAAACAAGCCCAATTCTTTCAGACTTCCTTCATAGGTCATGTTCTCTAGACCAGTGTTTCTCAAATAGTGGAATGAGTACCCTTAGGGGTACTCGAGAGAAGTCTGGGGGGGTATGTCAACACAACTGAAATTTGGAGAAAACTGAATTTTTGTTGAAGTTTTAGAGCGCTTTATTATTTTTGTACATTTTACACCCAAAAATTTCATTGCCCGCCTTGCTACGATTAAGTTGTTTAAACAAATGTGTTGTAATGGTAGAAAAAAAATTTGTGTGTCTGAAAACTGTAGGTACTGGAAGTACTTAAATTTTTTTTGAAAAAGGGGTACTTTATAAAAAAAGATTGAGAAACACCGCTTTAGACCTTTAATCATTCTTGTTGCTCTTCTCTGGACCTTCTCCAATTTCTCCACATCTTTCTTGAAATGTTATGCCCAGAACTGGATACAGTACTCCAACTGAGGCCTAATCAGCAAACAATAGAGCGGAAGAATGACTTCTTGTGTCTTGCTCACAATACTGTTAATGCAACCCAGAATCATGTTTGCTTTTTGCATAAAACATACAACATTAGTGGGCACTTTGCAGCTGCTTATTTGCAGCACTGTCTGAAGTGGCCCTAATTTAATATGCAAGTTATGGGTCCCTTGATGGAGCATTGCCTGTAGTTTCTGCAAGCTGTACTGCCATACTGAAGATAAGGGCAAGGATGATCTATTCTACTCCATTTTATGCAGATAATAACCAATTACATACCTTACCATATATGTTGTTCTTCTAGATGTGTTATTCATGTCTATTTAAATTAGGTATGTACACATGCACGTGCATTGTGGCCAGAAGCTTTTTCTAATAGCAGTGTCTGTAGGGTTAGCCTGGGCACCCCCTGGAGTCATGCCTTCATGGTGCTGAATATATAACCCTGCCAACCTGCTCCCTCCTCAGTTTCTTCTTGACAGCTACTCTGACAGAGGAGTAAAAGGGTGGATTTTGGAATAAACATGAACAACACATCTCGAAGAATAGCAGATATGGGAAGTACATAACCATTTTTTTTCTTCAAGTGTTCATTCATATATATTCCAATTAGGTGACTCACAAGCAGAAGTTCAGGAGGCAGGGTTGGAGCCAAACACTGACTACTATGAAGCTTGGCCAAATGAGGCATTGTCCCTGGCCTGCTGAGTAACAGCATAATAGAAAGTGAAGATATGAAATGAGGACCATATAGCACCTCTAAAATTCTTGTGAGTGGGAATTTGATCCAGGAAAATAGGGGAAGAAGTTTGTGCTTTAGTTCAGTGTGCTGTGATTGGAAATGCCAGGACACTCACTAGTCATTAGCACTCCCAAATACCTGTCATAATTCATGATGAAATTCACTGAATAGAGACTGGAAGGCTCTCGATTACTTTTCATCCTATTTGTGACTGCCTCAAGAATGTGACTGCCTGAGGAAGAATGTGTGGTGGCAGCAACACTGGCTCTGGGACCCAGGCAATAGGTATGGGGGGAGGGGCTAGGAGTGCCTGTGTCTGGGGGATGGAAGAGGCATTGAGTTAGAGGGAGGTTCTTTGGGGAAACAGAGCGGAATTGGGTTAGAACGGGGATATGGGAGTGCCTGGCTCTGGGGCAGTGGAGGGGGATATTTTTTTAATGTTTTGGTTTTTATTTATTTCCAAATAAAATCACAAAACGTATATTAATTTTATATCAAATATATGTCAATTTTTGCAATTGTACGAATAATTATATGTTTACGCAAAATCTCAAACTTACAAAGTATCTGAAATTTTCACAGAAACCTGTTCTATTTGATTGACCATGGTCTATACTTGTTTTTATTTCAACAAAACAATTTATGTATCAAATACAAAATATACCTTAAAAGTACCTTAAATTTATATTTAAATTAAAAATTATTTTATGAGTAAATAACAGTTCTACACATCAAATTATTGTATTATATTAAAACAACACCTGAAAAATGTTATAAAATATACCTAAAGCATAATCTATAATATTAGATTATATAATATATTAATTATATTATAAATATAAAAATATTATAAAACATACCTAAAACATAATCTATAATAATAAGTAATTACAACTGTCCAATGGAAGTACATTTTCTTTGGTGTCCCTGAAAGGTATCAGTTTTTATTTGTGGCCCTCCTTGGGCTTCAAGTTTGACATGCCTGATCTATATGTTTGTTAGTCTTTAAAATGTAACCAGATTATTATTTTTTTAAGTTTTTCCTTTTGTTATAAAGTATCTTTTATTAAAAAAAAAATATAAGTAAACCCAATGCACCCATCTCTCCCCCCAAAGCCAGCCCCTCACCAGCATTCCCCATCCCAATGCACTCACGCCTCCCACAGAGCAAGCCCCCCCAGTAGCCCATCCCAAAGCACTCACCCCTCCCCTGAGCCAGACCCCTCAGAGCCCCCATCCCTCCCCCTGAACGAGACCCCCCCCCCAGCACTGGGAGGAATGGAACAGCCAGGTAAGGGATTCTAACTTTTAAAGTGGCCACTGCTGCTATCCGGCCCTGCTGCCTCAGCTCGCAGCGTGTAGAGAGCGGGGAGCACTTAGCTAACTCCTGGTCTCTGTTCAAAAGCATCACGTGGGCCACAGCAGCATGCGCTTCGCTCCCAGCCCAGCCCGGCAGCCTCCTGGTGTGGTGCTGTCAGCCGACGGTCAGGGCAGTGTGTGTGTGTGTGCTGAGAAAAGGTTTAATGTCCGTGACTTTACCGCTAAGACTGGGGTCCCGTCGCGGAAGGCAGCCAACAGGCTGACAGACGCCCCCGAGTTTATAGGAAGAGCTTATTACATCTCAGATTTTAGCTGCTAGAATACAGGATCCCTTCACAGCGGGCAGTCTAGGGAAGACTGAGAGATGCCCCAACGGATCTGTCACCTGGGAGTGACATGATCCAAAATGCCCAAGCTCTTCCTATACCTGTCCCTTATGACCGCCTGAAGTTCTTTTAAATTGTGCTTGGTTCTGTTACAGCAACTGAAGGAGTCAGGTTAAAAACAAACAGTTACAGGTTTATTAAAAAGACTTATAAAAGCATATGGTTACAATGGCTATTGCTCTCTTTCTTAACTGCTAGCAAATACAGATCTTAAAAATGGTTACAAAGAAAATAAAGATAGAAAATAGAAATAATGGTACCAAGTGACAGCTTAATCTTTAAAGAGCTCTAAGTCTATGTGTACACTTAAGACAAAGGACCACATCCAGGTACAAGTTTTACCCCTTTCTGTGCCTCTCGACTCCAGCGGGTCAAGCCAGGGCCGGTCTCTCAATTCCTAGGAAAGATGAATACAAGGTGGGCGTCCTCATGGAACCTCGGGAGGTCAAACACCTAACCCGACCAGCAGATAGATGGTAGATTGACACTCAGAGTAAATGTGCTGCTGGACCCATCTTTATACCCCTGAGGGCCCATATCCTCTTTCTTATCTTAAGATGCCAAATTGTACTGGTCCGTTTTGTGGCGCCAGTTCTTACAAGCAAGTTTCAAATAATTTACCCTTGTAAGAGAGGAAGATAGCTAAATTAGGAGTGCCAGATATTCTTTGCTGGGTGGGAGATTCCTCCCCCTGCGGACGGCTGTGTGTTCATATCAATATGGGTTTTAGTCAAGGGCACTCCTCGGCAGCCTCTTGGTCAGCAATTGGCATATCTCTGTTTACAGCCATTCACGGTCACTGAGCCTGCATATCCAGGCAAGCAAAAATGGATGTTACAAGGCGCCCGGAGGCAAATGCCCCCCCTCCACTTCCTGTTTGCTACGCCTCTGGCTTGATGCAGTTTCTTGCCATGGTGGTGGGAAACTGTCTGAAATCTCTTATAATATCTGAAATGGCCTGAAACCAGGACTCTTGGAGGAAAGCTCTGGTTTGAGTAGAAGAATAGGCAAGAAGCAATGGGCTTAAATTGCAGCAAGGGATGTTTAGGTTGGACATTAGGAAAAACTTCCTAACTGTCAGGGTGGTTAAACACTGGAATAAATTTCTTAGGGAGGTTGTGAAAACTGTGAGAACTGGGCAACTGGCTGGGTTGTCTGGCAGGGATCAAAGGTACCTGCATGCCTGTTGAGCAAAATCATTGAGACTTTATCATCAGCTTTCCTCTGGACTGCATCTGAGGATGAGTCAGCACTGAGGCTACTTGGAACGTCTCTCCTCAAGGCAACGAGAATGGACCCATGAAATGCATTAAGTTGCTTGCTGACTCAAAAGCCTCTAACTTTGAGGGGAGTGGAAGAAATTGACCTGCTGGGCCAGTAGATCTCTGAGAATACAGACTCAATCTCCCTTCCCAGTTAGGGGTCAATGCACACCTCTGCATGGATTTAGCTGAATGACCCTCTTTTAGGTCACACTTCCCTAGACTTTGACAAAGCTGTGCCTTCGGGCTTCTTGTGCTTCTGAGGCATGAGTAAGCTTGAATTGTGCCTTTCAGAAGAGGAAGTTACTCACATTGTGCAGTAACAACGGTTCCTTAAGATGTTTGTCCCCAAAGGTGCTCCACTATAGGTGTCGGGCTCATCCCGGCACCACAGGTCGGAGATTTGTCAGCCATAGTTCAGCTGGACTGTGCATGCACGGTGGGTGTTGTGTGCCTTTAGCACCGTTTCTGAGTCTGTGCACAGTCCGGCTCCCACCAATTCTTCCTAATTGGATCACATCTGAAAGACATAAAGAAGAGACTCTGAAGCGGGGAGGGAGCGGGTCGTGGAGCACCCATGGGTACACACACTTCAAAGAACCATCGTTACTGCACAAGGTGAGTAACTGCCTCTTCTTCTTCGGGTAGTGTCCCTGTGGGTGCTCCAGTATAGGTGACTACAGAGCAGTAGCCTGATCTACGGAGATGGGAATCGGAATTATGATCTAACTGCTATAGAGAGTACTGTAGAGGCAACTGCTGAGTCATGCACGAGAATGTCAATGGCATAATGATTTGCAAATGTTATGTTTGAAGACCAGGTTGCCGCACAATGGATATCCTGTAAGGGGACTCCTTTGAAGAAGGCCGTTGACATTGCCATTGCTCTGGTAGAATGAGCCTTCATTGTGTGTGGAAGGGGTCTGTTACGCAGTGAGTAGCAGTGTGAGATGCAGTTCACAATCAGCTTGGAAATGTGTTGTGACGTCAAAGGTCGTTCCTTAGCTCATTCATTTGTGCATAGTAGTAAATTTTGTGATTGCCAGAAGGGACTTGTTCTCTCCAGGTAGAAAGCCAGAGCTCTAAGTATGTCCAAGGTATGTAGTTGGGCTTCATGGTTGGAAGAGTGCAGTTTGGGATAAAATGTTGGGAGTACTATGAGTTTGTTGATGTGGAACTCTGAGTACACTTTCAGTAGGAAGTTTGGGTGGAGGCGCAGTATGACCCCATGACTCGTAAACAAGGTGTACGGTGGTGTGGCTGAAAGGGCAGCCAACTCACCTACTTGGTGTGCAGACGTAATTGCTAGTAAGAAAACAATTTTCATTGTAAGCATTGCTGCGTCACATGTGGCTAGCAGCTCACATGGTGGATATGTCAGAATGTCCAAGACCTGTTCTAGATCCCATAGCACTGGGGGTTTTCTGTGTGGAGGTTATAGCTTGAAGAGACCTTTTAGGAATCATTTGATCATGGGATGGGCAAAGATCGAGTAACCTTCTACCATTTGTCTGAAGGCAGTAATCGCCGCAAGATGAACTCTGATGGATGGTAATGCCAAGCCCGAATATTGGAGGTGTAGTACATACTCAAGGATACAATGAATAGGAATGGAGAATGAATCTAGATTATTGACAGCACACCTGGTGTGGAAACTATGCCATTTATGCAAGTAAGTTGCTTGTGTGGAATCATGTCTACTGTGCATTACCCCATGCTTAACCTCCTGAGAACTGATGACTTCTGTCTGTTGGAACCAGCTAGGAGCCACGCTTTGAGGTGCAGTCGATCAATTTGAGGGTGCATCATGGCCAGCCCTGGTGTGTCAGAAGGTCGGGTTATTCTGGCAGATGATATGGATGGCATAGAGACATTTGAAAGAGAAGCGGAAGCCATGTCTGTCTGGGCCAAAAAGGAGTTATAAGTATGACTGTGGCTCCATCTATTGGTATCTTCTCCAGTACATTCGGAAGAAGTGGAATTGGTGGAAAAGCGTAGAGTAGGTGGCTGCTCCAATACAGCAGGAATGCATCCCCTAGGGACTTCGGTCCTACACCTTCTCTGGAGTAGTATTTAGGACACTTTGCATTGTAATGTGTTGCAAATAGGTCTATAGTGGGATACCCCCATCGTTGGAAGAGATACTGTGTTACATCGTGGTTGAGTTCCCACTTGTGTTGAAGAAAGAAGTGTCTGCTGAGGGTATTGGCAATGGTATTGTCCTTGCCCAGCAGATATGAAGCGACCATGTTGACATCATGGTGAATGAACCAGTTCCATAACCTCGTCGCCTCTGCACAGAGGGATTTGGACTGTGCTCCACCTTGATTGTTGATATAATAGACTGTGGTCATGTGGTCGGTAAGAATTTGAATACTGTGAATGGTGGATAGGAACCATTTGCAGGCATTGAACACTGCCCTCAGCTCAAGGAAATTGATATGTTGGAGAGATTCTTGTGTGGTCCTGTAGCCGGCCAGAGTAAGTCTAATGTCCGACACTGGGTTCCCAAAGTACAAAGGATGCCATACAGGTATCTGTCAAGCACAAACACTTTATTTCTTGACAGCCAACAGCTGTGCCCCATAGATGGAAGAACAATATAACAGAGAAGTGGCATATCTTACGTCCCTTCTGCAGGCCTGGGACCCCGGGTAGGCCGAGGACGAAGTGGGAGGTTGTCTCAGTTTCCGAGGCACTGGCATCCACAGCCCATCAGCAACGTCCTATTTGCTAGGCTCTGAGACAGCCTTAAATACAGTTTTCCTGCCTTGTTTGGCAGTTTGGAAATTTCCAGGGCTTTCTCCTTAGTGCTGATATAAAGCTTAGCTGTTAGTTATCGATCTGGTTCTGATCTGGTTCTTCTTGTCCTTTGGCCCTGTTTACGTAATCAGTACTCTAGGGTAAACAGAGTTGTTTATGCGTTCTTAACTTGATCTTATACTTGTTCTTGCTATGCTGGCAACAATGCTTATCTTAAACGGCGTATGTTCCCAAAGACTTGCTTCTGGCTCATGAGATATAGGGGAAAGGAAAAGGGGGGAAGGAATGCAGGCCTCACCACCCCTAAACTAGCACGTACAAAGTTCTTCCGCAATTGACCACTACAGGTCCATTGCCCCGAACGTGAGATCCTGCACAGTGAACTCCCCAACCTGGGAGAGATGTGTCTGTCGTAATCTGTAACGTGGGTTGTGGACAATGGAATGGAACACCGGTAAGCATGTTTGTGGAAGAGGCCCACATGCCAGGAAGTCCCATACTATTGGGAGTACTGACACTGATCTGTAAAAGTTGAGGTTGCCTGAGTGATAAATGGAAGCTATCCAGTGTTGGAAGTATTTGAGATGCAGTCTCGTGTGTTGCACTACGTAAGTCGTGGCTGCTATATGCCCCATGAGCTGTAAGCAGGTAAGTATCGGGACTCTGGGGCTATTAGAAAGAGTGTGAATGAAGTTTTGTATTGTGTGAAATCTGGCTAGAGGAAGATAAGCCCTGTCTGTTGTAGAATCTAATCGTGCCCCAATTAACTCGAGGGACAGTTGCAGTGTGAAGGACGACTTCGGAAGATTGATTACGAGTCCGAGAGTCTCCCCTGTCCGCTTCGCTCCCCTTTAGTAAGGCATTTGATACGGTCTCGCATGATATTCTTATTGATAAACTAGGCAAATATAACTTAGATAGGGCCACGATAAGGTGGGTGTATAATTGGCTGGATAACCGTAGTCAGAGAGTTGTTGTTAACGGTGCTAAATCCTGCTGGAAAGGGATAACAATTGGAGTTCCGCAAGGGTCTGTTTTTGGACCCATACTGTTCAATATCTTCATCAATGATGTAGATATTGGGATAGAGAGTACGATTATTAAGTTTGCAGATGATACCAAACTGGGTGGGGTTGCAACTTCTTTGGAGGATAGGGACATAATTCAAAATGACCTTAGCAAGTTAGAGAAATGGTCAGAGGTAAACAGGATGAAGTTTAATAAAGAGAAATGCAAAGTGCTCCACTTAGGAATGAACAATCAGTTCCATACTTACAAGATGGGAAGCGACTGTCTAGGAAAGAGCATGGCGGAAAGGGATCTAGGGGTCATAGTGGACCACAAGTTGAATATGAGTCAACAGTGTGATGCTGTTGCAAAAAAAGCAAATATGATTCTAGGTTGTATCAACAGGTGTGTTGTAAGCAAAACTCGTGAAGTCATTCTGCCGCTCTACTTTGCACTAGTTAGGCCTCAGCTGGAGTACTGTGTCCAGTTCTGGGCGCCACATTTCAAGAAAGATGTGGAGAAATTGGAAAGGGTACAGAGAAGAGCGACAAGAATGATTAAAGGTCTAGAGAACATGACCTATGAAGCCAAGCTTCATGAACTGGGCTTGTTTAGTTTGGAAAAAAGAAGATTAAGGGGGGACATGATAGCGGTTTTCAAATATCTAAAAGGGTGTCACAAGGAGGAAGGAGAAAATTTGTTCCTCTTGGTTTCGGAGGACAGGACAAGGAGTAATGGGCTTAAAGTGCAGCAAGGGAGGTTTAGATTGGACATTAGGAAAAAATTCCTAACTGTCAGGGTAGTCAAATATTGAAATAAATTGCCAAGGGAGGTGATGGAATCTCCCTCTCTGGAGATATTTAAGAACAGGTCAGACAGACATCTGTCAGGGATGGTGTAGACGGAGCTTGGTCCTGTCTTGGGGGCGAGGGGCTGGACTCGATGACCTCTCGAGGTCCCTTCCAGTCCTATGATTCTATGAATAGTTTCCTTGTAATTTCGGTGGCATGTACTGCATCATCATATGTAGGTGCCTTGATTAGGCAGTCGTCTAGGTACGGAAATATCATGATGCTGTGTCGGTGTAGATGCCCAGCCACTACTGATAGTGTCTTTGAGAAAACCCTGGGTGCTGATGAGAGGCCAAACGGGAGGACTCTGTATTGGAAGTGTTCCGCACCTATGAGGAATTTGAGGAAATGTCTGTGTGCCAGGTGTATCGTTACACAAAAATAAACGTCCTGTAAGTCGAGAGATGTAAACCAATCTCCTGTGTTGAGCACTGGAATGATAGAAGCTAATGTCACCATCTTGAACCTGTGTTTTCGGAGGTATCGACTGAGCTGTTGAAGGTCCAGGATAGGTCTCCATTCCCCTGATTTTTTCTCAGTGAAAAAATAACTAGAATAAAATACTTTCCCCTGAAATTGCTCGGGCACTCTCTCCATGGCACTAATATGTATAAGGTTCATGGCCTCTTGCATTAAGAGGGATTTGTGAGAAGGGTCCCCGAACAGGGACAGGGATGGGGGAGAGTTGCGGGGGGGGGGGGGGAGAGAAAGAAGGGGAATCGTATAGCTGGATGTTATTAGCTCTTGGATCCAACGGTTGGTGGTGATGGCAAACCACCTGCGCTGATATGGTCGTAATTGCGGGTGGAATAGCTTCTGCGATTCTGGATGATATTTCAGAGGAATGATCTGCAGTCCCTCGACCAGACCATCAAACTGGCTGTCTATTATACTGAGGGCTGGGTGTCCTGCTGGTCTGTGAAACACTTTGGTAATTCTTTAATCAGTTTTGAACTTAACCATCTTGAGTAATTTATTATCAACTGCAAACTCTGTCACCTAATTGTTTAAACCCCTTTTCAAATAATGTAGTAATACGTTGAACAGCATAGGTCCAAGCATGGAACCTTTTGGGGACCTTCCTATTTACCTATTTCCGTTGAAAAAAATGATAATTTATTTCTACCCTTTGTTTCCCATAATTTTAAATCCTTGATTAAAAATAAAGCACTAACATTGATGAAATAGAAATCTAAGGAAAGGTAAACATTTATAGTACTGTTATTCATATATACATTTTCCGATTCTGATACATTTGGCCCATTGACTAAATGGAGTTCTGAAAAACCAATAAAGTGGAAAGGATATTATGTTAATATATCCTTTAACAGCATGCTAGAGTATCATATTGTAACCTTTTGATCCAAGAATTACAGATGGAAAAATTTTACTACAATTCTTAGTCATGTCAGTTTCCATGTCAGAAAACACTCAAAGCTTCATAACAATATCACAACAAGACCTATGTCAACACTAGTGCAAAGAAGCATACCACCATTGGATTCATACCACTATATACTAGCAGTGAATTCAGCTTGTAGGTGTTCTGTTAATTCTAAAAGAAAAACTCAAACTGGCTTCATTTTAAATTAAACACATTCCTTCTGCAGAGGGCTGAATGACCCTTTCCTAAATTTTAGGGCATGAGAATGCATGAGACTTAGTGGAACAAGGATTCTAAAAATGTAGCCCATTTTCTCTCAGGACTTTCTCTTGCGTGTTCACGTGGAAGTACAGAGCAAGCAGTATTTTCTTCTGCCTTGTGGCTTATGTGTATGAACAGTTAGTTATGCCCTAACTTTCTGGGATGCTTATTAACCAAGGTAGAATTGTTCTGAGGTCACTAAATGCTGAGACATAACTTTATGCATTGTTTTGGGAATGAGGAAAAACGTTTTTTAGTGTCTATCTGCTTGCTTAAGTACATACTGCAATTTGTAATCACACATTGATGATGCTACTGTGAGTCATCTATCATTACTGTGCTATAAGTGACCATGCTGACATAAAGCAATCTTGATTTTTAGTGCAGCTTCTTCAAGAAGGGCCAGTGCTAAGGCCAATTATTTCATGATAATGCCAACTCTGCTAGATATTTGTGCTTCACTGAACAATCATGTTGTTATGGCAAGTAAGGTTCTATAAATTATCTGAAAACTAGTCTGATTCACAAGTGTTGGGCGCAGTAAGCGAAAAATACTGTTTTCCTTTTTTAAAATTTCATTTTTATTCACAAATGCAGCCACTAACTAACAATAATATAATACAAATATGGCAACCATATTCACTTTAATAGTAAACAGTCTTTGTGGGGTACAGTCTCTCTTTAGTGCTGCTCCAAAGTATATGCGCTTGACACTGGAGGACCAACAGAAAGAAGGAATCTTTGAGTGGCAGCTGAGCCACAATGGCCATTATTTTAGCTTCATCAGCTTTTGGTCAATTGGTTCCCCATCTTATGAAGCAGAATATGACCAATATGTTTACATATGTTTAGATCCACTGGTTCCTGCCTTTACCTTCCTTGGGCTCCATCTGTAGTCATGCACTGATAATCCCCATGCAACTGATCCCTGCATCATGAAGGCAGCATACACACCAGGCTCCTAAACTGTTGTCCTGTTTGTGGAACTGAACCAGACTGTGTGCGCTGTAGACCAAGGATGTCCATGGCCATGGAGAAGTAGGAATAATGTTCCCCTTTAATATTCATAGAAGGGGGCCTGGAGAACTCTAGGAACTGGCTATAGGGCATAGAATCTTTCTCTCCTGCACAGCTAGTTAAAATCTTTGCAACGTTTGTGAAATGAATTGATACTCATGATTTCTGTCCACAGCTTAAAAGCATCTTCTCCTGCTTTCCACCAGTACATCTTTCAATACTATCTCTGTAGGTTAGAAGTTCATTTATTCAATATCTCTCCCAGATAAACTCACCTAAGAAAGGATATAAAACATAAGTTCTTTAGCACTCAGATGCTTATTAGCCACCTCATAGAAAAAGGAAGTTACTCACCTTGTGTAGTACAATGATTCTTCGAGATGTGTGTCCTCGTGGATGCTCCTCTGTTGGTGTTGGGTGCTGCAGATCAGAGTTTTTCCTAGTAGTAGCTGGTTAGGCTGCACATGTGTGATAGGCACCTCGTGCTGTTCGTGCCTTTGCACTTTGTGTGCATGGCCTGACTCACTTCAGTTTCTGTGTGTATGCCTGATTGGCTAGGACCCAGACGAAAGAAAAGGGGAGAAAGGTTGGGTTGTGGACACACATCTTAAAGAACCGTCATTACTACAAGAGATGAGTAACTTCCTTTTCTTCCTCAAGTGATGTCCCCATGGGCACTATGTTGTTGGTAACTACAAAGTGATAATCAACTAGATGATAGGTGGGCTTCAGAGTCAGCGCTTATCAGAAGTGGAGATTACAACATTAACAAATGAAAAGCCCCTAGCTATTTGTATTGACATTGCACAATGTTTCATAAAAGTGTGGTTCGATGACCACATGGCTGCATAACAAATGTCCTGAAGTGGTACACCCCTGAGGAAGGCTATGGATGTAGAGACAGCTTGTGTGGAATGTGCCTTAGGGGGAACAAGACATGCTCTGTTTCATAATGAGTACGTGATGCATAACACTATAATTTTGGAAATGTGCTGAGATGATACTGGAACATTCAGCAATTGAAACAAATAACTGCTGTGAGTGGTGGAAAGTCTGAGTTTGATAAATATAAAAAGAGAATACCCTGCAAACATCGAGGGTGTGCAGAATGGTATCTTCTCATGAGGCATGAGGCTTTGGATAAAAGGTAGGGAGGATGACAGGTTAATTGATGTGGAAATCAGAGCATACTTTTGGTATGAAGGAATAATAGAGTATGACCTTATCCATCTAGATTACTAGCAGAAATAACCAGTGTCGCCCGGGGAAAATATAGTAAAAGGTGTGATGAATAAACTACGTCAATTAACTTAGCATATTTAATTGGAAATACTTTTCTCTTATATATTATTTTAAGAAATTAACATAGCTAGTGATGTGCTTACAAATCCAATAGGGTCTCTTTTCTCAATCCCCACAAATCAGGAAGGCCCATCTTCCCTTAAAGACTCTATGCAAACTAATGCCTGCAGCCTCCTTGCCAGAGCCCCTGAGAAATGGAGGGGATGCCTCCTGGGATCTGCAGCAGCAGCAAATCACTGCCCCTCAAGTAGCCACTCCTCGAGTGCCTTCAGTGCTCGCTCCATGGGGTAACCTGAATGGAGTTCCTAGTGGCAGCTGGAGTGGTTGCATTGATCAGACAAAGTGAAACACCTTCAGACCAGGTGCAATGAGTGATATCTAGATGATCAGAACATGCAGCACCTGAATGTACCTGTTCTAATGAGAATTGGCTGTTCTGAATGTACCGTGTCCTCCTCAGCTTCCATGGTGCTCAAGACCTTGTCCTCCTACCTGTCTCCTCTTTGTACTGTGAGCTGAATCCTGCAAAGTGCATAATGCCTGTAGCTCTTACTGTTTCAGAGATCTTCCATTTTGGAGATCTTTAAGAATTATCAGTGGGCCCAATTGGGGCTCTGGAGGAATCGGGGGAACCCATTTTGAGATATAACCAATCCAGTTATTTAAGTTAGGAAATCAGTAGTATCCGTGCAAAATTTGATGATTCTAGCTCTTACCGTTTCGGAGATCTTCCAGGACAAACAAACAAACAAACAAACAAACAAACAAACAAACAAACAAACAAACAAACAAACACACACACACATTTTCAGAAATATTTATAAGATCATTTAAGAAGGAGCTGCTGCAAGGGCATCAAGTTCACTAACTCTCCTCGTTGATGTGATCGCTAGTAGGAACATTGTCTTCATTGTCAGCAGTAGGAGGGGACAGGTGGGCAGAGATTCAAAGGCGGGGAGGTCTAGTTAGTGTGTCGAGAACCAGCTCTAGGTCCATGATGGAGGTACTGGCCTACATGGGAGATTAAAGTTGTGAAGGCCCTTGAGGAATCTCCTTTTGATAGGATGCAGAAAGACTGAGAATTACTCTTCTGGGGGGTGAAATGCAGTCAGAATGGTCAGGTGTAACCTAACGGGGGAAACTGATATTCATTGTTATTTCCATGGTGGGATTATATGAAGAGGTGCAGAAGATGGATCAATCTGCTTCCTGGAACGCCAGGCTACAAAACTTTTGCACTTGCACAGGTAAGTATTTCTAGTAGCCTGGCATCTAATATGCAACACAATGTCCTTTACTTGGTCTGAACAGAGTCTCTCAGATTTGCTGAATCAGACACTAGCCAAACTGTGAGATGTAGTGTTTGCAGTTGGAGATGGAGAAAGGTGCCTCTGTTTTTTGAGAGGGGGTCTTGATGATTCGGAAGAGGGTAAAGAGACTGAAAAGATATCTGAGGTTGTGTCTAGACTACACCTCTCTGTTGACAGAGAGGTGAAGATTAGGCATGTGGAAATTGCTAATGAAGCTGGCATTTATTCCTCAAAAAATGAGGTTTACAGGATCTGTCGAAAAAGAGTTTATTTTCGACAGATTCACATCTAGACTGCCATTTTTTTCAAAAAAGCTCCATTTTGAAAAAAAGCGGTGGCCATGTTTATGCTAATGAAGTGCAGGATATTTAAATCCCAGCTTCATTAGCAATTTCGATGTGCCTAATCTACAGCTCTCTGTCGACAGAGAGGTGTAGTCTAGACATAGCCAGAGAGCAATAAGGGAACCAAGCTTATCTGGAGCAGGGGGCTATTAGAATGATGAGGATGCTGGCCTTTTTGATCTTGCAGAGGATCCTTGGAATGCGAGCAATTAGGGCAAAAAGCATAGTACAGATGAGTGTCCCATGTAATGAGAAAATTGTCACCCAGTGATCCTGGTCCCAAGCCTGCTCTGGAACAGTATTGGAGATACTTGGTATTTAGATGTGACACGAATAGATCTACTGGAGGAAAACCCCATCTCAGAAATATAGTATGAAGAATGCATAGGTGGAGTTTCCATTCGTGGTCTATAGCAAAGTGTTGGCTGAGGGTATCTGGGGTTGTATACTTGGTGTCAAGTGGTAGGACGCTAATAGACTGATGCTGTTGTGGATGTACCAGTTCCACAGGTGGACAGCCTCTGCACAGAGGGAGCAAGAACAAGTTACCCTTTGATGTTTGATGTAGAACATCATGGTGACCTTGTCAGTTAGGATATGAACCATACAACCAGGAATGTCCAAGAGAAAGTGCTCTGATGCATTGCGCACAGTTCAAAGCTCCAATAGGCTGATGTGGAGACAGGCTTTGTGGGAAGACCATCTGCCCTGAGCAAATTGACACTGAGGATATGCACCCCATCCAAGAAGGGAAGTGTTGGTGGTATTCTGGAAGGAGGACTGTGTCTGGTGGAATGGCGCACCTATGAGGAGGTTGTTAAGATTGGTCCACCAGTATAGTGACGCAAGGACTTCTGGAGGAAGAGAAACTTGCTTGTGTGCGTGGTGCGTGGAGAGGGTGTATACTAAGAAAAGCCAATGCTGAAGGCACCAAAAGTGCAGACATGCATGTTGGACATGCTCCTTCTGCAGCTCCTATGTGTAACAAATGGTCTACTTCTTGCTTTAGGAGTTTTTTTGTGAGAGAAGTCCCTAAAGAGGGATGGGGAGGGTGGGGAGGTTGAAGGAAGGGAGATGAAGGGGATGGTGTATTTGCATCTAACAATTTCAAGGGCTCATCCGTCCATAGTAATTGCTGCCCATTGTTGATAGAAAGGGCGCAAATGAAGGTGGAAAGTTGCCTCATAGTTGTAAGATACTGGCTAATAGGAGGTCGGGCAGACCCCTGACCAATGTCTCAAAATTGCTGCTTGGAAGAATGCTGAGTGGACGAGTGGGTGTTGAGAGCCTGTCTCTTTTGGGTCTTTGCTCTAGAGCAACCCTGGTCAAAGTTCTTCTATTGATGGCTAGAATAGGTGAAGTTTCTCTGCCTCTGAGATGGAAGAGGGAGTTACTCACCTGTGCAGTAATGGTGGTTCTCCCCCGTGGGTGCTGGTGCATCCTGGGGCCAACGACTGGAGACATTTTCTAGCAGTTTCTGCTGTGCCGTGCAGGCGGCGCAGCACCCTCTCGTGCCGTTGGAATCTTCAGGCGCATGTGCGGCGCGGCCCCTCCATTCCTCCTCTACCTACTAGAGGACAAGGCTCCAAAGCAGGGGAAGGAGGGAGGGTAGTGGAGCACCCACGGGGACACATCTCGAAGAACCACCATTACTGCACAAGGTGAGTAACTCCCTCTTTTTCTTTGAGTGGTCCCCGTGGGTGCTCCACTCTGGGTGACTACTGAGCAGTTGTCGGCTCATGGAGATGGGTTCAGAGCCATGTGGTAGTCACTGTGGGCAGTACTGCGTGTCCCACCACCATGGAGGATGCAACTGAAGAGGAGAGTGCATAGTGTTGCACAAATGTGTGCTCAGATGACCAAGTGGCGGTACTGCAAATGTCCTGAAGAGGAACGTTGTTAAGGAAGGCAGTTGTGGAAGACACCGCCCTGGTGAAATGAGCCATAATGGTTTCAGGTAAGTGTTTGTCATATAAGGTATAACAAGTTCTGATACATGAGGTGATCCATTTCGAGATTCTCTGAGACGAGACTGCTTGTCCTCTAGATCTTTCAGTGTAGGAGATGAAAAGCCTACGTGAGGCTCACCATGGCTTAGTGTAATCAACATAGAATGTCAGTGTCCATCAGACGTCGAGAGTGTGCCAATGCAGCCTGGATTGGGTCGGCATGTGGCTTCGGAAAGAAGGCAGGTAAGCGTATGGGTTTGTTAACGTGGAAAGGTACTTTGTGGAGGAATTTTGGGTGGGGTTGGAGTATCACTCTGTCCTTTGTGAACACTGTATATGCAGGATCAGTCATCAAGCCCGTGAGTTCACTCACCCTCCTGCTGGAGGTAACTGCGACGAGAAAAGACACCTTCATGGACAGATGAAATCAAGAGTAGGTCGCTAGAGGTTTGAATGGTGGCTTCGTCAGGCTTTTAGGACATGGTTCAGATCCCAGACGGGGGCTGGTGGACAGATTGGAGGGAAGGTGTTTTGCAGACTTTTAAGGAAGCGTTTAGTTAATGGGTTAGTGAAGAAGGAAACTCCATCGATAGGATGATGAAAGGTAGCTATGGCAACTGCGTGGACCTTGATAGTGCTAAGGGCAAGGCTCGACTGTTTGAGAGATAGTAAGTAGTCCAACAAGGTAGGGAGGGGGACAGACTCCAGAGGTGTTGTGTGTAGGTGATTGTGCCAGTGAGAAAAGCGGTTCCATTTGTATAAGTATGTTTTCCTGGTGCATTGCCTTCTACTATTGATTAATATCTCTTTCACCTGTTCCGAACAGGTAATCTTGTCATCGTGGAGCCATGAAGGAGCCAAGCATGGAGATGGATCTTGTGGAGGTCCGGATAGAGCGTCTTCCCATGATGCTATGACAGAAGATTGTGGTGGAGTGGGAAGGGATATGGGTCTGTCTTCGTCATCCTGAGAAGTTAAGGATACTACGTCTGTCTGGGCCATGCGGGTGCCACTAATATCACCTGAGCCTGGTCCACTCTGATTTTGTTGAGGACTTGGTGTAGAAGGTGGAAGGGAAGGAACATATAAAGAAGGGGAGCATCCCACGTGATGGAAAAGGCATCTCCAAGGGAATGTTTTCTCAGAGTTCCTCTGGAGCAATAGAGATGGCACTTCCTGTTGCTTTTTGTGACAAAGAGGTCTATGTCTGGTTGGCCCCACTGGAGGAAGAGGGGAGTGAGAGCATGTCTATCTCCCATTCGTGCTGATTGTGGAACGTGTGGCTTAGGGCGTCTGCTGTGACATTGAGTACTCCCAGGAGGTACGTGACTACTGGAGTGACCTGATGTGTGAGGCACCAATTCCAGAATTTAATGGCCTCCACTCACAGGAATGGGGATCGAGCACTGCCCTGCTGGTTGATGTAGTACATGCAGGTGGTATTGTCTGTCATGATGGTGATGGACAGGGCTTGACAAATACACTCGCCTGCTTGTCTGTGGCGAGTAGATTTTACCAGCTGGTGAGTGCAGAGGTTGGCGGAAGCCTGCACTACGGGCAGTGCGGCCTCATCTGATCTGCCGGCCGGCAGAGGAGCAGAGCGCCTCTGGGAAGGGGGAAGTGTGGTGATTCTTGCCACTGGGCTGCCTGTGTGCAGCTCCGGTGCAAGGAGGCGGGGTGGGATGCCAGGATGCTGGCATGACATGGCCCCACTGATTTTAAAGGGCCGCGGCAGCTCGGCTCTGGCTGCATGTCCCTGGGAGCTGGCTGCGGCACGCGGTGTAATGATGCAGATGGTTAAGACCAGTCTGAGACCATGAGGGGTGATGAGGATATCCTGGTCTATGCCTATCATAGGGTACATGTGATCTGGCAGGAGATGAATGTTGGTAGAAGAATACACTCCTCTGGTTATCCTCAAATTCACCATGATGAGTCTGTACCAGTGATCTGAGTGAACGTGGAGACCCCCTTGATGACAAAGGGGATGGAGATAGTTGCCTTGAAGCGGTGCTGGGTACTGATGTCAAACATGGTACCATAGTTGGTACCGGGGTATTGCAATCACTTCTGTGCAAGAAAGAGCAGTGCTGAACTGAGGCATTGTCTAATGGTGCCGCCGAGCACAGTGCTGATGGAGGAGGCATCGGTGATGGAGGAGACTGCACCGGTTCCAGACTTGGTGTCCAGGTAGGGGTCTGGCCAATTTGGAATGTGCCTTTTGTGGTGCTAATGTTTTAGTCGGCACCTGCAGCGCAGGCAGTGCCAAAGGCTTGTCTGGCTCCCGGGCTTCAGCTCGTGCCGGGTACTGCAGTCTAAGAATGTAACAATTTTGTTTCCATGACCAACATGGCATGGGAGTGTGTAGGGCCAGATGTGCCTGGTTTGTCACCCATACTGACCCTGGGTGGTAAGGAATGGGCTGGAGATATCTTTTTCTTTGCAGGTAGTTTTGATGTAGGAAAATTTGCCCATTTCTTCTGGGTACTGGCAGACTCAGCCTGGCTACTATTCTCTCAGAAGTCTGAGAGCCATAAGGCCTTATCACAGAGGAGCATATAAATATTGAACTCCCTGTCTCTGCGTGCTCTGGCTAAGAGGCTGCAGCATTGAACACGCTTCTGAGGAACGTGTATTTCTCCAAGGTCTCAGATGCATGAAGAATGGCCATGTGAGGCTGGCATAGGCTTGTGACAAGTGTCGCACTTCTTGAATCTGGAAGTTCCTGCCATGGTGGCACTTAGGCTAATCATGCCACTGATTATATGGCAGTTCATTCATCTTTCTTTTTTTTAAAAAAGGAGATGCAGCACCCAAAAAGACCGCAGCTTGGATCTATTCCTATTGTGTGCTGTTTATTTGCTTGCTTTCAGGTTTTTTTTAAACTATGTACATGAAGAAAAAATTATTTTTTAAAAACAATAATAACTGAGTAATGAGAGAAAGAAATAGTGATAACCAACTACTTATAAGTATATTTTTCTTTATCTAGGTAAGTTGAGGATAGAGAGAGATTGAGCTCTACGTGCGACCGAGGGCAGTAATGAAGGAACTGAGGGTAGTCGGGCCGCACTCATGAAGTGCATGAGCAGCCCAACCAGCTACTGTTAGGAAAAACTCTGATCTATGGTGCTGGGACAACCCAACACCAACAGTGGAGCACTCATGGGAACATCACTCAAAGAAGAAATAACAGATTTTAGGCCAAAGTGTGTTTTCAAAAGTTTTTGAATATTATTAAAAGTTGAGAACTCAACATAGTCTCTGTACAGAATAGGAAAAATGGGTTCAAAATAGTCTTTAGTCTGAGCTGTGTCAACTTTAAAAAGCCATATGAGACAGCCTTGGGTTTAAAAGTCAGCATACAGCCAACTGCTGCTGACTTTAGGATCAGAAAACCCTCAGTATTTTTCATATATTAAAATTATTTTAACTATTACTCAGGTAAAATGTATCTGGTGCAAATTATGGGTTTTAATCACTACGTGTTGCTTTTTATGCTATCTTTTAAAAATAGAAGGAATAGTACTGTTATGCAAAAGTACAATACTATTGACTAAATTTTTAACAATCTTGAATGCTAAAGGCAGTTGGCTGGATTAATTTATATATATAGTTAGATAGGTCTGTAAGGGCTCAGTCCTTCTCTTATTACAATCAACAGCAATTGCCCTTGTTATTTTTAGTGGGAGTAGAACATAGGCTTGCCGCTGAAACTCTAGAGGTCTGGGCTAGCCAATTTTAGTTACTAAGGAGTCACACCTGAGCAAGGATCAGGTGATTCTCCTATAAAGAGCAACAGAAATCTGCCAAGATAGTCTCAATAGTTCCAAACTCACATGTTCCAGAAACCCTCCATACATACCATGAAATCCCCAACAGGGATCACCTCTTAACAATGAATGTTATTTAGTCCAAAAAGAATTTAATTCAGGGAGATGAACTAGAATTGCTTCGAGATACAGACATCATTATTAAGAATGTAATGCTGATATTCAGTCTACTTTTTCCCTTTGTTCAGACCCTTCCTATTGTCCCAGCTATACCCTCTTGTACAATTCTGAACTATTCTCTCTGCTGTGGTAACCACTTACAGGAACTTGAAGTAATCATGCTCACTTCTCCCCCTGGCTTTAACTTAGACAAGAGGTACATATTAACTTCTTTTAATCTTTTCTTAGAAGCAAAAAACCTCCAACCTCCCATATCATTCTTATTACTCTTCCCTTAATTCCACCAATTTACCAATACCTTTATGATTTAATCAAATAAAAAGCTGCTAAGCTTTTGGATCAAGTCCAAGGGAGTATGTCTACACAGCAACGTTATTTTGAAATAACAGGAAATTACTCACCCTGTGTAGTAATGACGGTTCTTTGAGATGTGTGTCCCCGTGGATGCTCCAATGTAGGTCTTGGACTTGTCCTGGCACTGCAGATCTGAGATTTTTTTCAGCAGCAGTCTTCCGGATAGCGCATGTACGTTGGACGTCTTGCGCTGCTCGCGTTGCTTCTGAGCACATGATCCAGTTCTTGCCAGTTCCTCCTGAACGTCGAGAGTCTGGAAAACATAAGGAGATACTCCAAAATAGGGAGAAGGGCAGATCATGGAGCACCCATGGAGATACACATCTCGAAGAACTGCTGTTACTGCACAGGGTAAGTATCTTCTTTGAGTAGTGTCCCTGTGGATGCTCCACTGTAGGTGACTTCACAGCAGTAGCCTGACTTAAGGAGGCGGGATTTGGAGTTAGTGCCTTGCTGCCGTGGAAAGGACAGTGGAGGCAACTGCTGAGTCAGTCATGAAGATATTAGGAATAGCATAGTGTTTTTCAAATGTAAAGTTGGAAGACCATGTAGCTGCATAGCAAATGTCCCTCAGAGGAACTCCTTTGAGAAAAGTAGTGGAAATTGCTACTGCCCTCATTGAGTGGGCTCTCAGGGTGTGTGGAAGTGGCTTGTTCTGCAGTGAGTAACACCATATAATGCATGAGACAGAGTCTGGATATGCATTGTGCCTATAGTGGGTGACCTGTGGAACAGTCAGCTGTGGATACGAATAGGACTGAGATTTTTGAAAGGTCTGTGTCCTGTCAATGTAAAATGCTAACACTCGACAAATGTCCAAGGTGTGCAGTCGTGCATGTTGTTCTGAGGAATGTGGCTTGGGGTAGAATGTGGGGAAGACTATTGGTTCATTTATGTGAAATTCCGAATTAACCTTTGATAGGAATGTTGGTTGGGGTCACAGTACGACTTCCTGGAACATAAATACTGTGTATGGTGGTGTCGCGGAAAGGGAGGAAAATTCTCCAACCCTGTGTGCTGATGTTACCGCTAACAAAAAAACAACCTTCATAGTTAAGGAAGATAAGTCACAAGTTGCTAGTGGTTCAAATGGGGGCCTCATTAAGGTGTCCAAAACTAGTTCTAGGTTCCAAGGGTCCGGAGGCTGCCTGTGGCATGGGAAGAGATTAGCCAGCCCTTTCATGAATCTCTTTGTCACTGAGTGGGGAAAAAACAGAATAGCTGTCCACAGAGTATCGGAAGGCAGTGATTGCCTCTAGGTGAACCTTAAGAGAGGAGAATGCGAGACCAGAGTGTTTGAGGTAAAGAATATAGTCCAATATGTGATGAATAGGAACTGTGTACGGGTCAAGGTTGGTGTTGGAACACCAGGAATGGAAGTGACGCCACTTATGCAGGTAGGTGGTATGCATATTGGATCTTCTGCTATGTAACAGAACATATCTGACAGCCTGGGAACAACTCATCTCTATTTATTGGAACCAACTAGCAACCATGCTGTCAAAGAGAGGTGATCGGGCTGAGGATGTATCAACTGCAATCTGGGGAGATGACACAGAGGATAAGATCTGGTTTCAAGATTACACTAGATGGGTTTATGAAGGGGATGGTTTGATGAGATAACATGATCTTGGTAACTAACTGACCATTCATTATCAGTGGGAAATAGGTCAATGGAGGGATGATAGGAGTTACTACAGAGAACTTTCTGGGTGTCTGGCTGATGAGTCTTGCCCACATGCTCAGGGTTTAGCTGATCGCCATATTTGGGGTCGGGAAGGAATTTTCCTCCAGGGTAGATTGGCAGAGGCCATGGAGGTTTTTCACCTTCCTCTGTAGCATGGGGTACAGATCACAGCTAGAGGATTCTCTGCATCTTGGGGTCTTCAAAGTATTTGAAGGCTTCAATATCTGAGATATAGGTGAGAGGATTATTCTAGGAGGGGTGGGTGAGATTTTGTGGCCTGCACTGTGCATGGGGTCAGACTAGATGATCATAATGGTCCCTTCTGACCTTAAAGTCTGTGAGTCTATGAGTCTATAAGGTGACACGCAAGACAGGAAAGGGAACCACTTCCTATGTGGCCAAAAGAGGGCCACCAATATTACTCTGGCCCTGTCCATGGCTAACTTCTCTAGAACTTTGGGAATGAGAGGAGTCGGAGGAAAGGCGTACAGAAGGTGACAACTCCAGTCGAATAGGAAAGCATCTCCCCTGGATCCCGGTCTGATTCCTGCCCTCGAACAGTATTGAGGGCACTTTGCATTGTGATGTGTAGCGAAGAGGTCTATGGATGGACACCTCCATAGGCGAAAGAGTGCATGGAGCATGTCTGAGTGTAGTTCCCATTCATGATGGCTATAAAATGCCTGCTGAGAGCATTGGCTGTGACATTCTCTGTTCCAGGGAGGTACGCTGCCATAATCACAACTTTGTGCTGGTTGCACCAGTTCCATAATCGTATTGCTTCCATACAGAAGGAGTGGAACCAAACCCCTCCTTTTCTGTTTATGTAATATACCGTTGTCATATTGTCAGTGAGAATATGAATAATGTGACCATGAATAAGAGGGAGAAAGTGTTTGCAAGCATTGAAGATGGCCCTCAACTCGAGGAAGCTGATGTGCTGCAAGGATTCCTGTGCAGACTGGCGGCCTTGGATCTGTCAGTCCTATAGGTGGGCACCCCATCCTAGCAGTGATGCATTGGTGGTGATCTGCATAGTTGGTTGATGTTGGTAAAAAGGTATTCCACTCTACATATTGTTGGGTATGGTCCACTATGTTAACAATTTTTTGACATGAGGAAGCACCACCCCAATCATGTGAATGTCGTGCCTCTTTAGCATACATACCATGGTTAGCCAATGATGAAAGCACCTGAGATGCAACCTTGCATATGTCATGACATAGTCATTCAAGAAAGATGTGGAGAAATTGGAAAGGGTACAGAGAAGAGCGACAAGAATGATTAAAGGTTTAGAGAACATGACCTATGAAGCCAGGCTTCATGAACTGGGCTTGTTTAGTTTGGAAAAAAGAAGATTAAGGGGGGACATGATAGCGGTTTTCAAATATCTAAAAGGGTGTCACAAGGAGGAAGGAGAAAATTTGTTCCTCTTGGTTTCGGAGGACAGGACAAGGAGTAATGGGCTTAAAGTGCAGCAGGGGAGGTTTAGATTGGACATTAGGAAAAAATTCCTAACTGTCAGGGTGGTCAAATATTGGAATAAATTGCCAAGGGAGGTGGTGGAATCTCCCTCTCTGGAGATATTTAAGAACAGGTTAGATAGACATCTGTCAGGGATGGTGTAGACGGAGCTTGGTCCTGCCTTGAGGGCGGGGGGCTGGACTCGATGACCTATTGAGGTCCCTTCCAGTCCTATTATTCTATGATTCTATAGCTGCCATCTGTTCCGTGAGCTGTTGGAAGGTAAGTATAAAAGTTCTGGGAATGGTGGAGAGAACTTGCACGAGGTCTTGAATATACTGGAACCTGTTTGCGAGTAAGTATGCGTGCGCCATGGTGGAATCGAGGCATGCACCTATGAATTCTATGGACCACTGTGGAGTCATGGATGACTTTGGAATGTTGATTGTAAGTCCAAGTGCCTCAAATGCTACCCTCGTTGGGTTGGTAGCATGAAGTGTTTCGTCGAACAAGGGGGCTCTGATCAATCATCGAGGTAAGAAAATATGATGATTCCCGACCGCTGTAAGTAGTCTGCCACTCCTGCCAGTGTCTTCGAGAAAACCCTGGGAGCTGATGAAAGGCCGAAGGGCAAAACTTTGTATTGGAAGTGCTCGGAACTAACTAGAAAACGTAGGAAGCGCCTGTGTGCCTGATGATTAGTCATGTGGAAGTAGGCGTCCTGTAGGTCAAGGGATGCAAACCAATCTCTGCTGTTGAGTGCTGGAATGATAGTTACTAGTCACCATCTTGAACCTTTGTTTGTGAAGGTACCGATTCAACCGCCAAAGGTCCAAAATTAGCCTCCAGCCTCCTGATTTCTTCTGGGTCAGAAAGTAGTGGAAATAAAATCCCTTGCCTCTGAAGTCCTTTGGTACCCTTTCTACTGCTCCAATAATCAGAAGACGAGAAACCTCCTGTTTCAAAAGAGACTCATGAAAGGGGTCCCTGAAGAGGGATGAGGAGGAAGGAGGGAACGAAACAAGGGAAATGGTGTAGCCTGATGTAATCAGCTGTAGGACCCATTGGTTGGTGGTGATGGAGGCCCATTGTTGTTGGAATGGCCTCAAACGATGGTGAAAAAGTGCGGGGACGTGTTGGTTATCGGTTAACAGAATGATCTGCAAGCCCTCGACCGACGCGTCAAACCTACTGCCTGGTGTTTTGTTGGTTGGACGCTCTGTTGTTTAGAGGACATCATTTTTGTTATTGTTGCGCTGCTGATCATATTGCCTGTAATGAGGCGTTGCATATGAGAAAGGCCTTTGTTTGTGATAAGGTACGTAATGCTTTCGACGATATAGTGGGATATACATGCCTAATATCCTGAGAGCTGTTCTGGAGTCCTATGAAGGACTTATAGGTCTTTTCCACAAATAGGCTCTGTCTGCCAAAAGGTAGATCTTCTACCTTTGACTGAAGATCTTTCGGGACTGCTGCCTGCTGTAGCCATCATGTCCTATGCATGATCACTGATGTAGCAGTGTTTCGTGCTGCCGTGTCTGGGTTATCAAATGCTATGTGAAGGACTGTTCGAGAGGCCGTGTATCCCTCTTGTACCACTGCTTTGAGAACCCAACATTTACTGTCTGGCAAATGTTCTAGAAGTAGTACTAACTTTGAATAATTATCAAAGCTATGATTGGCCAGGAGAGCGACATAATTGACCATTCTTAAAATCAAAATGGCCAATGAATAAACCTTTCTGCAGAATAGGTCTAGACGCTTGTTGTCTAGACTGTAAGCCTCTTTCAAAAAAAAAAAGCATCTAGACTACAAGCCGTTTTCAAAAGAGAGCACCCAGTCAGTCTGGATGCTCTCTTTCGAAAAAGCAGTTTGCATTACATAGCACCTTTTTTCGAAAAAGCACCTTTGAAAAAAGGCGTTATTCTTCGTAAAACGAGGTTTTCTGAGGCTGAAAAAAATGCCGCGTTCTTTCAATTTACTTTTTAAAGAACACGGTAGCAGTCTAGACACAGGTGAAGTTTTTTAGAAAAAAAGGCCACTTTTTTTGAAAAAACCCTGTAGTCTAGACACACCCTCAGAATAAAAATACCCAGCATTAGAGGAAGCAATCTGCTTCTGTCAAAGGTAAAAGTGAATGGTTTATTTAAAAATAATAAATAATTCTGTGTTCCTACATAAGAATATTTCACTACCAAGCCTGTTGCATCACCCTTGGGGCTGCAGAAGTTGATCTCTGTACTCCTGCTTTTCACCAAGAATAACACTATTCCTGAGCTTCTGTGGTCAAAAACTAGTGTAGATGCAGCATTGACGAAAGTTGACGCCATTGGCCTCCGGGAGACCTCCTGCAGCTGTCTGCTCCAACTCTGGCCACAACTTCTGCTTCTACTGCTTTCCTGCTGACCTCTGGGAACAGTAGAAGGGCCTGTCCCACATGGAGAGCATAGGCAGTGAGCAGCATATCATGGCAGATGACAACATGAATGTCCCTAATATTTCTTTGGATACTTTCACAGTTGCGAATACTTCTGCTCCCACGGCCTCCACTTTCTGCTCAGGAAATATTGGACCTCATTGAGGTTTGTGGAGAGCTGTCCATCCTGCATGAGCTCAGGAACAGCAGGAGAGATGCTGACACCTACAGCAAACTCACAAACAAAATACTGGAGAAAGGCCATTCCAGGGACGCCCAGCAGTGTGGGGTGAAAATTAAGAATAGTGGTAGAAATGTAGCCATGTTAGTCTGGTGCAGATGAAACAAAAAACAGGACTGTGTAGCACTTTAAAGACTAACAAGATTGGCCTGGGGGCAGGAGGAAAATGCAGGAAGAAAGCCTCACCTGCCCTGATGACAACTCTGCTCCCTCCTCTTCCCACCCTGTGGCTTCACCCCCAGGATACTTAGGGGCATCTGGAGCCCCAGGATATGGGGGAGGGACATATCAGGGAGCTGGAGCTTTTAGGCCTTCGGGAGGCAGTCCCAACATCTTTCCTGAATCCCTCCTTCCTTCCAGTACCTAGTTCATTCCATTCTGTATTTTCCCAAATAAAAACTCCAGTTATTTGCACAATGGTCTTTTTACTGATTGAACTTCAGAGGTGTTTGGGGAGGGGAGTTAAAGGGATACACAGGGAATAAAGGGGCATGGAAAGCCATGGAGGAAGAGTCTCAAAAGAGGCCTTGCATAAAATTGTGTTTCCAGGTCTCTCTGAAAGATGAACTTCTCCTTGCTATGCTCTCCTTTTTTTAATTGTATCCTTTGGTATATATGGTTGTGACTATTTTCTTCCACTATTTGATCTGAGGAAGTGGGTCTGGCCCACAAAAGCTCATCATCTAATAAACCATCTTGTTAGTCTTTAAAGTGCTATATAGTCCTGTATTTTGTTTCTGCCCTCCTTATGGAACTGATGTCTGGCTGCTCAAACTCTTGGGCTAGGTGCTCTGCTTCAGCGCCCCCACCCAGTCAGAAAAGTTTCTCCTTTTTTCTCACACAGGTTGTGGAGCACACAACAGGTGACCACCATGAAGGGGATGTTGCATTTACTGAGGTCCAGGCCAGTCAGGAGACTCTTGAACCTCCCTTTTAAATGTCCAAATACACTTTCCTCCACCATTCTGCCCCTGCTCAGCCTGGTGTTGAACTCCTCCATGCTGGGGTCCAACCTACATGTACAGGGCTTCATGAGCCATGGGAGCATAAAGTAGGCTGGTTTGCCCAGGATCACTATAGGCATGTCCACTTCTCTGACAGATGTTCCTGCTGCAGAAAAGAGTTCTAACAGGCATCTTTCAGAAGAGGCAGGAGTTCTGAAAGATGCATATACCATGCACCTTTCCTGACCATCCTGCACTGAAGCCAGTGAAGCAGCCCTTGTGATCCTTGAGTTCCTGCAGCACCATGGAGAAGTATCCCTTGTGTCTTATGTACTCTGAGGCACAGTGTTTGGAGGCTAAGATGGGGATGTGCATGCTGTCTACAGCACCCCAACAGTTAGGGAAGTCCATTCTGGCAAAGCCCTCCATGATGCTGTCCACATTCCCCAGAATTGCAACCCTCCATAGCAGGATGTTGTTGATGGCCTTGACTGCTTGTATGAGAACAGCCCCGACTGTAGATTTCTCTACCCCATACTGGTTCCAGACTGACCGGTAGCTGTTTGGCGTGGCAAGCTTCCAGGGGGCAATTGCCATGTGCTTCTGCATGGTTACAGTGGGTGTCATGTGGGTACCTTGGTGCCTCAGGGGAAGGATGAGCCATTTGCACAGTTTCAGGAATGTGGCCTTCCACATACTGAAGTTCTGCAGCTACTACTGATAGTCCCATCTCTGAGTGATGATGCGGTCCCACCAGTATGAGCATGTCTCCTGATACCAGAACTAGTGTTCCACTATATCCAGCAGATTGACTTGTGTTTGCACTAGCATGAGTGTCAGGGCTTGTCTGAGCTGGGCCTCCATGCCATGCTGAGCTTCATCCTTGTTCTCTTCCTGGCGGTGCAACATAGATAGGCTCTCAAAGTATAGTGCCATGAGACACAACACAACAACTATAAGCAGGACAATGCTTTTGAGCACCCCAGGTTCCATGGTCATAGTGCTCTGGCATCCATGTGGGGAACCAGGGCACAAAAGGCACAAGCGCACCGTCCCCTTTATCTCACATGATGGAGGAAGGACCACAGAAGAACGTTATGGGATGCAGCTGATATGAGCCCCTTTAATAATCCAGTGCTGATTTTTGGATGCAGCAGATACAAGAAGCATAGACCAGACTGCCTAGCTCCCTACAATGCCTTTCTCTCTGAGTCTATGGCAAGCTCTGTAATTTGGATGTGCTATTTCGTACATTAGATTCTTGCCTGTAGTGAGAACATAGCCCATCGACTTTTCAAAATTTGAGTGGTAATAAATCAATGATAGTAGATTTGACCTTATTTCGTAGTGTTGACATATCTAAGTTTAGGTAGAGCACCTGCACTAAGCACTCTTTCCCCTTTCTTTCAGGAGTTCTGAAAGATGCATATGCCATGCACCTTTCCTGGCCATCCTACACTGATGTCAGTGAAACGGCCCTTGTGATCTTTGAGTGCCTGCAGTACCACGAAGAAGTATCCCTTGTGGCTTATGTACTTTGAGGCACAGTGTTCAGTGGCCAAACAACAATGGGTATTTTAAAATATTGCTCTCTTTCAGGCTTCGTCTAGAGTGCAGGTTTTTGTCAGAAGAAGCTTTTGTGGAAAAGATCTTCTGGAAAAACTTATTTAGAAAGAGAGTGTCTACATAGCAAAAGTGCAAAGAAAAAGCAATGTGCTTTTTCGAAAGATAGCATCCACATTGATTGTACACTATCTCGCATTTCAGTTGTGATTACTGTGGATGGAGTGGCCACCAGGGCACCTTTGCTTTTTCCTGGAGGCCTCTTCTTCCGAAAAAAAGAACAATTATTTACCTTGTTACTCTTTGAGATGTGTTGCTCATGTCCATTCCAATATACATGTGTGTGCACACTGTGCATGTGCCATCAGAAATTTTTCCCTGAGCAGTACCCTTAGGGCCAGCAGGGAGCCGCCTGGAGTGACGCTGGTATACCGGCCCATATATACCCCTGCTGGCCCCCTCACCCACTCAGTTCCTTCTTACCAGCATACTCTAGATCAAGGGCAGTGGGCGGGGATTTGGAAGACATGAGCAACACATCTCGAAGAATCACAGTTATGAGGTAAGTAACCGTTCTTTCTCCTTCAAGTGATTGCTCATGTGCATTCCAATACACATGAATCCAAAGCAGAACCTAAGGAGGCGGGCTGAACAATGAAACTACAGAGGAGTGGAGGACCATCCTACCCAGGGCAGCGTCCTCTTGGGCCTGATGCAACAGTGCATAGTGGTTGGCAAACGTATGGACAGAGGATCATGTGGCAGCTCTGCAGATGTTCAGGATGGGAACCTGCGCTACGAAAGTGGTGGAGGCGGCTATCGCCCTCGTGGAATGCGCTCTAAGGAGCGGAGCCGAAATGCCCACCAGAGTGTAGCACTCCCTGATGCAGGTGGCTATTTAAGAGGCTATCCATTGGGTGGACACTGGTTGGCCCCTCATGTGCTCTGTGATAGCCACAAAAATTGTGGCAACTTCCAGAATGGTTTGGTCCTAGCTAAATAAAAGGCTAGCGCCCTACAGATGTCTAGAGTGTGTAAAGCCTGCTCTTTCCCAGATGCTAGTGGTTTAGGGTAAAAAACCGGCAGGAAGATGTCCTGGAAGGTATGGAAAGATTACACCACCTTCGAGAGGAAAGCTAGGTGAGGGCGGAGCCGAACCTTATCCTAAAAAAATACCGTATAGGGGAGATCCAACAAGAACTAAATAACTAATCAGGCTCTGAACTATTTACAAATGTGAAGGCTTCTTTGAAAAAGCCATTGCAAAGTGAAACTGATAAGCAGGAGCTCTGTCCGCGACCGAGGGCGGCTGAGAGGAAATGAGCAAGCTGGACCGTGCGCAACACATCAAAGGCACGAACACCGCCTTGGGCAGCCATGCATGCACGGTCCGGCGGACCACGGCTCTGATAGCTCTCTGATTCGTGGCGCTGGGATGGGACCCGACACCTGGAGTGGAGCACCCATGGAGCCACTCAAAGAAGAACAGATCAAATTCATTGGCCATGTTATATAAACAAAATCAGAGAAAATATGATATTCTAGAACAGGTACATGACAAAAATCAATATTAAGATAAAAAGGTCCCTTTGTTTTTTCTGCCTCTTTTATTAGTCTCTAATACTGCATTGTATATTTCTAGATATTTAGGAAATGTACAGACCATATTTGTCATTAATATATTCTGTATCAATTATCTGCTTGCACACTGCTTGTTGCGTGGGTGAATTTCAGATTGAAGAGTTTCCTCAGTAGATTCCGCTCTTGCTGCCCTCTTAAAATTCATTTTAATTAGTCTGTATAAAAAGTGATTGGCCCTCTCTCATATCAAATGAGGCTTATGAGAAATCTGCTGCCATCTTCTATATTATGCATGTATAGCCGGCAGATAGTATTCCTTGCAACATCTTTTGTTTGTTTATACATAAAAGACTAACCTTCACATAAATAACGGAACAGCTATGTGTTTGCTCTACAGTATTGTTTATTTAAGATTTCAGAAGTGACTTTGCAGCAAGAGAGTGTGTCCACCTAAATAATGAGAGTCTGTAATCTGCACTGGCAATGCTACTGGACCATCTTGAAGCCTATTTCTCACACACTGAAAAACACTATGGTTGTCCCCATGGGAGTTGTATGCGTGGAAAGGATTGGACCCTTATGGTTCTCTTTACTTTGACACATACTTCAGTATACATTTATCCAGAGTTGCACTGCTCTCTCCTGGTGATTTACTGCCTCAATGAAAAGATACAGTCAAAAGAAACCCCAGTATCCTAAAAAATGGGTGTCATCAGACTTTCATAGGCATATTAATTAAATCAGCCTAAATTTATGCACATGTTTTACTGATCTTTAGATGAAATCATTCATATTTATTGAGGGTAATTACAGTGGTTTCCAGCCATCTGGTTGTGGGCATTCTACATCAGTCTACTTATTTTTCTTTCTTTAGAAATCAGTTTTCTTCATACAGTCTTAGAGGCCTATTCCTTCAACACCTCTAGGGTTTATGGAAGTTATTAACTTCTGATGATGGAAGTTAGGTATTTGGAAGCTAATTCTGTTAATGGGAATTAGATATATGAAGTGCCTCAAGTGTGGATGGGGGAAAAAATCCCCTCAATTTCCAACTCCAAAGATTGAGAAAGGCATCAATTTTGGAGGTCATATGTGAATACTGAAAGCCCACCAAAGTATATTATATTGAATCTTGACATAAGTTCTTGGCTTCTCAGGTTAGAATGAATTGAGTGTTGTTTATATGACTTTCTTAGTTCTAGATGGAAAAGAGGATGCAGTGCATTGTACCACTCCAGTGGCACCCTATACTAGATTATTTGTGTACAAAAGAGCAGTATGAAGGATGCCTGGATTCTTTATTTGTCTACAAGTCATTGCTATAGCTTGGCCTTGCTCAAGGGAAAATCTGTCATGGAGAACAGAATAATATCCTCTTATCTATGGTCACAGAACCTGGGGAGGGGAAAAACCGTATGGACTTTGTAGAAAACACCCTGGCCACTTCCAGGATCTCTCTCTTTTGTTTTAGATAAGAAATGGTCATTGGTGGAACTTGCTTGCTTGTCTTTTAGAATTGGTTCATGAAATTGGAAGGAGAAAATGAAAAATGATTAGGGGGCTGGAGCATATGACCTACGAGGAGAGGCTGAAGGAGTTGGGTCTGTTTAGTCTGCAGAAGCAAAGAGCGAGGGGGGATTTGCTAGAAGCCTTCAACTTCCTGAAGGGAGGTTCCAAAGAGGATGGAGAAAAGCTGTTCTTAGTAGTGACAGATGGCAGAACAAGGAGCAATGGTCTCAAGTTGTGGTGGGAGAGGTCCAGGTTGGATATTAGGAAAAATTATTTCACTAGGAGAGTAGGTTACCTATTTCACTGGAATGAGTTACCTAGGGAAGTAGTGGTGTCTCCATCCCTAGAGGTGTTTAAGTCTTGGCTTGACAAAGTCCTGGCTGGGTTGATTTAGTTGGGATTGGTCCTGCCTAGAGCAGGAGGCTGGACTTGATGACCTTCTGAGGTCTCTTCGAGCTCTATGATTCTATGATTCTCTGAGAATATATAATAGGGGAATCCTATGACATTGTCAGAAAAATGAATATCTCCATGTACATTTCAAATAGTTCTCTTAAAAATCATACCACTTCATATTCATCTACTAGATTAGATCTCAAGTGACAGTCACAGCCAGCTCTAGGTTTTTTGCCGCCCCAAGAGAAAATTTTTTTGGCTGCCCCCCCTTTTTTTCCAGGGAGGGTCTGTGTGCAAATGCAGCTTTCACAGCTTGCTGGGGGTGCACACGCAAATGCAGCTTGTGTGTCTTCCCGGGGGGGGGGGGTGCGCACTTCAGGGGGAGCCCAAACCCCGGGGCATTTTCATCTCCTAGGAGAGCGCCAGGGACTCCACACGTGAGGACAATGGGACGGCAGGTTCATCAACAGCAAGCCAGTTAAAGACTTCCAAAGCATGCAGCTGTTCAAATCACCTAGTGCTGGAGTTCCCGTCCCACTCCTCACTCTGCAAAGGGATTTTATTATTAGAAGCCTTATAATCACTCAAACTCCAATCCCAACACATAAGCTGTCCAACTCTTGGTGTCCATGGACAAGAATCAGCCTCCCTATACAATGAAGCAGTTCAAAGGGATTAAGAGAACTTTTGTTTCAAATCCCCAGCTCAACTCTCCAGAACAAGACACGCAGCAGACAACAAAACCCCACTAGCCTAGGACCTATTCCATGAGTGCAGCCCTGTGCTTTCTCCTTCAAGGATGGACCAAAGAGCCTCTGAAGCAGGGTGGATTTAAATACCTTTGATTTTAATCTAATTTTAATCATGATTTAAACCGGCAAGCAGAAAACCCAAGTTTAAATGAGTAATTAATCATTTAAATTATACTTTTAAAATATTTTCCTAAAGGATGGTTGAGTCTTATTGATTAGCAACCTTTAAAACATGTTGATTTACAACTAAATATAACCTTTATGCCAAATTTGGTACATCTATTTACTAACCAGGAGAATACACTCAGTACAGCTATCAACTAAATAAATGCCCAAATAATTGTGTAATTTAGATGTGATCAGATTCTTAATTTTTACATTTTTATTCTATTACAAAATGATGCATAATAGGAACACTTAAGAGACAGGTTTTACCCCATTTATTATTTGCTAAGTGGTGGCTACTTTTTTTTAAAACATATGATTTGCATCTACTTTTGTCTAGATGGAAATTCTATTTAAAATAAATAAAACCAGCATTTAATTTTTGTATGAAATAAAACTACCTTAAATGTGAAGGACACATAACAAAAAAGTATCCAAACACATTTTGCATCTAAAATTCATTTATTAAACAAAGGAAATATCCATAGTGAATTTAACAGAACGAATCTAGTCATCACGTTCTTCAAGATGTTAGAACACTCTAATGACCAGTTTTTTACTGAGAGAAGGGAGTTTTTCTGCTTTGTCAACTCTTGGTTTTGCAATGGTGAATGAACTAATCATTGGACTGAACTAGCTGAATAAACCGAAGTGATAAAAACATTCTCTCTTCACCTTCAGAAGAAGCTACTGCTAATGTAAACACTGGTTCTGGGTACTAACACTAGTGAACTGGTAGAATTTCTTTAAAAGTTGACAGGAGACATGTTCTATTTAATTTTTAAATTTAATTCATGTTATTTAAATAGGTTATGATAAATTTAGGCCATAACATTTTTAAATTTAATTTTAAAGGTATATTATTTAAAACAAAGCCTATTTAAATGGGATCACAATTCCAGTTTTAATAAAGCTCTCCTGCCCCAGAAAGGAAGGGACTTGGGGACATGGGCACTGGGAACACCAGAGTTCCCCTTCCTCAGAGAAAGGGAGAGGGAGAATCACCTGAGTCCCAAGCAGGTGTAAGGTTGTCAGGACACAGTACAAGGGGGCTGGGTTCTTGGGAAGGTGTGTGTGTGGGGAGGAGGGGAAGGGAGGGTGTTCAGGACCCAGAGATTAGGGGGAGAGGGGATTGTTTAGAGAGCTAGACAGGAGATGGGGATCCAGGTGGGAGGCGGGGGCAGGGGGAGAAGAGGAGACGGGATCCTAACAGGGTTGCAGTGGGCAAGAAGGTGGGGTTGCTGGACAGAGGCCAAGCCCGGGGAGGCAAAGAGAGGAGGGAGATGGGGGGAGGGGGTCATGAGACAGTGGGCAGAGGCACACAAGTAGGGGGGGACAGCTGGGCAAGGGGGGTTCACAGTCAGGGGAGTTGCAGGGGAGAGAACACAGGTGGGGGGAGTTGCAGGGAGGGCGCACAGGGGGCGGGTGGTTGGCCGGCCAGGGGCACACAGGCGGGGGGGCCTGCACTCATTAAGGTGAAGAAGCCTCTCCAGCTGTAGCTGCCCCATGCCGCCCTCCCAGAAGGGGCCGCGCCTTGGGGCTGCCCACGCAGAGTTCCCAGTGCCCTGGGGCAGCTGGGCGCGGGGCTCCCTGCTCGGGGGATGGGGCCCCGCTGCAGCTGAGCCCAGCGCCTGCCGAGTCCCTATACTCCGCTCCAGTGAGCCAGCTGCCAGGAGCAGCCACCATGGCCATGGCCTACTCCGCCGGGCTCAGCGACACCAGCCACTGCCGCCCTGTGCCGGGGACAGGCGCCTCGCCCTCCCAGCGCCTGACACTGCCCTGCCCTCCCAGTGCTCCGGGGCCAGGCTGAGCAGCTGGGCATGTGGCTCCCAGCTCAGGGCGGCCTCTGGGGGGCTCCCTGCCTCCCTGCTCCTGTCGCCCCTGGCAATGTGCCGCCCCAAGCACCTGCTTGTTTTGCTGGTGCCTAGAGCCGGTCGTGGTGATAGTATGTGTACCAGAAATGATGGTTACACTTTTAAGTTGTATTGAGTAGCACTCATTTATGCACAGAATTGCTGGAGAATTAACTAAGTGCTGTTCAACTTGACCAATGGTTGCAGAATTGGGCCTTTAACAATCAGATCCTGTGGAATACCAAATGCTCTACTAATGCCTGTTTCCTGTCCTGTCCAATTATGAAATTGGATACTCTTACAGGTCCTTGAGCTTGGATGACGTAAGATTCAGGAGGAGCTTACACTGCATTTCAAATCAAAGCATGTAAATGGGAAAAGTGAGCACATCAAAGCAAACGGGAAGAGTGAACACTGTTTTATATAGCTGAGGTCTTAATCTGGGTAACTGGTAATACAACTCCCAACTTTCTGGAGAACTTCAGTTGTGCCAAAAGATGGGATACATTGTGTTGGCTAAACACATTTATTAAACAAAACATCACTAGCTTGTCAAAATGAAGGAAAAAACTCCTTTTTTTTTATCTAGAGACTTATATTGACATCACTGTAGCATCTGAGTTCCTCATCAGTAGAGATTCTATTTAGCATGATTGTCATTCAGACCCTAAAGGAACACATCACTGTAGACTTCCAGAACAACTTAAATTACACAAACAATACAAAAGATATGCAGTGTGTCCGAACAATAACAATCCAGCATCCATACTTACATCAGAAAAATAATGTTTAATTCTGACAGTCCATCAATAGTTAAAAAAGATTGCACTGTTAGTAATGCTTCATTTTGAAAAGACAGCTATCTGAAAGAACACCAGCAGATTTTGCTGCTTATTTTATTTGACCTGACTTAACTAGTTTTCTATGTTGAAATATCATAGTCTATGTTGGGAGTTACAGATTGAGCTATGTCAGGAAGCACAATATGTGAAGTGTGGGCGAGTGAAGGTACTTAAGCTGTCAAGAGGAATCAATTATAGGAATTCTTGAATTGCGCATTGGATAAAAAACAGATGACATAGCTTTGCATGTGCAACTGTGATCTCAGCTTTTTACTTTAAATCCAAAAATTTCCATAATCTTCCTGAACATTTGGTACTAAATACTATAAATTGTCCAGGATAGCCATTTTTGTACATATGAGGTACTGCTGTAATCTTTTCTTTATTTTGGCGTGGAGGGAAAATGTGCAAATAAAGAAGTTCCATTCTGGAAACAATGCATCCTCAGCATTGAACTCATGCAGATGTGGTCTGAGGCAGGGTATACCAACCCCACACTGGCTGGGGAGGGGTTAACCAGGCTTGCTGGCCTGAGAAGGCTCCTTCCCCACAGCCTTGCTGAGAAACGGGCATTGCTTGGTCTTATAAAGACTAAGCTTATGCATATTCATGCAGGCTCAGGTTTGAAATGATTGGTGGAGATGGAATGCCTATTTACATAAGTTTAAAATGATTGGATGACACTCTTTGGAAATTACATATTCATGAGTAACAGTCATTTTATGAATATTCATACGCCTTCAAATTTATACAGTCAGTTGGACACTACGTGCCAGGTGACTAGGGACTAATGGTTTTTGAGAATGATTGACAGTTACATTACAAGACATGCAGCAATGCATGATAGATACAATGATGACAATTTAGACCAAGTTATACATTATGCTCATTGTTACAGATGATACATTGGTATAAGCATGATGATACATTATATAAGCATTCAATCATTGCATAATTTGTAACAGCTGGGCATGCTCTAACTGCAGACCCAGTATAAAGGCCAGAGGAGCAGCTCAGTTGGAGCTGACCACTGGAGGGGAAGGAGCGCCTGCCAGATCACAGGAGCAACCACCCCCCGCTGGCCCTGCTACGGGTGCAGCCACTGTTGTAGCCACCATGCCAGCCACAGCCATTGCGCCAGCCACAGGCTGCAACTGCCGCACCCGCAGACACAGCTAATGCAGCAGCATTTGCCAACAGAGGTGGGGAATATGCTGGCCAGTGGACAGGGGTAGAAAGCAGCCCAGGGTGGGGAGCAAGAGGCCTTCTGGCAGACTTGGCGCATTTTGGGGGGAACTCCCTGCTGAGCCAGTGGTGGGAACCTCCTAGCACTGACAGGGCCGTGGGCTGGGGCTTGGCAGAGGGGAGTGCCCAGGTTCCTCTACCCCCACCTCCTCTTGCTCCCCAGAGAGGGAAAGCCAATTTAGTGAACTACAAACTTGGCCATTAGGCCAGATTTACTCTGCAGAAGGGAGAACTATAGACTTAGCTGCTGAGCCTTACTTACCTTGCAGACAGGGGCACCAGAGACTTGGCAGTTGGGCCTTACCCCACAGACAGGAGCACCAGAGACTCAGCTGCTGGGCCTAGTTTACCCCGCAGACAGGGGAACCTTAGGGTACGTCTAGACTACATGCCTCTGTCGCCAGAGGCATGTAGATTAGGCTACCAGACATAGGAAAATGAAGCGGTGATTAAATAATCGCCGCTTCATTTAAATTTACATGGCTGCCGCGCTGAGCCGACAAACAGCTGATCAGCTGTTTGTCGGCTCAGCGTGATAGTCTGGACGCTCCTCTGCCGACATCAAAAGTATTTGTTGACCACCCAGGTATACCTCATCCCAGGAGGCATACTTGGGTGGTCGGCAAATACCTTTGATGTCGACACCCGCGCGTCCAGACTATCGCGCTGAGCCGACAAACAGCTGATCAGCTGTTTGTCGGCTCAGCGCGGCAGCTATGTAAATTTAAATGAAGCGTCGATTATTTAATCGCCGCTTCATTTTACTATGTCCGGTAGCCTAATCTACATGCCTCTGTCGCCAGAGGCATGTAGTCTAGATGTACCCTAAGTTAGGTCTATCTAGGAGACCATCAACAAATGGTAAATATTTAGATAAAATACCTATCAGTGATGGGATTTTAAAATTCCTTTTGAGATTTTAACAGTTGGAACAATGCGAAAGTTATACTTTTGTTTTTAAGAAGGCAGTCTAGTCATTATATAAACTACTAGTCATAGACTCCTGAAAGGTGCCTGAACTTAGTTAGCACTTCTGGATATGTACACCCTTGCTGAGCATGCTCTAACTGCAGACCATTCAAGTACTTTATCATCCTCCTAGTGAAATAGTTTTTCCTAAAATCCAACCTAGACCTTCCCCACTGTAACTTGAGACCATTAAGCCTCATTCTATTATAGGTCACTACTGAGAACAGCCTCTCTCCAACCTCTCTGGCAATTCCTTTTAGGCAGTTAAAAACTGCTATCAAATCCCCCCTCACTTCTCTCTTCTGCAGACTAATTAAACCCAAATCCCTCAGTCTCTCCTCATAGGTCATGTACTCCAGCCCCTTAATCATTTTGGTTACCCTCCATTGGACCCTCTTCCAAAGCATCCACTTCTTTTCTGTAGTGGGGGCCCAGAACTGGACACTATACTCCAGATGTGGCCTCACCAATGCAGAATAAAGAGGAATAATCACTTCTCTAGATCTGCTGGAAATACTCCTCCTAATGCACCCTAATATGCCATTAGTCTTCTTGGCTAGAAGGGCACACTGTTGACTCATATCTAGCTTCTCATTCACTGTAATCCCCAGGTCCTTTTGTGCTGAACTGCTGCTTAGCCAGTTGGTCCCTAACCTATAATAGTGCTTGGGATTCTTCCATCCCAAGTGTAGAACTCTGCACTTGTCCTTGTTGCACCTCATCAGATTTCTTTCGGCCCAATCCTCTAATCTGTCTAGGTCACCGTTTCCCAAATCATGGGCTGTGGCTTTGGAGGCCTAGCCACTCAGAGAAGCCTCTCCTGGACCGGGGGTTGAATATCCAGGGAAAGGAAAATGGGTGATAGGGGGACTCAGGCCGTCCCTCTCCACTGGGTCCCAGCCCAGGGCCCTTTAGGCAAGGACTCTGGCTCCTGCCCGCTCGGCAGGGAATCCGGTCGATACACGCCAAGCCATGCTTTTAGTCCTTTGCCCTGGGCTGCTTCCTACCACGCCCTGGTTCCCCTGGGGCCCATTCGCCTCTGAGTCAGTACTTGCCGGGGTTGCGGGTGTGCTCCTGCCTCCCTGGGGTTGGCGGCTGCTGGCTCTGTCTCCGGTTCAGGCACAGGCAGCGACTCCGGTCTCAGCTGCTGTAGAAACACCGGCCTGGCCTGGTCTACTCCCTCATTCTGCAGTCTCCCAGTTGGGGCTCTTGTACATTTCAAAGGGGGAACGTAGAATTCCGCATGCAGTCCGGGGCCAGTGGGAAGTCCTGCATTTCTGGGTCACATTTCCAGTGCGGGCTCTTGTGCATTTCAAAGCCATGAAGCCGGGGTCAGTGAGGGGCTCAGAGTCCCCTGCTAATCCCAGGCTCCATGGTATGCTGCATGCCACTAGGAGCCTGGGGTCAGCTGGGGACTCCCCAGCTGATCCTGGACTCCCCGCAGCAGCCCCTTTGAATTGTGCACATGCATGGCTCAAAGGGACAGCTGCTGCACCGCTGATCCATGGATCAGCTGTTCAGTGGCCGTCCCTTTAAATCATGCATCTGCGTGATTCAAAGGACCAGCTGCCTGGAGCCCGAGGTCAGCTGGGGACTCCCCAGTTGACCCCAAGTTCTGGGGAAATGCCGCAGGAGCCCGGGGTCAACTGGGGAGTCCCCAGCTGATCCCAAGCTCCCCACATTATTTCCCAGGACCTGCTGAGGAACAAACCCAGACAAAAGGTGGGCTAGAGCAGTACTGCTTTTGGGGTTGTTTATTGGCACAGATTCTTAAGAGTAAAGTGATACTCACACGCATACATCACATTTATGCTGGCAGTTTGGAGGCAGGCTGCAAGTGTGGTGTAGATTACTTTTGATTTCTCTGGTGTCTGGAGTGCCGGCCAGGCATCAGCTTCCCAGAGACTTGACCATGATGTTCCCTGGGAGATCCCTTCGGATCTGCAGGAGGCTTTGCTTTCTCTGGGCCGGTCCCAGGTTTCTGCTGTGATGTTACATCTTGTCCAAGAGAGAGAGGTTTTCTGGCCGCTTCTCAGTCCATTTATCTGATCGCAGGGGTCTTTGTCTTTCTTAAAAGGTCACAGATCCTAAATTGCCTTTGACTGGGTATTTCTCATTCCTACCTTACACATATTCCACAGATTACCTACATATTCATAAGCATACATTAAGCAACATGATTTCTAGGTAAAATCCAGCCTAATAGCCTTGAGTAACCAGAAACCTACCATAAATTGGATTGTTTGACATACTAAAAAGACCTAATAATAAGGGTTAACATACCAAAGCCATGATACAGAGCTTAACATAAATTGTAACTAAGAGAGGTAGAGTTAAGGGAAAAGGAGAGGAGTATGTCCAGTCAGCTAGATGCCAGTGGAGAGGAGAGAGGGGGGTTGTGTCTGACTGGTTACAGAGCTGTTGATCATTACCCATTAAGCCTGACAATCTAGCCAGCTTTCTATCCACCTTACAGTCCGTTTATCCAATCCACACTTTCTTAACTTGCTGGCAAGAATTATGTGGGACACCATATCAAAAGCTGTTCTAAAGTCAAGGTATATCACATCTACTGACTTCCCCATGTCCATAGAGTCAGTTACTTTATCATAGAAGGAAATCAGATTGGTCAGGCATGACTTGCCCTTAGTGAATCCATGTTGACTATTCCTGATCACTTTCCTCTTCCAAGTACTTCAAAATGGATTCATTGAGGATTCCCTTCATGATTTTTCTGGGGACTGAGGTGAGGCTGACTGGTCTGTAGTTCCCTAGATTCTCTTTCTTCCCTTTTTTAAAGATGGGCACTACATTTGTCTTTTTCCAATCATCTGCGACCTCTCCCAATGACATATTCCAACTCCCTCAACACTCTTGGATGCATTAAATCTGGCTCTAGGGATTTGTGTATGTCTAACTTTTATAAATAGTTTTTAACTTGTTCATTCTCCACTGAGGGCTGCCCAGCTTCTTCCTATACTGTGTAGCCTAGTGTAATAGTCTGGGAGCTGACCTTATTTATGAAGACAGAGGCAAAAATATGATTGAGTACTCCAGCTTTTCCCACATTATCTGTCACTACGTTACCTCCTTCATCCAGTAAGTGTCCCACACCCTCCCTGATCACCCTTTTATTGCTAACATTCCTATAGAAACCTTTCTTGTTACCCTTCACATGCCTTGCTGGCTGCAATCCCAACTGCATGTAGGCCTTTCTGATTACACCCCTGCATTCTCAAACAGTATATTTATACTACTCCCTAGTCAGCTGCCCTAATTTCTACTTCTTGCAAGCTTCCTTTTTGTGTTTAAGCTCGCCAAGGATTTCCCTGGTAAGCCATGCTGGTTGCCTATCATATTTGTTTTTCTTATTGTGCATCAGGATGGCTTGTTCCTATGCCTTCAATAAAGCTTCTTTAAAATACTGCCAGCTCTCCTGGACTTCTTTCCCCCTCTTGTTAGCATCCCAGGGGATCCTGCCCATCTCTGAAGGAGTCAAAGTCTGCTTTTCTGAAGTCCAGGGTGTGTATTTTGCTGCTCTCCTTTCTTCCTTTCATCAGGATCCTGAAATTGATTATCTCATGATCACTGCTTCCCAGTTTGCCACCCACATCTATTTCCCCTACTAATTCCTCCCTGTTTGTGAGCAGCAGGTCAAGCTGTACATGGCCCCAGATTGGTTCCTTCAGCACTTCTACCAGGGAATTTTCTCCAACAGAGCAGTTTTCTCCAGAAACTCCCTGAATTGTCTGTGTACTGCATTTCTTTCCCTTCCACTCATAATTTGGCAATTATCCCTAAAAACAGATCACATTTGAAGACAGATGTCCTTGAAGTGATTTTCCAACTGAAGTTCTGAATTCTATCTATTACTTCTTTCAGTGTAACAAAACAAAAAGCTGAAACCACCTATTATCCCATAAAGTCAATGGTCACAGAGCACCATTGAGTTTACAGAGAAATCATGGTTAGCCTCTTTCAGGCGAAGGAAAATTGCTAAAATATCAGGCCTTGAAAGGAGTACACTAGGTATCGGGAGTTCCTTTGTTGAAAATATTTCCTTCTAAAAAGGCTGATGGTTCTTAAAGTGATGGATCTGAGCTTCCTCATCCTGAACTTTAAACTTATGTGACATATATTTTCATATGATAGAATCATAGAGCTGCAAGAGACGTTAGAAGGCCATCAAGTCCAGCCCCCTGCCCAAGGCAGGACCAATCCCAATTAAATCAACCCAGTCAGGGCTTTGTCAAGCCGGGACTTAAACATCTCTAGGGAGGGAGACTCCACTACTTCCCTAGGTAACCCATTACAGTGCTTCACCACCCTCCTAGTGAAATAATTTTTCCTAATATCCAACCTGGACCTCTCCCACCGCAACTTGAGACCATTGTTCCTTGTTCTGCCATCTATCACTACTGTGAACAGCCTTTTCCAGCCTCTTTGGAACCTCCTTTCAGGATGTTGAAGGCTGCTATCAAATCCCCCCTCACTCTTCGCTTCTGCAGACTAAACAGACCCAACTCCCTCAGCCTCTCCTCGTAGGTCATAAGCTCAAGCCCCCTAATTATTTTGGTTGCCCTCCACAGGACCCTCTCTAATGCGTCCACATCCTTTTTGTAGTGGGGGGCCCAGAACTGGACACAATACTCCAGATGTGGCCTCACCAAAGCCGAATAAAGGGGAGTAATGACATCTCTGGATCTGCTGGCAATGCTCCTCTTAATGCAACCTAATATGCCATTAGCCCTCTTGGCTACAAGGGCACACTGTTGACTCATATCCAGCTTCTCTTCCACTGTAACCCCCAGGTCCTTTTCTGCAGAACTACTACTTAACCGGTTGGTCCCCCGCTTGTAACTATGCTTGGGATTCTTCCGTCCCAAGTGCAGGACTCTACACTTGTCCTTGTTGAACCTCATCAGATTTCTTGTGGCCCAATCCTCCAATTTGTCTAAATCATTCTGGACCCTATCTCTGCCCTTAAGCGTACCTACCTCTCCCCCCAGCTTAGTGTCATCTGCAAACTTTCTGAGGGTGCAATTCATCCCCTCATCCAGATCATTAATAAAGATATTGAACAAAATCGGTCCTAGAACCGAACCTTGGGGCACTCCGCTAGAAAATGACCGCCATCCTGACATCGAGCCATTGATCACAACCTGCTGGGCCCGGCCTTCTAGCCATCTTTCTATCCATCTTACCGTCCATTTATCCAATTCACATTCCCTTAACTTGCTGGCAAGAATATTGTGGGAGACCGTATCAAAAGCCTTGCTAAAGTCAAGGTATATCACATCCACTGACTTCCCCATGTCCACCGAGCCAGTTACCTCATTATAGAAGCTAATCAGATTGGCCAGGCACGACTTGCCCTTTGTGAATCCATGCTGACTATTCCTAATCACTTTCCTCTCATCCAAGTGCCTCAAAATGGATTCCTTAAGGATCCGTTCCATGATTTTTCCAGGAACCAAGGTAAGACTGACCGGCCTATAGTTCCCTGGATCATCCTTCTTCCCTTTTTTGAAGATGGGCACTACATTTGCCTTTTTCCAATCATCCGGGATTTCTCCCGATCTCCACGACTTTTCAAAGATAATGGCCAAAGGCTCCTCAATGACATCTGCCAACTCCCTCAGTACCCTCGGATCCACTGGCAATGCTCCTCTTAATGCAACCTAGTATGCAACCTTCTTGGCATGTTGACTCATGTCCAGCTTCTCATCCACTGTAACCCCCAGGTCCTTTTCTACAGAACTGCTACTTAGCCAGTTGGTCCCCAGCCTGTAACAATGCTTGGGATTCTTCCGTCTTACGTGCAGGACTCTACACTTGTCCTTGTTGAACCTCATCAGATTTTATTTGTGTTTACATGACTTTATGCTATAATAGGTAGTTTCAGCTTTCTGTTTTGTTACACTGATACTTTCTTTCTCCACCACAGAAAGGGAGTATTCTGCTTCTGGTGGTCTTCTGATCCAAGTAGCAAGGGAATAGGTTGGTATTTTGGTGGGGAAAAGTGAGGTTAAATTATTTTATGTTTAGTTTTTTCTTAGTGTCAGGACTATGAAGAAAGGGCAATAGCAGCATCTCATCAAAAGTTTAAAGAATTACCTTTTGGTCTTGCAATGGCCTAAGAATCAGCAAACTATTTTGGTCAAATTCAACCTATTTTTCCTGCAGAAGTTAATTCACTTTATCTGCCATTGTTGTCTTGATCATATAAAATATTCAGACACAAATTAGGACAAACAACTGATTCAGACTCAAGTTATAGCCCTTGCAAAACAATGATTTTTTTTTCTTGGCCTAATCTAACAAAGCAAATAGGACAACTACTAATTCAGAAAGAATTAAATAAAGTAACATGTAGGATGTCACTGCTGAGTTTTCCAAGAGAGGAATAAGCACTCCCACTCAGAAAAAGAACATATTAAATATGTACAGTACGAAAATCGTGATTCTGAATTAAAAAGGCAGGTAATAATATCTAAACTTCTTGTACCGTCTTTTTCAAGACTCCTTGTACATAACCTGTTACTGCTTATCGTGATTTTACCTATATTGTGAATAAACCACCAATCTTGTTCATTTGTTCTTGTCATATATCACATACATCAAGGAATAGTGTGCATATAATTATACTTTTTGGAATTTTGGAGTAAATTCTCTAAATAAGCTCCAGTTTTTCTTTGAAAGTGATCTGCTATATTAAAAAAACCATGACTTTGCTTTTGTACTTAGTCATAAACATCTGCAAATAAAACAGACTATGATGTACATAAGCTTCAGGGGGTAGCTAAGTTAGCCTATACAGGATAAACTTAATAAACAATAAATGGTCTGGTAGCACTTTACAGACTAACAAAACACGTAGATAGTGTCATGAGCTTTTGTGGGCACAGCCCACTTGTTCAGATGACCAGAGTTTTGAGTTTAGGATATGCAGACCCAAAATAAATAATGGAGAAGGGAAAGGGGGGAAGGAAAAAAAAGAAGGGGCAGAGGGTATGAAAATATTAAAGGGAAAAACAAGGCAGAACTGGTAATCTATAAGTTCCTAAAGATTGGATAGTTAAAAAAAGCAGAAAAGGATCATAGAATAGCAATTAGATAGAAAGGGTAATAACGCAAGAATGTATAGATTCTTATAGAATGTGTACATTCTTATAGATTACCAGCTCTGCTTATTTTTTTCCCCTTTTGACATTTTCATACCCTCTGCTCCTTGTTTCCTGCCCCCCCTTTTTTTCCTTCCCCCCTTTCCTTTCTCCCCTATTTATTTTGGGTCTGCACATCCTAAACTCAAAACGCCAGTCATTTTAAGAACTGGGCTGTGCCCACGAAAGCTCATGATCCCGTCTACATGTTTTGTTAGTCTATAAAGTGCTATCAGACCATTTGTTGTTTTTTAAGTTTATGATGTACATGTTCTTAGAAAAGTGACTTGTAAAAGCCACAATACATAATTAAAAACAAACAGGCTTACCTCCTTTAATACTTATTTTACATAAGAATCATGCAGTGTTTCTGATGCTAACTTGTAAATGTAATCTAATATCTTTATTTTTATTTCATGACAGAACACAGCCCTATTCACTACATTTTATCCAGGCCTATCTGCAGAAATCAGCTTAAAATCTATTTACAAATTCCAATAACTTTTACATGGTAGAAATGGCTGGGAAGTGGAGATTTGACATAAATGAGCTCTATCTTTTGATCCACAATTCAGAATTCCTTGTTTTCAGATTTTAAATACTCATCTGTAGATGTGTGATCAGTTTTAAAACACAAAGAATTAATTATATTATGTAATTGTGGTTGTGTTCTTTAAAACTGACATATTTTTAAAAAATCACCTAAATGTGAAGGAGAGATTAAAGTATTTCCCACTCCATTAGAAACATGGTTTCAGTGATGATTCTTCTTCAATCCCTTCTATAAAAATGTAATGTTTTGGGCTAGCCTACTTCCCAAATGACTACTTCCATTTTCTTACTAAATGCAGTTTAGGCAGAGCAACAGCACCACACAATTTACATCTAGTTTCAGAAACCTCTAACCAACAAACTTGGACTCCAGAGAACCACATTTTTGTAGCAACATATATGTATGCTGCAACCCCATCTGCTAACTCCCAAATTAATTCACATCACTACACCTTCCTGGAGGTCAGCCAAAAGAAAGATGCACACATGTCTCTCTACAATTCATCAATATTAGAAAAAGATATGCATTATTTGGCACATATCTCTGTCTCTGGCTGATGTCCGAGACAGATTAATCAGGGAAGAACACACCACCTGCATTAAGACATTTGGGGACATTTTCTGATTATCCCACTTGCTGTCAATTAGGTGGATGGCACAAAGTCAAACTCCTGCAATAGAAGCAGGAGAGAGCAAAGTTTGCAAATTCCCGTATGGATCAAAATGACAAATGTGAAGAGCCTCCCCACAAGAGAGTGCAAGGAGGCCAATTATTGTTAAAATGAGCTCTAACAAAGCATCTTCTCTGTATATTTTGGTTTAAAGCAAGGAAAGAATCTATATAGGAAACAAAGTATCCATTAGCTTGCGGACTGCATTTGTTCTAGGAAAACAAAACTGCCGGTTAGAATTAAAATTATCAATCAACTTTAATTGTGATGGCATTTAAAATCTGGCTGTTTCAGTCTATGATGTACTGCTTGGTAAAGTCCCTCTGTTTAAATACTCTAAAGAGCACTTTACATTTGGTATTTTCACTGAAAACTTGCACTTAAAGTAACTAGATTTAGTCAGCGTTTAAACCATTAATATAGATAAATTAGAAGACATATTTAGTGTTGCTTAGGTCCTTAACTCAATTTTTGTTTTTTGGAAAATAAAATGAAAATGTCCATGCTTCATTGGAATCATTGCTCTGGGGTGGGGCTGGAGATAAAGGGTTCAGTATGCAGGATGCCTCAGGGAGAGAGTACTACCTCTGCTCTCTGTAACCGCAGCAGCTTGAGGCTAGGTGAAAAACATCTCTCCATGGCCACTGCAGCTTCTGTGGGCACAGCTGGAGAGGGGCACATGTCCCCTGGCTGGGGCAGGTCTAGATTCATTAGCGCCCTGCACTCCCCAGCCAGAGAGAATTCCAGAAAACTGTGTGCTTTCCCCCTCGCTCCTTGATAAAGGGGAACAGTTAGCAATGTTTCTGTATGAATGAGGGGTGGGGGAGGCAGGAAGCTTCAGCTGCTGCAGTGAGAAAGGGCTGGGGTAACCCCTCTCTCCCTGGGGTAAACTTCATACTGAACCCCTCATCCCACCCAAAACCCAGAACAATGACTGAAAGGAAGCATGTACATTTTCATTTTATTTTCCAAAAAACAAAAATTAATCGATTTAAGGACTTGAGCAAAACCAGGTCAATCTTCTGTACTTTTGAAAGCTTTGTTCATTTCTAGCAAGAAATACATTAAAATTATTTTTATCCGGTAGTGCAAATTCATATTTCTACATTAGTTTTGCCTTTCAATATGTTACCTTAATATTCCCCTTTCTCCATGCATGTTTTCTCTACCAAGCAGTCCTTTCTTTGCGCTTTTCTTTCTATAAAACAAAGCTATTTTGTCTTAAATGCCTCTGATACTTTGTCAATTCTGCTTTAATTAAGCCTTCTGTCACTTGTTGCTCTGCAACATACGATTCTCATTGTGTCATGACAGATCTAGTATTCAGCTGTTACACAGGATGTTAATGTGAACACATCAATATTCAAGTCTCTTGATAGATCGTGAGGCTTAATAAATCACTTTTGCAAAGTCAGTAGTGTTCCTGTCATAATGTAAAACAAGCTAGTGGAAGAGATATGTAAAATGTAGTTTGTTTCCAGAAATAAATAAGATATTCATCCAGTAACAGCAGACTACTTGTTTTAGTGTAAGTACAGTATTAGGAAAATTAATAATTTTACATTTGAATAGGTATCAGGCTAGCTGCACCTTTACCTGTTTTCTAGTACTGCCAGGTGTTTGGCCTCTTGTCATTACCTGTGTCAGGATGGAATCTAGTGACACTTAAAGCTGGGCTTGGGTGTGTTACTGTCTGTATACCAATCACTTAATCCAGTGTTTCCCAATTATATTTGGCCAAGGAACCCTTTTCAGCTTTTCAGAATTTCAAGGAACCCCTAAGTTTGTCAAGCAAAAAAAAAAAAAAAAGAAAAGAAAAAGGGGGCGGGGCGAGGGACCACCAATTCATGAAAATCACATTCCTTTCCCAAGACCCCCCCCCCCATCTCCCTTCTGTGAGGCCTCATCCGCTCTGTTCCCCTCCTCTCCATCGCTTGCTATACCCAGCCTTTATACCTGTCTCAACCTAGTGAGAGTGAGGTGTGGGGTGGGAATGAGTGATTTGGGTGTGGGAAGGGGTAAGAAGTACAAGCTCTGGGAGGGAATTTGGATGCAGGAGAAGGGGCTGTTGACTCAGGGAGGGGGCTCCAGGCTGGGGAGTGTTGGGTTCAGGTGGAAGGTTGGGGTGCTGAGCAAGCCAGGGCTTGTGGATGTGAGGGTGCAGGAGTTTGGGCTGGATATGTTAGGGACTCAGGGCAAGAAGTTTGTGAGTATGACGGGCTCAGGACACAGATTTGTGATGTGTGGATGGTGGAGGAATGTTGTGGCAGAAGACTGAGGATGTGGGGATGCAGGAGTTTGGGGATGTAAGAGGCTCAGGACAGGGGGTTCCAGTGTATGATAGGCTCAGATTTGGGGTCAGGTGGTGCAGGAGTGTTATGATGCAGCAGTGAAATGGGGGTTCGGTCCCAATTAGGGGCTTGTTGGCCTGACTTCATTTTTAAATAAAATATTATGTCAAACTCAAAAGGTTTTAGCATTGTCTTTATATATGAGAGGGGTGAGGAACCTGTTTTGAGTCAAAGGTCACTGACCCACAGAAAAGTCAGTTGGGGCCACACAAGTGAGATGCAAAAAAAAAAAAAAAAAAAGATCCTCCAAAACCCCCAAGCCTCACTAACGTGGTCCCAAATGTGCTGGTGGGGGTAGGGGACAGAGTGCTAGTGGGTGCTGGGGAGAGGGTGCTGCTGGGTGGAAGGATGCTGGCTCAGGTGGCAGGGTGCTGGGACAGGCAGGTGGCAGGGTGCTGGGGTCAGGGACATGGTCCTGCTGGGCACTAGGGTGACTGGCAGGATGCTGGGACAAGGAACAGGGTGCTGCTGGGTGCTAGCGTGGATGGCAGGGTGCTGGGGCCAGGGCTAGGGCCAGGGTGGTGCTGAGTCCTGGGGTGTGAGGCAAGGTGCTGGGGCCAGGGCGGTACTAGGGCGGATGGCAAGGCTGCCAAGGAGCAGGATAGGGATGGGGTGCAAGATCTAGGATGGAGCTGGGGGGCGGAAGGGGACAAGATCTGGGTGGTAGGTAGGGTGCAGAAGCAGGCTGGATGTAGGGTGTCTGGCTACAAGGGAGGGTGTGAGGAGGGGACTTGGGTAGGAGTTGGACCTCCCTGATCTGGCACCCTCTAGACCTGACTGGTCCCAGATGAGGAATTTTTGGACCAGGGGAGGTCATTTGAGGGCTCCTGGTTCCCCCCCTTCCCCACTAGGCTTCTTTGCACCTCTATCCCCTGCAACCGAACTAAGCTGCCCACCCCTGCTGGTTCCCTGCACTTCCCCCAAAACCATCCCTCACAATCCAAGGGAGTGCAGCACCTGTTCCCTGCAGCCCCTCACAGCCCAGCTGAGCTGCCCGTCTGTTCTGTATGCCCTCCCCCATCCACCTCAGCCCAGCTGAGCCCTGCATTGGTTCCCTGCATGCCTCCCCCACAGGACTGCTGAGCCCCATTTCCCTGCACCTCCTCCAAGCCCCACAAAACTGCTGAGCCAAGAGCCGATTCCCTGTCCCTCCCTCCCCTTGAGTCTAGCCCTGGTTCTTGGCACCTCCCTCCTCCTGCAGTCAAACTGAGCTCCACACACACACATCCCACCCCACCCCACCCCACTGCCCAGCCCAGCTCCTCAGACCTCCCCACTCTGCAACCTAGTTGAGCTCAATTTCCCTGCACCTTCCCCCAAACCATGTAGACATGCTGAGCCAGTGCTGATTCCCTGCCCCTGCCTTCCTCCCTCCCCTTGGCTGTGTCTACACTGGCACGATCTTGAGCCAAAGCGGCCACTCTTGTGCAAAAATTTGCTGCCTGTCTACACTGGCCTGGCCGTGGCTATTTTTGCCTGATGCCTTTTACCCAGTATTCTGTCCAAATATCTTTGTCACTGAGCACAGGCAGTTGCTTTGATTAGTATCAGAGAGGTAGCCGTGTTAGTCTGAATCTGCAAGAGCGGCGAGGAGATCTGTGGTACCTTATAGACTAACACTTATGCTCCAAACACTTCTGTTAGTCTATAAGGTGCCACAGGACTCCTCGCCACTTTGATTGTCATGATCCCTGTGCCCCAGGGTCTACATCTCTCATAATTTTTCTTTTCCTTAAAGAGCTGAGAGCAAATAGTGACCCTGGGCAGCAGCATGTCTCTTAAAAGACGCTACTACACTCTTACAAGAACTAAGAATACATTTAGAGAGTATGTATTGGTGTTTTTTGTTTTAAAGCCTCAGAACCTACAGTATAAATCCACCTTTTTCACATCCTTGTCTCTTGTCATTTTGTCTTATCCTACCTAAACTGTAAATTCCTCAGGGCAGAGATTGCCTATTTTGTATGAAAAACTCCTTGCTATGATGTTCTAATATGGAAAGAGCTTTGTCATGAATTTATTAATTTTGTGTATAGTAGGGGCTGCACCCCCTGCTTGCTATGCTTGCCAAACCCCCTGCTCTAGTGGTAGGCAGGCTTGGCTCTACCCCCGGCCACCAGGGTGGGCCAGGCCGAGGCATGGCAGCCCCAGCCTGCACTCTCCCACCACTGGCCTTTGGGCAGGGCCAAGGCTGAGCCATCCCTGGCTCTCTGATCCTCCCCCTGCAGCCACCAGAGAGGGATGAGGTTGCCCCTGACCCAGCTCTTCTCCCCTCCCCGGGCCACCAGGGAGGGCCAAGCGAAGGCTGAAGAAGTCCTGGCTGTCCCCCCCGATACTGGGCTGAGACCATGGTGTGGTAACCGCGGCTTCCCCCAGAGTACCGGGAAGAAAGGGAGGAGGCAGGCAGGACAGAGTGACATAATGGCTGTAGATTTGGTGCTGTATTGGCAAGGGCTCTTTCCTCCTCCCCATGCACTGTGCCCTATTGAAGTGGGGATTAATTATAGAATGTGTGTGTGGAGCTGGAGGCCAGGCAAACTCCTGACTGGAGTTAGTGTTTATGTTGGAGAAGATTGTAAACAGTCTGTGGGAGGAGTATGGAACTTCTTGAGGCAGGTGTGTTGCAGAGGTTCAGGGGGGTTATAAAGTGTTGTGTGAAGTATGGGGGGCTGGTGGGCTGAAAGGAAGCTGGGGGTCTGGGAGAAGGTTGGGGAAATGTGTGCCCTTGTTTCGCGGACTCGGAGGAGGCTGGGGAGTTCTGTATGTTGAGCGAGACTGGCCTAGGTGGCTGACTAAGTGGAATGAGTAGGGGGCTCTGAGGAAGCTCCTTGAGGACAAAAGGAGTGACTGAGGACTTCTCAAGAAGGTTGCAGGAGGACTGGGGGAAGCTGAGGGCAGTGGGAAGAGATTGCGGGAGGCTGCTTGACGCAGTGATGAGAAGGTGGCTGGGAGGAGGCTGGAAGCTTGGGAAAAGGCAGCCTGAGGGCAGGACGAGGAGGCTGGTGGGGCTGGAGAAGAGGGTTGGGGGAAATCAGCCTGAGGGCAATGCTGGGAGGCTGGTGGGGGGCTGGGAGGAGGCTTGGGGGGAAGCAGCATGAGGGCTGGGTGAGGAGGCTGGGGGCACTGAGGGGAAGTAGTCTGAGGGCTGTGTTTAGTAGAGCCGTGCTTGTGCTCTGGAGGCTGCTCTGTCCTGTCTGTGCAATCTGGTGAAGGTGGGGGGGGGGGGGAAGAATGGAGGTGCAGGAGTGCCTGCCCATCTTGCCTGGGGTGCAATGAGGCACAGGTACTGCAGTGTGCACATGGCACTCTGGGGCACTGTGGCCTGCTGAGATGGGGAAAGCAGTAGAGTGGGGGGCCACTGTCCTTTCCCCTCTCCTGTGAGGACCCATCTGTGCTGCTCACTGCCCCAGACCTACCTGGAGAGGCCACCTTCCCACTGGGAGCCAAAGGAAAGGAGTCTACAGGTCCTTCAATAGCAATTCCAAGTTGTGAGGGGAAGCACCGGGGTCGGGCTCAAGCTGGGGATTTTACCTCCCGCTGCATGGGGCGGAGGAGGGAGACGGAGGGGTAAGGAGGCAGGCAGGACGCAGAGTGACATCACTCTGTTGTCCTACAGGAAATTTGTATATATATACATATATATATATATATAAAAAGAGAGAAAGAGGGTAAGCGAGAGAGAAATTTGATACATTGCATTAATACAGTTTGTGCATGTCTGTATTTTATATTCTTTTAAAAAGAGAAAATTGTTTTGGAAGTATGAGACTTCAAGCAAAGTTTAAAATATGTATTATTTATCTATAGACTTCAATGACCTACTGTGTAAATAAATACAGGATGAAAAAACCCTGGCTCCACTTAAGTCCACCACCATTGTTTCATTGACTCATCTAAGCCAGGATTTCACCCAGAACATTTAGGCAAATACACAGCTGTTTGAGGAATCAATGCAGAAGTTCTGTATTTGTGCATTCCCTAGAGTACACTTTATTTTAAAGTAGTATTTGTTTTATCCAAAGGATGAAGCTTACAGAAGAACCATGATTACAACAGCTCATTTATGGTGTCATGGGTCTTTATCTAGGCATAACTACTGAATAGCTGTGTCTTGTTTAAAGTGAATATATATGTTTTAAAGAAAAATCTTCACTACCTTACTGTAAACAGCTATTTGGCCATCTGACTATCACCAGTGGGCAATCTTGCAAATGTGTATATTGAATTAATCTTCCATTCTCATCTTTATCAGCCATGACAGTAGACATGTCATCAGCTTCTTAAAATGCAGTGGATAGGTTCACTATTACCTATCAGTGAGGATATCTCTTTACATGTAAGTCAGATTTTACATTGTAATAAATCTGAGGTTACCTAGCATTTTAGACTTGTGACTATACGGTACAACATGAGCATTCAAAAATTAATAATAGAGCAGTTGGAGCACCTCTTCTAAAACTACGGAAGAGCAAATTAATTATTATTATTTAAAGCACCCACACCGACTACCTGATCCACAAAGGAAATTGTCTGATAGTTTTAAATAGGGATGTTGGCAGCTAGCCAGATCGCTGTTTAATCAATAAGTGACTGCTTCTCGGTTAACATTTCTGGTTAACCATAACATCCTTCCCTCTGTGTTTTGCATTTAAAACTCAGACTGGCAGGCTGGCTCAGTCCCAGCCTGCTGGTCCTAGCTTTAAATGAAGAGCATGCAGGAGAGGTGCCTGTCAGAGGCAGCAGCACAGGGAGGCAGGCCGGAGCTGGTCTGTGTAGGAAGCTGGTTTAAAAATCAGCTCCCTCCTGATGCCCCTTGCTGCTGCCTCTGATACAGAGACAGAAGCAGAAGGCAGCAACACCACCTGTCTGTATGGGGCCTGAGTTCCCTGCAGACAGAGGCTGCTTTGGCATCCCATGGAGCAGCTTCCATCCGCAGTGAACTTGGATGCTGCTACGGAGCAGCCTCTGTCCACGGAAGCTTGGGCCCACTGCAGAGAGAGGCTGCCTTGTGGAATGCTGGAGCTTGCCCCCTCTCTTCCCTGTGTTTTAAACCAGCTCTCCTCATGGACCAGCTCCCACCTGCCACCCCATACTGCTGCCTCTGGTACACAGGCAGCAGTTTGGGAGAGCAGGGGGATCCCCAGGAGTGGGGTAAAGAGCACACTGACTGCTGGCCCCACTTCCAGGGGAAGCATTTTAGTAACTGTGTAACCGCTAAGAATTTTTGCAGTTACACAAATACTAAAATAAATGATTTCTAATATCCCTAGTTTTAAGTTTCTGATTCCAACTAGAATGAAATCATACTTTTATACACGAACCCACTGATTACAATATATATTGAGTAGAGGGTTCTTCATAAAGTAAATCAGAATAAATTTTAAGAAAGACACTTAGAAATCCATTCAGTATTCTCAGAGGGTACATCTACACTTGCTCCCTAGTTCAAGCTAGGGATGCAAATGTAGCTGACCAAAATTGCTAATGAGGTGGGATTTAAATATCTCGCGCTTCATTAGCATAATCTTGCCTGCGTGTTATTCCGCTCAACAGCTGATCTGAACCAGGAAGTGCGCTCCGGGACGCAGTAGTTCAAATCAGACCCCTTGGTTCGAACTAACATTACTCCTCATTTTTTGATTTACTCCAAGGGGTTTGATTCAAACTAACGCGTCCCATAGTGCACGTCACGGTTAGAATCAGCTGTTGAGTGGAATAATGCACGGGCGAGATTATGCTAACGAAGCGTGGGATATTCGGTCGGCTACATTTGCATCCCTAGCTTGAACTAGAGAGCTAGTGTAGACGTACCCAGAATGTATAATTTACATTTTGCACATAGGCAGCTTCACTGAAGTTCAACAATAAAAAATATAAATTATATTTACTTAGTAGTCTACATTCTAAAAAATCCTGAAGTGCATCACAGCTATAAGCACACAGAATGTTTGGAATGCAGCCATCTCAGCACACTACTTAACAGCATGAGGAAGGAAAATTTTGGCCAAGGAAATCCAGGAAAAGCCTATTTCTTATAAAAAGAAGAGCTAACCAGATGGTAGCCAATCCAGTGCCTGGTGAGATGTCAAACAATTGAAGCGGCACACGGGGACCTGGTGCAGAAGCAAAACTAACAGCTATTTATTCTGTTAAGTCTCTGAGTGACCTCTTAATTTATAGTAGGGAATAACCCATACTTGCAGGGGTTTTACTGGTGAGAATTTGCATTGGATGAGACTAGTCACATTAGTAAGCACTCACAATTTGGTCCTAAAGAAGGGAAGGAATCAGTCTACTGTTACTACCCTTGGAACATGTAGTTTAAAACATTGTAGAAGTATGAAGGAATCAACCCTTTAGCTATGAAAACCCATACAGTGATAGCAACTTAAAAAAATATGCACATTTTAGTCTGAAGCATCTTACCTACTGTTGTCACAAAAAACTGCCAAGGTTACTACAGGTTAAATCTCTCTAGTTCGGCACTCTCTATTCTGGCAACATCTATGGTCTGGCATGATTTTAGTTATCTGGATATCCACTTATCATGGGCAGGGCTCGCTGAGCTGCAGCGAGCCCCGCTCGCCAGCCATGCTGTCCAGCGAGCTGCACATGTGCAGATCGTTCTGTGCATGCGCAGATCACCCGAACCCGGCTCTTCTGGGTTGTCGAGTCCTGATCATGGGCATGGCCAAGTTTCCCATGGTCTCATAAAGTTTGTTTTAGCCACCAGTACTGGCTCTCAATGTTCTATGCTGTTATTTGGCTCTAATTTACCTGTCAATATCTAAGAGCCCAGTAAGCAGTGGAAGTTTTGGTAATGCTGCTAGTGCTAGACAATATTGATCTCCAATGGTTTGGCAAATTCTCTGACTCAGCACCAGTCAAATCCCAAGGGTGCCAGATTAGAGAGTTTCAACCAGTATAAAACAGAGAACATAAGGAAATAATTTTTCTCCATTTTTCAATTTCATTTGCCTCTTCCCCGCCCAGCACTTTTGGACCACCATGAATCGCCTTAGTCACGCTCCATCCTCACTTCTCCCCTCCCTCTAAGAGCTTGAACAGCTTCTAAAATCTGATTCATGACATTCCAGTCCTGGGGGAGGAGAGGGGTGCAGGGGGAGTGCAAATCAGGTGATTCATAGCACTCTGAAAGTGCTGGGAGAGAGGGGGAAGAGTAGGAAGTTTGGGCTCCGGTGTCCCAGTGTGCAAGAGATGTGTGGAGGAGGGGAACAGACAGGGGTCCGCTAGTGGAGCAGTGATTTAAAAATCATTAAAAAAGGGATAATTAGAGAATATCTTATAAATCCATGGAGCACTTTAAAGACTAGCAAGATGGTTTATTAGGTGATGAGCTTTCGTGAGCCAGACCCACTTGGTAAACCATCACCTAATAAACCATCTTGTTAGTCTTTAAAGTGCTGCATAGTCCTCTCTTTTGTTTCAGCAAGACCAGACTAATGCGGCTACATATCTATTATAAATCCATGGTACACCTGTGATAAGATGTGCTCACAGGTGACCCCTTGCTTCTTGGGGTGCTGACAAAGCCACTGCCACTCATTTTCCAGCTCTCTAGGGCAGTGGTCTCCAACCTTTTTAAGCATGAGATCACTTTTTGAATTTAAGTGCAATCTAAGATCTACCTCAAACCCAAATACCCTTGCTCCTGCCTCTTCCATCCTCCCTCATTTTCACCAGGCAGGGGCAGAGAGCTGGGGTGCAAGCTCTGGTCTTGGATTAAGGGATCTGGAGTGTGAAAGGGGCTCTGAGCTGAGCCTGGGGCAGGCTGTTGGGATGCTGAGGGGGTTCTAGGTGCAGGCTCTGGGAGGGTGTTTGGATGCAGGGGTGCTTGGGGCTAGGGCACGGGCTTGGGGTGTAGGAGGGGGTTCATGATTTGGGTAGGGTTTCAGGATGTGGGCTCTTACTGGGTACTGCTTACTTCAGTTGGCTCCTGGGTGGTGGTACAATGAGGCTAAGGCAGGCTCACCCCTGCTCTGGCCCTGTACCACTCCCAAAAGCAGCCAGAAAATTCCATCCCAAGTCCTGTTGTACCCCCCCTGCTCTGTGGAGATAGGATACAGGGTGGGAGAGGAGGCACCTTGACATCAGCGCTCCTCTTCTCCCTCCCCTGCCCTGCACAGGAAGCAGGAGGCTCCCATGGGTGGGGGAGGCAGTTCTCCAAGGCAAAGGGCAGGAGGTGCACAGCAATGGGGGGAGTGTTGGGGGAGGAAGATAACAGCTAAAGTTACGGCGCTTGATAGCCTCTTGGCCAAACTAGTCAGGATCACTTGTCAGAGGCTCCAAGATCTACCAGTAGATACCGATCTACTGGTTGGTGACCACTACTTTAGGGCTACCAGCTTCCCAGGATACCACTCTCTAAATAGGATCAGAATCCCAAATGAATTATTTAGGTAAGCCCCCTCTAACAATGAAAGGAGAATGTATACACTGATTGCTCCCCCAGATAACACTTATTTACACTAGGACTGATAGTAAATAAAAGTGATTTTTATTAAGTACAAGCAGTATGATTTAAATGGTTATAAGTGAGAACAGGCAGAGCAAAACAGATTATAAACTTAAAGTAACAGAAAATACTTAGCTAATTTTAACACTAAAACCTCAGTAGAAACGTATTACAAACGTACCTTAAAACTGTTCTTATTCCAGCTAAGCCTTAAAAATCAGGGAAGTTTCTTCTCCCTGGTGTCTTTGGGTCTTTCCCTCGGGTGTGTCATGCCAGCCAAAGACAAAGACTTTGCTAAACTTCCTATTGTTTATAGATTCAGACTATTACATGGGAAGTTACCTGGCTAGTCCATACCAGTTAGGGAGGTCATATGACTTCCTAGGACCAACCACAGCTACAACTTAAAGAACAAAAGGGGCTGTTTGCATATTATTGCCCAGACATGGAAGCGTCCCAGCACTGGAAACACCCTTGATGGCTTTCATTTGCACATTAAAAACCATAAACCATTCCATGCTCCATATATCTAACTTTATACACAAGAATGATACATACACCAAAATAAAACAGACCCAGTGGATTAAGACATTAAGAACGACAGATTATACACGGAAATTTGCATTTCATAAACCATAGGGGAGAGGTCTGTCACAACACACATATCTTGAATATTGTGTGCATGGGTAGTCATTTCTAGGGATGTAAAAATGGATTGAAATGTAACTATGTAACTGTTTTAAATCCTAACTTTATGCCACACAGCTTGCAGCACAAGGAGACAGCCAGCTCTCCAGGAGCATGTCTGGCAGCTGGGAGCAGGTATGCAAAAGGAGAGGGTTTATAAACTGGTTCCCCGCATGTACCACTTCCTGGCTGTTGGCCCCACTGGCTTCACTGCAGGATCAATGTAACTTTATACTGCAGCGCAAGGTGACAGCTGACTCCCCAGGAGCAGGAGTCAGCGTGTAACCATAATGAGAATTGATAGGTTGATGCCTTTCGGTTAACTGTTTGAATGGTTACACTTTTACATTCCTATTTGCGTCATCTAAAAAAAGATATCTTTGCATTGGAAATAGTTCAGAAAAGGGTAACAAACATGAGTAGGGGTTTGGAACGGCTGTCAGAGATTAAAAAGATTAGGATTTTTCATTTTAGAAAAAAGAAGAATAAAGAGGATATGACAGCAGTCTAGAAAATCAGGCCTGGTGTCTCATAACAAAAGAAGAACTAGGGACCATCAAATGAAATTAAGTATAAAATAATCAAAAGGAAGTATTTTTTCACAAACGCACAACCTGTGGAAATCCTTGCCAGAAGATGTGAAGATCAGGAATGTAATGGGATTCAAACAGGAACAGATAAATACATGGAGGATAGGTCCATGAATGTCTGTTAGCCAGGATGGTGGATAGGAATGATGTCCCTAGCCCAGGGGTGGGCAAAAGGGCCTCTGGGGGCCTGATCTGGCCCACCAAGCAAGTTGATCCAGCCTGTGGAGGCCCTACTGCTCCCCTCCACCCCTAGGCCAATCAGGGCTTCTGCTGGCCAGATCAACTCGAAATCTCCTTCCGCTCTGTGAGGGATGTGCCACTTCCATGCTCCTTGCAGGAAGAGGGCAGGGTGGAAAACATAGGGCATTCCCCCTGTCCTCAAGCTCTGATTGGCTTGAGGGCAGGGAGTGGGTTGGTGGGAGAAATCTCCGCCTGCCCTCAAGGGGCTCAGCACTTAAAGTCAACTGCCACGTGCTGCTCAGCTGGTGGGTTAACTCTAAGTTCTGTGCTCCCTGGTTGACCTGGGGGCAGAAAGGGGAAGCATGCAAAGTCTCCTACCACTGCCAGGGGCATGGGCACCCAGAAGGAACCGCCAGATGTTTGGAACAGCTGGTGGTTCTATTGCGGTGGGGGCAAAGACTCTGTGTGTTCTGCCACCCCCAGAGCAATCAAAGTCTGAGGGCAGGGAAGCACAAAGGCCACATCCCTTCTGGGATGGCCTGGGGCCACTTCAAACATTTCTGAAGTGGCCCCTGGTCAAAAATTATTGACTACCCTTGTCCTAGACTCTGTTTATCACAAGCTGGGAATGGCAATAGGCGATGGATAACTCTGAGATTACCTGTTCTCTTCATTCCTTCTGGGGCACCTGGCACTGGCTACTGTGAGAATACAGGATACAGGACTAGATGGACCTTTGGTCTGACTCAGTATGGCCATTCTTATGCAGATGCAGAATTAAAATATTTGTGATCTGTTTAACGGAATCTTTTTAAGACTCCAAGGGGAGAAGGGGAGTAGAACTATATTTCAATTCATAAAGCAATTTTTCCATTTAAAATAGAACTTAGTATTTATATTAGGGATGTTAAATATTGGTTAATTGAATAATCGATTAACCTCATGAATTCTTATCAGTTTACTATTCTATAGTCCTCGGGGGTGGGGCAGACACCCAATGCGCTGTGGCCTCACTCCCAAGGAGCCCTCTGCCACTCTGCACTGCTGCGTGGGATGCCAAGGGGAGCTAGACCACGAGGGAAGTGAGTTTAAAAATCAACTCCTCATGTGAACCGGCTGGCTGTCTTTCACCCCATGCCTCTGATACAGAGACAGCAGTGCTGGGTGGGGAGCAGCAGCCCCTGTCCAGAGGGTGATCTGAGGTCCTGGACCCAGGCTGATCTGGAACCGAGCTGGGCTGCCTACCTGCCTGGCTCCTAATACACTTTAAATGCAGAACCACAGAAGGGGTAAGTCCTGGACCTGGCACAAGCCAGGACCGAGCCAGGCTGCTAGCCAACCTGTTAAAAAATTTACTGGCAAGGGTGTATATGTGTGTGTGGGGAATGTGTATAATCTATAGTAATACTTAATAAGCTTTTGTTTATTGGTTAATTGACTATACTATTACATTCCTAATTTATATAGACCCTTAATCCAGGAAGGTCAAAGTGATGTATAAAAATGTAGCCCTGCAAAACCCTAATGAAATAAATGTCATTCCTATTTTACAAAATAGGTAATATGATTTGCATGTAATCATGGAAAAACCAGTAGCCCCAGATGTTGCTGGTTTAATGCCAAGATTATGTTACCGTAACTGAAATGATTGGTGGATGCTACAATAAAGGGTACGTCTAGACTACATGCCTCTGTCGCCAGAGGCATGTAGATTAGGCTACCAGACATAGGAAAATGAAGCGGCGATTTAAATAATCGCCGCTTCATTTAAATTTACATGGCTGCCGCGCTGAGCCGACAAACAGCTGATTAGCTGTTTGTCGGCTCAGCGCGATAGTCTGGACGTGCGGGTGGCGACATCAAAGGTATCTGTCGACCACCCAGGTAAACCTCATCCCAGGAGGCATACCTGGGTGGTCGACAAATACCTTTGATGTCGGCAGGGGAGTGGCCAGACTATCGCGCTGAGCCGACAAACAGCTGATCAGCTGTTTGTCGGCTCAGCGCGGCAGCCATGTAAATTTAAATGAAGCGACGATTATTTAAATCACCGGTTCATTTTACTATGTCTGGTAGTCTAGACGTACCCAAAGTGCTTAGTGAGACTCAATGTGATGATTTTGAAAGACTCAAATATGATGATTTTAGGGTTGGGCAGCCGAACAATCCAAGGACTGGTCAATTTACCAGTAAATGTTAAAGTAAACCTCACTTAAAGCATGAATTTATTACAACAGCAATAAAAGAATAATACTTTATGGTGTCTAACAGACAAAGTGTTATTAGCTACAGATGGATATTTATGCATAAACTGGGTTATTTTAAGTCAGACAATTGAGAAACATAATCCAAGTTCTAAAAACGGTAACATGGCACAAAAAGGCAGACTGCTGTCTAGCATGGCATTCTTGCTGGAATATGACAATGGTCAAATAATTGCTGATCGACTGACAAAATTTCACAGGTCGAGGGGCCCAGTTCTATTTTTAGGAAGGCCAACACCGTCTTTGCACAGTATCACGATGCAGCCTGCCACGATGCGACTGGCTCTGAGACAGCCTCACGCTGCAAGGCAAACTCAGGGACATTTTACCTCGGCAGGGCAGCCTCAGGCTTCACACCCACTGTCCCAGGAGACACGGCCGCGCTGCCACTGCTTCACGCGACGGCACGAAGCTGTGAGGTACTACCATATGTCCTCCCCATCCCCCGCATTTCTCCATGCGCCACCGCCCATTGGGGGCGTTGTCTCAGCACTACCCCCTCACGCCTGTATAGTGGGCCCACCCAGGTAGGCCTTACGTGCTAGGGTGAAGGGCAGAACCAGGAGCTCTCCTGAGGAACGCAGGCTGCCTCCTCCGGCGATCACGGGACCAGCCTCATCCTCCAGGAAAGCCCAGCCCCGCTCTCCTCCGGAGGGCGGAGGATGAGGCGCGGGAAGCGTGACGGTTAGAACCGTTAAACCCTCCCCCCCCTCCGCTTCCCCGCCAGCTCGTGAGCATCAGCCTACAAGCGAACTCCCACAGCGAACAGGGGCGGGGTTGACGCGCGAACGTTTATGGGCGTGGAGCAAACGTCACCAGGAAGCACAATGGGGATTGGCTAAGACTGGAGGTCTACGCTGCGTCACCGGAAATGATGGCGTAGGACTCCTCCCCCCCCACCCTCCGCCCGGCTCTGTTCAAACCTGGATGGCGGCAAAGCGGAGCGGTGGTGGGTAGACTGCCCTGGGGGTGGGCGCTGCTGGGAATGGCTGAGGCCTTGGCGAGCGGGTTTGTGTGTCTGGAGCGAAAGGACAGGTTCTACCCCGCCCACTTTCTTGGGCTCTGCCTGGCCCGGGGGCACCTTTTCCCCGTGGGGGGGGGGGTTAGTCCCCCAACTAGCCTCCCCTCATTAGCGATTGGGTGCCTTTCTAGAGAGCTTCTTCCCTAGCTCTTGTTGGAGAGTTGGGATCTAGCCCACGTCCCTTGAGGGTGCTGAGCTCTCTCTGCAGGGCATATACCCCCACTTCTCTCCTTTCCAGGGAGCGGGGTGTCAAGCTCCCATCCCCAATTCCCTTTTCATTAGGGGATGGGATCTTCTTGGGAGGAGTCAGCCCTTTCCATTATTGCCTTATTTTGTCATGAGAGAGCTGGGCTTTCCTTGGAAGCAGGGTTCAGCAGTCTCCCCCCCCCCCCCCGACTCATTAAGTCCCTTTCTTTGTGGAAGGGGATCAAGACCCTGTATTATCCTTTTACCAGGCATAGGGATGACAACATGCAGATGATACACGATTAACTAATAAACCTGGGCTTATCAGTTAATCCTGTCAACTACATGCTCTTTATTGGAGGCAGCAGCCTGTGGGGGTGTGTGTGTGGTTGTCCCAAAGCAGCCTCTGTTCTGGGGGGGGGGGGGGAGTATGAACTCCATGCAGACAGAGGCTGCAGCCAAGGAGCAAGCCCTTGTCCATGAGGTGCTCAAACCTCCCTCCTACCCCGCAGAAAGGAGCTGCTGCCATCCTGCACTGCTGCCTCTATCGATTTTATCAGAGGCAGCAGTGCAGCACAGCTGATGGAACCGGTCTGTGGGGGAAGCTGGACCCCCTCCTGGACTGGCTCCTGCCTGCCACCCTGCACTGCTGCCTCTGATAGTAGCAGCGTGTGGTGACAGAGGGCTCCCCGGGAGTGTGTCTAGGAGCACATTGGCTTCCCTATTCCCATGGACTATCAAATAGTTGTGTAAATGCTAACATTTGATGAGCTTAAATGGCTATTCAATTACAAGCCAGCTAACATCCCTAATTAGGCAGGGGGTTGTCACAACTCCCTCCCACACACAGGTTGAGGTTCTGCTTGGGTGGTGACAGCACTCAGCCTTGTCCTTTGGGAGCAGAAGGCTTGGTGATAACATAAGTGTGAGTGCTCCCTTAACTAGTTGGATGGATGACTCTTAAACCATTTTATTGTGAAATGTTGTGGTGAGATGTTATTGCCCTATGATATGAGTTTACTAGGCTACCTGACATGCCTACTGCATGGTTATAAAGCAGGTAGAGTAGAACCTCAAACATAAACACCAGAGTTACAAACTGACCAGTCAGCTATGCCCCTCTTTTGGAACCAGAAGTACACAATCTGGCAGCAGTAGAGACAAAAGAGAAAATGTGATGATAGTACAGTACCGTCCCCACCACTAAGGCCTTTTTTCATTTTGTAATCTGCTCTTCTTGGTAAAGATATAAAATCCTGGTTAAAAAGTTAACCCGTTAAACTGCCATGGATTTTGTTGTAGTGCGGGTGGGGACAACTCCAGCCTGGCCAGGCCTGCCACAATACAGTCTGCTTTGGCCAAGCCGGACCCCGCTGCAGCAGTCCCCTGTTGATTAACCGGTTATCTGGCAAACATGCCAGTAAGGTGTGTGCTTATTGAGTAACCAGTTACTGTAACTCTTTACATCCCTACTTGGATAATGAAAATAAATTAGATACTTTCCTTTTTTTAAAAAATATTTATCCACTTTTTGATTCTCATATCCTAGCATAGTGTTTGGGTTCACAAAAATACATTCGGAATGGTGAGAGAGTTTTGGTGATCTTACTGTTGGGTATGGAACTTCAGACTCCTGAGTTCAAAATTTGGCTCTGCAATATATTTCTGTTGCAATATAGTGAAATCACTTAAGTGAAATCATTGCTTGTATCACGTATTTGACCTTTGAAAACGGGGATAATGCTTTCTCGGCTTCATACTGGTATTATGAGGATTAATTATATGATGTTTAAAAAGTGCCTCAAATGTAAAAAAAGCTACATGTTTACTGGCAATAACAATTTCAGTTAAAAGAATTTGTTTGGATTTTTTAAAAATGAAACTTGACAAAATCACAAACATTTCTGTTACCATTATGCATCTTGGAGTTAGTACTGGGAGAATTTTTTTGGCAAACAGTGTATTCACCAAAAATGAAACTCTGGGTTCATTTAACCTGTTTTTAAATTCAGGTCAACAAATTATTTCAGACAAAAATGAGAGGAATGATTTCTAAAAAGCTGAAATGTTTCTTTTTGACACTTTGGAAATCAGACTTTTTTTTCAGATGGCATTTGGTTAATACTTTTAGCTAAATTTAACTAGCTTCTTTGAAAAAGAAAAAAAAGTTTAATTTTATGTCCAAAATGAAACTTTTTCAGTTTTTATTTAGGCAAGAAAAAAACAAAATATTATTGGTTCAGAGCAATCTGAAATTTTTTCTTCAGATTTTTCTCTTTGGCCACTAAACTGAAAAAATCTATTATTTGTCTTGCCCTACATATAGCTCTCTATTGCTGCCCATAGCTATTGTAGCTGAGAGCCTTCCTCATAAGATATATTAGCAATAATGAGAACCCTAGTGGATTTCATGGAGTCTTTCTCATTAATTAGTTTTTAATATTTCTACAAAATCTACATTTTGGCTTGAATTGTCTGAGATTTTTTTAAAAATTTCTCCTTATTCAAAATATCTCCACTCGACAGCTCTTTCAATTTTCTTTCTAGGATGTATATTTCTGGGGTAAACGCTGAAGATGTTGAAGTTTAAATATGCCATGCGTAGTCCAATGGAGCCCACCTCTATTGAGCCCATAGCCAGCCGTGCTTCTCGGCTGAACCTGCTCTTTCAGGTATAGTGAAGCTGTCCTCAGACCTGATGAACTATATCTTATTTAAGTCTTCATTCATTTATAAAAATGTTTCCTGTTGTGTGAGTAATCAAGCTTTACCGAACTGATTTTTTTGGTAGAATGGGACAGAGGATCTTACTAGATCAGTGTTTCTTAAACTGTGTTCCGAGGCAGTTGGAGGCGTGCTGTGGAGAACAACAGAGTTCAAAATGGCCACTCTTAAAGGGGCAGGCATTTTTTTGCTCAATAACTTCCTCCTAACCCCTTTTTTGGTGGGGAGGGTCAATAACTCCCCCCTCCCTTTTTTTTTACTCAACAAAAAACTCCTTGTGTTCCTCATAAAAAATATATATATTGTTTGGTGTTCCTTGGTCTTAAAAAGTTTAAGAAACACTGTACTAGTTACTCAAAGTCTTCATACAGTGTAGATGGTTGCAGCTGACCTGCTTTTAATATAGAGCTGCTGCTCATGTACTATAGATTTCAGATTCAAATGGAGCATCTGAAGCTGAGTGGGCTCTCTTGAGATAAAGACCGAACTTTGCATGTTAGGACTTGTTGTCTTTGCAGGCTTCTCACTTGCAACGAGGGTGGTCATAAGCATCATCTGACTAATTAGCTTCATTATGAGCACCTCTTTTTCAATTAGTGTCCCTGAGCACCTCTTTTTCAATTAGTGTCCCAGATTCCAACAGCTTTTCCTTCAAGTAAGTTGGTTTGGTGATTGCCTAGATATCTCAGAATTCAGCAAAATCCATGGGCTAGTATAAAAATAGGACAACTTCAATCAAAAGCATTCAGAGGACCTAAAAACAGAACACAAATGACGTAATTTGGCTTTTTTGCTGTCTGAAAGTTTTCTTCAAGGAAAAAAGTAAAACATTTGTAATAGTGATTAGTGATGCACACAATGATCTAATGTATTTAAAACAAACCTCTACAATATTATTTGTTTAATTTCTGAAGCAGTGATTTTTCTGTTACAGATAATATATAATTTGTTCCTATACATATGTTATTGATTTGAGGCTTTTCATTATTATCTGAGACTCCATCTGCTGTTGCTTTTTTTTTTCAGGGGAAGCTACCTTTTGTGACTCAACAGCAGATGTCTCCTCTCTCCCGGGAAGGCATCCTTGATTCCCTATTTGTTCTTTTTGAAGAATGCAGCAATCCTGCTTTAATGAAAATTAAACACATAGGCAATTTTGTAAAAAAGTGTAAGTTTTCTGAGATTAAGTCTAGAACTGATTAATGAATAGTGGTTAATAGTATGGGCAGACTCCTGAATTTGTGGAACTCCACTGAACTTATTGCCGCGCTGTATATATGCAAAGGTCCACTTGTAGTCATCTGAGATATTTAAATTACATCCTTCCTATCATGCTATGTAGTTATGATTTTACACTTACAACCGAGGTGGCACTTCTGTTGTAAGCCCCTCAATGTACTGCATACAATATTGTTCTGGATATAAACCACTGACAGATGTGAACCAACTGAAAGGATTTTGAGAACATGCAAAAAATTAAAAGATTGAAGGAACTGATTTAAAAAGAAAGATAAATATTTAATTATTCTATCCTGTTCTAATATTTTAGATATTCTATATTATACATGTATGTAAACGAGTGGGTGGGTATATCCTGTATTCAACAGGTTGACACCTAAGAAATGTTTTCAATCAGAGTAAACCCATTTTACTAGTGATATGCTGAGATTCTAAAGTGAACTGTATTACAATCAATTAGAATAACTATCTAAAATAGTTCCATTTGATGAATTCCAATTATTATATATGAAGATAAATCACCAGTGTTTGAAAAGACTTAAAATAAGAAAGAGTCTAATTGATTAAGTGATCACTTATCTCTGTGCATCTGATTCCTTTCTTGCCATTTTATTGTTCTGTTTATTAAGACTATGAGCTTTTGAGAGGCAGGCGTGCTTGTACAGAACCTGGTGCAATAAAGCCCCAGTCACAGCTGGAGCCTCTAGTTTCTAACAAATAATAATAATAAATAATAAACAACTAAAAGAGAAGGGCTAGAATGCCTTGTGTTGTCAGGCTGTTAAGACATAAGAACATAAGAATGGCCGTACTGGGTCAGACCAAAGGTCCATCTAGCCCAGTATCCTGTCTACCAACAGTGGCCAGCACCAGGTGCCCCAGAGAGGGTGGACCGAAGACAATGATCAAGCGATTTGTCTCCTGCCATCCCTCTCCAGCCTCTGACAAACAGAGGCCAAGGACACCATTTTATCCCCTGGCTAATAGCCTTTTATGGACCTAACCTCCATGAAATTATCTAGTCATCTTGGGTCCACTATGGCACTCACAGATTTTCATGATCCAAAGAACTATTTCAAGGAATAATGGGATAAATTGAACAAAGGAAAATTTAGGTTGAATATCAAGCAGAAAATTGTTAATATTTTTTGTTAGATTATAGAATATGTTTCTTGGGGGAAATTTTGAGGAAGTGATGAAAACCCTACCATTTGACTTTTAAAACTAGACTGTACAAAGCATTCTAACATGGTATAGACTGGAGAGACTGGTTTGGTAATGGCAGAAGATGGTTGAGATGGTCAGATATGTCTCCTTCATTTCTGATTTCTGTGATGCTATGAAGGGGGCTGAGTTCTGATTGCTGTGCAAACTTTGAATTTCCTAACTCTAAAATCTCAGGTAAACAAGCAAATTATATAATAATTTAATACTTTTTGAGGGCTTCAAACTGAAGGAATATTTCTTCCTTTCATAAAAATGTAATCCTCACAAGATGTTACCATCTAATGTAAAATAACTTTCATTTTGTGCAGATTCAGAGACTATAGCTGAGTTACGAGAACTGCTGCCCAGTGCGAAGGATTTTGAAGTGAAAAATCTGGTGGGAAGTGGTCATTTTGCAGAAGTACAAGTGGTGAGAGAGAAGATGACTGGTGATATCTATGCCATGAAAGTGATGAGCAAAGAGTCCTTGTTGGTGCAAGAACATGTATGTGTATTCATCCATTGTGTATTCTTTTAATTATCTGAAAACTTATAAAATGTGATCTGGTGGCCAGGAGCATTTTCTTTCCTCTATTATTAATCTTTGATTAAAAACTTTGATGGGGAAAAATGGTTCTAGCTTGGAGTAAAATGATATAATAGAGAGTTATGCTCTTATTTCATCTCATGTGCAAGGTGATTTAGGATTAGCTAGAGTGCTAGAAATCTTATTGAATGAATTGCATTCAAGGTAGCATTGTAATCTAATGTTTCACTCTGTGTATTTCTTTCAGAATTGATCATGGGATGCTCAGTCTTAATTGTACTAACATAGGTTCTTGTTCTGGTCTGATTTTGTTTTTCCGCAACTGGTAGTGGTGCTATTTTTATTATAGAAGTGCCTAAAAGTGCCAAATGAGATTGAGGCTTCATTATACTAGATATCATGCAAGCATGTAATGAGGTGATGTTACCCTGGAGAGCTTCCTATCTAAACATACAAGGCAATGAAGGGAAACAGAGATACGAAGGGGTAAAATGACTTTCCCAGCTCACACAACATGTTAGTGGCAGGTGATGGCTTGTAAGTAATTTTTTAATAAATGGCACATTATAAACTTATGGAAAGGATGGATGATTTTCTGGAAATAGGGAATTCTAATCCATTCTGCAACTTTTTATGAGGAACAAAAGTAATACATTGCCTTTTTGTAGGTGTCATTTTTTGAGGCAGAACGGAGTATATTATCTCGGAGTACCAGTACTTGGATCCCACAGTTACACTGTGCATTTCAGGACAAAAAAAATCTCTACTTGGTATGTCTAGAATTTTTTTCTCTCTTCTGTGGTGCTTAAGGTTGAACTTTTCCATACTGTATTAAACAGCATTTTGTTGGCTGAAGGTTGTACTTTTCGTTATATAAATTCTCCTACACAGTAAGTAGGCTTGGCAGAATTTGGTTTTTATATAATGTCAATGAAGAAGAATTTTTTATTTTAAACATTTTTCTATTTTTATCAATTTGTTTGCATAGTTAGGTAAAATTATGGGTCCTAAATATATTAAAAATATTTTAACTGATTTCTATTTTTGCAGCTGTGGGAAAGTATTGTTTGTCAGACAATAATTATTTAAGGATAAACACAAATATTCAAAAAGTTAAAGATTTATAAATGTTAAAACAGAAACTATCACATTGTATGTCAAAATTTTGGCCTTAAACTCTAATAAGCAGCATTTTTCTTTCTTGGCCTGCATGTAGATTTCTGTTATCAGTGGATATAGTTTTCCATAGCTTTGTGCGGGTATGGTGAAATTGATGTTTTTCTATATTTACTGATAAAATATTCTTATAAGCCTAACTATAAGATTAACTGGCCACTATAGTATTTTAATGGGATGTGTTTTTGTGTGTCTAAACTACAACCATGTCAATAATATTTCTTTCAGGTTATGGAGTATCAGCCTGGAGGAGACCTATTGTCACTCTTAAACCGATATGAAGACCAACTAGATGAAACCATGGTGCAGTTTTATTTAGCAGAGCTGGTTTTGGCCATTCACAGTGTTCATCACATGGGCTATGTACACCGGTAGGAGCACATTTCTTTGAAATACACTTATGATTTTATCAGTACAATTCTGAAATGGATATTGGAGTGGTGAACTCCAAGTCTCATGTGACATCTGCTTCCTTGGACCTCTCTCATACATATAAGGAAGAATATTACAAAACTAGTTGTATCCCAGCTGTAGTAGCTGAAGGCATTAAGTTTGATATAAATTCTTAAGCTAATATGAAAGGATGGCTACAGGTAAGTTCATTAAGTTGTTTTGTATTATAGAAATATGAAGACATTTTGCAGCACTTGAGTTTGGATATCTTGGCACCAAATAATAAAATCGACTATTTGAACTGTTAACCGTTATTGAAGTGAGATGAGTATTGTGGAAGAATAAAACCAGATAGTATGTTACAATACCTGGGTGAATGTATGCAGTAAAAGAATTTCTAACAAAATCATCACTATAGGACATGTTTGGCATTACAATTTGATACCTTAGGTGTTCAGCCCTATGGACCTGTAATAGGTATGTTCCAACCAACAGCAGCTGTTGTGTGTAGGACAACAACTTACAGACTTTCAGCAGCTGGAAGACTCCTTGGCTTTAAATGGAGTTTGAAAAAACAAATTAAGTTGATTTTATGGTTTTAGGTTGAGATCCATATGATGTTTCCTTGCCATTTAAGCTCAACACTCTGGTGTGTCATGGAATGGCGATGCAACACCAGCTCCTCTCTTCCCTTTTCTTTCTGCTGAAAGACATATATTTGTTGGTTCCTCTACCTTCCAGTGGGAAAAACTCAGTAGTTGACTGCCTAAAACCCAAGTCATGAGTGGAGCAACAACTGGAAGTCTGGACCCCACAGAATCCCTATGTAGGGTTTTGAAGAACAATATGCATTTGAGTAGACCCAGAGGGTGGGTCTGGACTACAGGGTTTTGTTGACAAAAGTGGACTTTTGTCGACAAAACTATACCTGCGTCTACACTACCGCCGTGTTCTGTCGACAGTAAGTTGACAGAACGTGGCAGTTTTGTCGACGGCTGTAAACCTCATTCTATGAGGAATAACGCCTTTTGTCGACAGAATTCTGTCAACAAAAGGCACTATTGCATCCACACTGTGCTTTTTCAAAAGAGAGCATCTAGACTCTCTGTCGAAAAAATGGCTTGCTTTGTCGACAGAACTGGCTGTAGTCTACTCGCTCTTTGTCGACAGTATCTTTCAACAGAGCTTCTGTTGATAAAAGCCTGTAGTCTAGACGTACTCAGATTGAATAGTAAGGAGATGTTATGTAGAAGTGAACAGCTACTAACTAGTGTAGAGAGATTATTGATTTTGTTGTTCCTGCTTACAGAGATATCAAACCAGAAAACATTCTCATTGACCGACTAGGACACATTAAACTTGTGGACTTTGGGTCAGCTGCCAAAATGACAACGAACAAAATGGTAATAAAGTGTCTTTAAATTTTCTCTATATCTTGTTTGGATAGTTCAGCCAAAAATGAAAACCAATTTCATGTCCATTCCTGACTTTTGATACTTTATACTTTTCCATATGATATGGAGTGCTAATGATAATACTTTTTGTCTTTGAATATGTTTCATTGCTGTAGGTAGGTCTATAAACAGATTAGCTTATACAGGTTTTCAGTCTGAGGTAAGGCAAGGGCAAATCTTTTACGGTGCTTTCCCTTCTCATGGTACGAAGACTGTGTTTCAGTATGAATTCATACTTTAAAAGATTTTCTTTGCTATTGATTTTCCTTTTTTTCCTCTAAAAGATGTAGTAAAAACCCTTTTATCTGGCACTTCACCTATCAGCAAGCTCAAAAGATGGCATTTCTAATCTGCATAAAAAGCATAGTTCATAGCGCAGTTGCTAAAGGATTGGTTGGGGACTGGGGTGTGGGAGGGGCTGCAGGGCATGCTCTGGAGGGAGTTTGGGCCCAGGAGGGGGCTTAGGCTGTGGTTGGGAGAGGATTGGGGTGCTGGATGGGGGGGACACTCACCTCCACAAGTGGCTCCCGTCCCTGCTGTTGCTGACGGAGATGTGGCTAAGCAGTTCTGCATTTACATTGCCTCTATTCTTGCTTCTTGAGTGCTGACTTTGCAGCTCCATGCCCATTGGCCAGGAACTGCAGTCAATGGGAGCTGTGGGGAGCAACACCTTCAAATTAAGGCAATGTGCAGCAGAGCTGCCTAGTCTTACATCAGTCAGGAGAAGCAGGGACACGGAGGGGGTTGCTGGAGGTGATCACCTTTTCCCATTTGATATTCCAAGTCCTTCTTGCATCCCAAGCCTCTCCTGGAGCCTGTGCCCTGCAGCTCCTCTAACATCCTTGCCCCGAACACAAATTCCCCCCACACTCCAAAGGTAATTGCCATTTTAAATTTCCCAGTATACACTGTTCTACCAGCATGCTGAGAAAGGGTTTTTACTGTATTTTGCATTGGTATGACAAAAGTTTTCACTAAAATATTTGAGTGAACCATACTATTTGACTACATGTATCAGATCTTTCAGAAATCCAGGACAAAAATCCCCATAGAATTTTAGAATTGGAAGGACCTCTAGAGGTTATCAAGTCCAGTCTCTTGCACTCACAGCAGGGCCAACCACCATCTAGTCCATTCTTGATAGGTGTTTGTATAAACTGCTCTTAAAATCTCCAATGATGGAGATTCCACAACCTCCCTAGGTAATTTGTTCCAGTGCTTAACCTTAACTTAAATTTTTCCTAACGTCCAACCTAAACCTCCTTTGCTGCAGTTTAAATCCATTGTTTCTCGTCTTATCCTCAGAGATTAAAGCCTCCTCCTTGTAACACACTTTTAGATACTTGAAAACTGTTATGCCTCCTCTCAGTCTTCTCTCTTTCAGACAAAACAAACCTAGTTCTTCCCTCATAGAATCATGTTTTCTAAACCTTGAATTGCTTTTGTTGCTCTTCTCTGGACTTTCTAATTTGTCCCCATCTTTCTTGAAATGTGGTGCCCAGAACTGACACAGTGCTCCAGTTGAGGCCTAATCAATGCAGAGTAGAGGAGACAAAATACTTCTCATGTCTTGATTACATCACTCCTGCTAATGCATCCCAGAATGATGATTTCATTTGTGTATGTGGGTTTTTTTTTTAAAGTATTATACTGTTGACTCTCATTTAGCTTGTGGTCCACTATGACTTCTACATCTTTTTCCACAGTACTCCTTCCTATGCAGTCATTTTCCATTCTCTGGATACATCTACACAGTAAAGCTATTTCAGGATACCGGAGCTACCCTGAGTCTTAACAAGATGCCCATTATTTCAAAATATTTTTTGAAATAATGGGCACTCAGCATATCTGTAACCCTCTTTTCATGATGGTTAAGGGATATCTCGAAACAGTATGTTGTTTGAAATTTGGCGCTGTGTAGATGCGCCAAATTTTAAAATACGCTATTTTGAAATAGAATCAAAATAAGATACGCAGTTTACATTTGTCCTTACTGAACCTCATCCTGTTTACCTTAGACCATTTCTCCAGTTTGTACAGATCATTTTGAATTATAATTCTACTATCCTCTAAAGCACTTGCAATTTCTCCCAGTATTATCCACACACTTTATGAGCATATTTTTCGATGTCATTATCGCACCCATAGGTGAAGATACTGAGCATAAGTAGTCCCAGAACTGATCCCTGTGGAACCCCACTTACGCTCTTCCAACACCCTCAACTCGAAATAAGATACACAATTTGCGCCACGCAAATCGTGTATCTTATTTCAAATCTATTTCTAAATAGGCTATTTTGAAATTTGGCACATCTACACAGCACCAAATTTTGAAATAATGCACTATTTTGAGCCATTCCTTATCCCTTATGCAATGAGGTTTACCGGGATGGTGAAATAGCGTGCCTGTTATTTCAAAATATTCTTCAAAATAAGAGGCAGTTTTCTGTAGACGTGAGGTAGCTATTTTGGGATACCTCTGATATCCTGAAATAGCTGTGCAGTGTAGATGTTCCCGTACTGTTTCTCCCTCTTCACTGAATAATGGATATATCTTGTCCTCAGTCTTCCACTTGCTTCTAATGCATTTTTTAATGTCTTTGGCTAGATTAAGCTTGTTTTGTGTCTTCAGCTTTCTGATTTTGCCCCTACATGTTTATGTTGTTTGTTTATATCATCCTTTGTAATTTGATCTACCTTCCACTTTTGTAGGACTCTTTTTTGATTTTTAGATCATTCAAGATCTCTTAAATAAGCCAGGGTGGTCTCCTGCCATACTGTCTATCTTTCCTAAACAGTGGAATAGATTGCTTTTGTGCCCTTACTGCCTTTTTGAAAACTGCCAACTATCGTGAATTGTTTTTCCTCTTAGATTTGTTTCCCGAGACTGTTACTTACCAACTCTCTAAGTTTTCAACAGAATGTCTTCTTGAAATCTATTTTTAATTTGCTGTTTTCCATCATACTATTTCTTTGAATCATGAACTCTCATCAATTCATGATCATTTTCACCCAAGCTGCCTTCCACTTTAAGATTCTCAACCAGTTCCTCCTTGTATGTCAAAATCAAATCTAGAAAAGTGTCTCTTCTTATAGCATTTTCCACCTTCTAAAATTAAAAAAAAAATCTCCAGTACATTACAAGAACTTGTTGGATAATCTGTGTCTTGCTGTGATATTTTCCCAACATATGTCTGGGTAGTTGAGGTCCCCCATTGCCATCAAGGGTGTAAAGGATTTTTCTGCAGCAACACCCTGGCTTGTCAACATACTTAAACATGTGCAGTACTTAAGCAATTGGATAGTACAGTGGATTTCCTTTCTGAATCAGGATTAAATGTATTCAAAGTAGGGATGTAAGCAGCTAGTTGAGTAGTTGACTACTTGATAAGCATATGCTTATAGGGCAGTTGAGTGACTACTCAACTAGTCACTTCCCCCACCTTGCTGCCTCTATTAGAGGCAGCAGGGGGGCTGGAGCAGGAGCCAGTTCTGCCCTGAATTGTCTCTGCTGGGAGGCAGAGGTGCAGCAGGGGACCAGGTGCGAGCCAGGAATCATCTGTCCTGGCATGCACCCAGTCCCAGATGCTGTGCCTCTGCTTTAAAAGCAACAATGCTTTTAAAGCAGAGGCACAGCATCTGGGACTGGGCGCATGTCAGGACAGCTAATTACCTGCTCGTGCACCTTTGCCTTTTAAATGTAGCAAGAGCCAGGTGGCTATTACTATGTTTAAAAGACAGAGCCACAGCAGGATTAGCTCCCAACCCTGAGCTAACCCTGTTGTGGCTCTGCAGTTTCCCCCCTTATCAATTAATCGAGCAGTTGATGGAAATTCTATTGACTACTCAATTAGCTGATTAAACAATTCAATATCTCTAATTCAAAATTTGCATGAGGATGTCATATCTTGAACTGTAGTGATATTCCAGTTTTAAAAGTAGTCATATTGTAATCTTTTGGGGTTGGAGTCCAAACACAATTCTTTCAAATTGAATAAAACCTTGTTTATGTTTAGCTATCTTTACAGGATGTTTCTAAACTTAAAATACTGCAAACATATTAAGAGGTGGGAATTTGAAATTAAAATATTGAGGTATATTATATTTATATATAGACATTTTTTGACTAGAGCCTGTTTTTATTGTGTGTAGTTGGAATTTATAGAAATAGCCTTTTTTATCACAATCTTCCCTTGTACATTCTACTCTTATCTTCCAAATCTTTGCTTTCTCAGAGTCCCTATACTTTTTTATTACCTTTTATGTTCACTCTTTTCTTCTTTCTCATGTCTTCATCCTCTTGGTTACTGCATTTTCTCCCCTAATGTTTTGTTTCATCCTTGTGCCAGTAGTAATGTGAAAATGACTATAATTCTGGTTCTTGAAGAATCTGGTCAGAGCTCTTGAGAGACTAGGATTCTTGTAACTTTTAGTTTACTGGTGACATATGCAGAATGGAATGGTAGGGGAGAATGATGGGTGTCATATAGGGCAGGAAAGTCATGCTGAGCAATGTTGATCCCTAAATTTTACTTGCGCATGAGAATTCAGCTGCATATTCCTATTAATGTCAATTAATGTTGCATAACATGCATAACGCTTAAAACATCAGAGATTAGTGACGTGGTATCTCATATTTTTTTTAGAATGCAATATTCTAAGTCTTGGTTACTTCAGTTTTATGTGGCTTGTAGTAACAATTAGCTATTTTAATCTGTTAAGTCATTCCATGTGATGAATAATTTTATGGAAAGTTATTTTCAGTTTCCCTACCACTGTAACTACATGCTAATTACCTTGCTCTCTGATTCTTTTCTGAGAATGCTACTACCTCATACATTTACTCATAAACAGGGGTGTAAAACCAGATGTCTCTCTCTATAAGCAAGAAGAACAAATAATTTCAGTGCCAGGAAAATAACTGAGGGCAAGACTTGTAACTTCACAAGCAATGTCTTTATTTGCAGGTGAATGCCAGGCTGCCTGTGGGCACCCCAGACTACATGGCACCAGAGATGCTAGCTGTTTTGAATGGGGATGGTAAAGCTTCATATGGCCCAGAGTGTGACTGGTGGTCTTTGGGAATCATTGCTTATGATATGATTTATGGAAAAACTCCATTCACTGAAGGAACTGCAACAAAAACATTTAATAACATCATGAACTTCCAGGTAGAGCGGCCCTTCCTATATTTCGGGATTAAGAAGACTAGAATTGAAAACTACTTTTTTCTACAGTTGGAAAAAGGAGGTTCTAGATGTCTGTTATTTTGTCACATTCTAAGAGTTCCATGAAATATGCATTGAAAATGTTTCCCTTATTCTCCTTGAATATATGCCCATCTTTTAATGATCTTAAGTTACTTCATTAATTATTATAAGAATTGTCTAAAATAAGTCTGTGCAATAGGTCAATTAACAAAGATTTCTCTGTGTTGTGCCATATTTTTGTTAAGATCTTTGATGCACCATGAAATTGGTACAGAGAATCTATTAGCAAAATACTAATGACAGGGCTACCATAAGGTGGGTGCATAATCTGTGGGTCTACACAATCTTTCTCAGAGAGTAGTTATTAATGGTTCACAATCATGCTGCAAGGGCATAACAGGTGGGGTTCTGCAGGGGTCTGTTTTGGGACTGGTTATGTTCAGTATCTTCATCAACAATTTAGATCGTGATGGGCAATAATTTTTTGCCAAGGGCCGCTTCAGGAATTTTTGAAGTGGCTCCAGGCCGCACTGGAGGGGACAGGGACAGGATACTTCCTTGCTTTCCCACTCACAGACCATGATTGGCCTGGGGGTGGGGGAGCATGTGAAGTCTTTGTCCCCTCCCCCCAGAAATTCCCCCTAGGTGCCCAGGCGCCTGAGGTTGGAGGAGACTTGACATGCTCCCCTTTCTGCCCTAGGCTAATCAGGAGTTGGGGATGGGAGAGTGTGCAAAGTCTCCACCCACCCTGCCAGGAGTGTGTGGCGCTTCTAAGAATTGTGCTCTCCTTGCAGGGCGTGGGAAGGGCGGAGGAAACTGCGCGCTCCCCGCACCCGTAGGCCAATTCTCTTTTCCTCTTCTTGCTGGTCTCCTCCTTGGACCCTACTTTATATAGTGAAACTTCAATCCTCCTTAGCAATACTGTAACCAACTATTTTAGTATAATTTTACTAACCAATCACAACATAGTGGAACAGAATTACCTAATCAATCATATCCCACCACCTTCATTTATTTACACCTAACAAAATTAATTATACACAGATAGAAACAGTTACAAACCGGACAGAGATCACACAGACAAACAATAGGAAAGTGAGGACAGTAATCATAGAATGAGGATTCCACAACCTCTACTATTGGTAAACAGTTTCTTGCCAGACGAAATGCTGATAATTAAGTTTTCTTTACCCATCTTGATATCTGTTTCTTTATCTGGTGACAGTGGGTATCATTAGGACAGAATCCTTCTCACAGTAACACTATTGTAATGAAGTTTAGATGGAATATGAGTATGTGATTCCAGGCTTTATAACTAATGGCTGCTGCTCTTCAATCTGGCTGCAGAAGAAGGCTTTAGTTTAGGCCTACCTAGATGGCTACACGCCTTCCAAAACGGCTACAGAAAAGCCATATTGTTACATACCAAGCTGGGAGGTATTGCAAGTCTTTTGGAGGAGAGGGTCAAAATTCAAAATGATCTGGACAAACTAGAGAAATGGTCTGAGGTAAACAGGATGAAGTTTAATAAGGACAAATACAAAGTGCTCCACTTAGGAAGGAACAATCAGCTTCACACATGCAGAATGGGAAGCAACAGTCTAGGAAGGAGTACGGCAGAAAGGGATCTAGGGGTCATAGTGGACCACAAGCTAAATATGACTCAACGGTGTGACACTGTTGCCAAAAAAAGCAAACATGATTCTGGGATGCATTAACAGGAGTGTTGTGAGCAAGACATGAGAAGTCATTCTTTTGCTCTACTCTGCGCTGATTAGGCCTCAATTGGAGTAGTATGTCTAGTTGTGGACACCGCATTTCAAGAAATACGGAGAAATTGGATAAGGTTCAGAGAAGAAAAGGGACACGATAGCAGCTTTCAAGTATCTAAAATAGTGTTACAAGGAGAAGGGAGGAAAAATTGTTTTTCTTGACCTCTGATGATAGGACAAGAAGCAATGGCCTTAATTCGCAGCAAGGGAGGTTTAGGTTGGACATGAAGAAAAACTTGCTAACTGTCAGAGTGGTTAAACACTGGAATAAATTGCCTAGTGAGGTTGTGGAATCTCCACCACTGTAGATAGATGTCTGTCCAACCTGATATAATATATCAGGGATGATCTAGATCACTGGTCACCAACCAGTAGATCAGGATCTTCTGGTAGATCTTGGAACCTTTGACAGGTGATCATGGCTGGTTTGGCCAAGAGGCTATCAAGTGCTGGCACTTCAGCTACTCCTCCCCCTTCTGCTGCACATCTCCTACCCTTTGCCTTGACGCTGCCTTCTCTCACCCCAGGAGCCTTCTGCTTGCTGTGTGGGGCAGGGAAGGGAGAGGAGGGTGCTGAAGTCAAGGTGCCCCCTCTTCCACCCTGTATCCTCTCTCCACGGAGCGGGGGCGGGGGTACAACAGGACTTAGAAGGGAGTTTGCTGGCTGCTTTTGGGAGTGGTTCAGGGCCAGGATAGGGGTGAGTCTGCCTTAGCTCCACTGCACCACCACACAGGAGCCATCTCTGGGGTAAACAGTGCCCAGCTGGTGCCCACATCCCAAACTTCTACCCCAGTCCTGAACTCCCTCCTGCACCCCTGCAACCAAACACCGTCCCAGAGCGTGCACCTAAAACCCCTTCCGGCACCCAGCTGCCTGCCCAAGCTCAGTGCCCTTCTCGCACTCCTAATCCCTTAATCCAAGACCAGAGCATGCACCCCAACCCACTGCCCTTGCCTAGTGAAAGTGAGGAGGATTGGGGAGGAATGGAGGAGGGAGTGAGCAGGGGCGGGGCCTCGGAGAAAAGGCATAAAGGAGGCTGGGCAAGGGTATTTGGGTTTGAGATAGATCCTGGATTGCACTTAAATTCAAAAAGCGATCTCATGCTTAAAAAGGCTGGAGACCACTGCACTAGATGGTGCTTGGTCCTGCTGTGAGGGCAGGGGACTGGACTTAATGATCTCTCAAGGTTCCTTCCAATTCTAGTACTCTATGCTTCTATACTTTCACTTCCATCTTAACCTTAAAGCTTTGGCATATCTCAGGTTAAGATTGAACCTAACAGCTTCAGATTCTGTTTTCCTATTGAGTAAAAAAAATATTTTTATTTCAAATGCAGAGGTTCCTAAAGTTCCCGGAAGATGTGAAAGTCAGTAATGAATTTCTTGATCTGGTCCAGAGCCTGCTGTGTGGGCCGAAGGAGAGATTAAATTATGAGGGTCTCTGCTGCCATCCATTCTTCTCTAAAATTGACTGGAATAACATCCGCAATAGTAAGCAGAATGACATTATATTAAATATAGGTCTTTGATAATATGTGAGTATGAGTTAAATGAGTATTTCCTGAGTATTTGAAGTGACTGATCATTAAAAAAGAAAGTCTTGTATTATGGCAGCAGAAATGTTTTGAAGAATGATTTATTTATTCTGTTTTATGGCTAGCATATGTTAATATACTGCATGTCGTAACCTGAAAGGTGAAAATTTAACTAAAGAATGATATAAAATACAAGTGTACTACTGCAGCACTTCACCACTCCATCCTACCTAAACCTTTATTTTGTTTTTGCTCTGTATTTTCTTCATCATCACAGTAGTAATCTACATTCTATTATTATTATTATTATTATGCTGAGACTGATACCCTCAAATGGGCTACGTCTAGACTACATGCCTCTGGCGACATTCCATGCCTGGAATGAGGTTTACCTGGGTGGTCGACAAATGCCTTTGATGTCGACACCCGCGCGTCCAGACTATCGCGCTGAGCCGACAAACAGCTGATCGGCTCAGCACGGCAGCCATGTAAATTTAAATGAAGCGGCGATTATTTAAATCGCCGCTTCATTTTCCTATGCCTGGTAGCCTAATCTACATGCCTCTGTCGCCAGAGGCATGTAGTCTAGACGAAGCCATGATTATTTGTCCTCTTACTTTATGGATTCTCATGTTGAATATTGACTGTCTCCTTCTTTCCAGCTTAAAAAATCCTAAACTTTTATAATAGCTATTCTATCAAAACTGTTGGGTTTTACCTTCATAATATCATTAAGTTTTAATTGAGAAGTTTCTTGTTATTTCAGCATGTCTGGTGCAGATATTAGCTCACTCTTCATCTTTCTCTTGAGTGATTAGTTTTGGTTCACCAGGTTTTGTTCTCAAGATTCCTATATTGATTGAGTTTAGACCTTAATCTTTTCAAAGGTACCTTTGATGCTGTGGAAGACAATGAGTTGGAGTGTGTTTCAGTGCCACCTTGGCAATCTGCTTATCTGGTATTCTGACAACTGCCCAAATTAGTTGGTGTTGTCTTGCCATTTCACAGAAGAACAATGATGCTGACATTATTTAGGCAGACAGCTTTGGGGTCCTTTTGAATGTCCAAATAACCATGCAAAGAAAAAAGGCATTGGGGTAGAAAAAACATGCCCCCCAAACCTTCAGGTCTGTTTTCATCTTTAACGGGCCAGAAGATTGTGCCTTATTCTGGTAGATAGATATAGATCTAACCATGGTGAGATCAATACTGTTGTGACCTATAGGCTAAATTATTATGACTTTTATGAAGGAATGAAGCCAGACCCCATGAAAAACCGGAATTGGTACAAAACACAGCAGAATCACTCCTTTTTATCAACAGACTAAATACATCATCCCGGTGTTTTTGCTGTCTTTACTTGTTCCCTAATTAACTAAGTTTGTTTAGGTCTATGTCTGACTTACTGTTCAGAACCACCAGAAGTTAGCTTCCTGAAAGATTGTCACTTTCTCCATCTCCCTGACTTCACATGACAGTTGTATTCAACTAGGGTAATGACACTGTCAGCCAGTGGTGGGATACTTGTTAGGTCAGGAAGTAGAACATTCACAGGAGCTAGATAGAGCCTATGGAACTTGCTCCCATGAGTTAATGACCAGGGACCTAACCACTTTCAAAATGTAAAACTTGTTACTTTGAATTGTCTTTCACTAAATGAGTTTTATATGCTCAACCACATAAATAATCACCTATAAAGCAATTAAGCTATTTCTCTTTCAGGGTGAGAAGGAAGAATGAGGTACTGTTAGTATTTGGGAGGTATTCCATCACTGTTGTAACTGAGGCTATGTAAGCGCCTAGATAATTAGCCTAAATCTGCCCCTTTCAGCTTAGAATTTGTGCTGATAAACTGACCAAGAGCATCTTTTAATTTTTTGTTGTTATGGGAACTTACAAAACAATTTTTAGTTTTGTATTTAAACCATATCTTCTTTTCCCCAGAGACAGTCACTTCTATAAAGCTTCTAACCTCCATGGTTCAGGCAGCAGGAATCTGAAGTTGGCTTTTAAATGTGGAAGCAGAGTGTAGCTCTTAAGTAAACCTCCAGATCAGTTAGTTGAATCTGCTCCAGTGGATGTTTGAAAAAGATTTTTCTTGTTAGCTTGCACCGTACTAGGATCATACTAGTAAAAAATAATAGAGGCTCTCTGCCCTGTAGTTATTTACTTTTGCTCTTTAATGAAGTTTAATGCCCCAGAACATTCGCTTCCAGATTGCATGTTGATTTACTTGATGTAATTAGTGCAAAAGGTTTGAATTGTGTCTTTAGTATCTTATCTGAAATAAAAATCATATTGGAAGCCAGAATAATTATACTTATCCTTCAGTTAAGTAATATTCAGGATTTAAAGTGAAATGTTCTGAATTTTCCAGTCAAAAGTATGTTGAAAGAACCTAGAATAAGAGAAACAGAAGAAACGGTGTATAATGTGTTGCTTGTTTACTGGTCAAAAGATTGCAAATTATCCAATATGCTTTTCATAACTAGTTTCATGTTTCATTGTTTTTTAAATTCAGTAAATTAGCCATTTAATTTGAATCAACTAAAACTTATTTTCATGAAGGACAGTTGAAAAGTGGTCAGGAGGTTTTTATCTTAATCTAAATCAGTGTCCCTTAAACGCTGGCAACCCAAAGACCCCTACTTTGATTTAATTTTTTTGCAGACATCAAAAGCCCCCCATACCTATTGTTTATCCCTAGGCTCTGCCCCCATTTCACCTCTTCTCCCTGTTCCACTCCAGCCTTGCCTCTTTCTGCCCCCTCAACACCTGCTCCTCTCCCTCCCAGTGTCTCATGCAAGTCACAGAACAGTTGTTTCCCGATGTGCAAGAGGCACAGGGTTGAAGGTGGAGGAATTGATCAGTAGGGCCAGTGGCCCTGGATGTGATTCCTTCCCCAAGTGTGCCCCATCCTTGCTCTTCCTTCTTCATCCTTGCTCTCCCCGTCCCTCCTAGCACCTAACATATCCTGCAGAACAGCTGTTCCCTGATGTGCAGAAAGCACTGGGAAGAGTTGAGGGAAGTAAGGGGAGAAATGATCAGCAGGGCTGGTGAACCCCTTAGAGTACCCTCGTGGACCCCAGGTTGAGAAATGCTGATCTAAATACAAGACACGCAGGACAAGGACAGTATTTCCTTTGAAGATTGGCCTGTAGTTGTTAGGGATGTTAGATTAATTGAAGTTGTGTAACTGCACAAAATAGTATTGATTACATGACTATTTGATAGTCCCTAGGGGCAGGGCCAGCAGCCAGTGTGCTCTTGGCCCCACTCCCAGGGAGCTCCCTGCCATCTCTTGCTGCTGCCTTTGTATCAGAAGCAGCAGTGTGGGATGGCAGGGGGGAGTTGGTCCCTGAGAGGAGTCAGTTTAAAAACCAGCTCCCTGTGCAGACTGGCTCCTGCTTGTTGCCCATGCTGCTGCCTCTGATACAGAGGCAGCAGTTTGGGGGTGGCAACAGCCTCTGTCTGTGAGGGAAGTGAGCTCCTCATTGACAGACACTGTGCCAGCATCCCACAAAGCAGCTTATATCTGCAACAAACTGGGCCTGCCATAGAGAGAGGTTGCTTTGCGGTAGCAGCCAATGTCCATGGTCCAAGGCTGAGCCAGCATCCCATGGATCAGCCCCTGTCTGCAGTGAACCCAGACCCGTCGGGGACAGAGGCTGCTCCATGGTAGCCTCCACTGCCCCCCTCCTACTCTGCTGCTACCTCTGATAGAGGCAGCAGTGTGTGGGGGAAAGGGGAAGGCAGCTCCATGGAGCTGATATACGTGGGGAAATGACTTTTAAGCCAGCTCTCCCTGCATGCTGGCTCTATGGAACCATCTGCACCTCTCTCCCACCCCTTTCTCCTCCCCTGCATTGCTGCCACTGAGAGGGCATGTCTAAACTATAAAGATTTTTCGAAAAAGGATATGCAAATTCCTGTGGAATTTGCATATGTTCTTCTGATCGCATTTTTAAAAGAGGATCTTTTGAAAATGAAAGTAGTCTGGGCCCTTTTTTTTCCCCCGGGGAAAAAACCCTTTTTCGAAAAAACCACGTAAACCTTTTTTTAGGAAGAGCTCCTCCCCGCCCCAGGGTTTTTTTTCTCAAAAAAACCATGTCCAGACTACTTTAATTTTCAAAAGATCCTCTTTAGAAAAATCTTTGTAGTTTAGATGTAGCCATAGAGAGGTAGCACCATGAGTGAAGGACAGTTGAGAGGTGGTCAGAAGGATACCTGGGTAGTGTCATGCCAGAGGAGAGATCCAAGTGACCCTATTGGTACTAAAGCACTTGTTCTTCTTTGGTCTGGCATGAAGAATGAGCTCATGGCTTTGGAAGAACACTCTTTTTCTTAATGTCTGTGGACAGTGTAGCCAAACACATAGTGATTTTTTCCTCATCATTATTGCTGTTTCATACAGCAAGCCAAATGTTTTGGCTATGTATTCTTTTTAGCAGAGAAAAGGGAAAGAATGCTCATATCAGAAGATTCCATAAGGGGTTGGAGTAACATCTGAATATGGGAAATTGAAAAGCAAAGAAAACTGAAGCAATTACTTGTGATTTTCAGAAGTACCCTCATGATGAAAGAAAATAGTTTAATAAGCAGGATAAAATGTTAGTAAGCAGAAAGTGAGTTTAGAAGGAAAGGAAAGTTTAGTGGGCAGGAGGAAGTAGAATCATTTTAAGTGTGGCAGTGTAAATGTGGCAAATGTGAAAACGGCTTGAAAAAACACGTATCTTCCTGTTTCTCATTGCATGGAGACTGAAGGTTACTAAGGTATTAATGTAATGTATTTTGTTTTTAAATGGGGGTCTTGAGAACAATTTAACAGGATAAAAGACTCAAAATCATGCATCTTATAATATAGTCATTGTGGAAATGTTTCTCAGAAATTAAATCTAGATAGGAACTTTTCATACTTGTAAGGCTTTATAAGTTCACGTCAAATACTCCAGAATTCATCTAATTTTTAAGCCATCATATCTCCCAAATGCCTTATCGGTCAATTTTTTCTGGAAACTATATTTTTTCTAAAATATTGTTATTTTTTAGATTGGGTGAAGTTACAAGAGGGTCAAAAAGGGTCTTCATCAGATTAAACAGTCAGTTGAGAAAAGAGGTTTTTAAGTTGAATACATGGGCAAAAATGAATTTTGAAGATTAAGATCTGAATTCTTCCCATATATATGGGCTCTGCACATCAGTTCATGCTGCCAGGCTGTGCTGTGGTTCTATTTATTTTAGATCCAAGGGAAACCAGGACACTCTATGGCTATTTAACCGCTTTTTTATTTATTGTGAGCTTTAAGCAGTTAATACAGTTGTGTAAGTTTTACAATCCTTAAAAACAATTACTATACATTTTAAATCTTAAATTCTATAAATTCTAAAGCAATTAATACAGCGAAAAGCAAAGCAAAAGCAAATTACTAAAAGATCTACTATAATACAATAATAAAGCCCAATTCACTTACATTTCACTTGCAGTACCAGGCAGGAGGTCTTGGTTCCTTTTCTTCTCATGCAATGGAACGCCATACACTGGGTCACCAGTATGAAGGGCCTATTTATTTTTAGTTACATCGAGCAGTAGGTGTAGGTCAACCCTGCCCATTCCCTCCCATTGATTGTTCTTACTAAGCCCAATTTTATAGCAAAGAGAGACTTAGTTCTAATAATATTTACCAATTGATTAGGTATTGTGTAGGATACATAAAATGCCCAATGCCCCTATTTGGGGTACATCCTGCTACCTAGGATGTTACCTACACTGTGTGCATAGTTGACAGTTTCATGGCTGCATCTGTACTTTTTGCTTAACAGAAACAGAAGTATCAGTACAAGGTTGCTTGTCCTGTGTTCTTGATGTGGTCTCGCGTACCATGCTTAATCTGCATTGTTATTCAAAACATTTCCTGACTTTCACAGCTTCTCTTGACCGTGCCTGCGTGCTTTGGCTCACCAGACTTGAGACAGGCCAGAAATCTGCACTGTGGACAAGGCAGACATCACCATTTATTGCCAAGGCAGGGTTGTGCAGGCTGCCCTACACAGGCATACAGCCCCACATAGTTTGTCATTTCCTTTTATCAGTTGTGTACACCAATACCCATTTTCTGAAGGATGCGTCTCTTAGAGGCAATTTCACAAGGGCCCGTAACAATTTAGCTCATGGAATGCCTACTTGCTATCTACATCCCTTTTTTACATTGTCTCCCAGACAAAAGATGGCTTTTCACACGTAAAATAGAAGGATCTTGTTGAAATGTTTCTGGTATGGCATAGAATGGTTTTAAGAAAAAATTAGGGCATTTTGCCATCTACTACAGTAGTGGTCACCAACCAATAGATCGGGATCTACTGGTAGATCTTGGCACCTTTGAGTGCTGATCCTGACTGGTTTGGCCAGGAAGGTATCAAGTGCAGCACTTTAGCTGCCCCTCCCTTCACTGCTGCACAACTCTTGCCCTTTGCCTTGGAGCTGTTCCTCTCTCCCAACCTGTATTCTATCCACAGAATGGGGGTGCAGGGCATAACAGAGCTTGGGATGGAGTTTATGGCTGCTTTTGGGAGCGGTGCAGGGCCAGGGAAGGGGTGAGCCTGCCTTAGCCCCACTACACCAACACATAGGAGCCACCTGCGGTAAGCAGTGTCCATATGGATCCTGCGTCCTGAATCCCTGTCCCAGTCATATACTCCCTCCTCCACCCCAAGTCTCTGCTCTAGCCTTGAGCCCCCCCCCCGACCAAAGCTCCCTTAACAGAGCCTGAACCCCCTCCTCCACCCAAACCCCTGTCCCAGCCTCAGCTCAGAGCCTTTCTCACACTGAATCCATTAGCCCAAGACCAAAGCCTGCACCCCAACCCGCTGCCCCTGCCTGATGAAAGGGAGGAAGGATGAGGGAGGGAAGAAAGATGGTAGGTCCTGGATTGCACTCAAATTCAAAAAGTGATGTCCTGCTTTAAGAGGTTGGAGACCATTGTACTATAGTGACTTGTATCTTATAAATTTACTCTTTTGTCACATGGCACACAGTGACAGATTATTTGCATGGTTTATATTGTATGGTAATAGCTATTGGATTTTGTATTTTTTCACTAAGATATTGTTGATCTTCAGTAATACATGGTTTGTTTTTTCTTTTTTAATCACCAATTTGGTAGACAGTTACTGAAGCCAATACAAATTGGGGGAGACACTACTGTTAACTGAAATAAACTATATCTTAGGAAGATCTTTGCCTTCAAACAATTAAAAATATGCAAAAGTAGTTTCTTATATAGTTAGTGAATAATTTTTATAGGTAGGATAGGTCTATTGATTATTATAATCTTTTGTTGAATTTTCCATAAATATTATTGAAGGCATACTTGTCATTGGAAAAGCAATATAGATTTTTGACACCAAATAGAATAAATAGATTGTATCCTAGAACAAGACAAGATAAATTTCTATTCTGTAGTTCCACCATATCCCTAGTCCAGGAAAGTATTATTGATTGTATTATTCCTTGAACTTATCATAAATACACATACTAACGTGGTTGAAAAAGTTATTTTTATTTAGTATTATCATAAAGATGATGATAAACTAGATAATCTAATGCAGTGCTTTTTTTGTTAAATTTATCAACATACGACATTCCCTTGCCTCCAAAAGTCATACTTTAGAACAGATGGATGAGAGTTATCTCCTTCATCCGGAAGAGGGATATCTGAGTAAGCAACTGATTTTTATGTAATGTGCAGTACTTTAGAAGTTATTTAAATAATAAACAGCATATGCGGTCATTTGCAGCATATCATAAGCAGAAAATGATCCATGTACCAATCAGTTTTTATAAGCTTGAAGTATCAGGATTAGAATCTCCTGTTTGTAGCATAGTTTTGTCTCCTTTTAAATAAACCTGGAGAGGGAGAAAGTGTCACTGTTTTGACTAGATCTTTAGTCTTGCCAGATACAATGGCATATATTTGCTATTCAGTTCCCAGAGTTTTACTATGACCTATTTTAAATGGCTATTCTTTTTAAAGAAATTCCTGAGAATAGCCTCGATTTATGACCACTTACATCTTTGAATTTGCTAGTCTTCATCTTCTTATTTTGTGGATACCGTAATTATAGAGGGATGAGAATTTTCTGGTTTTAAACAAGCAATACTTGACCAGTCATGGTTACCCGAGGATCATTTCAGAGACATGCACGGTAACCCTTGTTAATGAACCAATGTGCACCCTTTTCCTTAACTTGTTATATAAGCAGCTCCAATCATATTATAGGCAGAGTCAGGGAAGGGAATGCCTTAATCTCAGGAATAAAGGAGTCTAAAGACATTACCAAGTAATAAGCAAAAGCCAACCAAGCAAAGTGGATCTAGCATCTTTTTCCAAGTGTGTCCCTTCTCTCTCTTGTGACTTTGTTCTCATCCAAAGTGGTCTGAAACCTACCTCTGAAGAAATTAATTTCCTGCCTTTCAGTTACTGTCAGCAGTTCTTATCCACTTGCAGCCAGAGGTGTGTTAGTTGAATGACTGTTCCTTTTTTCTTTTCCATTGTTTCTTGATAGTACAGTAAACTTCCGATAATCCGGCACCTTTAGGACCCAGAGGGTGCCGGATTATCAGATATGCCGGACTATCAGAAGGGGGGGCTATGAGGGGTCTGGAGTGGGGTGGGAGGGGATGCCACCCCAGACCTCTCATTGCCTCCCCCTTACGATAGTCCGGCTCTACCCCAGGCGTCCCTGATTCAGCCGCTGCTGGTCAGTTTCAGCAGCAGCAGAATCGGGGATGCCTGCAATAGAGCAGTTGGGGTGCTGCCGGGTTGGTCCCGCAGCCCCGAGGGGCACTACGAGACCAACCCGGCAGCACCCCAGCTGCTCTGCTCCTGGCTTCCCCGATTCAGCTGCTGGTCAGTTTCAGCAGCAGCTGAATGGGGGAAGCCTGTCCGGCTGCCCCAGCACTTCTGGTTTCCTGATGGTGCTGGACCATCAGGAGTCCCGGAGCATTGGATGCCAGACTAATGGATATTAATGTGATATTAAAGTTTGCTTTCTCTTTTTAAAAATCTTATTTATTTCCCGTCTTTGGTTTTCTTCAGTTATATGAAGATGTTGCTACTGAGTACTGTGGTTATCTTGTTCCTCCTTGCTGCTGTTGATATTCCATTGAATGCTATTCATTTGTTATCTCTATTAACATTTTAAGCATATTTGAATTAGTTCTACCACTGCAGTCTGAGCAGAAACTTTTTGAAAACACTCATTAATTGTGAGAAGAAAATTTCTTGCCTTCCATTATAATTGCCTTAGGATGGCTCCCCTGTAAAGTTTCACTACTTTCTGGTAAAAGGTGAGATTTTAGTTCCCTTTTTGCTTCTAACTTTGAGCAAGTCCATTTAGTATTAAACAGTGTGGTCATATATGGAATTATCCACTAGGGCTGGGGAACATTTTATTGGGTTTTGGGGTCATAGACAAGTGAAAAGCAAAAACACAGAAACCCTCACTGACTTGACCCCCCACTCTCACAACTTGGAGGACCAGGGCTCCCCTCGTGCTCGGGCTCAATGGGAGAGGGCACCAACGCTCAGAGACTTATGGGGATGGAGTATGAGTGCCAGCTCAGTTCACTTTGAAGGTAAGCACTGAGCCTTGCTGCAGGATGGATCAAGGTAGATTCGGGGCCAGATTCCACCCTCAGGCTGAATGTTCCCCGTCCTTGTTGTACATCTTCCTTTTCTAAAAGTTAAGGTATATTTTTGGCTATTCTTATAAAGGGAGTTCTAGACATTACCATATCAACTAGATAGTCTTCTCCTTCCAATATTGCTCGGCCTCATCAATCCAATCTCTTTTTAAATCTTAGATGGGAGGAAAAAAAACTTTTAAAGGGTGCCCAAAGGCTTCTGAGCGTTGAAAATAAAATGTATATTATCTGTGTTTCTTTCCCTCTGCCACTCTAACTTTTAATTTTGCAAAGCATTTTGGGATGTTGTTTGCATGAAAAATATTTTATGTAAGGAAGTTATGTTGTACTCTATTGCTCTTGTCTTTGTGTGTGAGAGCGCTCTGTACAGTAGAGCTATAATTGGATGTCCTATTAAGAGAATTCACTCTGTAATACAGTTCACATCCTATTAAATGTCAGTCTATAATACAGTTCACATCCTATGAAATGTTTGCAATTTTTTAAAACAGTAATGTATCAGAACCTATTTGATATTGACAAAGAACATTTGAATGCTCCAGAGAGTGAGAGATAATATAATTTCCTTATTAATGCATATTTATATCTTTGGAGTAGGATGAATGAAAAACTCAGTGTACTTGAAATTATGGTAGGTTAGCTGCATCTTGCCTGCTTGGTGAAGCTTCCTTCCTTTCCCCTTTTTGGAAGCTGTGTCAGCAGGGCTTTCTGGAGAACCACCAATGGAGTATGCATGTTTTATTTAAATTTACTGACTTAAATAGGCAGATTTTTGCTTATTAATGCTGCTTTGGTGCTAGCTTGGTGTTGGTCTGCTGTTAGATTATACACAAATTTGTATAGAAAATTGAGAGTTTAAAAATTGGGAATGTGAAAGAATTTGGCAACCTAGAGGGAGCTAGCAAGCTCCAGCAGTGAGTCATTCTGCTTGTGTCAGTCAGATAAGCATCAGCATCTGTCACTAACGCAGGCAGGTAGGGTTAAACTCAGATCATGCACAGAGTGAGGAGCTGGGAGCCTGCACTGCAGGGGCTGTAATGTTTGTTCCCGGTTCTTCAGTTCTCATCAGCCCTTCAGCTACAGGAGATCTATACTGGATCCATGGTAACGGTTTTAGCACACAACATTTCCATCAGTTTGTAACAATGGGCTGTGTTCTAGTTGCGGACTGAAGAGCTGTCCGCTTCACAGAGTGAAAAAGAGCTTAGTAGAATTGCAGGGAATGAGGACCTGAATGATGAAATTAAAAAAAAAAAATCCTGGGAGGAAACATGTTTTTATGAGGTAGGAATTGCACAGCTGGCTTTTACATTTATTCTTTTCACACGTGCAGCCACACCAGCAGGGATTTGGAGTACTGCACATCATTTAAAAGAACTTATTAATTCTTTTCTTTTAATTAAACTGCAGCAAATACTAGAGGATGGGCTGAAATTAAACAGGCTAATAAGTTAAGATATTTTGATTTAAAATTAGAGTGAGAAGTAGATGATAATTAGTGCCATTTGATACCTCCATTCAAAGCTGATTGTATCAGAGCCAGACTGCAGTGGTGTCCCACCAAGAGTTACAAATTCTAAGCAGGCTGTCTTGGGAAGCAAATCTTTATTTCTTTTCCTCTCTGCTCCAAGAGCTATTGCGGAGGAGGGGAGGGGGTTAATAGCTGCAGCATGTTGAAATCTTCCAGGAGCAAGATTCATTTACTGATGGTAACAAGAACCAGAAATCTGGACACAGAGGATGCTGATAGAGGTGATAGACAGAAATTAGTCCTTAGCTGGTTAGCAAGGTAGCTGACTTTATTCTCATGAATAGTTTACTCCTCTAATTGTGTGATTTAGAGACATCTTTGTTTTTCTAGAAAAATCAGGAGCTAGTAATCTGTAAATAGTAGACCAAAGGTTTTCTTAGCCTGATGCTTTTGTTTTGACTCAAAATACCAGTTTAACCAGCATAGGAGACATTGTGCCTGCAGAATGGTAGCCATGTTGGTAGCTGAAGAGTTAATCTCTTGTTGCTGTAATACGATGTGAGAGCAGCAGCTCAGTCTGCTTGTGTTAGCAAGATTAAAAGCAGGAGCTGCAGTGCCATTGCAAACACTGAATGAATGGGACCGTTGCAGAGCAAACTGTAGCTGAAATTTGTCTTTTCTCCTTGTTTTTTCCACCAGCTCCTCCCCCCTTCGTTCCTACCCTCAGGTCTGATGATGACACCTCAAATTTTGATGAACCAGAGAAGAATTCGCGGGTTTTATCCGCTCCGCGGCAGTTGAACCCAGCTGGTTTCTCGGGTGAAGATTTGCCATTTGTAGGGTTTTCCTTCATCAAGGCTCTGGGGATCCTCAGATCAGAGTAAGTGGGAATTACTGTCTTAGTGAACGGGATCAATAGAAGAAAATCAGGGCTTGTAGTGGGGAGTGGGTGGGGGAGGGGGAACACTGCTTTTAACTGGCCTGTACTCTGCTTTAGGGGAGCTGACAGCTTTAGGCTCTATCTGTTGCTGCTGTGGTTTTATAAATTTAATATTGTTCTCTAGCTTTGTATGGAAACTAAGAAGGCTGGTTCTGAAACTGATATTGCTAAAATTATAATTTGGTTACTTTAGATTAGTTGTGTTTGCTGTTCCCTGTAGAGGAGTGGGTGGTTTGATTTCTGTTTTTGCAGGTCCCTGTAAGAAGGAAAATCCCGTAGAGTTCAGAGGCTGAAGTGTGGGTATGTTCTGTCAGGTCAGAAATGCAGAGGCTGGCTGTTACAAAGCTAGGGGGTAGGTGTGAGGATGAATCAGTGATCCACAGAGGAGTTCTATTAATCCAGGAGTGTGTGCTGATGGGTCAGTGAACCATAGATACAGCTTCACTGAGCTGGCAGTGTGTACTGCTTGGTCAAGTTTAACACTGAGATTGGGCATTGCTGTATTGTGGATGTGTTGTGGGGACACAGAGACAGTGCAGGGGTGAGAAAGTGAGAACCATAAAAATTAGTCATCATTTGGAAAGGAATTATGTTTTCAGACAGAGAACTGAGATAGGAAAAGGAAGAGTGTAAATGGCATCGTGTAAACCTCTTTGACCTGGTAAGTCCTTGGTTCCTGGTGTGAGAGCCAATGAGAAATGCATTAGTGCAGCACATCAGATTGAGGAATCCTTACTCCACTACCAGAAGGCCACACACAAATGCAGTGTTTTTTGCTGGTTTGGTGACTCAACATGCTAAGGCGTTATATCTTAGTTTCAACCATTGCCTTTTTATACTAATACATAGTCCCCATCAGGGACTTAAACCAGATGTCATGTCTCTATCATATTGGCTGTGATGGTAGTTGTTCGTGCTGAATGAGTTGCTTGAGACAGAAGTGTAGAACCAAATTTGGTAGTATTCTTGGCTTTTGCCCATGTTTTGAATCAAGGTTATATGATGTCTATACCAGTGATCAGAAAGGGAGACTGTCTTTAGTGATTGCTCCTCCTCACAGGTGTTGCCTTCATGGTTGGGAGGGAGAAGTAGGAGGTTAAAATAATAGTTGAAAGAGGAGATGTTGACTTTTAGTGAGATATCAGTGGAAGTACTACTGGAGTTGGTAAATTTCAACTATGGATATTTGGGGTTAAAATCTACCTTGAATTGTAAGTGAAATGACTTATGGTGTCATCCTACTCCCTAGTGGACTTGTTCCACATAGCAAAACCAGAATGGCATTATTGTAACTGTCGGTAGAGGCCCAGGACTTAATCTGTATTTATTGCTAGAGGAAGAGGGTTTAAGGTTAAGTCTCAGATACATTGACATACCTGTGTGATAATGGTTAAAGGCTGGTCATAATGGGGATGTTGCATGTTGTTAAAGGTATGCATTGCTAAAACTATACTGGAACTGATTAGTAAGATGTGGTGCATGTAACAGTGAAGGATAACTGTTGAAATTTTGTTTTGGGTTCTAATAGTAGGACAGTGAAGGTACAGCAAAAAAGGGTCAATATTAATACGATTGGAGGAATTATGGGTGAAGTTGTGTAAAACTTCCTGATGCAGCTTGGTTTTCTCACACAATTGATCATATATTAAATTTGTTTCGGAAGAAAAATTTATAAGAAGATTCTGCTGATTTCATAGGCTGAACTTTGTATTAGAACTAGATTTTCATAAACTTGTTCTAGATTTACCTTTGGGAGTAAGCAGCTGCATTTTGTTTTGAAAAACAGCTGCTAACTATTGCAAGGAATGTAAGGAGATTTGGGTACATCAGTATTTAAACTCACATTGAATTAGTATTTAAACTAGTGCGATAACTAGTGATCTCCTCAGTCTCAGTGCTAGGATGGGGAATGAAGAAGATTTCTTCTTTATAAACTTATAAAGTGCCCACTGTGTTCAAATAGGACACATTACCTGCCCTAGGAAGCTTAAGCTAATCTTAGACAGGAGTCAGTAAATGAGAATAACCAACAGAAGGTATGATTTTAAAAAATCATTTGTGTACTTGCTCATAATAGGTGGAGTGCTTTCTCTAACAAAGTCTGAGATCCTAACACATTAATACAGAACATAAGCTTTTATTTAAAAATGAATTGTAGTTCTTATGCTAAGTGATGCAGAGCTGGTTTCCTGTGTTTACAGACTGATATCTCTAGTGCCTTTATTGCTGCTCATAGTTTTCTGTAGCAGCAGCAATATATTTTAATTAACAAGGTCCATGTTACTTTCACTACATCCAGGATGTATTATGTTAGTTATTTCTAATAGACATAGGGAAGCTTTAATGCCATTGTACAAGGCACTGGTAAGACCTCATCTGGAATGTTGTATACAGATCTGATCACTCATTCAATAAGATGAATTCAGACTAGAACGGGTGCCTAAGAAGATTGCTAGGATATTTAGGGGGAATGGAGTACTTGTCTTACCAAAGGAAACTAAAAGAGCTGGACTTGTTTAGCAAAATGAAAGCTGAGAAGGGACATGTGATGAGGACAAGTTCTTCAAATTTTTCATAGTAGATAGAGGCAAGGCTAATACAAAATGAGGAATTCTCAGGTTTGGTTGAAGAAGATATTAGGGATATGAATATTGATCAAAATAGTTAACTGGTTAACAATTAAAATTATATTGTGGAACCAGTTAACCATTGGTGGGTATAGGGCAGCTGGGGTGGGGATCTTTCCGGGCCTGTGGACAGGCATAATATGCCGCATTGGGCTGCTACAGCACGGCCAAGGGCCAGGGCCGCTGCAGCACACCTGGTTCCTACCTGCCCCTACTGTGGCATGACTGGGGTCTTGTCTGGTCCTTTCAGGGCAGTTTTGATGAGGTTGGGGTGTTGCAGTGCAGCTGGTGCCAGAATCCCAATGGCTTGACTGGTTTCCAACAGCCAGCCAATGGGGTTGGCTGTCCAGTTAACTGGTTACCCAATATGCATTCCAGTAAGCCAAATGCTTACTGGGTGACTGGTTAACCTTTTACACGCTTAGTAGAGATCTCAGCACCTACCTTTTTCTGGCTCCATCACAGGGTTTAATCTAACTGCTGATCGGTTTCTGTTCCAGCCCTTCTGAAGGGAGAGAAGAGGAAAGAAAGATCAAGATTCCAATAATATTTTGCTTTCTCAATTTACTGCAGTCATATCTTGATAGTATCAGTGTTTTATTTTTTGTTGTGCTTTAGGATAGAGCAGGCATATAAGAGGGAGCAGAAAATGGAAAGGCTGAAAGTGGAAGGGTAGAGAAGGGAATGAAGTTAGGGAACAGATCATGAGGAAGGATATGATTTGATCATGAATTCTTTTATTTTAATGGATCTTGATTTCTTCAGCCTCATGAATGGCAGGATTTGGGCTTCCATAATTTATTATTGCCTTGTCCTGTCCATGACTTTTACTAAAATATCCATGACACAATCTTAGCCTTAAACATGAGACATGGAAAGGGGGAGAATATATATTTGCAAGGACCTGGATTACGACAGATGATACCAGCAGCTAGTAGAAAAAAGAGGCACAGATGAGTTGGAGACTTATGAGACTGGGTATAAAGATGAAGTAGGAAGATAGGAACATATGTAAAAATACAGTACATGATAGAGGGTGAGCTGTGAACTTGCCATTCCTTTTTGGTTAACGTTTAGCTTTTTCTGTAGCAAGTCTTACTAGGAAAGATTAGAACAGGAGTCCTCTGATATCCAGCACTTCTGCACCATTCACTACAATCCCTCTGGGAGAGGCCAGTGGCTCTATTATCTATGAATTACTAGGTAATCAGCATTAAGACAGCTGATTTATATGCATAACTCAAGGAGGTAATTTTCCTCTTGAAAATAGATTAGCACAGCTAGTGTGGCTAGCATTTGCTATTGTAAATTTGACCATGACTTAAGGGTTTTTTATATCCCCCCTTTTTTCTGTTTTTATTTACATGAGTTAATACTCTTTTGTTAATCATTTCTTCACACTCCAGAGGAAATTGCAGACATTGTGCTGAGAAAAGTGACCCTTGGTTTAATGATTAATTTAATGAAATATTCTGAGATGATACTAGTTGTGTTATATGTTTTCATGTTAGCTTTTGCTGTCAGGTTTAATGTGTATGACTTCTGAGATAACTCTGAATGATGGGGTATGGAACAGTGACCTTAAACACGTCTCACATCTTGTCTTAAAATCCTTTGTGAGTTTGGATCTCTGTGATAAGGCTTCTGTTAGTTTTTAAGTATCCCATTTCTCTTGATTACTCTGTCTTGTTGAGGCATAAAAAAGTGGTAGGAGTACTTATGAAGCAGTCTGAGTGTAGTTTGCATGAAAGGAGTAATCAGCTGAAATGGACACTGCTAAATTCTTAAGTACATGTGCCTAATGTGAATCCAGTGTATGCTTGTTTTGGCATTGAGATGAACTGATTTTCTTAGTAAGAAAAAATTGCCACAGTTAGCGCATGTATTTTAAGGGATCTTTTATTTTGAACTAAAAGATTTACTCAGCATTACTTGGTTCCTTAATTCAATATTTTTTATTTTTCTTCATTTAAATCATTGCTCTGGGGTAGGGCTGGGGATGAGGAGTTCAGTATGCAAGCTGCTGTAGGAAGAGAGGATAACTCCAGCCCTCTCTCACTGCAGCACCTTAGGGCCAGGTGAGAAGCGCCTGTCCATGGCCACGGCAGCAGGCATGGGTAGGTGAGGGGTGCATGTCCCACAGGTAGGGAACAGATTGAGAGAAAGATACATGGACAGACTCATATTTATAGTAGATAGCCGTCCCTTTCTATACCCCTGCACTCTGCTGACCCAATCAGATTATAGCTGTCCTGGTCCCCATTTCTGGCTCCTTGCTGCTATATACATTATATAGTATAACTGTCCCTGCTAGTAGACCCCTCCCTCTCCATTTTATGAGAAACAGTTACATTCCAGGTACATCCCATTGTCCTGGCACAACCAAACCCTTACCTTGCTTGAAGTTATGATAAAAGGAAGCTGCATACTAAATTTGGCGGTCCTAGCTCTTACTGGTTAGGAGGAGTTTTTGAACAACAGACAGACAGACAGAAAAACTCTCAAATATCAAGTAGATAGGAAAGAAAGATTGCAATCTATTTTTTTCCCAAACTCCATATCCCACCTGTCAGGGCTGATCCCCACTTTAGCACTCTGACTGCAGAAGGTGGGGGCCCACAAAGAGTTTAAAAATCCTTGCCTCTTTAGACTCTGCTTACAAAACCACCCCCCAGAGTAACAGATACACTGGTTCTGAGAAATAAACAAAAAAGCTGCCACCACCAAGTGAAACAAACCAATTTCTTCTTGGACCCAGGTAGAAAGCACTTGGACTTCCTTCTCCAGAGGTACCCCCAAGCTCCTCTGCCACAAGAAAGCTTGAAAAAATAAAGAGAAAAACAAACTTCAGTCTCTGGTAGCTGACCTCTCAGTCTGAGGCCTGCAGATACACACAGACAGACCTCCTGTACCTTCCAGGACACAAGAATCAAATCATCACCTTAAAAAGTGATTTTTATTACAAAACAAAAGATATACTTGATAAAGCATACTTGGTTGCTAGATGTTACAGAGCAACTAAGGAAAACAAATTAAAATAGAAGATCTCTGGGAACAATGCTTAGATGATAAATGGGGAGGAGAGGCATAGATTCACACAGAGCAGTTCAAACCAAACCACAAAATAAAGAAAATACCCTGATCGCTACTAGATCCACTTTTTCCCTTTATTTACTCCCAATCTTTTCTTGGTACAGTCCACTTCCATGCCCTAAATTTTTTGGAGGCATGGTAGTCCTGACTGGGTTTAAATCATTCTGTGTGTCTCAACTCCTGGTTTTACGCCCCCACACAAAGAAAGCAGGCAAGGAATCTATATCCAATTCAGATTTCAACACTCTATCCTGATTAGTTCTCCTGCCCCCTCTCCCCGCTAACACCCTTGCTAGCTATCTGAGTTTAGCCCATTAGTCATGGGTGTTGGTTACTCCTATCTATTACAGAGGAGCAGCTCTCCTCAGAGTTTGTTAATGACATTCCAAACTTGGTTCAACGGGGATCATGCAACAGCAACAATATAGGCAGTCCCCGGGTTATGTACAAGATAGGGACTGTAGGTTTGTTCTTAAGTTGAATCTGTATGTAAGTCGGAACTGGCGTCAGCCGCTGCTGAAACTAATCAGTTTCAACCGCGACTGAATCTGGATGCTAGTTCTGACTTACATACAGATTCAACTTAAAAAACCCAGGCGTCCCCAAGTCAGCTGCTGCTGAAACTGATCAGCGGCTGATTTCAGGAAGCCTGGCGCAGAGCAACTCTGCTTGGGGCTTCCTGTAGTCAGCCGCTGGTCAGTTTCAGCAGCGGCTGACTTGGGGACGCCTGGAGCAGAGCAGCTGGGGTGCTGCTGGGTTGCTCCAGTAGTGCGGCTCCTCGGCGCTACTGGAGCAACCCAGCAGCACCCCAGCTGCTCTGCTCCAGGCATCCTGATTCAGCCGCTGCTGAAACTGATCAGCAGCGGCTGAATCAGGATGCCTGGGGCAGAGCAGCTGGGGTGCTGCCGGGTTGGTCCGGAACGGTGCTGCGGGACCAACCCGGCAGTCCCCAGCTGCTCTACCCCAGGGGTAGGCAAGAAAAGCCTAGTCTGCTGGGGGGGGAGGCACTAGCTGCACCCCTCCCCCAGCAGACCAGGGGGACAGGAGCAAAGCCTTGGAGCACGCCCACAGCGGGACAGCCCAAGCGCGCTCGGGCTGTCCCGCTGCGGGCGTGCTCCAAGGCTTTGCTCCCCATCTCCCTGCAGACCAGGGAGACAGGGAGCAAAGCCGCTGAGCACGCCCGCAGCGGGACAGCCCGGGCGCACTTGGGCTGTCCCCCTACGGGCGTGCTCAGCGGCTTTGCTTCTGTCCCCCTAGTCTTTGCTCAGGTGTCCTTGGTCTGCTGGGGGGGGTCCAGCGGCTTTGCTGGACCCCCCCCCAGCAGACCAGGGGGACAGGAGCAAAGCCGCCCAGGCGGGGGGAGTCCCGCCGCCTGGGCGGCTTTGCTCCGGGGCAAACGAGCAAAGCCGCCCAGGCAGCGGGACTCCCCCCGCCTGGGCGGCTTTGCTCGGGTGTCCCTGGTCAGCTGGGGGGGTCCAGCGGCTTTGCTGGACCCCCCCCCCCAGCAGACCAGGGGGACAGGAGCAAAGCCGCCCAGGTGGGGGGAGTCCCGCTGCCTGGGCGGCTTTGCTCCGGGGCAAACGATCTGCGGCTTTGCTGGACCCCCCCAGCAGACCAGGGAGACCGGGAGAAGCTTTTCTCGCCCCGGAGGACATGGGTGGCGATCCGCCGCCCGTGAGCTCCGGGGCGAGAAAAGCCCCGTTCGTAAGTGCAGATCTGACATAAGTCGGATCTGCGTAAGTTGGGGACTGCCTGTACATACTATTCTATTCTACCATTCCACTGCTGTGTGGTGTACTTTCTCACTGGGTCCCATACTGATTGTTTGTTGTATTGCAGTGCAGTTGGATGGTTCAGTTGGCTCTCCATACGAAATATTTGAATTACAAAATGATGTGGACAGTATTATGAGCCTGTTTCTTCTTAAAACAAAAACCAAATGTCAGCCAAAGATGAAATACAGATATTTAAAATGAACCAGTGGTATAAAAAGTGTCCTCTTTTCTATCAGGACTAGCTAGAATCTGCTGACCAGTGTGTATGGTATGAGCAGAAAACTAAAGGGGAATCGTTAATATTATGGAACTATGCTTATTTTTTTTAAATGTATTTTGCTGAGAGAATTTAATAATCTCAGAAGTTAACATTTTAATATTTAAAAACTTATCAAAATTAGCATTACACAGTTGCTGTAATTTTTATGTTCATATTAATTCTATTTTGAAAGATTCTTTTTTAGTTAATGTTCCTTTTTAATTTTTATTTCTGGAATTGTTTTTTTCGCACTTATCCATTTTTAGCCTTGTTTGTATGCCTGTCTGTGATGAAATTTAAGTATTTTTCTCAAATGGCTGCTTTTTGTCTGGAGGCGTATAGTGATACTTTGATATGTTGACTTTTTAAAATGATAATCTAGGAGGTTTGGGTTGATTAGACCATTTAACCAATTTAAGTAATGTTTAACCAGTTCATACCCTTTCAAGATTTATTCTAATAAATCCTCATTTACGTTTTGTCATTCTTCTAGTAGGCCTGTTTCTTAGTTTTTTTTTAATTATTTCATTATATTAGGTGTTTCTGCATATGTCAGGTGTGGTGGGCTCTCATATTATTAGGTTAATAGCACGATTGTGTCTCCAAATGGCTTTAGAATGGGGCATTCATTAAGATCTATTTTTTCATACATGCCGCTGCAGCACAGTTTTTAAAAGTCCATTTCTTTTCTTTTGTGAGACTAATAACCTTTGTGTATATTTGGACTTGGGAATAAATTTTCTCAGAAAATGGTGGTGGTAAAATCAAACTTTCCTTGGTGTAGGAAGAGACAGTGCTACTGTGTGTGGGTGTGTAGCTATGTGCAAAGGGCTGCTCGAAGCTCATTTCTCTCCAGGGGGATAACAGGCTGCATACCAAAGCTGTGGCCAGGAGAAGCCATCAAGCAATGTGTGGGCAGACTGCATGTTCTTTTATTAGCATCTTCATTGTACTTTTTTAAAATCTCAACTAACAGTGAGCTCTAGGCTTCTTCTGTTAAAGCTGGTTCCTTACTTAACTGCTTAACTATCTAGTTTGAATCACATTTTGCTGCAGTAGATTGTTTCTGTTGAATGTGTCTTTTTGATTTTTTTTGGTATTATTTGAGATTTATACTTAAATAAGATATTTTAACTATTATTTGCTTTATAATACAAAACAGTAACATGTGCTCCAATCCCAAATATCACTTCTAATACTTTTCTAGAATCAATTTAAGCCAAGAATTCTCAAACCTTTCTTTTTTGATGGGGCCCCCTTTGAAAGTAGTCCAAGCTTTGATGACTGCCACCCCCAAAAACTGATGACTAGGGACATTAGATAGCATGTAATTGAACAGTGGCTTAACCGCATCAAATTTTAGCAGTTACATGACTATTCAATAGTTCCTGGAGGTGGGGCTGGCAGCCAGTGTGCTCCTGGCCCCACACCCAGGGAGCCCCTTGACACTCCATGCTACTGCCTCTATCAAAAACCAGCTTCCAGCTTGCTACCTGCAGTGCTGCCTGTGATACAGGGTGGCAGCAGCCGTTGTCCAGGGCCTGCTGCAGACAGAGGTTGCTTTGTGGCAGCCTCTCATGCCCCCCTCCTCACGCTGCTGCCTCTGATAGAAAGGCAGCAATGGGGGGAATGCAAGTAGTCAACAGGATTAACCAATAACCCAGATTTATCGATTAATCGTATAGTCATCTGCACATTGACTTCCCTAATGATGACCCCCATATTATGCCACCATTCATTCGGCACTACTTCTGATAGCAACACTGCCTTCTCAGCTTGGTGCCTGTTTCTAAAGGCAGCACTGTGATCAGCAGTAGTGCAGACATAAAGGTGTCATAATGTGGTATTGCCACCTTTAGTTGTGTGTTGCCTTCAGAGCTGGGTGTCTAATCACCAACAGCCGCCACTCTATGGCTGCCCAGCTTTGGACATAGCACAGAAGTAAGGGTGGCAGTAGTGTAACCCCTCCCTCCTGCAGTAGGCTTGCAACTCCCCTAAGAGTTGAGACTTTCAGTTTGAGAAATGCTGGTTTAAATCAACATGAAAAAAAGTAAAGACCTCTATCAGAGAGAGTGCTAAAAATGTAAATACTTTTTTTAATTTCCTGGAGTCAGATTTCAATGAATGCTACAGTTAAGTATATTTTTCTCTTGACACACAGCTTATTGATGGAACTTTGAGATCTAGAAATGTGGATAAATGTGTTAATGCTGATGAAATAGAGAAGGGGTGTATAGAGCTGGACTGGAGGAATGTTTTAGTAAAATATTTGAATAGCAGAAAACAAGTTGATGTGGAGACATTTCAGCTCACAGTGGTTTAGAGTTTGGCACATTTTAAGCTTTCATTTGCTTTTCTAGTGCTATCTTTTGTTTTTGAAAGTTGTGTAATACCCACAAATAGATATATACAAGAAGCATCTTGTCTCATTATTTGACATTATGACTTAAAACTTACTGTTTAAATGAAACTACAGATTATACTTCGTTTAACTGGGACTCTATGGTCTGGCAATATCTGTGGTCTGGCAGAACCATGGATATTTGTAGACTACATAGCTCAGGTATAGGGAGGTCAGGTTGCAGGGCTGGAGCAGCCGTGGGGTGCGGAGACTCTGCTGGGAGACGGGGCAGAGTGTGGAGGGGCAGGTGGTACAGCAGGGAGCTCTGGCCCTTGCAGCTATGTGGCAGTGGGGGTTTGGCAGTGGCAGCCATAGAACTCTGGCCCTGGCTGGAGAGCTTGGGGATGGTGGCAGCAGCCATAGAGTTCAGGGATGCCACCAGTGGCCACGGAGCTGTGACAGCAGTGGCAGCTGGAGAGCTTCGGCAGCAGACCTCTATCCCTGGCTGCAGAGCTCTGGCCCCGTCCACAGAGCTCCCGTCCCGGCCCCTGCAGCAGGAAGGGGACTCTGTTCCCAGCTGTGGAACTCCGACCCAATGACAGCCATGGCTGGGCAGGCGGCAGCGGGTCAAGGCTGGAGCCCTTGCTGGGGTCAGCCCGACAGCATGGGTTGTGTTGGGAGAGTCCTCCTCTGGTCCGGCAGATCTGAGGGTGCTGGACAAGGGAAGTCCAACCTGTACTAACTTTGTAACCTTGTAAAGGATCTAACATGGTGGTTACTAAAGACTCACAATGTTGGTTGACCTAATCTTGTAACTGTTACACCATAAAATTTGCCTCATCTTTCCTCCTCTAGCTCCTGATAACTATCCAATGATCTGGCAAAAATGATCTGTACCATTTTGTTTATATTTATGTATTTTTTGGCTTTGTTCTTTTAGAACTGTTGTCTCAGGGTTGGACTCTCCAGCTAAGATCAGCTCCATGGAAAAGAAACTCCTTTTAAAGAGCAAAGAGCTTCAGGACACCCAGGACAAGTGTCACAAGGTATTTATTTATGTGAGTGGCCTCCCTCATTGCTCCAAGAATCTACAACCAGTGTATGCCAAGGGATCTGTCAGATGCTTCTGATCATCCAGTTCTGTGGTGGGCAAAGTTTTTTTCCATCCGTGAAGTCGCTTCCTGTTCAGTAAAGAAGAAGATGAATTTAGGCCATGCCTATGCTGTAGATGTGTTAAACTTAACAAGAGGAGGCTCTGGATTTTAAACAGTCCTTTTCTCACCAGGACACAGATGACTGCTTCTTCAAGCATGTGGTATTTCCTCCTCATCCTGCAGAGTTGCTGCACTGCTATTCTGAGTGATACAAAGTCTCTCTTCCTAGTCCTTCAGCTTCTACTTGTGTAACTGTTGCCTTTTCATTGAGTTGGTGAATATCTTTTAACTGTTGTTTCTGAATCAAGAAAACTCCCTGGAGTCTATAAAACTTCAAGTATTGTTTGAGACTTTAAGAGAGTGCAATTATTTGTGTCTCTGTCTTGTGCTGGATTTGACCATTTATTCCTGCAAAGAAATGGGGGGGAACCATCCTCTGGTCCAACATGGATTTGGGATAAAGCTAAAGTGACCCATCTCTGCAAAATCAAGTGAAAAATGATTGTGGCTTCTTTGCTAACTGGGGTTCGAAGAATGACTGACTGAATATGAACAAGCAGCTTGAATGAATGGGGTGACTTAGACTTACTACTTGTCCTTGTGAAGAACTGTGCATTCCCAGGAGCAGACACAATGGTATTGGAATTTAAATAGCATCTGGAAAATTATAAGTAGGAGTCTCTTAGAGACTGAAATTCATCACATGCGGTGTGTTGAAATTAGTGACGGAGAGAACTTTTGAAATGTTTTTTAACCTTTCAATATTTGTTGCAGATGGAGCAGGAAATGACACGATTGCACCGGAGGGTGTCAGAGGTGGAGGCTGTACTTAGCCAAAAGGAGGTGGAACTGAAAGCCTCTGAGACCCAGCGATCCCTCCTGGAGCAGGATCTGGCAACCTACATCACAGAATGCAGTGTGAGCCTTTACCCTAGTCCTTTTCCCTCTGAAGGTGCCATTTCTGATGGTCTTTTAATTTTCTTTTCCATGATGGTCTCAGTGGTGCTTATTACAACATCATTCCATAGTAATGGTAAAGGAGCTACAACTGTTGTCTTGGTTCTGTTCTTGTCCTAATAGCTATGCTGTGTCACTTTTGGGTTCTGAGCTTTGATAGACTTCAGAATGAAAGCAAGGTGGGGCCTATTCAGTAGCTGGAAAACCTCAAAGGATAATGAAGGTGTTTCAGGAAATGGTGGTATTGACTCAATAATATGACATTCTGAGTTCTCACTTCTCTAGTTTCCCAGCATACGAATAGCAATGTGTCTGTGACAAATGCTGTTTTTCAGCTGGGATATAAAAAACAGGCCCTTAAAGATGTACATTTAATATGCTTTGTCATTTTTGCATGAGTAGGGATGTCTGGCCTGTTGTCTTGGCAAAAATGCAATAAGGGTGTTTACACTCTGCCTTCTTAAATAGTGATAGAAATGTAGCCGTGTTAGTCTGGTGTAGCTGAAACAAAAAACAGGACTATGTAGCACTTTAAAGACTAACAAGATGGTTTATTAGGTGATGAGCTTTCGTGGGCCAGACCCACTTCCTCAGATCAAATGGTGGAAGAAAATTGTCACAACCATAAATATCAAATGATACAATTTTAAAAAATGACCACATATAAAAAGGACAAATCAAGTTTCAGAACAGAAGAGGGATGGGGGGAGGGGTTGCCCACAAAACAGATATTAGACAGGATCACAAAGAAAAAACAGTTTCTTGCCATTTCAGCCAGAAAGGACACTGTCTCAACGACTTAATTACCTGCATCAAAGACCTTTTCAGACCATACTTGAAAGAGAATCCTCTGAACTGTCATTCATACTTAAATACGACACTTTACCCCTAAGTTTAAACAAAGACGTTAATTATCTTACCCATTACAAAGGTAGCTTCCCCAATTATCACCTCTAATATCCTTAGCTCACAGACATTTACCTTCCCCCCTGCATCCCCCTCCTGTTCTGAAATGTGATTTGTCCTTTTCATATGTGTTCATTTTTTTAATTGTATCCTTTGGTATATATGGTTGTGACAATTTTCTTCCACTGTTTGATCTGAGGAAGTGGGTCTGGCCCACGAAAGCTCATCACCTAATAAACCATCTTGTTGGTCTTTAAAGTGCTACATAGTCCTGTTTTTTGTTTCTTAAATAGTGTTTGTATTTTCAATTGGATTTGATATTCTTCTGTCTTCCTCCCCCCCCCCCCCCCCCGCACCAAAACTCTGTCCATGTAGCATTCCAAGATAACACTCCATCAGTGGCTGTTTTACAGTGGTGTGTGTAACATTTCCTGTGGAGTATAACTTCATTTATCATTCTAAATAGAAGAGGGAACATGAATTTATTAGAATAAATGGGGGGCTTTCAGTGCAGTAACACACAGCAGGAGGGGCATCTGAAACAGATGAACCATCTGGATATACTAGATTTTATTGTATAAACATGAAAACGTTTTGGATCCTTCTAGATGACAGATGATATGCACACTAAGTAGGTGATAGGAGCAGTAATCTAATTTGAGATCCGTAAGCAAAGGTTTTGCCCAAACCTTGAAACATTAATGCTGTCCTTTTTTCTTTAAAGTTTAAAAAAGAGAAAAGGACATAAATGATGTTCAACAGTGGGGGGAAAATAGCTAGTCATGATAGTAATGGTAGCATCAAATGAGTGCCAGTGCTAGAAATATAAAAAAAATGGATGGATAATTAATGTTGCTAAGAAGTATTACTGCATATGTTCTTTGACACTACTTCTTGCTCCCAGTGATGATTGGAACTGCAGTGATACAGCTACTGCTGTTGTGTTTGTCTTGTCTTAATCAGTTGTTTTACCTGTAGTCTTCCTTTGTTCTGTTAAGTGTTCATAATTTAGGTAAGTTTATAAGTCCATTTCAGACATTGCCTTGGGATGGGGTAAGCCCTGATCTCCTTTGCTTTCTTCCTCCTCCTGCTTTTCTCCAGCTGGAAAAATTGAAGTTAGCAGTAGCAGAGAATTTGCATGATTCTCTCATTGATGTCTTAATGTGTTGTCTCAGTATTTGAGGTGAATCTTTTTGCTCCTTTAGCTGAGGATATTTCTTGTAGAATAGTGTGCAAAGGGTCTATGCATTGAGCATTTTACTTTTTGCAGAGCTTAAAGCGAAGTCTGGAACAGGCACGGATGGAGGTTTCTCAGGAGGATGACAAGGCACTACAGCTTCTTCATGATATCAGAGAGCAAAGCCGAAAACTGCAGGAGATCAAAGAACAGGTACAACTGCTTCTTAAGAGCAGAACATCTGACACTAGAATTGCACTGCTTATGTCACCTGGTTCTGATGCCAGGAATTTATTTTATGTTGGTGGGATACTAAGGTTCCCTGTGTGTGCGGTGGTGGGAAGAGTTCCTTAAAGAAAGTAACTAAGAACAAACTTGGACGTATGTGTTTGTAAGTGCTCTTGAGCTTTCCTTTATTTTTTGCAGTCCATCAACCTGATCAAATGAAATCTTTGCCTAAAAAACAAATTAAAAAGTTGCAATATTTTGGGAAACTTCCATGTTGGAAAAATCAATTCTTTCCTTGCTAATGCCCATTCAAGGTAGGTGTGTGGGCTTGCCACACGCACCAGTGCCAGAAGATTTTCCTTTGGCAATATCCATAGAGGAATGGCGCGCACATGCCATGCTACATAGGACACTGCTGGAAACCCACCACACTCTTTCCTTCTTGCTCCCAGTGATGGCGCTTGGGACTGCAGTGATACAGCTACTGCTGTTGTGTCTGTCTTGTCTTACTCAGTTGTTTTACCTGTAAATATTCTTTCTTTGTTCCGTTAAGTGTTCATAATTTAGGTACCGTATATACTCGAGTATAAGCCGAGTTTTTCAGCACATTTTTTGTGCTGAAAAATGCCCCCCTCGGCTTATACTCGAGTCAGCATCTCGAGAACTGAGGAAAGTGAGTACGCTGGTCAGGTTCTAAGGCATCCAGGTTGTCGTATCTGTCAGGAGGTGTTATTGTTATGGACTGCGCGGCGGGGCCTTTCCAGAAATGGCTTCGTGCCTCCTGCTCGCGGGCGGGCTCAGCGCGTCTCTGCCGCCGGCCGGGTCTAGCCGCGTGAGCCCGGAGCTCCAGCCCCGGTAACCGAGGCGCTCGGGGCGGGGGGCGCTGCCGGGAGCGGGCTGGGCTCCGTGTGTCGGGGGCCGTCGCTGCGCGGGGCGCTCGGAGCCTCTGCCAGCCGCTTGGGTTGCGGGTGCGCCCGCAGGTGCTGCTTGGAGCCAGCGGCCTCGCCCCGGGGCCGCCGGCAGGGAGGCTCGGGGAGCAGCCGAGAGGGGCTCTGGCCTGGGAATGGTCCGGGAGGGGGCTGAGCTGGTTGGGCCGAGTGTCCGAGCGTTTGTTCCCGTGTGTGACTGGTGCTGGCGCTGGGCGCTTTCTTGCAGGCGGCCCTTCAGGGGCTCATTGGATTGGCGGGAGGACTTTGAGCGGGAGTTACGGTATTTTTGATACCATATTGTTTTTGTTGACCCCCTTTTCCACTTACAGAGCTAGGTTATTGTTTTTCTTTGAAATAAATATTCATGTAATTTTATTGGTATCTATCTTCATTTTTTACATTTACCAGTAGCTGCCTCATTTCCTACCCTAGGCTTATACTCGAGTCAATATTTTTTCCCAGTTCTTTGCGGTAAAATTAGGTGCCTCGGCTTATATTCGGGTCGGCTTATACTCGAGTATATACGGTAAGTTTATAAGTCCCTTTCAGGCATTGCCTTAGGAGGGGGCATACCCTGATCTCCTTTGCTTTCCTTCTCCCCCTGCTTTAAGTTGTGTTAATCGCCATAGGCCAATTAGCGACACACATGATAACTGTTTATGGTGCTTGGGAGAAGCACACATTAATGGCAAGTGCCAGATTTACAAAACATTTAGGCCATGAACTAAATAGGAGAGAGACATTCATTTAAAACCTCTCCTGATGGAATTGGCCCTTGCCTGGAATATGATCAATGCTCGGATTTGTTGCCAAGCATTAGTGCTTCGGTGCGTAGTGCACCAATGGTACCATATGGAAGCCGGCACTGGTCCCTGTCATTGGGGCTTTGCCTAAGAAACCTAGGAATGTGGGTAGAGGCAGATCTCTGGGTCTGCTGAAAGAAAAAGGCAAGCAGGGAGCCAGCATAGACCTGCTTTGTCAGGCCCATCGACTTCCACATCAGACTGAGCAGTGTAGTCCATCCCCCTCACCTACCTTGGACAGCAGTGCTCAGCTCTGCATGCTATTGACCTCCAAGGCTCTTCAAGTGGCCCAGTACATTATGTTGATGCAAATGTTCCCCATGGCAGTTGTAGCTAAAGCTACATCATAGGGGAAACCCTCATTTGGTCCATCTCTGTCCCTACATAGGCAGCATTCCCAGACATGAATCTGACGAAGTGGGTCTTTGCCCCCGAAAGCTTATGCTCCAATAAATCTATTAGTCTATAAGGTGCCACAGGACTTCTCGTTATTCCCACTCTAGAAGGATATCTGGCCAGAAATCACCCCCTCGCAGTGTGAGGCAGAAGGCCCATTGCTCTGTGTGCTTCCCCAGTTGGTGCAACGGGGCTCAATGACTTGAGGCAATACTTGCCAATAAATGAGTGTAGACCAGGGGTGTCCAAACTTTTTTCAAAGAGGGCCGGATTTGAAGAAGTGAACATGCGTGAGGGCCGACCATTTTGCCTGACATTCTTTGAACCATTAAAATTAAATGCAAATTAACTATTTTATGCAAAGTTTATTGCAAACAGCATACTTTTCATTTTGTCACATGGATGACAAATCTAAACAGGTGTTAAATCACTCTGCCTTTCATATCTGAAGGCCAGATGAAAAAAAAATCCAGGAAGCTGAAATATATGTCAGGAACATTGTAAAGTACATTACATATTATTGGTAATAAAGGTTGTCTGTCAACTTTTAAGTTCAAAAAATATGAACAGGAACATAACACCAAGTATACATGTTGTGTCCAAATATATTTATAACTGATTTAGACCAACTGACATTAACTGAGATTTTACAATGTATTCATCTCAATTGAAAAAAAACTTGCCTGCACTAATGTGAAGGGTGAAACTGAGATCTGGACTGCAGCACATAGGCTAGGTCTGGTTCAAAGGCAGTGGTTTTGATGCACAAAATGTCACGCAGGTGAGAGTCACTTAGTCTTGTCCTCACGCGGTTCTTGTTAAAGTTCATAGCAGAGAATGTCTTCTCACACATATATGTTGAGCCAAACAAGCTCAGCATTTTCTTAGCCAATGTTCGAATCTCTTGAAACTGGCTCTTATCCAGTTGGAGGTAAAAGTTCACAAGAGAGAGCTGTTGGTGACGACTGCGTAACTCGCTGTCACAATGCAGCTCAATGAGCTCGAGCTGCAGCTGATCTGGAGCATCATCGGGGTCAAAGAGAATGGAGAGGAGAAAAGGCTGATCTCCTTTTCAATAGCTGCAAAATCCTGAAAGCACCGTTTAAACTCCCCAGCCAGAGATGCGATGTCTGCTGCATACTTGCTCGTTTGCGCACTGATATTGTCCTGTGGAAAACTGTTCATTATTTCCTGCAACGCTGAAAAATGTATGGTATTGGGCTGTGTTTGTGACAACTGCCTTATGAAAAGTTGCAGCTTTGTCCCAAAGGCTTTGAGGTGTGAATAAAGCTGGTTCACCGCTGCATCTTTCCCCTGAAGACTCGTGTTCAGTACATTCAGATGCTTTGTTATGTCAACTAGAAACCCCAAATCAGCCAGCCAAATAGGATCAGATAGTTCTCACATTGGTTGTCTCTTTGTTTCCAAGAATTCTCCGATTTCCTTTCTGAGAGAGTAGAAACGCTGCAGTGCAGACCCCCGAATGAGCCATCTTACATCGTTGTGATATAAAACATCTTCGTATTCAGCCTGGATGTCCAGTAGAAACTGTTTAAACTGGCGGTGGCACAGCGCTTTAGAGCGAATAAAATTAATAGTCTTTAGCACCGGTTTCATAACATGATCATATTTGAGATGTTTAGCACAGAGAACTTGTTGATGAATGATACAATGGAGTTTAATAGCTTTGCCTCCTTCTTCGATCACCTTGTTACAGATTAGGGTTGATAATCCACTTCGTTCACCAACCATGGCAGGTGCCCCATCAGTAATAATCCCAGTAACTTTGTTCCACGGCAGTTTCATGTCATCTATGGCGGAACTAACAGAAACAAATAAATCTTTTCCTCTTGTTTGGTCCGTAAGGCTCTGGAGGTCAAGTAGCTCTTCAGTCACATTCATTTCATCGTCCACCCCTCTCATAAAAATCAGCAACTGAGCTGTGTCAGATAGGTCCGTGCTTTCATCACAGGCTATTGAAAAGAAGTCAAAATCCACTCCTTTGGACGTCAACTGTCTCTTAATATCTGATGAAATCTCTTCAGTTCTCCGTGCTACAGTGTTACGAGACAGGCAAATGTTGGCAAACTCTTGCTTCTTCTTGGGACAGATATTCTCAACCATTTTCATAACGCATTCTTTGATAAAGTCACCCTCAGCAAAAGATTTGCAATTTTTAGCAATTAACGTTGCCACCTCATAGCTCGCCCTTGTGGCATTTTCATTTGACTCACGGGCTCTTATGAAAAATCGCTGTTGTGACATTAAAACAGCTTCAAGTTGCTTCAACTTTTCACTGCGGTCGCGCCCTGTTAGCTTGTCGTATGTGCTATGTCTCGACTGGTAGTGTCTCTTGACATTAAATTCCTTATAAACAGACACAGTCTCTTGGCATATCAGACAAACACAGTGATTCAGTATTTCAGTGAAGAAATATTCCACTTTCCACCTGTCCTGGAAGCGGTGGCCCTCACTGTCAACTTTCCTTCTCTTATTTACAGTCGCCATTTTTGAAATTGACCAGAAGGGGAAGGGATCATGTGAGCGCAGTGCCAGAGGTTTTGGTCTGAGTAATACACTGCCCAAGTAATACACTGCACTAATACACTGCCCAACAAGAATTCTCTTGCCTTTGTGGCTGTGTATGGTGACGAGTCTAAGGATGAGCTCGGGTGTGTTCGCAGCTCCACGTGCCCGAGCCCGCCAGGAAGCTGACAGTGCGCAGCGCCAATCACAGGTACTGAGACATTTCCCGATCTCTGCAGCTGCGGAGTCTGTCCCTGCACTCTCAGCCCCAAGGAGGAGGGCCCGCGGGGTCGGAGGCGGGCGGAGAGCGCAGGGCACGCCGGCCTCACGGCGGCCCGGGGGCAGGGCGAACCCGTAGCCGAGCAGGGGAGCGGGGCTGTGGACGTGCCCTGCAGGGCAGGCTCTAGGACCGCGGAGGCCATGGGTGGTGGCGGCGGCGCGGCCGGAAGCGGCGCGCTGGGCGCGCCAGTTCAAAAAAGCGCCGGGGAGCCAGGAGAGGGGGAGGAAGCGGGGGCCATATTAAACCAGAACACGGGCCGCAATTGGCCCGCGGGCCGGACTTTGGACATGCCTGGTGTGGACCTTGTGAGGCATGCACTGCCTGCCGTATGCAGCATACCCGAGAATGTTTCTCCTCGTGCTCCAGTCAATGCTCAAGGAACAGATAACTCATCTGCCAGCACCGGCTTCCTCCAAACATTTCAGGAGAGCATAGGGGTTTTTTGTTGTCCCACTCCAATCGCTGGTGCCCCTCATCCATGGCACTGGTTGCCTATCCGCACCTGGCGCAGATTCTCTGATTGACACTGCTCATTGGGATGTCAGAGTAGACCCTCCTCTGCATTGATTGGGTCAGCCTCAATCAGGAGTGGTCAATACCTCTCTCTCTTTAGAGAGTGAGAGAGAGAGTTTTGCTCACACTTTGTTGGTCTCTAGGAAGCATCTGATCTGCAAGCCTTACCCCACAGCCCTGTTCTTTACTGCTGACTCAGGCTCTTTACTGCAGACAGGGCCACAAATGATGCCATGGCCTCAGATTCCCTGACCTGCCCAGTGGTGCCTGTGGAACCTATGGGGGTTCTCTATGCCACCCCAGATGCCTCCCTCAGTAGCTAGGGCACCGAAGGCACTGTCAGCCTCCCTCTTCAAGAAGCCCCTGGTGCTGGAGGGGCCACCAGCCCACCCACTGAGGAAGAGATAATAAATCAGCTTCTTGCTCCCTGTTGCCCAAAGAGGTTCCATTGGAGCGGGCATCCTCCTTGTCCTCAGATGAGGCCATCATGGGGCCTCCACCTCTACTTCCACAGGATACCATGAGAGCCCATCAGGATTTTTTTAAATGGTGTCCTCCCACCTAGATTTCCAGTTAAGGAGCTGGAGGAGCCTCCAGAAACCCTCTTTGGGGTGCTTGGCCAGAGAACCACAGCCAGTGTTATTTTGCCCCTCCATGACTGGGTCAGAAAGATCGTAAGAGCTCTTTGGCAGACCCCATTCTTCCTGCTCGCCATTTCCAAAAGGGCAGAGTGCAAATACTTTGTCCCTGTCAAGGAGCATGAGTACTTACATACTCATCCAGTCCCTAATTCTCTTTTTGTGGAGTCTGTGAACCACTAGAAGTGACAAAGAACAAGGGCTTCACTTTCCTGGATCAGTCCCCTCCCCCCGTTTTATTTGCCCACTTTTTATGCCCTTTCCTTCATGCCTACTAAGGATGTCAATGAGTAGTTGACTAGACAATTAACCAGTAGCAGCCTCATTCTGCGGGGAGTTTGTACCCTCCACGGATAGGGACTGGCTCTCCTTGCATACTGGTCCTCCTGCCATTTTGCGTTGCTGCTTATGATAGAGGCAGTAGCATAGAATGGCAAGGGGCTACCCGGGAATGGGGCCCTGGAGTGCACTGGCTGCTGGCCCTGCCCCTTGGAACCATCAAATAGTTGTGTAACTGCAAAGATTTAATATGGTTACATGACTATTCACATACACAATATCTGACATCCCTACTGCCTACACTCCATAATTATGAACCCATGGGTTCGCAGTATGGCTATACCCTGAAACTAACCTTTCCCCCCCCCCTTCTCCCACAGCTCCCCTAGCCATCTCTCTTCAGGAACCCTTCTCCTGAGAATTTATGTGTGAGAGAAGTTGACAGGTTGCTGCAGATAGGTGCAGTGGAAGAGGTTCTACCTAGCAATGTTAAAAATCATGTTATCTGTGTAAATGTGTAACCGCTGTGGTCCACGGAGGATACGGTGCTGCACATAAATGTCAGAGTGCCCAAAATGGTTATTTGAGGTTTCCGTGCCTCACCTGGCACAGTGGTCAAGATCCTCACATCAGCACATCCACAATGTTCTACATCATCAGGCAGGGAGGAGCTTGCTTTTCAGCACTCTGCCAGGAAGCAATCCACAACATTAATCTGGAAATGTCACCTCCCAAAGACCAGGAATTCATTAGCCAACTGGCTGAGCAAAGTCTTCTTCTTACCACCAATGGGCTCTCCACCTGGAAGTGTTTCTGTTCTCTTCCAGAAGTGGGCTACTCCCCATGTGGGTCTGGGTTACTCCCCATGTGGGTCTGTTCATCATCAGACAGAACAGGAAGTGCCACAGTTTCTGGTCCACACAGCGGGAGGTGAGGGGGAGATATGGGTGAACAAAGGGTCCCTCTCAGACACCTTCCTCCCATCATGGGTGGGAGAGGAGGCCAAAGCCTGAGTGATCCTCATTGCTCTGGTGTGGCTACACCAGCATTGGTTCAGCACTCTGAAGAACCTGGTGATACTCTCACCATGGCTCTTGCTGAGTCTACCAGACCTCTTGTCCCAGGATCATGCTTACCTGCTGCACCCTGACTTGGCATCCCTTCCTCTCACAGCATGGATGCTGCATGGCTGAATCCAGAGGAATGATCCTATTCTCAGGAAGAGCAGCAAGTCCTCCTGCAAAGCCAAAAGCCTTTGACCATCCTGATATATGTAGCTAAGTGGACTAGATTTTTATGTGGGCTGCAGAGAGGAATCCCTTTCCTCTGAGGCCCTTTTTTAGACCAGTTTGGACTATCTGCTCCACTTGAAGTATCAGGGGCTGGTGCACACATCAGTGAAGGTTTATTGGCAGCAGTCTCAGCCTTCCTCCCACTGATCCAAGACCAGTCAGTTTCTCCCACATCATTGATGATCAGGCTCTTAAAGGGCCTCAAGAGTCTCTTTTCACAGGTCTGAGCCCCTGTTCTGCAATGAGATGTTATCTTGGTCCTCCCCAGGCTTATGTCACCACCCTTCCCGTCATGGAAGATAGCCTCCTTGGTAGCTATAATGTCGCCTGGGGGGGGGGGGTCTCTGAACTGAGCATCTTGACCTTGGAGCCTCCATATACTGTTTCCTGTAAGCATACGGTGCAGCTCTGGCCTCATCTGGCCTTCCTCCCTAAGGTGATGTCTGTATTCCATGTAAGTCAAGCATCTTCCTCCCAGTCTTCTGCCCAAATTTGATAAGATTAATAAGGAAAGGTGCCTTCATGCCTTAGATGTAGAGTGAGCTCTCACCTATGTAGACCAATCAAAGTTCTTTTGCAGGTTGTCCCAGCTCTTCATCACTTCTGGTGAAAGGATGATGGGTGTCTCAGAGTCTTCCAAAGGATCTCAAACTAGATAATCTCTTGCATGTGGATGCGCTATGAGTTGGCAGGAGCCCATCTGCTACCAGTAGTGAGAATACACTTGACTAGGGCTCAGGCTTTTGGCTGCCTTTCTGGTTCTCATCCCTATTCAGGCCATCTGCAAGTCTTCAGAGAGTTCACTGGTTCACACAGTTGCATGCCATTATGCCATCACACAGTAGGTCAAAGATGATGCCCAGTTTGGCAGAGCTGGTTGCAATCTGCATGTGCTGAAACTCCTACTCGCCTCCTTGTAGTTATGTACATGAGCAAGCATTAGAAGAAAAGACAGTTAACTGTTTCTGTAACTGCTGTTCTTCGAGATGTGTGGCTCATGTCCATCATCATCCTGCCCTCCTTCCCCCCGTTGGAGTTTTGGGCAAGAAGGAACTGAGGATAGTGGTGACAGCCCGGCAGCATCTTATATAGCATGGCATGCATGTGCCACTACAGAGCCTTGGAGCTGGTCCCCTTATAGTGAGAGAAAATCTTCTGGCACCAATGCCTGTGGCAAGCACACACACCTACATTGAATGGACATGAGCAACACATCTCAGACACCAGTAACGGAAAGAGTCAAGTTACACAAGTTGATAAAGGCTAATGTTACTGTCACCTAAAACTCATGAATACTCACATTGAAGTTCTGAATTGGGGAAGAACCACAGTAACCCATAATTTGTTTTAATTTGCCCATTTTAAATGTCTAACCAACTTTGAATGTGTCTCTTTTCAAAAGTAACATCAAATGTCACTGACTTTTTTTTCCTGACTGTTTTTTTCAGAAAAGATGTTCAAATATATTTTTCTTTCAGAAAAGTGGTAAAAAAAAACATTATTCTGTGAACTTTATTTTACTGGGGGTTGGGAGAGAGCTTAAATGAAAAAGAAAAGCAACAAAGAATGTTGGGCAATTGTAATGTTGGGCATTACATTCCATGATGTAATGGAAACAGATTATATTGAGAAAGAAGTTGAAATTTCTGTGGAGTTTAAACAATAGTTGGCAATCATCTACCGCATTTCAGCTTCAAAGCGCTTTACAGACATTAACTGACTAGTGTCTTTGGCTACAGCTATACTGTAGCCTTCTTCCGAAAAGCTTATGCAAATGAAGCACAGCGTGGAATATCGCCATGCTTCATTTACATAATTAATTAGCAGCCACTTTTGCGCAAGAGGTTTTTGCCCAGAAAGAAGCTGTGTAGACCGCTCCTTTTTGTGCAAAAACCCCCTCTTGTGCAAGAGCCATTCTTCCTCATTTTTTCAGGAAGAACGGCTCTTGTGCAAGAAAGGATTTTTGCGCAAAAAGGAGCCGCCTACACAGCTTCTTTTTGCGCAAAAGCCTATTGTGCAAAAGTGGCTGCTAATTAATTATGCAAATGCACTGTTGCATTTGCATAAGCTTTTCTGGAAGAAGGCTACAGTGTAGCTATAGCCTATGTGTGAGAGACTTGTATGCACAAACCTTTGGTAACAGCTGCTATCTGGAGACTTACCTGATGCAAAATGTAATGAAGTGCAGGCACACTTTAGGTGTGGCAGAATCATATCTGAAGTATTCAATGTTCTAAAGTTAGCTGCTTTGAGTGCTGTTGCTGCTTTAGTAGAGTTTTAAAAATATTTGTTGTATGTAGAATGTTTTTGGGTGATAATTAGGATTTGAAAATGTACAAATGTATTTGACAGAGAGGAGAAATAAGAATTTTAATAAAACTTGCATCCCAACATGATTTAAGCTCAGTATCTTTTAACATAGACTTTGACTAAGGATTCATGAGCATGTTAAGATGCTATGTAGGTCGCCAGAGGAAACTGTGTTAAAGAACCTACTATAGGGTTCCTCTGAGTTACCTTAAGCTCAGGTTCTAGAAAGCTGCATAAATATGCAGTGTAGTTTCTGCTCACTCATATTTGCTGGTCAGTCATAGCAAAGAACAGTGCTTGGAACAGTTCTTTCAGGAAAAGGAAATTAGGATCTGAGACACAGGATGGAGATCCTGTAAGGAAAACCCTAAGAAAAGTCATGCTTGCGAGAACCCTTTTTTGGTGGTGAAATTTAAATTGCCAACAAGAGCAAATCCCATAAGGAAAATAAAGTTTAAATATTTCAGGGCAGTGCCATAAATTCAATATCAATTTGGGTTCAGTGTAATAAAGAGAGCTTTATCATTTCTAGCTTGACTTCTAGGTATTATTTGACTCAGTGTATTTTTATATGCCATTTTTTAATCTCTGATTATCCTTCATTTCAGCTGTTCTATGTTCAGTTGCCCACTGTTAGGTGCATTTGGTTAAGAAGCGGGATGGGTGTTTATACAGCCTAGATATTAAGAAAAACTGAAATTCATTTAATTATCCCCAAATGCATTAACTTTCTCAATGGCATGTGAGATCTTGCTTGTCATTCCTTCATCAAGTGATGTTGCTCTAGAAATTGAGCATTCTTGGAAGTGCTGGCCCAAATTGTGATCTCTGAGCAAAGAACATGCTTCTTCCAACCATTCTTTATTTTTCTTTGCACAAATACATTGATGTCAAAATGCTTATGCATTTTTTTCATCACCTTTGGACCACAAAAGTTGGACTTGGGTGGCTGGATGGGCCACCTAGGTTTCTTGTTGGCATTATGAATCAGTCACTGCAAGGTAGAAGACTACTAGTGACAATCTCGAACCATATGAGACAGATATTTAAGAGAGCAGAAAATATGAAGATTTAAGGGAGCTGATAAATATGAAGATGAACACAAGAAAAAGCAAGGGTGATTCATTTAAATCAAGGCAATATAAATAATGATTTAAATCATCAGGAGAAAAAATATCATTGTTTTTAAAATCATATTTCTTAAACAATAGTGCAAAACTGATCTCTAAAACATGTTAATTTACAACTTATTACAGCATTTTACAATATCTAAGGGGGAATACTTTGTATAATGTACTTTGTTAACTTGATTTGTATTACTCAAGAAAATAATACATAACACTCATTAGGGATGTTAAATTACGTTTAATTGACTAGTCAAGTAGTCGATGGCCACTACTCAACTAGTCAATAGGCACTTCCGCATTCCTCCTTTGTACAAGAGCTCCTGTGGAGGCTCTTGTACATTTCAAAGGAGGAATGTGGAACTCCGCCTACATCCTGGGCAAATGGGAAGTCCTGCTAACTCCGGGCTGAATGCAGGTGCCTGCTTTGAAATGTACAAGAGTCCCTAGAGAGGGCTCTTGTGCATTTCAAAGCCATGGAGCCCGGGCTTAGCGAGGGCACTTCCCAGGTGGCCCTTGGTTCTGCACAGCATTTCCCCAGAATTCCCCAGAATGTCTTGGCATTTCAAAGGGGCAGCACTGCACAGCTGAACCTGGGATCAGTTGTGCAGCAGCTTTGAAATGCTTCCTCGGTGTTTCAAAGGGGCAGCCATGGAGCCTGGAGTCAGCTGCGGATTCCCCAGCTGACCCTGGTTCCATGTGGCATTTTCCCAGAACCTGGGGGTAGCAGGGGAGTCCCCAGCTGACTCCGGGCTCCATGGCGCTTTGGTGTTTTAAAGGGGCAGCGCTGTACAGTGGATCCCTGGCTCAGCTGTGTGGCGCTCCCTCTTTGACATAACTCCCCCGCCCATTGCTGCTTCTATTTTATAGAAGCAGCAGTGTGTGTATGTGTGTGGGGGGGGGGGGGCAGAAATCAACTAGTCGACAGACTATCCGATAAGCAAATGTTTATCGGATAATCAACTAGTTGACTAGTCCTTAATATCCCTAATACTCATTGCTTCAGGTGCAGCAGCAATACAATAGGAATGGTAAGAACTAAATCACATGCATAAATACAATAGCACTTATATTTTATTAATCTACATCTTAAATGTTACATAAATGTTTCATATTTGCAACTGCAGAAGTCTCCTGAGTTGCCCTTAAACTGATGGCTGTCCTTAAACTCTCTCTCTTCTTTTAATTTTAAAATTTTATTCACTCTGTGGACAGATCCTCAGAACAGTAAATGTACTGTGTCCTTAAAACTTTCACAACTATCTCTCATCTTCCCCACTCCCACTGTAATTTTGATTCATAGACTGAACCAGAAATACGAATTTTCCTCCTTTTTGAACTCCCAGTTGATTTCTTAGTGTTGAGCAAATAATGCCAAAAGATGAAAATATTCTGCCTGCAGAGGAAGCTACTTCTGTGAAAAGTTGACTTAGCAATTGAAGGCATTCTGTTTCAAGGTGCCTGGTGAATGATTTCCACCAATTTAGGAAGCGACTTTGTTCAAAACATCATCAGTAAACATGTATTGATTAAATGATTTTGCTCCAGGCCTGACATTTATTATAGCTGATGTAACAGAAGAGCCATGGCGGCAGCAGCAGCAGCATCTTTAGAAGTTAGGCATCTAACTTTGTATCTGGGGTTAAGAATGTCTGCAAAAAAATGAGGTGGAGTTAGTGTTTGATCCATTCATTTCTTCATTGCCTGACAGTTTAACTTTCTTGTGAGGTATTTCTTTTGTCAATGTCTTTTGAAGTGTCTTCTGAATTTCAACAGCATCAGCAATGCAGCAACATTTTCTCTGAAGTTTAAGGCTATGGTTATAGGCTTCAGTATACTGAGCATATCCTTTATATTCTTTAATCCAATGTTAGATACTGTGGGTACGAAAGTTCCATCTATTTTATCGTGGTTTTCTGCACAAAGTTTTATGAGAATAGGCCAGGTCTTAAAAAATTGTTCAACACAATCAACCATAGAATTCCATCAAATATCTTGAGAGAGAATTAGTTTGGACCTTCCTGCTCTCTTCAGTGAAGCTGAACCAAAATGGTGGTTATGGAAGTATTTTGTAACTTCAGCAACATTTTCTTTTATTTCTGGAGAAGGTGTAATTAAGTCTTCGATAAAAGATGCATGAAATGGGCACTGGAGCCATATGTTAAGGAGCATACTTCCATTTCTTATTCTAAGAATGTTCTCATCTTTGCTGTATTTGCAGCATTGTTTTGAGACAAAACTGTGCATGTGACAGTTTATTACAGCTTTCACTGACATTTCTTTTAAATAGTGGGCATTTCCTGATTTATCTATTGTTTCTGAAAGATAAGCAATACCATCTTCTGTTGTCACACAGGCACATATTACTGGATCATTATGTGTCTTGCTCCACCCAACAAAGCATAAACTGGCAAATTTTCCCCTGTTTCTTGCTTGCTGTACAAGTTCCTTCTCACATACTATATCTAGAAACCTTCCGTCAATGTCTGCTGTACCAAGTGGAATGTAACCTGGTTGTAAGGACTTAACTATCTCAATGAAGGTGTTTATTGTTAGCAGTGCGAAAATGAGAATTTGTCTCAAATGAACTGAGCAGTCTTTTTACCTATGGTGTCTTTTTGGTATTTGCTGGTCCTTACTACCAAATCATCCATGGTTGTGGTATTACTGGTTGAATGAAATATTTTGCTTGCTACTGATACTTTGTTGTCTGAAATATGTTTTGTTGCTGCACTTCTGCTAGAAGTACCAATGTATGACTTTGAGTTGTTGTAGATATCTTGTTTCCTACACTTAAATGGGATGCTGATATAAAAATAAAAAATGATTTTGAATAGTCGTTCTTCTCATTTCTTATTCTATTATTCAGTTAATCATTTACATTTTTTTCCAGCAAGGAGGCAGATCCGATTCCAGATTACCAAAAAAAGCTAAGACTGACTGCACTTCTGTTTCTTGAGAAAAACACGTATAGGATGGGGTTCCATGGGAAAGTTGAGTTATGCTGAAATAAAATAAGAAATGGACTTATGGCGTCATCATTATGGTCTGTGACCATCATGTTCCAAAATAAGGTGCATGTATTGTATAATACAAAATAAGAATATAAAACCCAGTGGCACTGTTCCCTCTAATCCTTTCCATCGTTGGGCAGGTTGAAATTTCTTTTCTGTGGATTGAAATGTCTTATGTACAACACCAACTACTCAGGTTGTGTGTGGATGTGCACCCACCACTACAAACCAAAAAATCTAGATATAAATATATATTTTAAACAGGCCATAGGTGTTGAAGAAACTATATTAAAATGAGATAATTAACAAGGAGCAATGTTTATGATTATTATTTAAAATCAATTAAAAGGAAAATTAACACTACCCTTGGATTACATGTATCATCCTCTTATAAGTCAAACTAGTAAACACACCAAAATGCATATTATCCACACACAGCTCAGCTTTAAGATGCAAAACAAATCTATGAGGCAACCAGAAATAGTCATGTTCTCCTTGCAAATATTAATGCAGTATTTACTGACTCTGGAAAGGAGCGTAAAAGGCATTCACTCAGGCTTATACAGTGTATCTGGGGAATGTTTAGGATCCATGCTATACAAATACAAGTGAAACAGACTTGTGAAAACAGATACAAGTTTTCCTGGTTTGAAACTTTCACCTTGTGTGTGTCACTAACTCAAAGAATAGAAGCCCCACAGCAAATTAACACATAACTTGAGGGTTTGTAGACAGATGCATGTTTCAAAGAGCTTGCAAATAAGGTTTCAGCCTACAAAACAACTAGCATCACACCTAGTACTTGTTGCTTCTGACTCGTAAGAGCTACAACTGTACCAGATAGCAAAGATCTGGCCTTAATGCAATACAATTTGCCATGTATTAATTAGTAACACGGGATTTTAAAAAAACCATTAAGATCAGAGTTTTAGATATCTACAACACTCAAAAATTTCTGTTAAGAATTTTTTTTTACTGTAAGCCATTAACACCTATGTAAACTTTGTTTGAAATGTAATCATGCAAATGTTCTGGGGCCCACACACACCATGCGATCTGCTTCCTCCCCCCAGGTACTTTCCAAAGGAACTCCTATACTAAAAGGTGTCCCTCTCCCTTAATTCCCTAAGATAACATCTACAGAACAGATTTAGCAGGGGTTTCAGCTTACACTGCTCCCAGGCAACACAGCTTCACAACTGCCCTTTTCTTTTATCCAAAGTCTTGTCCTACCATGTGTTTCATCTCTCACAATGTCTCCTCACAACTTAGCATTCATTCCCTTCCCCCAAAAATACTTACCAAATGTCTTGATTCAACAAGAAAACCCTCCCCCAAACCCATTTTCAGCCTCTGTAGCTGTCCTGTTTCCTGCAGCTAGGAAGGGAAGCTTTCTAGGCCTGGAACCAGATAGGTTAAAAATAAAGGGGGATGGAACCTAAAGTGATCAGAATGATGGCTGAAACTGGGGGAGGTTTCCCATTTTCAGTGACAGTGCAAGGAGAAGTTGGGTTTTGCTCTCACTGTAGGAGATACTGACCTGATTCCAAACAGGGTGAAAGTAGGAAAGCATAGAGTAAGTGAAAGAGAGAGTTGCTGTCTTGTTACCATGGAGTGGGGGAGGGCTGCAAATTGGAGAGAATAGGGGGAAAGAAATGGCAGACAAATAAATAGTGACAAATTATTAAAGTGCTTATACACAAATGTTAGAAGTCTAAATAGTAAAATGGGTGAACTAGAGTGCCAAGTTTTAAAGGAGGATATCGAAATAATAGGCATAATAGAAACGTGGTAGAATGAGGACAATCAATTGGACACAATCATACCAGGATACAAAATATATCAGGAGGACAGAACAGGTTGTGCTGGAGGGGGAGTGGCACTATACGTGAAAGAAAATGTAGACTCAAATGAAGTAAAAATCTGAAATGAGCCAAAATGTTCCATAGAATCTCTGTGGATAGTAATTCCTTGCTCCAAATATAAGAATATAGCAGGAGGGAAATATTATCTACCATCTGATCATGACAGTGATATTGACTATGAAATGCTAAGGGAGATTAAAGGGGCTATCAAATTAAAAAATACGATAATAGTGGGGATTTCAACTATCCCCATGCTAGAATCATAGAGCTGGAAGAGACCTCAGGAGGTCATCAAGTCCAGCCCCTTGCCCAAGGCAGGACCAATCCCAACTAAATGAACCCACCAGGGCTTTGTCAAGCCGAGATTTAAAAACCTCTAGGGATTGAGTTCCACCACCTCCCTCGGTAACACATTCTAGTACTTCACCACCCTCCTAGTGAAATAGTTTTCCCTAATTACCAACCTAGACCTCTCTCACTGTAACTTGAGATCATTGCTCCTTGTTCTGCCATCTGTCACTACTGAGAACAGCCTTTCTCCATCCTCTTTGGAACCTCCCTTCAGGAAGTTGAAGGCTGCTATCAAATCCCCCCTCAGTCTTCTCTTCTGCAGATGAAACAAACCCAAATCCCTCAGCCTTAGCCTCTCATAGGAAATGTGCTCCAGCCCCCTAATCATTTTGGTTGCCCTCCACTGGACCCTCTCCAATGCTGACAGGGTATACTTCACCTCATGACGGGATGCAGAGATAAAATTTCTTGATACCTTAAATGACTGCTTCTTGGACCAGCTGGTTCTGGAACCCACAAGGGGAAATAATATTCTTCATTTAGTCCTAAGTGGAGTACAGAATCTGGTTCAAAATGTAAATATTAACTGGGCCGTTTGGAAATAGTGACCATAATATAATAAAATTTAACATCCCTGTGGTGGGAAAAATACCTCAGCAGTCCAACACTGTGGCATTTAATTTCAGAAAGGGGAACTACACAAAAATGAGGACGTTAAACAGAAATTAAAAGGTACAATGACAAAAGTAAAATCTCTGCAAGCTTCATGGAAACTTTTCAAAGACATCCATAATAGAGGCCCTACTTACATGTATACTCCAAATTAAAAAAACACAGTAAGAGAACCAAAAAAGTACAATTGTGGCTTAACAACCATGTAGAAGCAGTAATAGATAAAAAGGTATCTTTTAAAAAGTGGAAGTCAAATCCTAGAGCGGAAAATAGAAAGGACCATAAACTTTGTCAAATGAAGTGTAAAAATATAACAAGAAAAGCCAAAAAGGAGTTTGAAGAACAGCTAGCCAAAACTCAAAAAGTAATAGCAAAATGTTTAAGTACATTAGAAGCAGGAAACTGGCTAAACAACCAGTGGGGCCCTTGGAACCTCAAGATGCTAAAAGGGGCACTCAAATATGATAAAGTCATAGCAGAAAAGCTAAATTAATTCTTTGCTTCAGTCTTCACGGCTCAGGATATTGGGGAGATTCCCAAACCTGAGCCGTTCTTTTCAGGTGACAAATCTGAGGAATTATCCCAGAGGTATCATCAGAGGAGGTTTTGGAACAAATTGATAAACTTAACAGTAACAAGTCACTTGGCCCAGATGGCATTCAGCCAAGAGTTCTGAAAGAACTCAAATGAGAAATTGTGGCACTATTAACTGTGGTTTGTAACCTATCCTTCAAATCGGCTTCCATACCTAATGATTGGAAGATAGCTAACATGATGCCAATATTTAAAAAGGGCTCTAGCAGTGATCCTGGCAATTACAGACTGGTAAGTCTAACTTCAGTACTGGAAAATTAGTTGAAACTATAGTAAAAAATAAAATTGTCAGACACATGGATAAATATAATTTATTGGAAAGTCAACATGGTTTCTGTAAAGGGAAATCATGTCTTGCTAAACTGCTAGAGTTCTTTGAGGGGGTCAACAAACATGTAGACAAGGGGGATCGAGTGGATATAGTATACTTCGATTTCCAGAAAGCCTTTGACAAGATCCCTCACCAAAGCCTCTTAAGTAAGTAAGATGCCATGGGATAAGAGGGAAGGTCCTTTCGTGGACTGAGAACTGGTTAAAAGACAGGAAACAAAGGGTAGGAATAAATGGTAAGTTTTCAGAGTGGAGAGAGGTAACTAGTAGGGTCCCCAAGAGTCTGTCCTTGGATCCTTCCTATTCAACTTACTTATAAATGATCTAGAAAAATGGGTGAACAGTGAGGTGGCAAAATTGCAGGTGATACCAAACTGCTCAAGATAGTTAAGACCAAAGCAGACAGAAGAGCTTAAAAAAGATCTCACCAAAAGAGGTGATTGGGCAACAAAATGGCAAATTAAATTTAATGTTGATAAATGTAAAGTAATGCACGTTAGAAAAAATAATCCCAAGTATATTTACAACATGATGGGGACTAATTTGGCTGCAACTACTCAAGAGAAATATCTTGGAGTCATTGTGGATAGTTCTCTGAAAACATCCACTCAGTGTGTAGTGGCAGTCAAAAAAACAAAAAAAACAAACAAAAAAACAAATAGAATGTTAGGAATCATTAAAAAAGAGATAGAGAATAAGACAGAAAATATTTTATTGCTTCTATATAAAACTATCGTATGTCTACATCTTGAATACTACGTCCAGATGTGGTTGCCTCATATCAAAAAAGATATATTGGCACTGTAAAAGGTTCAGAAAAAGGCAACCAAAAATGATGAGGTGTTTAGAACAGGTCCCATATGGAGAGAGATTAAAAAGACTTGGATTTTTCAGCTTAGAAAAGAGGATACTCAAGGGGGTATATGATAGAGGACTATAAAATCATGACTGGTATGAAAAAATTGAATAAGGAAAAGTTATTTACTTATTCCCACAATAAAAGAAGTAGGGGTCACCAAATGAAATGAATAGACAGCAGATTTAAAACAAACAAAAGGAAGTTTTTCTTCACTCAGCGCACAGTCAACCTGTGGAACTCCTTGCCAGAGGATGTGGTGAAGGCTAGAACTTTAACAGGGTTCAAAAAAGAGCTAGATAGATTCATAGAGGTTAGGTCCATCAATGGCTATTAGCCAGGATGGGTAGGAATGGTGACCCTAGCCTCTGTTTGTCTGGAGGTGGGTGAAAGGGGGGGGATCACGTGAGGATTACTTGTTGTGATCCCTCCCTCTGGGGCTTCTGGTATTGGCCACTGTCGGCAAACAGGATACTGGGCAAGATGGACCTTTGGTCTGATCCAGTATGGCCTTCTTATGTTCTTAAAGTATGAGGCAGAGAAATAAAAAGGCAACTGCCCTGCTCCGAATGGGCAGCAGGGGAGTGGAACACGGGAAAACAGATGATCCTTGCCTGGCCAATTACCAAATGGGAGGGCTGGGGAAGAAGCAGGAAGGTGGGGCGAGAGGAAACCCTTTTAGCAGTTCACAAGGCATGGGTGGATTCAAGAGTGAAACAGAGAAGTTGATTCAATGTGGCAGCACCTGTAACTTACCCAGCTTTTTCCCCATGGTTCAGAGCCAGACAATTAAGCATGGGTTCATCTCTTGGAAGGGGGAGCCTCTTCCTCCCCTTCAGCCGGGAGCTCCACCTCCAGTATGATCTGGGTCACATGGTCCTTCATGTATTTCCTGCTTCCTTGATTGGAGAACTCACCTCCAGTGAGTACAGACCCTCTGTGGGATAGGGGGAGGGAGGACCAGAGTAGAGGCTTGAGCCAGCTTCTCCATTGTGTGTTAGGCAGCAGCAGCTGCTGCTGCTGCTACTGCTCCTCCTCAGCAAGAGGGCGAGAGCCCCTCCCTCCACTTTCCCATTCGGTCAGATGAGCTCCCTGCGCTGGAGCTCTGCACCTCTGAGTAGGGCTCAGAAAACAGCCACGCGGCTGCATGGCTTACAGGGAACTTTGCTCAGTGGCTACTGGCAACTTTAGATTTCTCTTACTGCAGCTTTCTGTACCGTAGTTAACTAGTTAAACTCAATTAACTAATAAGTCATAATGATTAGCTAGGTTTAACTTTTTTCTAGTAACATCCAACATAGCAAACAGCCTGGGAATTTACTTCTTAAATTACACTTATTCTAAAAGACAGAGAGAGAGTCTTGAAGAATGAGGCATTACATAATTTAAGTTACTAACCAGTTGATCCACTAAACCATAACCACATCTTCATCCATGTCATTTTCTCTCAATATGCAAAAGCGACAAGGAGTCCTGTGGCACCTTATAGACTAACATATATTGGCGCATAAGCTTTCGTGGGCAAAGACCCACTTTGTCAAATGGACTGAAGGTGCAAAATCCATTGCAATCAACGTACTGCACCAACTACGGTGAGAGATTATGCCATATACCATCAAAGAAACTGAGGAACCACCTGACCAGCATCCTGTACAGCAAACAGGAGAACATCAAAAAAGAGTTCTCCAATCTGGAGACTTTCATAAAAAACCAACCTTTCCCACACACTTCCACACAGCTGGACTTTACTAAAATAAGACAGGAGATCTACATTAAACACTTAACTTCTCTACAGAGGGAAAAAGGATTGTAAGCTGTCTAAAATCCTACCTGCAACATGGGGCCACAACAGTGGTGCCCCTAACTCACCCAGCAATATTATCAATCTATCCAACTACACACACAGCCCGGCAAAAGAGTCTGTCCTATATTGGGGACTTTCTTTTTGCTCCACTACTCCCACAAACATGATACAGTTCTGCGGTGATCTGGAAGCCTACTTTCGCCATCTCTGACTCAAAGAATACTTTCAACACAACACTGAACAGTGTATTGACACACAGATATCCTCCCACCAACAGCACAAGAAGAACAACTCCACATGGACTCCCCCTGAGGGTCGAAATGACAGTCTGGACCTCTACAGAGAATGCTTCTGCCGACGTACACAGGCAGAAATTGTGGAAAAACAGCATCGCTTGCCTCATAACCTCAGTCGTGCAGAATGCAATGCCATCCACAGCCTCAGAAACAACAGATCCAGGCTAACACAGCTACTCCTCTGATACATGATTCTCAATAAGCAGTTTTCTTTATAATGTTTCATTCTTGCAACTCAGCCTTGTGTCCTCTTCTTGTACTGCTTATGCTCTCACATTTTCCTTGTATACTCAGAGAACAATTTTTTTCAAAATATTCCCAGATAGGGCTTCTCTTATGCCCAGATGAAATGGCAGTTTTTCTGTGGCAGAAGTAATGGGGAAATGTAGGAAGAGTGGTGTGTGTGTGTGTGTGTGTGTGTGTGTTCAATAATGTCTTCCCTTTTTCTTTCCAGTCCCCCGAACTGTTCCTTCCAATGCTTCCTTTGTCCTTTCCTATATATTGTCTTTCTGCTTTAAGACGATGTCTTAACTAACTCCTTTGCCATGTTTGGCTGAGGTCCACCATCATGTAAACATAGAACAAAAATAACCCCTTTTAGCCTGTGTGTCCATTTGTATATGTTACTTTAGTCTTCTGAGAAATAGAAATTGCAAGCCCAGAACTTTAAAGAAGCAAGAGCTGGTAGTTAGGCTGGAAGGACTAGAGCCCTTAATTCATTTTATGAGACTATAAATGAATTGTAGCTTGTTTATGATGAAATTTAATTGTGATTGTGAGTTTAAATGAGAAATTTAGTATTGTATTGAGGTAAAAAAAATTAAAAATACATTTTAAAAAAAACCATGATTTTATTTTTTTAATCATTGTTTTTTTTATCCAGTCTGAGAAAAAGTCAAAGCAGTCGGTGAAGTGGAACAGGTTGGTAGGGCGAAATGAGTAGTAGTCTGTGTATATGAATTTTAAGAAAATTATGTGGTCCATTATGTCCTTTCTTCCCCTTCTTTGTCTGAGTTGTGTACTTGCCTACCATACTCTTGGCTGTTCATGCTTCTCACCCACCATATATATAAATAGATATAGAGGCAGATATAAGTAAAATCAAGCTCTTTAGGAACACGACATTATTTGTGTTTTTGTAAGCACTTGTATTTTAAAAGGAATATACAAATTCTTAATATGAAAAAAACAAACATTTAGTTTCCTGTACTGAAGATTTCATTTTTCACATCAGGTTCTATCTATCCCACTTACCTTGGATGCTTACCCTAATTAGATCTATCAGTCAAAATGTTCTTTATGTTTTTGATAGTTTGGCATTGCACTTTTCCAGAATTTTTATTCCAAATTCTTTATTGTTTAATGGAGGAGTGGACTACATAAATTATTGGCCTTTTGGCAGATGATATGACTCCTAGAGGATTATACTCCAAAAGACCTTTATTTTAGGTTTAATATGTTTGTTTCCCTTAGCTATCAAAAGAAACCAATAAATTGATGTTTGGAGGCTACAACCACCATGGCTTAAGTAGGAGATCTTGAATGATCTAAAAATCAAGAACAAGTCCTATAAAAAGAGGAAACTGGGTCAAAGTACAAAGGATGAGTATAAACAAATAACACAACTATGTAGGGCAAAATTAGAAAGGCAAAGGCAGAAAATGAGCTCACTTTAGCTAGAGACATAAAGGTAACAAGAAAACATTCTACAAATATATTAGAAGAAAGAGGAAGACCAAGGACAGGATAGGTCCATTGCTCAATGAAGAAGGAAAAATAATAACAGAAAGTGTGGAAATGGCAGTGTTACTTAGCGACTTCTTTGTTTCGGTTTTCAACAAGAAGGTTGGTGGCAATTGGATGCCTAACATAGTGAATGCCAGTGAAAATCAGGTAGACTCAGAAGTTAAAATAGGAAAAGAACAGGTTAACAGTTAGACAGACATGTTAGATGTCTTCAAGTCACCAAGGCCTGATGAAGCGTATTCTAGAATGCTCAAGGAGCTGATTGAGGATGTATCTGAGCCATTAGCCATCATCTTTGAAAAGTCATGAAAGGATGGGTAGGATTTCAGAAGACTGGAAAAGGACAAATCTAGTGCCCATCTATAAAAAAGGAAAAAAGAATAACTCAGGAAACTATAGACCAGTCAGCTTAACTTCTGTGCCAGGGAAAATAATGGAGCAAGTAATTAAGGAATCCATCTGCAAATGTCTAGAAGATAATAAAATATCAGTCAGCATATATTTGTCAAGAACAAATTATATCTAACCAACCTGACAGCATAACAAACCTTGTGGATAAGGAGGAAGTACAAGATGTAGTATACTAGACTGTAGTAAAGCATTTGATAGTCTCACATGACCTTCTTATCAATAAACTAGGGAAATACAACCTAGATGGGACTAGTACGAGGTGGGTGCATAACTGCTTGGATAACCATTCGCAGGCCTGATCTATATGGGAAGATGTAAGATATGTAACTCCAACTATGTAAATTGCGTAGTTGTAGTCGATGTATCTTGCATCACATTTCCACGTCATCCACACAGCAGGAGGCTGATGGGAGCAAATGCTCCTGTCAGCTTCCCTCACTCTTTGTGAGGAGCACGAGTACCAGCACCTTCAGGGGTGCTCGTTTGAGTTCTATCTAGCAGGTCTATATTACACCCATAAATTGAACATTGGAAGATCGACTGCAGCAGCATTGATTTTCTGTGTGATGTAGAAGTGTCTTCAGAAGGTAGTTATCAATGGCTCGTAGTCATGCTGGAAGGGCTTAACAAATGGGGCTCTGCAGGGATCAGTTTTGGGACTGGTTCTGTTCAATATTTTCATCAGTGATTTAGATAATGGCATGGAGAGTACACTTGTAAAGTTTGTGGATGATACCAAACTGGGAAAGGGTTGCAAGTGATTTGGAGGATAGGATCAGACTTCAAAATGATCTGGACAAACTGAAGACATGATCTCAGGTGAACACACTGACATTCAATAAGAACAAATGCAAAGTACTCCACGTAGGAAGGAACAATCAGTTTCATACATACAGAATGGAAAATGACTGTCTAGGAAAGAGTAATGCAGAAAAGGATCTAGAGGTCACAGTGGATCACAAGCTACATATGAGTCAATGGGGTTATCCTGTTGCAAAACCGGCAAACATGATTCTGAGATGCATTAACAGGAATGAGGAGAGCAAGACACAAGAATTCTGCTCTACTCTGTGCTAAGTAGTCCTCAACTAGAGTATTGTGTCCATTTTTGGTCACCACATTTCAGGAAAGAGATAGAGAAATTAAAGAAGATCCAGAGAAGAGCAACAAAAATGATTAAAGATCTAGAAAACATGACCTGTGAGGGAAAAGTGAAAGAACTGGGTTTGTTTAGTTTAGAAAAGAGAAGAGTGACAGGGGACATGATAGCAGCTCTTAAGTTCCTAAAAAGTATTTACAAGAAGGAGGGGAAAAAATTATTCTCCTTGCTCTTTTATGATAGGAGAAGAAGCAATTGGTTTAAATTGCATGAAGGGAGGTTTAGGTTGGACATTAGGAAAAACTTCCTAACTGTCAAGATGGTTAAACGCTGGAATAAATTGTCTAGGCAGGTTGTGGAATCTCCATCACTGAAGATATTTAAGAGCAGGTTAGATAGATATCTGTTAGGAATGATATAGATAATGCCTGGTCCTACCATGAGTGGAGGGGACTAGACTTCTCAAGGTCCCTTCCAGTTCTAGTGTTCTGTGATTTTTTTTCTTCTCTATACCCACCTCAACCATTCAGGCTTGTAATTCCCAAATGATCAATCTGAATAACTTTGAGTATATATAGCTGAATGTTTGACAGAGGCACAAAACTCAGAAGCATATGTCTATATTTAGACCACTGAGCTTCAGGAATAGAAATAACATGCAAGATTTTACTGTTTTGTTTAAAAAAACGTGAATGTGTTCTGCAGTGGAACCTCTTTAAAACAGATTTTTTTGGGGGTTACATTTTGTATCTTCTCTGAGGTAATGGCTGGGAAATCACTTAATGGCTCTTTGTCTTGAAATTCACAAGTCAGAAAGGAATGGGTATGGCATTCTGCCTGGCTCTCACCCTCTTGTTTTGGTTTTGTCTCTCTTTACATGCTTGGCCTGCTTTCTGCCTATTCCATAGAGGTACTATTTTACTGTTTGCCAGTCTGTCTTTCCTCTATGTTTTCCAAACTGTAACATCCCCTTTCCTCCTGCAGGAGTATCAAGCTCAGGTGGAAGAGATGAGGTTGATGATGAATCAGTTAGAAGAGGATCTTATTTCAGCACGTAGACGTAGTGACCTCTATGAATCAGAGTTGAGGGAGTCCAGATTGGCAGCTGAAGAATTTAAACGTAAAGCTACTGACTGTCACAACAAACTACAGAAGGTACTGAAGGCTCCTTGGAAAAAATGTTATGCTCCTAGTTTCTAGTGTGTATTGCCTGGGATTTATAAATGAGTTGCATTGAAATCCTTGAAAGCTTGGTACAGATTGCACAGTTTGAAGCCCTTTTGTACTAGAAGAATAGTTGGAACACTTTCATTGATTTCCAGTAAAGCTGTTAACATTTAAACTGCCTGATGTTATGATTCTGGGTGAAATCCAAGTTCCTAAACCTTTTCTTCAGTTATATGTTTTATATTTTTAAATTATAGGCTAAAGACCATGGGAAAACTGAAGTAGGAGAACTGTATTCCAAACTGGAGAAGGTATGCTTCTTTAGTGTCAGTAGCGTTGGTTGCCTGATTCTTACCAAGTGTATTACTGCTGTGAGAAACCTAGTACATTTGTGGATAGTCATTGGATGAACAGACTTTCACCCTTTTTCTTTGTGGGATCGACTATTTTGTGTGATTTGATTTAAAACGGTTTGGTCTGTCTGTTTTCAGCTGAACTTATACAGTAGCTATGCCAAGACAAGCTATTATGTGCATTGTGTGCTGGAAGTGTGTTAAAAGAGAAAAAATGTTATGTATCATTATGAATAAAGATTGATAAATGAATAAAATGATTAGTCAGAAAAATAAATGTATTTAGTTCTGCATGCTTTGTCAAAGTAATGTATGTGGTGGTAGAAATATAGCAAATGGTATAGAGAAAATCTGGAGCAGGAGTGTATTGGATCATTTGGCAGCTTGGAATTATAGGGAGAAACAAAGATTCTGGGAAGCGAGACTAAAATAAATAAATCCTGAGCATGGCAGGCATTCATTTTTTCTCTCTTGTATTTAACTGTAGATCAATGCAGAGCAGCAGACCAAAATCCAGGAGCTGCAGGAAAAGTTGGCAAAGGTAAAGCACATGGACAAGGGTATCCAGTGAATGTGGTGTACGTAGATTTTCAGAAAGCCTTTGACAAGGTCTTTCACCAGAGGATCTTAAGTAACGTAAGCTCTGATGGGATAAGAGAGTAGGTCCTCTCATGGACTGATATGGTTAAAGGATAGGAAAGAAAAGATAGGAATAAACGGTCAGTTTTCAGAATGGAGAGAGGTAACTAGTGATGTCTAGCAGAGATACTGGGGTCAATCCTATTCAACATATGCATAAATGATCTGGAGAAAGGGAGAAATCAATGAGGTGACAAAATTTATAGATAATAAAAACTGCTCAAGATACTTAAGTCTCTTGTAGACTGAAGCGCTTCTAAAGGATCTTACAAAACTGAGTGTCTTGGCAACAAAATGACAGATGAAATTCAGTGTTGATAAATGCGAAGTAATGCATATTGGAAAATATAATCTCAACTATGCATATAAAATGGGATCTAAATTAGCTGTTTCAACTCAAGAGAGATCTTGGAGACACTGTCAATAGTTTTCTGAAAACATTCAATGTGCAGCAGCAGTCAGAAAAGCAAACAGAATGTAGGGAATCATGAAGAAAGGGATACATAATACACAGAAAATATCTTATTGCTTCTTTAAAATATCGTATTGCTCCATGGTAGCCTGCATGTTGAATACTGTGGTCACCTCATCTCCAAAAAGATATCTCAGCATTAAGAAAAAGTTCAGAAAATGGCAGAAAAATGATTAGTGGTATAGAATGGCTGGCATATAAGGAGTGATTAACAAGACCTGAACTTTTTAACTTGGAAAAGAGATGACTAAGGGGGGATATGATAGAGATCTGTAAATCACTACTGATGTGGAGAAAGTAAATAAAGGAACAAGTAAATAACTTTTCCTTAACACAAGAACTAGGAGCCACCAAATGAAATTAATAAGTAGCAGGTTTAAAAGAAACTAAAGAAAGTATTTCTTCTCACAATGCTCAGTCAACTTGTGGAACTCCCTATTAGAGGATATTGTGAAGGCCAAGACTTTAACAGGGTTCTATAAAGAACTAGATAAATTCATGGAGGATAGGTCCATCAATGGCAATTAGCCAGGATGGGCAGGAATGGTATCCCTAGTTTCTGGCTGCCAGAAGCTGGGAATGAGTGGCAGTGAATGGATCACTTGATGATTTCCTGTTCTGTTCATTTCCTTGGGGGTATCTGGCATTGGCCACTGTTGGAAGACAGGATACTGGGTGCTAGATGAATCTTTGTTTTGACCTAGTGTGATGGACCGGGCTGGATCTGCGTACTGCTAAGGGCCTCTGCTCAGGACGAATTGGTCAAAACCAGAGCTGCTTACAGCCCCGGACTGGAGACCTTTCCCAAATAGGCCACAAACCAGACATACCAGGCTCTCCAGCTGCCAATCCATCCAGCAGGAAGCCTCACGAGCAAAACCCCTAAGACTCCTCAGCTCTCCCTGTGCCATAATAAGCCCCGGGCCTTACACACAGGTAGGGGGTTATAGAACCCAATCTCACTTACCCCGAACAGGTTCTCCCAGCCCCAAAAAACTAGCCACAGATTCCCAGTCAATTTACACTTTAGATCTTACCCACAAGATCATGATTGGCCTATCCTTTAGAATCTAAAATCTAAAGGTTTATTAATAAAAGAAAGAAAAAGTATGAGCGTAAGGTTGTTAAGGAGAATACATTACATGCACCAATCACCAAGTTCTTGATGCGGGCTCTCAGCAGCGATGTTATAAACTGTTATCTTAAAAGTCTCTAGTGTACATCCTATGTCTGGATGGGTCAGCAATCCTTCTTGGCTATGTGTCCCTCACAAGGCTGCCTCTGGGAATAGTAGGAGAATTGAAGACAAGATGGAGTCTGCCTCATGGCACTTATATATCTCTCCTGGCATCTCCCAAGCCAGAGCAAGTCACATGGTTAAGTGACTGTTTCACATCCTGGCAGCCATTATGCCCTGATTGGTTGCAGGTTTCCAGTTGCATTCCTCAGGTGTGAATTGGCCACCTTGAGAACCATTGTCCTTGGGGCTGTGCTAGTTAGCATAGTCCATTCATTGGACATTTCTTCCTTACAGCAGGCAGTCCAGACTCGTTGCTCTGCCTCAGGCAGAGAACATTCACAGTACAAGCACAGAGTCCATATTCATAACTCCACATACAGACATCATACACATACATGGGTAACATATATAGACTCAGTAGAACATAAGCTTTCATTTGACACCTCACATGGCCCTCTTTGGGGCAAACACCCCCATCCCTCTGGTGGGTACAGAGTGATCTGGCTGCTCCCCTTAAAATCCAATAACATGACACCCAGTACCCGCTATAACTCACATCTGTTCTACACTAAGTTTGTTGATGTTTATAGGAACTGACAAGTTATAAGTCCTCCCATTCCTTGTGCTTAAGTCGCACAACAGCCCCCTAAAAAAACCAACAACCTAATTTTCACAAATGGAAGTCAGTCATGAGAAGAAAATTCCCTACTTTAAGTTGTTTCACTATAAGTCCAAGTTTTTTGAAACATATCATGGACTTATAGCGAGGACAGCCTGTTATAACCATTCTAATGTTCTAAAATCAAGGTTGGGGTTGGTGATTTTTTCACAAGGCTTTCCAGCAAAACCCTAATTCAGGAGAGAGGTACACTGTTTCTTAGTCAAAAATAGAATGTGTCACAGCAAGGGGGGATGTCAGAGAGAGAAAGTGGGGGTGGAAGATGTTATCTGAAATCAGAATTCTCAATATGCTTTCTGCTCTTGAAATGTGTCAACAGTATTTATTTTTACAAATGAAGCTGAGTCAGACCAGGAATAGTGAATAGAAATTCTAATTTAAAAGGCCAGCATGGGCGTAAATCATGTAACATACTATCCTAACCTTTTATTTCTGGCGACCTGGGTTCATGTCTTGCTAGTTCAGTAGTGAAATGTATTTTGTCTTACTCTCCCAGTATACTTCAATATTAATCATAAAATCACTTTTCAGTTAGCAATTTCTATTCTGTTGATCAGTCTAACAATGGAATGCAGGGGACTGGACTAGATGACCCATTGAGGTCCCTTCCAGTGCTGTTATTGAATGATAAGAATTCATGATAGGATTTGAATACACTGGTATCTGGAGGAAGTATACACAATATCTACTGTGATGTAATCAATGCTATCAAATGTTGCTGGACTGGAGAGGCTCAACCTGTACCAGCTAAAACCTTGCTAATAGTGTTCTTTTCGTGGTGAGGAGAGCTAGCCACTTCATATCTGTCTGGAAGCGTCTCATACCCCTCTCCCCAACTAGTCTGCTGGCTGGGCACAACAAAAGATCATGATATTATATATATTTGTTAATCCCTAAAGTGCTATAGGACCACTTGGTTTTTTTAAGTTACAATTAACATGCCTATCCCCTCTTCTATTTTCTTCTTAGTCCTTCAAGCTGGTCATCATTACTCTCTCATTCTTTCCAAGAAATGATGTTGCTCCCAAATGTATCCATGAATTTTGTTTCAAGGGATTAGGTTGCTTTGTGGACTAACCTTGAGCTCCAGTGCAACTAGAGCAGTAGAAGATACTAGTAAAAGATGACAGACTTGTAGTTCTCCTTCCTTCACGTTCTTTCCAACATTCGCAACAGCAGTTGTGAAGTTTGGAGCAGAGATTTGAACTTCGGTTGATAGAGTTAAGGCCAAAAGGGACCACCATATCATCTAGTCTGACCACCATCACAGGCCACTAAACACCAACTAGCCAGTGTTAAACGAGACTTCAACCAGAGTTAGACTAAAGTATTACAGCTCTCTGAAAACTAAGTGAAACATTGTCAGATGCTTAGATGTTTTGCTAATCCTAGGCTTCCAGGCCAGGCTTTTATAAATGTTTTATGCAGAATCCTAAACATCAGAGGTTATCATCATACTGTACCTACATCTGTGAATATGAAGACTTTTTCTGTGCGACTGTACTAACATTTACTAATTTTTTTTCTTTGGTTTAGGCTGTGAAAGCCAGCTCTGAGGCTACTGAACTTCTTCAGAATATCCGTCAGGCAAAGGAGAGAGCAGAGAAAGAGTTGGAGAAATTACAGAATCGGGAAGACTCTAATGAAGGCATGAAAAAGAAACTGCTAGAAGCAGAGGTGCGTAGAGAATTTCTGGCTACAATGGACTAGTCAATAGGATATAACTGGGATTAGAAGCCTCTGCTTGGAGAATGGACAGGATCCCTGTAACAGCTTGTCAGAGGCGAGAGATTAGAAAACAGCGCTTATTCATTCTTTTAAAAATGTATTTCTCTGAAGAATACTTATTGGGAGGTTTTTTGGTGGTGTTTTCCATCTGGATTCAACATGAACATGTGACTAGGGCAAGTCTTTGGGAGTGGGGATGATTTCAGATGCAGAAGAAGATCACATCCTGATGGCTTCAGCTGACTTTTTTCTAGTGCCTGCTTAGTGCTATCTGATAATGAAAACTTGTTTAGCCTAAATGGCAGTTCATAATTGCTCTGCAGGAACGGCGTCATTCTCTGGAGAATCAAGTGAAGAGATTAGAGACTGTAGAACGCAGAGAAAATCGACTAAAGGAAGATATTCAAACTAAATCTCAGCAGATTCAGCAGATGGCAGACAAAATTCTGGTGAGCAGGGATGCAAGATAAAGGAAAGAACATGCCACAGTATAGCGGGAAGAGAGGACATATAAATATATAAAATAGGGTGGGGATTGTTGATTTAGAGAAGGGTCAGCAATCTATGGCTTGCAAGCCAGATAAGCTCTTTTGAAGCTCAAACCCAGTCCCACCCTTGCTTCCCCTGCAACAGGGAGCCCATGCTGGCACCACACCATCACAGTTCCCTACAAGGTTAGAGCGTCAGCGCCAGCTTCCTGTGGGAGGAGAGGCAGAAGCCCTGAGGTACCCATAAACCTAGTGCAGAAACGCCTACGTCCTACTGCTCCTTAACAGCAGCGAGCTGACACTCTTCGTGGAGGCTTTTCCTGCTGTTCCAGTAGCAGCGGGGAAAGCCTCTAGTACCTAGGAGCAGCATGCGGCGCAGAAACAAGTAAATTCCCCCCCCCAACCCCTCAAGCCCAGACTCTACACTCCAGCCCCCTCACATACCCCTTCCACTGCCAAGACCCGGACCCCATCCTGCTTCTGCACCCTACTTCCAGCCCTCTCCTGGCTACCTGCACCCCCCCCCCCCCGTAGCCAAACCCCCACCTACACCCTGCCTGCTCCTGCACCCTCCCTATTGGCCAGACACCCTGCCTCCAGCCTGCTCCTGCACCCTGCTTCTGCCTCCTTGCACCTGGTCAGACACCCTGCCCCCAACCTGCTCCTGCAGCCTCCTTTGGTCCAGCATCCCCCCTTGGCCAGACAACCTCTCCACCTCTAGCCTGCTCTTCCACCCTCCCTTGCTCCTGCCCTTTCTTCTGCCCAGATACTTTACTCCCAACCTTCTGCACCCTAACTCCCACCCAGACCTCACATCCTCATCCCCTCCTGCACCTCCATCCCTATTTCACTCACTGGCAGCCCTGTCCTGCACACTGAACCCCTCATTTTTGGCCCCACTCCAGAGTCTAGGGGAGCCCATAAATTTCACTAACCCTGGAACCCCAGAAGAGTAAATCTGGCCTGAGGCCTTGAACCTCAGTTTCCCTTGCCCTTCCCCCCACCATGGGGCTGGATCACCAGGAGAGTGAGGTGTTTCACTTGAGGGCCACACCATTGAGGGTGGAAGGTTTTTGGAGCCTTTTTTTTTTTCTTCCTCACTTGTGTGGTCCATGACTGATTTTTCTACGGGTCAGTGACCCCAACCCAAAAAGGATTCTCCACCCCTGCCATAAATAAAGACAATGTTGAAACCTTTTGTGTTGGACATAATATTTTACTTGATTTTAAAAATGAAACCTGGCCAACAATCCCCCAGTTGCCATCTTGCTGCAGTGTCATAATACTCCTTCACCTCCCACCCAAACCCTGAGCCCATCATACACCTGAACCCCCTGCCCTGAGCCCCTCAACTCTCACATCCCCAAACACCTACACTCCCACATCTCCAGGTTCTTGCACCCCCAAACACCAACCCTATGCCCTGAGTCCATCATGCACTCAAACCCTCTGCCCTGAGCCCCTCATACATCCCAACCCAGACTCCTGCATCCCCATCCCTTAGTCCCCTGCCAAAAGATTGACAGAAGACAGCCTGAATGCGTGCATGAAGCTGGATTTGACCAGTTATGATGTAAACTTCAAAGAAATGTGCGAAAAGATGCAGCAGCAGAAGTCCCTTTAAATAAAGTCTGTGAGTACAATGTTTCATTTATGCTCTTATTAGTCATTATAATGCATATAATGCCAATTATTAATAATATTAAGTTGTATGTTTTCAATCATGCAAATGAGAATTTTATATGGCTCTTTGTTGACAACTTGTTCTGAATTTTGATATGGTTTGGCTCTTTGATTTGAAAAGGTTGCCGACCCCTGATTTAGAGGGTTGGATTATGTATAAAATGTATGTTGGAATTAAGTTCAGCGTAGAATTCTGCTCTCTGCAATATTATAAGCTAATTGCTAGCATCTATGGTTTCATGATCTCTTGCCAAATGATTTTTTTAAAATCCCAGTTGCCCAATAGGAAATGTTCCGACTCAGTTGTATTAACTCACTAGTAAGCAATTCATTTCCTAATGACTATTTATAACAGGGTTGTACAATATTTTTTTATGGGGATCCATTCCAAGATTTTGGGAAATTGTGGAGGGCTGCACTCTTCCATGATATAAGTGGAGGAGGTGCAGGATCTAGGATGTAGGTTGAGTGCAGAAGGGGTAAGGGATTAGGGTACAGGAGGGAGTATGGGATCTAGGAGGGAGTTTGGGTGAAGGAGGCAGTTGTGACCTGAAGCACTGGACTGAGGTTTGGGTTGTGTCCTGGGACAGGAGGGGTTGTGAGCTGAGATGCAGGGGTTTGGGTTGGTACTTAGGGCAGGAGACTGGGGTGCAGGGGTTTAGGTTGTCACCTAGGGCAGGAGGGAGTTGAGATCTGGGGCAGAGTATTGGGGTGCAAGTTCTGGGAGCATGTATTGGTGCAGGAGGGGGGCAGAGAGCTTGGGTTATATGGGGTAGAAGTGGGGGGGGAGGAGGGTTGGAGGAGGAAGGGGAGGCTGGGGTGCCAGATGCAGCCTCTGGCCAGGAGACTTACCTGGATGACTTCCAGCCAGCAATCCAGCAAGTTTCTGAGGCAGCCTCCCTGCCTGCCCTGCCCCTGAACAGGTTGCAGCAGCCATGTGCATGTGTGAACAGGTAGGAGCCCAAGGGCAGGAGTGCTTCCTGTGCTGCCTGTTTATTCAAACGGGCAGCTCCCATTGACAAGAAACCAATCAATGGGATTGTGCTGGGATGGGGGCAGCTCATGAAGCCTTCCTCCCATCCCTGCTCAGAGCTGAGAAACACAAATGGCCCAGCAGCTGTTTTTCTGAGCAGTGTGTGGGTGGGGCAAGGCAAGCAGGGAGCCTGGTAGGCTGGATCTGGCCTGCAGGTCATATTTTGCACAGGCTTGATTTAAAAGTATGTTAATGGTGAGTGTGAGTTACGTAACAATGACATGATTAGTAATTTAACTTTGAAATCGTTTGCAATTTAGTCTGATCTATCCCAAATGCTTACATTTTGCAGAAGAACAAAATTAATCATCAGAACTGTTTTTCTCTCAAAATGTTTGTCAGAGATCCATTCTCACCCACGTACCTTCCCCACTGTAGTTGGCAATTTCTTTTTTTCTCATTAGATCTGTTAAGGGTTTTTTTGGTTAATTTAGTCTAACGGGAATCAAAGAGAGGGTACTACTGCTACTAATATCTCCTGGGGGAGGAAGCCATTTTCTTGTGTTGAGGTAGATAAATAGATGTGTGCTTCTCTGATTAGTTTTTTTCTATAAATATCCATTCAGACAGTGGGTTTCCTTATGCGGTGTAAGATGTAGGACCCTGTCAATCACAGGGAAGTGGTTTTACTGTACCATTGAGACTGCTTCTAGAGATCAAATATATGATACACATGTCTTTCCTGGTAGTTGAGTTTATCAACTATCTATTTTTCATTAAATTAATTTTCTGCGGTGTCCGATGGAGATCCAAAACATGTATTGAAAATTAAAAATTATTTCCTACCAAAGGGCGGGGGTAGAAAGTCAGTCAAACCTGACTCCTTTTTGAAGAAGAGAGATCAGGATAGTACATATTTTGCCTTCCATTAATAGTCAGGTTCATTATTCCAGTAGAGCTTATAACAGCAGTGCTACTCTGAAGGAGGTCTAATTACAAATGTGTTGTTTAAGAAAAAAGATCTCATAGTTGGTATCATTTTTAGCTTGAATGGAGGTCCGATGAGAGTGTAATCTAAAGAAGAATTATGGATCCTCCTCCTCTCCCACACTGTCTCTTGTGGCTGCTATGAGGAAAACTAAAAATCCATGTTAAAAATCTTTGGGAAAGTAGCAATAGTTCTTACTGAAGGAGAATAGAAAAGTACCGGGTGAAGGTCCAGTGGGAACGTATAATCTTACCTGAAGTTAATAGGTGATCCATAATTGTTCTGAGAAATAGCTGCATTAATGGATTTCATGACCAGAACACTTGAGTCACCATAAAGAAGGTAGAATAAGTCACTTGGCAATGTTCTATATTTCAGCATCAGAATGTGAAAAGTGAAAGACAAAGTGAGTACAAAGCTAGCTTTGGATTTAGAGACCATGTAATACTTTGTGACTTGTTGCATAAGCCTTTTTTCCCCCCCTATTTGGGCATTTTTGTTTGTGTGTGATTATTTTCCATAAAAATGGAAGGGAATACAGAAATATCATTTCACTGTTCTGTGGATTTCATTTTGGGACTGTAGTATCTTCATGTTTACTTAGAACATTAGGGCCATAATGCCTGAATGTAACACAAAGACTAACAGGTCTTAGGTTTTAGGGGTCTTTTGCTTAGGTCCCTCCAGATCTGACTTGGAGAGTTAGCTCTCTTTGGAGGGCAAAAGAGAAAAATGGGGTTGGTTTTTGCTGATTTTAGATGCTTCTTTTTATATTATCTTGAGTTTTTGTTCTACAATTTGATGATATTTGGACTTCTCTGAGCAAACTCCCTCCCTCCTCCCCCCATTTTTTCTTTAACCATAAATGCCTTGTGTTTTTCCTGGTAACAACAAAACTGAAGAAGACACGAGTCTGAAGATAGGTCAGATGTAGACTTTTTTTCTGTTGGCATGTTCCTGTAGCAAAGGACCTTCTCTCTGATTTCTGCCACATTGGTAGAGTGTACGGAGTGGTGGGTTGAGATACATATCTCTATCTGAAGACTTCTTAATCCCACGATACAGCTGATGTTGAGCTTTTGGGGTATTTTTACAGGGAGTCTGAGAACTGTTCTTGAGAGTAATGGAGAGATGAGAATGGGTAGAGATGTAGGAACAGTTATGGACCTCTATTACTTTTGGTTTTGAGGGAAGAAAGGAAGGGAACTAGGTGGCAAGCTGTCAGAAGAAGTGGATGGTGGCTTTCTCTGAAAGAATGAACTTTTCTGGTTGTACTTCATGCGGCTATAGACAGAGCAGGCTGAATTGGCCTCTTGGTACTAAAAGACATTTTCCAACAGAAGAAAACAAGTAATGCCCCTTCCATGTGGCAGTTCAGGGTACTAAATGTTGCAGACTCCTTATAGATGAGTACTTTTTGGCAGACTTTCAGTTCATTTTTGTAGCCTGTGTAGTGGAGGATCAAAACTGCAACTGGTCTAAAGGAAACTTTTTGTGTTTCCAAGGTAATTTCCTGAGATAAGAGAAAGGAAGAGCAGGGGATAGAAAATGCATGTGTGTAACTTGAGAAATGTCAGGGAATTTTCCTGTGCTGTATAAATTGGAATGCAGGCAGGAGACCTTGGAGGGAATCACAAAACTGGAGCTTTGCTAAGTGGAAGTTAATCCACTTTCCAGAGCTTGATGGTTCTGGATCTGCTTCCTGTGCTGCAAAAATGGTTGGAATGGCAAACCTAGCCATGAAGGAGAATAATGTTCTTTTAAGTTCCAACTATTGAAATCAAGTGTCAAGAAAGGAGTCTGCAAACAGTCTTTGGAGATCAGGAGGGGTGAACTGGAGGAGCTAAGGGAGGCAGAGAGGTACATAGATGAGACTTTCTGGGATACAGTAGGACAATCCCACCCTTGGTCAAATAGCCTCTATGTTGTTGAGGAGGGTAAAAGACTCAGGAAATAAGAACATCCAGCTGGAACAGAGGGACTCTCCAGATGATGTTGTGGTAACCTCTAACACTGAGAATACCTCTCTGGAGGGAGCTCCAGTTATTACAAAAAGACAGATGTTAATAATGGGAAAGTGGATCAATAGAAATTAGATAGCTGCCTGCCTGATGTGAAGATTGCAGATCTTTTAAGACATCTGGATAGACTTATATGTTGTTCTGGAGAGGAACCCGTGATTGTGGTGCATGTAGGTATCACTGATATAGGGAAGGGTAGGAGAGAGGTCTTGGAAGCCAAATTTAGGCTGCTAGGAAAGAGATTGAGATCATAGAATCATAGAACCATAGCGCTGGAAGAGACCTCAGAAGGTCATCAAGTCCAGCCCCCTGCTCTAGGCAGGACCAATTCCAACTAAATCAACCCGGCCAGGGCTTTGTCAAGCTGTGACTTAAACACCTCTAGGGATGGAGACTCCACTACTTCCCTAGGTAACCCATTCCAGATCCAGAACTTCAATGGTAGTATTCGCTGAAATGCTTCCAGTTCCACATGAAGGGTCAGGTGTAGATAAGAAGAACAGCAGGGTCTCAATGCATGGATGAGACAATGGTGTAGGGAGTAGGACTTCAGATTTATTAGGAAGTGAGAACCTTTTGGGAAAGGGGAAACCATATTGCTGGATTTAAAATTAAAAAGATTGTAGAGTAGTTTTCATATATGTGCATTTTGTACATGTACTGTATGTGTTTTATGACTTCTATGTATCATATTTCTGTATATGCCTGACATAAATCTTTGCTGTGTTCAGGAACTGGAAGAGAAGCACCGTGAGGCTCAGCTGTCAGCGCAGCATCTAGAATTGCAGCTGAAACAGAAAGAGCAGTTCTATGAGGAAAAAGTCAAAGTAAATATTCCTTTTCATTACCTTCATGCTTTCTTTTATTAAAGGTGTACTGGGTTCTGGATAACCCCCTAGCAGCTGCTTTTGGACTCTGATTTCCTGTCTGCTGCTTCCTTGTTTACTTCTTCTGAGGGTTGAATGAGATTTGAATAATTTTGCCTTTCTAACCTGTGCCCATCATGCTTTGACTTTTTGTGTGAGACTGTGTTATCCATGTAGGCGTTGTAAGTGAGAGCTATAAGAGTGATAAGAATCCATGTAATTGGTAACTGACCATTCCATTATATCTTATTATCCTTATTTTGTGTTTGTGGTAAATCAGACCTTCAAAAAGGCTTTTTTTTTTTTCCTGACAATCTTGTTTTGATCTGAAGAGCATTAACATGAGCAACCTTAAAAGCTTTAAATTTAGCAAATACAAAAACACTTTTGAAATTCCACCTCCTTGGAGCTGTAACATCTGCCAGCAGATCCAGAGGTCCACCCACTCTGAATGTTTTCTCTTCTCTAGGATATTTTAAGATTTGTAACAAACAGTTGAAAACATGATTATAGACACCACCTAAAATTAGGAAAGCCATAGAGAGGAGAAAGGATTATGTAGTAGACTTTAGAATGTATCTAAAAAAAATCTACAGTTCAACAAAAGTTACTCAAAAAATGAGGAGTAATGGTAGTTCGAACCAAGAGGTTTGATTCAAACTAATGCGGCCTGGAGCGCACTTTCACTTTCGAATCATCTGGGTTCCGAAACAGCGCACAGCCAAGATTATGCTAATGAAGCGTGGGATATTTAAATCCCAGCTTCATTTACAATTTCGAATGCCTACATTTGCATCCCTAGTTCGAACTAGGATGCAAGTATAGACATACCCTTAGACTTCGAACAGCTGTCCAGGAGAGAGAGGCTATGATGATGTTAAAAAGAGGAGGAATTTCAATAATAAAACACTGGTGTAGTGGAGAGTGCCTGGTCAATTAGAGTATACATACTTTTCAAGGCATGGAGGAGACCGGGATGATGAGCATTAAGCCAAGAGTTGGATGTTAGAAAGGAGGCCAAAGCAATGGTAAGGTAAAATGAGGGGAGCCGTAGGGAGAAATGAGAGCCATGGTATAAAAAGGGCAAGGTAGTGTAGGCTTTGTAAATGAAATGGGATGCCAGTGAAGAGTTTTAAGTTGTGGGAAGCATGCACGTGGAGCAGAAATAATAATAATGGGAGGAAAAGCTATAATGGGAATCTGGAAATGAGAGAGGAAGAGAGAGAGTTTGAAGATTATGGGCATGGGAGGCACTAAAGATACTGGAGTTAACAGTGGAGTGAGTGAACAAAGAAAGATTAGGAAGGAAGATATAGGGGAGTAGAAAGAGGGACAAATTCAGTTTTGGAAAGAGAGAAAATTTGAAATGGTTGTTTTTCCAACAGGAAAAATTTGAGAAACATTGGAGTACAGAAGGATTAGAACTGACTCAAAATGTCAGTTGGTTCTTTAAATCCAACCTTTGCTGTAACACTAGTCCATTAAATCCATTTTCCCAGTCTTTTCAAGGCTAGGTTACTGATTTAAATGCAGACCAGTAATCCCTGAAATCTGTAGTATTTTGAGAGCTCTTATGTAAATTTTATGTATTTTATTATTTCAGTTTATTTAAAATACATCTGTCTAAAGCTGTGGCTATATGTGCAGAGTATTAACTTTTAAAAATATCTGTGCAACAGCCAAAAGGAATTTCAGTCCACTTCTCAGTGAACAAGTATCAGTATCTTACAGGTTGACACCTTACTTAGTACCCTTGTTATATATCTCAGCAGACATGCAAAGGATTAAAGTAGTCATGGAGTCAGAATTGTTCTCTCATGCCTACATGTGGTTCTTACAGGTCATTTTTGAGACATATCATTGAGGTAATGAAATGAAGCATACATTGCCATTTTCCTGTGGATAGAGAAATTAATATTGCATAAGCACTAATCATATATATGGTAGCCCAGTGTCTGAGAGTCTGTAACGCCGAAATGCTGGCTGTTCCCTCTGGGCGGCGCTGTTGCCTGAAATGCTGGCTGTTCCCTCTGGGCGGCGCTGTTGCCTGAAATTCTGGCTGTTCCCTCTGGGCAGCCCGTGTTGCATGGGGAGTGTGGGGCAAACAGCTGCATGCTCCCCCATGGCGGCCCAGCTGAGCGGCGCAGAAATCCGCCGAGCGCCACAGACGGAGGGAAAGGGGGCGGGGCGGTGATGTGCGGCGTGACAGCGTCTCCAGGCCCCACCCCCTGGCCGTGAACATCACCACCCTGCCCTCTTTCACCTCCCGCCATGGCGCTCGGCTGACTTCTGCGCTGCTCAGCCAGGCCGCCGCGTGAGAGCAAGTGGCACAAGTGACTGTTTGGGCTCCACACTCCTCATGCAGCACGAGAAGCGCTGAGCCCAAAAGGCCATCTGGGCTCCGTGGTCCCCCAAATGAGAGGCAGGAGGGGGAGGAGAAGAGAAAGAAAGAGAGAGAGAGAGAGGCAGGAGGCGGAGGAGAGCTGAGAGAGAGAGGGGGGGGAGGAGGTAGTAGGAGGAGGGGAGAGAGAGACAGACGGAGTGAGAGACCGGAGGCTCAGGAGAGAAGACCGACATGGAGGAGAGACCTGAAAATCCCATCTTATGACGGGCTAATTGGCTAGTTATAAAAGACTGTTTAAAAAACAACAACCGATAGATAGCCTTTCTAATAACTCCTTTTCATTTAAACTCAGCTTTTTCAGACAGCTGATTACACTCTTGAAAGCTTGCTGTTCTAGGTACTTTCCGCCATCCCATCTAGTTTTTCTTAGGAAGTGGTCAAGCCCGTTCATCAAATCTAACCTTTCCCTTGTGGCTTTCAGGTTCAAAGAGAGAAAATTTGTTTTGTTTGCTTTAGGTGCTAGATGCTCAGATGAAGAAAGATCTTGCTGATAAAGAAGCACTTGAGAATATGCTGCAAAGACATGAAGAAGAAGCACGTGAGAAATGCAGAATTCTGTCTGAGCAGAAGGCGGTAGGTGGAACTGAATCAGAAATTGAAACATTTTAAGAGTAGCCATTTTAAGTGTTTTACCAGAGATGTTCCTAAAATAAAGGTGTTTTGTTGCTAGAGGCTTTTTGGGGCATATGGGGAGGTTTGTGTGGAGCAGTGTTCCTTAAACTGTGTTCCGAGGCATACCAATGTGCTGCAAGGCAGTCGGAGTTGTGCCACAGAGAACAACAGAGTTCAAAATGGCCACCCTTTTTTGCTCAATAACTTTCCCCTGACCCTCCCCCCCATTTTTTTTTTTTTTTTTTTTTGCTCAAAAAAAAAAAAAAAAAAAAAAATCCTTGGTGTTCCTCATAAAACAAAATTATTGTTTGGTGTTCCTTGGTCTTTAAAAAACACTGGTGTGGAGGGCAGTTTCTTTTTTTTTATAGTTCTTTTAATTCACGATATCTTCAAGAAAATCATCCATGCCTCATATTTTACTACCTGGCAGTTTAGTATATGGTTAAAATAGGAACTTCCTGCTCTTGATCTGGAAAAGACTGGAAAACAATTATAGATTAATGTAACAGATGTAACATCTGAATACATGATTACTTCTTTGGTTTCTTGTTCACTGACATTTTGCTTCTAGAAATGATTTTTAAAAGCCCTCCGTGCTGAAGTCACTAACTTTTGTCACATGATCTCAAAAGCAGACTGTTCTGTTTCAGATGATCAATGCCATGGATTCGAAGATTAGGTCATTGGAACAGAGAATAGTGGAATTGTCTGAGGCCAATAAGCTAGCAGCAAATAGCAGTCTTTTTACACAGCGAAACATGTAAGTAAAGGAATTGCTACAGTGTTCTTGCATTTACAAGCCCCTGTGCAAGCTATTAGACCTCTTCTCCAAACATAGACTTTCTCTAACTAGAAACAGTAGTTTGCTCAGTATTTTATTTCCTCTATCATTGCTGTTAAGAATTATTGGTTTGTAATGTTGTCTTATCTTTGATTTTATTGTTTCTTATGGCTATTGCTGTGTCACTTTTATTTATTGATTGATTTCATTTATTTTGCTGCATGCAATTTTTCAAAATATGTATCTTTTATGAAAAAAACAGATATTTCAAATGTCTGAAAGATTTCTTAAGAAGCAGTAATTCCAATATAGTTCCAGCTGTGGAGATATACAAAAAAATTAGTATTCTTTTTGCTTCTGGTGTTTAGGACTTGATCACATCTGCTTCTTGTGGCCTTTTCTCATTGAAACTCAAAGCCTCATTCTAATTAGACACTCAAATATGAGGAGAAAATGTTAAATGCTCTTTCTTCACAAAGCTTCCATCCTGCTCTCAACATCTAAGAAAAGTGGATACTGATTTAGGAATTTTCCTTCATGTTTTTAGATGTTGATTAAATATGAGGAATTGAAGTTATCTCTGCCTGTTTCAGTTAAAACAAAAAAAGGGGAGGGGGGTCTAGCCCCACCACTAAAGTGATTCTTTAATCCTGATTACTTGCTTTTAATCCTGAAAGTATTTGAGTACAATATCAGCCTCAATGGTTCTATATGGCAACAGTTCTCAAACTTTTGTACTAGTGACTCCTTTCATATTGCAAGCCCTCGAGTTCTGACCCCTTTATATATCAAAAACAGTTTTTTATGTAGTTAACACAATTATAAAAACTGGATGCAAAGGAGGGTTTGGGTATAGGCTGATAGTTTGTGATTTCCCCTTCCCCATGCAATAACACCTCAACTCCTTGAGGTGACCTGACCCCTAGTTGGAAAACTCCTGCTCTGTAGTTTTTAACTTCATTTCCTTTTTAGATCTTCCTATCAATGGTCAGTCTAGCCTTTTTAGGGACCTTATTTTGTCCTCTATGGCAGCTCCCTCAGGGTTTTCAATTAAGATCTACAGACCTCGTCAGTCACTACAGATCAGCAGCTGCCCTAGTGGTAAATCCTTGTTTTAAAAAATGAATAACAAAATCTTGGGTCTCTTGTTACAATTTTCTCAAATCTCTGATTTCATCTCAGAACCAGATTTTGGTTCATATTTTAGCTTAGATGCCTTGTTTTCCGTATTTTTTCCTAAGTGGCGTTAAGCTCTTTTAAGGTGATGCTCTTCTAATGAGATTCTACTTTGATGTGCAGGAAAGAGTATAGTTAATATCCTCTAAGTAGGCAAAAATAGGGCTTCTATGAGATATTAGACTTGTCAAAGTTTGGCTGCCTGGAGAAATATGTGCAGACTATGATCTTCATATTGGAATGCTGGAATAAGCAATTGATTAGATCATAGAACCATAGAACTGGAAGAGACCTCAGAAAGTCATCAAGTCCAGCCCCCTGCCCAAGGCAGGACCAATCCCAACTAAATCAACCCAGCCAGGGCTTTGTCAGGCCGACACTTAAACACCTCTAGGGATGGAGACTCCACTACTTCCCTAGGTAATCTATTCCAGTGCTTCACCACCCTCCTAGTGAAATAGTTTTTCCTAATATCCAACCTGGACCTCTCCCACTGTAACTTGAGACCATTGCTCCTTGTTCTGCCATCTGTCACTACTGAGAACAGCCTCTCTTCATCCTCTTTGGAACCTCCCTTCAGGAAGTTGAAGGCTGCTATCAAATCCCCCCTCACTCTTCGCTTCTGCAGACTAAACAGACCCAAGTCCCTCAGCCTCTCGTCATAAGTAATATGCTCCAGCCCCCTAATCATTTTGGTTGCCCTCCGCTGGACCCTCTCCAATGCGTCCACATCCTTTTTGTAGTGGGGGGCCCAGAACTGGACACAATACTACAGATGTGGCCTCACCAAAACCGAATAAAGGGGAATAATGACATCTCTGGATCTGCTGGCAATGCTCCTCTTAATGCAACCTAATATGCTATTAGCCTTCTTGGCTACAAGGGCACTGGGGCCTCCAAGGTCATGGCTAGTGCTGGGGGACCTGGAGGCTGAACTGGTTGGGGGGTTGGGCTGGCACTGGGGGGCTCTGGGGATGAGGCTCATATTGGGGACTGGGGCTATGGAAACAGGAGGCTGGTACTGGGGGTGTCTGGTGATAGGGAGCTCTAAAGAGTGGGGTGCTGGCACTGAGGCCTTTGGGATGGGGGGCTGGCATTGTGGGGCTCTGAGGGTGAGAGGCTGGCACTGGGGAGATTGGGTGCAGGGGACTCTGGGGTCAGTGGCTGGTGTAGGGGAGTAATGGATGGGTGGGAGTCTCTAGGGGTTAGTGCTGGCACTGGGGTCTCTGGGGAATGGACTTTTGGTGGACGGTAATGCTTTATTTTCATATTCATCATTTGCATAATGAATATGAAAATATGCAAATAAAATGTTACCGGTCCGCCAAAAGTTTGTGAATGGGTTTGCTGGTCCCTGGTGTCAAAAAGGTTGGGAACTACTGTAGTAATAGATTTCACTTCTTTTGAATTGCTGTTCTTGCTAACTAAAAAAATGTTTACCAGAATCTAAAAGTGTTAGTCTACCAATTGAAAAGTTAACTTTGAAAACAGCATTGTTTGTTTCATATTAGATCAAAGTTCAATGTTCTCCATGCTGTAATGATTTCTTCCATGGTCTATGGCTATGAAAATGGAGACATTTCAGAGTTGGAGAAACTTAAGACACTTTGGAACTCTCATGGATATTAAATCATCAGACAGACTAGTGGCTAGACGCTACAAGGATGAGCATTTTAATAATTTAATAATAAAATCTTCTACTGAAAGCACAGTTTAGCTGGACTAGATGCATTCTTTGGAAGGAGGACACCAGTCAAAAAGCAGAGGCAGAAATATAATGATGACTAAAACGAAGTAATTCAACCCATTGTGACTTATGTTAAATATTCACATGTTGGGGAGGGAGTGGTAAACAAACTGCTTTGGCAAGTCAGTAATAGAGCAGCAATTTTGGAGTGAGTCATGTTAATCATTAAGAGAAGTGAGTTCTTTTTGAAAAGATTGTGTAGATCTTACAGATAAAACTAATAAACAATACTGCATTACTGTGATCTTTCAAAAGGCATGTACATCTGCGGTTGAACCGTATTTGAATCTATAAAACTGAGCATTGTCAAAAAGGACAGTTAGCAGTTAAAGGAACTGTGGAATCCAACTAGCCTTTTTTATCAGTACTAAAAAAGCTAATGTATCAGAAGGAGAGGGAGTCATTTCTTATTCTACTGTTTCCCAGGCTATTTGGACAGTTATAGGTGTCACTAATCAGCTGAAAGGATGATTTTGTTTTTATTGAAGCACAGGAATGTGACTCAGAAGTTCTGGATTCTATTTGTAGCTGTACTATGTGATCTTGGCCAACCCATGTAATTTTTCTGGGAGAGGGATGTTACCACCTATCTCAGGTTGTGTCTAGACTGGCCGGTTTTTCTGCAAAAGCAACTGCCAGCTGTCTACACTGGCCGCTTTGAATTTGCACAAGAACACTGATGATATAATGTAAGATTGTCAGTGTTCTTCCACAAATACAATGACTCTCCCGTTCGGGGAAAAAGCCCTCTTGCGCAAATGCTTTTGCACAAGAGGGCCAGTGTAGACAGCTGAGAACTGTTTTGCGCAAAAATGCCCCAATGGCGAAAATGGCGATCGGGGTTTTCTTGCGCAGAACCTCATCTAGATTGGCCACGGACGCTTTTCCGCAAAAAGTGCTTTTGTGCAAAAGCATCCATGCCAATCTAGACGCTCTTTTCCACAAATGCTTTTAACGGAAAAACTTTTCCGATAAAAGCATTTGCGGAAAATCATGCCAGTCTAGACGTAGCCTCAGTGTTTTTCTGCATATGAGTTTATTCACATCTGTAAGCTCTGTGAAGAACCTGAATGGAAAACAATTTCTCAAATATATTACAATATGATTGTAGAGAGCCACCACTAATTCAGAAACAGCTTTTCTACTCTTTTTCAATTAGGGCATCTAATTATCAAGCCTTCGAAGTAAAATTGGATCATTGCCCATAGCAGATGTTACCAGTGTCTGAATTTTTTGGGGAGAAGAACTAATTGTTTGTTTAGTGCATACATGAGACATTAAGTCAGGGCAAAAGTTTGCCAAAGTGTTGGCCAAATTGGGCCCCTGGTAAGTTTCCAAGGTTCAGAACTAATCTGTATGCAGTGAAAGCAGTTGCAGTTCCGTTGATCTTTAATTTGGAAGTCTATTGTGTCAGTAACTTCCATACATTTTTCTCCCAGATGGAATAACAAATGATAAGGAAAAGGGTGAGCGCTTACAATGAGTTGTAGATTAGACATTCTTGTAGGTTTTCAAGGTTTGGTTTCATTTTTCTCTATGTACAAGCAGCATACCCAGCCTTCAAAAGCATGAAATCTGAGCTACTTGATGCACAGTCTTGGTTTAATCACCAGTGTGGAGATTTGTGCAGAAGCCGCCATAAAATACCTTATTTTTTCCATAAAGGGGATGTGAAATTTAAAATAGGAAAAGCTAATTTAGGTATGATCCCATTTTGTTTATTAGGAAACTTTTATGCCAGTGAAACTACATGATCTAAATGTATCTTGATTTTGCTTTTTCTTGTTTATTTTCCTATCAGGAAAGCCCAGGAGGAGATGATCTCCGAGCTCCGACAGCAGAAGTTCTACTTGGAAACGCAAGCTGGGAAGTTAGAAGCCCAGAACCGAAAACTAGAAGAGCAATTGGAGAAAATCAGTCTTCAGGACCATAGTGATAAGAACCGTCTGTTGGAATTAGAGACTAGACTGCGAGAGGTGAAAATTTAATCCTTTGCAGACTGATGTAGTTGGGTATATCCCATTCCAAAGAGAACACTGAGATTTACAATTAAGTAGTGGTTTTCATTTTCAGGACTCCAGGATACTAACAAGCTGAATGACCCAGTTTTGCTCCATTTCCTGTAACAATAGAAACATACTGCTTTCTGAAAGACATCGTGTATAACTATTTTGTTTTTTTATTTCTTAGACTGGCCAAGTCTGAGTTTCTAGATCAGCTTGCTTTCTTAGAACCAAATTTATTTATATTCTTGTGTAAAATCTCCTTTAATAGTGCCCAGATATAATGATGATGGGTACAGTATATATGCTTAGTTGGATAATTAATTTATTTTCAGTTGCAGACTTGAAGAATCAGGTTTTTATATTATTTTTGAATAAAAAGGACAGACAGGCAAAAATAGGTTGGAACCACCTCATGTTGCCAGGTTAATTTTTTTTTTCCTTCCTTGCAGTCCCTCCTCTAATTCTTAAGACAATGAACTCTAATTTGACTAAGATGTTTTCGATATCCAATGTCATTTTTCATTAGCCAGAAGTTGCTAGACATTAGGGTGAGATCTTCTGTGAGGTTTTTTTTTAACCTGTCTGCAATATTATGGACAGATTCACTTGCAATAATGTAAGTTATAAATATAAAGTATTTTAGTTTGAAGGTGATCTTTGCTCCAGTGGAATCCTTGAAGAAGGGCATATAAATGAACCAGCAGCAAGAAGCTAAACTGGAACTTTTTCTTTAAGCTGTTTTCTCAACTCTACCACGGTAAATAGGATCTGCCATGATGTTGCATGAGTGCAGGAAATAGATTTCTCAGTAACAAGAATCTAAAGGGAAGCTGAAATATGAAAGTAATCGAACAGTATATAAAGACACTTCTTATATTTTCAAAGCAATATTGATAGTTTCTCCTTACTGAGTCTCAAATGCAGTATATTCACTTGCAACTATGGAAGATAGTCACATACATTATACTTTAACATTCATATTGTCACAGTTATTTAAATCAACATTTGATATAAATTTACAACATAGCTGGCATTACTTTCCTATCCTAGTTTTCATTTCAGAATGCTATATAGTTTTATTTTTGAATCTTTTCAAAACAAATGAGTCTTTTTCAAGTGATGGATGAAGCAGCAGCCTCGGGATACTTGTCCTCGGGTCTGATTTTTAACCAAGTCATCCAAATCTGACATTACACTGGAGTGTTGCCATGCAATCCCAGAGTGCAGTTCTCTGATAGGCCTCTAGTTTGAAATGAACAAATATAAGAACTGAATTCTCCATTTCCTTATTAGTAAGTCATAGTCCACTGCTGCTGTTTCTCTGCAGGTTAGCTTAGAGCATGAAGAACAAAAGCTGGAATTGAAACGACAATTAACAGAATTGCAGTTGACCCTCCAAGAAAGAGAATCTCAGATTTCGGGGCTTCAAGCTGCACGATCAGCCCTAGAGAATCAGCTCCGTGAGGCTAAAACTGAATTGGAGGAGACTACAGCTGAGGCAGAGGAGGAGATTCAGGCTCTCACGGTGAGTTCTATGCTTCTGGATTGGTCTTTTGAGCTATCCCTGCAGACCTGACAGAATGTCGATGCACTTTCATAATAAGAGTCCTAACTTATTAGCTTTTAGGTTGTTCAACCATGAATTTTGTTTGTTTCTTTAATTTTGCAATGCAACATAAGAAATGTGCCTTGGATTGAGGAAGGAGCAGGGATGGCTAAAATGTTAGTGTTCTTTGTCTCTCAAAACATACATATGCTTGTTGTTTGTTGTCCACTTGTGAGAACATCATCAGTTTACTTGATAAGCTGAAAGTCCCACACTAAACTATTCCTACTGTAGGATTATGACTTTCTGCTGTTGTTGTTTTTTTAAATTCATATGTGACTTTTGAAGTAGTGCTTTTTGAAAAGGAATGTAATCACAAATATTCTGGTATTTTCTCTGTAATGAATTTACTAACTCTGCTTATCCTTTGAAAAAAATCAATTAAATACTTTGGTTGCTTCTCTAATTTTACTAGAACGGCTGTTCCATAAAGAATTGCTACTTTTAGATCTTGCAATCTCTTGTGAGGTGTGTGAATGACATAAAATTCATTATGGGTAAAAAAAGGAATTTCCCTGCCCAGTGAACAGAACACTAAATTATATGCTGTGGGTTGCTACTTTGAGCACAAAAAGATGCTTTTACATGGTTGGATTTTAAATAATGTTTGCTTTGCAAAGGCTTGCTAATACTGTGGGAGGCAAAGAAATAACTGGCCTCTTACTTGAGCTGCCAGCTATCACTGATCGAAGAATCAGTCTTCAATGACCTTCAAATCCAGTTATTTTAGAGCACTGGCAACAGATGGGCCGTTGCCCTTAGTGAAATCTAATGAAAAAGAATCTCATTTGAGTCCTTATTTCTGCTATTACCACTGCTCAGGTGCAATAGGGGTTCAGCTGAAGACTGGTGCTTGTGTATGCCAATGCTGTTGGATATCCCCATGCTGAAGAGATCATTCACTCAGAATTGTTTTAAACTGGTGCATGCTGGGTTATATATTTTAGGAAAATGCAACAGCAACATGAGTGACTTACAGTAATTGAATAGGCATGTCAGCAGTTCATTTAAATACAAAGCATTTCTATTTGCTCCAAAGTAAGATGGTCCCACTGACATTTGAAAACTTGGCAGAGTTGTTAGCTGCCATGCTAATAGAATGATGTGTTTGATATTTCTTCCTACCACACCATCAAAACATAAGAATGTGTGTGATCTCTGCTTGCTCAGGCAGATATTATAATTGTTCTGGTAAATGGTAGTGCTTTCGTGCCAGATTTCGTAAGATTCCAATCTGGCACCTCCATGTCATATTAGTCCAGTTTACTGGGTTGGGATTTATTTTTTGAGGGTCTTTTTTGCATTGCTCTGGTAAGATAACTTTTAAGTTATCACATTGGACTTCTGCAGAACAACTTTTCCTATTGAGTCTCTTGGCTGTAAGGAAAATGTCTTGAATAAAGAAAGGGAATGGGATGTGCTAGTGCACTAGCCTTTCATCCACTAAGGCCTGAGCTTGCATATGACATTAGTCACAAGTTAAATCAGTTTGACAGTCTGAGTGAATCTTGAGAGAGGCTATGAGGCTGAATCATGAACTTTGCTTTATCATGCTTTGCTTGTTAATAAGGAAGTAAAATGATGCATGCATTGTTTCATTTTTTTTAAAAAATGCTTTGCAGCTTTTAATACTTTGGATTCTGTTTGGGAGAAGTTTAGGACTAAACTTCCTTGGGTTAGGGATGTGGTAGATCAGCAGAGCAGTTTGTGGATGCTTACACAGTGCTTCTTTGTAGAGTTTTCTTTGCAAGTACTAAAGTATGTATATTAAAACATGTTACATATTGTATTAATCCAGATGTGGAAGTACAAACAGACTACTCAAATTATCTTAAAAGTGAAGAAGATACACACTTAACATTTAAATGGTCACTTACCTGGGAGACCACTTAAAATGGAATGTTTTGCATCATCCAGTTTGTAAGTTTGTTGTACATTTTGCTAAAGTAGCTCAGAATCGGGAGCATGAGTGTGCTTTAAGTAGGATGTGACTTAATCAGTCTTTGCCACTACAGAGTGCTTTCATAGCCTGCAACATCTGTCATCCAAACTTTGCTTGCTGGTAGATTGTTCTGCAGTTTATTTAGCAACAGCTGTTGGATTCTAATTCTAATGTATGAAAAATTGATGATTAACTTCTTACCTCCTTTAGGCACATAGAGATGAAATCCAGCGTAAATTTGAAGCCCTTCGTAATAGCTGCACAGTGAGTATTAAATACAGATCATTGAGTTATTTTGAAATTAAGGATAAGGAAAGAAACCAACTCATTTACTCCTTGATGACAATTGTTCCTGACATGGGCTTTTGGCTTCAAGGAGTTAGCAGGAGTTAGCCTGATTGGATTTGATTTCTTGTAGGCCTCAAATAAACCTCAATTTAGAGGTTTTATTTTGATTTAAAATTGGCGTTGTCCTTCATCTTTTTGTAGAAGGAAGTCAATTTAAATATCTCATTGCAGTGCAGCTAGTAAGAATGGTGTAGCAGCTGCAAAAATTATGTGGGTTATAGATTTTTTCTTTTTATAAGGGAAGAAAAAAGTTTACCTGTCCAAATCCTGAGCTATATTGTAGACCTAGGCCAGAGTGAAGGAGCTGTTTTGCCACTCTGGGTTTTAAGGAAGGCTTTAATTCTTTCTGGAGGGAAAAGAAGTCCTGTGCTTCTGAATAAATAAATTGTTACTCTTGTTCAAAATAATAGGTTCTTAACTTGATATTCTATTACTTGAGAGATCTTTTGATATGTTTTTCATTCATTTCATTCATATGGGACAGATGTCCTAGATTTTGTGTTCCTTATTATTAGATATTTTCTCAGATCTGCATTTTTTGCCTATTTCTTTACGATGCTGTGTGGACCCTGATGACATTGATCTTTCAATGACATACAAATTCCAGAAGTGTCAAACATTGACTACGGCCTTCTGTGTAAGACTTGGATGCAGATCTCTTCAGACTTTCTATTCTTCCTCTGTTAGCTGGGCCAGTTGTTCCTTGACCCTTTCCTGGGGGTTCCCCTTCCATCCTCAGTGACCTCTCCACAATGTTAGTTTTCTATTGTGCTTTGATTGCATAGTCATAGGTGCTGTAGGAAAGTGCAAGACAGATAGAAAATGGCTTCTTTCAAGAATATTCTCAGGAGACATTTTTTTTAATCTTCCAGATCGGTAGCTCTTTTTCCTCAGGGTCAGGAAAATTTTCTACTCTTTTCTTAGTGTACACTGATTTGAAAAAATGAGTACTTAAGTCCTAACTTTAATATGATGTGGCTTCATCTTTTCTGAAAGAAATTCAGATTATCTGTACTTTCTGTCCTCTCTCAAGGAGATGGGGGGGAGGGGTTCTACATGTGTACTTCTGTCTATCGGTGCTTATTCCCATAGTTGCTTTTCTACTTCAGTGGTAGATACTTCATTCCTTTGTTCTCTGTCTTTCTGTCAGCACAGAATAGTAGCTTTCTCTGAAGCAACTGGTATAGATGATTGTATATGGCCAGCTTCAAAGATCACATCATCTATGGATATTCCCATAAATTTTTTTCTGCACAGCATGCTAATTTACATAACTCAAAATTAATTATGTGACTGATCTATGAGTTTTTAAGAATGGGCAACAATCTCCAATAGTGAGGACTGGCACAGGAGGATGTCAAACATGCCATGTGGTTTCAAGAACAATATGAACTTTAGAGATGCCAACTTAAAGATTTGCCAGTATGATGTTCATCTTGGATTCTTTAGAAGGATGATTCATACAGCAGCCAATCCTCATCAATAAGAAATGTAATCAAACAGCAACTGAATGAGTAGTGAATGAATGAGAAATGTCAACATCATATCCAGTTCTCAACCCAAGAGAAAGGAAAGTACAGTTCTAAGGATTCCCTCAATAGCCTCTGTGCGTAAAATTCTCATTTCATGTCCTAAGAGGCCTAGCAGCCTATCCTGTTCTCTTCGTATCAGTGAAAGAAATGACAGCACAATTTTGTATTGACTAAGGGGAGATCAGTAGAGCCCTGCAAATCCATGGATAACCACTTCATATCTGTGGGTGTAAGCAACTGTGGATGCGGATATCTGTGGATCATTTTTGCAGATGTGGATGCAGATTCTAGGGCTCTAGCGATCAGTGCATTCTTCTTTCTCTAATGCTTCATCACCCTGTTAAATTAATAATTACTATGATGCAGGCTTAACTTTTTAGTGGACATTTAAGATTATGCCACAGTGGGTCATAATTTGTTTATGAACTAGAAACAAGACCACCCATAAGGATTGTCATTCAGTCACATTTCTTTTGATTCAGCCTGTTAAGGATTAGTGGCTCTATTAAGAAGGAACGTTGATAACATTCCTTCAATGTGAACATCAAGAATGAATTTCCTTGAAGCATGTGCTGTTAAACTTTATAATGGCCATTGCATTTGTTTTACATTATTTACAAGTTCAAAGCAATATAAGTATGAAATTAAAATTAATTACACACAAAATGCATTACTGAAGATTGTCTTTGATAATTTAGAATGTTGCTGTATAGAATAATAGGTAAAGATACTTAAAAAGCTACTTTCTTTGATATCTCCTAGTTGTTTAACTCTTTAGAAGTCTAGGCTTCGAGGTATGGTGTAAGCTCACACGTCTAATGTATTTATGTTTATTTATGCCTCAGTCCACTCATGTCCCTCAAGCCAGGTCAGGTTACTGTCATAGTCTTCAGATTCCGTACTTTAAAATTATCACTGTTTGGGATTCATGCATAGAAAATGGTGTTATGTAACTATTATAAGCCTGCTGGAAGGTACCTTTGCTTTGTGCATAGACTATATATTCAACTGATCGCTGATAGATTTGGGCTTGAGTTAATTAGTTTACTTTAGTATAACTCTTTTCCTTCCCATCAGGAACAAAAACAAAACTTAGCCTTTGTTCTCCTAGTTTCACAAGCGTAATGTAATTACAGCAACCCCTTTCCCTCCTCCCCAGTCAGATCTTTAAATGCAGAGCTGCAACGTTCTGCAGGCAGTGGAAGCAGGAACTATTCAGTCCCAGCCTGTGCCACCCCCAGGAGCTAACTCCACTGTGGGTTACCCCATAGTAGCTCCCAAGGGTGGCGCAAGCTGGGATTGAACAGTCCCAGTTTGTGCTGCCCCTGGGACCCTGTAGCTGTGTACTTTAAATGTAGTACAGTGTTTCTTAAACTTTTTAAGACCGAGGAACATCAAACAATAATTTTTTTAAATGACGAACACCAAGGATTTTTTATTGAGACGAAAAGAAAAGTCGGGGGGGGGGAGAGGGGAGAAAAGGGTTGGGAGAAAGTTATTGAGCAAAAAAAAAAGGTTGCCTGCCCCTTTAAGGGTGGCCATTTTGAACTCTGTTTTTCTCTGCCACACACCTCCAACTGCCTTGTGGCATACCAGTGTGCCGTGGAATACAGTTTAAGAACCACATGTAGTAGGAGCCTGGTAGGCTCCTACTACATTTAAAGTGCAGAGCTGCAGTGGGGTTAGCCCCCCGGGGTGGCGCGAGTTGGGACTGATCAATCTGATTCTGTGCTTCTAAAAACTCAATACATCACAACCCTTGACTTTTGAAATCATATTTCTTAACAAATATTTCCAAGACAGTCAGAAGAATTTTACCAAAGAAATGCATTTCACTGAACAGGAAAGTTTGTTTTGCTACCTTGCTCTTAATTATGGATTACTGAAGGATTTAATATATTTGGACAACAAAAACAGTTGTTGGCCTCAACAATAATGTAAGCATTTCATAAACGTAAATGTTAGTAAAGACAATAAAAAAACTGAAAACTTAAAAAAAAGTAGATTTTTAAATAAATTACTGTGAAGTTCTGAATATAAATCAACATCTAAATCTTCAGACTTTTTCAATTACAAGCTTTTCTCATTTATTACTTTGACTAAGAGAATGGAAAATTCTGGTACGTTAATTGGGTGCAGCATCTTCTTTTACCTAGAGAATAAAACCTTCCTCTCTCCAAAATAATACTTACACTTTTTTGTTGTTACCTCCTCTTGTTATCTGTAGCCTTATGAGGACTTGATCCTGCAATCACTGGTGAACAGATTGGACCCTGAGAGACAGAACCTGCAAACCCTTTAGACGCTTGCATAAATTTACTTACGTGTAGTACTGTTGGCTTCAACCAGAGGTCCTGTTTCTGAACTAACTTCTGTGAGAGTATGCACATAAGTAAAGTTACATACTTGCTTCTGAATTTATGGAATCATGTCTGAAAGATGCCAAGTATCTACTTGGTGCTATATAATATTCAGTCCATAGCAAGGAAACTTTGCCTGTCCAAAGATGATAAATTGTACCATGATGCTAATACCCAGGCAAAATTTTGGTACGATCGAGTAAAATGTATAAAAACACCCTGCCATTTGCTTGGTAGTGTTGTAACCCAACCTTCATTTTTTTAGAAAATTATGGGTAAAGGTCAGTTGTAGCCCAAGTTGTACACTTATAGGTTTGTAAAAACGTGTTTTGGAGGACTTTTTAGAGTCTCCAGGAGCTGCTGTCCTAAGGAGAAGGCTCCTTCTTGGTCATGATCTGCAGAGGATGAGTCTCATGATTGGGGGAAGTAGAACAATTGCAGGGAGTGGATAAACACAAGGAACACTCTATAGACAAGAATATGCAAAGAGGGGAATTATCCAGCATGATTGCCCCTCTATCTCAACTAAAAGAGAAGAAAAAAACAAAACAAAAGATTTGGTTAATCTGAGGAGAAGAGAAACAAAGGTACTGGCATATCATACTACCTCTGCTCATGGTCACACCCCAACTCCAAAATAAGTAACAGGTGAATTTCCAAGAAGTGGGGCAAAATACCTCAGCACATAAAGTGTGCCTCAGTTGTAGTGGAGGCATGTGGAGAAAGGGGAAGGAAGTGGTCAGCACCATTTTTTCTTAGCCTATGAATGCACTTGCTAGGACTCTACTACTATGTGTTAAGGTACAGTAATTCCTGATTTAACACTATAGCTATGTTTCAGAAAATGATTGTGTTAAGTGAAAACATGTTATGCGGGGTCAATTTTCCCATTGAAAATAATAGAAAAGGCAGGGGTTGCGTTTCAAGCGGTGGTGTCTGTTGGGAACGGGACATAAGATTGGGGGAGAAAGGGGACTGGGTTACAGCAGGGAGGGGAGGTGTTTGGCTCTGGGGAAGGGGAGGGGGATTGGGTTGGGAGTATGCCCTTGTGATGGGTCTGCTGGGACCCGCACTGTGTCCGGTCCGGGGGGGGGGGGGTGTCTCCGGGGAACGGCGTGGCGAGCGGCAAATCCTCCACCGCTTTGCAGGGAGGCAGGGGGAAGCCCCGTGCAGCTGCCGGTGATGGGCTGGCTGGGGAAACGCAGATGCCAGCCTGCAACCAGGGAAGGAGGAAAGGGGGTAAAGTGTCCGGCGAGTGGGAGTCAGCAGGGAATAGCACGGTGAATGGCAAGCCCTCCGCCACTTTGCAGGAAGGTGGGGGAAGCCCTGCTCAGCCGCCAGCAACGGGCCAGATGGGGAAATCGTGTTATTCCAAGGACGGTCGTGTAATTCAAAAAATGTTCCCCCCCAAAAAAGTGTTATTGCGAAAACGTGTTAAGTGGGCACGTTAAATGAGGAATTACTGTAATCTTAGCACTTCTGTCTTCTCTCCTGGGGCAGCCTTATGGGATGGTGGAAGAATGGCTCTCGGGATGTGTCTATTTGCATATGTTGAGGGGTGATCCTGGTGCCTACCTTGCCTCCCCATTAATCCAGGATTTGGGATGATACTTCATTCTTCCATTCACCCTTTTGTGGTAGCAACAAGGTGATTTTTTAAAAATTTATCACTTTATTTTGTACAAAAAACATGTAAGTAGTTACCACAGCAGCTGCCTGGGTTCTCTGCACTGAGACTCTGGTGTGGATCTTAGCCAGATGATCAGTGAATTCCTGATAAGGAGACTTGGTGAATACAGTCTCCTTCCAGAGGTCAGGGGTCAGATAACTGTATGTCTTAGAGATGGCATGAAAGGCAGCCTTAGCAAAGTTGCCAAGTGTAGCGGTATAACCTCTGGCTGAATTATAGGAGTCATCAATTCCAGCCATCATTAGCAGTTTCTTGGGAACAGAGGCAGATACAGTTCCTGTACCATGGGGTGCTGATCAGACACACCAGAATAGACCCATAATGACTAGTAACCTTGAAAGGTACAGTATGAAGCTTGCCAGTATTGTTTCCCCAGTAGCCTTGTTGTACTGGTACAATGGACAGTTTAGCTAAGATGATTGCCCCACAAATAGCAGTGGCAACTTTGTTGGCTTCTTTTACAAGACCGACATTATCATGGCAATCACCAATAGCAACAAAAGCCTTGAATCTGGTATGCAGGCAGGCATGATCTTCAGAACCTCATCTTTCAGTGAAGATCCTAGAAAGAGTGGAAGATCAGTAGAGCAGAACTTTAGGGAAACAAGACACACACGTTAGTTTATAAATTCCAAGTTAAGATTGCACTTAAAATCTTTATCATCCCCAAACTGTAGCTGTACTGATGTGCTAGTGAAGTCACCTCAAAAAAATCTGAATTCTTTCTTTCTGCATCCAACCTCTTCCTTGCACATATTTGGAGCTTCTGAGAATGGCTGAGATACCTTGATGAAGATTTTAAGTTTGCAGTCTGCATTTGAGGATATCCTAAATCTGCTTTCTTGACATATTTTGCCTGAAGTATTGAATTGTGGAGAATGTAGCTTGAGTTGTATGCGGTTGTGTCAGATATGTAAATCTCAAAACCACTATCTTGAGATCCTGATATCTAAGCTACCTAATTTTTGATGCATCCCTGGAGAATTTTGTAGGTCCAGATGTGGTAGTTATGAGTCTATGTGAAATACTGTACTTTGCATTTGAAACACACTATGTTTTGGGGACAATTTTCTTGAATGTGTTGCTTTATTGAAGAGATGTCATTTTCTGGTTACTCTGTATGTTATTAAAAAGGTATGTGTGTAGTTTATGGTAGCAATATAAAGACAATAAGGCAGTTTAAATACTGCAATAGTATACAGCCAATCTCTCAGCAAGATTAACATGGTCAAGTTAAATCATGTCTTATTTCTCAGAATTACAGATGTGGTAATAATGTGCATTTTTTCAAGGCAGAATTGTTTTTTTGTGCTTTCAGATGTTCTATGTAGATGGTGATAGTGGCATGGCTAATTTTACTTAGTGCATTTCCATGCTTTCTAGTGTTACTTAATGAAATAGATAAATGTTAACTTTGAATTTTGGAGTTTTCTGTTGCATTTGAGTTTTTAAAGGACACTACTATGTACTAGTGTTTCCAAATGTAGCTCCAGTGTAAAAGAGTTTTTTGCTTGGGAATTTCCTTAATTTTAATACACTTCATTAATTTTCTCAGACACAAAAATCCAGGGCAGGTTGTAAGTTTTATGGACTTGGACCTACCTTTTTATCAGATTCTCCACACGTGGAATCATAGAGCTGTGTGATTGGAAGGGGCCTTCAGAAGTCAACTAGTCCAGTTCTCTGTACTGAAGGCAGTACTAAGTATTATATAGACCATTTCTGACTAGTGTTTGGCTTAATCTGGTCTTAAAAATCTCCAGTGATAGAGATTCCACAACCTCCATGGAATGTATCCAGTGCTTAATCACCCTAACAAGAATTGTTTTCCTAATGACCAACCTAAACCATATGATTTCCTTCTTCCTGGTTTCCAGGCTAGATACCACCCACACAACTGTTTTCCACCATCCTGTGTGGCTGTCTCTTATCTGCTATTCCAGATCAAGGCTCTGTCCCATGTGGTTGCCCTCATGCTGCTGCTGTTGTGACTGTTTAGGCTATGTAGAATTTATAAACTCCATATTGGGACCATAATATATATGGAAGCTGATTTTAATAATTAAATCGGTCAGGAAATCTCCCCTTCCTCCAATACAGTGTCCAGAAAGAAAAACCCTAATTAGAGAGAGCATTCTTTATCAAAACCATTAGATTGGGGCTGTCAATTAATGTGCGTTAACGCTTGGGATTAATGCAGAGCACAATTAATGCATTAATTTTCTAAACGTATTAATTGCAGGCATTTCTGCAGCGCCAGGGCGTTTCAGAAGGGCAAAGCAGTAGGAGCCTGGGATCAGCTAGAGTCCCCAGCTGACCCCGGGCACTGGGCTACCATGGCGTTGCCCCTTTGAAACGCTGGGGCAGCGTTTCCCAGGGCAGTACTGCACGGAGCTGGGGTCAGCTGGGGACTCCAGCTGATCCCGGGCTTCCGCGGTGCTGCCCGTTGGAAACGCCAGGGTGGTCTTTCAAAGGGGCAGCGCTGCACTGAGCCAGGGTCAGCTGAGGACTCCAGTTGATCACAGGTATCGTGAAGTGCCGCTCCTTTGAAACACCACCACTGCGTTTCAAAGGGGGCATGCGTACGTGATTGATTTTTTTAATCACTTGACAGCCCTACATTAGATTAAAATTAATTTGTAAGCCAAGACATTTTGGAGTTAGGTTGAGCCAAAATAATGTTCAAGAAGTAAGATCACATTATTTCTTCCATTTTTGAACCCTTAATCTCTTATGTACTTTGTATAGTTTATTTCATACTTTCTAGAAATGTTCTATTCTGGAATAAGATCACCAGCTTCACACAGATGCGTTTAGTTTTGGTGAGGTTGAGTGGAGTCAGGCTTATAATGGAAGGTTAGCTTTCACCCTAAAGAGATGATGCTATCGTCTTTGAAATTTAGTCATTTTAAACAAAAATGAATTATTTCAGCTACTACTCCAACCACCACCCTGCCAGTTTTTGCAGTTTTACACTTAATCTCTTATATTTTAAAAACTGTAAGTGAAATTATATAAGGGAGGTGATGGAAATGACAAGACTGGTCTGAAATGTAACAGGAATCTCAGTTGTCACATTTGCAGGCAGAAGTAGTGTTTTTGTTTTTTATTTCTAAGTTGATGTTGCTTTTGACAATATAGTTGGTATTCTCATGGTGCAATCATGGTACCTAAATAGCTTACATGATGTATACGTGATACCAATACAAAATACTTAAATTCAGTAGTTCAGTAGGAGTGTTCCAGTAACAAACACAATATTGAAAATGTAAGTTGATTTTGAATTTTGGGGTATGAATCACCTTATGAGTTGACCCAAAACAACTGGACGGACGGAACCCTCCTTCATGTTGTAGGAAATAGTTTAAGTCCATCTTTTTTGCCAATAATTTAAAACCCAAGTACTATTGGTTTACATCTAGGAGAAGCATAGTGAAAAGTTGCTTTTAAGCCTATAGTCAAAAAGAAATGGTTGCATTCCTCTCTGAAAGGCTGAAAAGGAGCTGTATATTCTCAAAGATATTGAGGTCCTTGACTGTTGTGTGGGAAAACAGAACATTTAAGTCTAAACAAATATTGTGCTAAATAGTGTTGTGTGGTTCTTTTTGTTAAGATGTTTCCAGATTAGATGTATGAAGTACTACCCTTCCACCCCCTTCCCCCCCCTCCCCCCCGCCTTGCACTGGTTTGTAGTACAAGTAGTTGCAGGATTTTCTTCTGCTGATCTCCCCTGGAGTTTTTCATATGGGTTTCCCCTCTCAGAAACTGTAGAGTTATATGAAAATACCCCCATTTTTATTAATATTTTTATACACTTTGGGTTAGCTTTAAAAAACAAACTTTGCATAGTGGGATCCCAGTTTAGTTTAATAAATGGGCAATCCTGCTTCATAAAGGCAAGGTTTTGTCTTCCTTCAAAGTTGAATCCTTGCTGTTTGTTGATGGCAGTATTGGATTTTCCACTATAATTGGTGGTGCTGCCAGCCTTTTTCTGTTGTCTTATTTGTCATGTTACCATCCATAATTCTATTGTCTTGATACTATCTGTTTCTTCATAAGATATAACTTATCGTGGCTACTTATGATTTTAGGTACAGTAAATTAATCTATATCCAAATAATATCACCTTTAGTTCCTCTCATCTAGTGATCTTAAAGATTATATATTACAAAACATCTGTGGGAAGTATTACCTTCACTTTAGAGATGGGGAAACTGAGGTATCCAGTTAAAGTGCTTTGCATAAGGCACATAGCAAGTCAGTGGAAGATCTGGGAATAGAACCAAAACACCTGGCTCCCAAACCTCTAGAGTTTACCACCAAATTAATCATAAGTTGTCTTGCAACATTTGTATCTTTTTAGACTAAATCAGAATTAATGTATATCAAGTTGCTTTCTGGAAGAGGTGAGACAGTCTGTCTATGCAAAGCTCATGCCCATTGATATGATCTGTACTTACAACTGAGCTCATGCTTGAACTGAACAAAAATGCTATGATCTGTCTATTTGCTTGGAAAGGTGTGGCTGTAGAAGTGAGAATTATCCTTTCACTGAATTCTGTTCACTGTCATGTAACCCAACTTCATTGCTCTTTTTAGGTAATTACAGACTTGGAAGAACAGCTGAACCAGCTGAGTGAGGACAACGCAGAACTGAATAATCAGAATTTCTTCCTGTCAAAGCAGCTTGATGAGGCCTCAGGGGCCAGCGATGAGATAGTACAGCTGCGAAGTGAGGTTGACCACCTCCGTCGAGAGATCACTGAGAGGGAGATGCAGCTTACCAGTCAGAAACAAGTGAGAGCTTAGACATTCTGTTTAATATCTCTTCAGGACACTTATTTCTATGTAGGACTCTGACTCATGGGTGTAGCCACAGGTGGGCCTGAAGGGGCTGTGGCCCATCCACTTTCTATCCAGATCCACTCCCCGCTTGCCTGCCCACCCGGTGCTCCAGCCAGGGAATGAGGCTGGAGCTTACTCATTCTACCCTAGTGCTCTGGACAGGAGCAGTGTCAGTACTTAACCTCTCCTTTACTCCCCCATTCTTGTCCGTCCATTTGAAGTTGGGAACTACACAACTGGGCCCTTCTGGATATACCTCTGCTCTGACTAGCCTGAAATTCTTTCTAATTTGGAAAATCAATGGAGGGTATTTATAACTTTTATAGCAATTTGACCCTACAATGACCGTTCTGGGAGGTAGTGTGAGAATACATTGAAATACTTTGTATGTTCCTTTGTGACTCATTGAAGCACTAGCAAAGAAAGGTGCGTCTTAGCTGTTCCATTTTTCTTGTGAATAAAGCCATCATGAGGTATAACTGACATTAAAAGCAACCACAATTAAATGCATAAAGATACAGCCATAAATAAATGAGATATGACTTACCAGTTGATGCTGTGGATTTGCACATACTGTAATTGAAATGGTGAAGCTGTATCTTGAAAAGTACATGTTTGATGTGGGAAGTGAGAATTAATGTGAGGATTTATTTTTAGACAATGGAGGCCTTGAAGACAACATGCACTATGCTAGAAGAGCAGGTGATGGACTTGGAGGCCCTGAATGATGAACTGCTAGAGAAGGAGCGTCAGTGGGAAGCATGGAGAAGTGTTCTGGGGGATGAAAAGTCCCAATTTGAATGTCGGGTGCGAGAGTTGCAAAGACTATTGGATACAGAGAAACAGAGCCGGTATGGCTTTTCTCTTCATTCATTTTTGTGTAAAAGTGCTCTGTGGAATACAGTTCACTATGTATGCCTAGAACGTGAGATCTGAATCTGCACTCGATATACATTAATATGAGGTAAATCTAGAAGACGGATATTTAAACTGATACATGTGACTCTCCAGTGATACCAATTCTCTGTAATTCTTCTGCAAGGGCACTGAATACAGAAAATGGTATTTCTAACTGTAACTTGCAAACTTCTTTCAGACTAAAACTGGACTGTTCCATGATGTAAACTCGTCTTTGATTCTGATTCCTTCTTCTGATGACTTTGAATTCCCAAGCAGCAGCTCCAGCAGGGGATGAGAGGATTGTGTAATGTGGAAACATTACAATAAGCCAGTGGATTATATAAACGAACAATTTGAGTTTTGAGACAAGTCTCTGAAAGTGTCTATTGATGTCCTGGCATCCTAGGAAGAGGTCAGTCCCAGAGTGGAAATCATAGGTAACATTTTTCCATTTTTAATACAGAGTGCGAGCAGACCAGCGTATTACTGAATCCCGCCAGGTGGTAGAACTAGCTGTTAAAGAACACAAGGCAGAGATTCTTGCTCTCCAGCAAGCACTGAAGGAGCAAAAACTCAAAGCTGAGAGTCTTTCTGACAAGGTCAGTATCTTTTCACCTTAATCATCTATACATTCACCAAAGAAAAAAGTGTTGATTCAGATGTTCATGATAGAAATGTAGTGTTGTACTTAACAGTCTCTTTCAGTTGTGGGGGTAAGTTTTACAAAACCATAGAGGCCTCTCTTCTTGAGTGTGCAGTCCTGAAGGCCTATGGCCTAGCTTTTTCATCTGTTAAATTTAACACAAAGGGCAGATCATGACACCATGGGTTAATGAAATCTCTAACTGATGTGACATCCATATTGAGCAGAGGCAACCAAAACCAAGTTATTTGGAATTTTTAAAAAGCAGTACAGGTTGGACCTCCCTGGTCTGGCACTCTGAGGACCTGATTGGTCCTGGGTGAGGGATTTTGCCAGAACGGGGGAGGTCATTTTGGACTCATACCACAGGCCCCTCTGGCTTCCGGCTGGCCCCACTGCCCTGCTGAAGCCCCCTGGTAGCTGTTGCTACTGTAGTCTGGGACCCACTGGGCAGCCGCACACACACCACGCTGGGGCTCTGGGATTTACTGAATTATCACAGCTCCACCGCGCAGCCAAATGCCGGGTTCCCAACCCCGCTGGCATACATTGGGCAGCCCCGCTGTTAGCTCACTGCGGGCAACCCACTGTCCTGTTAGCCCAACAGGGATCCTTGCTGCTGGCCCTCTACTGGGAGTCTCTGATCCTGCAACATGGATGTTGCTGGAACAGAAAATCACGCTTAAGAGAGTTTCATCCTGTAGGTAATATTTTTCATTTTAGCCTTTTATGTTTGGTGAATTTGGATTTTAAATCTTTCTATATTTGTTGGCATCTCTGACCATATCTGTCTGACCCAACTAGCTCAATGACTTGGAGAAGAAGCATGCAATGCTGGAGATGAATGCACGCAGTTTACAACAGAAGCTTGAGACAGAACGTGAGCTCAAACAGAGGCTTCTGGAAGAGGTAAGGACTACCTAGTGAGGGGATTTCATATTATGTGGTGTATGAAGGCACGGACTCCGGCCGGTGCAATCACGAAATCATTTTATGGCAAGATTACAACTATCTTTATACCCTCTCAACTTCCCAAAAGTCCACATCCTGCCTTTCACAAACTGTGCTTTTTCACAGTCCCAACACAGCATTCTCGAAGGTCGTTGACTCGGGCAGATGTTGTTATTGTTGGCTCAGGACTCTTGATTACGCGCGTTCCCGCTGACTCTCGGATCGTCCTCCAAGGTCTGCAGCTTTTCTTGGTTTTGTCCTTGGGATGTCCTGCCACACGGCCAAAGCACTATACTTGTTGATTCTCTACATCTCCCCCTCTTTTATACAAAGCAATACCATTAATAAGTAACATTGTCATTACACGAGCCTCAGCTTTCCGAGCAGAACGAATACAAGAAAAAAGTAAAGAAAGAATTATAAAAAGCACAATAAGAAGCCCATTTGCAAGTCCAATAAACACCCATATGCACAAATTTAATCCAGAAAACCATGTAGTAAGATTAAGCCAAAATAAGTCAGATTACAGAGTAGCAAAAACCTTTTGTGTGGTTAATTCTTGCAATTGCTGGATTTGGTTCTTTAACTGAGCATGCAAAGAATTAACATGAGAACGTAAAGAAACATCAAAGGCACCCTGTAAATGGTGTTTAACAAGGTTCCAATCATGAACTGATGAATTCCAGGGCAGGATGTCACACAGAGACCTCCAGCAGTGTGCTCCCAATCACAATGCAGAGACAACCTAGTTTTTAAGGCTGCGTGCCTATCACCAAGCCAAATGACTGCGGCTTCTAGGGCCTCAAACCGCGCCAATATCTCTTCGTCAATGGTCTCCTGCATTTGGAACTCCCGTGTAACATTTATTAGAGTTTCCCCTACCATTTTTGCAGTCTTAACTGACTTAACCGAGTTAAAGAGGCAATAGCAGCTGTGGCAGAAGCAAGAATAATAATTGCCGACACGAGAGCGAAAATCAGCCACCCCAAAAATCGCTTCGTACGTCTACGAGTGTTAGTAATCTCCGCCTGCAGCAACCTTGTAAGATGGCCAAAGCCACTATCTCCTTCCCAGTCTCATGTGAGATTAACAGGAATCCATAACTTAGGGCGTCGTCGAAGAGGGAACACAAAGGTTACATTATCACTCATGGAAATGCAGGTCTTATATCGCACCTCAGACAACATAACAAAATAACAAGAATGGGAAAAATTACATCTCTTAAAACTTGCATTTTTTGCCAAGGCAAAAACATATGGATGCGAACACTATTATCTTGCTGCTTAATATAGTTAGATGTATAATTCTCTAAAATCAAACTCCCTAAATTATAACCCATAAATGCTAACCCTATTCGCCACACCCCCTTATGTAACGTGGAGGCCGTGGCGTTATCCCCATTAGTAATAAATTGTAACACAGGACCGGCAGAGCCTCCCCCATGCCACGAAAGGCTATGATTGTACCGGCCGAAGGGGACAGTGCAATTGTCCACTTTATCCCACAGCATACTGTGAGGGCCCCAATCCACAACCGCGCCGAATTCGCCCCGGAGTACCAGGGGGCTGCGACCACGACATGCCTGCCAAACCGGTGCCGCATCTGCTGATATCCTTTTTATCATGCAGCGGGGCAAATCAGGGGCGTACGGCTCCGAAGAGTCATTACCGCTTCCGTGCATCCCGGGAATGCTCAGTAAGGTATAGATAACCCTTCCGTCGTGCTCCCGCGCCACTAGGTGCAACTGTGGCTGCACGGGCAGACAACCTGAGTCATAAAGGGTAGAAAAGCAAAGCAGTGGGAGGTCAGTGACAAAGGTGACATTGGTAACATTAATGACCTCGGTTTCCTGTTCCGCCGTAGGGGGTATCCACACCCCTCCCACCCAATCGGTACCATTGTTACTGATGGGCGGTGAGGGATCCTACCACGTCACAGGCCTGAATACGGGGGGATCAATGATGTGCGCCCAATACAAATGTGCTGTCGCAGTATGCACACAGAAACCGCTCCACAGGAACCACAAAAATGCAGCGGTGACTGTCATGGATTTGTTGCTACGGATCGGCAGCGGTCCCTTCATTCTCGAGTTGAATCTCTTGCGCCGATGGAGTACCAATCCTGGCTGGCTTAACAAATTGCACAGGAAGCCAATAGGGACCTGAGGGAAGAGAAACACATGCATACCCACGTCCCCACGTGATTAATGGAACGGGACCTTGCCACTGTCCGGATTCCAGGTGTCTGTAGTAAACCTGTGGCCGCTCCAGCCACGCAGAGTCTCACCCAAAGTGGCGCTGTGCTGCCGTGAAAGACAAATCAGAAAGATTTAAAAAGTTTAACACATACATAGCTTTGTCCAAACATTCCTGTGGGGTCATTCCCACTGGATTCCCCCTTTTTTGTTTATCAAGAAGGGTCTTGAGAGTGCGGTGCGTGCGTTCAACAATCACCTGGCCCGTGGGGGAGTGTGGAATGTCTGTGGTGTGGCTTACACCCAAATCCTGCAAAAAGGACTGAACTTTGTGGGAGATATAAGCGGGACCATTATCAGTTTTAACAGAAACTGGAACACCCATAACAGCAAAACAATGTAACCAATGCCGAACAACATCACGAGCCTTTTCTCCCGCATGGGCAGTAGCAACAATAAGGGGGGAAAAGGTATCAACAGTAACATGTACATAGCGCAATCTGCCAAATTCGGAAAAATGGGTCACATCAGACTGCCAAAGTTCATTGGCCCGTAGGCCTCATGGGTTAACACTGCTAGGTACCGGTATGGCGGATAGACGCTGGCAATCCGGACAGGCGCGAACTATATCTTGCGCCTGCTGTTTAGTAAGGGAAAATTGCTGAGCTAATGATCTAGCATTCTGGTGAAAAAAATCATGTGAAAGTCGTGCTTGTTGTAACACATTGGGCCGGACAACTGGCATAGTCAGGGCATCAGCCACAGCATTACCCTCCGTGATGGGCCCCGGTAAAGTGGTATGTGAGCGAATATGGACCACAAAGTACAGGTGTGTCCGAACCTATAAAAGGCGTGACAATTGCAAAAGGAGCTGAAAGAGGAGGCGATTATTGACCTCCTTGAGAAAGGAACTCTCCAAACGCTGTACTATACCAGACACATATGCCGAGTCTACAACAAGATTTAACTGTTCCTCCGAAAATAGTTCAAAAGCACGCACAGCTGCGGCGAGCTCAACAATTTGGGTTGAGCCTTGCACACGGAAAATGTCCGAGTTCCAGGGGGCATCATCGCCGTCCCTCCACACAACTACGGCCTTGCCAGTGTTCCCTGAGCCATCAACAAATACAGTGCGTGCGTCAGGGAGGGGGATGTGAGAAAGCATGGTCCGGGCCTGCAGAGGCAGTTGTGGCAAAGATTGTAATAGCTGATGGCATGGCAAGGTGTACTTGATCCGCCCCAAGTAATCGGCCAGCGCAATCTGTAAACTAAGGCTTTGAGACAGCCAAAAATCAAAATCAGTGCGTGTCACAGGAATATGAAGGACAGAAGGATCCGCTCCGGTGAGTTGTTGGCAACGGACATGACCCTGAGAGATTAGACGAGCCAGCATATCCGTTGCCGTGGTAACCGTTTTTGAAAAGGAGTGCGGAAGAAAAAGCCACTCCAAGGTGCGCAAAGATAAGTTTGGGGACACGGGACTGTTGTCCCACTGGCCAATCAATGCATAAGGCTGAAACGTGTGGTAGATTAAAAACAGTCGAATTGGAAGGTACGCATCTCAGCGGTGACCAAAGGCCGTCTGTATTTTTTCCGCTATGCGCTGTAACGCGGCCACAGCTTTGGGTGTTAAAGCACGAGGCGAGGACAAATCAGAGTCGCCCCTCAAAAGTTGGAACAATGGAGACAATTCTTCTGTAGTGACCCCCAAGGTTGGCCAAATCCAATTGATAGTGCCTAAAAGTTTCTGTAGATCATTTAAAGTGGTGATGGACGTGGCACTTTTCAACGGCTGCGGGCAGATCTCAGACTCATAAAGTTTCCACCCCAGATATCTCCAAGGGGGCACAGCTTGAACTTTCTCCTCAGCGATACACAATCCATATCGTCGCAACAGTTGAGAAGCCAAATCATATAAAGCCTGTAGGGCTGCTTGATCAGCGGTGGCAAAAAGAATGTCGTCCATATAATGGTCTATAATGGCCTGTTGGTGGCGGTTTGGAGCCTATCCAAAAATGACACTTAGGGTTCCTGGGGGCCCTGGTGGACCGTAGCAAAAGATGTGTCCCTTCGGCCCGCATCAGGGACCTGTCGTAAGACTCGAAGGGTCAGCGATGTGGCTTGTGTAAATACCAAGCGATTCATCTGAGCCTGAGCCTGGGGAGTAGCATATTGACCCTGCCCTATAAGTTCATCCATGCCAACATTTACCCCATTGGTAATATTATCCATAACTTGCGATGTAACACCGTCAAGATACTCGGTGTCCCAAACTGCATACTGCGCCGGGCTAAGTATCAGGCGTAATAGCGCGCGCCAATCATGAGGGGCCATAACATATGATTCTGAAATAGCCACAACCAAATTCATCGTATAAGAAGACTGTAACCCATAATCCTTCACAGATTTGCGCAACTCTTTTACGAGTTCATATGGCAAAGCCTCATGTTGGGCGGGCCGTTGGGGCGCATATACAATTGGAAAAGCTTGTAGAAGCTGCACATCTCCTCGCCAAAGAGCCTCACGTCGGCATTCAGATAAAACCCCTGCCTGTTCATTATGCGAGGGTGCCGCCAAGGGGGGCCCATATGGAGTGACCGTGTGGCTTGCGGACCTGTATGAAGAAGCGAGAGCTAATGCTGGGGCAAATGGCGGAGGGGCTACAATTGAGGACCGAGAAACAGCTCGTAGCCTCTGAGCCTGTAAAATTTGCTCTGCCGTCGGCGCAGATGCCGCCAGGGCCTTGACGGGCTTGAGCGACGGGTACGAGTCAGGTCCTACGCTGACCGCCGCCGTCCCTGTGTCAAAGGGGTCCTCGGGCCCGCTGTCCTCAGATTCACTGTCCTCATGGCCAAGGCACAAGTCCCCAGGCTCTGGGGAGACCGGGTCCGTGGCGTACACTGGCTCACAATCCTCCCTGGGAGGTTTCGGGGCAGGGGATGAGGGATCCCCTGGGTCCTGATATGGGATCAAATGTTGCCGACGCTTCCTTCAGGACCCGCTCGGCGGGATGCAATGCCCGTATGGCTGTATAAACAGTTCGCCACGTTACTATGATCCCTTTTGGGAGGGATAATGCAAGATGTTCAGAGGTTCTCAATTCCTTGCCCACCTTCTCCCAGAAGGTCAAATCATAAGAACCCCCTTCCGGGAACCACGGGCAATGGTCTCGTATCCAAACCAACAGCTGAACCAGCTGTACAGGGGAAACCTTAAACCCCTGTTCCTTCACAATGCGCTGCAAGATCTCAAGCTGCAGTTTTTGCTCTTTCATGGCAGACTGCCCCATACTGTTATTCTGTCCGCGGCTGCTCACCTGTTCGTCCTGCGAATGGTGATGTCAGTAATTTTGGGAGCTCCTCTCAACAGCTTATCTTCCGTCCAGCCGCGGATACACCACCGGTTCAAATCACTCGTTCACTTCAAGCCCTGTTCGGGCGCCATTTGTGGTGTATGAAGGCACGGACTCCGGCCGGTGCAAGCACGAAATCATTTTATTGCAAGGTTACAACTATCTTTATACCCTCTCAACTTCCCAAAAGTCCACATCCTGCTTTTCACAAACTGTGCTTTTTCACAGTCCCAACACAGCATTCTCGGAGGTTGTTGACTCGGGCAGATGTTATTATTGTTGGCTCAGGACTCTTGATCACGCGCGTTCCCACTGACTCTCGGATTGTCCTCCAACGTCTGCAGCTATTCTTGGTTTTGTCCTTGGGATGCCCTGTCACGCGGCCAAAGCACTATACTTGTTGATTCTCTACAATATTATAAAAATGTTAGTGGAAGGCTCCACAGTACAAAACTTCAGAAATAGTTATACAAGTTTTAATTGAAGCCAGGAAATTCAGAGTTGATGCTAAAGATCCATGTTGATAACCTATTATTTAAGGTTGCTGTGAATAGTAAATTAACATGATGTGGTGGCTTATACTTTGCAGAAAGGTGGTTAGCCTCATCAGTCACAGTTAGGGTGTTTGGGGTTTTGCCTCATCATGGCCTTGGAGTTTTGGTGGCTCTGCATGCTTTGGTTGGTTGCGAGGAAAGATGGCTTGCAGATGCCAGAAGAAGGGAAGCATAGGTGATTCATACCTAGCTCCTTCTGCCACAGGTCAGAGACCAAGACCTGAGTACTTTGTAAAACAAAGATGCAGATACTTGCCCTTGTTTCTAAGAAAGGTATTTCTTACGGGGAAATGTTTGAGATAGATTTTGGTGTCTGAATGAAAGGCTAGGAAAACTGACATCCAGAAATTCTTGATGTTGCTGTCTTTCTCACTAATTAAGCTAGTAGATATAAGCTTTCCAAAAACTAAACAAAACAAATGACCACTGTGTGTATCCGTGTATGTAAATGTGTCAAAGCTCTGGTTATGCCCCAAAGGTCCTGTGCTTTTGGCAGATAGCATTTCCCTCAGAGTCTCGAAGTGACCGTCCACAGCCTCTTCTTTTCTAGAGGCAGGGATCACAACCTTCTGAGTCATATGAATTATAGGCTAGTCCACAGTTTGGGGTGAAAACCCCTCTGTAGTCCTGGTCTCCCCTCTCAGGGGGAAACTCTGTAGTGATGTGGGGAGAGTTGGGGGGAAAACAGGCCCATCTACTAGTCCAGGTTCTGGCCCAGGGACCCTAAGGCAGCAGCAACAGACAGGGTTTATTCAGCTCCCAGTCTGGCAGCTTATTCCCTGGACCATTTCCCCAAATGATTCCTTCCAATACCTTTCCTCTGGAATCTGAGCAAGTCTGTCCTGCTCCTTCACAACTCTCTGCCTTGCTCGTAGTCCTCAGTTGTTGCTCAGTACATCTCTTTTGGGCTTCTGCCTTCCTTGCAGGGAGACCTTATAAACAAGCCCAGCAGGCCTTAATGGGCTGCAGATGCTCTGATTAGCCTGCTCTTTCTGGCAAGCTCTTAATTGGCTCCAGGTGCTTGCCTGATTATGTTGTAGTAAGCTTGCTCTTGTTTACTCAGAGCCCAGCCTACCTGCCCTCCCTTAGAGTGTGGTAGCCAGCTGGTTTGGGTCTGTCGGACTGTATATAAATTAAAGAAGATAGCATCTATGGACGTGCAAATCAATGGTATACCACTAGATAATATTGTATTTTGGGAGGAAGGAAAGATTCTGTGATTTTATAAGTAGGGGAAATTAATATTTGAGCTAGAATATAAACGAATGTTTAATTTTAAGTTCTAAGAAAACACTTATGCTACAAGAAATATTAATATTTAAAAGCTTAGTAACCAAGTCTTTGGTCTTTGTTTTTCCGTTAATAGCAGGCAAAACTGCAGCAGCAAATGGATCTGCAAAAAAACCACATCTTCCGCCTGACACAAGGACTGCAAGAAGCTCTGGATCGAGCAGATCTTTTGAAGACTGAAAGGAGTGACCTGGAGTATCAGTTGGAAAACATTCAGGTGGGGATCAGTAAGGGGAAAGCAAAAGGGATACTGTGGCAAATATCTTAAGTGTGGTTTTCTGAACGTGGCTGTGTGCTTGTTTTGTGCCATTTCCTTCTACTAGATAAAGTCAGGTCTGCTTGAATGTTTGACTTTCTGCTCAGTCTTCTACACTGTCTCATCTCTGATTGTTTTGCTGCTGTATCTATATTCCTGAGGTTAATTTTCTGTTTTTGTCTGGCTCACAGGTTCTCTATTCCCATGAGAAGGTGAAAATGGAGGGCACTATTTCTCAGCAAACCAAACTAATTGACTTCTTGCAAGCAAAGATGGACCAGCCAGCCAAAAAGAAAAAGGTGGGTTACAAAGATTTGGGAGGCAGATTCAGAAAACTGGCCATGGAGTTAAATGACGGAAGTCTTTGTTATTTAGTTATTTATCATATATTCAAAACACATTTTTATTTTTATCCTTACTACATAACACAAACACATCCCAACTTAAGAAACATTATACATGACTGAACAGAGCTTTACCTGGCAACATGTCTTCCTTGTGGCCTTTCAGTATTTTTGTTTCCACACTGAGCCATGTTGCAGCCCAGTAATTAAACCACTGCAACAGCTGGGGAAGTATGAACTTTCCCCATTTTCGTAATGAAAATGTATGAACAAGTTTTTAAAAGGGTAAGTATATGTGAATGTGTTAGAACCAGGAAAGGTTGATCTTTTAGTGAAAGCATAGGATAGGCAGTCAGGAGTCCTATTCCTAGCTTTGCCCCAAGACCTCTCTGTGACCCAGTGTGGTTAAATTAAGCCATTTAATCTATAACAGCTTGTTAAATGTTGATGTGTGTCGCGTGTTGAGGCTTATTTCACATTAACACAAATCGAGACCCTCTGTTAGATGCTCTACAAATTAGAAGGTATTGCTGGTATTATACAGTAAATGTACATCGCTTTCAAATTCAAATAAAGCTCCCAACATTTTTATCTTCATATTCAGTTAAAAGTCCATCCTTTCATGCAGCATAATTACCACTAGGCCCTCTGGCCTCTAGTTAGCTAGTTTTCCCTTTGCCTAGTTTAAATCATCTCTTACTAGGAGTTAGGAGTTGTCTGTGTGTTTCTGTTGCTAGGGCCTGTTTAGTCGGCGGAAAGAGGACCCTTCTTTACCCACACAGGTTCCCCTGCAATACAATGAGCTGAAAGTGGCATTGGAGAAGGAGAAGGCTCGTTCTGCTGAGCTGGAGGAGGCTCTACAGAAAACACGCATTGAACTCAGATCTGCTCGAGAAGAAGGTAGGGGGGGTAACAGAAAAGTTGAATCTGGAGAAGAGACATTTTGGCCCCAAAACTTGCCTTAAATTACGTGTCTCTGTAACAGTAAAATTGCTGTCTATTTCCTACTTTGTCTGCTGCTTTGAAGATGCATTAGGGCTACGTATTTTCTGCACATTGTAACCCTTGAATGGTTACATAGAACCACTGCTGGGAATTAAACTCATACTGAAGGAGTTAATAAGTTGTGTTTGTCTCTGTAGCGGCGCATCGGAAAATAGCAGACCACGCTCATCCATCCACTCCAGCCACAGCCAGACAGCAGATCATCATGTCTGCTATAGTGCGTTCCCCAGAGCATCAACCAACTCCCATCAGCCTGCTTGCCCCGCCTTCAAGTCGCAGAAAGGAGTCCTCAACCCCAGAGGGTAAGTCTGAAAGGGAGTATGAAGTTATCTGTCCATATTCAGAATATTCATTCCCCTTTTCAAAACCTACCTTTTCTCTTTTCATGCAAGTGTCTATAATGACACATTCACAAGTATTGGCGAGTTCTAGACAGCAGACTTGGAAGCTAGTGTGAGGGAAATTAGAGTCTAATTTGTATGAGGGAAAGAGTTTCTGTTGCCTGTTTGTGAGAGAGAAATGTTTTATAAAAACTCCAGTCACAATAGAAGATATTCCTTCTTGCTCTCATTTTGCAGTCTAAATCTTTGCTTGAATGAAATTTCAACACCAGTTAATTTATAAAACTTAATTAAAGGCTTTCTGTCCTCTTGAGTTTTTTTAATTGATTGAATTGAAAGAAATCTATCCTCTAAATAGTGTGTCTGGAATTAACTTTGACAGGTTTTTCTGCTCCCTTGTTAATGTTTAGTAGATGTTTTTCAGCACAGAATGCTTTCTCTAAGAGATAGTGAAATTGGCTAGACTCAAAGAGCTGTGAAATAAACATATGGGAAAAAATGCAATCTTAGAGGAGTGGCCCTGTGGGTGCTCCAGTGTAGGTGATTTGGTACCCTATGCTTATAATTGGATATTTTCAGCAGCAGGACTCCAGGTGCTGATGTGCATGCACAGTTCCATCTTGCTGCGTAGCAAGCATGCAGGCATATGTATCATCAATAAACCCTCACCCTACACTTAGGTGGGAACGCAGTCTCCCTCTGCAGCTTCATTCTTCAGATAAGATATAAATTCCTATTTCCTTTCTCAGTTATTATTTACTTACCTGGGTACCTCATAACTTTTATTTTAACTTTAACATTTTTTTTCTTTACCTTTCCTGTGCTTAACCCTCTACGCTGGACCACCGGTATGCCGGGTTTACCTAGTTTCAAAAGATGTAGGCTTTCCATCCCCATCCCTGATGGCCATGCTCAATGCATTAGATGCCTGGAGGAGGATCATATACCACAGAAATGCCATCACTGCAAAAAACTATCTACGATGTGTCTGAAGGCTCAGGACTTCCAACTAAAGCTCTTCTTTATGGAAAAGTCGGTCAGACTAGCTTTGGCGCCTGAGTCCCATTCACCACCTCCTCAGGGATCTCTAACTGTGGCCTTAGAACAGAGTGCCTGTCTTGCACCTCAGGACTCTCGCACTAAAAAAAAAAAAAAATCAAGTGAAAAAAGCTTACTTCACCTGGCTCTGAACTCCCTTCAAAAAGGGTGTTTATAACACATAAACCTGTCTTGGTACCGATGGCTCTGTCCTAATCGGACTGACAGGCTCTGGGCACGTCTGGTACTGAGAAGTCCCAAGGAGCTCCAACTTCTAAACAATCTCACACCTGGGCAGCTTCATCTTCAGGGGCTAAAAAGACTGCTTTGGCACTGATGGTGATGCACATCACCACAGTGGTGGGACCTACGAAATATGCAGTGCAGACTCTTGCCAAACCAGTACCAACGAGGCATGTGGAGATGGGCCCCTTACTGGCCCCGGTACTGACATCCACGGTACCATGTCTTCTCATGACTCATGAAGATCCAATGATAGCTTCAGTACCAGGTTCTCCTCTCTTTGGTACTGACGGCACGCCCATGCTTCAGGAACCTACCAGATTGGCAACTTCATCCAGCTTTACTCCTCCCTTTTTAAACAAGGAAGATACGGAAGACATTTCCTTTTCACCTCTCTACTCATCTCCAATAACCACAAGCCCAGGGGCAAATCTGGCAACCATTCCCTCGGTTTCCACCAGTTCCCTTCCCAATGACTTGTCAAGGATGGGTTCCATGGACACTATATAGAGCTCAAATTACAGCACACCCTGGGATGGTTCCTTCAATATCACAGCCGCCACCCTCCGCCCAGACACAGTATTGAATCATAGAATACTAGAACTGGAAGGGACCTCCAGAGGTCGTCGTGTTCAGTCCCCTGCCCTCATGGCAGGAACCAGTACTGTCTAGACCATCCCTGATAGACATTTATCTAAGCTACTCTTAAATATCTCCAGAGATGGAGATTCCACAACCTCCCTGGGCAATTTATTCCAGTGTTTGACCTTCCTGACAGTTAGGAACTTTTTCCTAATATCCAACCTAAATCTCCCTTGCTGCAGTTTAAGCCCATTGCTTCTTGTTCTATCCTCAGAGGCCAAGATGAACAAGTTTTCTCCCTCCTCCTGACACCCTTTTAGGTACCTGAAAACTGCTATCATGTCCCCCCTCAATCCTTCTCACACCCACTTTGAGACAACTCAAGAGGACCTGGAGAATACAGAGGACATCCAAAAAGATGCAATGCCTCCAACCCATTTGTCTTTGTCTTCAACGGATTAGACTATTATGCCTCCAGCACCAACTGCTGGAGATGACGTCAGATCTTTCCAGGACCTTTTGAAGTGAGTAGCTAACTTGCTACGTATCTCATTTGTAGAGGTGTCTGAAGTTCAGCACAAGCTCACAGACATTCTACAAGCTTCCACTTCCTCAAAGATAGCTTTACCACTAAACGAGGCAATTATGGACCCTGCAAAGATGATTTGGCAAACCTCTGCCTGCATCCCATCTTCTTCCAGAAGAGCAGACCGTAAATATTACATTTCCACTAATGGGGCCAAATTCCTTTTCTTGGACCCAACTCCAAATTCATTGGTTGTATAAACAGTGCATAATTGAAGAAAGCAGACGCAATACAAGTCAACTCCATATGATAAAGACAGGAAGAGATTGGGTATTTTTGGAAGAAAAGCATATTCTTCTGCCTCGCTACAGTTCCGCATTGCCAATTACTCTGCTCTTCTAGCAAAATATACACACAAGCTCTTTGAAAAAATTAGCATCTTTACTGACCAGTTACCATTAGAAAATAGAGATGCATACAAGGCTAATTTAGACGAGGGCTCATTGATAGCAAAAACAGCTCTCCAAGCTTCTCTCGACTGCAGATACTGTGTCCAGATCACTGGTGACCATCATTGTAATGTGTAGACATCTTGGCTTCAATTCTTGGGGTTTCCTAAAAAAGTACAAACAACAATAGAGGATTTACCTTTTGAAGGACAGAAACTTTTCTACTAATCAAGATGCATCACTACACACATTAAAGGATTCTAGGGTAACTCTTAAAACCCTGAGGATGTATGTGCCACAGCCCAAAAACTGTACCCAACCCTCAACCTATACCTCACAACAAAGGGGCTATGACCAGAGACGCAGACAGAAACAGCCCCACAGGAGGCAAATCCAAGACATCCCAACCATCTACATTGCATCATTTGTTCTGAAATATTGATCAAGGGTTCGACACCTTCTGCACGACGGGATTACAATTACCACAGCTTGATTCCATTCTATCTAACCTGGACCCATATTACAAAGAGGTGCTGGGAAATAATCTCACATGGTTACTGCATTCCCTTTCTATCTCTCTCTCTGCCCCCATGCAACCCCCTTTCCTATACCTCTTCCCACGAGATGCTCTTACAACAGGAGATATATAACCTCCTTTGCCAAGGAGCCATAGAGTAGGTACCAACTCAACACAGGAGAAAGGGATTCTATTCTTGCTACTTTCTAACCCCCCAAAAACAGGAATTGGGGGCCCATTTTAGATTTACAACATCTAAACAAATTCCTAAGGAAGCAACACTTCACAGTGGTCACAGTAGCAAAAATAATCCCAGCATTAGAAAAAGGAAATTGGTTTCAATTTACAAGATTACCACTACCATTCATCTTAGCAACAGTCCTGTGAGTATTTCAAAGGTGCTGTCAATGGCAATTGCACACCTAAAAAAATCAGGAGTAATGATTTTCCCTGTCTAGACAACTGTCTAATAGCGGCTCTGCGCTACCGGTGGCAACACTTTATACTGATCTCACAATAAGTTTATTCACTGCTCTGGGGTTTCAGATAAACAAAAATCTCACCTACTCCCAACTCAACAATTGGAATTTATAGGAGCAACTCTGGACTGTATATAGGCTCAATGGCCCTATCCATCATGGACAACTTACATAGTGAAACTGGTCAGACTACACATGCGTTGTCTCCAAGGATGGCTCCACACATTCTTTCATTCTCACAGACACCATCTAGGGAGGTCCCTCACCATTCCAAACAGCCTAAAACACTCTCTAGAATGGTGGCTACCACCACAAAACCTACGTGCAGGAGTATCTTTCCAACCAAACTTTCCAACCTCTCCTTCATTCATGATCACTACAGACGCATCTCTGGAGGGAGGAGGCGTGCACACCAGCAACCACATCATTCAGGGATGATGATCACCCAAGAAAATATCATCCCACATCAGTGTACTCGAGCCCTGCACGATCAGACAAGAGTGCAAATACTTCCTCCCGCTGATCCACAACAAATCAATAAGGATTCTTACGGCCAACACAATCTGTATATTTTATGAAAATCACTAAGGAGGAGCATGATTGTACCACCTATGCGGAGAGGTCATCGCCCTTTGGAATTGGTGCACGAGAAATCAGGTGGACATCTCTGCAGCCCACCTTCCAGGTCATCAGAACACTACTGCAGTCTACCTAAGCAGACATTTTCTTCAAAAACACAAGTGGGAGATTCACACACAGGTCATACATCACACATTCCAATCATGAGGCTTTCCAGAAGTAGGCTTATTCATGACATACCACAACTCATAATGTCCCAAATATTTCTCCAGAACTGGTCTAGGAAAAATTCCAAAGGACTTGCTCTCTTACTCAAGTGCAACTACCCCCTCATGTATGCCTTTCCACTCATTCCACTTTCAACGAAGTCCGCATAAAAATCAAACAGGATAAGGCTTGAATAATTTTAATGGCACCTTCATGGTTGAGACAAATATGGTTTCCTTACCTAGCTCAGATGGCCATAGCTCTTCCTCTCCTACTTCCAGACATTCCAAATCTTGTCTCACAGGACTCAGACCTTCTACTCCATCCAGACATCTAGCGTCTGCATCTCGAGGCTGGTTACTGAAGGGGCTAACTGCAACAGATTTAACCTATTCAGAAGAGGTTAAACAAGTAATCATTAATAGCCGGAAACAAAGCACTACATGCACATATTGACAAAAATGGCACTGTTTTTGACTATGTGCAGCAAAACATTCTGTGCTCCCTAATTTGGTGCCTCTCCCCAAAGTTCTGGATGATTTAATTTCTCTAAAAAAGCAGGGCCTCACTAATGCTTTCATCAGAGTGCATCTCACTGTAATTTCACGTAAGCATTCTCCCATAGACAACCATGCAGTCTTTGGGCATCCAACTCTGAAATGATTTTTAAAAGGACTGAACAGTGCTTTTACTTCTATGAAAAAAACACCTCCTTGGTGGGACCTTTATCTTGTCCTCAGATCCCTGCCATGGCAACTTTTCAAACCCTTGGCCACATGTTCATTGTTACGCCTGAAGGTTGCCTATCTACACTTATGGAAGATCCTCCTTTATGCTATTTTCCTCAAAGATAAAGTAATTCTCAGATCTCATACAAAATTCCTTCCCAAAATTGTATTAGCATTCATAAAATCATAGAATCATAGAGCTGGAAGAGACTTTAGGAAGTCATCAAGTCCAGCCCTCTGCCCAAGGCAGGACCAATCCCAACTAAATCAACCCAGCTTACTTTGTCAAGCCAAGACTTAAAAACCTCTAGGGATGGAGACTCCACTACTTCCCTAAGTAACCCATTCAAGTGCTTCACCACCCGCCTATCGAAATAATTTTTCCTAATATCCAACCTAGACTTCTCCCACTGTAACTTGAGACCATTGCTCCTTGTTCTGCCATCTGTCACTACTGAGAACAGCCTCTCTCCATCCTCTTTGGAACCTTCCTTCAGGTAATTGAAGGCTGCTATCAAATCCCCCCTCACTCTTCTCTTCTTCAGACTAAACAAACTCAAATCCTTCAGTCTCTGCTCATAGGTCATATGCTCCAGCCCCCTAATCATTTTGGTCGCCCTCCGCTGGACCATCTCCAATGCGTCCACATCCTTTTTATAGTGGGGCGGGGGGGGGGGGGGGGAGGGCAGAACTGGACACACTATTCCAGATGTGGCCTCACCAAAGCCGAATAAAGGAGAATAATCACTTATCTGGATCTGCTGGCAGTGCTCCTCCTAATGCACCCTAATATGCCATTAGCCTTCTTGGCTACAAGGGCATACTGTTGACTCTCATCCAGCTTCTCATCTATTGTAATCCCCAGGTCCTTTTCTGCAGAACTACTACCTAGCCATTCAGTCCCCAGCCTGTAACAGTGCTTGGGATTCTTCCGTCCCAAGTGCAGGACTCTGCACTTGTCCTTGTTGAACCTCATCAGATTTCTTTTGGCCCAATCCTCTAATCTGTCCAGGTCACTCTGGGCCCTATCCCTGCCCTTCAGTGTATCTACCTCTCCCCCAGCTTAGTGTCATCTGTGAACTTGCTGAGGGTGCAATCTGTCCCCTCATCCAGGTCATTAATAAAGATTGAACAAAACCATTGCTAGAACAGATCATTGGGGCACTTCACTAGAAACTGCCCACCAATCTGACATTGAGCTGTTGATCACTACCCATTGGGCCCGACAGTCTAGCCATCTACAGTCCATTTATCTATCCATCTTCTATCCATCGTACAGTCCATTTATCCAATCCATATTCCCTTAACTTCCTAGCAGGAATATTATGGGAGACTGTATCAAAAGCTTTGCTAAAGTCAAGATATGTCACGTCCACTTAATTTCCCATATCCACAGAGCCACTTACCTCATCATAGAAGCTAATCAGATTGGTCAGGCACGACTTGCCCTTCGTGAATCCATGTTGACTATTCCTGATCACTTCCCCTCTTCCAAGTGCTTCAAAATGGATTTCTTGATGATCCCCTCCATTATTTTTCCAGGGACTGAAGTAAGGCTAACTGGTCTGTAGTTCCCTGGACTGTCCTTCTTCTCTTTTTTAAAGATGGGCACTACATGTGCCTTTTTCCAATCATCTGGGATCTCTCCCAGTCTCCATGAGTTTTCAAAGATACTGGCCAAAGGCTTCTCAATGACATTTGCCAATTCCCTCAGTACCCTCAGATGCATTAAATCCGGACCCATGGATTTGTGCATGTTTAGCTTTTCTAAATAGTTACTAACTTGTTCTTTCCCCACCAAGGGCTGTCCACCTCCTTCCCATACTGCGTTGCGCCTAGTGCATTCGTCTGGGAACTGATCTTGTTTGTGAAGACAGAGGCAAAGAAAGCATTGAGTACTTCAGCTTTTTCCATAGCATCTGTCACTAGGTTACCTTCCTCATCCAGTAAAGGCCCCACACCCTCTCTGATTACCCTCTTATTGCTAACATGCCTGTAGAAACCTTTCTTGTTATCCTTTGCATCCTTTGCCAGCTGCAATTCCAATTATGCATTCCAACTCCCCTGCATCCTCGAGCAATATATTTATACTCCTCCCTAGTCATCTGTCCAAGTTTTCACTTCTTGTAAGCTTCCTTTTTGTGTTTAAGCTCACCAAGGATTTCCCCGCTAAGCCAATCTGGTTGCTTACCATATTTGGTTTTTTTGCTGCACATCAGGATGGTTTCTTCCTGTGCCTTTAATGAGGCTTCTTTAAAATACTGCCAGCTCTCCTGGACTCCTTTTCCCTTCATGTTAGCATCCCAGGGAAGTCATGTTAGTTCCCTGAGGGAGTCAGAAGTCTGCTTTTCTGAAATCCAGGGTGTGTATTTTGCTACTCTCCTTTCTTCCTTTGGTCAGGATCCTGAAATCTACCATCTCATGATCACTGCTTCCCAGGTTGTCATCCACCTCTACTTCCCCTACTAGTTCCTCCCTATTTGTGAGCAGTACGTCAAGCTGCGCATGGCCCCTGATTGGTTCCTTCAGCACTTGTACCGAGAAGTTATCCTCAACAGTCTCCAAAAATGTCCTAGGTTGTCTGTGTCCTGCTGTATTGGTTTCCCAATGGATTTCAGGATGATTAAAGTCTCCCATGAGAACCAGGGCCTTTGATCTGGAAGCTTCTCTCACTTGTCTGAAGAAAGCCTCATCTACCTCATCCACCGGATCGGCAGGCTATAGCAGACACCAACCATAACATCACCCCTGTTGCTTCCACCTATAAACTTAACCCACAGACTCTCAACAGCATTTTCTCCCTCTAAATACTGGAGCTCTGAGCAATCATACTGCTCTCTTACATACAATGCAACTCCTCCTCCTTTTCTTCTCCACCTGTTCCTCCTGAACAGTTTATACCCTTCCATGACAGTTCTCCAGTCATGTAAGTCATCCATTATTCCAATCAAATCATAGTTCTGTGACTGGGCCAGGGCTTCTAATTCTTCCTGTTTGTTCCCCAGGCTTCTCACATTTGTGTACAGACACTTTAGAAAGCCAGTTGATTGCCCTAACTTTTCCTTTTGAGTCAGGGGTCCTCCTTTGTTGCTCGCTTCTCCTTGTGTTTCTTTCCGGTATCCGACTTCCTCACTTTTCTCAGGGATTTGGTCACTGACCCCCAATAAACCTAGTTTAAAGCCCTCCTCACTATGCTTGCAAAACTGCCCACAGAGATGCTCTTTCCTCTCTTGGTTAGGTGGATCCCATCTCTTCCTAACAATCCTTGTGAACAGCGTCCCATGGAAGAAAAAACCAAAGCCCTCTCTCTGACATCACCTGTGCAACCACGCATTTCCTTCCTCAATTCAACAATCCCTATCTGGACCTTTTCCTTTAACCGGAAGGATGGACGAGAACACCACTTGTGCTTCAAATTCCTTGATCCTTCTTCTCAGCGCTACATAATCTGCTGTGACCTGCATTTGGGAAGGTCATTCTTGGCTGTATCATTAGTTCCTACATGGAAAAGCAGGAAGGGGTAGCAATCCGAAGGTTTAATCACTTTTGGAAGACTGTTGGTCACATCGTGAATGCGAGCTCCTGGTAAGCAGCACACTTCTTGAGACTGCAGGTCTGGACGGCATATGGATGACTCAGTCCCTCTTAGGAGGGAATTCTTGACCACTACCATCTCTCGTCTTCTTTTGGAAGTGGTGGTCATGGAATCCCCATCTCTAGGACTACACATCCCATGCCTTCCAGGAGATAATGTTCCCTTTCTAATTTCTTCCCTGAGAGGTCCCTGCCAAAGCATTCTTCACCGCATTGCCTGTGGAGAGAGCCTGAAAGCGGTTACGTACCTCTACATGAACGGGGAATACCTGAATTGGTTTTCTTCCTTGTTCTGTACTGCCCTGACAGGCTCTTCAGCCTGCTGTGCCTGCAGGATTAAACGCTGCCTTCTATTGAGGAAGTCTTCATCCTCTCTGATGGAATGTAGAGTCGATACTTGGGCCTCAGGTCCTCTAATTTTTTCTTCAAAAATGGTGACCAACTTGCACTTAGTGCATATGAAATCCCTTCTTTCATCTGGGAGGAAAACAAACACGGCGCATGCTGTGCAGGTAACAACAGCAGACCTATCACCATCCATACCTGCCTTCCTTCTGAGAGATTTCTCAGTTGTTATTAAATGCCTCCTTGAAAGGCAGGAGTGTAGTGAAAGGATTTTAAAGAATGGCGAGTGTATCTTGCGCCCTTCCCAACTCCCTGGTTGCAAGTTCCCGGGTCGCTTATTCACTCCTTTATAAAGCCCTGGATTACCTAATAGCCCCTCCCCCTGATTAAGGCTCAGCCAATGAGCAGAGGCTTCTAGATTTCAAACCCTGATTAGAAACTCACAGTTTCCACCTGCCAGCCACAGCACACGTTCCATGGGGGGAAAACTCAAACAGCCAAACACAAGCTCAGCATACAGCAAGAAAACCCCAAACACAAACACACACTACAGACAGCTACTTCTCTCAGGGGTCCTGTATTAGCTTCCTCCTTTACCTGGAGAATTCCCTCTCCAAACTCCCTGTTAGCAACCCCTGTTCGCATTCCACATTAATCAACCCTTATACATATCTGTCTTCTATCCCAAATCACATGCGGATGCCAGTGCTGCTCGTCTCCATATTTTGGACATTCGCTGAACACTTGCGCTTTACCTAGAATGAACTAAACAGTTTAGACGATCAGCTACTGAGAGGAAAACTCTAGGAAAATGTTCAAAAGATCAAGTTATATCCAATCAGAAACTTTCTAAATGGATTGCAAAATACATCAAACTATGCTACTCATTAAACAACATTCCCATGACCAATCATATATATACTTGGCCTTTCAGAGCAGTGTCTACATCCGCTGCATTTCTAAAAAAATGTCCCAATTACAGAAATATGCAAAGCAGGCACGTGGACTTCAGTGCACATGTTTACCAAACATTATGCATGATATAAATATGCCACTCCAGACATTTAATTTGGCCTACAGTACACATTGTACATCCCAGACTCACATCTGAAGCCACGCCTTCCATGTACTTGGGATACTGCTCCTTAGTCCCCTATAGTAGACCATCCACAGGGACACACCTTGAAGAAGAAGAGGCAGTAGCTGATGTTCTTCGAGATAGTTGTCCCTGTCGGTGCTCCACAACCTTCCCTCTTCCCCTCTACTTTGGAGTCTTAACATTTCTCCATGGTAGAAAAGGAACAGAGGGACTGTTGATGACATGTACGCCTGCATGCTCTCAACACAGTGAGACAGCATCACGTATGCTCATTGACACTTGGGGCACTGCTGCTGAAAATATCCAATATTAAGCGCAGAGCTCCAAAACACCTACAGTGGAGGATCCGCAGGGACAACCATCTTGAAGAACATCAATTACTGCACAAGGTGAGTTATTGTCTCTTTTGCTAACTTGTGTGTGCCTTTAGTCTCAGTAAAGAGTGACAATAAAAAGTCCAGTCCTGTTGTTCCATGTTGTGCTGCTTAAAAATGCACAGTGTTCTTTATAAAATAGAGAGGCATACAGGGGATATGCTGCCCTACCTCAGCACAAAACAGTGTTATTGTAGGGTTTTTTTGCTCTGCAGACTACACTTTCTCAGCTACAATTCTGTCTTGATCAAGAGAATGTATGGATATTTTCTCCATGGTTGGCATGCCTTTACTTGTTTCAGCTGTAGCACATTTCAGTTGAGCAAATAATTCTTTAGAAAAAGAAAGGAATGGCAATAGCATGAGAGAAACTCATGAAGGGTGCATGAAAAGGTAGGTATTGGACGAGTTGGATCCTTATTAGTAAGGAATGATGAAAGAAATGCATGTGGTTGGAAAATACATGGTGAAACTGATCAGCATTGAAAGATGTAATTGAAGATCAAGGGGCTAAGTGCACTTGTATATGAGAGAATTGGTATTAGAAGTCTTGGATGGCCCATGACAAATGGGGACTAAATCTCAGACCCCTGGCTAATAAAACCATATGCTCTACTGCCTAAGCTGAAACACTCAGGTCTGTTAGCCCAGTGGTTGTCAGAGATTCAAACTCATAAGCCAGTAGAGGTGAAAAGAGCACTATGCTTTGTAAGTGGGGATTGCATAGATGTAAGGAGAAACATCCTCAATAATGGGTAAAGGATGGGCATGGTTAGAGTGGGAAGACCTAAGCAGCAGGGAAAGGACTTAACATGACAAGTAAGATTTGTTCAATTGCCGAGATTGTCCTCAGTACTGAAGTTGGGGAAATCTATTCTTGGTGTCTGAAGTTGATATGGGAAAAGCATGTTCAGTTTCTAGCATAGGTAGATTGAGAGAAACTTTGCTAAAAGACTCATTTGTTGGCAGCACAATAAAGAGATCAGTTTACATGCTATGAGAATTGAAGCTAAATGAAGACCTAAAAGTTGACTGAATTGATTGTTGTTCCTTACTGTACTAAAGTCCTTTGCTATTACAAGTCTGTAGTCTGTTCTTGATCTATATATATTATACAGGGTATGCAGCCCACAAGATAGCTACTAAGATGTTACAATAGGTTAATATTCACTGACTGAAAGTAGAGAAATATGTTTTGTTTGTAACAGCTGCTTTTCACTAAAGGTTTATGGTCAGTTTTAGCTACCTTGGCTTTATTGTATAAAGTGCTGAAACCTATGGTAAGGTTATTTTTCAAAGTCATAGATTCCAAAGCCAGAAGGGACCTTTGTGACATCTAGTCTGACCTTATGTATCACATAGACCATAGAACTTTCCCAAAATAATTCCTTAGGCATGTCACTTAGAAAAACATCCAGCCTTGATTTTAAAATTATCATTGGTGCAGAATCCACCATGACTTTGGTAAGTGTTTCCATTGGTTAATTTTTCTCATTGTTAAAAATGTACAGTCTGTTTCTACCAATTTCTGAAATTATTTAGTTTCGACCTTCAGCCAATGCATCATGTTATACTTTTTGTCTATTCCTGTGACGTTTTCCCCCTTCCAGAGTTCAGTCGGCGTCTGAAAGAGCGAATGCATCACAATATCCCTCACCGTTTTAATGTGGGGCTAAATATGAGAGCAACAAAATGTGCAGTGTGTCTGGATACTGTGCACTTTGGACGTCAAGCATCTAAGTGTCTTGGTAAGAGCAGGGTGTGTGACTGAATGGAGAGCAACTGAATGCTAAAATTGAGGGTTAACGCGTCAAGTCTTTCAGAACAGATCCCCATATCCTTGAACAGCGAGTAAGGTTAGCTTCTTCACCAACAGCCTTGATTACATTTTCTGGATGTCGGTGAAAAGAGATGGCTCTATCTGGGAAGACAGGTGACTGAGTCCTTCTCCTAGCTATCCCGTGGTTCTTTTGTTCTTGCCTTCCTAAAAACATCTGGGAATTGGGACAGTGTGTGACTACCAGGAAAGTATATTGTTTTCTGGACCAGCACTGCTTGTGAGAATTAGAGAAATCATTCCAGCTTCTTTCTTAGTCCAGGAGAATATTTGATAACATATTTCACACCAGCAGAGACTTTACCATCCGGTACTTGTTCCCTGCCAAAAAAGATTGACAGCATCTCATAAGACACGAAAAGTAACTCCACATTTGAAAATATTAGGAGGCTACTAGGCTGAATCTGAGATGGTTGGAGGGGGAGAGAGGTGTCTCTGGGTGACAGTTTGGAAGCTGAATGCACTGGGCCATGTTTTCTGTTATATGTTCTTATAAAGTTTTAATCTCTCAGAATGCCAGGTGATGTGTCACCCAAAGTGCTCAACGTGCTTGCCAGCTACATGTGGACTGCCTGCAGAATATGCTACACACTTTTCTGAAGCCTTCTGTCGGGACAAACTGAACTCACCAGGTTTGCAGCTGAAGGAGCCAAGCAGCAGTTTACGTCTGGAAGGATGGATGAAGGTGCCAAGGTATAAGCACGAGTCTGTGCCAGAGCAGGTGGTAGCGCTTATGGAACTGTACCATAAATTATCCTAGTCCATGAGTCAATTTCTCTGAATTCTCTCTGATATTTGCCATTGCAATCTTGTGTTACCTGTGAAATTTATCTCATGGGGATTTGCTCACCACTTTAATTCAAAATCTTGATGGAAACTCTGATGTTCTTTTGTGCTTGCTGTGTTTTCAGAAATAATAAGCGTGGACAGCAGGGCTGGGACAGGAAATTCATTGTCCTGGAAGGAACTAAAGTGCTAATTTATGATGCTGAAGTCAGAGAAGGTAACTTGACCCCTGCAACAAATAAGACTTGTCTTTTCTGGTTTTTGACGTTATTTATTTTATTGAGAGGTCTAATTAATGTGTTCACATTAGCTGTTGTTAATTTGAACTGATGCGTGTAATAAGACAGAACTAGTTCCCCCCCACCCTTTAGGATTTTATTAGCATTTCATTCTTTAAATATTAGAAGTAACCTTGTGCTCCAGGTATGAAAAAGCCAGTGTGCTATCCACTTCCTTATTCCAGTTCTTCATTATTTTCCAACTATTTTTTGGGGTTTTTTTTTGTGTCTTGTTCTCATTAATTTTTCACGTCCCTTCCCATTCTCCCAAAAGCTGGACAGCGGCCTGTGGAGGAGTTTGAACTGTGCCTTCCCGATGGAGATGTGACTGTTCATGGAGCTGTAGGGGCTACTGAACTTACAAATACAGCAAAGACAGGTGAGAATCAGTGCAGCTGAGGTTGAATGGATTTCAACTGATTCATGAGTTTGAGTTGGCATCCACCAGCAGTTAACTGTGGTAGATCAGATGTCATTCTGCAGTTAACCTTTTAAACTACTGTTCTGTAACATCATAAATCTTTCTGAGGTTACCTCCATTTCAATTAGGCATGCCTTGTGAATAGTTCAGACATTTAGTGTTGGACCCACAAAGTTGATTGCTTCCCTCCTGATGGTTGAACTGTGAATGAGGTACTCTTTCATTCAAATAGAGGTAAACCTTAGAGTGGCTTTATAAAGTTATTATAAAGCACTTTTAAACATAGTTCAAATAGTCTACTTCCTTCTGTGCCCTCAGCCAACTGAATTTTCAACTTGCATGTCTTGGCAGTGTTCTAGCAATAAACCTTTAACTAAAATTAATATGACACACAATGGAATCAGTTATTCTCTAAGAAGAAGAAGTAATACATGTAGAATATTGGTTGTGTATATGTGTAATTGAACTGATTTAAAGGTCATGTATCTCTTGGGTTTAATATTAGAGGGTATGGAGTTCAGATATCAATAGTAGGAATGTAACTGTTTCTTAATACAGATTATTGAATAACAAAAGGAGACTGTCTTCTAGTGTTGCTTAAGCCCTGCTCTCACCAAGACAAACATGGAAGAAATCACTTAGTGACTTGCTTTTGGGAAGCATACATTGTGGAATAGTGCAGAAATAAATATCAGGGATCTCTTCAGTCATAGGATTTTTTTTAAAGGACTTTCTCTATTGTAGATGACATTTCTCTTCCTCTCTGAATTAAGGGTGATAGTTAATCTTTACTTAGCAGACAGAAAGATGGAAACCATATGCATAGTGCTATCTATTTTTTAAGCTTTAATAGCTAGTCTGCAGCCTGGAATGGAAAAGTCCATCTTTGCTAATTGCATAAATTGTAGCAGTAAAAATCCTGTTATGGTGACATCCTATTATGGTGACGTAAGGATGACAGACGCTAATTTAAGAAAAGTGAAATTGTTCAATATGCTCATCAGCATTTTGTTCTCTGTGCAATCCTTAGATGTGCCATATATACTAAAGGTGGATTCTCATCCGCACACTACATGCTGGCCTGGTAGGACTCTCTACCTACTAGCACCTACGTTCCCTGATAAGCAGCGCTGGGTTACTGCTTTGGAGTCAATAGTGGCAGGAGGGAGAGTTTCCAGGGAAAAAGCTGAGGCTGATGCTGTAAGTACAAATAGATTATCTCATAATAAAACATTCTTGGAGGAACCATTCTGAAATATTCTTTATTAGTATCTGATGTGCTGAATTTGAAATGAAATTAAACTAGTTAGTATTATTTGTCATTAATGTCATGTAGTAGGATTACTGTGAACGATGGTTTACAATGAGATTGATGCCTTCTCTCAGAGCAAATCTCAAAAAAAGGCTTTTTTTCCCTCCTCTTTTGTGGTTTGTTAGCTGTTTATTCCTGACAAAAATAGGAAGTTAAGTAGTCTCACTGCTGTTTCATTTAGAACAAACCTGAAGCCCTATACCTCTTCTGAATACAGGGAGATTTTACTTTTTGGAATCTTATATTCAAATTTTGGTTATGGAGACAATGGAAATCTGACTAGCAGCAGTAGTCCAGGATGTTAATTAGAACTCTCTTGACTTCCCAAATATGACATTGTTTGGCCGTTTCTTTTTGGAAAGTTTTGATTTTCTTTTTATAACCACTTTATGAGGGCTAAGACACACCAGGATTTCTTAAGTTCTATCACTTCTCAAAAGTTCCTTGTTCAAGTAAGTGTTGGCATGTGTATGTTTCATGATGGGACCTCAGTGTCACTCCATAATGAACTAGTAAACTTCTGCTAACTTCTGTATTACTAATAGATTGATGTAGCTGGTGTAGAGACTTCTTTCTGTTTGTGCTCAAATAGGGAGACATGCATGCTTGTGTTCTCAGTTTCATAATAGCTGTGTCTTGGTAAGTCGCAGCTTATTCATCTTTGCTGATAGGATCCTGACAGGTTTGAGACACATTTCATGTTGCTCAACTCTACTTTTCCATGGCTGAATGTTGCGCATCAGTTGATAGTTGCAATTCAGATAGTGTTACATTATTTAGTTTTAGTTACAATCAATGCAGCATGAATCTGGAAGCAATAATGTGTGTTAAAGTTTTGAGATGTGAGTGTACATGCTAGCTCTTCTAGGAGATGAGGAAAATGCAGGTCACTGTGAGTCTGTGCTAAACGTTGTGTAAGTGTTTCATTTGTGTTTGCCTAGTTAATCATACTGAATTTTCTTTGTGTCACTTACAGAAGCTGCTTGGAAATTCTCTGTTGAAGCTTGAGGGGGAAGACCGTTTGGATATAAATTGCACAATGCCCTTCAGTGACCAGGTGATGACACTTGTGCACAACATTCAGACTAGTCACTGTATACCTTGCATGAATGGAGTATATGCATCCAGACTTTTAAATAGGAGCCTTTTCTGCTAGGTGGTTAGATTCCATTTGCTATTGGCTGGTATTGTGCATGAGTTAAATTTAGTCTTGAAGCATTCCTGTGTTGTTCTTATACAGTGCTGACTATTCAATTTTTGTCTTTATAGGTTGTACTTGTTGGTACAGAGGAAGGTCTCTATGCCCTGAATGTGTTGAAAAATTCCTTAACACACATTCCAGGACTTGGTGCTGTTTTCCAAATTCACCTCATAAAGGATCTGGACAAGCTTCTCATGATAGCAGGTATGATGGCAGAAAGATGGCAGCTTCTGGCTTTTGAGGAAGTTTTCCGATAAATGTTCTAGATTGTGACGGTTAAGGGGAAATTCTATACAATGCAAAGTCAGTGGAACTTGTTTTCCCTGAGTTCCGCTCTACTTTTATATATGTTTTTTCTGTGGTGCTTATCAGAGAATCATCTCAGATTCTTGTGTACAATAGTGAATGAAGTAGTAATGTTCACAGTATCCCTACACATGCTCTCTGTTTTTACCTGAGTTTCTGAAGTTAGGCTTCTTAATCTATATTTTTAGCACCCAAATAAAAGTGTTCTGATTAGCAGAGGTGCAGGTTCAGTGCCATCACTGGAGTCACCCATAAACATTTGTTTATTCCCACATCTCTCCTGGACACTCTGGTGGTCTGTACAGGGGAGAGGAGCCATTCTCTTACGCTCAGGCAAAGCCAGTCAAGATCCTCCTGCTGTTTCTGCAGCTATCTGCTGAGCAGTGAAAGCAGGGAGGGAATAAGAGCTGTAGGGCATACCCCCAGCACACAATGGAATTGCTCTGGAGGCTGCCCAGTAAGTAACAGTCCAGGGTGGTCGAGTCTTCTATTTCCTCTCTGAAGAAAGTTGACGCAGACGCATAGTTTTAAAGTTGCAAGGCCTACTTCAGGGAGTACATTTTCAATTCTTAACATTCTTTTCATCATTTTTAACAATTGTCCTGAAAGGCCACAGGTTGGGCACCACTGCCCTAGGATCTGTATTGCCATGATGACCCTCTAATGCTTTGAGAGAGTATCCCACAATCCTAGCCCATGTGATATAACTAGCAGTCCTTTTGTCTCCTGCTTTTTATGTCCCTTGGTCTGCATGCTAATTGGAGCATTGTACTTTTTGAGTGATGCTTAGCTCTTGGTCCTTTGACTAAAAGAACTAGATAGCACAATTGAATGTCTACACCTTCTGTATCATGTTTGAAGGCAATTAACAAAAAAAGCTTCAAAAATGTGTTGTATGATATTAAGTTGCCCCAGCTTTTAAAACAGTACTTCAAGTTAGTAAGAAAGAAAGTCATTATAGACCAAAAATACCCTGATGTGATTTTGAAAAGGTGATATTACTGTCAGGACTCCAACATGGGTCAAAGTGTTTCTTAACACTAGCACTGTGATGCTCCACTATGAATTTGTGCGGGCAGAAATGACAGAGCATCTTTCACTTGGAAAGGAGGAGCCCTCCTGGCTAATGTAACAACACATAGAAATTTTGTCCAGCTATAATTAGAAATTGTAACCATCCAAGAGACACTGCTTATTTTCCCAGGTGTATTTATTACTCCTTTTTTAAAGCCCTCTCTCACATGGAGTTGTTTTTTTTTTTACCTATACAGTGTTCTTTAGCTGTTACCACAGTAACAAATCCATAATGAGAAGCTGCTGCTTATGTAACAGAATAGGCTCTTGCCCTGAAGAGTGAAATTGGCCCCCTGCTTGATTACCTTACATTGAAAAAGCGTAACTGTTTCTGTCTTCAGGAGACGAAAGGGCTCTATGTCTTGTTGATGTAAAGAAAGTGAAGCAGTCTCTAGCCCAGTCTCACCTCCCAGCCCAGCCGGATATCTCACCAAACATCTTTGAGGCTATCAAAGGATGTCACCTTTTTGCTGCTGGCAAGGTAGGATATAGCTCCTTTATGCCCAGAGTTGTCCCTTAATTTATCTATGGCTCCCAGGCACAATTAGATAGGCGAAGAGCTTCCCAGATTTAATCTTCATCAAATCATCATCTTTTTTCTAGCCTTTATCAGCACAGGCAGGAATGACATTCTTGTTTTTCATATTTTTCTCCAAATAAGGGCAATAAAAGGGAAGAGAAGAGTATCTATTTGTAGGCTTTTATGATTAATGAATCTTTTATTCCTCTGTCTTTGCTCGTGAATGCAGGATAATCCTTTCCTAGGTAGTAAATTGCTCACACAGCTGTGTTAGTCAACAATGCTCATTGTGTTTGCTAATTTCATTATGAAACACTTGACCACTGCAGGTGATTTCAACAGGAACTGCTCATGCAGATTACTCAGATCCTAGACAAGTTGAGCAACGTTCATTTCAAAGCACAATTTAAAATGCATATTCAAACCTGCCTGGGTTAATTTGTGTTCATTATCTCTCTTCATAGAAACATTCTATTCAAAGCTCTCTATTTTTTAATAAACTTGCTTAAACTACAAAAGAAATCACAGAAGCATTTTAGGTGTACTCTGTCTTTAAGAGTGTGAAAAGACTCTTCATTGTTTCACTCATCTGCAGTTATACCATTCTTTCCTATTACAAATATTACACACTCATCTCTGCCAGTGTCTAGGTACCTCCCTCCACTGTTTTTCATGTGTTCAAAATATTTTCCATAACTTGCATGTGAACTTCTGTATTGCTGTCTCTAACCATCTCTTTCACTTTCCTGTAGGTTGAGAATGGACTCTGCATCTGTGCAGCCATGCCCAACAAAGTGGTTGTTTTGCGTTATAATGAGAGCCTCAGCAAATTCTGCATCAGGAAGGCAAGTTCATTGATTTTTCTCAGTAGTTCATATATTTGTAACAATCCAGTAAAGCAGTAAAATTGTTCTGTGAATGTATCAGTAGGATCTTAGCTTAGAATGTCATGCAAGAGGAAGATTGAATTTCTTTTTAATGAATATGCCCATCGAGTCCATTCATGCTTGATGTTTGAGGACATAATGCTTCAAGCCTTAAAGGATGAAGCCATCAGGACTTTTCCTTACTTGCTTCTTACCACCTGTGGCAGTGAGATGAAACCAAGCAGGTGTCCAATATACTTGATTCTTGAAAGAACCTAATTGGTTCAGTTTTAACCAACTTTGTTGGGGAAAAAACCCTCATTCTGTCATTTAAAGTGTAACCCTTCTGTCAGGTAGCACCGGCAGCAGCTGGGGCCAGGTTCAATATCTAGGGGTCCCTTTTCATCCATCTGACAAAACCGGCTCGAGCCCCCACCCAATAGCTTTGAAAATTCACGCACCCCTGGGTGCTCTGAGAGGCAATGCTTCCTCACTCGCAAGCACAGAGTCTGAGTGTAGAAAAGAAACTTTTAATGAAAGAGAGAGAGAAGTCACATGGCATTAGCTCTGGAAAATACCATAACCAGAATTCATACCCCCATGAGTAAGCGTCCCAGCTCAAATGGATTGAGCAATGTCCTTTGCCTCTCAGACTCATTAGTGCAACAATGTAAGGGTCCCATTCACCTACCCAAACTTTCTCCGTACCCCACTTCAAACACCCCACATACAGCTCTGTCCAGTTAGTGGGGACCCAGAAACATCACCCTGATGACACCACTCACTGAGCCTAAGGTCATGCCACCTTTGTGCTGCTCCTGTGGGCCGCTTGCTCCACCAGCTGCCCTGCTGGCCGCCTGCTCCTTCTTCTGCCGCCCGCCTGTCGCTCTCACCAGCCACTCTGCTGGTTGCCTGCCGCTGCTCCTCACTAGCTGCCCTGCTGTCTGCCTGCTGCTTCTCCTACCAGCCTCCTGCCGGTCACTCCCACCAGCCACTCTGCTGGCCGCGATGGGTCTGGCTCCAGGTCAAACCTAGGCTGGCAAAAAGATTCCAGCTTCCACTGGAATAACAAAAAAACTTCTAATGGAGTCTGCTTTAGATCTATCCTTAGAACGGGGGTGGGGGAAGAGACAGGTTGAACCAGTCTTACAGCTCATCCTGGCAGGCATGAAGCAGGCTGGCTCAAGCCCTTTCCCCCCAGCTCCGTTCACTCAGCTCTGGAAGGGGGAGGCTTATTTATCTGAAACCCCTTACAATGATGGTGTCTCTCCTGCAAGCACTGGGGTCATATTTTACAGTTCCTACATTTAGGAGTAGCATGGTTTGTGACCCCACAACAGCCAAATTAGTTACAATAGACCACATTCCATTCCAACAATTGACCCTCCATCATCCCTGGCTGAATTGGATTTAAATTCCTTCCCCATCCCAGCATGAGCTGTATTTCCTTCCCCATCCCAGCATGAGCGGATAACAGTTAATTATCTTGCAGGGCTACACAATTTAATTGAGCATACCCACCACCAGGGCTGCTCTCTACTTTTAGCTGGCTGATTGCAAGCAATAGTTCATCCCCTGCTTACAAAAGTATGTTCAAAGACTAGCTTTGATTGAACACCCCCTCTTGCCTTTAGGGCCTGGAGGTGTACAATTTTCTAGTGTCTGAACCTAGTGCAGTACATTGTAGTCAGATTGGAGTCAAATGCCTTGCCTGAGGTACCTGAAATTGGCTTAATATGTAACACTACATATAAGCAAGGATTGCTGCTTTACTCTGAATCTCTTTCTCAAATCTCCTTCACTAGGCCATTTGGCGAATACCATGGCACATTACCCAAGAGTGTTAGTCTAATCCATAACTGACAGTTGCAAGATCTGTCTGAAAGAAACAAATGCAGTCTTTTGGCTTTTCACAGATGCTGTAACTGCTGCTGCCTAACTTCTAAAGATAGCTGGAGTTCAACCAAACCTGTTGTGTGTACACCTGTCTTCTAAATAGCCAGCAGAACCCCCTTAGAGAAGGAAACTCCTGGATATAGCAAGCAATTAATACTAGTTCTGCCAGCAAGAGCACTGTTCCATCTGCTGAAGATTGCAGCCTCACAGTCTACAGTTAAACCATTCAGCTCCTTTTACAGAGAGAAATATTGTCACTCAGAACACTATGTAATAAAATAAATGTTTAAAAAAATACAGGGGAACTACCAGAACAGAAAAGTTGAATAAGGATAATCAAGGCTCATGCCAGTGTGTCTTGTCCTTCTTTTCCAGGAGATTGAGACTTCAGAGCCCTGTAGCTGTATCCATTTGACCAATTACAGCATCATTATCGGAACCAACAAGTTCTATGAAATTGAGATGAAGCAGTATACTCTGGAAGGTAAGAGTCATTTCCTGTCACACATTATACACCTCTGAGAATGTTCCTTTGTTACTTGACTAAATAAAAGGGAGCAAAGGGATATGAACTTATAGAAAAGCTGGTGCTGACATGGCCATTCCTTTCTCCTCCTCTACAGAGTTTCTTGATAAGAATGACCACTCCTTAGCCTCTGCTGTGTTTGCTTCTTCCACCAATAGCTTTCCAATCAGTATCATACAGGTGAACCCTACAGGACAGAGAGAGGAGTACCTGCTTTGTTTCCATGGTAAGTGCATCATACAGCTGCTGGTCTAGTTTGATCATCTGCACAGCTATAGTGATGGAAGGGTAACCATTCATGGACATTATTGCTGGAAATGGCATGCCATGAAAGTGCTGGAGGGAAGGAAGTTAGACTGGATCATATTATGCATTGTGAAATATAAAATTCATAGACCCTAAAAAAGCAATTAGAACCTAAAAGAGCAAGATCTAGTTGGGATTGGTCCTGCCTTGGGCAGGGGGCTGGACTTGATGACCTCCTGAGGTCTCTTCCAGCTCTAGGATTCTATGATCTCGTCTATTAAAATCTGTTGGTCAGATTCCTTCTGATTTATGTTAAAATCTCTGTCTCTCTGTCAGTTCTTCTTTGAGTGTCTTTTGCATATCCCCACTCATGGGATGTTCAGAACAGCACAGCTCAAACCGGTGGAACTCCAGCTAGAAGTAGCCATTGGCATTCCACCTCCTTTGTCCATCTCTCTCCTGAACATTTATACTTTTGTCTTGAAAAAGACAGTGTATTAAGGATTTATCTTATGACATGTTTTGTGCCTACAAAACTTAAGTAATACACATTGTTTGCCCAGCATTATGGTGATCAGCTGTGGTTCAGAAAATTCCATAGTCCTGCTTCCCAAGGTTGCCAGATTTAAGAGGTTCAAGTGTAGTTAGCAATTTGTTATTTAGTTACTAGTGCAGTATTAGATTAAGTTAGTTGTAAGCCTACAGATGAGAAGTTTCAGAGCCAAAGAATAAAAAGCCCTTTTTTAAAAGATGTGTGTCACATCCTGTAGTGTTTGTGGTATCTGACACTCATGCTAGATACTTGTCATCTCTGTGTGAGGGACACTCACCTTCAAATTGTTAGTTTGTTTGACTTACTCAATATTAGCAAAAATGAACAGGAAAAAAAGGCTTCAGACCATTTTATTACATAAGAACATAAGAATGGCCATACTACAGGAGTGAGCAATAATTTTTGGTAGGGACCACCCCAAGATTTTGAAAAGTGGTCAACAGCCACGCTTTTCTGTCGAGAACATGTGGGGTCTAGGATGGAGGTTGGGTGCAGAAGGGCGCATGGAATAAGGAACTGAGGTGCAGGAGATGGTGTGAGGTCTGAGACTGAGTCTGGATAAGGAGGGGGTTGTGACCTGGGTCAGGAGATTGGGGTGTAGGGTTGGAGGGGAATATGAGTGCAGGAGAGAATTCTTGTCAAGGGGCAGGGCTCTAGGAAGAAGTGCAAAGTCTGGGAAGGAAGACCTGGGAAAAGGGGAATAAGGGGGTGCACACTGCAGAGGGTTTGGGGGGCTACAGAGTTGTGACCTGGGGGAGGGAGTTGGGGGTACAGGAGAGGCTGAGGTGCCAGAGGCAGGCACTAGCTAGGAGGCACTTATCTAAGGTAGCACACTCAAGGCAGGCTGGGCTCAGCACACTCAAGGCAGGCTGGGCTCCCTGCCTGCTGCAGACCCAGATCACTTTAAACTGTGTGCTGTTCCTTCCACATGGCTCTCAGCTCCGGGAGGGGAAAAGGCTTGTGCTGTCCTCCTCCCCCAGAGCAGCGTGTGCTGCTCTTATTGGTTGGTTGTTTCCATCATTTAATACAGAGAGGATTATGTTTTCCAATATGCATTGCTTTGTATTTATCAATATTAAAAACTTCCTGCTTCTGATGTACTCACTTTGCTATTACTTTTTGAATTTTTGCCTAGCTATTCTTCAAATTCCTTTTGGGTCATTCTAAAGATATTTTTACATTTCATTTCCTCATGAGTATTTTGATTTCCACTTTTTGAATGATGCCTTTTTGTCTCTTGTGCTTATTTTAATTGATTATTTAGCCATGCAGATTTTTTTTGGTTCTCTTATTATGTTTTTTCATTTAAATTTGAGTCTATATGATAGTGTCTTTAAAAAGTTTCCATGCAGTTTTCAGGGACTTCACTTTTGGCACTGTGCACTGTGCCTTTTAATTTCTGTTTAACTAACTTCCTCATTTTTGTGTAGTCCTCCTTTCTGAAATTAAATGCTGTGGTCGCTTAGGACTAAATCAAGAATTGCCCCTTCTCTTGTGGGTTGTAAAACTAGTTGCTCCAAGAAGCAGTCATGTAAGGTGCCCTGAGATGACATACCCAATCAATGTGGGGATAGTTGAAATCTACCATTATTATTGAGGTTTTTTTTATTTTTATAGCCTCTCCATTTTCCCTAAGCATTTCAAAGTCACTATTACTGTCCTGCTCATGTGGTCGGTATATATTCCTACTGCTATGTTCTTATTATTAAAGCATGGAATTACTATCCATAGAGATTTTACGGAACAGTTTGAGTAATTTAAGATTTTTTGTCGTTTGATTCTACGCTTTCTTTCACATATATTCCTACCTTTCTCATTTAAACTAGAGGATTCTTTAAGTGATGCAATGACTTCCACAAAAAAATTGCTTCTTTTGTCTCAGGAGAGAAACAAAGGGTTAAAAGAGACTTTTTAATTGAATTGTTTTGTTGACCCTTTAGTCAGATGTCCTAGATGTTCACAAACCATCTTTAATGTCAACGGGAGTAATCTTTTAGGTATTTACAGAAAGCACATGTTTATGACTATTATTTCTGGGTTCCACCTATTTGGAGATGACAGGTTCCTACAAGTGTAAGGAATAATGACTTTCTTACTTAGTATAAAGGAGACATTAGCTGCAAAAAATGGACTATTGAAATTATTCCTAAGCATTCTGTCAATGAGAGTAATTTAATTCTGTCTCCCATAGCATTCACCAGCAGCAAAAGATGGTCCTTGTACTTCTTTTATCAAAACCTACTTTTGCCTGTCTTCCTGCCTTTTTAAAAAAAAAAAAGTCCAGCCATATGCAAATGAGACTAGTGATTTGTTCTCTGCAGAGTTTGGTGTCTTTGTGGATTCCTATGGAAGGCGCAGTCGGACAGAGGACCTGAAATGGAGTCGTTTGCCTTTGGCTTTTGGTAGGTGTTGAATGACATTTACCAGTTTTGTATTGTTTCCAACTAGTTCCAGTGTTCAGCATTCTGGGAGTAACAGCGCCAGTGGAAAGCTAAGTTCCTGTTAAGCTGCACAGTTTCCCATTACAGGGCTGCAGTAGAGAGAGATGTCTCTCCTGAAGCCCCAAAGTTATCACAACAAGCAGGGAGGCACCTCTGTCCACTGGGCCTGGTGAGGAGCTGCCTCAGGTCGAGGAGAAGCTCCCCTACTTATAGGCCCCAACAGGGAGCTGCTGCAGATGGGAGAGAGGGGCCCCTCCCTGCTTGTTGCTTCAGCTATGTTGGGGGGACAATGGGGCTCCATGTGCTGTGGAGCCTCATGTGCCCTTCCTTCTCCCCCTGGAGCTGAACTTCCTGGCCACCTCTTGCATGCAGCATGATGCCCCAGAACAGGCATCACTCATTCTGCCTTAGCACCCCATCCAGGTGAGCCTGAGCCCCAACTTGGAGCCACTTCCTGCACTGCAAACTCTTTATCTCCAGCCCCACACTCCCATCTCAGAGGCATATTCCCTTCCCTGAGCCCTTCCCCAAATTCGTAGTTCCCTCTTGCACCCCAAGTCTCTGGGCCCATCCCAACCCCCTCCCTCACCTTACAGACTCGTCGTGTATTCCAAATCCCTCATTCCCACCCCGCAGACTGGAGTCCCCTCTTGCACTCCGAACCCTTCCTCCCCCGAGCCTTCACACTCCTGCACCCCAACCCTCTGGCATAGGCCTGATCCCCCTCCCGTACTCAGAACCCTTTAGCCCCACTCCTGCAATATGTAGATAGTTGTATGTACAAATATATGACACATCACCTCCACATTGCTGCACATAACAAAATTCATTCCACTCAGAGGTGGAAAAAATTGGAAGGAACACTGGTGAGAAGGATCCTCTTCAGATTGTGTTTTCTAGTGGTTACATCCATTTCGGTTTTTACTTATTTGTAATAGCTTTTCTGAAGCATGAAGAATAAGAGAAAAACTAAATTAAAGTGTATATTTGATTACTGTTCCCAGACTGGCTGTAGCTAAATTGGCCTTTGAAATTTTTAAGAGTGCCTGGTCATCTCTGAAATTTTTAACAATCTGCCATATCAAAATTAAACCAAAGGAAACTTGTACAGTGCCTAATAGAATTTGTCCAGTTAATAGTCCATTTTAAAATCCTTTTTGTGTGATGTTATTACTGATACAATGGTATGAGAGCAAACAGCTACAAGTCAATGATTCTTTAAGATTGTTTCTATTTAACATTGTAGTATATAGAAGAAAACACATCCTTAGTCTTCTCTATGGACTGCAAGAGAGCAGGAAAATGTTACTTTTGTCCTGCAAGATTCCTGACTTATGTCGCTAATGTAGAGTCTGTGCATGGTGTTCTTTCTCTGCTGCAGCCTACAGAGAGCCCTACCTGTTTGTGACCCATTTCAATTCTCTTGAAGTGATTGAAATTCAGGCTCGTGCTTCTCTAGGGTAAGTTGTGCTCTGCTCAGCACTTTGCAAAGTAGAACTATGATTTGCTGCAGGGTGTTTTCCAAGAATAATGTACTGCAACCAGATTATAAAGATTTTTTTCTTTCCCCTTGACACTCAGCACTCCTGCACGAGCCCACTTGGATATCCCAAGTCCTCGGTATCTGGGGCCAGCAATTTCATCTGGGGCAATTTATCTGGCCTCTTCCTACCAGGACAAATTAAGAGTGATCTGCTGTAAGGGAAATCTGGTGAAGGAGTCCAATAATGATCATCACAGAGGATCCTCTGCTACACGCAGGTACGAGTTACTGTGCTATACTGAGTCCAAGCCTGCCAATGGGGGTGTGTGCCTTCGGGCCCAGAAAATTACTGCTACTACAGCAGCAGCGGTGGCAAGAGCCATGGGCCCTTTTGAGTCACCACTGGAATGCCGCTCTGAGGGCTAGGAGGTGAGTGGGGGACCAGCACCATAGTCCCAGTGGCTCTGAGGACTGGCTGCCACAGCCCTGCCCATTCCACCTTAGGCCCCACCCTTTTTTGGGAGCACAGAGCTGGGTCCCGCACATCCCTTGCCTGGGGGCCCATAAAAGCTGTCAGCCTCCTGATTCAGTCTTGTTCCTCATGTTATTTAGGCAGTGTTAGTTCTTCAAGTGCTTACTCATGTCCTTTCCATGTAGGTGTGCGTGCACCGTGTGTATAGACATCGGAGCTTTTTCCCCCCCAGCAGTACCCGTTGGGCCAGCCAGGGAGCCCTCTGGAGTGGTGCCGCTAAATTGGCACATATCTGCCCCTGCTGGCCTTCCAATCCCTCAGTTCCTTCTTCCTGCCTTTGACAGTAATTGGAGTGCCTTGACTTCTCTGCACATAGTTGTTCATAGGACTTTGGTGTTGTTTTGCTCTTAGTACTTAGTGGTAGTTAGTAGTCAGTTGTTCACAGTGGGAGTTCCCGCTTTATTTCTCCCCTCCTAAGGAGGGGATGTGGCGGGAGCTGGGGGGCGGAGGGAGGAAGGAGGGGAGACATGGTTTCAAGCCTTGCTCCGAGTACTTGAAACCTATGCCCTGTGGTGACCCCCACAACGCTTGCCTAAAGTGTCTGGGGGAAGGCCACCTTACAGATAGCTGCAAGATTTGCTGGGGCTTTCAGCCCAGAATGAAGAGGGAGCATGATTCTAGGCTCAAGTTCCTCCTGATGGAATCTACTCTCCATCCGCTGGCACCAGACTTGGCACCTATTATACGTGGTGCGCCGGGATTGCTGTGGGAAGCTGCAGGGGCACCGAGACAGTTTGGGACCTTATGGAGCTGACGTCATCCAAGGGTCAGCACCAGCTATTGACACCGGGATGCAGGGAGCAGTGCGGCACTGGAAACGGCAGCGAGACTGGCTTTAAGAGCATCAGCAGCTCTGCTGGCAACCTCCTCCACAGCACTGCCCACCTGAGCGCTTTCATACCAGCACAGCCTGCAATACTGAGGCCATCTTCCGAACATATGCCACCGCCTGCACCGGTCCACCACCACGGGAATCCTGTCGTGGTGGTGAAGCACCAACCCCAGCACCAATCCCCAATATTGTCTTTGACGGCACCACCATGATTGGCGTCGGACTTTTCAGTGGAGGCGGAGGTAGTGTGTTCCAGGGCCTCCTGGACTCGGTCCTGTTCAGTTGGGTTTCCACATAAGCAAGGAAAAGTCCATCTTGTTCCACACTCAAGTGATCAAGTTTGTGGGGACTCATCTAGATTCCACCACAGCCTGGGCCTCCATACCCAGGGCCAAGTTTACAGACATGCAGGACATTATTGAGGGGCTGAAGGTCTCGCCCTTCATAGCAATCAGAAGTTGCATGCAACTCTTGGGCCATATGGCAGCATGTACCTACAAGGTGCAACGTGCCAGATTGCACCTCTGCCCCCTACAAGCATGGCTGAGACATGTTCACAACCTAGCCCACACTCAGCTGGACATGGTGCTCACCATCCCAGGAAACATTCTCCTCTCGTTTGAGTGGTGGTTGCAGGAGGCGTGGTCTGTGCGGGCATTCCTTTCACCAGATAGTGTCCCTCAGTGCAGCTGGTCATGGATGCTTTGGACACAGGCTGGGAGGGGTAAACCTTTTGGGTCTCCAGACTCAAGGTATGTGGTCCCAAGCAGAACAGTCCCTTCATATAAATGTTAGAGAGCTCAGGGCAGTCCGATTAGCCTGCCAGGTATTTCTGCCTCACCTGAGGCACAAGGCTGTCTCGGTCCTGACAGACAATTCAGTAGCGATGTTCTGTATCAACAAATAGGGTGGACCTCGTTCTCCCCTGTGTCAGGAAGCCTGTTCCTATAGGAATTTTGCCTTGCTCATGATATTCACTTGGAGGCTCCCGAGGACCTGAAACGTCCTGGCGGACAGGCTCAGCAGGTCATTCAGTGATCCCTCAGGAAGGACATAGTGTGGGATATTTTCCACAGGTGGGGACATCCCCACCTAGACCTGATTGCCATCTACAGCAACATAAAGGGTGGGTCTAGACTACAGGGTTTTGTCGACAAAACTATACCTGCGTCTACACTGCCGCTGCATAATGTCAACAGAACTTGGCAGTTTTGTCAACGGCCGTAAGCCTCATTCTACGAGGAATAACGCCTTTTGACAACAGAGTTCTGCTGACAGAAGGCATTATTGCATCGATACTGTCCTTTGCGTCTACACTGTCATGTTGACAAAGTGGCTTGCTTTGTCGACAGAACTGGATGTAGTCTAGACACTCTTTGTCGACAGAAGCTTTGTCAACAGTATCTGTCGACAAAGCCTCTGTCGACAAAAGCCTGTAGTCTAGACGTACCCAAAGTGTTGGGACTTCTGCTCCTACCTGGGCCATGGCCAGGGTCGCTGAGGGATGCTTATATGTAGATTGGCCCCCTCAACTGCTGTATGTGTTCCCTTTTACCCCAATACACAAAGTCCTCCTCAGGGTGAAGAGGTTCAAGGCCTCAGTGATATTAGTGGCGCCAGAATGGCCCCGCCAACACTGGTTCCCCACTCTCCTGGATCTGTCAGTGGAGGAGCCCATGGTGCTTCCCTTACTATCTGATCTCATTACCCAGGACCTGGGGAAGTGGGAGGGGACAGATGTGGCACTCGAACCTCCACTCCCTCCATCTCGCAGTGTGGAAGGTTGGTGGTTAAGGGGCGCTGAGCATCTCTGCTTGGAGGCAGTAAGGAAAGTCTTGTTGGAGAGTAGGAAACCCTGCACTAGGGCCGCATGCTCAGCAAAGTGGAGATGTTTCCCTAATGGGCCTCCCAGAGCGGGGTGGACCCTATGGAAGCCCCATACCACTCATCCTAGAATACTTTGAGCTCAGGTGGCAAGGTCTATCTACTTTGTCAGTTCAGGTTCCCCTGGTGGCCATTTTGGGCTTTCACCCAAGGGAACAGGTCAGGCTGTGTTTGCCAATGCACTAGTCAAGCGCTTCCTTAAGGGGGTGGACAGGCCTATATCCATCAGCCCCTTCCACCCTGGGGTCTTAACTTGATCCTCACAAGGCTTATAGGTCTTCTGTTTGAACCCCATTGCCACTTGTTCCATAAAACAGCTTTCATGGAAGATCACCTTTTTGGTGGCCATCATGTCCACTAGCATGGTGTCAGAGTTATGGGGCCCTCACATCAGAGCCACTGTATACAGTTTTCTTTAAAGACAAGGTGAGACTGTGCCTTCACCTGGAATTTCTCCCAAAAGTTGTCTCCCATATTCACATATCCCAGGACATTTACCAGTTTTCTTTCCAAAACCTCACGCTGCGCCTAAGGGCCTTACACTCATTGAATGTCAGGAGAGCCCTAGTGTTTTATGTAGCAAGAACAAGACCATTTCACAGATCACCTCAACTCTTTATTTCCATAGTGAAAAGGGTGAAGGGCCTTCCGGCGTTGGCCCAGCGTTTGTCAACCTGGATCTCGTGCATTAAGGCATGCTACCACCTCGCCAACGAGCCACTGCCTCCCCTCACAACCCATTCCACTAGGCCGCAAGCTTTGTCCATGGCCTTTTTTGCGCAGGTGCCCATCCTCAACATCTGCAGGGTCATCTGTGCACATTCACCAACCACTATGCCATCATGCAGTAGGCCAGGGATGATGCAGCCTTTGGTAGGGCTGTGCAGCAGTCCATTTCCAGTTAATCTCCAACCCCACCTCCTGTGGTAGAGCTAGGGAGTTGCCACATGGAATGGACATGAGAAAGCACTTGAAGAAAATACGGTTACTTACCTCGTAACTTGTTCTTCAAGATGTGTTGTTCATGTCCACGCCAAATCCCACCCACCTCCCCTTCATCAGAGTGTTCCGGCAAGAAGGAACTGAGGGGGTGGAGGGCCAGCAGGGGTATATATGCACCAAGATAGCAGTGCCAGTCCAGGATGCTACCTGTCTGTCTCAATGGGTACCGCTGGGGGGGGGAAGCTCCAACTTCTGTGCACGTGGCACGCACACACCTACATGGAATGGATATGAGCAACACATCTAGAAGAACAACAGTTATGAGAGGTAAGTATCTGTTTTTTCTAGAGCCTTTTCTCCCATATTGTTGCATGGCAACCTCATTTTGCTCTAATGGGAAAATTTCCTCCACAAATACTTTCAAAACAAAACAGGAGTGTTTAGTGATGTAAATACCATTGTGAAAAAGGAGATTCCTCCAGGCGATGCATGTGTGTGTGATATTCTTTCTAAAATCCTTTTAATTTGTGTGTCCAAAACAAAATTGCCATGGAAGTACATTTCCTAGTTGTTCTAGGAAGAGAGATACTCCAGCTGAGTTCATTTTCAGATCCGCAAATCCTCCAGAATGGGAATGTCTTGCGACACTTCATAAATTAAAAGAATTTACTCTAGAACAAATAGATAATTAGATTGTGATGATTTCCATAAGGACCATGGGAAGGATTTCTGTGTTGAAGCATAGGATGGCAGCCTTCCTCACTGAAGATAATTTTGCATGGAATGGGTTGCTCAGTGATCCATAGGTGGTCCCTAGATTAGTGCTGGATTAAATAGAAATGAGTTTGTTCCACAAGTAATCAGGATACTTTGTTTTCTTAACGTGACCAAGAAACCTGCAAAAACATTGTTTTAGAACAATAATAAAACTAGACTTTTAAACATTGATACACTACATTAATTGTTTAAATATTTCTTGAAATAAATTGCTTGCTCCTAATCCTGGAATTATTCTTTAGCTATAGCAGCTGAGGCTGCTAGAAGATGATTTGGGCCAGAAATGATATATTACTATCTTGCTAATGCGGCCATAACTTGAAAGTCTAATGTTAACATTCACTATTGCCATGAAAATGGAACACAAGTGATTTCAAATTATCTTTAAAAGCTAAAATCCCAACCCTTTAAAGATCGTCCGTGTAAATGCGACAGTGTAGGAGAGTGTACTAAGTGATGTGATCTTGTGTTAATCAGAATGGGGCCAAATTAAACAGTATAAGTGAATATTGCGGCTGATAGGGCTGTATTGTATAGTGAAAAGTCTTATCTATAAAATGAGAGAGAAATCTAAGCCTGGCAAATTTGTAACCTCCGTGCTCCCATCCTCTTATCAGAATGCTTACATAGACATCCAGTAACTTGTGCTATGTGTACAAAACATGAGGTGTAAATTAATTTTTGATACACTTTCATATAATTTAGTAGAAACACTGATCAAGCTATGTGGTCTCCTGGTGCAGAGACTTCTGCAGCAATATTTACATTTATCTTCAGAAAGAGGATACAATTATTTTCTGTAATAGTTGGTTTCTGGCCATAGCCTGTTTAAAGCCACACTTATCTACCTCTTCTCATGAATTGTCGTTTAGGCTTCTTTAGGACACCATGTTAAAGGAAAACTGCTGGTAAGTGTCTGTAATAGTTACGTTCCATCCAGCCAGGACTTACCTGGTGGCTGGTAACAAACCTTTGTAGTTGGTGCTATTATATCCACAGAGCACACATCTGGGAACCTAGGAGTGTGGCTTTTCTGAACAGTTCAGAGAAGTGGCTTCCCTTTTTCAGTAAGGCTGAATTAGTTGTGGGCATGTTTTCATTTGAACAATGTGAAGTGATTGGGGGAGTGGGGAAGATACACTCTTCTTAATTAAAAATGTAACTTTAAGGTTTTTGTCACTCAGCTGTCCACGTCCATTGTTTTTGAATGACAGTAGCCCTAATAAGAGAGGTCCTCCCACATATAATGAGCACATAACCAAGCGGGTAGCATCAAGCCCAGGACCACCAGAAGGTCCAAGCCACCCTCGAGAACCAAGCACACCACATCGGTATCGAGAGGGAAGGACAGAGCTGCGCAGGGACAAGTCTCCTGGGCGACCACTGGAGAGAGAGAAATCTCCAGGCAGGCTTCTGAGCACCCGCAGAGAAAGGTCCCCAGGAAGGTTGTTTGACGAGAGCAGTAGGGGGCGAACACCTGTGGGAGGTGCAAGAACTCCACTCTCACAAGTCAATAAGGTAAGTTAAGCTGGAGCTCTGTCAAACTTCTGAGTCTCCCGCTGGGGAGTCACTGTTTGCATAGTGAAACGCCTGTGTGGGAGAGGGGCTTCAACCTACGCCCACTTTAAAATATGTGCAGTCGCAGTCCATAGAAACATATAATAGGCATTGGATATCTGAAAATCTCTTCAACAGAGAATATTTTCTTCCAGTGCTATCCTAGAGTGTTTAGATCTGTTTGACTATAGTCTACATCTGTGAATGAGGAGCGATCTGCACAGAGAGAAATCAGGTTCACACTGAACATGGGAGGAGGTTTATTTGGGAGGAGAAGGTGCTTGTCAGGAGCACATTATGTGCCAGGTAAAGATGGTGACCTTTCCTTCACTGGTAGGGGAAGATTCATGCCACACAGTGTTTTCATCTAGGCAAGGAGACAAATGGTACTCTGCTACTGCTACCTACTGGCAACAGTGCTGCTTATATGACTTGGGACCACATACAGGAGAACAGGAATGTTTTACTCCATCTTGAATAACTTGTAATTTTATTTCTGCTAGGTCTGGGACCAATCTTCAGTATAAGTCTCAGCTAGACAAACTTACTCCTCATCGTGATCTGCAGGAAAAACAAAGGAAATGTACTGAGTATATGCACTCCATGCTTCTGCTGCCCGGTTACCAAAACAACCTTATGGGGCCGGAACTTACTCCACATCTGGAGACGTGTGACTCTAACAAGGATTGTCTGCCTCTCAGTTTATTTCCCTGCACCTTCCTGCAGTCATACTTTTTGCACTTTGTACTACTGTTACTCTTTCAAGCAGTTCATAAACTTTTTGTACTCTAGCTTTAGTCCTTAATAGTTCATCAAGGAAATCAAATGGGATGAGGATCCCGACCCAGATCTTAATGTGGTTAGCACCATTTACCAGATAACAAATCATAGTTTTGAAAAAGATGCTGGTATTTGTGATGGCCTTGTAAATGGAAAGGCCATGGTGAGTCGGTTGCAGTAGACAGCATCGCTGGATATTCTCTACAGGACTCTAGAGAATTAATCTGGATCTGTTTGTTCCCCTCCCTCCACCCCTCCCCCTCCCATTCAAAGCTCATTCTCTTTTGTTCTCACTCAAATTGCTCCAGTGCAGCTTTGTTCAGATGGATGATGAGAAGGGCAGATCCCTTGATTAGATGGTCACAGTCCCCCATGCCCTAAAACAAAGTGCATTGTCTCTGACATTCTAGGGTACGAGACTTTCGACCCAAGTTTTCTGCATGGCAATTCACTGCATGCTGCCGCACCATCACGTTGGCTGCTCTCTCCTTTTAGGTTGCTGTGCTAAGTATTGTATTGTACCTCACCTGTAAATTAATTGAAGTCTTTAGATTACGCTGCAAAATGACTGCCATGATTTACTGGAGAATTTGGCACAGAAGAGAGTTACTTCCTTATTATATGGCAAGAGAACTATAATCACTATCCCTCTCCTTCACATCACCCCAGTGTCTAACATGATCCCATTCAGAAATTGCATCCGAATCTTATGGCCATTGTTTTCCATAGAGGCCACTCCTCACAGTCAGGTTGTCCCCTCTCCCCCGAACTTCATAGGAAAGCATGAGAAAGCAAGTGCACAGAATTATCATCTCTCAAAACAAAATTCTTACTTTATGATTGTATCTTGTACTGTAAAACCTAACAGTCACGGCACAAGAGGATACTTGCAATAAACAGCTTTGGCGGTTACCAAACACCTCACCTCTGCTTCTGCCTCTAACCTCAAGCCATTTATTGCTTCATATTCTCCAATGCCATGAACATTTTCCCTTGTAACTGAGCCAGGGAGCAAATGATTCTCGAGGCAGCTTTTGACCATTCAGTCTGCTTCAGCAACATGCTGAGTGAACAACTGTGTTCTCTATAAAAAAGGAAAGGAGCAAAACTGCATCCAGTTTTCCCATTGGCCAAGCCTTTTATCTTCCGCTTGTTCCTTGCCAGCCAGTGCTAACCTGTCCTAGACACCCATAAACCTCCAAATGCCTTGTCAGTGCCCTTTGGCAAGTTCATGGATATTGTGTTCTGTTCTCTTGTCTGTTGGGTTACTTTAGACCAGATGATTTGGCAGGAAACGTGCTGAAAATTGTCTCTTGGTCTTAGTATTTTGAAAGGTCACAGAGATCAGTCTTTAAGTCTTTGCATCTCATGGAAGATCTTCATGGCCTAGAAATGGGTTTGTCAAGTCCTGAGAGTGTATATCTTGTGTCTTGTTTGTGAAATGCTTCCTGTTATAGAGATAGCTCAAAGGACTGTACATATTTACGAGAAACTTTATATTCGTAACAAAAGGAAATTGAATTGGTTTCTACTTTTTTATTGTAAACTGCATTTTTCAACACTAGCTTTTTGTTTTAATGGTGGTTGTGGACAGCCATCTTCAGACATTGGAGGGGCCTCAGCTTAATCCTCCCAGATCCCATGAAGAAATATTGTGACATTAAATTACAATCAAAAGCTTGTTAGCATAAATGAGATTTTAGGTATCTAAAAGTACAGGATTTTTCTTCATTACCTTTTTATTATTGACAAGGGAGGAAACCACAAATACAGTTCAAAGTCCACCTGGAAAATATTGAACTTTGTTGTTGAAGAATAACCAAATAAAACAATTAACTATATTGACTAGCATGGTGAAATGACCTTTTCCTTCCATGTAGGGTACCACTAAACTAGTCTATCAGATTAGCCATTCTTGGGAGCTATGTAATCAATAGTGCAAGCTTACCAAAGAGCTCATCTTCAGACTATTCTGCCTTTTAGCAGACATCTTCCCATGACCAAGTAGCATATGCGCTATCAGAAAGCTAAAACATATTGATTTGAACTGAAACAGGTTTTTAACTAGCAGTGTAAGCCCTTAACTATACATCCATTGATGGTAGCAGAGATGAAGATGAGTATCTGGAAGACTCTGGCCCTTGGCAAATAATCCAAATACAAAATTTCAGGTAGGAATAAACCCTTTTAGTTGCCAATAGCATCGGCGGCTGCTGCTGCTGCTGCTCTCCTGCAGCAGTGTTTTAATAGGAAGGGGAATGGTTAGTTATTCATCCCACCATCTTAATATTCTGGTGCTGTAATGCCTGAGAGCTGCAATTTTTTAAAAGCCTACACAAATATAATTCAGATTGTACTTAATCTGCCAAGTTACTGTACATCTTAATAACTTACACCTGGTGGGAAAACTCTAGATCAGACTTAATGTAAATACAACTATTTTTAACTAACAATTTTTACAGGGTCTGAAGAATTCTTTCACAGGAAGAGTTTTTAATATTCACTCTGCTGCCTGCAGTAACTTTTTATTTCTGTCCTCCTACTGTTCAGTGTTTTTGTGCACATAAATATCCCAACCTCCCCATAAAGGCTTTTCTTGGCAGGCGTGTGGGAGATTTACTAATAGCTACTCTTACATTTTGGTCTACACAACATTTTACATGAAAATGTTCTGCATAAAGCCAAACTGCTTGATTTATCTATTGTGCCTACTATCTGATGTATCTGATGAAATGCTAACTTGTTAAATGTTCCTTTATTTCTATTTTAATGTGCACAGAGAATACATCTTTAAAACTCATTGTTTCATTCCTATGATGCATGATCAGAATTGTAACAAAACTAAAATAATCTAGAAACGTGAAGTAAAATATTTATTAAGCCTTTTGACTGCCATGAACACTACACACATTCTCAGCCACCTTGACCCTATTTTCTGTGCTCAAATTTACTGGAGAAAAAGCATTGTGTCTATGGCAAATTTAAGGTTTACTTGCATGAAGCAACGGTAAGGAGACATATGGCACCTACCTATAATGGTAGTCTATCAACAAACAAGCTGGCATATGAAGTAGTAGCTATGCTATCATGTTTTGTACCCAGCTTTTTCCTTTGGATGGATTTAATTCATGCGGTAACAAAGGGTGCAGAATACAATGACTGAGTTGCATACACTTCTTGCAGAAATCCACCCCATTGACAGTAGGGCTGGCTATGGTCTGACATACTGTCCCTCTAAGGCACATTTTAGAGCATGCAGTTGGTTGCTTTTATGAAAGGGTCGGATCTGAAAATACATGTCACCAAAAAGTGTGCGTGGCTTCCATACACAGAATGAGAGTTAGATATAAACATCCAGTTCCACTACAGACTATGGGACTTTTCATGAAACATGGAACAGTAGAAACTAAATGATTATGACAAATAGCACCTACTATCAGCACAGGCTGAGGGAATTTGATGCCAAAGGCAAAAAATGGTGCTTTGACAGACGTATAGGTTACATCTACATTGGCAAGATTTTGCACAAATACTTTTAACGCAAGAGTTTTTGCATAAAAGTATTTGTGCAAGAGAGCGTCTACACTGGCATGTGCTTTTGTGCAAGAGATGTGCTTTTGTGCAAAAGCATCCGTGCCAGTGTAGATGCTCTCTTGTGCAAGAAGGCTCTAATGGCCATTTTAACCATAGGGCTTTCTTGCACAAGAAATTCATGTTGCCTGTCTACACTGGCCTCTTGTGCCAGAACAATTGTGCAAGAGGGCTTTTTCCTGAGCGGGAGCATCATAGTTCTTGCGCAAGAAGCCCTGATTTCACACATTAGAACGTCAGTGTTCTTGCGCAAGAACTCCCCGCCAGTGTAGACAGGCAGCATGTTTTTGCGTGAAAGCGGGTGCTTTGGTGCAAAATCATGCCAATGTAGACATAGCCATAGTGTGTTGAGCTACCTACTAGGGTTTAGCCTTTAGTACAAGGAGATCCATCCACCCCCTAATTTTAGAGCAGTTGCAGCAGAGAATAATTCCACTTTAGCCTAGGAAAATGTAGTCAGGTGCAAAAGTAATAATTAACTTTTCTTCCACTTAGTTCATATCATTTGTTGGTGAAAGGTGTGAAGTAATTAATCTTTTTCCATGTTTCAAGCTGGGGCTTGAAGAAGTTAGGTCCACATGCTATAAAGTTGGGGGGTGGTTGTTTTAATTATTAGGTAACAAAGCGAGGGTTATTCAGTTAAACACAAATGACTAGTTCTATTTGCTGTATATAAATCAAAGCAAGGGCAGGAAGTCAGTTTGTGACACTGAGGCAACCAGGGTGTAGAACAGCAATCATTTAAGCAGTGTGTATGAATTAATCTTTGCATGCTAGAAAATACCAGGCTTTTTCCCCCCAACTCTGGGCTGTATACCCCTTAGGTTCTTTTGACATTTTTATTTTCACATCCCAATGTTAGTGCTGTTAACCCCCATCCTGCAACCATATCCAGCCAAAGCCAAAAAGGGCAGGTATACAAATTTATACATTAACCAGATGTTAATGTCAGTAACATATACATGCTAAACAATGTATGGCTTTTGAGCTGAGGCCATTTCATAAATGTGTGCTCCAAAAATTTCAGCCAGACCTTGAAAATGGCTGGCTCTTATTTTACTAAAAAACCATATATGGATATCAAGTTTAAAAGCAAGCACTAAAAAAAAAATGGTAATCCTAGTACTGCATGTTTATTGCCTGCTGTGGTGTTAGCCATGGTCCAGTTTTCCTCCTTGCCAAGTGCCCTCAAAACAGCTTGCCAAAGTAACCCATGCACAGAACCACAGATAACTGCTCTATATCTGCAGCTGTGGCTGCATAGAGTTGCAACTCATTTTTGCACCTAGAACTCTGAAAATTTGTAGATAATCTGATTTGTATCCATGGGTATCTGCAGATCATTTTTGCAGATACACATTTTGTACCTGGGCAGGGCTCAATCCATGTGCCAGCAATAAGCACATGACCCTATTGTCTGTAACCAGTATAACAACAACTGTTCAGGCATTCAGTATTGCAGGCAGAAGTTCTGCTAGATGCCATGGGCCATAAGGCAACACAGTGGTAGTGACTGGAGTATTACACTTTGGGACATGGTGCTGACACACAGCTCTCACTGGAGTATTACTGCAAGACGCAATCTACGTGTTCCTGTACTGTAGTCTCCCCCAAAGACAGATGCAAAGGAGAAGTATGTAACTGGTCACATCAGCCATTGGCAAAATGGGCTCTGGCTTTTCCCCAGCCAGTGAGTACTGTGCTGTAGAGCCTCACAACACAAGTTTTAACAGTCCAAACACAATGAGTTCAAAACACAGCACAAGGCTTTCTCTATTTGGCAGCCCACATGGAGAAAAGGCTTATGAGGTTGCTCTTCTCAAAGGCTACGTCTACACTGGCAGGTTCTTGCACAAGAAGCCACAGAGTGTCCACACAGCCCGCCAGCTCTTGTGCAAGATGATTTACAGTAAAGCGTGGGAAGAGAGGGCTTCTTGTGCAAGAGCTATGCTCTTTTCTAAGAAGTGTAAGCCCTCTTGCGCAAGAGGGTAGTGTGGACAAGTATCACTGAAGAATGCCATTGGGTGACCTCAGGGATTCCTTTTTATACCAGCCAGAAATTAACCCTTATTTATTCAACTCAGGAGTATTTAGTATCATTTCCCTGTTTCTGCAAACACTGCAAATAATCATTGTTGAAAGTTAATGCTGTTTTGCAACATGAGTTTGAGCATCACGTTTTTGGTGTGGGCATTTCCTTACTTTTGGGATCACCTTTCTGATGTGGGCAGATAGAGTATATGCATTGATTTTACTTCGAGGTCCCACTGGGATTCCAGCTGAGTTATGCTGCAGCTGGTAATATTGAGTTCTGCTGCACTTTAATGTAGTTTTCTAGCTGTTAAGAGACCTCCCCCGGTCTAGATTTCCTGTTGGCCCAAGTTCACAAGTGTTACAAGGTGCAGGCTCTATATGGTACAATCTCTTCTCTCAGACTTTCTTTCTGATGCCTCAGTTATCCTTAATGATAAACATAAAATAAACTTTTCTAAGCAGTCAAGTATACCTAGTACATCAAGGCATAACAAATAGAGATTGTCACATTTGAAGCAGCTTGAGCAATCTTAGAACAAAAAGTTTCCCAGAAGTGAAATCCTTACATTTTCCAATTGCCAAAGCTCATTAATAGCATTATTTACTTCCCCTCTACCAATCTTAAAATGTATTACTCCCTATCAATTTGTGATGCATGTTGAAGCTGGGTTTTACAAAAGTAAAGTAGCTACCACGTTAACCAGGGAGAGAAACTGCATAATTAGCTAAGCATTATGCAACCGCCAACCCAGTAAAGTCTTGGCCAGGGAGCGAATAGCAAACAACACATTTTTCTTTAAAACGCTTTATTTTTAACTTGTTTTTGACAAGGTCAGACTATGACAGGAATTTCGTGTTTTCAAAGAAAACCCAACAGCAATGTACCCTCAAGGACTCAAAATATAACAACTGAACAGATCAGAAGTCTGGAACTGGATCTTTTACACTGACTGTCACATCCTAGCATGGTCCCCAATGATCTAGTCGTCCTCTGATTAGCTACCTGGTGATTTTTGTACTGCGCACCCCTGCATGGGATATGGACTGAGGTCACAACTGGCACTCTGACTGGTGCCGAGGAATGTGCAGGGAGACAACTACACATTCCCCAAGGTGGTCCCTCCAGGTCAGACCTGAGGCACATTGGCAGGGAATTTTGCACTATCCCCATCATGCATTCTTTTGGGGGATCAAATAGATCAACAGTCTCAGAGGCAACCTGGCACCTTTTGCAAGAACTACATTCATTTACAAAATACAAATAAAGCAGGAAGTGTCAGAAACTGTTGGGATTCCTTGCTGCCGAGACCACATGAATTTAAGCTGGCAGAGTCAAATGTAAATATAGATTCAGGGCCAATCCCAACCTTGACATAAGTTGGTACAGTGCCACTTTACAGGGGCTACACCTACTTATACCCTCAATATCTCATTTACTGTACCATTTTTAGAGTATCTCGGAATCACCTTATCATTAATTGATAAAAGCTAATTAGAGTCATTATCCTACATTGGTCAGTTTTCTTGCAGGAACTCAGCCCTGTTTAAGTCAGCTCTTGTCAGAAAAAAAAGATTACAAGTCTGTAACAAGAACAGATTATTGCAGGATACATTATATGGTCTTAGCAAAAAAACAGTAATTAAGAATAATTGTCTTTACCAGCCAATTGCACTGGGAAAAAGTTATTTCTGAGTTCTCATAAGAGAAAAAAATGCTAGAGCATCACTTACATTGGAAAACTTACTGAACCCCTGTTTACTGATTAAAGAAAAATTGTGTGAGTGTTGGTAGGCAGCATCTCTGGCTTCACCCAAAAAAATCTGCAATAGAAGGAGTGCCATTTTCCACATGTATTTAAGCCAGGGAATATGGTGGAGCTCAGCCAGTAATATAGTGATATCATTCAGCCTTATGATAAAAAACAGCCACTCAAACAGCAAGGATCCTGCACAATTGAGAATATTATCTTCTACAGCTTCTATCACTCATGAACCACATCTGAGCCATCACTATCCCTGTATTTTCCAGCATGATTTCACTAATAGATCCCAAGTGATTGTTACTGAGCTGAAAAAATGGCAACACCACCGATCAGGTGTTTGGTCCTGGCTGAATCTGAAAATTTCCAGGTGGGACTGGAGAACAAGGCAAAAATTAGACAAATGTGAAGTCTTTAAACCTGTATGAAATCAGAGTGTTTACGATAGGCTAAATCATGCACATTTTGGTATAGCAAAGAATTTGTTTCCTCCAGCACTTCATCATTCCCAGGATACCTGGTTACTAAATGCAGGACCCATCATATTGGCTTGTACAGCAAAGTAGTCACGTATTTTTTCTTGTACCGATGGGTGGCACTAAGCACCATTACTCCATCCTAGGGAAAATGGAAAACAAATTAGCACAACCTAATGGTCAGGGCTCGCCATGCGGTGGCGAGCCCCACTCGCCAGCTGCACGGTTCTGCACTCTGCGAGTAGATTACACTATTTGTTGAGCCCTGCTAATGGTTAGCTAAATGCAACTGCTATGAAAGGCAAGACTCCTTTACCTTGATAGAAAGTGCATAGAGGTGGTTCAGCATGACATGATTAGGCTCAGGAAGCAGAGCTGGATCGCACTGAAAAGCATATCAAGGGAGGAGACAGAGCATGGAAGATTAAATTATGGCAGATATTGTCTTTAGTTGTCAGCAAATCTTGGCACTGGTTTCCCAAGGGAAAGAGCTGTCACCCTTGGATGGTAGGAAGGATAAGGGGGCCCATGAAAATAGGGAGGTAGGGGGGTCCTCCAGTGCCAAGAACAAAATTCCAATACAATCAATGATCACTTAAGGAGGGATCCAGGGCATCAATGGGGTTACATTTCCACCATATATAGCAATGGGCCTTTTGTGATTTCTCTAGGGTACGTCTAGACTACATGCCTCTGGCGACAGAGGCATGTAGATTAGGCTACCGGACATAGTAAAATGAAGCGGCGATTTAAATAATCGCGGCTTCATTTAAATTTACATGGCTGCCGCGCTGAGCCGACAAACAGCTGATCAGCTGTTTGTCCGCTCAGCGCGCTAGTCTGGACGCTTCCCTGCCACCATCAAAGGTATTTGTCGACCACCCAGGTATGCCTCCTGGGATGAGACATACCTGGGTGGTCGACAGATACCTTTGATGTCGGCAGGGGAGCGTCCAGACTAGCACGCTGAGTAGACAAACAGCTGATCAGCTGTTTGTCAGCTCAGCGCGGCAGCCATGTAAATTTAAATGAAGCCGCGATTATTTAAATCGCCGCTTCATTTTACTATGTCCAGTAGCCTAATCTACATGCCTCTGTCGCCAGAGGCATGTAGTGTAGATGTACCCTAGGTTTGCTATGTTCTCAGAACTTGCCATGAATAGCGTAGGACTTATGATGGGGGGGCATGAGGGAGAGGGGGAACGGGGTTACAGCTTTAACCTCTCTCAACCAGGACTCTGGTCAGACCATGGATGTTCTAGGACCAGAGAGTCTTGTTGGGACTCTCCCGCTGGGAGCTGGCAGCAGGGGTGGGGAGCCCTGTGTTCGGAGGGTTTGTCAGCAGAAGGGAGCCAGCTAGGAAGCTGGCAGCCATACTATGGCTGCCAGGGCCAGTGGCATAGAGGCGAGGGGCCAGAAATGACCTCCCCTGGTCTGGCAAAATCCCTCATCCAGGACTGATTTGATCCCAGGGAAGTCTGACCTGTACTATTCTTCCAAATTAGAAAAAGAATTGGGTAAGAAGATAATTACAAAGGGATCAGTTTGGACTTGGGTAACAAAGACAACACAGTAGGGGATACATCCAAGGTTTGAGTGTGTTACAAGCAGCTGCAGTGAGTGCTTAAACTCTTAAATACCTGATCCAAAGAAATAAAAGTGGCCCACTCACAGAAATGCCAGTGTCCTTATTCAGGATCACTTGCAGCAGGTGTGGTGGAAGAATAGGTGGAGTCTTGAATCGTTCCTCTGGTTTACAAATATAGGGATCCTGATGGTAGGGTCCTGGTGGGGAGCTAGATATCTCTGTAGGGAGAGGTTACATGTTTAAACGTTAAAAAGATCAACCCATTACAGGTATGTTTAGCTGCAGTAATAATTTAACAGCCAGATACATGTACGACAGAAGCTAATTGCACTAAAAAGCAAGCCCTCTAAGAATTACAGAAATACCACACTTCCTATACACTCTAGATAAAGTTTCCTGAGACATTTCCTGCTGGGCCAGGAACAACCATCAGCTGGGACAGAACAGTTGCAGGCTGCAGCTACACAGCACTCTAAGAAGTTTTGTCGTGTCATTTCACTCACGTTTCCTACAACCTGAATAGGTGCTCTAATCCTGGATCATTGAGTAAAGCAGGGCTGCTACTGCTCCTCTTGAGTTTTGTGTGGGGCTTAATCTGGTAGACATGCACCAAGGTAGTGGGGCTCAACTCTTCCAGACTTTACTGCAGGGCTACTCAACTTTGGAAGCACCGTGGGGTACAATGACACTCATAGCATATGCTGAGGCCCACAACCTAAGTGTGGTTGCATATACATGCAAATATGTATGCAAATAAGCTTCTTTCACACTGACAGGAATGAATACACAGCACTTCCCACAATGCCCCAGCACTCCCTGCACCTCCTCCCTGGGGGCTAGAAACGCCTACACCCTGTACCTGTCTGTTCCAGCCAGCCCATCCACTTGCATCTTTCAGTGCTCACCTCGCCTGGGAGACACCTTGCCATTGTGGAACGTGTTCCCAGTGGAAGCCACGTTCAAAGGATCCCACCTGCGGGTCGCATACTGAGCCCACGTAAATCCAAAAAACCACGTGGGCTGCATGCAGCCCACATGTTGAGTAGTCCTGCTTTACTGTAACCCTTTTAGGAGTCCGAGTCATCTTGTGTATCCCAAAGTTTCACCTCGCTTAAAAAATACTTGGCTGAGAAATCTGACATATAAACTCAGAAATGTCACAGCAGACAGTGATAGTGAAATAAGTGCTTTCGCATTTTTATCATGCACTTATAAAATAAATCAGCTGGACTATAAATATTGTACTTACATTTCAAGTGTATAGGATTATAATTAATTCACGGTCTGTATTAAATTTTAGTTTACTGACCTCACGAGTGCTTTTTACCAGTGTGACTTTACCAGTGGAAACATAGCAGTCTAGGCAATTTGGGTACCTACAGGATTAGGCGGCATCAGGGCAAGGGTCTTGTGAGTACTAAGGATATCAACATGTAGTCTACTCACAATTAACTGGTAAACATAGGCTTGCTGGTTTATCTTATTGCCTACACACACTCTCCCACCCTCCCTGCCCTGCTGCCTCTGTATTGGGTGGTGGGAGAGAGCATGAGTTGGTGCCTATGAGGAGCTGGCTTTAAGCAGGCTCCCCATAAGCACCAAATCCTCCTGCCCCCCACAATCCCGTGCTACTGCCTCTGATAGAGATGCAGTAGTGCGGAGGGTGGGGGGGCACGCTGGAGCTGACATGCCCAAGGAGTCGACTTGTGGCTCTTCACATGTGCTGGATCAGCGGACCTGCCTGAACTCCCAACCTTGCTGCCTCCTACAGAGGCACTGAGTGTCTGCTACAGACATACTGGACCAGAAAATTAAAAAAAAAAAAAAAAGAGAAGGGACCAGCCCTTCTTGACTGCCTACCCCTACCCAGCTGGTCTCCAGTAGGCAAATCGTGGGGTCTTTAGCAAGGAGCCCAAGAGATGGTTTTAAAGACCTTTATGCCTGAGCTTCCCCAAACTCTGTCAGATTCTGAAACTTGAATTCATTTTGCATTCTGCCAGCTACTACTGTTCCAGTCTGTGTAATAGGAGTAGCATCTTGCTGATGAGGTGACCAGTGTCAAAATTAACCCTTTATTTTAATAAATCAGATTCCCTCCCTCTCACACCTTTGGATGGGGTGCAAAGATTTGAATCCAAGTCTTCCACCTCCCACGTGAGTGCCCTAACCACTGGACTATGGAGTATTCTGGACTGGGTCTCTTTAAATCTCTCCTACTGAAACTGATCCACTTTGTATGTGAACACTTAAATTTTCACTAGAACAGGAACTGGCCTTTGGGTTTCCCACACCCATCATACACAATCTTATTGCAGTCCCACAGTACAACACTTAAAGCTGTAGTTCCCAACCTTTTCAAGCATACCGACCCCTTTTCAATCTATTAAATTTCATGGACTCTCCCTGGGGGAGAAAGACAAAGAACTGTAAGAAAAAGAACAAGAAAAAAAAAGGGATTGGGCCACCACTACTGATTCATCCTGGAATGGTCTGGAATCACCATTCAAATGGCTTCATTATGATCTTGATGAGGTTTGACCAGTGACCTGTAATCTTGCTACAATCTCTTCATTCATTCCAGCTTCTCCTTTTTTGTTCCTTGATTCCTGCATATAACCCCAATAGATCGGTATAGAAAAAGAGAGACTCTTCTGCTTTGGAGATTTAATGCAAGATCAGGAATTAAATGTGCAGATTATTTGTGCAACTTCAAGTATGTGGCATAAGATTACAATTGGATTCATACCAGACATCTCTGAACACTTCTGGGAGTCCACCATTAAAGCATCAAATACTTCAAAGTCAGTTTTCTTCACCTGAATGATGTTGTTAACAGTACCAAGCTGGCTGGTTACTACTGGCTGGGAATAAACAGAGGCAAAAGCCACAATTCAGAAGGTATGCAGGGTTATTAATATTCTATAGACTTGAAAACCCAGTATCCCAGAGTCCTCATCTACTTCATAGCCTCTTATTTTACAGCCAGCCAGCATTACTACCCTCAGTTTGGTAGTTAACTAACCCAGCTAGTGCCAGGAACATTCCACCAGCTCAAACAGTCAATTGCCTTGATCAGCAATGGTCTTTTCTTTTAGGTTAGCATGGAAGCTAATTAATTTCTCCCATTCACATGCATGGATCAGCTTATAAATCTGCAAGATCACAGAAAACGTTACCTCCGAAGGATCATGTGTCCATTGACCATCCACATAGAACTTGTACTGGTGCTCACCTTCTGGCAAATCCAGGATTGCAACAAAGTTATTGTGGCTGTGATTTCAGAAAAATACACAAACAATTACATGTTATTTCTGAAACACCAGTCCATCTACTGTCTTGCTACAAAGAACGCAAAGATCTCAAACAGAATCTTTTAAAAAGTTCTTCAGAGTAATAACCCTTTAAGAGCACATTGAAGCAATCAAGTGCAATAATCTAAATGGACAGAAACAAGCTGAAACTAATAATCCTCAGTGACAGCTGAGTCATCTCTTGATATGCACAACCAAACATGTTTCACATTAACACTGATCACCAGAAAATCCAGGTTCCTATCATCAAAGGGTTCATACTGTGTTCTGATAAGCCATTCTTCTTGCATCTGTGTTACTCAGCGTGAGCGCATGTTTGTTTTGGCTCATCAGCCAAAGCTTCACATAAAGATCTGCTCTCTCCAACATAGCCTTGGTCTTTTAGTATCTTCCAGAACAAATCTTGCCCATCAAATGATGGAGCAAGAACTGAGAAAATGAAAGGAGTAACTGAACTAATGCCAGAAAAACTGCTTTGAGTAAGCACAGATTGATCAGATTGTCATTCCTTTGTTACGAGCTTCTTGCCTGTTTTGAGGTTCACAGTACCTCAGACAGAAGTCTTACCACATGAACAAATACCAGTGGGTCATGCAACATTAATAGTCCTCCCTTCCTTGCTTCTTGACAGGTAAGGGGGCAAAGTATGCAGATTAAAGTTCCAATCTGAGACATTGTTTTTGCTGTTTGAATTTCGAATGAATGTCTACAGGCAGTCCCTGGGTTACATACAAGATAGGGACTGTAGGTTTGTTCTTAAGTTGAATCTGTATGTAAGTCGGAACTGGAGTCCAGATTCAGCCGCTGCTGAAACTGACCAGCGCTGACTACAGGAAGCCGGAGGCAGAGTTGCTCTGCCCCGGGCTTCCTGGAATCAGCCTCTGATCAGTTTCAACAGGCTGAATCTGGACGCCAGTTCCGACTTACATACAGATGCAACTTAAGAACCCCAGGTGTTCCCAAGTCAGCTGCTGCTGAAACTGATCAGCGGCTGATTCCAGGAAGCCCGGCGCTGGTCAGTTTCAGCAGCGGCTGACTTGGGGATGCCTGGGGCAGAGCAGCTGGGGTGCTGCTGGGTTGCTCCAGTAGTGCCCAGAGCGGCGCTGCGGGACCAACCGGCAGCACCCCAGCTGCTCTACCACAGGCGTCCAGAGAAAAGCCTGGTCTGCTGGGGGAGGGGGGGTGTACTAGCTGCGCCCCCCCCCCCCCCGCGCCCCCAGCAGACCAGGGAGACGCGGGCGGCGGACCGAGATGCACCGCGGTCCCGCAGCCCGGGTCCTCCGCAGCTTTGCTCCGCAACTCCCTGGTCTGCTGGAGACCAGCAGACCAGGGAGATGGGGAGCAAAGCCGCGGAGCACGCGGACAGCCCAGACGCGCCGCGGCTGTCCCGCTGCCGGCGTCCTCAGAGGCTTTGCTCCCCGTCTCCCAGGGAGACGCGGAGCAAACCCCGTTCGTAACTGCGGATACAACATAAGTCAGATCTGCGTAACTCGGGGACTGCCTGTATTTGAAAGGGACTTTGTAAGAGTGTACTTGATTCATTCTAGTGACTGCCACGTTCAAATTAAAAAGGGACAGAATGTCTTTTTTCTAAACATTACAACTGAAGGAAACAAGCCTACTTTTCTCCTCCACTGTCCATTATTATTTCTCTGTACCTTTATTAGAAGAGGTATAAGTTGTCAGACAAGAAAAGAGACTGCAATGAAACTATAAACCACCATGCAGAAAATATCTCCCTTGCCTGTTGCTTTGACTACGGCATACACTTCTTTGAATCCTTCCACTGCCTTTGAAGCACTTTAAACTGTTTGCCCACAGTGCCAACCAAATAAGTACTTCCATGGCACAATCCTGACTGATAGCATGTTACACTAGGATTTCTCTCAAAAACTCTTAAGGCTCTAACAGAGGTGTGCAATAATCTAAGTGTAACAATAGCATGCCCCTAATTGTTTCCAATTTAGGTAGAATGCCAGTGTATGCAACGTAACAAGGTAGTTACCTTCTTGTAAGAGGAAGTTTATTCCAGTTGTTGAAGGAGCCTGACAGATAAACCTCTTTCCCTCCCCCAGTCCAGCGAAAGACTGTTGGTCGATCTTGAATAGGGGCTTTTTCACTCACTTCCAGATCTTGCTGCCAAGCTAGAAATTCCTCTCTCTCTTGAGGAGCCTAGAAGCACAAAACTTTACTCAACAGAAGTTCTACGTTGGCTCCTTTGCCCTGTGAAAGGAGAGGTAAGCTTAGAGAAAGGTAACATTTGACTAACAGTATTCTCAACCCTATGTGTGTTCATCACTATTCCCATAAATTGGAAACATATGAAGATAGCCACTCTTACATGAGAGACAAGTTGGTATCTCAACAATTTACAAACAAGTTTGTAAATATTTTTAAATAATTCATGAGATGAAAGATTAGTAGCCTTCCAAATTGGCAGAAGATACTAAAACAAAATGCAAAATAATTAAACCAGAGAAGTAACTATTACTTTGTGTGCTTCTCTCACTACCTGTCTCTATTTAAACCAATGGGTAAAAAATAATTTAAAAGGAATGTATTTTACAGGCACTTATTAAACCCAGCATAATGCCTTCCATAGAGAACTTGCAACTGGACCACAGGAACTGTGATAGAACTTTTGAATTAGAAACACAATCATAATTTGGAATGTTACTGAGTAGGGTCACTAAAATATATAAAAGGAGCTAAAGAGAAAAGGAAAGTGTTGCATTAAGATACAACACTAGACAAGAGCTTAGAGCCAATCATCCATTAGTTTTGTTAAAAATATCGTACTTAAGTGAAGTTTCCTTCACTTATAAAGAGAAAGTGAGAAGTCAGTGATGCTTCCATTTTCTAGAACTGAGCTTATACAGAAAATTGGCTAAAATATCACTAATTTTATGCCTTACAAAAATAAAGTTTGATAGAAATTCTAGCTAGGAGGTGCCAGTGTCCTGGGTTATGACAGAGCAGGAATGCTAATTTATGATACCTTTATTTCCTCAGCATGGAACAAATCTGCATCTTCAGGACTATCCATCAAGATTTTTGGTCTATCACCTTCTTTTGTACTAATGGCTCCTCCAGAATTATTTCTCCGGGGTGTCTTATGGCCCCCATGGCGCTCCATTCCAGCTCGTTCGCTACTTGTGTTCCCCATTTTAAGGCCCTGAAAAGATCAGTTGACATATATATTGTGAAATTTGAGCTCTGATATTTTTCTTTTTAGAAGTAAGGAACAGACATAAACCCATGGCAAAACAGCAATAAATCAGACACAAACAGTAATATAAAGGCAGCCATAAAAAAACAGCAGAAAGATATTTCTACTCCTTTCACACATATGCAGTACTGACACAAAGCATAGTAATTAGTAGACTAATTCAACATATTATAAGTGAAATTGGGGGAAAGGAACACAGATACTCCATCTAATGTCCCACCCTTCATGGGTAGGACACTGATGATATGTCTACACAGCAGTGTTATACTGGAATAACTGACATTATTTCAAAAGTCTACACAGAAAGCCATAATTTCAAAATAATGTCAAGCTGGAGAACTTCTTACTCCAACTTCTCTAACCCTCATTTCACAAGGAGTAAGGGCAGTCAAAGGAAGAGTGTGCTTCCTTCAACTTCCTGCTGCATAGACAGTACCAAAGCTGAATTAAGCTATTTCGACTTCAGAAATGCAATTGACATAGCTCAAGCTGCAAATCTTAATTTGACTTTTATCCTGCTGCTAGACATGCTCCAAGTGTGGCACTAGGAATAAGAACTTGGTCTTCTAACTCAGTCTCAGAGAAAATCATGCAATTACTCTATCCTACAAGCATTTTTAAAATATACTATTCCTAAAACAATGAGTTTGCTCCTACGGTAAAAGGAAAAAAACTTGCATCTAGCTTGTTTATTTTGTGTTGCAAACTGAACCCTGACAACCTGAAGTCTCAGCATGCAGGTAGTTATCACAAAACCACAAAGGCGCTAACAACATGGAGTTTATATCTCTTCTGTAGTCCTTCAGAGATACTCATCAGATGATAAGGTCCTCTACTGTGTCACTCAAAAGATGATCAGGAGCTAATATCAGGGTGCTTAAACCTACAACTCCACAACCAACATCTCTACAACTTGAGCTAAAGGAAGATTTGTAAGCCTTCAGTTAATGAAGCCTTAAGTTCTTTCTCTGCAGAAGCCAATTAATATAGGCACACACATATATAATATAATCAACTTCAGTTAATGTCAAAAAAAATATTGATGTGAATAAGAACTTGTCTGGGCCCAAAATGCCCACAAAATATCAATAACTGTACTGAATGAAAATATTCCTCAAATATAGCTAGTGCAGTAGTTTTCAGAACATCCACATCCTACACAGAAAATATATAGGGACAATAAGCTAATTTTGAGATTGGGGAGACAGATGTTTGAGGTTGGTGCATTTGTCTAATCAAGGTTTATTTTAAAAGCTAACAAATTTGATGTGTTTATCCAGGAGGGGGACCATTTCATCATCAGTTTAATTAACTGTTTTGACTACTTTTTTAAATTTCTCATTCCAAGGGTAACAAGTGTCAAATCTATTAAACCTCAGGTCAAATTTCATAGATCCCACAACACACCAAGCCAGGCCTAGATCTGGGGTAAAATTTTCGTAAGTGCTTCAGTGACTTCTATGCCTAAATTCTGCAGGCTAAGTGCTCAAGGATTGTAATGCCTACCGTTGAGGTGTGAAGAGATCTGAAATCTACAAATCCTGGATCAGGTGCCTATGCACCTATGAATGGGGAGAGAGTGGCTAGGTAGAAAGCTGCCAACACTAGTAAATGGGACAATGTAGCACAATTCCAACTGGCCCCTGGTTGCATGCGGAGTTCCGCATTCCTCCTCTGAAATGTACATGGTCCCCGTGGAGGCTCTTGTACATTTCAAAGGAGGAACGCGGACGTGCCTATCGACTTCGACTAGTAAATTAACTGCTAGTTAATATCCTTAATAAGAAAGATAAAGTTAAATGTGTAACAGAATACTGCACAAGCCTTGACTATTGCTGGTAAGAAGTATGAGAGTTTAGATGTAAACTCTCAATTTCAGAGCTAGTAAAAGTTAATCAGTGAGTCAGTTTTATTACAAAAATTTATAACTGAAAGTCTTCATCAACACTTCACTGATACACTGTTTAAGAATCTCTTCCAATCTCCCTTTTCAGCAATCCCATAAAGTTACAATATCCAGACTCAAGTTCCCTGATAAAAATTCCAAAATCGGCCAAATCACCACTCCAATTAATTGTAATATTGGTAGAAACCCTTCCCATCACCTCTGTCCCATATTTAAACTCTCAATATACAGAAACAAAGCTTTATATGCAAATTAAATACTTAATTCTAATTAATCTATTTAAAACATGACTTAACACATTAGGACAAACTTTCTAAATAATTAAGTCATTATTTCAAGGTTCAATTAGTTTTTATTTCATAATAGCCAGTCATTTCTGTATGTTTTCATTATGTTATTTTTTTCTGAAGTTCCAGGAACAAGCCCTGATGAGTTCCCATATATATGTTCTTGAGAAAAGAAAAAAAACCAACAGATCTTCAGATTAGGAATGTTAGATTTCATGCTATTGAATAGTCGTGTAACCGTGTGAAATCTTAGTGATTACACAACAATTCGATAGCACCCGGGGGCAGGCCCAGCAGCCAGTGCACTCCCAGCCCCACTCCCAGGGGAGCCCACTGCCTTGTTGACTACAACATTCCCTCCTGTGTCCCCCCACTCCACTGCATCTGGTTTTTAAACTGACTCCCCTCGCAGACTAGCTCTGCCTGCCATTCTGTGCTGCTGACTCTGCATCCGAGGCAGCAGCACAGGGTGGCAGGCAGAGCTAGTCCGCGAGGAGAGTCAGTTTAAAAACCAGATGCAGCGGGGGAATTAATGTAGTCAACAAAATTAACCTATAAACCCAGACTTATTGGTTAATTGTGTAGTCCACATAATGAAATTCCTACTTCAGATACATTAGGGCTGTTATCAAGAGGATGTGATCAATTGTTCTCCATGTCCACTGAAAGCAGATCAAGACATTCTCAGCTTAATGTATAGCAGTGGTGTCCAAAGTTTTTACATTTAAGTAGAATTGTTAAGTCTGACTTAATAAGGTTACTGATTAAACTTTAGGATTAACCAGTTAAGCAATTAAGCAGGATCCTCCTCCTGGTGCCCCCACGCATGGCTGCCAGCTGCCGCACCCACCCTCACGCTTGGGACTGCTGGCTGCTGCCACCTACCCCTGCACCTGGGGGTGCTGGCTGACATCCCCCACCCCCTACTGTATTATTGGGGCTGCGGCTGCTGAATACCCCTACCCCATGCTTGGGGCTGTCGGCAGCAAGAGCTGGCAGCCCTAAGCACAAAGCAGGCAACAGGCAGGGGGCTGCTCCTAGGTACCTGTTAAACAGGTAAAGAGTTACCCATTCACATCCTTACACCCAAGATCACTTTTTGATTTTAAGGGAACTAAGGATCTAGCCCCACCCCTTCCCCAAAGCCCCACCCCATTCATTCCATCCTCCTCCTCTTCTTTACTCTCTCTCCCACATTCTCTCTCACTGGGCGGTGGATAAGGTGTGGAGAAGGGGGGCAGGCTCTGGGCGAGGGCCAAGGGGAATACAAAGTGCTAGTTCTGTGAGGAAGGTTAGGTGCAGTGGGGACTCTGGGCTGGGGCAAGAGACTGGGTTGCAGGTGCGGGATATTGGGCTCTTTGAGGGAGTTGGTTGCAGAAGGGGGCTATGAATGGGTAGGGGATTTGGAGTGCTGGAGGGAGATAAAGTACTGGCTCTGGAAGGCGGTTTAGGGCTGAGACAGGAGTTGGAGGTGCAAGATGGAAATGTGGGGGGGGTTCCAGTAGGCACTTAGAGGGCTCCCGGTCAACGGTGCAATGGGACTGCTGCTAAAGTAGGTTCCCTGCTTGTTCTGGCTCCATGACACTCCTGGAAGTGGCCAACATGATCCTGCGGCGTCTGAAGGCATATGGCTCTGCATGCTGCCTCTGTCTGCAGGCACCACCTCTGCAGCTCCTGTTGGCCACAGTTCCCCTTTCCTGGGCAATGGGAGCTCACGGGAAATTTTTGCTAAGGAAAAACTCAGATACCTCTCTACTGGGGTGGTGTTGGCCATTTCTAGGAAAAGCATGGGACTGGGACAAGCAGGGAACCTGCCTTAGCAGCAGCCCTGCTGTGCTGCTGGAGACTGTGACTGGGAGATTCTCCGGGATCAACCAGTTGATTGCAATCAACCAATAGATCATTCATCTATAGCAAGGAGACTTACATTAAAACCTAACAATAAGGATCATTAAATACTAGAATACATTACCAAGGGAGACTGTCGTATCACTGTCACTGGAGTTTTTAAGAACAAATCAGACAAAAACCCATCAGCGATGATTCAAGGCATACAGTACATGGTTCAGCTCCAACACAGGGGGCTTGCCAGATGACCTCTCGAGGTCCCCTCCAACCATACTTTTCTATCCTAGAAAACTAAAGGGTCAGCATGAAACTGACTAGTGATTTTTAATTATACATAAATAACTTGCCACTGGAATTTTGTTCTTTGTTGTACTATAGAAAAGCAGCAAAAACTTCAAGCTATTTATTCCTTCTAGAGAACAGGAGTCCCATTTCATATTTTGGTGGGGATGGTGACCTATACATATCGTGATGTGGGGCAGTTAGATCATGGAAGGGCAGACTGAGGACAGTGGCAGTAGCAGTGTTACTGAGCATGCTCAGTACAAGCCAATTAGCAAATCGAGAAGAAGACCCTGTCCGTGCCCCTCAACCTCCACATTAACTCTTTTCAGGCACTATTACTGCACTTGAAAACTTTTTGGTATATAACATAATTAGGTGACAGCACTGTATCTAACCTACTATATATTTGAGAGAGTTTGTCTGTCCAACTGTATGTGTGCTTGTTCAAGAACTCTTCCTAAACAGAAAGAGCTAGAACCACCAAATACAGTACACAGCTTCCTCTTATCTTAACTTAAAGCAAGGTACCGGTTTGGTTGTTAAAAAAAAGAAAAAAAAAGCCAGGACATCCTTAGAATTGGCTTGTTTCTCATAAAACCATACAGAAAAGACTAGGCAAGTGAAGAGGCTGGTAGCGGGAGCACCCTTCCCATCTGCAATTGCCCCAGTCCTGGGCCTCTCACCCAACTTCTTCTTGCTGGCCAGTGTGACATCTAACCCATTCTTTGTAACTAGCTAGATGTGCCTTATCGAGAAAGACAAACTTTCCCCACACTCTTACCCCCTCCCCCCTCCACACACACACTCACTCCTCCCCCTCCCCCCCCACACACTCACCCCCTCCCCCTCCCCCCCACACACTCCCCCCCTCCCCCCCCCCACACTCTTACCCCCTCCCCCCCCACACACACACTCTTACACACACCGCCTGGGGCTACAAACAGCAACACGACCCCTTGTTACTGGGGCAGACACGGCCCTTACACAACTACCCCGAGACTGAGCGGCGCTGAGACGGGCCCGGCCTCCCCCCGGGCCCAGGCTCCTCTGAGGCGTCCCAGGGAGCCGGCGCCGCAGCCGCTTTCCCTCAGCCCCCGCCTCCCGTCTCCAAGGCGCCGCCCCTCGCCTCAAGGTCAGCGAGCCCGGCCGGCTGCTCGGGGCCTCGCCCCGCGGGCAGGGCCGGAACCCGCCGCCCGCACCTCACCGGCTGCCGCCTCCGAGTCTCCCCCGCAACCTTCCGGAATCCCGCCTCGTCCGACCCCCCGGCCGGGCTGCTTCCGCTTCCGGCGGCTTCCGCGCGTCCCCTCGTCCTGCCGCCGGCACACCCCTCCCCCCAGCCCGCGGAGCAACACGCAAACCGCCCCCCCCCCCCGCGCACTTCCGGTCAGTAGCGCCCGCCTTTCCTGGCACTTCCGGTCCGTGCTGCGCCCCTTTGCCCCCTGCACTTCCGGTTGTAGCTGCCGCGCTGCGGCGGTGGGAGAGTCCAACACCCCCTGGGGGGTGCGCAATCCCAGGACCCAACCACCCCGCCCACAGGAGAGGGGCCGCTCCTCCCCCCCCTCCATGCAGGATCGACCATAGAACGGATCCCACGCTCTATGGTCGATACTGCGGGGGAGCGGTATCCCGGGGGGGGGGCAATCCGTAGGGTTTGGAGGGGGAGGGGCGGTTTTCCCAGGCTCTGCCGCCCCCCACCTCCATGGCACCTCTGCTCTGCTCAGCAGGGCAATAGCTACCAATGCTGCTGCCCTTTCAATTGCCATCGGTAGGCTCCAGGGTTAACGCGCCCCTAGAGATGTGCGGGAGCAGTGTGTGCTGGGCTTGGAGCCTTCCGCTTGCGTTAAGAGGCCTGGCTGACAATACCCCCTGTGAATGGCATGTTTTATGCAGGGCTGTAACAAGGGCTGACCCTCTATTATAAATCATCTGCCCGCTTCCTGCCTGGCATAGCAGCAACAAGGCTTCTCCCACGTTCCAAAGTATCATTTTGTCCTGCAAATGCTACATCTGAAGCCCACTTCTCTCACAGCTGTTAGGGACTGGAGCTGGGAGGCAGGAGATTATTTAAATTAATGCTGAAAGTGTCTGGCACAGCTTTTCCGCCCACTAGTTTATTGCAGCAATGAAGTTTCTCCCCTTCCTTTTAAATACAGTCATGGGGCTGCCTCTGATTTTTCCTTCTTGCCCCACCCACTCTTTTCAGCAGTGATAGAAATAACTTATAAGGCACAGGGCAAAGCATATAATTGCACCTCCACCCACAGTGCCAGCCTCCTGTGCTGGTGTAAAAGGGAGCTGAGGGCACTCCAACCTTGTCCAGTCCTTCCTTGCCTCAGCACATTCACCTTCCTTTTCTCATTGCTAGACTAGGCTGAAAGCAGAATTGGAATAAATTCAAATTCTTACCTAACCGGTTCTTGTATTCAGAGGGTCACATATATGTTCCTTTTTAACATTTAATCAGCCAGAAGGTCCAAAATGTCCATTATAATTTAAAATGTTCCTGGTGAGAAGAGTCTCTCAGTTTATAAATTGTCAGGCATTTGAGCAAATGGCAGCAAGTAATTTTGTGCAGACTTTAGAGTTCAATCCTACTCTCTTTGAGGGAAACAGCATAACATGCACTCACTATATTGACAACAAGATCAGGCTGTTTCTCTAGGGCCAAAAAAGCTATGAAGGTTCTCCAGGACATGAAGGCAGTTTTGTGCTGCTCTAGTAAGCGTAGACCTGCTATAAATCCCCTTTACATGACCATGGATGCTTAACACCCGCATAGGGGGAACCCAGAGTGGCACAGTGCTGCTGCATCTACATCTGTATCTGCAGAAATGAGCTGTGGATATTCACACTGATATCTGTGGATGTGAATAGAAAGCAGATCTCTGCAAATTTGCAGGATTCTAGATACTAAATTTATATCTGCATCCAAATCCACAAAAGTGAGCTGCAGACATCTGCACCCACAGCCATGGATACAGATACGCTCAGATATAAAGTAGATATCCATGGATGTGCAGAGCTATGCTTATAGTCCCTTTCCTTGATTTTTGGTGTCAGTCGTGCCAGGGATACGAACATGGCTGAGGCTCCCTTAGAGATTCTGAAGTGGTTTATGTGGGAAGAAGTGTTACCATAGCAAAGAGAAGGCTGAGAGGCATTGCCTGCACACTTCACAAACACGAATCACTTGAAACCCAAATCAACAGAAATAATGACATTAACATTTGTTATGAAATAGACCTTTATTTGATTTTACACCTATTTGATTTTTATCTTCTTGGCTACATACACTATCAGGTTTCTTCAGGTTAGGGCTGTCGAGACTAGCCAGGGCCAACATTCAGTAAGTTTTATGTAGAGATACACAGAAAACCCTTTCCACTTGCAGTAGATGCACTGGAGGGCAGGGATAGGGTCCAGAGTGACCTAGACAAATTGGAGGATTCGGACAAAAGAAATATGAGGTCCAACAAGGATAGCTTCAGAGTCCTGCACTTAGGAGGGAAGAATCCCAAGCACTGTTACAGGCCGGAGAGTGACTGGCTAAGCCCCAGTTTTACAGAAAAGGTTTTAGGGATTACAATGGATAATTACAATGGATATGAGTCAACAGTGTACCCTTGCAGCCAAGCAGGCTGACGGTATATTGGGGTGTATTGAAAGGAACATTGCCAGCCGATCTAGGAAAGCAATTATTTCCCTTTATTCGGCACTGTTGAGGCCATATCTGGAATATTGAGTCCAATTCTGGGGTCCCATTACAGAAAGGATGTGGATGCATTGTAGAGTGTCCAGAGGATGGCAACAAAAATGTTTAGGGGCCTGGAGCATATTACTTAGAGGCTGAAGTTCTATGCAGGGAGGGCAGGGGCGGAACCTGTGAATACATGAAATTAAGTATAGCAATTCTGTGAATCGTAAGGCTCTCCTGTACCTGAATCAAACTCCCAGACTGAATTTTCAGACCCAGTTATTGGTAATCTCTCAGCACGGAGACCAAAGGCTGAACTGACCCTGAAGACTAAATTCCCCCACCCAATCCCTTTAGGGCAGGATTATGGTCCAGTAGTAGGGACTTATGTTCTGAGCATAAACAGAGGACAGCCCTTTCCAGGTTCCTTAGAGCAAAACTAACATCTCATCAAATTATTACCAAAAAAATTGTAGGCTACTTAGTCTGTCACACTTTCTTCTTTGCTTTCCTCAACCCTAGCTAATGCTCCCCTGTGATTTTTTATGCTCCTTAGCTGTTTAGGTTCTCCCACTCTAGATTTTTCTTTTCCTTCATAATTTAACTTAAGTCCTCTGTATTCTGTTAAATTTAAAAAAAAATAAAGAAGAATTCATAGCAAATAAAACATTTGATCTTCCACTTATCTAAGCCTTATATAGTTAAAGCATCATTTGGGTGATATCATTGCATTGTATGTGTCTGGCAAGGTCTTAGTGAAACTTCCTGTCTATTCCACATGTCTGCGTTCAAAGTACTTAAAGCCTCCACTGCTTGGACTACATGATCCTAAAATAGTCCAGTGTCACAGGGAAAGAGGCTTGCTGGTTCTAGGCATAGGTGCAGACTCTTCGTGCTCTTTGGCTCAAGCATCCAAGAACAATAGGGGGCGCTCAATACTCACAAGCCACCAGTATGTGGCAGGAACATGTAGGGGGCACACAGTGAAACCCGAAGGTGGAAGGCACCCACCAACAAAACCAAAAATCAGTGCCTGTGGTCCCAGGTAATAAGTTTCAGCTGGCTTGATCAATGGAGTATACAATTCAGTACGGTCATAATTTGTATCTCAAAGGCATCATACAATAAGTCATTGAAAAACTAACAACTCACTAAGGATTCATATTCTTGTGTAATTAAGAGGTATGGATATATGATGCAGTTATATCACTAAAACATATTTAAACCAGGCATGTCAGAGGGAGTTTGTAAACAGGTCTGCCCAAGACAAAGGAATATGTGTTGCCTGGTCATCAGTCAGAGATGAGATTCATTTACATATAAAGGTAAACAAAGATAAGCAAAGGCAAAAGAAAAAAAAAACACCACATAATTCTGGGATGCTTTAGCCCGAGTGTCGTAAGCAAAATACCAGGAATACTCAATTGGAGTATTGTGTCCACTTCTGGGCACCACATTTTATAAAAGATGTGGAGAAACTGGAAAAAGTATAGAGAAGAGCAACAAAAGTGATGACAGGTCTGGAAAACATGAGGTTTGAGGGAAGACTGAAAGAACTGAGTTTGTTTAGTTTGGAAATTAGAAGACTGAGAGGGGACATGTCAGTTTTCAAGTACCTAAAAGAGTGTTAAAAGGTGGAGGGAGAAAAATTATTCTCTTTAATATCTGATGATAGGACAAGAAGCAATGGGCTTAAATTGCAGCAAGAGAGGTTTAGGTTGGACATTAGAAAAAACTTGTTACGGACATTCCACAAGATTAAAAAAAGCAAAATTAATTGACTAAGTTATTTATTAAGTATTATTCACTCAGCTCCTAATCACCTCATAAACGATGTTTAAGGTCCAGTGAGGTAATGTTTCTATAGCATTTCCACAATTAAGTGCTATACATTCTACACTCTGTATGATGTTATTAGCAAAAAGAAAGGGGCAAATTTGTCTCTTTACTTCCTCATACAGCTTGTTTGAAGTCACGGGGAATATTCAAGTGAGCAAAGCAAGCAGAACATGACTCTACTATTAAAAGCAGCACCCCATTCAGACTAGGGATGTGACCGACTTGTCAACTATCTGAAAAGCAAATGCTTATCAGATTCTCAACACTCTAGTCTGCCCCAATCAGAAAGAGGCAGTAAGGGGCAGGGAGCTTCAAAGCTACAGCACCACATGGAGCCTGGGGCCAAATGCTGGGCTCCATGCAGCACTGCTGCTTTGAAATGCTGCATATGTAACCACCACTAAGGTAGATTTGAACCTCGGACATCAGGAGCTGACTATAGGAGCCTCTACCCACTGAGCTAAAAACCAGCTGGCTCCCAGCCCATGCTGTAGAAATCTCTTGATCTTAACTGTTGCAGTGGTCTAGGTGCCACTTGCAGTACTCAGTAACCACACTAGGTGTATGGGTTACATATGCAGCCTGGGGCCAGCTGGGGAGTCCCCTGCTGACCCTGAGCTCCATTCAGTACTGCCTCTTTGAAATGCCATGGGGAGCACGGAGCCAGCAGAGCACTGCTTGAGTTCCCTACTGGCCTCACGCTCCCCGCAGCACTTTTGCCTTTGAAGTGTAGCAACAACCCTGTGGCTGTTGCTACATTTCAAAGGTGGAGGTGCTCTTATCAACTAATCAAATAGTCAATGCAAATTGTATCGAGACTATTCGATTAGCCAATTAATCTAAATTTAACCTCCTTAATTCAGACCACTATGAGCACATGGCAACACGTGACCTCCTAAGGCACATACAGACATGGTGTGAGGGCATGGGGATGAGGGCAGGCGAATGCCAGACACACACAGCACATGGCAGCGCACGGCAACCATCTGAATTTATGCTGCTGCAGCTTTTAATTCCACATTAACATGGATGTGTGAGTTTGACTGATCATTCTGAGATTCTCGGAAACCATCTGGGTGCTCCAGTGCCGATCTTCAGTGCACAAATTGTAAAATTTGCTGATGGGACTTCGTATTGTCCTCCTACTGGAATTAATCTGCTGGTCAGACTAATGAAATATATGCAACATGTTGTTTAAACATTTGTCTGACACACTTTGTACGGCAGAGCAGAAATACCTCTTATATTTAGAAGCCCTGCTCTAGAGTTACATATCAGGATACATGCACACTGCTGTTTTGCAGAATGCAGCTGTCCTGTAAGAAGTGAAAGATCCTAATCTGATCCAGGAGCTGAGGCCAGCGATTTAATATTTCCATCTGTCTCTGCCTGTAACACTTGTAGGGAGGGCTTGTCTTCAAGAAGCAGCAAGTGCCTGAAGGATGCAAGGAGGGTGTAAAGAAAAATATCATGTCTGGGGCAGTGCGAGGAGGATTCTGTTGTCCTGCCAGAAATGCCAGAGGTGGCATTTCTATACTGGCATCTCCCATGCCTTGGATTTCCTACAGTGTTGGTGTTTCACTGACTCCAACATCATTTTACAATGCAAATCTGACAGCCTGTTTTTCTCTTCCAACTGTACAAGGAGCAGTGCACATTCATAACGAGTTGTAGCGGGGGGTTAACTAATCTCCTGTTTTCAGGGCCAAGGGACCCTTGCACCTTCTTGGCCCTTGTACCAAGGCTACAGCCTGGGAGGTAACAGGCTAGAGCACTGTTTCTTAAACTGTGTTCCATGACACACCGGTGTGCCACAAGGCAGTCAGAGGTGTGCCATGGAGAACAACAGAACTCAAAATGTCCACCCTTAAAGGGGCAGGCGACCCTTTTTTTTTCTCAACAAAAAATCCTTGGTGTTCCTCATAAAAAAATGATTGGTGTGCCTCGGTCTTGAAAAGTTTAAGAAACACTGGGCTGGAGCCTCCCTCCAGCTCCCATCACCTTGCCCAGTGCTACTCTCTCCTGGTACTTCTACTCTCTTCCTGAAGCCTTTTATAGGGCTTAGCCTGGTCCTTATTGGCCGACTGCTCCGTGCTCTGATTGGCCAGGGTTGTGCAAGCCTCCTCTGGCTTGTCTATAGCTCTCTTCCTGCTAGAGTGGGCAATGGTATCGCTACCTAAGCCCAATCCAGTAGGCCCTGACTCAGACAAAAGCCCCACTGTAATACAAGAGGGGTGGCTTAATAAACTGAGAACAGTAGTGGAGGCCAGTAGTCATTGATTCTAAGTCCCACCTGTGCCACTGACTTCTTTTGCAGCCTTGAGCAAATTATTTCACCCCCTTGCCTCGCTTTCCTGTCTTTTCTGCGTCCTGGGGAGCATTACTTAGTTAATGGATGTAAAACACCACATAAAAGTTAAATTTTTATTGGCCCAAGCCTGATTTTCTTATTCAGTCTTTGGGTAAATCTTCCATTGATTTCAGTGGGAATTTTGTGAAGAAGAAAGTAAGCAAGGCAGGATCTCACCTACTCATGATAGGAATGCTAAGCTCTAATATTGCACCAGTCATCTGCAAAACACTGAGATTCTGTTCTGAGAAAGATAAATATTAAAAACGAGCTGGAGTTACCTGGCGTCGCTCAGGACAGTTGATATAACCGAGTTGATGAGCTTGAGGGGACGGAGAGGGAAGGGTGCTGCGCACCTGCCACCAGCATCCGAGCCCGCCCTCCGCTTCCTTGTCCCTCCGCCGGCCTTGTTGAGTGACTGTCCCCGCCGCTTCCCCTGGGAAGCCGTTTCTCCTCGCACTGCCAAGCTCCGTGCAGCCCCAGGGAGAGGCATTGGTCTCTTATCTCTTCCCTCCCACAGTCTCTTAAAACCTTCTCTTGGATGACAGGTTATCCCTCCGCTGGCCTTAGTGAGCAACTGTCCCCGCACTGTCAAGCTCCGTGCAGCCCTGGGGAGAGGTGTCAATCTCTCATCTCTTCCCTCCCACAGGACCTTAAAACCTTCTCCTGGAGGAAAGGTCATCCCATGAAAAGTTTGGTTGTGGTAGCTCTTAGGCTGTGTTTACATTGGCAAGATTTTGCAAAAAAGTGACTGCTTTTGCGCAAAAACTTGCCAGCTGTTTACACTGGCCGCGAGTACTTGCGCAAGAACACTGACGTTCTACTGTATGAAATCAGTGCTTCTTGCGCAAATTATCTGATGCTCCCACTCAGGGATAAACCCTCTTGTGCAACTGTTCTTGCGCAAGAGGCCAGTGTAGACAGGCAACGTTAATTTCTTGCGCAAGAAAGCCCGATAGCTAAAATGGTCATCAGAACTTTCTTGCGCAAGAGAGCATTTACACTGGTACGGATGCTTTTGCGCAAAAGCATGTCTCTTGCGCAAAGGCACATGCCAGTGTAGACGCTCTCTTGCACAAATACTTTAACGCAAAAACTCTTGCGTTGAAAGTATTTGCGCAAAATCTTGCCAATGTAGACGTAGCCTTATAGTGTCCAAGTTATTAGCACACAAACATACAAATATTCTTCTTTATATATTAGCAAAAGTGGCAAGGAGTCCTGTGGCACCTTATAGACTAACTGAAGTGTTGGAGCATAAGCTTTCGTGGGCAAAGACCCACTTTGTCAGATGCATGCATCTGACGAAGTGGGTCTTTGCCCACGAAAGCTTATGCTCCAACACTTCAGTTAGTCTATAAGGTGCCACAGGACTCCTCGCCGTTTTTGCAGATTTGGACTAACACGGCAACCCCTCTGATACTTTATATATTAGATTACATAGCGTGATATTTGTGACATACACTTTCAAGCAAATTTCTCAGTTTAATCTGTAGGATATTCCAGTTAAAAAAAAGCTAATGGCATAATACTACCTACCTCTTATATAATACTTTTCATCAGATGATTCCAAAGCACTTTATAAAGGAAGTAAAGCAGCATTATCCCTGCAACTGAGAGGGCAAGTACTTCATCTAGCACATTGGTGTCAGATGTGGGAATCCCAGCCCAGTGCACTAATCGCTCGGCAAAACTACCTCCCCAATGAAGAGAGGCTATGAGCTAGTCCAAAGAAAAGTGCATTGTTTTTATGGGATTTTTTTGGCTAATTTAGGCTGACTTTCTATGAGAAATTAAACAAGAATGTCTGATAAATGTAACTTGTTGAATGCCATCTGCGCGAATCCGATTTTAACAAGCTTCCATCTAACACGCTCAGAAAAGCTAAAGATGTCTGCTAAAACGATCAGCCATGAAATAATTAACAATGTTGACATCTAAACTGTCATCATTAGACTTCAGTGTTACCATCACGCTGGGGCACATGGGGGCAACACTTCCCATGTTCCTTAGAGCTACAGAGCTCAGTTCTTCTCTCAAGTCACAACAGGGTCAACCTGGATTAGATCCACTGGTGCCATCTCTGTTGATGTCATTGATAGCTCTGTAGCTCAGTATAATCTGCAGTTGTGTTAGGTGTCTGTAGATACAGCTCCTTTCTTTCCCTTGCTGAGATGCTTTGTATCTGTGTCTAAGCACATAGTTAATAGAAACAGTACTAGTAGATGGCACTGGGTTTTGTAGAAACAATAAAGCTTGTTGTTGTACACAGCAAATGGTAGTTTTTTTTTTCCAGATGCTCTCTCCTTTTTATATGGTCATTTTTTATTGTGAAAACACCCACAAACAATCACTGAAATTACAGAAGATGAATATGTTTCTGTCTGTGCAAATATTTGTCCCTGTGCGAGGAAAACTGTAAGCAGTGACTTATATCTTTCATCAAGAAGAATAGCCCTTGGAAACTCCTGATATTGATCTTATCAATTCATGGCAGGAAAAGCACATCCCATGTCTTTTGTTTCTGCAATTGCTTACGCTTTATCCATATGATGCAAGCATAGCGTGGCCCCATTTGAGATTAACAGTCGTTTATTAAGGACCCAACAAAAATTCCAGTACACTTTTCCCAAATGAACAGAAAAGAAATAATAATAATAAAAAGCCTGAATGCATGTGTCTTTATGGCAGATACAAGTTGATGAGGGTTAGAACTGGTGGTTATAAACACTGCCCTGCATTTAAGACAAGTATAAGAAACAATTAAGCTCCTTTATAGCTGCCTCCTCCACCCCAAGAAGGCATACACACATTCAGCCAGGAGTCAGAACTGTGTGGGTGGAAGGCTTGTCTTTGTATTGTTTTGGGCAAATGTTTACATGCCAAGGGAAGATGCACACAGCAACACATGCAGAAAGAAGCACCCAAAAGGAGAAGGAAGCTGCAAACACAGCCAGAACAAAGCACAGATGTGTGGTTCTGGAAAGGCCTAGAGAGAGAAAGAGAAAGCTGGCTAAAAGAGGTTTGGGGCTGGGAGCAAGAAAGTTATCTCCTATAGTTTGGGTCTACCCTGTATTCAGGGAAACAGGATTTTGTGAATTTATTGTAAATAAATAAGGTGTCTGAAGGTATCTGATTCTATCCTCAGTTTCTCCTCCTAAGTGGATCAACTTGAACAACCCCACATTTTTGTCCTTTTTCTTCTGAAGGGAGACCTACCCACATTTTTGGTTAGCAGCTCGGGCTATAAGGATTAAAAGAGTCTTTAGAGTGAGGATGGAGGACCCACCAATTTGGCAGTGTTTCAGGCCTGGGTGGCCAATGGGGACTGTGCCTTGTAAGGAAGGCCTACATCGGCCAGTCCCTCGTCCTTGTAACATATGTTAGAACTTGTACACTGGGGGATGGAGGGTGGGCTGTGCCTGCAGAAGGTTTTGCCAGGGAGAAGCAAGCACTAGCCTCATATTTTCAGCCTCTTCTGTCAAATTGCTGAAAGCTGCTGTCTCATTGGTGAGTATAGGTTCGGCTGTGTTCAGCACCCACATGCTTCACCACTTTTTCTCTCAGGGTTTCCTACAAGAGGCACTGAATGTGAGTGGTGCAGCCTTGCAGTGGCACATTCCTTTTTGGTATGGACTGAGTGAGGTTGCTGGGGCGGGAGAAGGAAGAGGCTGCTTGGACACTGGGGGTATGTCTAGACTACATGGCTCTGTCGACGGAGGCTGTAGATTTGTTTGTTCGGCAAAGGGAAATGAAGCGACGATTTAAATAATCGCGGCTTCATTTACATTTAAATGGCTGCCCCGTTCTGCCGATCAGCTGTTTGTCGGCAGATCGGGGCAGTCTGGACGCTCCCCTGCCGACATGAAAGCCCTTTATCGACCTCCCCGGTAAACCTCATCCTATGAGGCATAACGGGGAGGTTGATAAAGGGCTTTCAGGTTGGCGCGGGAGCGTCCAGACTAGCACGCTGAACCTACAAACAGCTGATCAGCTGTTTGTCAGCTCAGCACGGCAGCCATTTAAATTTAAATGGAGCCGCGATTATTTAAATCGTGGCTTCATTTCCCTTTGCTGATCAGCCTAATCTACATGGCTCCATCAATGGAGCCATGTAGTTTAGACACACCCTGGTTGTCAAACATGGCTGACAATCCTAGGACTGCCCAGCGTTACAGAACATACAGGACTAAATGAAGAGCAAGAGCAGTACATCAGGAAAGCAAAACACAGAAACAGAATGTTGCTGGGTTTCTTCCTTCCCCCTTTCGCGTGATTGAAATGGCTTCATATAAAAGTCTGTGTGGTTTTTTTTACAAATCAATAGAATGTAGGTCAGCCCCTTTTGTAGGGGTCCCGACTTCCAGTCACATTAAGGGACAGACTCGCCAAAATATTTAGGTGTCAAAAAAGCACAGATGCAGAGTAGGTGCCTAAATCCCCCTGCTTTCAATCCTGCTTAGGCACTCTGGAAAACCACTTGGTGCCTTGCCGAGTGACCTTGAGATTTTTCCCCCCTCAAAGCCTCTGAGCAAAGGCCCAGATTGTTCACTACCTTGCACTTTAATATTTTGTAATGTTAGGGCCAGATTCTGATTTCCATTACTTCGGTGCAAATCTGGGCTAACTACTGTCAGTGGAGTTTAGTTGGGATTTACCAGGGCAAATGAGACTGAAATCTAACCTTACTGAAGGACTTTTTGCAGTCTTCTTATGAGCTGCTCTTCCTGGCTGGGCACATTCACCATTGCTGTTCGTCAATCACTAATGACCTCTGAATATGTTAACACTAATGGGCCAAAACATATCAATTACATTATAGGAATCAGGTATAGCTCCATTGCTATTCCAGATTTACACCCTTGAAAATGAGAGCAGAATATGACCCAAGATTTTTAAACGAGGCATTTTGTATTCTTTCAGTCTTGCTAGGTGTCACCATTTGAGGCTTTTGCTGCACTTGGTAAAGCAGACACTTAGCTCCAAATTTTGCTCCTGATTATCCTAGTGTAAACCAAGAATAACTCCTCTCAGTTCCATAGACTTACTCTGACTTTACACTAGAATGACAGACAGAACAGAGTTCAACCCTTACTAGCCAGTCGTGGTAGTGACCTTTTACTGGATTATTTTATAAGCAATAATTAAAACTTACAGCTGCAGTGAAAACAGACCACAAGAGCCTCTTCACCCTGGACTGGGCAAGCAGCACCAACTGAGCCAGGCCATGCTTTGTTCTTAGTCTGGTTTCTTTTATTCCGAACCCTAATTTGTCCAAAGTGGTTTGCAAAAGACAAACTAATAATTAAAATAACAATAATTTTAAAAAATGAGCAACAAGGAAACTTAGGAAAGACACTTCCCACACACCATTGTGAATGTGATTAGTTAAAACCAAGTTTATTCTGCCTCTCAATGACAATTTTGTTATACCTGATAATAATGCAAGCTATAAAACAGTTGAGATGAGTGAAACAGTACCCAAAAATCATTAAGAAATGCTCAGAATGGGACAGTCCCTGGGATCATTGAAGTCAGTGGCACGCCGACTCCCAATTAGTTAAATTCTAACAATGTAAAACCTGAGTGAATCAACTGACTTTGGTGGAATGACTCAGGGTCATACTGGTGTCATTAAGACTAGAATTTACATCACTGACTTCAATGAAAAAAACAGAATTTGACCATCATGATGGCAGAAACAAAGAAAAAACTCCACAGTACAATTCTGCTAAAAACCTAACCTCAGTGCACAGAAAATACGCTCTGTTGTTGGATATGTGCTTTGATAGTTTCTGAATACTATCCCTTGGTAATAGCATGATTGTTCTCATTCCAGGCATGATTCTCCTCTTGCTTATGCCTGTGTCACACCAGTAAAATCCTATTGATTTCAATGCATTCGCTCCTGATTTACACCATTGCGAATGAGAGGAGAAGGGGCGTGAGTAGAAGCTGAAATAGTAACTGAAGCCAACAGAACTATGGTAAGTCAACGATTTACCTCAGTGGAAAAGGTGGCCCTCCTTGTTAACCACTTCATCCTTCTGGAGCACTGTTTATTTGGGTTACGCATGTGTGCTCTTAAGTTTTAAGCTAATAAAAATGAAGTTGTATTATCCTGGGTTCTGATATTTGTTTAGAGGCAGAATCTGTCCCTATAGGGTACAGCTGCATAGCTCATGGCCCACTCCTTAGGATTCAGATTTCAAGCCCTAGTTCTAGCTGCAACTTGAAAGCACTCTCTACACACCTATGTTTCCGGGGCTAGTGTGAGCCGAGCTAGGTTGAGAGGCTCTCTGCCCTGGAATGTGTAGACATCCCTCCTCCTGTGTGGAGGAGTACCTCGCACTGTAAGCAGGCCGTTGTATTATTACTCCAGTGCTACTCAGCGTCACTCAAGATGGCAGGATCTGTCTCTACCAAGTGCCCTGACATACAAACTAACATGGCAGAATGAGATGGTGAATCAGACACAAACACTAGTGAAGGTGGAGCACAATCCATTGAACTGATTTGCTAAAAAACCCCCACCATTAAAAATAGATTGACAAGCACATTAACTAATATGCAACTACTCTGCCAGAAAAAAAAAAAGAGCAAATGTTGTTCCAGACACAGAGCAGAAGAATTTTACAGGGGAAATACATTCAGGTGCAGAGGAGAGGAGCCAGTACATGTGATTCAACAAGAGAAGACAACAGATGTGAGAGAAAATGCGCATAAACTCACAAGAGATTTGTGTAATCAGAGATTTGACTGAAATCAGCCTTTGGGAGGTGAAAAAAAAAAACCCAAACAAGGGGAAAGACTAAAACACTCAGGATGACTCGGAAAGAACTCCAGGTTCAGGTGATACTGTGGCAGGTAAAAACTGACCATAAATTCATTATTTAGCATGATTCTATGCTGAGGCAATTTTAAAATATTGTACAAATCTTTCAGGGCCTAATCCAAAGCCCCATGATGTCAATGGGAGTCATACTACTAGCTTCACTGGGATTTGGATGAGGCCTTGAATCATGAGCTGTAAACAGTATAGACGAGTTGGTTTTGTGTCACTAAGTGCAGCCAGTGAACACCCATGGATCCAGGGTACACTCTATGTAAGAGAGAAAGAAAAGTCAGTCACTAAGGGCCAAGCACCCACAGTACAGTAGAACAGGAGGGTGTACATTGCTCTATGCCAAGATTATTTTAGAAATAAATAACTTTGCACATCTGGTCACACTGCTTTGATGTACTAACGTTGGACTATTAGTTTATCCACCAGCAACTTGCCTCTAGACGGGGATTTGGAGGGTCAAATCTAACAGTCTGGAATGAAGGATTTTTTCCCCCTTCTTCACACTTTTCCTTTCCAGAGATTTAGATGATGATAATCCTTCATGCTCAGTCCAGGTCTTCAGAGAGCATGCTGCAACGGCACAAAAATATGTGTTTTAGAGAGAGAGAGAGAGAGAGAGAGAAAGAGAGAGAGAGAGAGAGATCTACGTTTAAATTATTCATTCTGCAGGCCTAATGGATGCATTATTTAATGGCGCTTGTTCCTGTTAAGTAAACATCCCAGTGGATTAGTGGTTCAATACCTTTTGAATCAAAGCATTATGTTTCCATTGGCTTTGGTCTACTCTCAGTGAGGCCTGAATTTTTAATCAGGGTTACCTACATCAGCGGAGGCTAGCGGCTCCCGACTGCCAGGAAACAGTCTAACGTTTGTGAAAGGATCAGTCCTCATTTTCAAAAGAGCAAGAGGCGCTCTTCCTCCTTAAACTGTAAAGATCAGCCAGGCAAGAACATGGGTTTGCCAGTGACACCAATGTGTGATAGTGTGACAATGCATTATGGGTTGTCAAGGTCCTTATTCAGGGACTGATAGTTCCTCCGGTGGGAAGGAAAACTCAGAGAGTCCTCCCAGTTCATGTGTTGGGGGCAGGGCCAGCCTGCCCCTGCCGCCCTCCGCCCCCAAAGAAATGGCAGGCATGGCCCTCAGAGCTCAGAGCTCCTCCAAAGGTCTCCTGGAGATACCAGGATACTCAAACAAAAAACAGGACTATGTAGCACTTTAAAGACTAACAAGAATACTCAAGGGATGCTTGGCTGTCTGTTGCTATCGCTCCCTTTTCTCTGGACAAATTTCCATGTCTCCCCTGAGCAGCTGCCCCAGGAACTCTATAAAGGAGATTCCATGCATGGAGGAGGCACCTTCCTAAATAATAAATGCAGCCTCAGACTGTGTTTAATTGTTAGCAAATTTATAGCTGGGCACTGGGGAAGATTATGTCTGGTCCTCAATGGAAAGGGCAAAATGGAAAGGGTCCCTGCCATACACAAGTTGCAGGGAAACAGGTCATCAGTTTTTATTCAGTTCTTATTTGGGGAAATCATAGAATCATAGAACACTAGAAACTGGAAGGAACCTCAAGAGGTCATTGAGTCCAGTCCCCTGCCCTCATGGCAGGACCAAGCATCATCTAGACCATCCCTGATAGATGTCTATCTAACCTGCTCTTAAATATCTCCAGTGATGGAGATTCTACAACCTCCCTGGGCAATTTATTCCAGTGTTTAACCACCCTGACAGTTAGGAACTTTTTCCTAATGTCCAACCTAAACCTCCCTTGCTGCAGTTTAAGCCCATTGCTTCTTGTTCTATCCCCAGAGGCCAAGGAGAACAATTTTTCTCCCTCCTCCTTGTGACACTCTTTTAGATACCTGAAAACTGCTATCATGTCCCCCTCTGTCTTCTCCTTTCCATACTAAAAAAGCCCAATTCTTTCAGTCTTCCCTCATCCATCATGTTCTCTAGACCTTTAATCATTCTTGTTGCTCTTTTCTGGACCTTTTCCAATTTCTCCACATCTTTCTTGAAATGTGATGCCCAGAACTGGACACAGTACTCCAGCTGAGGCCTAACCAGCACAGAGCAGAGCGGAAGAATGACTTCTCATGTCTTGCTCACAACACTCCTGTTAATGCAGGCCAGAATCAAGTTTGCTTGTTTTGCATCCACATCACACTGTTGACTCATATTTAGCTTGGCATCCACTATGACCCCTAGATCCCTTTCTGCTGTACTCCTCCCGAGACAGTCGCTTCCCATTCTGTGTGTGTGAAATGAACTGTTCCTCCCTAAGTGAAACACTTTGCATTTGTCTTTATTAAACTTCATCCTATTTACCTCAGACCATTTCTCCAGATCGTCTAGATCATTTTGAATTATGACCCCATCCTCCAAAGCAGTTGCAACCTCTCCAAGCTTTGTATCATCTAGTACTTAATAAGCGTACTCTCTATGCCAATATCTAAATCGTTTATGAAGTTATTTAACAGAACCCATCACAAAACAGAGCCCTGTGGATCCCTACTTGTTATGCCTTTTCAGCAGGATTGTGAACCGTTAATCACTACTCTCCGAGAATGGTTATCCAGACAGTTATACACCCACCTTATAGTAACCCCATCTAAGTTGTATTTGCCTAGTTTATTGATCAGAATATCATGCAAGACCATGTCAAATGCCTTATTAAAGTCTAGGTATACCACATCCACCATTTCTCCCTTATCCACAATACTCATTATCCTATCAAAGAAAGCTATCAGATTGGGTTGACATGATTTGTTCTTTACAAATCCATGGTTGTTACCTATCACCTTATTATCTTCCAGGTGTTTACAGATGATTTCCTTAATTTTTTGCTCCATTATCTTTCCTGGCACAGAAGTTAAACTGACTGCTCTGTAATTTCCAGGGTTGTTCTTAAATCTGATGAGGCTGGAGAGAAGGCTACCTGAGAAGGGACACAGAGGATTCTCTGCAGTTCTCGGTACCTGGACAAAATTAAATAAGGACTTCCAAGATTGCCCTGTTTTGCTGGGGTACCCAATTTGTGCCCAATGGGGTTTCATTGTCAATCTGCCAAGACATAGGGCAATGTTTATGGAAAACAGAGCAGGATGCAGCCAGCCTCATCTTCTATATAGAGATGCAGGCTGCCAAGTTCACAAGTCTGGGCATTCGGGCTACATAGGCCACTCTATTAATAAATAGGGATGTCTCAGGCCATATTGTAGGATGCCTGTTTGCCTGTCTGCAATCTTTGTGCCTAAGACTGGAAGCTCTCTGAGGAAAGGGCTGCCTTCAGTGTCCAGCACAGCGGAGCCCTGGTCTCTGCCTACGGCTCCTAGGTGCTACAGGAATGCAAATAAATAATAATAAATTACCAAACTTTGCAGACCCTGCCCTAGGTGTGTTCTTTACTCTCCTGTCAGAATCCTGATAACATTAGCCTCAGAGTGTTCTTGCAACACTGTCATTTGGTTCATACATACCTTTAACATAATGACTGTGGGATGGGAAAAGGTATTTGTGGAGGCAGGGCCAGATTAAGTTGGGGGCTAGCCAGGCAGCTGCCTGGGACACCAACGTATGGGGGGCGCCTGATGGCAGCTGAAAGGGACACCACGCGCCCGGCCACATGGTGCCCCTTAGAGCTACAATCAGGCCCCGGGGGCGGAGCCGTGCATGTGTCACACGCCCGCTGCCCGGGGTGCAGGAATGGCTCGAGTCGGCCCTGGTGGAGGGATGGATGTGCGGATAATGTCATGGTGACACCAGTGGTGAAGGAGGTAGCATGGTCGAACAGAACGGCGAGTGAAAAGTTCTGGGTTCTGTTCCTACCTCTGCCACAGACCCGCTGTGTGGCTGCAGGCAAGTCATGTCATCTCGCAACTCCTTAATTTACCCTTTCTGGCACATGGAGAATATAATAATATTGATACTGACAGGGTTACTAGGGGAATGTTTACATAGCCCACGGCAGTGAGCCTCTCCGCCTGGGTCAAGGGATGCATGCTCGCACTCTAAAAATATCTCTGCTGATAACACTTTGAAGTTGCTGAACCTGGGAGCCACCCTGAGCAGCAACTTCAGAGCGCTGTCCATGCAGCTATTTTTGGAGTGCTTGGGTAAGTTCAGCAAGACCAGAGTCTGCCAGCTCACTGCCACAGGCTGCATGGACCGTGCGCCATGATGACGCTTTGTTCCCTCATGATTGTATAAGATATTGAGATCCGCGAGTGGAAAATGTGATGGAAGTATGATTGGGATGTGTCTTTTCCTTCTCAAGAGTAATTCATAAAAGAGTAGGAAAAGCAATCAGTATGCACTGTGCCCAGCAAATTGCATAGCTGTTTAATCCTGCTCCTTCCATCAGAGATTGCCTAACACCAAATCATACTGTCTGTGGGATCTCTAAGGCCCGGGGAATGTTCAAAAGAAAAGGAAGGTCTGGTACTTTCAGTGGTTTTGGAAAGCTTGACTGTTGCTGTATTTTCCTTATGAAGATATAGCAACAGATAAGAGAGCTTTCAGGAAGTAACCTAGGAGAAAGGGTTACTTCCCGAAAGCTCTTTGGGACTTGCATGGGGTGAAGCTCCCTCCAAGCAGAGATTTAAAAAGGAAGAGTTGAAAGGTCACACCCCTCTGCATGAATGTTAAAATACCCTAACAGTTGGGATGAAATTCCAAAGGAGCTGAATACAGACTGCCCTCCTCCTGTGTGCGTCCTCCGGCTGGTAACTTGACCGGCTTCTTGGCAGCAGCTCCGTTCTTGACAAATTGGGAGGATGAGCTGTTGATGTGAATGAAATGGGCTCTGAGTGCCTGGCCATTGGCAGGAACAGCTTGCATCCTTTCCTTTTAGTACTTTGGCCATCCCTCCTCACCCTCAGGCAGTCTGTGTTTCACAGTCAGGGATATACAGCTGGGTGAGTGTTTTTACTTTGCTGTATCAGTGCTTCATGGTTCTCCACATTTCTATTCAGCTCTCTCCAATGTACTTTGATTACTGGATCTCTTGGGAGATCCATATCAAAGAACTGGTCATGTTTCAGTGCTTAATGGGAAAACAAAATAAATCTGATCTCTAGCTCTGTGCCCAACAGCACCCTCATCACCACTGGTATGTACATGTTAGAGTCAAACTGAAGTGGTTTTACAAATAAACTTTAAAAGGCTATTTTTTTTTAAAAAAAATCACAGTTTACTCACAGAATCGGGAGCAAGGGATTGGGGGCTCCCACTGGCTCACAGAATAAACATGACAAATGAATATGCTTTTAAAAAACAAAACACTGGGAAATGGCAGAATCCCACATTTCACTATTGGAATCTGAGAACAGGCGACTGAGTTCTCACTGAAGCTAGTGAGACCGGAATGAAATCCGTAGCCGCCTTGACTCCCACAGCTGTCAGACCCTCTGCTCCACAGAGCAAGGTCTCTGTCACCTGCACCAAAGGAAAATCCCTGTTTGCTCTAGTTGGGACAGAGATTAGAGTTTTGCTAGGCTGCACCAAAGTTGGTGGAAAGATTCATTGGCCTCAGTGGACTGTAGCTCAAGCCCATTACAGCACAGTTATAGCTAAATCACAGTGAGTAGTATATCTCCCAACACTGTTTAGTCTTCACAGGTATTGGCTCCTGCAGAGCAAACACAACTTTTTTCACTTAAGCCTTGTCAGATAAAATGCCTTTAGCTTCACACTTGGGGCTAAACTCGGTGGTGAGGTAAGCAGTGGTTTAAGTTACGTTTTAGCAAGTCGGTGTGAGTGTCAGTTACATACCGAAGGAGTGGAAGGGGTAGTGTACGCAGAGAAGGAAACTCACAGCAGACGGTACAAGATATAGCAAGGAAGATCCTTCTTTATCCTACAGCTTTTGTTAGGCCTTTTGTACATTGGGACTAGCCCCAATTCAGTAGTCAATGTGGTTCAACTGGCACTGGCTTCAAAGCATAGACCAAAGTTTGCTCCAATGGAGATAATCAAGTCCTAGGTGTGTGCAATTAATTCAATGGTGACAATATCAATCATGAAAATATGGAAACCAAAACTCAACATTTTATTTGGCATAACTACAAGTAAGCTACAGATTTCAATGGGGCTATAGGAACATACATCATAAGGTCCATGTAGCCCAGTACCCTGTCTTTCAATAGTGGCCAATAGTAGGAGCTTTTGAGGGACAAATCAGAACAGGAAATCATTAAGTGATCCATCCTCTGTCACCCATTCCCAGCTTCTGACAAACAAGGCTAAGGATACCACCCCTGACATTGATGGACCTATCCTCCATGAATGTATCTAGGTTTTGGAACCCTATTATAATTTTGGCCTTCACAACACTGTAATGATTTATATGAGGCTGGGATTGGGTCAAATGAGATCTTCAATCTTCTCTAGAGTTACCCAGTGAATTGAGAAACTAAATGCAACATCATGCAGTTATGTCTGTATTCTGCTAAAGATTTGGGATCTAAACACTTTGTTCCTTTTTTTTTTTTTCCATGCAACATTTAAAGGTGAGTCTAAGCAGGCATCATTCAACACTTACTAGCTGTGAAATTCATTAACTCAGCTAAAGTCAACCCCAGAGCTTGGCTAATTCCTGGGCAGATGGAGTGCTGGTTCAGAAACTTCTAACTGTGGGGTGCTTTAGCCTCTCAGGTTATTCACCCCACCTCCTTACCTTCAAGACATCTCTTATCCTGTCTTGGCTGTCCTTGTCTCTCCCAGGGTGGGTAGGGCAGGGCTCAAACTTGCCACCCTCTGGTCCCCTGGCAAATGCCCTTTCTGTAAACCACTAAGCTAGGAAATTATTTCAAAATAACTTTTTTCGAAATAATAGCTCTTGAAATAACTATTTTGAAATAGCGTCCACACTACAGGGAAGCCTCAAAATTAATTCAAGGCAGACTCCCTTAATGAGGACATGCTACCTCCTCTTACAGCCCCAGGAGGGTAATTACTTTCAATGGAGTAATTACTAAGGCGTAATTACTTTCAATGACTCTGGGGAGTAGCTATTTCTAAATAGCAGCAGTGGAGTCCTATTTTGAAATAACCATTTTGAAATAAGCGTTATTTCTTGTGGAAAGCAGGAGTTGTTATTTTGAAAGAACCAAACTGTTATTTTGGGAGATGCTCTGCTTGTTATCTGGAAATAAAGGGAGTTATTTTGAAATAACACCTTCGTGTAGACCAGAGCTTAGTGTCCTATTAAACATCATGTTTAGAAATGTCATACTCCCTTCACCAGGCTATGCCTCGTCCTGCCTGTCAGATCTTATTTCCCAACATCAAATGGATGTTTCCCACATGTCCTTGCCATGGAGTGTCCACTCTGCACATGGCTTCAAGAGCCAAAGTCAGCCCATTAACTGGCAGGCTGTGGCTGGAGGGGAGCTAGGGACTGGCAAGGCCAAATGGCTGGGGGTGGAGCCGGGACAGGCACATAAAGAGAAGTAGTTGGTGGGAGGAGGAGGGCTGCAAGGAGTAGCTGAGCCGCCTCTTCCAAGAGGAGAGGGGAGGGGAGGTGGCTCCGTACAAGGAGGAAGGTCAGGCAGAACGTGCACCCTGCGATCCCACCTTGCACTATGGACTCTGGCAAGTAGCTGAAAGGGGAAGTAGCCCTGGGGAATGGAAGGGGCCCCAGTGGTAACCCAGGAGTGGGTCGGACAACAGGGCAGAAAAGTAGGAAAGAGCCGAGAGAAAGAGCAACAAGGTTGGACCTTTCGCATATAATGGTGGCTGGGCGTAGCATCCCTGGACTGCAGCCCAGACTAGTGGGTGGGTCTGGGTTCCCCTGCCAGTCACTGGTACGTGGCACACACCGAACAGTCAATCACAGGACTGCCTGGGACAATTGGTCGAGAGGCCTGGGACAGTTTGGGATGGGAACACTGTGCGATCTGGCCAGAGGACCAAATGATGAAGAGAGAATGACCTGAATCCAGAAAGAAGAGAGACTGAGGGACAAGCAAGCAACCAAATCAGGAAGCCTCAGTACAGTTGAGAGTTAGTCCCCAGACAAGTGATGGAACGAGGAGCCCCAGCAGTAAGAAGTGAGCCCCATTATGGTCCCTTCAAGAGAAAGTGCTGTCCTTACAGAGCAGCTTCTGCTCTGAGCGACACCTGCAAGTCCAGAGCTTGGCTCGGTACCTGCCTCCTGGTAAAGCGTAACCATGAAAACCGGCTCTAGACATTTCCCACCATACTTGGGCCAGCCTCCCTGCGGTTGGTTCCTCAGGGCTCAGAGGGATTGAATATTCAGGCTATGCAGAGAAGGGCAGGGTTCCTCTGAGGGTAGCAGCTCACTGAAACATAAAGAGCTCGTCTCTCTTCTGAATCTACCAGTCCCCCTGATCTATTTTCAGTCTGCTGGCATGCTGCAGTTCTTCCCAACTTTTGCCTGATCTTTCATCTGCAGGAGCCCAAGGTCCTTGCACAAAACGCAGAATTGTAAGGCCCGGGGGCAGCCTGATTCTGCAGGTCCAGGTCCATAGGAGGCCGCAGTCTGTCACAGAGAATGGCAAACTATTGTGCTCCTAACAGCCACGCTCCATACCAGTGGCCAGAAAATTCAAGAGGAATTCCAAAAACACCCACTAAATCTCTTTCCCTGCTGAAGTTAAGGTATCAAATAGCAAGCAGGGTGAAGAAACTCCCCTTTTAAAGTTGAAGTGGAATTCCCTGAGTAATACCAATATTTCCCTTAGCAGGGCTTAGAACTGGCCAACCTATCAATTTTGCTTTATTGCTTATGGTCTGTTTTGGTTATTTTTTGTTGTTGTTGCTCTGCTCTGGGTCCTAGAGAAGGGGGCAGCTCTTCCTTCTCACCCTTTGTGGTGGTTTTATTTATATGAAACACTTCCCAAGTATTTAATGTAGCAATTACAGGAGCTGGTTCCCAGCTGGCAGGCAGCAGCTCAGCAGCGAAGGCCCTTTGGACTGGCTTCGGGTGGCAGCACATGACCTCACTTGGAGCCTCCTGCTTGTGTTACAGAAACACAGCAGCAGGGCTGGATAATAGTACCAATTTCCCGGCACTATTGGGGGTGCAAGAAGCTGTGGGCATGATCCTCTCCACCCCATCCCTCTGTGCCAACTTTTCTGTGCACAGTGGGTGTGAAACTGCTTGACTCAGAACCGCAGCCGCACTCTGTGCACATGGCAGATGGTGATATGAGGGGGCAGTAGGAGAAGCCAGGCCTGGAGCCCAAACAGCAGTGGAAGACTCCTATCCAAGGCCACATGCCCAAGAAGCTCCAAGTGGACTGGGATCAGATTCCATTCCCAGGGTTTATTGGCTGCCAGCACCGATGTTCCTTCTAATTTTTTCCACCCATGTGCAGAATAAATTTTGCTATGTGCACCACCAATAGAAACACATGCTATAGTCTGTGGGCACTCTGCTAATTAGCTGGGCAGTATTGGAATGTCTCCTGGGCAGCTGCCCAATGACTCAGCTTCCAGGGAATGCTGACCAGGACTATATTCAGGTAGCGCCTGTATGAGTAGCTATGGGGCCTATAGAGATCCAAGATATCCTTCATTGAGCCAGTTCACAAAGCTGCCCTGGTTCCAGTTGGCAGGGGTGCTGTCTGTCCCCACAGGGAGCAGGGATCTGGTCACTCTGTGCTTGGAGCACATCTGTCTGCCTTGCAGGAAGAGAAGAACTGTGCATTTACCCAAGCCCAGGGTGAACTTGCCTCCCGGGGAGCAGCCACTGCCCATTCAGCGTAACTGCTTCTTGAGCTTATTATGGGGTCACCTAACTGTCTTGACGGAGTACTCCTCCCCTGTCTCCTCTGCAGCCAGGCTGGGCTGTTGTCCCAGGAGTCAGAGAACTTCAGCACAGAGAGATGCAGGTCCCAGTGGAACTCCGGCAGAGCTGGGGTTTGAACCAGAGCCTGCCAAGTGTCAGACTAGTGAGGGCAGGGATTGGGGCTACAGGAAGTGAGATGTAGGGAGGAGTGATCAGTGGGGTCCACGCCCGGAGAAATGGTTTGAGGTAAACAGGATGAAGTTTAATAAGGACAAATGCAAAAGTACTCTGCTTAGGAAGGAACAATCCGTCTCACACATACAGAATGGGAAGCGACTGTCTAGGAAGGAGTACGGCAGAAAGGGATCTAGGGGCCATAGTGAACCACAAGCTAAATATAAGTCAACAGTGTGATGCTGTTGCAAAAAAAAGCCAACATGATTCTGGGATGCATTAACAGGAGTGTTGTGAGCGAGACACGAGAAGTCATTCTTCCGCTCTACTCTGCGCTGGTTAGGCCTAAGTTGGAGTATTGTGTCCAGTTTTGGGCATCACATTTCAAGAAGGATGTGGAGAAATTGGAGAAGGTCCAGAGAAGAGCAACAAGAATGGTGAAAGGTCTAGAGAACATGATGGATGAGGGAAGACTGAAAGAATTGGGCTTGTTTAGTTTGGAAAGGAGAAGACTGAGAGGGGACACGATAGCAGTTTTCAAGTACCTAAAAGGGTGTTACAAAGAGGAGGGAGAAAAACTGTTCTCCTTGGCTTCTGATGGTAGGACAAGAAGCAATGGGCTTAAACTGCAGCAAGGGAGGTTTAGGTTGGACATGAGGAAAAACATCCCAACTGTCAGGGTGGTGAAACACTGGAATAAATTGCCCAGGGAGGTTGTAGAATCTCCATCACTGGAGGTATTTAAGAGCAGGTTAGATAGACACCTGTCAGTGAGGATTTAGATGGTGCTTGGTCCTGCCATGAGGGTAGGGGACTGGACTCGATGATCTCTCAAGGTCCCTTCCACTTCTAGAATTCTAGGATTCTGTGTCCTGTAGTTAATTGGAAGTTCAATACTTGTCATTGTTTTGTACTGGAATGGAATTTTCCTCACTTCCCCCTCTACCATTGCTACCATCATTACCTCCAATTTTCCATTATTAGGATTTTCCAGCCTGAATTTTTAGGCCAGCTGAGGATGGCCTGGTAGTGTATAACATTGGAGCCTTCCTATAACTCTGATCCAACCATTGGCCAAGGGGCTTGCTTCCTCTCCTGTGGGCCTGGGCACATGTTTATGTCGAGGGACTGTGGGCGAGGGAGAGGAAGAGAAGATGTTGAAACAAATCGATAACTGTGGCAGGGATTATGAAGAGGCCTAATGGAGATGGGTGGAATACAAAAGGGAGTTAGGGACCTTTGAAAATTCCTGTCATAAAGTGCAAATCTCCAGATGGTTTTAATCCAAGGCATTTTGAAAGGACTTAAGCATGAAGGGGCTGGACCACGACCAAAACCAGAGACTTGTTAAATTGGCAAATGGACCAGAGAGTAGCAAATATGGTAGTACTCTTAAAAAGGTGGTAGGAGTGATCCTGAGTATTACAGATCAGTTAGGACAAGAACAGGTAAGTTGGATGATGAAATAATTAATTATAAAACACTGAGCCAAACATACATATCAGCCTCGCTTCTGTAAGGAAAAGTTACTGCTCTTTAATCTGTTCAAATGCTTTTTAGGAGCAAAATAGTGGGTTAGGTATAGTTTACCCAAGTTTTATTAATGCCCAAGTGAAATCCTTCACAAGCTCTTCAGGAAGCCAAGTCATCATGAGAAGTGCTGTCAGTGGTTAGAAATTGGCTACAAGACAATAAACCAAGAGGAGGAATTTTGCAGGAGGTTAGTCATAGGGCAGCCCAATGGATACATAATGATACTTGTTACTAAATATCTAGAAAGGAGATTAACCATAAGGGGCAAAATTTACTGTTAACCAAAATCATTCGGTTATTTACTTATTCCCACAATAAAAGAACTAGGGGTCACCAAATGAAATTAATAGGCAGCAGGTTTAAAACAAATAAAAGGAAGTTTTTCTTCACTCAGCGCACAGTCAACCTGTGGAACTCCTTGACAGAACAGGGTTCAAGAAAGAGCTAGATAGATTCATGAAGGTTAGGTCCATCAATGGCTGTTAGCCAGGATGGGTAGGAATGGTGTCCCTAGCCTCTGTTACTGGAGACAGGAGAGGGATCACATGAGGATTCCCTGTTGTGATCCCTCCCTCTGGGGCATCTGGTATTGGCCACTGTCGGCAGACAGGATACTGGGCTAGATGGACCTTTGGTCTGACCCAGTATGACCATTCTTATGTTCTTATTCAGGCTAGTCACATCTCACAAAGAGTGAAGAACTGAATAGTTTGCTGACAAGGAGACAACATGACAACAAGTGGTATCCAGTACTGCTATACACAAGTTAATGCACACTAGAAAGTACAAGTGCAGCTACTTGTACATGCTGCCATATTAACTGTGACCTGTCAGAAAAACAATACACATCCTAGTGCACAGCTCAGTGAATACATCCATAGCAGAAGCCAACAAATAAAGCAAACACCAGGCTACTTTGCTCCAGTACAAAGGGGCCTTAAAGTCAGCATAAAAGCTATTTTCCCCACACTGGTCCTTTTCTGTGATGAGTTGTAAATGAGAACCAGGCTGCAGGTGGCTGGAGGGATTAAGAGTGAGACAGATAATAGGGAGATTATTATAATGCTATTATGTACATCATTGTTACACTGTCTGCTGAAATACTGTGGGCACCCTCATCTTGAAAAGTGGCTAGTGTTAAATAGAAATGGTTCAAAGAAAGGCAACAAGGATGAGTAGATTAGGTTACCAGATTAGGAAATGAAGGTTGGGAAGTGAAAAAGAAGTGGCTATTGCAAAAGGTCAGGTTGGTGGTTTCTGTTTGCACATTCTCATTATACAAGAAGGTCTGTGTCTAGACTGGCAAGTTTTTCTGCAAAAGCAAGTGCTTTTGCGGAAAAACTTGCCAGCTGTCTACACTGTCCGCTTGAATTTCCGCAAGAGCACTGACGATCTCATGTAAGAAATCAGAGTTTCTTGCGGAAATACTGTGCTGCTCCAGTTTGGGCAAAAGTCCTTTTGCGCAAAAGCTTTTGTGCAAAAGGGCCAGTGTAGACAGCTCAGATTTGTTTTGCACAAAAAAGCCCCGATCGCGAAAATGGCGATCGGGGCTTTTTTGCGCAACAGCGCGTCTAGATTGGCACGGATGCTTTTCCGCAAAAAGTGCTTTTGCGGAAAAGCATCCGTGCCAATCTAGACACTCTGTTCCGAAAATGCTTTTAATGGAAAACTTTTCCGTTAAAAGCATTTGCGGAAAATCATGCCAGTCTAGACGTAGCCAAAGGAGAAGAGCTATTGCTTCAGTCAAAAGATTCCTTGATGATGAGCAAGGGGAGGGGAAGAAATGGAGAGGCCGGGCAGATAGGGAGAAGAGGGAACCCAATGAACCATACTGCCTTAATCTGTGAACCTAATCAGATTTCAAGACAAGCAAGGCCAGATGGGGAGATTGTTTGGACAGGTGATCTCTAAGGAAACTCTTTGTTTTGACTCAGTACAAGAGTCAATTTCTCAGTATCTTGCTAAAAGCACTGAGCTGCTGGAGTTCTCTCTTCCAGTGAGCTACATCATTACGCCCCTGTCCCCCTAGCACTTTTCATACACAGAGGTGTGCTGCCCCCAGTCTCTTATGTAACGGCAATCTGTTTCCTTAACTTCTCGCGTCAGTCATTTTTCTGTCTCAAGTGGTTGTGCACTGTTAAATGGCCACTGCATTCCACTCCCCATAGATGGCCATGCTTCAGTAGTGAAAGAGGTGCTCTCACTTTACAGGTTGTAAACAGGCTTGTAAAACACTTGGGATGCTTTGGGGAAGGAAGGGGCTCTGTAGAGGGTAGCTAAGAATAAACAGATTTAACTGGGAGGAATGCACATTGCTAAACAGAAAAAGAACAAATTATTGCCCAGCCTGAAGAGAATATATTGTTGTACTAATTATTTCTGGCCTGTTCTCATTGTAAACTTTCCTCTGCCTGGGAAAATCACTTTAGAATGACATTAGGGCTACAAGGCAATGAAAATCAGGTGGTTGCTTTTGGGCATGATTATTGTTAATTAATACAAAAAAAATGGTTCAGTAATCACATCTCTACTCCTGTCTGACAGATGTTACAGGAGACGCAGTATCTCTTTTCTGATCCTAAGAGTTGTATGTGGTGTTTTTTTTTCTTTTTTTTTTTACACACTAGAATTTTGCATCTGAGGAGCGAATGCCTTTCATTTTACAGGAAGGGAAACTGAGGCATGGGTAATAAGTGACTTTCTTAGGGATCCCAGAGGGATCCCAAAATAGCTATTCTGTGACTTTTGCGCATGTCCATTATTTCATAGTATAATGGGCTTGCTATTTCAATGTCCCTGTAAACCTTATTCCACAATGAGTAAGGGACGTTTCAGAAGAGCAATTTATTTCTAAATAAGTGCTATGTAGACAGTACCAAATTTCAAAATAAGCTATTTCAAAATTGATTTGAAATAAGCTACACAATTTGCATAGCTCAAATTGCATAGTTCATTTCGAGCTAGGGGTGCAGTATAGACACATCCAGTAAGTAAGGTTAGAGGCGAACCCAGTATGCCTAACACCCAGTTCTCTGTTTTAACCATGAGACAGCATCACCTCCTTTAATTCTAAATAACAAAAAAATTCTCTTTTAGTTGATGAGAGTGAACCCATGAATTAGAACATGAAAATTGTGAAGAGTGTCAATCAGTCATAGTCGTCAATCTCTTATAATGGAACTCCTGTTCAAGGAGGAACGACTTGTATTGGAAATGACTAAGCTTTGCTTACCGTTGTGAAGTGTACTACGCAGTAGATCCCAATAATCAGAAGGCCGATGATGATTGATGCAACAGCAACCCAGAGTGCATTGCGGCCCAGTCTTCTTGATCCTTCTATGTCTCCTTGACTATAACTATTTAAAGCCTGCAGAACAAAGACAGAGTTTGAGACTATTATTAGACAATTCACTCCTCCCCTTTGTTCCACTGATTTCCATTAAGTTTAGCTCCCTGCCTTTGGGATCATATACAAGACTTCACAATACTAAACACTGTCTGTAGAATACATATTTATACTCAAAGCACTTCAGTGTAACATGGGATTATGGTTTCCAGTTTTTCTGTTTTCATAAATTTTCAGGGCTTATTCTTGGCTATCTTCAGTCTCAACTGTCAAACTCTAAAGTCTTTGTCAACACAAACATTAATCCGGAATGAGATAGCTTGTGAATTTAAAGTGGAATAATTATTCCTGTTTTACTCCATGTGTTGTTTTAGAATAAGAATGCCGTATTCCAAATTCATTTAAGCCATTTTGTTATCCACACATGGAGTTAATCAGCATAGTTAAGCGGTTACCGCTAGACCAGACTAACTGCCTAGGCAGACAAGCCTTCATCTCAATGAGTAGCTACACCTAAGTCATCAACTGAGTCAAGTCTCCTCACTTTCACTCCCAAGTGTTACTGACTTGCATCATCCTAGAAAATCCCCTTTTTAAGATTTATTTGAATTGTGATTTTCACCTGAGTAGAAACGGGTTGTTTCATTAGCAATGAAATAGCCCCCAAAGTTAAAAGAAAACTAGCATCTCAGGTATTGTTTACACTTAGGCTATGTCTACACTGGCATGATTTTCCTGAAATGCTTCTAATGGAAAAGTTTTCCGTTAAAAGCATTTTCGGAAAAGCGCGTCTAGATTGGCAGGACGCTTTTCCAGAAAAGCACTTTTTGCGGAAAAGTGTCCATGGCCAATCTAGACGCGCTTTTCCGCAAAAAAGCCCCGATCGCCATTTTCGCGATCGGGGCTTTTTTGTGGAAAACAGAACTATGCTGTCTACACTGGCCCTTTCGGGCAAAAGTCTTTTGGAAAAAGACTTTTGCCCGAACGGGAGCAGCATAGTTTTTCTGGAAAAGCACTGATGATTTTACATTAGATCGTCAGTGCTTTTCTGGAAATTCAAGCGGCCAGTGTAGACAGCTGGCAAGTTTTTCTGGAAAATCAGATGATTTTCCGGAAAAACTTGCCAGTGTAGACACAGCCTTATTGTATTAATTCAGATGGAATAAAAGGGTCCAAAAGTCAAAGGTGTTAACCTGACCTTCTCACTGTCCAGACATGATGCGGTTCAGATTTGGTTTTACAGAGACCTCAGCCTACTTGATACCATAGCAAACACACCAGTAAAAAAACCCGTTGTCACCCTTTTTTACAGATACAGGAAAAGTAAGGAAAAACAATTCACACATTTGAAGTGTAAATCATTATGGAAGGCTTTCATTTTAACAACATCCTTGGTTCCCTTCTCCTTTTAGCTGGAGAGAGATTTTAGAATGAGCCCTCTTCACACTGCCATTTCAGATTCTTAGATGGTATTAAAGACGCACACTCCTCTCAGAGTAAGAGAAATATATTGAAATAATGGGAGCCATTGTTGCTGTTGTTGTTAGAATCCAACCCTGTTTCCTAACTGAAAAGCGCACAACAGGGGAAAGAAACAAGCAGCAAAGGTAGAAAATGCAGCTTCTCTCTTTGGTGTGGATCCTTACATACAGCCTTACATAGGGGCAGCGCATGGTTTTATTAGACGTTCTGGACTTGCACAAACTTAGGCCAATATGAGGTTGTTCGGGGACCTGCGTCCGGTTTCCAGCCTTCTTGGTCACAGGTTTGCAGCAGTGTTGCAAAATACACACATTTGGCTGGCTCAGCCAGACTCTTAATAGACTAGAGGAAAAAGGAGAGGGATAAGACAGAGAAGAAATAAAGTAGGGAAGGAAAACGGCACACAGTGGAGTGGACAAGTTTATAACAAAATTTTACATCCCAGTGGTAATCAGGATTTAGTAGGGGCTGGAGAAGGTAGCAATATTATCTGGATGCTATTCTCTTGGCTCTGTCTGGTCAGGCCATCTATCAGGATCAGAATGACAGAGGTCCAGGACATGGGTGGCAGATATAAGAGGAAACGGGAGGCGTTGCGTTCCTTGGGTCTTAGTGCCCACCCTCTAAGCTTTTCCTATTCCTATGCTAACTCTTCTTTCAGGCTCCCAAGGCAGGCTATGGCAGCCTGGTGAGTCTTCCTCCAGAGCACATCTAGTAACTAAAAGTAAAAAGCCTTCCAGTCTGCCAGACCTATTAGCATAACACTGATATTGTTAAAAGAGTCATTAAGTGGTAATTAAGCCATTTAACAAGTATTTGCCAATCTGGACACATATACTATCAGTTTCTGAATTTATTGACAAAAATACTTGGGCATTACTGTAATAGTCACTCAGAACCTGTTAGTCTACAGGGCCTTATTTTAAAATTTACTTTAAACACTTCATTATTTTGTGGCTGATGATTATAACATCACATCTCTAAACAATCTTTGCATAGAATTTTAGGTGCGCAATTGGAGTATTCATCTTTAGCTTTAAATGCTTGACTCTTCAGACATATAGCTTTTAAATAAATTCTTCAAAAGGCCACCCCTATCTAAAATACACATTTTAATTACTATAGCACAAAAAAGTTGCTTCCAAAGTCTTCCTGTCCATTCCTCCTGTATTCCATTTTCTTCCAGACAGCTGGACCAATGAGTTTCTATTGTTACAGATATCACACAAAATAAATTAGTTTTCCTTTTTCTAAAAGCAATGCACATTATTATGAACATACTATACCCCTATGAATGATTAATTTCAAATAATGGCTTTGTTTTATGGCGTTAAATATTTAGTAATCTGAAATGATTACGTTGCAAAGGCTTAAGAGTACATTATAAATATAATATCACCTTAGAAATACTGTTTAAAAAATATAAAACAGAGAAGAAGTGCATCACATATTTCGTTATATTTATTGTTGTATTTAGCAGGACAGCTGACTTGCCCTTATTACAAAGCTTTTGCAAATAAATCTTGGACAAACTTCAGGATATATTTAAAAAACTGTGACTGACAATTCTTTAATCCCAAATTTAGTGCTTTTAATTAGGTCCAGTTTTCACTATCTGGCATGAAATGGAACAGGACCGGCTAGATGCCATTCGTGGCAATGGTGTCCAGTCCATATGATCCAGGAGGGTCAGAAACCCTAGCCCCTCGCCACCCACAGAGGAGCCACAGATGGGTGAACTGCTGAACCCTGGGCTGAGGCCAGGGGCTAGCAAAGCAGGCAGTAGATCAGCAGTGGGCTGGCCTCCAGGCATAGAGATGATCTGCTGAGTGAAAAACCTGGGGGTGCTGCAGAACCTCTCACACCCGTTTCCCTTGCCTATGCTTGTTCATGCTACTTGCTAGAAATAACAGTCAATTCCTCTTCCTGTTCATGCTCTCTGCGTTTCAGTTCTTGCTCACATCCAAGGTAAGTCTCACAATAACCTGTACTAGTAAATGCTGATGAGAAAAAGGTGCACAAGAAAGACAAAAAACCAGGGTTAGTCCAAACAAAAAGACTTACTGATAAAACTCAAGGATTGTTAAAATCATGTCTAGTAAATAAGAGATAAGTGGGACCGTAAATCATTGAACCAAAATTGGTGTGTCAGGGTATGTCTAAACTACCACCCTAGGTCAAACTAGGGTGGTAGTGTAGACATCTGAAATTAGGCCTTTGGTGGACACAGTATTGAGGGGGGCACCCCCATCTCTCCCTTTTGGGGTCTTTACAAATAGAAGAAGAAACTTTGAGGGGAAAATATTCTGGCTAACTGACAGAAAAGAAAAGAAAAGAAAAGAAAAGAAAAGAAAAGAAAAGAAAAGAAAAGAAAAGAAAAGAAAAGAAGCAAACTTTGCAATTGTGGCTGCTACCCCACTATCTGCTGGAGACCCTGGACCAGTGACTCCACCCCTGCTCCACCCCAGACTCCCCCACACTCTGACTCAGCTTTACCCCCCTTCATTGTCTCCCTCCTCTCTTCCGTCCCCATCCCTGCTCACTCCCTTCCAGCCAAATCCTTGAATCCAAATATAGCAAATGTCACCTGAAAAAAACCTCTCTGCTACTGACTGGTGGTCACAAAACACATGAATGAGTAAATGCATTTTTACTGGGAATTTTACACTGGGGGGGGGGGGGCGGGGAACACACTGAGTTGGCAACCATTAGCAGGGAATGAAACAGGTGTAAAGGGGGGTGTCACTCAACACCCCCCACTCTAAAAAAATTTCTTGCACCACTGTGAACAAGAGGTGAACTTGTCTGAAATGCTTCAAATGAACCTGACCAATTTCTCTCTCTCTCTCTCTCTCTCTCTCTCTCTCACTCTTTTTCTGTGTTGAATTTTCAAAGCCAATTTCTGAACATTTTATGGTGCGGTTCAGCGGATAGGCAAAACAAAGAGATCTTATGGAACACAATAATAGGAATTCAAGAGGACGCTTTCTGGGCAGGGTCTTTCCCTGTTTAGGTTTTTGTAAACCGCTCTTTATTATTAATGATTAACATAATGAAAATCCATAGTACTCTGAAAGTTATGCCGTAATAATCTGTATAATTTATGCAGACACGTGTTTATATATCAGGTATAACACACACATATATACAATGTCATGATTTGGTAGCCACTTATTCAAGTATAGCTACTACTCTGTAGATAAGGCGGAAAGCCCAATTATATCTGTTCTTTTCATTGAAATCTCAGTGTGTTCCCCCCCCCCAGTGTAAAATTCCCAGTAAAAATGCATTTACTCATTCATGTATTTTGTGACCACCAGTCAGTATTTTTTTCCCTAACTTGAGTTTATTCCAACAAGTGGCTTTAAAGCAGTAGGACTAAAGGGAAAAAAAAGGTGTTCTTCATAGTTCAAAAATTCTTCTACTGCTCTTTGCTGTGTCCTCATTCAAAATGGTTTCCTTGGGAGACATCCAATGGAGGTTTACATGAAAGAGCTCAGTGAGATCTAGTGCACAGGATCAAATTTGAGACACGGGCCAGCGTATGCAAGAGTCAGTTGCTGGCAAATTAGGAACTCCAGAATCCAGTCATTTCCCTAAAGAATTTTGCACCCATCCTTTGGAAACCCACTGTGGAGCTGAGCAGGACTGCTGACAGAAGGGGAGGGCAAAGGGAGCAACTACCCCAGCAGTTGGTGATTCAAAGGGCCCCAGCGCCCTGACCCTTTAAATCGCCAACAGAATCCTCGGTGGGGCGCTCTGAATGGCGCTGAAGAGGTGGGGCACGTGGTCGAGGCAGTGCTGAGGGCAAGCTGCCCTGGCTCCACCCCTTCCAATCTAGGCTCCGCCCCTTTCCGAGGCACTGAGCCACCCCTGCCCAAGAGCTTAGCGAATCAGTGAGGCATTTACAAAGTTTGCCTGGCTCCACTACAGTGCCAGAAAGCACTCAGCCAGAGGATCGGGCATCTCAGGGCATGTCTACACTGCCGGGCTAAAGTTGGAATAAGCTACGCAACTTGAGCTACGTCAATTGCGTAGCTAAAGTCGAAATACTTATTTCATCTTTTGATGCTGTCTACACAGCAGGAAGTCCGAGGAAGGGTACTCTTCCTTTGACTTCCCTTACTCCTCATAAAATGAGAGTTACAGGAGTTGGAGTAAGAAGTCCTCCAGCTCACCATTATTTCAACAATATGTTGAAATAAGGGCTTGTAGTGTAGACGCAGACTTTGTTATTTTGGAATAACATCAATTATTTTGAAATAATGCTGCTGTGTAGACATAGCCTCCATGCTCTCTTCTTCTTCAGATGGCATTGGTGGCCACAGTTAATGCTGGGTGACTTACTGGGGGACATTTACCCGTTTCAAAATTCTGCATTTCTTTTACATTTAACCTCAACTTTGGATTTTCTGTTCTTCCCATTCTTTTTATTTGTAAACCATTTTTACTTTCAATGAACTGACATGTAGTCTCAGTCTTAATTCAGCTTTAACTTGGCTGTCAATGTGACAATGTCAGAAAACATCTCCGTGATATACCATAATACATTTATTAGGTAGCTTGTCTACGGTTTCATACAAAAGCTCTCAGGCTACTGAAGTGCAATTTAGACCTGGGAAGATACCAAATGTTACTGCAGAGTCTTTGCTCCCCAAGGACTTGCTGTTTAATCTTGGATCGATTTAGTAGCAGTCAGCAGTCAGTATCAGAAACAGAGCAACATAATTAGGGCTATCATCTGCCAGACACCGTATATGTTCTGTTTATCAGTGAACGGACTAAGCATTAGGGGCCAAATTTATTGGTGATGTAATGTCTTTGAACTCAGAGGAACTCAACTGGGAAAGGGAATGAGGAATCTGACTTTATGGACTAGAGTGTGATTGTGAAGGAGCATCAGGACTAGCGAGAGTGTAAGAAAAACAGCTGGGTGGGCACCAGATTTTCCATTTTCTGTGGAATTCTGCTCATTTTCTCTCTCTCATTCCAGAACAGAATGAGAAAAAAAAATCAAAACTGTCTGCAAACAAAATTATAAAATTTTTCTCCTGTTGGATCGATCAAAACATTTAATTCCGATTGGACTGTTTAAAATATATACAGGCAGTCCCCGGGTTACGTACATGATAGGGACTGTAGGTTTGTTCTTAAGTTGAATTTGTATGTAAGTCGGAACTGGCTTCCAGATTCAGCCGCTGCTGAAACTGACCAGCGGCTGACTACAGGAAGCCCGAGGCAGAGTTGCTCTGCCCTGGGCTGCCTGGAATCAGCCGCTGATCAGTTTCAACAGCAGCTGAATCTGGACGCCTAGGACAGAGCAGCTGGGACGCTGCCGGGTAGGTCCCCGCAGGGGCGGCGCTGCGGGGACCAACCGGGCAGCACCCCAGCTGCTCTGTCCCAGGCGTCCCCAAGTCAGCCGCTGCTGAAACTGATCAGCGGCTGATTCCAGGAAGCCTGGGGCAGAGCAACTCTGCCTCGGGCTTCCTGTAGTCAGCCGCTGGTCAGGTTAAGCAGTGGCTGATTTGGGGACACCTGGGGAAGAGCAGCTGGGGTGCTGCCCGGTTGGTCCAGTAGCGCCGAGGAGCGGCGCTGCAGGACCAACCCAGCAGCCCCAGATGCTCTACCCCAGGCGAGAAAAACCTGGTCTGCTGGGGGGCGCACTAGCTGTGCCCCCCAGCAGACCAGGGAAATCTGGGCAGCAGGACCGCGGAGATGCGCTGCGGCCCCGCCCACATCCTCCCCAGCTTTGCTCCGTGTCTCCCTGGTCTGCTGGGGGGTCTCCAGGAAGACGAGGAGCAAAGCCGCGGAGGGGCTCGGGCAGCGGGGCAGCCCAGGCGCTTCTGGGCTGTCCCACTGCCGGCTTCTGCCGAGGCTTTGCAAAGCCGCGGAGGGGTTGGGGCTGCGGGGCAGCCCAGGCACGCCTGGGCTGTCCCGCTGCCGGCTTCCCCCGAGGCTTTGCAAAGCCGCGGAGGGGTTGGGGCTTTGCTCCGCGTCTTCCTGGTCTGCAGACCAGGGAGACGCGGAGCAGCTTCTCTCGCCCCGGAGTACACGGGCGGCGGGACCGCAAGGTTCCGCAGTCCGTGTCCTCCGGGGCGAGAAAAGCCCCGTTCGTAACTGCGGATCCGACATAAGTTGGATCCGCGTAAGTCGGGGACTGCCTGTATGTCAAAGCATTCTATTCCAGAAACATCAAACCAGACTCTGAAAGTATTAGTGGAATGCTGTGTTGGGTTCTTAAAACTGAAACTTCATCTAAATCACCATGTTCCCCAAAAACTTTTCACTTTCAATGAATCAATGTTTTCCAGCAGAAAAATGTGCAATACTGTAGTAGCATTTCCAAATAGCTCTTCTCAAGAAGCCTCCCTCCTTGTATCTAGGTGCAAGAGATAGACACCATTCATGCCCTTGTGCTCCCTAGGGGTACATCTACACTACATGCCTCTGGTGACAGAGGCATGTAGATTAGGCTACCCGGCATAGGGAAATGAAGCAGCAATTTAAATAATCGCAGCTTCATTTAAATTTAAATGGCTGCCGCGCTGTGCCAATCAGCTGTTTGTCGGCTCAGCGCGCTAGTCTGGATGCTCTGTGGTCAACATCAAAGGCATTTGTCGACCTCCCCGATAAACCTCATCCCACAAGGCATACTGGGGAGGTTGGCAAATGCCTTTGATGTCGACCGCGGAGTGTCCAGACTAGCGCGCTGAGCCGACAAACAACTGATTGGCACAGTGCGGCAGCCATTTAAATTTAAATGAAGCGGCAATTATTTAAATTGCTGCTTCATTTCCCTATGCCGGGTAGCCTATTCTACATGCCTCTGGCGACAGAGGCATGTAGTCTAGACATACCCTTGGCGCCTAATCCTGTCACCATAACTCACATCATATAGAACATTCATTACTCACTGAATAGTTGTGATTTCCATGGGTGGCAGAACCAAGCCCATAAAGGCAATGGTAGAACTATGTCCTGCCCTTTAGACTACCCAGCAGTACTGGCTCAGCAGCACAATGGGAAAAGTCACACCCAGTCCTCACTCTGTTCCTCCTCATAATCTAGGCACTAACCATTTGTTTCTCCCTCAGGCATGACATATCTGGAAATTCCCACTAGACACATGGTGTCTGCAGTACTTTCCAATTCAGGCTATGTGGTTTAAGCCACAGTTTAGCCCTATGAGTTCACACCTTCCCTGTGAATGGGGCCCTTGATGGCAGCCTCAAAAGCCCATGTAGAAAAAGTTCACAGTGTACTCAGCAAGGCTATGTCTATACTGACGGCTTCTTGCACAAGAACATCTTGTGCAAGGATTCTTGTGCAAGAACACATCCACACTGCCATGTGCGAGCAGTGCTTTTGTGCAAGAGCACCCATGGCAGTGTGGACGCTCTCTTGCACAAGAAAGCTCTGATGGCCATTTTAGCCATAGGGCTTTCTTGCACAAGAAATCCCTGCCGAGCATCCACACTGCCCTCTTGCACAAGAGCTCATGCGCAAGGGGGCGTACACCTGATAAAAAAGAGCATAGTGCTTGCGCAAGAAGCCCTCTCTTACCACGCCATACTGTCAATTTCCTTGCGCAAGAGCGGGCAGGTAGTGTGGACGCTCTGCAGATTCTTGCGCAAGAACGGCTATATTGCGCAAGAAGCTGCAAGTGTTGACATAGCCCAAGAGTGGATTAATTTTTCCAACCGCTTTAAAAGTTCTCATCTGTTCTAGCAATAGCTGGACACCCACTCTGCATTACACAAGAGCAAGAGTCAAACTGAATGTATGGAAATCACTTTGGAAACAGCTGGTGAGAGATGAGCTATGGCACGCTGATAACTTGCCTTCCACGAACACAAAATGGATCAATCTGGCAGAAAAGCAGTGATGTATCCTGAGACTCAGCTATTGTGGCCAAATGGGGAATTGGGGCAAGTCTGGCTGTTGTTAAACTAGCAGAGGGGTCTCCTGTTTGGCATTCTGCTGCGAGTCTCTCTGTTATGTCATGTTGGTTCAACTCTAGCTTACCTATTCAAAACAGTTATTCTGATGATGTCACCAGAACTATCTGCATGAGCAGAGGACACAGAGTTTGACTTGCTATGCTATTTACAAGGATGGCGGGCGAGGGTTAGGGTTAGGGCTAGGGGGTGGCAGAATGAAACAAGGAACTAACTTTGTCACTCCTTTGTGTTATAAAAAAAACTCACTCAGGTTCACTGAAATTACATTCTTGAGGCTAAATTAAAAGCAGTTTACATGGAAAAGAAACCTCTGGGTTTGGAGCAAAGGACTGGAACCCAGGGGTGTTGGATTCTATTTTGGTCTCTATCAATGACTTTGAGACTGCCCTTAGGTAAATCACTTTGGCTACGTCTACACTGGCAGCTTCTTGTGCAAGAGCTGCTTTGCGGAAGAGTTCTTGCGCAAAAAGTCTTCCACAAGAGCACGTCTACACTGCCATGTGCTTTTGCGCAAGAGATGTGCTTTTGCACAAGAGCATCTATGGCAGTGTGGATGCTCTCTTGCGCAAGAAAGCTCTGATGGCCATTCTAGCCATAGGGGTTTCTTGTGCAAGAAATTCATGTTGCCTGTCTACACTGCCCTCTTGTGCAAGAGCTCTTGTGCAAGAGGGCTTATTCCTCGTGGGGAGAGGAATAATTCTTCTGGAAGAAGCCCTGTTTTCCAATGCTGAATGTAAATTTATGTGTGCAAGAACACACATGCAGTGTAGACACCCGGCAAGTTTTTGCGCAAGAACAGCTGTTCTTGAGCAAGAAGCTGTTAGTGTAGACATAGCCTTTATATCTTGTATCCATCTGCAACATGAGTCTAATGATGTTCACTTACTTACTTTACAAGGGTAAATGTCTTAGATGTCTTAATGTCTTCAGATGTTACTGAATTGAAAACCATAATTAAAAGACAATGGTTATTATTATTAAAATTTTCAACTTGAATTCTGTTGGCTGCTTCCAAGAAAGGCTCTGATTTTGAAGGGAAAATAAAAGAACTTAAGAACGGCCATATTAGGACAGACCGAAGGTCTTTTCTGATAGGCTATGTCTAGACTGCAAGCCTCTTTCGAAAGAGGCTCTTTCGAAAGATACTTTTGAAAGAGCCTCTTTCGAAAGAGAGCGTCTAGACTGCACGTTGAACTTTCGAAAAAGCGGCTTGCTTTTTCGAAAGAAAGCATCCAGTGAGTCTGGATGCTCTCTTTCGAAGAAGCCCTATTTATATTGAAGAACGCCTTCTTTCGAAAGAGGAACTTTCGAAAGAAGGCGTTCTTCCTCGTGAAATGAGGATTACCGCCATCGAAAGAAAAGCCGCGTTCTTTCGATTTAATTTCGAAAGAACGCAGCTTGAGTCTGGACGCAGGGGAAGTTTTTTCGGAAAAAGGCTACTTTTCCCGAAAAAACCCCTGAGTCTGGACACAGCCATAGTAGCCAATGCCAGATGCCCAAGAGGGAGTAAACTGAACAGGTAATCATTAAGTAATCCCTCTCTTGTCATCCATTTCCACCTACCTAGATGACCTACCTAGGCAGAAAAGGTGGGCGAGACTTTTTTAAAACAATTATCAAAATCTTCCAAAGCGCAGGATTTGGTGGTGATGGGGGACTTCAGCTATCCAGACATCTGTTGGAAAACTAACACAGCAGGGCACAAAAACCAGGACTATGTAGCACTTTAAAGACTAACAAGATGGTTTATTAGATGATGAGCTTTCGTGGGCCAGACCCACTTCCTCAGATCAAATAGTGGAAGAAAATTGGCACAACCATATATACCAAAGGATACAATTAAAAAAAAAGTGAACACCAGACTAACACGGCTAAGTTTCTATCACTATTCTACGAGCAGGGCACAGACTATCTAATACGTTCTTGGATTGCATTGGAGACAATGTTTTTATTTTAGAAGGTTGAAAAAACTACTAGTGGGGAAGCTGTTCCTGATTTGATTTTAACAAATAAGGAGGGACTGGTTGAAAATTTGAAAGTGGAAGGCAGCTTGGGTGGAAGTGATCATGAAATCATAGAGTTCATGATTCTAAGGAATGGTAGAAGGGAGAACAGCAAAATAGACAATGGATTTCAGGAAGGCAGATTTTAGTAAGCTCAGAACTGGTAAGTAAGGTCCCATGGGAAGCAAGACTAAGAAGAAAAACAACTGAAGAGAGATAGCAGTTTTTTAAAGGGACATTATTAAGGGCCAAAACGCAAACTATTCTGCTGCATAGCAAAGATAAAAGTATTGCAGGAGACTACCTTGGATCAACCAGGAGACCTTACATGATCTAAAAATCAAAAAGGAGTAGTATAAAAAGTGGAAACTAGGTCAAGTAACAAAGGATGAATATAAGCAAACAACATTGGTATGAAGAGGTTTCCACATCTGTTTGCAGTATTCAAGATGTGGACATACCATGGTTTTATATAAAGGCAATAAGATATTCTCTGTCTTATTCTCTATCCCTTGTTTAATGATTCTTAACATTCTGTTTGCTTTTGTGACTGCTGCTGCACACTGAGTGGATGTTTTCAGAGAACTATTCACAATGACTCCAAGATCTCTCTCCTGTGTGGTTATAGCTAAATTTAGTCCCGTCATTTTGTATTTGCAGTTGGAATAGTTTTTTCCAATGTGTATTACTTTGCATTGATCAGCATTAAAATTAATTTGCCGTTTTGTTGCCCCATCACCTTATTTTGTGAGATTCTTTTGATGCTTTTCACAGTCTGCTTTCTTCTTAACTATCTTGAGCAGTTTAGTATCATCTGCAAATGTTGCCACCTCACTGTTTACCCCTTTCTCCAGATCATTTATAAATTGGTTAAATAGAGTTGGTCCCAGTATGGACCCTTGGGGGACCTCACTAGTTACTTCTCTCCACTCTGAAAACTTTCCATTTATTCTTTCCCTTTGTTTCCTGTCTTTTAACCAATTATCAGCCCATGAAAGGACCTTCCCTCTTGTCTCATGACAACTAACTTTACTTAAGAGCCTTTGGTGAGATACCTTGTCAAAGGCTTTCTGGAAATCTAAGTATGCTCTATCCACTGTATCCCCCTTGTCCACATGTTTGTTGACCCCCTCAAAAAGCTCTACCTGGATTAGTAAGACATGATTTCCCTTTACAGAATCCATGTTGACTTTTCCCCCCAAAATTAGGTTAATCTATGTGTCTGACAATTTTATTCTTTACTATAGTTTCAACTACAATAGTTTCAACTATGTCTATTGCCCGGTACTGAAGTTAGACTTACCAGTCTGTAATTGCCAGGATCACCTCTAGAGCCCTTTCTAAATATTGGCATCACATTAGCTATCTTCCAGTCATTAGGTAAAGAATAAAATGAAATATAAACTTCATCCTGCTCTTAAAGTTGTTTGTTACTTCTAGCAGGCTGGAGTGAAGTTTTTGGCAATGCAGGGTGCTACATGTTGCAATTCTACGGAGCTGTCCTAATGTATTTTGCAAGCACGAAGAAGAGGTTCAAAGTAATCTGAATGGGCACTGGATAGATAAATAATTCCCACTGCATACTTAAGTAAGTAATGCTACTTGAATAATTTTATTTTAATAAAAATCCATGGGTGAGGAGGAGGCAATTAGCAGTAAGAGAAGCTCCAGATTTAAGAAAACCCACCAGCAGAGAGCTTCTTTTGTCAGGAGACTTACATTAAACAGCATTAAATGGATATCCTTCCAGGATATAATGGACAGATGGGAAGGATAAATCTAAAGCCCACAGAAATCAATATGAGTCTTTTCACTGACTTCAAAGGGCTATGAATCAGACCCTTAGTTCTCATTTTCACCTGTTAAAGAACTAAACCAACCCAACTCCAATCTTATTTCTTGGGCTAACCATTATGACTAGGGTAATATGTCTATTGTGTTTAACCTTTTTGTCTTTATCTAGCTTCAATAGCAAATCACAGCCACTTTCAATCTAACTTCATAAGAAATCTTTCAAATTCCTCCTTTCTTTGAAGTTACAAGTGAATTAGAGGCGTGGTCCTGCAAGCCAGCAGCCCCACTGGTGTTAGCAGCTCTATTCATTTATGTATACAACAGGGGTTCTTCTGTTCTGCAACCAGCCAGCCTGCACTCACGGGTGTAGAAAGTAGCTGGACTGGGCCCTATAGTTTTAATTCATTAAAAGTCGTTTTTTCTCATAATAATTTCCATTGTATAGTGCATGTTCCCAGTTCCTTAGGCTGAAACCTGACTGATCCTGGCAAAGTAAAATGAACTAGAGAATCCTTGGTGTTTTATCAATGGCAAATACCTTAAAAACCTCCCTGCTATCCTTAAGAATCTTCACAGCTTCAGCTGGCTGACTTGAAGACATCAGAGGGGTAGCCGAGTTAGTCTGTAACTGGAAAAACTTAAGAAACAACAAATAGTCTGGCAGCACCTTAAAGACGAACAAAACATGTGGATAGTGTCATGAGCTTTCGTGGGTACAACTGACAGTCTGTGCTCTCTATAAGCCACATCGTCAGAGCCCTCCTTTGACTTTGCAAGAAAGTGAGGCTTCCCTGTGTTGTTCTGCTCAGATTGTGACTCCTTGCTGAGAAGAAGCTAGCAAAACACACTTGCCCAATGCTACCAACCATCAACACATGGGTAGGGAGGGAGCAGACATGGTTAGGGAATGAGAGGAGATCTGGCTTCATCTCCTTTCCATAATCCTGTCATATATTAGCAACCTGGGCAGGGTACACAGACATGAGTAAGCTGCTCTCTGCTACAGGGAACAGGTACATTTTTCCCGCATCCTTTCACTTTGGTGTTCCCAGGGATAGACTGCTTACATGGTTTTAGAAAAACATCTCTGGTGGGTATCGCTAACAGCAGTAGTGCTTCAATACAGCTGCCAAGCATAGTTAGATATTTAAATTAAAGTAACAACCCCTCCCTCTCCACTTACACCAGACCCTAGGTGCTGTAGTGCATAATTGGCTACTTTTTAAACAAAATGTCATTTTGATGTTCCCCAAAAAAGCCTTCTGTGATGACGCGTTGGGGTTTTCCCGTCTCCTGCACCCCCGTAATGGCATGGACAGATGCCACCAGCCAGTAGAATAGAGGGAGTTGATTGCTTCTCTAGGATACAGCACAGCACAGATGTAATCTGGTTCCAGGGCAGGCCTAGGATGCCTCAGCCCCCCTTGAGATGGGGGAGACTGGACCCCTAAATTCCAGCCCCTTTCCCTAGGCTGTCTCCTCCATGCTCCCAGACAGAAACTAACTAACTCACATCCAGCCCTGCCCCCACCCAGGGCTCCACTCCCCTTCTTCCCATTGTTCCACTCCCTGGGAGATAACTGGTCAGACAGGTTCTTAGCCCCCTTGCATAATGACTCATCCCCTGCCCTGCTGGGCCGTGCTGCAGCCAGCAGCCAGTGGAGGTCACTCACAACCCACTGCCCAGCATAGCAACCAGCAAGGTACCCCCCACTACGTCATACCTTCTAAAGGGGATAACTTCACATGCAAGGAAATGCTAGTGAACCCGCCTCACACCACAGATCAGAACAAATGCCTCTAACAGCGCTTTAAAAACACTGAGGTGGGGAAAGAACAGCTTCAGTCAGCAAGTTCCATCCTTTTGCTTTCACACTCCCACTTCCTTTGTAGACCTCCCACAATCCCTCTGCTCAAGAAAAGCAACATACAAGCAGACAAGACCCAGTCAGCTGCAGCAATGCTGGACCTGGAGTCCAAACAGTTGCCATTATGAGCCTGATGTGCTGGAGAATGAAGGCAGGAGTGGCCCGTCCATATAGGCGAACTAGGCGGTCACCTAGGGCACCAAGTTAAATGGGGCGCCAAATGGTGGCACAATATCATTGAGGGGTTTGGAGGTGGGGGCGCCGATTGCATGGTTCACCTAGGGCACCAATTGCTGGCAGCTAGTCTAGGACCGCTCCTGAATGAGGGTCAGCTTCCGACCCTGTTAGAAGGATGCATCATGTCCAATCAGTAACATCAGCCCCCAGCAGAGCGCCACTACAACTTGAAATCCTTAAATCATGACTTGAGGTCTTCAGTAATTCATCCAGAGGTGATGCGTCTATTACAAGAGTGTGTGTTGGAGAGGTGGGAGGGGAGCCGTGAGGTTCTGCGGCCTGCAGTCTGCCCTTAGAAGCTACGAGGAGATGAGAAATAGCTCTTGAGATGCCCCTGCAAATGTCAAATGACACAGAGGTTGCCACGTGGCCCCTCTGGCCACTAAAACAAAAGCACGGAAGAGGAGTCACCAGCAATGGCCAACGAGGGGCACCATAAAGGGCCCAACTTTAGGCCTGTGGAAGTCATTTGGCGATTCCTCAGTGACTGCAGTGGGAGCAGAGCCAGGCACAAAATGGCCCCTTTGGATCAGGTGATCGTCAGCATAAATCCCTAAAGGAGTCTGACCCAAGCTCAAGGAATCAAGTATTCTCTTCTCCTCGTGCAAACAAAATGCCAAGCAACCTTTTATGACCTCGCGTGAGCGGGATCTTAGTTTTACAGCTTATCCTAAAGACAGTGATGCCAGCCTTGTAGAGCCATCGCCGCATTTTCTGGGATTCACTGACCCCCACGTAGCAATGAGTTCTAGCAAGGAGACAAGGAATGAGGAGGAGAGAAAAAATCCTAGAAGGGGTGCACAGGACCATTCAGAAATACTCAAGGATATAGGATGTAAAATGGATCAGATTGGAGCCCCCAGTGGTGAGAAAGGAGGTGGGGATAGGTCAGCGGAAGGATGGGGAAAAGAGGAACAGGAATCTATTGTAGTACATGCAACGTACAGAGGATAACATGTGAGAGAGCAGAAGAAAGAGAATACATTTGTCATTTAGTTCTGGTGATGGGTTATAATAATATATGGCTATATCTATCTCATAGAACTAGAAGGGACCTTGAGAAATCATTGAATCCAGTCCCCTACCTTTTTGGCAGGTCTAAGTACCATCCCTGACAGATTTGCCTCAGCTCCCTAAATAGTCCCCTTAAGGTAGGAACTCACCACCTTGGGTTTATTAGGCCAATGCTCAAACCACTGAGCTATCCCTCCCCAACAATGAGTGGCCAACCTGTAGCTCCTGCCCTCCCCCACAGAGCCTCCTCAGGGCCACAACACAGCTGACCACACTGGGCAGGAGGCGTGGGGAAGGAAGAGGAGGTGCTGATCGGTGGGGCTGCTGGTGGGCAAAAGATGCTGGAGACGGGAGAGGAGGCACCTGATGGGGACTGCTGACAAATTACCGTTGCTCTTTGGCGATGTACGTTGGAAAACGGTGGCTCCTCCTCAGACTCAGGTTAGATGATACTTTTGATGTAGACGGTATTCTGGTCATCAGTATCACAGAAGCACATCAGAGGGACAAGACAAATAGATACTGGGCTAACTGGACCCAGTCCTGCTCCCTTGGAAGTTAGTAGGAGTTTTGCTATTAATATCAGAATGTCTATACTGGGTCAGACCAAAGGTCCATCCAGCCCAGTCTCCTATCTGCCAACAGTGTCCAATGCCTGGTGCCCCAGAAGGAAGGGACACTGGTTTTGATGGGATCAGGATCAGGCCCATTATAGGTTCTGAAAGTGAGTGTACATTTTATATATCTCCTACGATAGCTGCTCTGACGTCTTTTCTGAGGTAGCACACTATTTGGTTAGCCCTGCTGTGTGCATAGTTGGGCTTTTTCTATGAAAACAACAACACACCACATAGAGATGAATGCAAATCCTTGGGGATGCTGAGAAAGGTTTGTGAGATACAGGCACTCAATTCCAGGAGAGGTGACAGTGCAAGCATCACAGGGTCCGATGCAGAATGTGGCAGCTGGTTGTGTAGGGTGGTACTGGGAATTAAAGTTCTGCGGAGCTCTGTCAAAAAAAGCATGGACAGGGCAGGATATCTTTGTGGAAAAGGAGAGGTTCTGGCTGGTGATAATGTGATGACAACAGTTTTTCAGGCAATATCAAAGGGCTTTTCCCCACCCCCGCTTCAGGAAGTGTCCTTCCCACAACTTGTCTTTACATATCCCATGGAGAAATATATTTGAGCCTGCCTACAAAAGCCTGCTTGATCTTAAACTGGACGTGGGTGAGAGTATCTCCATAAAGGGTGAAGCATGCTGCCAAGATCTCCATCAGGGCTGTCCCACAACATTTTGGCACCTGAGGTGGGGAGCTCAAATGACGCCCCCATATCCCCTCACTTGGGCCAAAACTTTGAAAGGTCTTAATTCTGCCTTCTTCCTGTTCTACTCCTCTCATGGGACTGCCCTGCTGCCTACCCAAATAAAGGAGAACTAACAGCAGTTACCCAAGGAGAACTAACAGCAGCAGACACAATTTTCTACACTCTGGGTCCTAGTGGCGCTCCCCCCAGTCTGGCGCCTGAGGCAGCTGCCTCAGTTTGTCTCATGGTAGGGCCAGCCCTGATCACCGTGGGAGTCAATGAGCCACATTCATCTCTTTGCAGGTACACATTGACTTTAGCGAATGCACAATGTCAGCTTATATCAAACATATTCATGAACCAGCACAGTGAATTATTGTTATTTTATATTTATAGAATACCCAGAACATCCACAGAAATAAGGGATGTCACATAGGCCTTCTTAATCAAGAAGGAGATTATGGAGAGGTGGCATAGCTTGTCAAAAACAGAAAATATCTAACTGGTGAAATATGACTACAGCAAATGCCTTTCATCTCTGAAAGACTTGGTACTCAAGACCACCTTGGAAAATCTACTTTAATTATCAAATTTAAGAATCAAAATGTGATTTTTATTAAATTAGTGTGATTTGATACACCTTGTACATATGTAATCTTGTGAGTACCTGTATAAGAAAAGGTTTACATTTTTACTGAGCTTTGCAGCTTCATTGGCAAAAAATATTTTATGTCCTCTCAGTTTCATTAAACATATGAAGATTACTGATCACATATCTTTTTAGAGATATTAACCAGTCAAGTAATTTTTACCCATGTAGACCCAAGTAAAGGGGCTTCTTGCACTGCTAAAAGACTACTCTTTGTAGTAAGTTTCTGCAAGGGTTGCAAGAACAGGGGTTTTGCAAAATCAGCCCTTTGTGTTTGAGTGTCGTCCATGCATTCATTTCCATGAGTTATAGTCAGAGAATTCAAACTCATTACTGTTTTGTATATTATTGTAGCAAATAAAATTAGTTTCAGGCAACCAGAAAAATCCATATTTATGGCAAAAATCACACATCTATAAAATGTGACTGTCTGAAGAAAAAACACAGCTGTTCCTTTGCCAATCAGAAAGCTGCTTTGAAAGGTCAGTGTCACACACAAAGCATACATGGCTGCAATACTGAATTAGTTGGTTTAACAGACAAAGTCAATCGGAATAAAACTTTGTGACCAAGGTAACAGAACATGGAAGAGTTTATTTGAATCGCCTTTGCCTCCATGTTTTATGTCTGCTAAATGCTTATTTGGCAGGATAGCATGATGTTGGGACACTGATGCCACTGGGACTATTATTTCCTTAATGGTTTTGGCTCCGTAAGGTGCTTAAACACATGCCTAACATTAAGCCAGCAAACAGTGCCATGGATGCCAATGGGACATCTCAAAAGTAAACATTCTCCGGTACCTTATTGAATCAGGACCTGTATTCTTAGTAGAGTGCCAACAACAATGAAGGAAGAAAAATGCTTCAGAATTCAGAATTGGACATTTAATATTACAGCTTCCTTAAGAGTGAAGATATCTCCGTCTCCTTTATATCAACTGCAATCAGCACTAGGAACCAGCTTCCTCCCAGCCTTGCTGATATCAGTGTCTGACTGGACACAAAGCAGCTGGATAAAATCTGACCTGTCCTGAGTAAAATTAGGATCACAAGGATGCTGGTAGGACAAGGGGGGCAGTTTAGAAGAATCTGACTTGCTAGTGCGTAACCCCCACTTATCAAGAGCATCTGCCCTCAAAATGTCAAATTAGGCTGTAGCTCTGGACTCCTTCTGGCATCTCATTACTGCTGGCTGCCCAAAAAGGCATGGTGTCAAAAAATCACGCACTTTCACCTGTGACTGGCCCAAAGATGTACCTCATCCCAATGGATGCAATTGGGCTATGGAGATCAGGCTGTGGAGATTCATTCATTTTTGACCTCCAAGTGTGTACACTGTGATTACAATGGATTCCATGCATTAATCTAGGAATAAAAGCACATATCCCACCCAACACAATAGCCCTTCTGCTTATTAACCCATTGCTTTGCTCTCCATCTCCTTGGCTCCCCACTGACTTTAGAGTCCAGTTCTAGGTCTCTGTCCTGACATTCAAAGTTCTTTATGCGATTGCCCCAAGCAGAGTATAATACTTTAATGGAAAGGAAAGACTGGCTCCTTCTTTGGTCCCACAGCTCAGGAACATACAGGCCATACGGTACTGCAAGGAGGCAGCTGTCAGGCCACACAGAGGGGCATGCATGTCTGTGCTCACCTACTTTGCAGCGGTTTTAAAGAAGTAATGTTTGAGAGGAAGTTTTAAAGGCAAAGGCTGACTTGATCCAGAACATTATTGCCTTTTCCCAGGTTTCGGGACAGGGGAGAGCAAAATAAATTAAAAAGGAAACAAAACCACCAAAACCCTTGGGTAGGCGTCCAGGTGAATTGAGAGGAGGAAGGGGAGGGGGGCGGCATGTTGCGGTGTTTGGAATTCCCTCTGTACCTGAGATGGGTCCGATCAGCAACCTTCAGAGCCAAATCTGAGCTCTCCTGAGTTGGAGCATGCCCTTGACAGCTAGGGAGCCAGCTGCAGAGTTCGCCTAAGTTTGCGGAGGTGGGGGGTGAGATGGGAAGCCCAGGCTCCTTGCTGTACCGCAGGAGAGCGGGGAACGCTGTTTCATGGAGGGAAGGGTTGCAATGGACACTGAAATAGGGGCCCCAGTGGGGAAAGGCGCATAGGCGAAGGGAAGTCTGGGGGAACAGCCCAGCTGTCTTCCACGTTCCATCCGGCGCCCCGAGCAAGGGGTCAAGTTAGAGCTCGGGGAAGACCCGAGCGTCCAGGCTGCAAACCGAGGCTCAGTCAGGAGCCGAGCAGGCAGCGAGCGGCTGCGGGATGGGGCTGGCTTGGGGGGGGAAAAGGGGGGGAAGCAGGAGGAGGCTGCTGCCTCTGCCGGGGGGGCTCTGCCGGCCACTCACCATGATGGAGAAGACGAAGGCCACGATGTTGATGGGGTACGCGGGGCAGAAGCAGGAGAAGATGGTGAGGGCCAGGTAGTTCTTGGGCATGGGTTCGTCCCGCGGCAGCTCATCCTGCAGCCGGGTCTCGGGGCCGCTGTCCAGCGCCCGCTTGCTGTCTGAGTTGGCGGCGAGGTCCGACATGGGCAGCAGGCACCGGAGGCTGGGGGCGCAGGGGGGGCGCAAGTCGGCGAAAGGCTCCGCTCTCTGCGCGGCGAGCCGGGCTGGAGGGGCAGAAATCCCAGCGCAGGGCTCAGGGGAGCCGTGACCTCACCCCTCATCTCTCCTCCTCCGCCCCCTGCCGCAGGGACCGGAGCCAAAAAAGCCCGTCGGAGAAGCCACCGCGCTGCGCCGCCGGCGCCTCCTTCGCCCCAGACCCAGCCTGCGCGCCTCCCTCGCAGGGCGCTTGGGCAGGGCTGCCCCAGCGGGTGCCGCTGTCCTGAGTCCGCCCCGAGGGGAGTCCAGGTGAGGGACCCCCCCCCCAGCGCAGGGCTGGGGCAAGAGAGCCGCGCGCTGAGCCCGGGGCGCGTTGGGGGCAGCCCGGGTCCCCCGTGCCAGCAGAGTGAGCGCTGGAGAGGCGAAGTCACCGCGCCCCGCTGCCTGCGGCGGCTCTGGCGGCTGGGAGCTTTCGGTGCCCGGTGCCAGCTGCCAGGGAGACAGAAATATAACCCGTCTCCAGCCTGCCAGCGAGCGGAGGTGGGCACATGGGTGGAGCAGCCGGGCACCGTCTAGGCACCCCTTACTGCCCAGCAACCCCTTGGCACTGGGTGTCTAGTCCCACGAGCGCACAGGGCTACACGCCGGAAAGCGCTGGCACTTTGTCAGCGACATGGGAATTGCCAGGCTGGGTCAGACCCAGCGCCTGGCTCTAGCACTGGATAGCCCCAGCTGCTTCGGAGAAAGGCGCAAGAGCCCGAGATGTGGGGAAATCTATCCCCCCTCCACTCACACTCAAAGGCATACACTGAGCTCTGCAGGCTGAAACCCTCGAGGTTTAACTTCCCTCCCATAGCATTATCCCCATTACGTGTAATCCTTTTGAATATCATTATCCATGTAAATGTCCAATTGGTGTGACTCTTCATGGTTTCTGGTGGCCTTGAGTTCCACATGCTCATGTCTTGTCTGAAAAAGGTATTGCCATTTATCCATTTTGAATCTGTCTGGTTTAGATTGGATTAAATGGTTAAGATGAACCAACTTGAATGGACCAATCCCTGAATGTTCTGCTTGATCTCAGCACACTGGGTATTCCTGCTGATTGCCACATGGACACCTGGGATCCATCACATTTTGCTTTTGGGGTGGAATGTGTTCACACTTTCAGAGAGATCATTTATTTTTCATGAAGAATACTCCCACGCTCCCATAATGGTTTTCAGGTCGAGGAGAAGAGACAGGGAAAGATTCATCCACAGCTTCATTTTCAGAAGCCAGGCTCCAACGCTGCAATGGGGCGTTTATCTTAGGCAGGGCCAAGGAGCCTTTTTTGGGTTGGGGGCTGCCGACCCACAGAAAACTCATTTGCAGGCCGCACTCAAGTGAGAAGCAAAAAACAAAAACAAAAACAAACAAACAAACAAAAATCCTCACTGATGTGGCCCCCGACTGAGAAGCAGAAAGACACTCCCCACATTCCCCTCTCACCACAGAGCCTGGGGGGAACCAGGCTAATAGAGTTTATGTGTGCCAGTCCTATGGTGGGGGAGGGGGATGGAGTGCCAGTACAGGGTCCACAATGCTTGAGGGTGGGAAGAGTCCTGAGCTTCCCCCTTAAAGTTGTTCTCTTGACCCAAACCCCTCATATCCAAACCACCTCATTATTTGAATCCCTTCCTCATCTCCTCTGGGCTTCTTGCTGGGGCACAAGGCAGGAACTCAGATAGTGGAGCTGAGCCCTCCAGCCAGGAGCGTGACATGAAGGAGAAAGGCAGCACAGGGAGCCCTCTGCTGGTGCAGCCACAGGAGTGAGCGAGGGAAACAGAGATCCCCCCCCCCCCTCAGCTAGCCAGGAGTGTGAGGAGAAGGAGGAGGAGGAACAACCCCTTATTTGCAGGGAAGACCACCCCACTGCTGAATGAATAGCTCCTGCCCTCCTGATTATCCAAAGAGAATCTATATCCTGCCTGCTATTTGGGTAATCAAGGGTGTACAGTATCAGAGCCCCTTCTGAAAAAAAAAAAGGTTCAGAGGGGTAGCTGAGTTAGTCTGTAACAGGAAAAACGTAAAAAACAGCAAAGAGTCAGTCTAGTAGCACTTTATAGACTAACAAAACATGTAGATGGGATCATGAGCTTTTGTGGGCACAGCCCACTTCTTCAGATGACCAGAGTGTTGGAAGTCCAGAGCCAGGAATAAATAAGGGAAGGGGAGGGGGAGAATGGAGGGGGAGAAGAAGGAGGACATTGAGTAGATAAGTTTCAAAGGGCTAGCCAAACAAGTCTGCAGCAGAAAAAACTTAAAAAACAATAAAGAGTCTAGTAGCACCTTAAAGTCTAAATAGTTACAAGAGGCTGATAAGAACCATTAGTAGTTTGCACTGGGAAAGGAGGAGTACTAATAGCAGATTCTTTCTACACAGACATCAAGAACCACTGGCACCTTCATTGTTTGGTGGGTTGATAATGTGCGAGCCATCCGATATTGCGATTTAGACCATTTGCATGAGAGTTAAACTTGAGAATGAAGTGGAGTTCCAGTCCTTCTCTGTGTATTTGGCTTGTGGAATTGGTCCTTAGCCTGGGGAGGCAAGGAAGCATTACTCCCATTTTACAGATGGGGAATGGAGGCACAAAAGCTCTCACAGGACACCTGTGACAGACCAGAGACTTGAACCCAGGATGCCTACCTGCCCGGTTAGTGAGTCACTGGACAAGCCTTTCTCTCTCAGGCCCCAGTATCCACATGGAGCACCAACAAGTTCTTGGGCTGACAAGGTCAGGTGTAAAAACAAAGCCCATGGGTTAGTGCTTAATTCTTCTCAACAACATTCCATTTATTCATTAAAATTACAGCAAGGAGTCCTTGCTTGTGTTCAGTGCAATCCTTGGCTACACCATATCCTGCCAACCAATGAAGGAGTCAAAGAAGAGGAGGAGACAGGTATTTTATCTTCATATTTTTTTTTAAAAAATAATCCAGTCTTATGTACCTGATTCTTCCTAGAAGACTCTATGGACCACTAGAGAGCTCTCAGACTTATAACCTCCACGAAATGTATCAAGGGAAACCTGATTCTATTCCTCTTTGGACTTTCTACAGCACTCACCACTGGGTTATGTTAGGCTCTGATTCTGCATGATGTTTCCTTAGAGAGAACCCCCTGAGTCCATGAAGAACAATTTGCAGGATCCAGGGTTTCAACATGTCTCACCTGTCAGAAACTGCAACTCTTGGACCACAGAATGAGGAAAGGGGAAGGTAGCCAATTAGCCACCATCCATCAGGTCTGAATTCTTTCTGAAACTTCTTAAAACCTGGATGGTAATAATGGTTTGTATCTTCTCATTAGTCAATCTCAAAGCAGTTTCAGGTTTTTAAAAACATTGAACTTCTGCTACACCCAGGGTACAGAAAAGGAAGCGGCTCTCCACTCTGTGACTCCCCTGTTCCCGCAGCTGGGGGAATGCAGAGCCGCTCCATTGCGACAGGGAGAAGTGCTTGGGAACGAGGGATGTGGAGCCATGTGTGCCCCTGGGAGAACCCAGGAAGATGCGTTTGGGAATTCCTTCCTTCCTCAAGCTCTTTATCACTCCCCCTGATCTGAGCCACCCTCACTTCACCCCACACTTAAATTTTTTAGAGGTACTGTGATATTGCAACACCCCCAAACCTCTTCCCAGGAAGGGGTGTGCAATACAACAGTACCCGTAAGAAATTTAAGTTACTCTCACCTCTGGATTAATGGAATACAGGCAGTCCCCGGGTTACGTACAAGATAGGGACTGTAGGTTTGTTCTTAAGTTGAATTTGTATGTAAGTCGGAACTGGCGTCCAGATTCAGCCGCTGTTGAAACTGACCAGCAGCGGCTGAATCGGACACACCTGGGGCAGAGCAGGTGGGGTGCTGCTGGGTTGGTCCCGCAGCGCCGCTCCTCGGCGCTACTGGACCAACCGGGCAGCACCCCAGCTGCTCTGCCCCAGGTGTCCCCAAGTCAGCCGCTGCTGAAACTGACCAGCGGCTGACTACAGGAAGCCCGAGGCAGAGCAAGCGGCGGGACCGCGGCGCATCTCGGCAGTCCCTCCTCCCGCATCCTCCGCGGTGAGAAAAGCCCCTCCATGTCTCCCTGGTCTGCTGGGGGGGGGGGGCGCTAGCTCCACGTCTCCCTGGTCTGCTGGGGGGAAGTGCCCCCCGCGCTGCCGGAGGTGGCGACAGTGGGGGAGGCACCCTGCACTAGCGCCCCCCCCCCGGTTCGTAACTAGGGGTCCGACTTAAGTCGGACTGACGTAACCCGGGGACTGCCTGTAGTAATCAGATGGGAAAAGTCATAAATCAGAATCACAAAGGAAACAATACCCCTAGTACATGAGAGATTATTTACTATCAAGCTTCCTAGATTAACATATTCACACACTTCCTTGATAACCTGACCAGCCTCACCTCTGGAATGCTGCAGAATCCCAGGATCCAGGTTCATTAATGCTAGTGTGGGAGCTGAAGAATTTAGGAGCAGTGAGGGAGCTAGAAAGCTATAGGAAGACTAGGAGAAACATAATTAAGAACCTGACTAAATCCAACTAAACAAGGAGATTTGCTCCTCTTAGAGATCCTGAGCATTCTGTGCCCACCTTCTATATCCAAACATAAATTTCTCATCCCTATAATATCAGGGTGGACTTACACTATAGGTTGGCATGTTTGTATGGATTAATGATAATTAACTCATTCTGACGTCTATTATTTCTGGCCAGAACTGGTTTGACAGTGGCTACTTCCACATTCTTTGTGGTGTATGTGTTAATGGATGTTAATTGGTCAGTGGCTAATCTGTGCCAAAGGTCACAAATGTAAATATGCTATCTTGCTCTAGCTCATTTTACGGGATGTGGCCTGTAGGTTCCTTGCATTACTGCCAAAATACTCTAGTACAAATCCATAAATCTATTATAATAAAACAAACAGCAAACCCATAAAAAAGATATAATAACCAAGCAAGCAGGCCAGCTCTGTGGGCTACACAATCTGCTCCTACCTTTTCTACCTTTTTTCTTTTTTTCCTTACTTTTTTTATCTTTCTTTTCTTTTTTTTCTAACCCTACCATAAAACTTCCTCAAAATGAATCCTAGCGCAGCAGTTGTTAACAAGGGGTAATTTGGCATATTTCAGGGGGGAATGCATTTAAAATACAATAGGTGTTCAATTTTGTTCAACATAATGTATGAGAAAACAAAATACATTAAAATGATTAATTATAATTTTCTTTTTGTCCATTGCCATTTAAAAAAGGAGGAAGGGTAATTTTGGTTTATTGATCAAGCTTATGGGGTAGTAATGCCAAAAAGGTGAAGAACCACTGTCCTAGAGTGTAAAAACAACCAATTTAAAAATGGTCAATGACAGAGACTCCACCATGACCCTGGTAAATTGTTCCAGAGGTTAATCACTCTCACTGGTAAACATGTACACCTTATTTCCAGTCTGAATTTGTTGCGATTCACTTCCCAGCCATTGCATTGTGTTACATCTTTCTCTGCTAGAGCCCATTGCTAAAAATTTGTTCCTTAAGTAGAGGGAAGAGTATGAAATCAAGTCACTGTTCACCTTCTCTTTGGTAAAACAAATAGATTGAGCTCCTCGAGCCTATCACTGAAAGGCAGGTTTTCCAATCCTATAAATCATCCTCATGGCTCCTCTCTGAATCCTCTGCAATTTATTAGCATATTTCAATTGTGCAGTCAAGGACTGAACAGACTATTCCATCAGAGGTCACCCCACTGCCAAATCCAGAGGTATAATAACCTCTCTGCTCCGACCTGAGATTCCTCTGTTTATGCATCCACAAATTTCAGCAGTTCTTTGGCCACGCAAGGGAAGCTCACGTTTGGTTAACTATCCACCACGCCCACCTGCCCACGCACATTTTTTTCAGATACACATCTTCCCTTGAAGCCCCTCGTCATATAAGTATAGCCTACAATCTTTGCTGCTAGATGTGTACACTTCCATGTACACAATAAAAAGTGTGTATTGTTTGCTTGAACCTAGCCTGCCAAATGATCCATATTGCTCTGTTTCAATTACATATCCTCTTCATTACTTACAAACTCCAGCAGTTTTTGTGTCATCTGCAACCTTTATTGATGATTTTATGGTTTCTTCCAGGTCACTGATACAAATGTTAAATATCAGGGCTCCACTAGAAACATATCTGTTTCACAATTGCCCATTTACAATTACATTTTGAGACCTTCCAATTAGCCAGGTTTTAATCCATTTAGTGTGTGTCATATTAATTTGATCTCTCTATTTTAAATCAAAATGTTATGTGTTACCAAATCAGATGCCTTACAAAAGACTAAGTACATTATATCAACACTATTACCTTTCTCAACTAAACCTGTAATCTCATAAAAATATATCAAGTTAGCTTGACAAGATCTATTTTCCATAAACTCATATTGATTGGCATTTATTATATTACCCTCCTGTAATTCTTCATTAATCAAGTCCTAGATCAGGTGCTCCATTATCTCGTCCAGGATCAATGTCAGATAGACAGACCTATTATTACCTAAGTCATCTCATTTCCTCTTTTACAGTATTGGCACAACATCCTCTGAGCAGTGACCTGGTGATGCAGCAAGGGGCATATTTGACACTGAACTCACAGTGCATTGGAACTAAAAAGCCCCACCACACAACTCTGATTTATGGAATTAGCCGCATTGATTTCAGAAGGCCCTGTTTGGGTAGGTGAGGACTTACTAATGTGAATAAAGCTTTCTGGATTGGCCCCTAATGCTGTTTTAACCCTTTCATGCCCCCTTTTCGGACCATTTACTTAAGTATTTGACTGGATGGTAGAATTACCCTTAAAATAATTACATCTCCTGTGACAAAACCCAGGTAGCTACCAGCACTCAGAGAAAATGTCAGCTGCCTTTGTTGGCTCCTCTAATGCTTGCTAGATGACATGTATGCCAGGGCGGAGGGCCCACACAACTTCCTGCACCCCATGGAAGCCCTTAGCAAGGCCTTGTGCATTGTGGGGAAGTTCACCCAGGCTGCCTTGTCTCCCGCAAGGAAGTGTGACCTTCTGCTCTTGAGCCCCTCAATGGAGCAATACTGGGCTGATGAGATACAACCGCATGTCTGGGGCCGGCCTGGTAGAAAGGCAAGTGGCCCTGATGGCCGAGTCACAGAGGAAAGTTCTAGAATTCTCCAGGCCTCTTCCAGAATCTGATGTGTGTGATGAAGGATCTGGCTCTTCAAAGGGATAATAAATATAGAGTAAGTTAAAAATTTTTAAAAACGACTGCCCACTTTCGTAAGTTTGGGAGTCTGGTGAGGAGACGTGGTCCTCCTAGCTGGGGATGCTGGGGAGATGCCCCAAGCTGCCTGGTGGGTGGAACCTGGATGTCCCCGCCCACGCCCACTATCTGTGGAAGGGTGGGATAGGAAGGGTAAGCATAAAAGGCTAGCCTCACTGCTCAGTTGCGGGGAAGCTGCTGGAGGCAGGAGACACTTCTATGTTACAGCTGGAGGCAAGCTCCAGGGAGAGCCGCTGTTACCTCAGAGACCAGCCTGAGCTGCTGGAAAGCACCAACGCTGTAGAGCTGCTGTCGATGTCCTTGGCGACGTACCCGGAGGAGCTGGAACAATACCCAGGGGTTCAGGTACACCAGAGGGGGAGTGATGGAAGTGACTGTCGGTTAGCTAGTGCGCCTGAGTCCAGGTCAGTGTGATGCTGACTCAGTAGTGAACAGCCTTGCCACAGATAGGGCCCTGGGTTGGGATGTGGCAGAGCTGGGTGGGCCCACATTCCCCCTTGCCACCCGAACCCTGGCGCAGCATTACTCCCCCTCCATAGGACAGGAGGCCTGCACTGTGCCATACCAACCATTACCTGAGCGGCTGGACTGCTGTGATAGTCATCCCAGTCCGGCTTAGCAGCCAGGAAACCCGGATTGCAACTGAACTGTGTCTCTCTGACTGTGAGAGCAGATTGGGAGTTACCCTGTCCCTCTGGACACTATGAGTCCCTGGCTGTTGTTCAAGTGGCTCTGTTGCGGGGAAGTTGTGTGGGGAGGGTTAATAGTCTGCCCTGCCTGAGAACCTTAATGACTAAATCCCAACCCAGTCGAGACAACTAATTCCCCTTTTGTAGATCAGTTCCTAGACGATTGCAGTGAGGAATTGTGGCCTTCCTTAGCCATGGACCTGGAGGGGTGGCCATTAGCATTACAGGGAATAGCAGGTGACATTTATTACCTTTCGTTCACCTCCCCACATTCTATTTTGAGGTCCAGTATCTACAATATCACAGTGTTTGCTTTCTCTTTCCTAAAATTCATTCTTGCATGTTTAAATGAGGTTCAAAATACTTTGCATGAAATCCTGGCTCCATTCAATTCACATGACTTTTGCTGTTTGACTTGAAATGGGCCAGGAGTTCACCATTTCTGTGTACCATCCTATGGGAAGATATATGTGTAGACAATATGTAAGCGTATAGAGAATAAGCATTTTTCAAGCTTTATCTTAGGGTCCTGGAATAAAACACATGTAGAAGGGCAATACACTGATCTATCAAAGTGTCCCAAGAAAAGATTCTAGATAGCTAGGAAATGGTAAGAATTACTCCAGTTTATTTACTTGCCAATTTTCCCATTAGTATTCAGGCACCAGCTTTCTGTAGCTGCAAAATGACTGATTTGGCCACCAGAGACTGCTAATGAAGAACAATAGCTTTTTGGCTAATCTTATTAGTACACCAATTTACCTTCTGAACGGAATACAATCTTGTTAGTTTACTCCAGAGGGGAGAAGAAAAATAAATACAAAAGTAGAACTGCAGGAATATTTAGCTAGATTTTCCTTTTTTCAGAGATAATGCCTTATAATCAGCATGTAACTGCTAAATGTGAATTAAAATAAAATATACCTACCTGTATTTTAGTTGTGAACAGTTAGGCTCTTAATGCTGATGGTATCAATATTATGGACACTGAAGTCCCCAGAATAAAACGCAATCATGTTGGTGCCGTAGAACTGCAATTGCCTAACACTCTGAAAATGCCTTTTTTCACAACTGCACTGACAGTTTTCAAAGCATGGCTCACCATTGATTTCCATGGGAGTTGAGGGCACAGAGAAGGTCCTTTGAGCACATTTCTGGAAGCCTTTTTTTGGGGGGGGGGTGCATTTCTGCGATGAAGGACCCGATCCTACATTCCTAACTCAGGCATAGCTTTCATTGGGAAATTTGGCTGAAACAGCTTTGAAGGATCAGGCCTTAAGGAACTCCCCTCTCCCCTTAAACATTTCAGATGTGAGAGGACACAGAGGGTTACTCACCTTGTGCAGTAACAGGTTGTTTGAGATGTGTGATGACGTGTTGGGGTTCCCCCGCCTCCTGTACCCCCAAATGGCATGAACAGACTCCCCCAGCCAGTAGAATGGAGGCAGTTTATTGCTTCTCCAGGATATAGCACAGCACAGATGTAATTTGGTTACAGGAACTGGGGCTAAGAGCCCTCAGTGCCCCCCCCTTGAGAAGGGGGAGTCCCAGCCCCCCTCCCCAGCTTCTTCTCCCCTGCTTTCCAGACAGAAACTAAACTCACTCTTCTCCAGCCCTGCCCCCCGGCCAGGGCAGCATTCACCACTTAGGAAGGACCAATCAGTTCCATACATACAAGATGGGAAGCGACTGTCTAGGAAGGAGCATGGTGGAAAGGGATCTAGGGGTCATAGTGGACCACAAGTTGAATATGAGTCAACAGTGTGATGCTGTTGCAAAAAAAGCAAATATGATTCTAGGTTGTATCAACAGGTGTGTTGTAAGCAAAACTCGTGAAGTCATTCTGCCGCTCTACTCTGCACTAGTTAGGCCTCAGCTGGAGTACTGTGTCCAGTTCTGGGCGCCACATTTCAAGAAAGATGTGGAGAAATTGGAAAGGGTAAAGAGAAGAGCGACAAGAATGATTAAAGGTTTAGAGAACATGACCTATGAAGCCAGGCTTCATGAACTGGGCTTGTTTAGTTTGGAAAAAAGAAGATTAAGGGGGGACATGATAGCGGTTTTCAAATATCTAAAAGGGTGTCACAAGGAGGAAGGAGAAAATTTGTTCCTCTTGGTTTCTGAGGACAGGACAAGGAGTAATGGGCTTAAAGTGCAGCAAGGGAGGTTTAGATTGGACATTAGGAAAAAATTCCTAACTGTCAGGGTGGTCAAATATTGGAATAAATTGCCAAGGGAGGTGGTGGAATCTCCCTCTCTGGAGATATTTAAGAACAGGTTAGATAGACATCTGTCAGGGATGGTGTAGACAGAGCTTGGTCCTGCCTTGAGGGCGGGGGGCTGGACTCGATGACCTCTTGAGGTCCCTTCCAGTCCTATGATTCTACGAATCCTTTGTTCCTCTCCATGGGGGTTAGCTGGTCGGACTGGTTGAGAGATCCCTTTGCATAATGACCCATCCCTGTCTTTCTGGGCTGTGGTACCAGCGGCAGCCAGTGGGGTTACCACAGACCCATAGAAACCAGCAAGTTCCCCCCCACTACGTCACAAGATGGTTGTCCCTGTGGATGCTCTACGCTATCTGTTTTGACAGCTTGCGCCTATAGTTGGAAATTTTCAGGAGCAGTAGGCCAGGTGGCAGCATATATGCAGTACGCATTTTGTGTCTGTGAATGGTTAACTGCTGTGCATCCTTGACAGTCCCTCAGTTCCTTCTTTACCTTGGGACTGTCGTGTTGGTCCAAACTAGAGGGGAGGAAGTGTGGGTGGTGGATCACCCACAGGGACAACCATTTCGAAGAAACTCAGTTACTGCACAAGGTGAATAACCACCTCTTCTTCTTCTTCTTCTTCTTCTTCTTCTTCTTCTTCTTCTTCTTCTTCTTCTTCTTCTTCTTCTTCTTCTTCTAGAAGTGTCCCTGTGGGTTTTTCACACTCTGGGTGTGTCTAGACTACAGGGTTTTTTCGAAAAAAGTGGCCTTTTTTTAAAAAAAACTTCCCCTGAGTCTAGACTGCTGCCACGTTCTTTCGGAAATAAATCGAAAGAACCCGGCAGTTTTTTTGACCATGGAAAATCTTGTTTTATGAGGAAGAATGCCTTTTTTCGAAAGTGCTCTTTTGAAAAAAGGCGCTATGTAATGCAAACTGTGCTTTTTCGAAAGAGAACATCCAGACTGCCAGGGTGTTCTCTTTCGAAAAAGCGGCTTGCTTTTTTTAAAGTACTGGTTGCAGTCTAGATGCTCTTTTTCAAAAGAGGCTTTTTCCAACGTATCTTTCAAAAAAGCCTTTTTTGAAAGAGGCTTGCTGTCTAGACATAGCCTAGGTGAGTATGGAGCAGTGTGTTGCTATGGAAGGAGGGGTTTCATAATCTGTCTGTACACTATTGTTGATATGGACTGTCCAAAGTGTGTGTCTGTGAAGGGATGTTGAGCTATTGTGTAAGGTTTGGTGAATGTATGGATTGATGTCTTCACTCTGCAAATGACTGTGAAGGGAACGTTATTGAGAAAAGTCCATGAGGTGGAAACGGCTCTGGTGTAGTGTGTGTAGACAGGCATAGGGATATAGCATAGCTGTATGCATTGAGAGATGCATTTGGAAAGTATCTGTTTTGATATTGTTCCACCTTTGGATTGCTCAGTAATAGAGAGAAATAGATGTGGGGATTTCCTCAATGTCTTTGTTCTCTCTAGGTAAAAGGCAAGAGCTTGTTGTACCTGCAGGGAGTGGGGAATCTCCCACCTGGTGTGTGTGTGGAGGTTCAGGAAGAATACAGGAAAGTAAATGGGTTGATTCAAGTGAAAAAGATGAGATTACTTTTGGGAGGAATTCGGGGTGAGCCCTAGCATGGCTTTATCTTTCTGAAGTATCATGTAGGGGATGTCTGCCATGAGGGTGGCTAGTTCTCCTCCTTTTCTGGCTTGCAATGAAAAAGATCACTTTCATTGAGAGGTCTAATAGGGAGCACATGGCTAGAGGCTCGAATGGTTTGCCCGTCAGCCTGTGAAGTACCGTATTAAGGTCTCACATCAGGGTGGGTTTTTTTAATGGTGTGAAAGTGTTATTCAGTGCTTTCTGTAAATGCTTGGTAGTTGGTTGTGCTAATGTGGTGTATCTTTTCATTTTATGGGGCCTCATGGAGATAGCTGCTAGGTGTACTGTTATGAAACTATTACCAAGTCCTTGTTGTGTGAGGTTCAGAATATAATCCAAAACTCAAGGTAATGGGTCTGGGTGAGATGAGAGAGCCTGGATTATACACCTGTTATGGAAGCAGTGACATTTCTGGTTGTATGTTTTACGGGTGCTGGGTTTGCCTCTATTAGCGAGGATTGTTTTGACTTCCTCAGAACATCGCAATTCTAATTCTCCTAGCCCTCAAGGAGCCATGCTCTGAGTTGGAAAACTGTGACTTGAGGGTGAAGAAATCTCATTTTTTGAAGTGATGTTGTGCTGGGTGGGGTAATATGTTAATGGTCAGCAGATTGATAGATGGTGGGATTGGCAGCCTTGAATTGGTGGATGAGGTATCGAACCCTTGGCCAAAACTTCAGGATGATGGTCTTGAAGTACAGGGCTGGGATGAAGACATCGGTTCCAGGGCCTGGCATTGATGTGGCTGTCTTTGTCCCCTATGTTGATCATATGCTTTTTGAGGGTGTGGATAAGGAGTAGGCTGGAAGCGCTGAGTATAATAACATCCCTGCTTTTTCATTGGTTGTGGTACCCACATGCCCAGGCTTTCTAACTTGGCGTGAGAATTCTTGAGTGTAGGGAGCAATGCATTGGTGAATTCTGCAAATAGTTTTTGTCCCTCAAAGGGGAGGTCCTCAACTATATTTTGCACCTTTTTAGGGAAGCCAGAAAGACAGAGGCAAGAAGAGCAAGGCATCATGATGACTGTGGCCGAGAACTGAGCAGCTGTATCTGTCAGTTCTAGGGAGGCCTGCAGCATGGTTGTTGCTATAAGGGAGCCTTTAGCGATGCTTGTCTTATATTGCTCCTGTGCAACCTCTGGGAGCTGGTCAATAAAGGTTTGCATATCGTCAAAGCTGTTGCACCTGTTTTTGCTAAAAGTGCAGAATAATTTGCCACATGGAGCTGGAGGGAAGCTGATGAATATGACTTTCTTCCAAAGATGTCCAGATGCTTCCAGTGTTTGTCACATGGGTGGACTTAAATTGTGTTTGCCTATGTAGTGTACTGCCTCAACTATGAGAGAGTTCGGGGCTGGGTGGGTGAAAAGAAATTCTGCTCCTTTTGGTGGTGACATAATATTTCTTGTCAGCCTGCTTGGAGAATGGTGGGATCGTGACGGGGGTTGCCATACAACCTTAGTGGGATCCATGCTGTATGCATTGATTGGCAGAGCCATTTTATTTGACGAGGAGGTATGAAGTATATTGGTTAATTTGTGTTGGGGACTCCGGTAACTCTGCCAATGAAATATCCAGGGAATCTGTTGCCCTCATGAAAAGGTCCTGAAATGATTTAAAGTTGTCCCGTAATGTTGGTGATGGGGTCATTATAGTTGATCTGGGGTGGAGGATATTGTATGTCTGGGCAGCATGTTCTCCTCCTCAGTGCATCATCTGGCTGGACTCAGTATTGTGCCTTGGGTTCCCACTATGGCCAAGTGGAGGGCATTGGTACTGGTGGGAGCATCCCTGCAGACAGTTGCCACTATTGGGATGGAATGGATGTGGTTGTAAGCGGTGGTGGTACCGTAAGGTTCGGTGCCAGCCTGTGCATGGCTGTGTGCTCTGGCGGTGCAGAAAGAGCGTGCATTTGCATGCTGGTGGTTGGTGATGCTGCCATGGAGGAAGCTAGTCCCAACTTCTTTAGTGCCAAGGGTGCCAAGCTGGATGATTGTTTCTTAGTTTGTGCTCTGGAGCTAGGATCTGGTCATTCCTATGTCTTTGCCCCTTGGGACATCTGCAAACCAGGTTTCCCGTTGCCGTTTGGTCTGAGGTGGAGTTTGCCGTTGGTTCTGGGGCTGATTTTTTTCTGTTTCTTCTTTGAAAGTTCTTTCTGAGGTGAAGTTGGGAGCTTATGCTTTGTAGATGGCTTAGGAAGGAGGTTTCACAGGTGGCAGATGACGTCCCAGGTCTGAAACCGCTGCTGGAGACGTTTCTCATGGTGGAGACCTCGACTCTGGGTCTGAAGATGGCCTGAGGGATTTCTCCATTAGGACCCACTTCAGTTGCAGGTCTCTGGCTTTAAGGGACCCAGCGGACAATTCCTTGCAGTGTGCACACTTTTGCAGTATGTGCGCCTTGCCAAGACGGCAGATACATTGAGAGTGGCTGTCTGAGATCGGGATAGACAATCTGCAAATAGCGCTGCATTTGTATTCCAGGGAGTCTGCCATGTTCTAAGGAGTCCTGCTCCAGTAGAGATGCCCGGTGGGTGTCAGGGTTCAAAATAAATGTTTATTTTTTTTAAAGATAGGAGCAGAGGGGAAAAAAAATCTGTGATAGGATAAAATGGAAAAGAGATTATCAGGGAGTGAAGTTCACAGAGCTGCTGATGTGCCAAGCCTAAGGCAGTAGAGAAGGAACTGAGGGATGGTTGATGGTGCACTGGGGTGAACGGTTCATGCACTACCACCACTGCTGCTGAAAAGCTCCGGCTGTAAGTGTAAGACGCCAAAACACCTAGCATGGAACATCCAGAGGGACCCTCCTCAAAGAAGAAGCAGAAACTACATTTTACCATAGCTGGACCAGGGGAAACTTTGTTTGAGGAGAACGCTAGTGCAAACACACTTCTTTGTACAGACCTGATGGGATCTTTAATACCCAGGCAGAGAAGGATTTGGAAAGTCCCATATGGAAAAGGAAAGCATAAACAAGTTTTGTGTGGGGTGGGATGTTTACTGCAGGGAGTTGGAATGCTTACTGGACACACTTAGGCTGTGTCTAGACTACATGGCTCCATCGACGGAGCCATGTAGATGAGGGTTGTAGGCAAAGGGAAATGAAGCAGCGATTTAAATAATCGCCGCTTCATTTACATTTAAATGGCTGCCGCACTGAGCCGACAAACAGCTGATCAGCTGTTTGTCGGCTCAGCACACTAGTCTGGATGCTCCGCAGTTGACATCAAAGCCCTTTGTCGACCACCCCATTATTCAGCCCAGTTTAGCAAGGTATGTAGGCATATGCCTGCCTTTAAGCACACGAGTAAAACTAACATTAAAGTGAGACACATGCTTATGTATGTTGGTGAATCAAGGCTTGATCACTTTACAGGATTGGGTCTTGTTTTTGCCTGTGCAAATGAGGTAAGTAGCCACCCAACCAGATCACATATATACAGTTTGAACCCTTACCCCTCAATGTATGTACAGAAAAAGTGTAAAAAGCGAATCTCCAAAAAACATGCCCTGAAATTAAGTGCACAGAGGCAGGCGGAAAATGGGTGCGTGTGATTGTAAGCAGGTACAATTGAAGGCTGGGATTTCAGAAATATGGCCCTGAAAAGAGCGTTGATGCCTCACTTTTGCTTCTAAAAAGCATTAAAGGCTAGTGGCACACAGAAGTTTGTGAGAAGATATTAATGGGCTGGAAAGGCAGACAGCATGGCAGCTGTATGGAGATACTGAAGAAGTTTCAGATTATCTGGGGTAATTTGTAAGATGTCTCCACTTATAATATTGCACGAGATCACAGAGTTTTGTGACATAAAAATTCTATCAAATAACAGTAACTGTATCTGATTTAGCTAGCTTTTGCCCCCACAAAGCACTTTAGAAAGCAAGCAGGGCAGCCTGTTAGGAGGAAATTGATTAATTTTTAAATACCAGTGAATTGTCTCCACTTACCGAGGAAGACAGAGGGAAAGAAAGAGTGAAAGAAATATCATTAATCCCTTATATATCTAGATTGAGGTGATGCAGGCAATTTAGTCCTGATTGTCTGAGAAATCTCCTGGTTATCCCTGGAGTCAGCGAGGCTAGCTAACAGTCAGAATAACCAGATGTTTCATCTCACCACTTCTTTGTAAATTCTTGAGTGTTTGATATCTGGCCACTTCTGGAAGAAGCAGAAATTATCCCGGTGATTCTGATCACGCAGCTGTACCTGATGCGCCAGACAGTGTTGTGCAAAGATTGCCATGGTTTAGCCTTTACGAAATGTCCTTCTTCAATGTTTGGCAGGTCAGTCCAGGTACAACATGCCCGTTGCTTCTCAGTAGGCATTCCGATCACGGACCAAAGATAGGAGTAACTGTGAATTTCAGGTTTCTCTAATATCACTTACAAAGCTATGAACTATATGGTTACAAATTCTGCCCTTCTATGGGCTCCAAGAGATTTCAATGGGAGCTTGTATGCACATGCAGAATTTGGCATGGGGAAGAATGGTAGGTCTGCTATGGCAGCGGATGGCATCTAGTGTGGATGCATGAGAGCAGAGAGAAGATGCAAGGGATTTCCCCCATTCCTCATCCTACAGCCCGATATAATAGCAATCATAATAGCCGTCCCCCAGTGCATGGGGACTGCTCTTTGCTGGTGCCTTCAGGGATGAAAATCACCCCAAATGGGGCCAAGGAAGAAGCAGAGTCAGTGCTTCCCCGCCTTGCATGGGCTCATGTAGCCGGCAAGCACAGATGCCTGTCCGAGCTCTCCCTGGTGCAGCGGGACCCCGTAGCACAACTTAGCACAAGCTGACTTAGTGGGTATAATGCTGGTAAGCAGGTTGGATTGTTTGCTATGCCCGCAATAGGGAAAGTAGGCCTGGCTTCTGAGAAAAGGGGAATGGCTGGAAGGAATAATAGCCAGACAATAGCACAAATGGGGATATCTTAAAAATGGTCTCTGAGTATCTGTAACTCTTTCGTTATCTCCTGACAGCCACTGCTCCCTGCTGTCTGCTTCGTTTCCAGCTCCAGGCTGGCCCTTCCACACTAGACAGCAGAAAGGAGGGGAAAGAGCAAATACACGAGACACAGAAATGACATTTTTCTGGTGCCAACTCTTTTTATGCTGTGGACTTACCAAACTCTTTCGGCACACATTAACTTTCCCTGGAGCCACCTACACATGGGCTAGACCAAGTGTTATGAGCAGAGGTCTTACCGACTGCGTAGGCTCATGGTCTGACAGAGCTGGAGTTGACTTCTAGATGTCTCTTAAAGAGACCCATTCCATCAGACCTCTTCCGATATCCAGCTAGATTTCAGCCTTAGGTATTCTTGCCATAGCAACTGGGAGACATTCCCACCACTGGAGGAAAAAACCAAAACGACAGGCCCTTTAAGACTGCAGATCTTGTAGTCCAATTCATTATTAAGCCTAGATAACAAGATTAGAGCTAAAATATATGCATGCTACTTATGCTATTTAATTCCTATTCTACAGTGGATCATTCACAGGCTTTGTTTTAGGAACATCAGCTTAACAGTAGCATTCGGTAGCCCCAGTATTGCCAAGAATTCAGCATTTGGAGGCTTTTGTCTTGTATCTGATGTGAGTAGCTGTGACGGCACATTGGGGTTTTTCCATCTCCTGCACCCCCGTAATGGCACGAACAGACTCCACCAGCCAGTAGAACAGAGGGAGTTTATTGCCTCTCCAGGATAGAGCACAGCACAGATGTAATCTGGTTACAGGGCAGGCCTAGGATTCCTCAGCCCCCCTTGATGGGGGGGGGGGGGCGGGTCTGAGCTCCTAAACCCCAGCCTGTTGCTTAGGCTGCTTCCTCCATGATCCCAGACAGAGACTAACTAACTCTCTTCCAGCCATGCCCCCAGCCAGGGGCAGCATTCCACCTTCCTTTGTTTCTCTCCTTGGGGGGTAGCTGGTCAGACAGGTTGAGAGACCCTCTTTGCATAATGACTCATCCCCTGTCTTGCTGGGCCATGATACAGCCAGCAAGTTACCCCCCACTACATCACAGTAGTGTCTTGGACAATTTTTTTTATTTGGTTGCTAGAGAAATTTAATTTTGGACCACTTCTTCAATTAAACTTATCTTACAATACCTTACCTGCAACAACCAGTCTCAGCTAGTGAAGGTACTTATTTGGCAGATGATAGTTTCTTATTTTGGATAACACACAATCTGTCACTCAATCAGCTGTTGGAGGAATATGGTTCTGTATCTCTGTTTCTCTTTGATACTGTGGGATTTGAAGCCCTGCCTTTGGGGGACTCAAGTTTTTTTTCTCTCCAGACTTTCTGCTTGCTTGGTCCATTCTTCTCAAGGCTTTAGACATTTCAGGCTCAGGAATCACCCCATATTGCTTCTGGTTGGGTCAGAGACCGTGATCTGGATGACAATGAACTCAAACCAGAGCACTGAGCTAGTGGTACCCAAACGTCATGGCTGCACTAAATCCAAATCTTGGAATTTCAGTTTTGCAATTGGCACCTGTCTTTATAGTGGGCACTACCAAAGCCTTGGTTCCAGTCTCTCCCCACCCTCCACCAGTCCCTCCCATTTTGGAATGTTTGAATTCAGGATCACGATTTGTGGCTTGAGCTCCTCTTAATTAGCATGTGTTTCTGAGCTGTTGGAATTTCCCTTTCTGGCTAAGGAAATAGAGGTCAATGGGGAATAGAGAGGCAGGTAAACAGACATGGGCCTCTCACTCTTACTGCACAAAGAGTTCTTTTCAACATAAGCGCCCAAGTAACATCTGCTAAGCCACATTATTAGCTTAATTCATACATCTCCTCAAAGCTCACCTTGTCTGTGAGGCCCACAAACAACTTGTCAACCGTTAGACAGCTCGTGTGCAGAGACTGCAGCCTGCAATGGTTCCCTGCATCGTCTCATTGTTTACTTAAATCCCCCCCCAGATGTCTATCTCCAGCGGTTAACTCTTGTCTGATATTTAAAGTTTTAGTTCCTTGGGCCAGGGACCAGCTTTTGATTTTGTATTTATACAGCATTGAGGACAACGCTTCCTGGATACGACTGTCATAGGAATAACAACAAAGCCTCCTTATCTGAGGAAGGAAACGCCATTGTGGACTCACATAGCAATAGTTGACTCACTTGTAGACACCAGGGGATAGGTTAGCAGCGACTTGAGGAGAAATGTCGTGGGATAGTTTATGAATAAATTAGATTAGGTAAATGCAAGTGCCAATTCAATAGTGGAGAGTGCAAAGGCTCCAGTAAGACTCTTACAGCTTTAAGAGGCTCAAAGAAAAAGGAATATTATATACTCCAATTCATCATGCTGGCACTGACTGTTCACTGGAAAGTTTCTGGGAGTTAATGGTTATCCAGTTGATTCTAAATGCTTCAGGGCACTGTTACCCCATATGCTAGTGATGATAATGTTTGTACAGCGGAACCTGTGGAAAGCAATCCCATGCCGAGGGACATGCTGAAAGCATTAAGCCCCTGTGTGCATTAAAAGGAATTAGAGAGGAGAGAACTGTGAAGACTGCTGTTGGCTGCTTTATCATAGCTTTCATTGAGCGATTCTGAATGAACAGCGGGATTGTACTCAGCCTAGAGTATTAGGTGACGAAGGCTGTGCTGTAAGCTATTGTAAAGACAGTATTTCCTAGATCTGAAGTACAGTTTTGGGCATTGATGAATAATCTGTATATATGCAAACCAATGCATTTTATTTTGGTAGAGCCTGGAAATAATTGGGTGTCCTCAAGTCAAGGGTGCTAATTATATAGATGCAATTTACTGATTTTCTAACATTCCACGTACACTGATTACACCAAGGGAACTGCTGTCATACGTAATATTGCATTGCTGTCACAGTAGTGGCGGTTTTGGTTGTTAATTTCACATGGAAGGCACTTGTATCTCACAGTGATAGGTGGCCTTATAAAATACTAGCTTGGCCAGTTTCTTCCTGGATCCATGAGGAACAGGTAGAGGTAATTGGCACCATGTGTAGCCAAAATGTTGTATTTTAATGTAGGTATAAGAATATAAGTATAATTATGGTAATAAGTCCCATATACTGATTTGCTTACAAGTTCTGTATGCTTGTTTCACTCTGCCAGCCGCCCTTCATGATTAGCAGGAAGGACATTTCTTTATCTTAGAACATAGTTTTATTACAATTAGGGTTGCCAGGTGTCCGGTTTTGAACTGAACAGTCCCGTATTTGAGCTTTCTGTTCAGGAAACAAATTGAGAAAATATAAATGAGAAAACATGAATGTCCAGTATTTTCTAAATAAGATGTAATGTAGATTGGGATGTCATGTCAAGTGTGTCTGGTATTTTTGTTGAAACCATCTGGCAACCCTAATTACAATGTTTACTATAAGGTTTTGCTGCTTGTTAGCTTTACACATTAAATTGTGCCTCTTACTTGCATTGCAAACAAAGCTGTGTAAAGATATTTTGTTCGGGTACGTCTACACTACAGAGTTAGTTCGAACTAACTTAGTTCGAATTAGTTAATTCAAACTAAGCTAATTCGAACTAACGCGTCTAGAACTAAAAACTAGTTTGAATTAGCGTTTTGCTAATTCGAACTAGCAAGTCCACATTAAGTGGACTCTGAAGCGGGGTTAAGGATGGCCGGAAGCAGTGCCGGCAGGGCATAAAAGGAGGACTTAGAGCGTGGAGATGCTGTCTCAGGCTAGCCGAGGGCTGCGCTTAAAGGGACCCGACCCCCACCCCGGACAGACAGTTCTCAGGGGTGCCCCGCTTGCAAAGCAGTCCTGGCTTGGAGTGCCCGGAGTACCCACACTGGGCACATCACACCACTCGGCCATCAGCCCGACTGCACTTGCCGCAGGCTGCCATCTGGGGAGAGGGAGCAATCGGGGGGCTGCAGGAGAGCTTCCACCCCCAGAAGCCCGCAGAGCCAGCCCAGTCCTCCCCATCGGGGACTCGTACCCCATTCCTCCCTCACCTCCTTCCACTTACCCTTCTCTAGCCCCCCTTCCTGATGTACAAAATAAAGGATAATTGTGTTCAAAAATGGAATCTGTCTTTATTGAACAAAACTGGGGGAGACTGGGAAAAGGAGGTGGGAGAGGGGAAGAGAGAGGCTGGGAGAGGGGAGGGCAACTACAATGATCAGAGGTTGGGAACAGGTCCCATATGAAGAGAGGCTAAAGAGACTGGGACTTTTCAGCTTAGAAAAGAGGAGATGGAGGGGGGACAGGATAGAGGTCTCTAAAAGCAGGAGTTGGGTGGAGAGGGTGCATACAGAAAAGTTCTTCATTAGTTCCCATAAAGAAGGACTAGAGGACACCAAAGGAAAGGAATGGACAGCAGGCTTCAAACTAGTAACAGAAAGTTGTTCTTCACAAAGCAAAGAGTCAACCTGTGGAACTCCTTGCTGCAGGAGGCTGTGAAGGCTAGAACTAGAACAGAGTTTAAAGGGAAGTGAGATCAAGTCATGGAGGTTGGGTCCATGGAGTGCTGTTAGCCAGGGGGTAAGAGTGGTGTCCCTGCCCAAAGTTTGTGGAAGGCTGGAGAGGGATGGCACGAGACAAATGGCCCAAGAGTCACTGTCTTCGGTCCATCCCCTCCAGGGTCCCTAGGGTTGGCCGCTGTCGGCAGACAGGCTACTGGGCTAGATGGACCTTTGGTCTGACCCAGGACGGCCATTGTAAGCTCAGGGCTCAGTGTCGGGGGTCTCAGTGGACCCCCTTGATTTTCACGCACACCTGCTCCTGGGTGGCCAGACTGGCAGCTCTCCTGCCCTAGCTGGCCACTTTCCTGTGCCTAGTGCGGAGATTGTGGACGAGGTCCACAATGTCTGCACTAGCCCAGGAAGGTGCCCGCCTCTTGCGGTCCAGGGCAAGCTCCCGGGAGCCGCCAGCCTGGTCCCGGGAAGAGGGGGTGGGCTGGGGGACATCGGGTGGGTGGCTCTGTGCTGTGTCAGGTGCAGGGTCTGCTGGCTGGGTGCTGGCAGGCTTGCACCTGGCACGGGCATCGTAGCCAGCCCATGCCCCTTTAAGGGGTCCGGGGCCGGGAGGGGGGGCAGACGAGTTTCCCTGGTGTTGGCCAGAGTGGCCACCAGGGAAACCTGGGTAGGGCTAGCCTCCCACTAGTTCGAATTAAGGGTCTACACACCCCTTAATTCGAACTAGTAAGTTCGAACTAGGCTTAATCCTCGTAAAATGAGGTTTTCCTAGTTCGAACTAAGCGCTCCGCTAGTTCGATTTAAATTCAAACTAGCGGAGCGCTAGTGTAGCGGCTATGAATGTTAGTTCGAACTAACGTCCGTTAATTCGAACTAACATTGTAGTGTAGACATACCCTTCTTTCTTTAGTAACTATCTAATAATTTCTAAAATGCAATCTTGTCTGAAATGCTCTATAAAATGGTTTGGAGTGAGTGGAGGATGAGTCTATAGTTAAGGATAAGTGTGAAAGCCATCACAAATGCCCAGATGGTCAAGAAGAAGTTAGAAACTTGAAAACAAACAGGAAGCATCCTTTGTGCCTCATGCTAGAAACAAATTAGTGGAACTGATGAACCCTGAAGACAGGTAGACACCTCCAAGAGTGAGATGACAAACTAGAGATAATTATTGGTAGCCTAACAATAGCCATTAAAGGATAACTGTGGAAAACTCCAACACTACTTAAAGACTAATGCTGGCACGACATTGCAAAACATATAGACTCAAATAGGAACTTACAAGTATTAAAAAGGGGTGCTTTTGCTATGGTCCTCTGGGGTCAGTTCTGCAAGGCATCAAAGCATTGGATCCTGACCGGCAGAATCCAGCTTCTCATTCATGCTCAGTCTAACTGGCCATTAGATTCTCTTGAGCTACCACAGAATGGTAACCATAAAAATATCTGCAGGATGTGTGTGTGTGTGTGTGTGTGTGTGTGTGTGTGTGTGTGAATGCATATGCTGCTTTTCATGTCATGTTTTCCATAAACGCAGAGTATGGAAGAAGAAGACTCCATGTGCTTTTTATAAGCTTGTCACGCATTGATAGAATTGATTCAACAGGCCTAGCACCTCCCTAGCTTCAGCTTCCTTCTCCATAGATGTGGAAAGGGTCCTCTGTATCTGTACAATGTCTAGCATGACAGGGCCACCGTCTTAGACACTCTTGAAACCTAAACCACAATAATAATTAAATGTTTAGTAATCTCATTGGAGCAAAAAAGTAAAATTCCCATTGATTTCAATAGTTGAGGATCTGCCCTTTCTCCCCACCACACCCCTTTTCAGCCAGGCTGAACATATGTGCATTTGACCATACTTTTCGCAGTTGGATTAGATCTCCTTATACCAGTGACATTATTTCTTCTATAATATAGCTGGTTTGAGGGACAAGACAGGATGTCCCTCATCTCATCAGCTATTAAAATACGCATTTCGAAATACAGATGTTGGAAAGAGTTGTGATCTGTTTTCTAGCATTTGCTACGTGTATTTTTTTTCTACTGTTGGCATTCAGCACTATGTATTTTTATACTGGCAGGGACAGTTCATGCTGATTCTTTAATGAACATCTGGAAAGAGAAACAGGAGCTGCATGGCACAGTGTCCCGAGGGTGCTTGGGGCAGTGAGGGCTGTGGATCAAATTTAATGGTCCTCACTCTTCCAATTTAGGAGGAGTTATTGAACAAATGTACTCCCAGACAGATGGACAGACACACAGACAGACAGACATACAAACTCCCTAAAATATATACTAGATGACATTGCTACTTGTGTGCTATCACCATGTTTGTGTTAGACTGGCACCTGCCATTTGCTCGATGGGGCACAATCAAAACACATCATCATGGCATGAAATGTGACCATTGAAATACAATAATCCGAGTGTTCGATGGTGCACATGTGAAACGTGTTAAATTCCTTGGGGGTAACATGCACATGAATTAGGCCTTACTTGGAAGGAAGTACCTCCTTAGTATGTTCTGTTGCATTTTTAACTGCGTTAGTTTTTCTGAGGTTTGGGTATAACTTTAGTGAGAAGACAGTCCATAGAGCTCAATTACAATGTGATTAAATTTGCATTTGTATTTGCTGCTGATTGAATTATTAGTTATTGAGACACTGCAAGAGTACTGTGTCAGCATGAGTTTTGTCAGGGACATGACCACTTTAGTTAAATGCATTTAGAACCTGTTGAATTGCTCTGATTAAGTTGTGAAACCTTTCTGAGGCTGAGCATATTCTGAGAGTTAATTTCCTGCACTCTTAAGCGTACATTAGGAGAGAGCATTGTTATGCATTCAGATGCCAATGCTAGTACTAGCGGACAGAACATTTCTTTCAATGTAGTTTATAAAAATATGTACCAATATATAATTTAGTTAGACTTCAGAGTAAACTAACTGTATTTCTCTCTGCAGCATTTGTGTTTGGATTACTGTTATCTACAGTAAATCTAACTCTGCCTCTTTCCATTTGGCAATATTTAACACTAGGGGGTTTCAGATCAGCCCCTTTCACAATTATTTGAACTGCACAGCTAATTTTCTACCCACTTACTCTGGTTAGAATCATTCAGGTCTGACTGAAGAACTGTGGGCAGTGATGCAAATAGCTCTGAATGTTTCTGTTCCTTTGCATGAGAAAATGTTGTTAATAAAATTTCTTTTTGCAGTAAGATGAAGGCCTGAAACATAAGCCCATGTAGCATAAGCCTGGTCCAAGGCCTGAGGCCTGGTTAATAATGGACAAAAAATGACTAACATAAAGCAAAGCTAAGCTGTGAGCAAGAAGCAGGCCCCTGCTCATAGAATTTGGCACAAACAGGGCTGATAGTGTAAAACACTAATTGGTAATAGGTCCAGGTGCAGACCAATAACTGGTGCTAGGTACCGACTGCAGAACATGAATTGGTTCTGGTCATAAGTGGAAAGCACACAATACCACTAGCTCATGGAGAAACCTTGGTGCCCACTCCTCATAGATACAGACCCAGGTTCAGGAAAGGGTCTAAAATGACAGCATGATGGATAGAAATGATCTAATCAAACCACAAGGTACGGGGAGATGGATGGTATCTAAGCAGCGTCAGAGGGTGGTAACCTGACAGCATCAGAGAGTGGCAACCTAATATATCAGCAGTGATGTATAATTTGATGTACCTGTATATAAAGTGGTGTCTTGGGGGAACAAGTCTTTGTGTGACCTAGAGAGCAGTAGAAATTTCCCACTGACTGAGTCATTCCATTGTTACTGGGTACATATGCGTAGTGTTTCAGTAGAGTCTACTGACAACTATGACTGCACTTCACTTAAGAATAAACCTGGTTGGACATCTTCAATCTTTATCTGGTTTGTTGTCTTTGGGGGCTCTCTTGGGGTCTGCTGTGGAGACTAAGTGCACAAGTCGACATGGTCCACATCAGTGAGCACACACGCATGCAGCCTTCTGGTTATCATCATCAATGGAGCTAGAGACTTGTGAGGACACTTATTTTTGAGCAATTCTTCGCCTGATATCACTTGTACCGCCTTCGGCAGTGCTAGTATCTGAGCAGCTTCCCAACTTAGAAAGCTTATCTATTGTTCTGGAATACAACGAAAGTCACCATGCTTATTTTCTTTCTGTCTTCCCCTAGGCCAGCGGTGTGCAACCCATGGGTCATGACCCCCTTGGGGGTTGCGGCTGCCTTCCTGGGCGGTCACAGCACTTGGATCCGGCTGGTCACTTTTCCTGGTTTCTTGGCTCGGTGTCCGATGTACGTGTGGCAGGGGTGGGAGGAGTGGTAGGAGAGCAGCTGCGGCCTGACAATTAAAGGGGCTGCTTCCTTTTTTTTTCTCCACTGAAATTCAGCAGCCCCCGTGGGGGTCGCGAATGAAAAAAGGTTGCACACCACTGTTCTAGGCAGTCAAATTGTCCAGGTATCTTTGAAATATTTTTGGGAGCCATTTGTGTAGGCCTTTATTGGAAGGTTTATTATTCTGGGATTGTTGGGATTCTTTAGTTAATATTGGTGTTCATTCTATATATACTAGCCAATTAGCCCGTCATAAGACGGGATTTTCAGGTCTCTCCTCCACGTTGGTTTTCTCTTCTGAGCCTCCGGTCTCTCGCGCCGTCTCTGTCTCCCTCTCTCTCTCTCTCCTTCTCCGACTGCCTCCCCCCTGTTTCTCTCAGCTCTCCTCCCCCTCCTGCCTCTCACTTGGGGGACCACAGAGCCCAAATGGCCGTTTGGACTCCGCACTCCCCGTGCTGCATGGGGGGGCGCGGAACCCAAACCCCACGCGGCGGCCTGGCTGAGCAGCGCAGCAGTCAGCCGAGCACCACAGCGAGAGGCAAAGGGGGACAGGGTGGTGACATTCATGGCCAGGGGTCAGGGCCTGAAGCCGCTGTCATGCCGCACATCACCGCCCCGCCCCCCCTTCACCTCCCGCCATGGCGCTTGGCTGACTTCTGCACCACTCAGCCGGGCCACCACGGGGGAGCAAGCAGCTGTTTGGGCCCCACATTCCCCATGCAGCACGGGCCGCTCAGAGGAAATAGCCAGCATTTCAGCAACAACGCGGCCCAGAGGGAACAGCCAGCATTTCAGCAACAACGCCCCCAGAGGGAACAGCCAGCATTTCAGCAACAATGCCACCCAGAGGGAACAGCCAGCATTTCAGCAACAGCGCCTCCCAGAGGGAACAACCAGCATTTCAGCAACAGCGCCGCCCAGAGGGAACAGCCAGCATTTCAGCAACAACGCCGCCCAGAGGGAACAGCCAGCATTTCAGACAACAGCGCCCCCCAGAGGGAACAGCCAGCATTTCAGCAACAGCGCCCCCCAGAGGGAACAGCCAGCATTTCAGCAACAACGCCCCCCAGAGGGAACAGCCAGCATTTCAGCAACAACGCCGCCCAGAGGGAACAGCCAGCATTTCAGCAACAACGCGGCCCAGAGGGAACAGCCAGCATTTCAGCAACAACGCCCCCCAGAGGGAACAGCCAGCATTTCAGCAACAATGCCACCCAGAGGGAACAGCCAGCATTTCAGCAACAGCGCCTCCCAGAGGGAACAACCAGCATTTCAGCAACAGCGCCGCCCAGAGGGAACAGCCAGCATTTCAGCAACAACGCCGCCCAGAGGGAACAGCCAGCATTTCAGACAACAGCGCCCCCCAGAGGGAACAGCCAGCATTTCAGCAACAGCGCCCCCCAGAGGGAACAGCCAGCATTTCAGCAACAACGCCGCCCAGAGGGAACAGCCAGCATTTCAGCAACCGCGCCCCCCAGAGGGAACAGCCAGCATTTCAGCAACAGCGCCCCCCAGAGGGAACAGCCAGCATTTCAGCAACAGCGCCCCCCAGAGGGAACAACCAGCATTTCAGCAACAGCGCCCCCCAGAGGGAACAGCCAGCATTTCAGACAACAGCGCCCCCCAGAGGGAACAGCCAGCATTTCGGCGTTACAGACTCTCAGATATTGGGCTACTATATATATGACTAGTCAATTAGCCTGTCATAAGAAGGGCTTTTCAGGTCTCTCCTCCATGTCAGTCTTTTCTCCTGAGCCTCTGGTCTCTCTCTCTCTCCTTTTCCTCCTACTGCCTCCCTCTCTCTCTCTCTCTCTCTCTCAGCTCTCCTCTGCCTCCTGCCTCTCTCTTTCTCTTCTCCTCCCCCTTCTGCCTCTCACTCAGGGGACCACAGAGCCCAAATGGCCCGTTTGGACTCCGCACTCCCCGTGCTGCATGGGGGTGCGCAGAACCCAAACCCCACGCGGCGGCCTGGCTGAGCAGCGCAGAAGTCAGCCGAGCGCCACGGCGGGAGGTGAAGGGGGGCGGGGCGGTGATGTTCACGGCTAGGGGTGGGGCCTGGAGCCGCTGTCACGCCGCACATCACCGCCCCACCCGCCTTCGCCTCCCACCGTGGCACTCAGCTGACTTCTGCGCTGCTCAGTCAGGCCGCCACGTGGGAGCAAGCGGCGCAAGCGACTGTTTGGGCTCCGCGCTCCCCATGCAGCACGGGCTGTCCAGAGGGAACAGCCAGCATTTCAGACAACAGCGCCCCCCAGAGGGAACAGCCAGCATTTCAGACAACAGCGCCACCCAGAGGGAACAGCCAGCATTTCAGACAACAGCGCCCCCCAGAGGGAACAGCCAGCATTTCAGCAACAACGCCGCCCAGAGGGAACAGCCAGCATTTCAGACAACAGCGCCCCCCAGAGGGAACAGCCAGCATTTCAGCAACAGCGCCCCCCAGAGGGAACAGCCAGCATTTCAGCAACAACGCCCCCCAGAGGGAACAGCCAGCATTTCAGCAACCGCGCCCCCCAGAGGGAACAGCCAGCATTTCAGCAACAGCGCCCCCCAGAGGGAACAGCCAGCATTTCAGCAACAGCGCCCCCCAGAGGGAACAACCAGCATTTCAGCAACAGCGCCCCCCAGAGGGAACAGCCAGCATTTCAGACAACAGCGCCCCCCAGAGGGAACAGCCAGCATTTCAGACAACAGCGCCACCCAGAGGGAACAGCCAGCATTTCAGACAACAGCGCCACCCAGAGGGAACAGCCAGCATTTCAGACAACAGCGCCCCCCAGAGGGAACAGCCAGCATTTCAGACAACAGCGCCACCCAGAGGGAACAGCCAGCATTTCAGACAACAGCGCCCCCCAGAGGGAACAGCCAGCATTTCGGCGTTACAGATTCACAGACACTGAGATATCAAAATACATTTACTGAGATATAAAAAAATTTCAAATAGACAATGAGTCATATTTTGCTCTTACTTACCTCACTGAAAATCTGGAAGATCCACACTGCCTTCATTGGATTAATTTCCAAATTCATACTGGTGTAGCTGAGAACAGCATTTGGTCCAGTGAAGCCAATGGCTGTATTTGGTTTTGTATATATTTTTCCACGGCTGAGCTTTGTATAGAATCATAGAATCACAGAATCCCAGGGCTGGAAGAGACCTCAGGAATCATCGAGTCCAGTCAATTGCCCAAAGCGGAACCAACCCCAACTAAATCAACCCAGCCAGGGCTTTGTCAAGCTGGGATTTAAAAACCTCTAGGGATGGAGATTTCACCTCCTCCCTAGGGATCCTATCCCAGTGCTTCACCCCCCTCCTAGGGAAATAGTTTTACCTAATATCCAACCTAAATCTCCCCCACTGTAACTTGAGACCACTGCTCCTTTGAATCAGTTTTTGTTAATTATACGTAAAGAAGGCTTAAACTGAAAAATGGAATCCTAGCATTCCAGTCATTGGGGAAGTTCTGATCTGAGCTTCATGGGTTAGGCCCAACATTAATTTTTATAAATAATTAATAACCTTAACACTTTTCCATTTTGAATCTTCTCATAGGAACCACATCTCTCCCACACAAATCACTTTGTTCATTAAAGGTTTTCCACTCACATTAATAAGAACAGTTGTCAAATTTGGATTTGATTCACCGTTGCATTACGCCAGCTTTACTTCAGTGAAATGACATGGAGCTAAAATTGGAGAAACACACTGGAGAAGCAGACCCAGAATTCTCTTTAGATGATGACTACTCTAATGACTTCATTAAGTGATTCTTTTATGGGCCAGAAAGTATGTGTGGGAGATATAGTTACTATGGAATGACACACAAGGGGGCTTAAGAATGTCTACACTTGCAGTTTTATAGCCCTGCAATCAGAGCATCCCATCCCCAGCCCCCCCCACTTCTGGGGGCATGAGTCAATTGACCTGACCCAGCTCCAAATCTTCAGGTAGGTCTACATTTACTGGGGGATCAGCACTGAGGCAATCAATCTTCCTGGGGTTGATTTAGTGGCTCTAGTGAAGACCTGCTAAATCAACTGCCAATTGTTCTCTTGTCAACTCTGGTACTTCACCTGAACAAGAAGAATAGGGGAAGTCAATGGGAGAGTTCCTCTCATTTCCTGCCCCACCCTACAATGGAGACCCTAAGATAATTCAACCTTCAGTAAACTGACTCCAGTTACTTTATTCACGTAGCAGGAGTTGCATACCATAGGCTGATACTGCTCTGTAGTGTAGACCTGACCTTTTACTTCAGCGTAGGCCTTATCTGAGTCTCATCCCAGCATCAGTTTTAGGTTCAGTGACTGCTTTATTTGATCATAAAAGTTTCTTTTTAAGGTAACATAGAACATATTTGGCAATATCCCTGTGGAGCTTTAAGACAGCTTTTAAGAAAAGCTATAAAAACTTTCTTGTCAATAATGTGGACTCTTTTTTAGATCAGGACACATCAGCATTGCATTGTGGCAAGTTTGCAGTAATAAAGTCTGTTCTGAAGCACTGGATTGCTTCTCTCAGTTGCTTGGATTATTTGGGTCATAATGAGCATTTTCTGTCCCTTTTCTCTGCTAAGTAGATGAGAACAGAGAATCAGTATATTGTCCCCCTCAAACACTCCAGTTTTTAAAAATGACATTGTCTGTCAGCTACTAGTTTTGACCACCCACGTCTGCAGTGATAGAGTCTGGAGAAAGTACAAACAGCAAACAAATCTCTTAAAGAGACAGGTTAGAATATTCCAGGAAGGGCTCTAATAAATGATGTATGCAGATGATGTTTTGATTACGGTTAGAATGGCCTGGCATGGGAAATAAATTTAATACTCCAGCTGGCAGCCATTATGGGTTCTTTTTAAAAAATTTAAAAATCCACTACAATTTATAGCACCCTAACTAAAGCTATCATCTATAGTTGGGTGTAATTTATTTTCTGTGAGAAAGTAAAGCATCATATAAATCCCATAAAAAACAAAGCCAAATAACTCTTCACCAGAGGAACAGAAGGAAAAATAAACATTTTTTTTTACCTACCTAGCCCTCTGTTAACTCAAGTTGTCAGTGCAGGATTTAGGTCCAGTTCATTCAAGAAGCCATAACTAGGGTCAGCCTGGGGAAGTTACCGAGTCTGGAGAAGGCAGTGAATCTTGATGGCTAACGTCAGCTGGTTCTACGGAAGCTTTTCTAGTCGGTCCTGAGACAAGGATTTGTGTGAGCTGTGCATAATCCCATACAAAGGTGGCTCCATTCTCACAGTAAGCAAGGGAATCCAGAAGAGATTCCCCCTCCTTTGTCTCACCTTTTCAGTTGATTCCGGACTAGAGAGAGTGAGAGCGAGAGCAAAGGCCTGTCCTGTTTATAAATAAAACAAAGGCTTGGTCCAGTGCACCGTGGAGTACAAAGAGACAGGTACTCGTGGAGTACCAAACTGACATCGTGCTTACCTCGTGAAGCTAGCCCACAGGTGAAGTACCGCAGACATGTTGGATGAGCAGTTGTTGGTTAGACATAAATGCGTCTTGTAAATTATGTCAAGGTTCCTGACTGTGTTACAGTTTTATTTTATACGTAATCATTTGTTTCTAATACTTCTAATCCTTTGCTTGGTGCACGGCAGTCGTGAAGGGGGCACGAGGCTAAAAGCAATCCCCTCCAGTGCCCAGAGCCCCAAACATACGAAGTCTGCCCTGCTTCTCCCTGCTGCGCTGTTGGCTTCTCAGTGCTGAGGGGCAGCGGGCCAGAAAGGTGGTGCAGCAGAGTGGATGGAGCCAGCTGCTGCTTGCTTGACTCCCACCTCCATGGTGAATGCAGGGGGGAGCCCTGCAGATGCCCTGCACCAGGCCCCCGACAATCCTGTGGGTCTCATACATAGGGACTACTTCTACACTGCAGACTTTTTGTGCAAGAAGCTTTTTGCAGAAGAGGGATGTGCTTTTGCACAAGAGAGTGTCCATGCTGCATAGACGCTCTTGTGCAAGAAAGCTCTGATGGCCATTCACAGAATGGCCACCAGAGCACCCGTGCATTTTCTGATAGGCTCTTTTTGCGCAAGAAACCCCTGTTGAAGTTTGAAGAACTCTTGCGCAAAAAGGAGTTATTCCTCATAGAAAGAGGTATACCTACATTGCAAAAAGCTCTCTGTTCTGCTGTTTGACTGTACATTTTCTTGTGCAAAAACACGCTTGAGGGGTGGATGTTTTGCGGGTTTTTGCGCAAAAACCCTGTAGTGTAGAGATAGCCTGGATGGCTGGAGGCGGCTGCACACATCACTCTCAAAAGTGTGGGGCCTGGGGTAGCCACCCCAAACTGTCCTACAGATAGGACAGCTCTGACTTAGTGCTTTGTTAAATAAACATACACGTGACGTCACTACAGACAATCTAAGTGCAGAGGGTTAAGTGGGGGGGGGGGTCTAAAATGGAACTGTTAAGCTGGGGTGAGCTGTCTCTTAGGGTATGTCTACACTACAAAGTTAGTTCGAACTAACTTTAATAGGTGCTACACTAGCGCTCCGCTAGTTCGAATTTGAATCGAACTAGCAGAGCGCTTAGTTCGAACTAGGTAAACCTCATTTTACGAGGACTAACGCCTAGTTCGAACTAAGGGCTGTGTAGCCCTTTAGTTCGAACTAGTGGGAGGCTAGCCCTCCCCAGGTTTCCCTGGTGGCCACTCTGGCCAACACCAGGGAAACTCTATGCCCCCCTCCCGGCCCCGGACCCCTTAAAGGGGCACGGGCTGGCTACGGTGCCCGTGCCAGGTGCAAGCCTGCCAGCACCCAGCTAGCAGACCCTGCACCTGGCACGGCACAGAGCCACCCACCCGATGCCCCCCAGCCCACCCCCTCTTGCCGGGACCAGGCTGGCGGCTCCCGGGAGCTTGCCCTGGACCGCAAGAGGCGGGCACCTTCCTGGGCTAGTGCGGACATCGTGGACCTCGTCCACGATCTCCGCACTAGGCACAGGAAAGTGGCCGTCTAGGGCAGGAGAGCTGCCAGCCTGGCCACCCAGGACCAGGTGTGCATGAAAATCAAGGGGGTCCACTGAGACCCCCGACCCTGAGCCCTGAGCTTACAATGGCCGTCCTGGGTCAGACCAAAGGTCCATCTAGCCCAGTAGCCTGTCTGCCGACAGCGGCCAACCCTAGGGACCCTGGAGGGGATGGACCGAAGACAGTGACCAAGCCATTTGTCTCGTGCCATCCATCTCCAGCCTTCCACAAACCTTGGGCAGGGACACCACTCCTACCCCCTGGCTAAGACTACTCCATGGACCCAACCTCCATGACTTGATCTCACTTCCCTTTAAACTCTGTTCTAGTTGTAGCCTTCACAGCCTCCTGCAGCAAGGAGTTCCACAGGTTAACTATTTGCTTTGTCAAGAACAACAACTTTCTCTTACTAGTTTGAAGCCTGCTACCCATTCCTTTCCTTTGGTGTCCTCTAGTCCTTCTTGATGGGAACTCAGGAAGAACTTTTATGAATGCACTGTCTCCACCCAACCCCTGCTTTTAGAGACCTCTATCCTGTCCCCCCTCCGTCTCCTCTTTTCTAAGCTGAACAGTCCCAGTCTCTGTAGCTTTTCTTCATCTGGGACCTGTTCCCAACCCCTGATCATGTTAGTTGCCCTCCCCTCTCCCAGCCTTTCTCTTCCCCTCTCCCACCTCCTTTTCCCAGTCTCCCCCAGTTTTGTTCAATAAAGACAGAGTCAATGTTGGAAGAAACGTTATCTTTATTTTGTACATCAATAAGAAGGGGGGCTAGGGAAGGGTAAGTGGAAGGAGGTGAGGGAGGAATGGGGTACAAGCCCCCGATGGGGAGGACTGGGCTGGCTCTGCGGGCTTCTGGGGGTGGAAGCTCTCCTGCAGCCCCCCAATTACTCCCTCTCCCCAGATGGCAGCCTGCGGCAAGTGCAGCCGGGCTGATGGCCGAGTGGTGTGATGTGCCCAGTGTGGGCACTCAGGGCACTCCAAGCCAGAACTTCTTTGCAAGCGGGGCACCCCTTAGAACTGTGTGTCCGGGGTGGGGGTCGGGACCCTTTAAGCGCAGCCCTCGGCTAGCCTGAGACAGCATCTCCATGCTCTAAGTCCTCCTTTTATGCCCTGCCGGCACTGCTTCCGGCCATCCTTAAGCCCTGTTCAGAGTCCACTCAATGTGGACTTGCTAGTTCGAATTAGCAAAACGCTAATTCGAACTAGTTTTTAGTTCTAGATGCGTTAGTTCAAACTAGCTTAGTTCGAATTAACTAATTCGAACTAAGTTAGTTCGAACTAACTTTGTAGTGTAGACGTACCCTTAGGGAGCAGGAAACAGGTGAACACGGTGAGTGCCCCGTGACCAGAAGCCAGGCACTCCGGGGAGAGCCTTAGAGGGCTCAGGATTGGAGTGTGCCTAGTGGTAACCTAGAGTAACAGCGGGGCCTGCATGGCCTAGGGGCAGGAGCTGTGTGGCCAGTGGTTGGTGGAGTTGGGGAGCTGGCCCTTGCAAAGGCTGGTGCTAGCAAGGTGCCAACCAGCCCAGGTTACCTCCTGACAGATCTCTTGGGACAGCTGCCTCAGAGGGGGGATGTTCAGAGAATTCCTGGAAAGGTGGCAACCCTAATGAACGCCCCCCCCCCAGAAGTCAATGGGAGTTTTATCCTTGGCCTTTACGGCAGCAAGACTTGGCCCCAGAGGAGTCTAAGTTTGCTAAAGCGTCGAGGCCCCAGAGGCTGCCATTGGAGCAACGGGGAAAGCCTCCCGTTCCTGGGGTGGTGCATGGTGTGAAAACAAGTAAGTGCCCCCCTCAGCTCCACATGCCCAGCCCCTGCACCCCCGGTGCCTCATGCACCCCCTTCCTAGTCAGCTAGGGACCCTGCATCCCAAGCCTGCTCCTGCCCCCCCCCCCCCCCCGGCCAGACACCTAACTGTAGCCTGTAGTTGCCAAATGGTTTCAAGAAAAATGCCAGACATACTTGACATTCCATCCCAATCTACATTAAACATCTTATTTAGAAAATACCAGACATTCATATTTTCTCAGTTCTATTTGCTCAATGTGTTTCCTGAACAGAAAGCTCAAATACTGGACTGTCCAGTTCAAAACCGGACACCTGGCAACCCTAGTAGCCTGCTCTTGCTCCTTCCCCCCCTGGCTAGACACTCTGCCCCTAGCCTGCTCCTGCACCCTCCCTCCTGGCTAGACTCTGCACCATCCCTTGCTCCTGCTCCCTCCCGCTAGCCAGACACCCTACTCCCAGCCTGCTTCTGCACCCCACCTCCCTCCCAGATCTTGCACCCACATCCCTATCCTACTGACTGGCAGGCCTGTGTCCCACACTGCACCCCTTGTTTTCATCCCCACCCGAAAGCCTAAGGGGGGTCCATAAAATCCACTAACTCCAAAACCTCAGAAGAGTGAATCTGGCCTGAGGCCTTGAACCTCAGTTTCCCTGCTCTCGCCTCCCCACCATGGTGCTGGAGCGCCAGGAGAGTGAGGTGTTTCCGTCACAGACATATCAGTGTGTGATTTTTCTGTGGGTCAGTGGCTCCCGACCCAAATACGGTTCCCCACCCCTGCCATAAATAAAGACAATGTTGAAACCTTTTGTGTTGGACGTAATATTTTACTTGATTTACAATGAAGCCTGGTCATCAAGACCCCACAGTCTGGTCCCCATCTGGCTGCAGGAAGGGCTGGTAGCGGCCCCCCTGCCTTCTGCAGCATGGGTTGGAGGGAAGGCCACAATCTGGCTGCGGCAA